>NC_091789.1:101789917-102989917 GCF_029378745.1 Bos indicus | reverse complement strand
TTGTAATGCCTGTTGAGTAAAGTTAGTCAAAGCATCCACTAATAGCATAACATCTGTAGTCCCCAGAGAGGGAACAAACACTGCAGCCAAATCATACCAGTGAAATATAGACCTTGTCCACCGAGTTTTCAATTCAGTTCAGTTCAGTCACTCAGTCACGTCCGACTCTTTGTGACCCCAAGAATCGCAGCACGCTAGGCCTCCCTGCCCATCACCAAATCCTGGAGTTCACTCAAACTCACGTCCATCGAGTCGGTGATGCCATCCAGCCATCTCATCCTCTGTCATCCCCTTTTCCTCCTGCCCCCAATCCCTCCCAGGATCAGAGTCTTTTCCAATGAGTCAACTCTTCGCATGAGATGGCCAAAGTACTGGAGTTTTAGCTTTAGCATCATTCCTTCCAAAGAAATCCCAGGGCTGATCTCCTTTAGAATGGACTGGTTGGATCTCCTTGCAGTCCAAGGGACTCTCAAGAGTCTTCTCCAGCACCACAGTTCAAAAGCATCAATTCTTCAGCACTCAGCTTTCTTCACAGTCCAACTCTCGCATCCATACATGACCACTGGGAAAACCATAGCCTTGACTAGATGGACCTTTGTTGGCAAAGTAATGTCTCGGCTTTTCAATATGCTATCTAGGTTGGTCATAACTTTTCTTCCAAAGAGTAAGAGTCCTTTAATTTCATGGCTGCAGTCACCATCTGCAGTGATTTTTGAGCCCCCAAAAATAAAGTCTGATACTGTTTCCACTGTTGCCCCATCTATTTCCCATGAAGTGATGGGACCCGATGCCATGATCTTCGTTTTCTGAATGTTGAGCTTTAAGCCAACTTTTTCACTCTCCTCTTTCACTCTCATCAAGAGGTTTCTGAGTTCCTCTTCGCTTTCTGCCATAAGGGTGGTGTCATCTGCATATCTGAGGTTACTGATATTTCTCCCGGCAATCTTGATTCCAGCTTGTGTTTCTTCCAGCCCAGCATTTCTCATGATGTACTCTGCATATAAGTTAAATAAGCAGGGTGACAATATACAGCCTTGACATACTCCTTTTCCTATTTGGAACCAGTCTGTTGTTCCATGTCCAGTTCTAACTGTTGCTTCCTGACCTGCATATAGGTTTCTCAAGAGGCAGGTCAGGTGGTCTGGTATTCCCATCTCTTGAAGAATTTCCCACAGTTGATTGTGATCTACACAGTCAAAGGCTTTGGCATAGTCAGTAAAGCAGAAATAGATGTTTCTCTGGAATGCTCTTGCTTTTTTTGATGATCCAGCAGATGTTGGCAATTTGATCTCTGGTTTTAAGATGTGGTAAATTAGCAGGCTTTTTTGGAAGCTCTAAAAATATAGAGCCATGAGTAAAAGCTAGACCTAGGGTGCATCTCCCTACCCAACCAGGGGGAAGCCATGCCCATAGGTAATAGCCATATATCCAATAGGTCCTGTTTGGAACAAGCCAGTGTGACTGTGATACCCAGTTCCAATCAGTGCCTGGCCAGGCAAAGGGAGGACCTGAATTGGGTTTGGAAATCAACGGAATTATTACGTTGCATATTTCCTGAGGCAAAAATCCCAATTGTTTCCAATCATTATAATTAAGTTGTTGACTAACTTCTCTGGATGGCTCTATTTGTTCCCAGCATATAGGGGCAGTAGATATTAGATGTCCTTTTTCAGGAGTTAACCATATAACCCCATCCCATATTTGATAAAAGTCAGGCAAAAAACCATTAGATCTAGACCCATTTACCTTATGAGTAGTGAAATAATCAGTAAACTGAGACAATGCATAATCAAAATTAAAAGTCACGTTATGTCCATAATTAAACTACAAAGTGTTGCCCCAGTCCATCTTAGGGTTGTTAGATGTCATCAGTTTAAGAGGAGGCAGCACTTACGATTGTTGTTGAAGGTATTCTCAGACTTGGAAAAAGTCTTTTCCTTGAAATGGATATGTCCACCAAGGGAAAACTTCCACTGATGAAGAGGGGACCACTCCGCAGACCCAGCATTTAGACTGATTGTAGAATGCAACATAGGAGTGAGTCCAGGACAGGAAGTCATTGTCTTGAGGATCAAATGGCAGACTCAGGGTTTTTGGAGTCAGCAGAAATAGGCTCACATAGATTATCAGGCCCATCTGAAAAGTACAAAGTCAGAGCATAGAAAGTAAAGACAAAATGATGCCACTTAGTTCTTGTAAGGGTGCCACCTCTTAACTCGAGTGTGATGTACGCACGAATCAATTCCTGACACTTTGACAGCTGTGGAAGAAGAAAGAATAACCTGGTAAGGGCCTTCCCAAGGGGGCTTGAGGCACTGGCCCCCAGATCGCAATGTTTTTATGAGGACCTCGGTTCCTGGCTCAAATAGAGGCTTGCTTGACTCAGAGGCTGGGTCTGTCTCCCAGAGTTCTGTTAATGTCTGTTGAAAAGCTGAGAGCTGAGTTACATAATTAGTTAATTTCAAGGCTTCAGGGTCTATAACAGTGTCTGTGCATAAGAAAGGCCTTCTATAAATACATTCAAAGGGGGACTGTCCCTCCTTTTAGGGGGCAGTCTGAGCCCTCATTAAAGTTATGGGTAGAACTTTAATCCAATTGCCCTGAGTCTCTTGAGTTAAATTGCAGAGATGTCTTTTGATAATGTCATTAGCTGTTTCAAATTTTCCTGAGGATTGGGGTCTCCAGGAACACTGTAAGTGATATTCTATTCCTAGAGCTTTAGATACCCCCTGAGTTACAGCAGCTTTAAAGGCGGAGCCATTGTCACTCTGAAGGCTCCATGGCAGCCCAAACCTGGGGATAATTTCATGGATTAAAATCTTCATAACCTCCTTAGCCTGTTCACCACGACAGGGGAAAGCCTCAATCTATCTAGTAAAAGTATCCACTCAAACTTGTAAGCAAGAATATCCGTTAGCTTTTGGCATATGTGTAAAATCCATTTCCCAGTCCTCTCCAGGATATTTTCCACTTTGTTGTAATCTAGATTTTGCTAATTTTCCAGTCTTTGGGTTATTTTTCTGATAAACCTCACATCTTTTTATAATATTCTTTAAAGTCTTCATTACAATTTTACCTTCAAACAAACAAGAAGCCATCTGGTAAGTACTCTCTGCACCCAAATGAAAACTCTGGTGTTAACCCTTAAGAATTTTCCATTAAGCATTTTCAGGAATTATTAATCATCCATCCTCGGACTGTAACCATCCTTTATCAGTAATCTTTGCTCCTCTTTTCTCATATCTTTCTAATTCTTCCTCAGTATATTGTGGTTTTTCCTGTTCCACAGGACCTGTCCAGATCAAAGGCGTCTGCAGTGAAGGGGTTTCCTAAAGTGCAGCTTTTTTGGCTTGACAGTCAGCCAGCTGATTGCCTTTGGCAACTTTACTCCCATCCCTGCTGTGCCCTTTGCAATGCATAACAGCTACTTCTTTAGGAGATTATACAGTAGTTAAAAGTCTCTATATCTCTCTGAAATGCTTAATAGGTTCTCCTGTTGCTGTTTTAAACATACTTTCTTTTCATATTGCAGCATGAACATGTAAAGTCAAATAAGCATACTTAGAATCAGCGTAGATATTTATTCACTGCCCTTTGTTTAACTCTAGAGCTCGGGTCAGAGCCACAAGCTCTGCTAACTGAGCACTGGCTCCCTAGAGGAGAGATTTTGTTTCTAAAACCTGTTCAGCAGTCACCACAGCATAACCTGCTTTATGCTTTCCATCCCGAACAAAACAAATGCCATCTGTAAATAGTTCCGTGTCAGGTTTGTCTAGTGGGGTATCCATTAGATCTTCCTGAGTTGCATAGTTTAAAGTTAGAAATTGGGAACAAGTGTGATCAGGTGTTTCATTTTCCTTCTCCAGAAGGAAAGTGGCAGAATTTAAATTTCCTCAAACTTTAAGTTTAGTTACTGGTCCTTCTAAAAACAATGACTGATATTTAAGAAGCCCACAGTCTGTCATTCAAGTATTAAACTTAGAATTTAAGATTCCACTCAATCATGAGAAGTCAGTGCAGTAAGAGTTTGTCCATTAATTATTTTTAAAGCTTCAGGTGTTAATAAAGCGGTTGCCCCAATTACTCTTAGGCAGTGGGGCCACCCACGTGAAATTACATCTAATTCTCTGTTTAGATAAGCAATAGGTGGCTAGTCAGGCCCTTGGGGTTGTGTCAAAACTCCTAAGGCCATAACCTATGTTTCAGTGACAAACAAATTAAATTCTGACCCTGTGGGCAAGCTCAAAGCGGGAGCTTGCAGAAGAGCAGTCTGAAGAACCTTAAAAGCCTTTTGAGTATCTGGAAACCAAACCAATTTTTTGGTTTGGGCCTGCTGAATCTCAGCTATAAGTTTATATAATGGCTGGACAAGTTCCCCATAACCTGGAATCCAATGTGACAATAGCCTGTGATTTCCCAAAAATCCTCTCAACTGTCTTAAAGTCATAGGTAGGGGGTGATTTAGTATAGGTGTAATTTTCTAGGGGCCTATGGCCCTAGTCCCTTCTGATATGATTAGGCCCAGATATCTAACAGATTTTTGACAAAGCTGAGTCTTTTCCCTTGATGCTTTGTAACCCCAGCCTGCCAGAAAGTTTAAGAAATCTTCTAAACCTCATGAACAAGCTTCCTCTGTCTCAGCACAGAATATCATCTACATATTGTAGTCCCACTGCTTCAGAGCTATTAAAGTTTTGTAGATCCTGTGACAAACTTTGTCCAAATAAGTGAGGTCTGTCATGAAAGCCCTGGGGCAAAACTGTCCAGGTTAACTGAGAAGCTGGCTATGTAGGGTCCTCAAAGGCAAATATAAATCGACTTTTCTCTGCCAAAGGCACTAAATAAAAGGCATCTTTCAAATCAATTACTGAGAAATATTTGGCTTGTTCAGGAATTTCAGACAATAGAGTATAAGGATTAGGCACCAAAGGATGTAAAGGAACTACAGCTTCATTTATTATTCGTAAATCTTGAACTAGTCTCCATTTACCATTTGATTTCTTTATACTCAAAATAAGAGTGTTACAAGGACTGTTACAGGGAATTAATAGTCCCTGCTCCTTTAAATTTTGTTTTATCCCTTCCCTAACCTCAGGTTTCAGTTGATACTGCTTCTTATGTAGAAATAAGTATGGGCCTTTGAGCTTGACAACTACCATAATAGCATTTTGTGCTTTAACCACAGATTTTCCATCAGCCCACACTCTAGGTTTTACATTTTGTTCATTTACAGGGAGAGAAAGAGAGGGCTTCATATTCATGAAAACAGAGGAATGGACCTTGCTCAGTATATCCCTCCACAAAAGGTGTGAGGGAGACTCTGGCATGATCAGAAACTCCTGTGAAAATAGCATGGAGTCCCAGTTACAACTTATAGAAGAACTGAAGTAATACCGTTTTTACTCGTCCAGACAGTCCCATTATGGAAGTGGATCAGGAAGAAAGTGGGCCAGGGGCTCCAGTAAGCACAGAGTAAGTTGCCTCAGTATATAAAAGGAAATCGACCAATTGGCCCCCCACAGTATTTAATAGCCGAGGTTCCTCAGGTGAAATTAGGAGGGGAGCTTGTGTGGGGACCCCTGGGCACCCTCAGTCCTGATTGTCTTGAGAGGCTGACTCCTGAAACCTACAGCTCTGGGGGCAGTCTCTCCTCCAGTGTGGTCCCTTGCAGACTGGACATGGATCAGAGGGTGGCTTAGATGCCTGAGGGCAATCCCGCCTGAGGTGCTTCTCCTTTCCACAAAAATAGCAAGCCCATCCATTTTCACCTGGGTCCCTCTAGGCATTTTTCTCAGGATGTTTAAGAGTGGTTCTTACAGCCATTGCGAGGGATTCCACCTGTTCCTTTGACTTTTTCTGCCTTTCTTTCTTTTCCTCATATTCCCTACCATAATAGACTGTCTGAGCCAGTTGTAACAGATTATCTAAAGAATGATTTGGTCCATATGCCCATTTTTAATAGCTTATGGCAGATACCTGGAGCCAACTGAGTGAGAAATCTATCTTTTAATATCACTATTCCATCTTCACTTTCGGGATCAATCTCAGTGAATCTGTGAAGGGCTTCTCTCAGACTAACCTGGGATTTACCAGGAGCTTCCTTCTCCTGTTCTATGTTTGCCAATTTGGCATAGTTTAAAGTCTTAGCACATGCTTGCCTGAATCCTTCAAGAATACATTTGACAAAA
Source organism: Bos indicus (assembly GCF_029378745.1). Classification (NCBI taxonomy): domain Eukaryota; kingdom Metazoa; phylum Chordata; class Mammalia; order Artiodactyla; family Bovidae; genus Bos; species Bos indicus. The sequence continues at coordinate 102,983,729 of NC_091789.1, read as the reverse complement.
TGACTCTGATCCCATCTTCCTTTAGCCATGTTATAGTCTCAGTCTGGTTCTATAGCTGGGACCGCCTGATTCCAAGTAGGGAGGGCGGTTATCTCATCCTTCTTCCCTACTGATTCATTACCAAGGCATTCATCTCCATAAGCAACCGCTTTTCCCAAAACTCGACTTTTTGAGTTGGGAGTCAGCGTTTGTCCCAAGATATACATCACATCCTTCCAAGTAAGGTCATAAAGCACAGGAACACCTTTAAATGCTCTAATATATTTTTCTGGGTCCTCTAAATAGTCTCCCAGATCCTCCTTGATTATTTGTATTTCTTGATAAGAAAAGGGCTTATTAATTCTCATAGACTGATTATTTCTCCCTATGGGTGCTTCATGAAGAGGCAAAAGCTTGTGTAGCTGTTCCTCAACCTCTCTGGCTGCTCTGTGCATATGATCCCAGGGATAGATTGGAGAAACCTACTTTTCTTTATCTCTTTGTCTCCTGTACTCCATCTCAACTCTTACTTCAATGGTCTGAATTTCTATTGAAACCAGAGTAGTCTGAGGTCGTGTTGTCTGGATCTCTACTTGGGCATTTTGAATCTCAGTTTGGGTTTCTACTGAGACCAAAGCAACCCTTCTTGGGGGGTTCTCTGACTTCCAGTTTGCTCAATTTGAAGCCCTGGATACAGGGGCAAAGTAGGAGGACAGGAGGGAGCTGAAGGTTTCACACCCAAATCTATGCGTTTAGGACATAAGTTTGGCATATTTCACAGAGAGAAAAAGGGAAACACATATGCTACTTCTACCCGTTTCCCTTTTTTTTTCCTACAGAACCGGTCTAATTGTAAAACAGTATTATAATTAAGACAGCCTCCAACCAGCCACTGGTCACTATCCTCCAATGGATACTGTGGTCCAGGACTGAGTCCACGGAGTTCTTTTATTTCCATTTCCCAAGGCAGTGAAGAAAAGAGGCCTCCTTAGATTAATGTGGCAAATACTCAGCAGATGACTGTGTGTTTGCTACCATGGGTCCTGGGAAATCCAAGAGACAACCCCTCTTCCCAAACCTGATCCCTGCTCCTTGTGTGGCTGTGAGTCTCACATGCCAGAACCAGAGGAAGGAAGCTAGGCCCAGCATATGTGCACTTCATGCCTCTGCCATAATGCTTCTGAAACCCATCCAGGGTCACTGTTGTGGCTGAGAGCGAGGGCTCTGTCAGTCTGGTGACTTGTTCACAGCTGCCTGTCAGCACAATAGAGGCACAAGGTGGGGTTCCTGCTAGGCATCCTCACTGCCAGCATCGGAGGCCACCCAGGCCTCAGCTGCCTGTCTCTGGAGAGGCTTTCCCACCCCTTCTTCACCAATACTTACAGTCTCATCACTGCTCATCCTGAACTAAACAGTTCAAAGCCTGCTGCACCTGGATACCCAGGATTCTTTCCCCAAGCAACTTCAGAGATGTGGACCCTGTTTTTGTGCCAATACCACACTATTTTGATTACTGTAGCTTTGTAGTATTGTCTGAAATCTGGGAGGATTGTGCCACCTACTTTTTCCCCTCAGGATTGCTTTGGCAATTCTGGGTCTTTTATGGTTCCATATAAATTTTAAGATTATTTGTTTTACTTCTGTGAAAAATATCAAGGGAAATTTGATAGGGATTGTGTTAAATCTACATATTGCTTTGGGTTTTTTGGTCACTTTGACAATATTAATTCTTCCAGTGCAAAAGTGTGGGATATTTTCCATTTCTTTAAATCATCTTTAATTTCCTTTATTAATATTTTATAGTTATCAGCATATAAGTCATTCACTTCCTAGTGGGGTTTATTTCTAAAGATTTTTTGTATGATTTTTTTTTATTTTTAATTTATTTATTTTAGTTGAAGGCTAATTACTTTACAATATTGTAGTGGGTTTTGCCATACATTGATATGAATCAGCCAGGGTTTACATGTGTTCCCCATCCTGAAACCTGCTCCCCACCCCCACTTCCTTCCCCATCCCATCCCTCTGGATCATCCCAGTGCACCAGCCCTGAGTACCCTGTCTCATGCGTTGAATCTGGACTGATGATCTGTTTCATATATGATAATATACATGTTTCAATGCTATTCTATCAGATCTTCCCACTCTCGCCTTCTCCCGTAGAGTCCAGAAGACTGTTCTATATATCTGTGTCTCTTTTGCTGTCTCCCATATAGGGTTATCATTACCATCTTTCTAAATTTATGATTTTAAAAGGTACTTTTTACATTATCTTTCTGATATTTTATTGTTATTGCAAAGAAATGCAACAGATTTCTATACGCTAATCTTGTATCAGGCTACTTTGCTGAATTAATTTCTCAGTCCTAGTAGTTTTTGTGTGGTGTCTATAGGAATTTCTACATGTAGTATCATGTCATCTCTGTATAATGACAATTTTACATCTTCCTTTCCAGTTTGGATACCTTTTATTTATTTTTCTTGTCTGATTGCTGTATCTAGGAGTTCCAATACTACATTGAATAGAAGTGGTGTGAGTGAACATCTATGTCTTTTTCAGATTTTATCAGAAAGAATTTGAACTTTTCCGCACTGAGGATTATATTGTCTGTGGGTTTACCACATATAGCTTTTCATTATGTTGATATATGTTTCCTGTATACCCACTTTGATAAGAGTTTTCATCATGAATGGATGTTTAATTTTGTAAAATAATTTGTATGCATCTGTTAAGATGATCATGTGGTTTTATCTTTTGTTCATGTGGTAATTGATTTGCATATGTTGAACTATCCTTGTAAACTTGGGATGAATCCCACTTGGTCATAGTGTATGATCTGTTTTGTGTTCTTGGATTTGGTTTGTTAATATTTTGTTGAGAATTTATGCATCGATATACGTCAAAGATATTGGCCTGAAATTGGCTTTTAGGGGGATATATTTGTCTGTTTTTGGTATCAGGGTGATGGTAGCTTCATAGTTTATCTTTGGGGGTGTTCCTTCTTCTTCATACTTTTTTTATTTTGTCTTTTGAACTTTCTATTTTGTATTGGGATATATTGGATTATTGTGATAGTTTCAGATGAACAATGAAGGGATTCAGCCATGTATCCATTCCCCTCCAAACCCTCCTCCCATCCACATTGCCACATAACATTGAATAGAGTTCCATGTGTTATACAATAAATCCTTATTGGTTATCCATTTTAAATATATTGCAGTGTGTACATGACCATCCCAAACTCCCTAATTATCCTTTCTTCCAAGCAAGCATAATTTCATTTTATAAGTCTGTGAGTCTCTTCCTGTAAGGTAAGTTAGTTCATTTGTGTCATTTCTTTTTAGGTTCCACATATAAGGAATGTCATATGATATTTCTCTTTCTCTGTTCAACTTACTTCATTCAGTATAACATTCTCTAGGTCTGTCTCTGTTGCTATAAATGGAGCTATTCAGTTCAGTTCAGTCGCTCAGTCATGTCCGACTCTTTGCAACCCCATGAATCGCAGAACTCCAGGCCTCCCTGTCCGTCACCAACTCCCAGAGTTTACTCAAACTCATGTCCATCGAGTTGGTGATGCCATCCAGCCATCTCATCCTCCTGTCCCCAATCCCTCCCCGCATCAGGGTCTTTTCTAGTGAGTCAACTCTTCGCATGAGGTGGCCAAAGTATTGGAGTTTTAGCTTCAGCATCAGTCCTTCCAAAGAAATCCCAGGGCTGATCTTCTTTAGAATGGACTGGTTGGATCTCCTTGCAGTCCAAGGGATTCTCAAGAGTCTTCTCCAACACCACAGTTCAAAAGCATCAATTCTTCGGTGCTCAGCTTTCTTCACAGTCCAACTCTCACATCCATACATGACCACTAGAAAAACCTATTACATTCTTTTTAATGCCTGAGTAATTTTCCATTGTATATATGTACATTTTCTTTATCAATTCCTCTGTCAGTGGAAATTTAGGTTGCTTGCATCTCTTGGCTGTTGTAAACAGTGCTGTAATGAACATTGGGGTGCATGTATCCTTTCAGATCATGTTTTTCTCTGGATATATGCCCAAGACTGGGATTGAAGAGTCATGTGGAAGCTCTATTTTTAGTTTTTATAGGAACCCTGATACTGTTCTCCATAGTGGTTGTACTAATTTACATACTCATCAACACTATAAGAAGGTTCCGTTCTCTCCACATCCTCTCCAGCATTTATTGTTTGTGGATTTTTTTGATGATATCCATTCTGACTGGTGTGAGGTGATATCTCATTGTTGGTTTGATTCACATTTTTCCAGTAATTAACTATGTTGAACATCATTTCATGTACCTAATGGTCATCTGTATGTCTCCTTTGAAGAAATGTCTATTTATTTCTTCTGTACATTTTTTGAGTGGGTTGTTTGTTTGGATGTTGTTAAGTGTCACAAGCTGTTTGTAATCCCTTGTTGGTCAAGTTATTTGTAAATATTTTCTCCCAATCTGTGGATTGTCTTTTCATTTTGTTTCTTTCCTTTGTGATGCAAAAGCTTTTGAGTTTAAGTAGGTCTCAATTGTTTATTTTTATTTTTATCCCATTATTCTGTGAGATGGATCAAAAAAGAAAAATAAAACATTGCTGTGATTTATGTCACAGGGTGTTCTGTTTATGTTTCCCTCCAGGAGTTTTATGGTGTCTGGTCTCACATTTAGGTCCTTAATCCATTTTGAGCTTATTTTTTCGTATGGAGTTAAAGAATGATCTACTTTCATTTTTTTTTTTTTTACATATAGCTATCCTATTCTTCCAGCTCCATTTATTGAATAAATTGTCCTTTCAACATTGTGTAGCCTTGCCTTCTTTGTCATATATTAATTGACCATAGGCCCATGGGCTTATTTCTGGATTTTTTATCCTCTTTCATTGATGTATTTTTCTATTTTTGTGCCAGTACCATACTATTTTGATGACTGTAGCTTTGTAGTATAGTCTGAACTCAGGGGGCCTGATTTGTCCAGGTACGTTTCTTCTCAAGATTGCTTTGGCAGTTCAGGGTCTTTTGTATCTCTATAAAATTGTGAGGTTTTTTTGTTCAAATTCTGTGAAGAATGTCATTGGTAATTTGATAAGGATTGCAGTTAATCTGTAGATTGCCTTAGGTAGTATAATCATTTTGATAATACTGATTCTTCCAATCCATGAACATGATATGTCTTTCCATCTATTTATGTCTTCTAAATTTCTTTCAACAAAATCTTATACTTTTCAGAGTAAAGGTATTTTGTCTCCTTAGATAGGTTTATTCCTAGGTATTTCATTCATTTTGATGTGATGGTAATTGTAATTGTTTCTTGAATTTCTCTTTTGACCTTTTCATTGTTAGTGCATAGAAATGCAACAGATTTCTGTGTATTAATTTTATAATGTGAAAACTTACTTAATTCATGGGTAAGTTCTAGTAGTTTTCTGGTATCATCTTTAGATTTTTCTATGCATAGTATCATGGCATCTCCAAAAAGTGACAGTTTAACTTCTTTTCCATTTGGATTCCCCTTATTCCATTTTCTTCTCTGACTGCTGTGGCTAGGGCTTCAAAAACTACATTGAGTAAGGCTGCAGATAATGGAGATTCATTTATTGTTCCTGATCTTTGAAGGAATGTTTTCAGTCTTTCACCATTGAGTATGATGCTAGCAGTAGGTTTATCATATATGGCCTTTACTATGGTGAATGTACACTCTATGTCCAGATTCTGGAGAGTTTTTTTTTTTTTAACTGAAGGATAATTGCTTTAAAGAATTGTGTTGATTTCTTCCAAACATCAAACGTGAATCAGAGTTTTTATCATAAATGGGTGCTGAATTTTGTCAAAAGCATTTTCTGCATCTATTGAGATGATCATGTTTTTTTTTTATTCTTCAATTTGTTGATGTGCTATATCACACTGATTGATTTGTAGATGTCAAAAATCTTTGCATCCCTGTAATGAACCTCACATAATCATGGTGTATGATCTTTTGAATGTATTATTGGATATGGATTGCTTGTATTTGTTGAGGATTTTTGCATCTAAGTTCATCAGTTATATTGGCCTATAATTTTATTTTTGTGGTATCTTTTTCTGGTTTTGGTATCAGGGTGATGATGGCATCATAAAGTGAGTTTGGAAGTTGTCTTTCCTATGCAATTCTTGGGAATGGTTTCATAAAGACTGGTGTTAACTCTTTTTTAAATATTTGAAAAAAAACTCACTTGTGAAGCCATTAGGGTCTGGACTTTGTTGAGAGGCTTTTAATCACAGTTTCAATTTCAGTGCTTGTGCTTGATTTGTGTATATTTTCCCTTTCTTCTTGGTTCAGTCAACCTTTCTAAGAATTTGTCCATTTCTTCTAGGTTGTCCATTTCATTGCCATACAGTTGTTCACAGGAGTCTCTTATTATTCTCGGTATTACTGTGAAGTTAGTTGTAACTTTTCCTTTTACATTTCTAACTGTATTGAATTGAAAGTGAAAATGAAAATGAAGTCGCTCAGTCGTGTCTGACTCTTTGCAACCCCATGGACTGTAACCTACCAGGCTCCTCCGTCCATGGGATTCTCCAGGCAAGAATACTGGAGTGGGTTGCCATTTCCTTCTCCAGGGGATCTTCCTGACCCAGGGATTGAATCCTGGTGTCCCACCTTGCAGGCAGATGCTTAATTCTCTCCCTATTATTTCATGATAAGTCTGTCAAAAGGTTTATCAATTTTGTTTATCTTTTCAAAGAAGCTATTTTAAGTTTCATTGATCTTATTATTTTCTTTGTCTCTATTTCATTTATTTTGCTCTGGTATTTATTATTTCCTTCTCTCTACTAACTTTAGGTTTTCTTTGTTCTTCTTTTGCTAGTTCCTTTAGATGCAAGCTTAGATTGTGTATTTGAGAGAGTTTTGTTTCTTGGGGTAAGATTGTGTTACTATAAACTTTCCTCTTAGAACTGCTTTTGCTGCATACCGTAAGTTTTGGATTGGTGTGCTTTCATTTTTATTTGTCTCTAGATATTTTTTTTTTATTTCCTCTGATATCTTCAGTGACCCATTGGCTGTTTAGTAGCATACTGTTTAGCCACCAGGTGTTTTCATTTTTCAGAGAGTTTTCTTAGAGTCTGTTTCTGATCTCATAGTGTTGTGGTCAGAAAAAAATACTTAATATGATTTTAATGTGATGCTAAGATCATGGCATTGGGTCCCATCACTACATGGCAAATAGATGGAGAAACAATGGAAACAGTGACAGACTTTATTTTCTTGGGCTCTAAAGTCACTTCAGAAGGTGCCTGCAGTCATGAAATTAAAAGATACTTGCTCCTTGGAAGAAAATCTATGACCAACCTAGACAGCACATTAAAATGCAGAGCTGTAGGAGTGGCTTGTATATTTTTGAGATTAGTTGTTTGTCAGTTGCTTCATTTGTTATTATCTTCTCCCATTCTGAAGGCTGTCTTTTCACCCTGCTTATAGTTTCTTTTGTTGTGCAGAAGCTTTTAATTTTAATTAGATCCCATTTGTTTATTTTTGCTTTTATTTCCAAAATTCTGGGAGGTGGATCATAGAGGATCCTGCTGTGATTTATGTCGGAGAGAGGTTTGCCTATGTATTCCTTTTATAGTTTCTGTTCTTACGTTTAGATCTTTAATCCAATTTGAGTTTAGTTTTATGTATGGTCTGCTTTATTGACTATGTTAAAGCCTTTGACTGTGTAGATCACAATAAACTGTGGAAAATTCTTCAAGAGATGGGAATACCAGACTACCTGATCTGCCTCTTGAGAAATTTGTATGCAGGTCAAGAAGCAACTGTTAGAACTGGACATGGAACAACAGACTGGTTCCAAACAGGAAAAGGAGTTCGTCAAGGCTGTATATTGTCACCATGTTTATTTAACTTATATGCAGAGTACATCATGCGAAACGCTGGACTGGAAGAAACACAAAATGGAATCAAGATTGCCAGGAGAAATATCAATAACCTCAGATATGCAGATGACACCACCCTTATGGTAGAAAGTGAAGAGGAACTCAAAAGCCTCTTGATGAAAGTGAAAGTGGAGAGTGAAAAAGTTGGCTTAAAGCTCAACATTCAGAAAACGAAGATCATGGCATCCAGTCCCATCACTTCATGGGAAATAGATAGGGAAACAGTGGAAACAGTGTCAGACTTTATTTTTCTGGGCTCCAAAATCACTACAGATGGTGACTACAGCCATGAAATTAAAAGACACTTACTCCTTGGAAGGAAAGTTATGACCAACCTAGATAGCATATTCAGAAGAGAGACATTACTTTGCCAACAAAGGTTCGTCTAGTCAAGGCTATGGTTTTTCCTGTGGTCATGTATTGATGTGAGAGTTGGACTGTGAAGAAGGCTGAGCGCCGAAGAACTGATGCTTTTGAATGTGGTGTTGGAGAAGACTCTTGACAGTCCCTTGGACTGCAAGGAGATCCAACCAGTCCATTCTGAAGATCAGCCCTGGGATTTCTTTGGAAGCAATGATGCTAAAGCTGAAATTCTGGTACTTTGGCCACCTCATGCGAAGAATTGACTCATTGAAAAAGACTCTGATGCTGGGAGGGATTGGGGGCAGGACAAGAGGGGGACGACAGAGGATGAGATGGCTGGATGGCATCACTGACTCGGTGGACATGAGTCTCAGTGAACTCTGGGAGTTGGTGATGGACAGGGAGGCCTGGCGTGCTGCGATTCATGGGGTCGCAAAGAGTCAGACACAACTGAGCGACTGATCTGATCTGATCTGAGGGTGTTAGAAAGTGTTCTAGTTTCATTCCTTTGCAAGTGGTTTGCCAGTTTCCCCAGCACCACGTGTTAAAGAGATTGTCTTTTCTCCACTGTATATTCTTGCCTCCTTTGTCAAAGATAAGGTGTCCATAGATGTGTGGGTTTATCTCTGGGGTTTCTATTTTGTTCCATTGATCTATATTTCTGTCTTTGTGCCAGTACCATACTGTCTTGTTGACTGTGGCTTTGTAGTAGAGCCTGAAGTCAGGCAGGTTGATTCCTCCAGTTCCATTCTTCTTTTTCAAGATTGCTTTGGCTATTCCAAGTATTTTATATTTCCATACAAATTGTGAAATTATTTGTTCTAGCTATGTGAAAAATACCGTTGGTAGCTTGCTAGGGATTGCATTGAATCTATAGATTGCTTTGGGTAGTATACTCATTTTCACTATATTGATTCTTCCAATCCATGAACATGGTATATTTCTCCATCTATTAGTGTCCTCTTTATTTCTTTCATCAGTGTTTTATAGTTTTCTATATATAGATTTTTAGTTTCTTTAGGTAGATATATCCCTAAGTATTTTATTCTTTTTGTTGCAATGGTGAATGTAATTGTTTCCTTAATTTCCCTGTTTTCTCATTATTAGTGTATAGGAATGCAAGGAATTTCTGTGTGTTGATTTTATACCCTGCAGCTTTACTATATTCATTGATTAGCTCTAGTAATTTTCTGGTGGAGTTTTTAGGGTTTTCTATGTAGAGGATTATGTCATCTGCAAACAGTGAGAGTTTTACTTCTTCTTTTCCAATTTGTATTTTTTTTTATTTCTTTTTCTGCTCTGATTGCTGTGGCCAAAACTTCCAAAACTATGTTGAATAGTAGTGGTGAGAGTGGGCACCCTTGTCTTGTTCCTGACTTTAGGGTAAATGCTTTCAATTTTTCACCATTGAGGATAATGTTTGCTATGGGTTTGTCATATACAGCTTTTATTATGTTGAGGTATGCACCTTCTATTCCTGCTTTCTGGAGAGTTTTTATCATAAATGGATGTTGAATTTTGTCAAAGGCTTTCTCTGCATCTATTGAGATAATCATATGGCTTTTATTTTTCAATTTGTTAATGTGGTGTATTACATTGATTGATTTGCAGATATTGAAGAATCCTTGCATCCCTGGGATAAAGCCCACTTGGTCATGGTGTATGATCTTTTTAATGTGTTGTTGGATTCTGATTGATAGAATTTTGTTATGCATTTTTGCATCTATGTTCATCAGTGATATTAGCCTGTAGTTTTCTTTTTTGTGTGGCATCTTTGTCAGGTTTTGGTATTAGGGTGATGGTGGCCTCATAGAATGAGTTTGGAAGTTTACCTTCCTCTGCAATTTTCTGGAAGAATTTGAGTAGGATAGGTGTCAGGTCTTCTCTAAATTTTTGGTAGAATTCAGCTATGAAGCCGTCTGGACCTGGGCTTTTGTTTGCTGGAAGACTTCTGATTACAGTTTCAATTTCTGTTCTTGTGATGGGTCTGTTAAGATTTTCTATTTCTTCTTGGTTCAGTTTTGGAAAGTTGTACTTTTCTAAGAATTTGTCCATTTCTTCCACGTTGTCCATTTTATTGGCATATAATTGCTGATAGTAGTCTCTTATGATCCTTTGTATTTCTGTGTTGTCTGTTGTGATCTCTCCATTTTCATTTCTAATTGTATTTATTTGATTTTTCTCCCTTTGTTTCTTGATGAGTCTGGCTAATGGTTTGTCAATTTTATTTATCCTTTCAAAGAACCAGCTTTTGGCTTTGTTGATTTTTGCTATGGTCTCCTTTGTTTCTTTTGCATTTATTTCTGCCCTAATTTTTAAGATTTCTTTCCTTCTATTAACCCTGGGGTCCTTCATTTCTCTTTTTCTAGTTGCTTTAGGTGTAGATTTGGGTTATTTATTTGACTTTTTTCTTGTTTCTTGAGGTATGCCTGTATTGCTATGAACTTTCCCCTTAGGACTGCTTTTACAGTGTCCCATTGGTTTTGGTTTGTTTTGTTTTAATTTTCATTCTTTTCTATGCATATTTTGATTTCTTTTTTGATTTATTCTGTGATTTGTTGTTTATTCAGCAGCGTGTTGTTCAGCCTCCATATGTTGGAATTTTTAATAGTTTTTCTTCTGTAATTGAGATCTAATCTTACTGCATTGTGGTCAGAAAAGATGCTTGGAATGATTTCAATTTTCTTGAATTTACCAAAGCTAGATTTACGGCCCAGGATGTGATCTATCCTGGAGAAGGTCCCATGTGCACCTGAGAAAAAGGTGAAATTCATTGTTTTGGGGTGAATTGTCCTATAGATATCAATTAGGTCTAACTGGTCTATTGTATCATTTACAGTTTGTGTTTCCTTGTTAACTTTCTGTTTAGTTGGTCTATCCATAGGTGTGAATGGGGTATTAAAATCTCCCACTATTATTGTGTTATTGTTAATTTCCCCTTTCATACTTGTTAGCATTTGTCTTACATATTGTGGTGCTTCTCTGTTGGGTGCATATATATTTATAATTGTTATATCTTCTTCTTGGATTGATCCTTTGATCATTATGTAGTGTCCTTCTTTGTGTCTTTTTACAGCCTTTGTTTTAAAGTCTATTTTATCTGATATGCGTATTGCTACTCCTGCTTTCTTTTGATCTCTATTTGTATGGAATATCTTTTTCCAGCCCTTCACTTTCAGTCTGTATGTGTCCCCTGTTTTGAGGTGGGTCTCTTGTAGACAACATATATAGGGGTCTTGTTTTTGTATCCATTGAGCCAGTCTTTGTCTTTTGGTTGGAGCTTCAACCCACTTACGTTTAAGGTAATTATTGATAAGTATGATCCTGTTGCCATTTACTTTATTGTTTTGGGTTCGAGTTTACACACCCTTTTTGTGTCTCCTGTCTAGAGAATATCCTTTAATGTTTGTTGGAAGGCTGGTTTGGTGGTGCTGAATTCTCTCAGCTTTTTCTTGTCTGTAAAGCTTTTGATTTCTCCTTCATATTTGAATGAGATACTTGCTGGGTACAGTAATCTAGGCTGTAGGTTATTTTCTTTCATTACTTTAATTATGTCCTGCCATTCCCTCCTGGCCTGAAGAGTTTCTACTGAAAGATCAGCTGTTATCCTTATGGGAATCCCCTTGTGTATTATTTGTTGTTTTTCCCTTGCTGCTTTTAATATTTGTTCTTTGTGTTTGATCTTTTTTAATTTGAATAATATGTGTTTTGGGGTGTTTTGCCTTGGGTTTATCTTCTTTGGGACTCTGGGTTTCTTGGACTTTGTTGATTATTTCCTTCCCCATTTTGGAAAGTTTTCAACTATTATCTCCTCAAGTATTTTCTCATGGTCTTTCTTTTTTCCTTCTTCTTCTTGGACTCCTATGATTTGAATGTTGTGGCATTTAATATTGTCCTGGAGGTCTCTGAAATTGTCCTCATTTCTTTTAATTCGTTTTTCTTTTTTCCTCTCTGATTCATTTATTTTTACCATTCTAACTTCTATTTTACTAATCCTATCTTCTGCCTCCGTTATTCTACTATTTGTTGCCTCCGGAGTGTTTTTGATCTCATTTATTGCATTATTGTTCATCTAGTCAAGGCTACGGTTTTTCCTGTGGTCATGTATGGATGTGAGAGTTGGACTGTGAAGAAGGCTGAGTGCCGAAGAATTGATGCTTTTGAACTGTCATGTTGGAGAAGACTCTTGAGAGTCCCTTGGACTGCAAGGAGATCCAACCAGTCCATTCTAAAGGAGATCAGCCCTGGGATTTCTTTGGAAGGACTGATGCTAAAGCTGAAACTCCAGTACTTTGGCCACCTCATGCGAATAATTGACTCATTGGAAAAGACTCTGATGCTGGGAGGGATTGGGGGCAGGACGAGAAGGGGACGACAGAGGATGAGATGGCTGGATGGCATCACTGACTTGATGGATGTGAGTCTCAGTGAACTCTGGGAGTTGGTGATAGACAGGGAGGCCTGGTGTGCTGCGATTCATGGGGTCGCAAAGAGTCGGACACGTCTAAGCGACTGAACTGAACTGTGCTCATAGTGTCTCAGCCACAGTGGGCCTGCCCCCGCTCACAGCGCGTGCACCCTCACTGCCCACACAGCTCAGGCTCTAGGTTGCTCCGCTGGGAACTTCCACCATCCGAGTCCAGCCCTGGGCTGCCTGCACCTCCTAGGTCTAAGCCGCTCAGGTTCAGGCACTCGGGTAGTCCTCAGAGGCGCTGACTCCTTGGGGCCTGCGTTTTGTGCCCTTCCCAGCTCCGAGCAGCTCATGTGATGAGGTGTTTGGCGAGCACGGTCACTGCGACTTATCGCCTCTCCCATCCCTGCCACTCGGTTTTCTGGGTGTACAACTGGCACACCTTCTCAGGCGGATGACTGTCCAGAACCCCAAGAAGTCTTAGTTAGCAAAGAAGCCTGCTTGCAGTTTGGTAGATGTCTCTGTCGGGCTGCGATTGCCCCCTTCCGGCTCTGGCTGCCTGTCACCGGAGGGGGATGGTCTGCAGCCAGCTAGTTCTGTTCAGCCCTTTGTTCTGTGCGTGGGCCTGGCGGTGTCTTAGGGCTTTTCTCGTGGTAGCTATCCCACAGTCTGGTTTGCTATCCCAAATTAGTTCGCTCTGATGACCCTCGGGGACATTCAGGCCCGATCCTTACTCTAAGCAATGCAGCCCGCGCCTCCCTGCCCAGCCCCTGCTTGCTAGTGGCGGGTGCAGGCGTCTGCGCTGCTTCTCCACTGGGGGAGTTACCATTGGACTCATAATCCGTGGGTTTTAGTTATTTACTTATTGTTCCTCCCTATTATGTTGCCCTCTGTTCTTCCAAGGCTCAGCACAGACTCAGCAGTGAGAGTGTTTCCTGGTGTTTGGAAACTTCTCTCTTTTTAAGACTCCCTTCGTGGGACGGAGCTCCGTCCCTGCCTCTTTTGTCTCTTTTTTTGTCTTTTATATTTTTCCTACCTCCTTTCAAAGACAATGGGCTGGTTTTCTGGGTGCCTGATGTCCTCTGCTGGCATTCAGAAGTTGTTTTGTGGATTTTACTCAGCGTTTAAATGTTCTTTTGATGAATTTGTGGGGGAGAAAGTGATCTCCCCATCCTATTCCTCTGCCATCTTAGGACCGCCTCTGAATTGAAGCTTTTGAATTGTGGTGCTGGAAATAACTCTTGAGAATCTCTTGGACTGCAAGGAGATCAAACCAGTCAATCCTAAAGGAAACTAACCCTGAATATCCATTGGATGGACTAATGCTAAGTTGAAGCTCCAATACTTTGGCCACCTGATGCAAAGACCTGACTCATTGGAAAAGTCCCTGATGCCAGTGAAGATTGAGAGCATGAAGAGAAGAGGGCCACAGAGGATGATATGTTTGGATGGCATCTTCAACTCAATGGACACGAGTTTGAGCAAACTCTTGGAGGTAGTGAAGGACAGGGAAGCCTGGAATGCTGCAGTCCATGAGGTTGCAAAGAATTGGACATGACTAAGCAAACGACAACAACAAATTTCAAAACATGTGAGGTGATTTCTCATTGTGGTTTTGATTTGCATTCCTCTGATAATAATAATGTTGAGCATCTTTTTATATACCCATTGATCTTTTCTATGTCTTCCTTGGATTAAAAAAAAAAAAAAGTCTGTTCACATCCTTGACAATTTTTCAGTCAGATTGCTGTGGGGGTTGCTATTGATTTGTATTAGCCCATTATCAGTTATATGATTTGCAAATATTTTCCCTAGGTTGTTTTTGAATTTTGTTGATGATTTTCTTTGCTCTGCAAAAAGGTTTAAGTTTGGTTTAGTACCACTTGATTGCTTTTGTTATTGCCTTTATTTTTTTAATATAAATTTATTTATTTTAATTGGAGGCTAATTACATTACAATATTGTATTGGTTTTACCATACATCAACATGAATTCGCCACGGGTGTACACGTGTTCCTCATCCTGAACCCCCCTCCCACCTCCCTCTGTGTACCATTCCTCTGGGTCATCCTAGTCAAATTCAAAGATGATTCTCATTACTGGTTTCAAGGAATTTGCAGACTATTTTTTCTTCTAGAAGTTTTGTGACTTCAGGATTTACATTCAAACTGTTAACCTACTTTGAGTTAATTTTCACAAATGGTGTAAGATAGTGGCCCAATTTCATACTTTTGCATATGGCTGTCCAGTATCCTCAGCACAGTTTATTAAAGAAATGCATTCCCCATTGTATATTCTTGGCTCCTTTGAAATATGTTAATAGACCTTATATGTGTTTGTTTCTGAGCTCTCGATTTTGTTCCATTTATCTATATGTCTGTTTTTATGCTAATACTATACTATTTTGATTATTGTAATTTTGTAATATAATTTAAAATCAAGAGATGTGATCCCTCCATCTTTATTTTTCTTTCTCAAAATTACTTTTGTTATTCAGGGTATTTTAAGGTTCTATACATATTTTAGGGTTGCTTGATCTACTTCCACAAGGTAGAATTTTGGAAATTTGATACAAATTTTGTTGAATCTGCAGATTGCTTTGGGTAGTATGGACATTTTAGCAGCGTGTCCATACCAGCTCTTGAATCCTCCCATGTTATATTATTCCATTTATTTATGTTTTGTTCAATTTATTTCATCAATGTCTTGAAGTTTTCATGTGTATGTTTCTCAACTCATCGGTAATATTTATTCCTCGGTACTTTATTCTTCTTGATGTAATTATAAATAGAATTACTCATTTTTTTTATGAGTATGTGGAAACATGACAATTTTTTTTAATTTATCTATTTATTTTAATTGGAAGATAATCAGTTTATGCTATTGTGATGGCCTCTGATATACATCAACATGAATTGGCCAGAGGCATACATGTGTCCTCTCCATATTGAACTTCCACCCACCTCCATCCCCAACCCATCCCTCCAGGTTTCAGAGCACTGGCTTCAGGATCTCTGCATCATACCTCAAACTCCCACTGGCTATCTATTTAATACATGGTAATATATATGTTTCAATACTGTTGCCTCAAATCATCCCACTCTCTCCTTCTCCCACTGTGTCGCAGTCTATTCTTTTCTCATTTGCTGCTCTGCATGTAGGATTGTTAGTACTATCTTTCTAGATTCCATGCTGCTGCTAAGTCACTTCAGTCGTGTCCAACTCTGTGTGACCCCACAGACGGCAGCCCACCAGGCTCCTCCATCCCTGGGATTCTCCAGGCAAGAACACTGGAGTGGGTTGCCATTTCCTTCTCCAATGCATGAAAGTGAAAAGTGAAAGTGAAGTCACTCAGTCCTGTCCGACCCTCAGTGACCCCATGGACTGCAGCCCACCAGGCTCCTCCACCCATTGGATTTTCCAGGCAAGAATACTGGAGTGGGGTGCCATTGCCTTCTCAGCTAGATTCCATATATATGTGTTAATATATGATGTTTGACTTTCTCTTTCTGACGTACTTCACCCTGTATAATAGGCTGTACGTTCATCCACCTTATTAGAACTGACTCAAATGTGTTCTTTTTTATAGCTGAGCAATATCCCAATGTGTATGTGTACCACAACTTCCTTATCCATTCATCTGTTCATGGACATCTAGGTTGTATCCATGTCCTAGCTACTGTAAGTAGTGCTGCATGAATAATGGGGTACATGTGTTTTTTCAATTCTGGTTTCCTCGAGGTAATATGCCCAATAGTGGGATTACTGGGTCATATGGTAGTTTTAATCCTAGTTTTTTTTTTTTTTTTTAAGGAATCCCCTTACTGTTCTCTGTAGTGATTGTATCAATCTGCATTCCTACCAACCGTGTTCCCTTTTATCCACACCCTCTCCAGCATTTATTGTTTGTAGATTTTTTTATGATAGCCATTCTGACTGGTGTGAGATGATGCCTCATTGTGGTTTAGATTTGCATTTTTCTAATCATGAACGATGTTGAACATCTTTTCTTGTGTTTATTAGCCATCAGTATGTTTTCTTTGAGAAATGTCTATTTAGGTCTTCTTCCCAGTTTGGGACTGGGTTGTTTGATTTTCTGGTATTGAGCTGCATGAGTTACTTGTATATTTTGGAGATTAATTCTTAGATTTTCTTCCATTCTGAGGGTTGTCTTCTCAGCTTGCTTATAGTTTCCTTCGTTGTTCAAAAGCTTTCACATTTAATTAAGTCCCATTTTTAAATTTTTATTTCCATTATCCTAAGAAATGGGTCATAGAGGATCTTGCTGTGATTTATGTCATAGAGTATTCTGCCTATATTTTTCTCTAAGAGTTTTATAGTTTCTGGTCTTGCATTTAGATTTTTAACCCTTTTTGAATTTATTTTTTGTATTGTATTAGGAAGTGCTCTAATTTCATTTTTTTACATGTAGTTGACCAGTTTTTCCAGCACCACTTGTTCAAGAGACTGTATTTCTCCATTGTATATTTTTTGCCTCCTTTGTCAAAGATAAGGTGTCTATAAGTATGTGGATTTATCTCTGAGCTTTCTACCTTGTTCCATAGTTTTAGAAGTCCTACCCACAGCAATGAGAAGATAAAGAAATAAAAGGAATTCAGATTGAAAAAGAAGAAGTGAACCTCTCACTCTTTGCAGATGGCATGTTTCTTTAGATAGAAAACCCTAAAGATGCCATCAGAAAATTACTAGAGCTACTTAATGAATATAGTAAAGTTGCAAAATATAAAATTAATACACAGAAATCCCTGGCATTCCTATACACTAACAATGAAAAATCAGAAAGTGAATTAAAGAAACAATTCCATTCACCATTGCAACAAAAAGATTAAAATATTTAGGAATAAATTTACATAAAGTGGCTTCCCTGGTGGCTCAGATGGTAAAGAATCTGCCTGCAATGTGAGAGACCTGGGTTTGATCCCTGGGTCAGGAAGATCCCCTGGAGAAGGGAATGGAAACCCACTCCAGTATTCTTGTCTGGAAAATCCATGGACAGAGGAGCCCAGTGGGCTACAGTCCATGAGGTCACATAGAGTCGGCCTCAACCGAGCAACTAACATGAGACACAAAAACCTGTATACAGGAAAGCATAAGACACTGATGAAAGAAATTAAAGATGACATAAACAGGTGCAAAGATATACTGTTTTCTTGGATTGGAATAATCAATATAGTGAACATGACTATACTACCCAAAGCAGTCTATAGATTGAATGTGATCCCTATTATACTAAAACAGTATTTTTCACAAACCTAGAACAAATTTCACAATTTTTATGTAAACACAAAAGATCCCAAATAGCCAAAGCAGTGCTGAAAAGAAATGGAATTGGAGGAATCAACCTTCTTGACTTCATGCTATACTACAAAACTACAGCCATCAAGACTGCTACTAGCACAAAAACAGAAATATAGACCAATGGAGCAAGATAGAAAGCCCAGAGATGAAACCACACACCTTATTGTCTACATAACAGGGTTTTGAATATTGATTTTGTATCTTGCAACTTCACTGAATTTATATAAAAATTATGGCAGGGTTTTGTGCTGGCTTTAGTGTTTTCCATGTCATCTATGCTGCTGCTGCTGCTGCTAAGTCCCTTCAGTCGTGTCTGACTCTGTGCGACCCCATAGACAGCAGCCCACCAGGCTCCTCTGTCCCTGGGATTCTCCAGGCAAGAATACTGGAGTGGGTTGCCATTTCCTTCTCCAATGCATGAAAGTGAAAAGTGAAAGTGAAGTCACTCAGTTGTGTCCAACTCTCAGCAACCCCATGGACTGGAGCCTACCAGGCTCCTCCATCCATGGAATTTTCCAGGCAAGAGTACTGGAGTGGGGTGTCATTGCCTTCTCCACATGTCATCTATAAGTACTGATAATTTTTATTTTTAATTTCCAATTTGTATATTTTTTATATCTTTTCTTTCCTAACTGCCCCGACTAGTACTTCGAATATCACATTGAATAAAAGAGGCAAGAGAAGCATCTGTGCCATATTTCTAAGAGGAAAAGCTTTCAGTTTTCACCATTGAGTCATATATGCCGTATGACATATATGGCCTTTATTATGTTGAAGTCCACCCTCAATACCCACTTTGTTTAAAGTTTTTTAATTATAAATGGATGTCAAATTTTGTCAAAAGATTTTTCTGCATCTGTTGAAATGGTCATATGCTTTTTCTTCTTCAATTGGTTAATGATGTATATCACATTGCTTGATTTGATAGTTCACATAGGTTGCACCATTCTAGCATTCCTGAGCTAAATCCCACTTGATCATGGTGTATTATCCTTTTAATGTATTGGTGAAATCAGTTTGGTAATATTTTGTTGAGGAATTTTTTCTGTTTATCAGGGATATTGGCCTGTAACTTTTTTCTGTGATGTTATTATCTGATTTTGTTTCAGGGTGATGCTGGCCTCAAAAAAGATGAGTTTGGAAGTGTTCTCTCCTTTATACATCTTTTGGGAGGTTTTGAGGAGCTTTTTTTTTTTTTTAGTGTTGGGTCTTCATTGATGTGCATGGGCTTTCTCCAGCTGTGGAAAGTAACAGCTGCTCTCTAGTTGCGGTACTTGGGTTTCTCATTGTGGTGTCTGCTCTTGAGGCTGTCTGTGCAGTTGCCTGGGTGTGGTAGCCTTCTCATGACTGTATCTTTGATCGTTACAGTCCAGTGGGACATAGGAAACCAAGATCCCATGGCCACCATCAGGATTAAGGAAGATGGCATGAAGACAGTTCCTCCTTTCAAAGTCTCAGGAAAGGTTTACATTCAGCCTTTACATGTGTACTTAATTAGAACAGTGACCCTTGGGCTGCAGCTATGATGGTAAACTAATATGCCTCTTTCACAATAAGACTAAGCTTGCTTTTTAAAAATAAAACAGGTTGCAATCCTGTGAGAACCTCAATTGTAAGCCCCATAGGCACCAGAGCCAAGTGATGCAGAGATGTCTCCTGGCAGCAACCTAGAAAATTAGGGCACTAGACTAGGGTATAATTTCCTTTCTGGAAGATACCAGTAAGTGAGTCAGATGTAGAGCATTAGGATCATATCCAATAGCCTCCATTCTCTGAGAGTACATCCATTGACAGTTATAAGTGAATTAAACCTGTAGTGTCCAACATCTCATTGAAATTACTCTGCTTTCAAAAGGTAGAGGTTTTAAGGGGATGGTGTGGTGGGACAGTCTAAACAAATATTCTCCCTCTTCTCACTTTAGTTTTGAGTGCAGCTTTTAATTCAACCTGAGGACATCTCTCAACTTAGAGAATAATTCAGCCCTCAAAAGCACCTCAAATCTACTATGGCTTTGTGGCATGGCAGCAAGAATTTTTAACAAATAAAACTTTAATCCCAAATAAAATAATATAAAGATTCTTTCACACCCCCTCAACAATTCCTATTCTAATCTTAACCCATTACTTGTGCTGTCAATACTTAACTAACACTTAACTGGAAACCAAGCTCCAAATGACTCAAACTCCATCTTCACCCCAAAACAAAAACCAACTAAAGTTAGTAACTTGAGGCTTATGGCATATAGTTTGGGTCAACAAGGAGAAAGGGAAAGAGCAAAGCTGGTGACAGGACACATTCAGTCAGGGAAGGTGTTTATACAAAGATGGTAGTGGAACATCAGAAAGCTCCATACACACTTGTGCACATCCAGAGGTGCCAGATCCTTCCATGGCATATCTAAGAATGGTGAGCTCAGGGAGGAGGTCATTCCTGTCATTCCAGTTTTAGACAAGAGTGGAATCTTGTGGCATGATGCATAGTACCCAGTGGCACCATAGGCATGGTCTGGGAAGACAGTCAGCTTGGCTCTCTGATCCACGTTCATCTGGAGAATCCCTTCTTCCCAGCCTGGGATCACCTCTTCCTTGCACAGCACAAACTTGAAGGTCTTGTTTCTGTCCAAAGAGGAATTGAATTGCTGTCCAACTTCAAGTATCCCCATATAGTGCACCACACAGGTCTGGCCAGGTTTTGGGAAGATGTGCCCATCTCTGGGAGAGATGGTCTTCCACCTGCACTTGTATGGTAGTGGCAGTGGATGCTAGATGGGCTGGCCTGTAATATTTTGACTTTGATGACTGCATATTTTTCATCCATTCTTATAACATTTTCAATTTATGCCTGTTGCTTTTCCTCTCTGAGTTGCAAGTTAGGTGAAACAGATATGAATATTTTGCATCACTCTTGCGGGTAAACTGCAGGCAAGTTATATCAGTCTAACACAATAATTTGCAAATGAGATTTTGTCCGCTCTTTCTGCAGTCAGGGACCAGGGCCCCACACTGGGAGTATAAGCTGCCATCTTCAAGACCACAGCTGATCTGGGAGTCGGTGGGAAAAGGTGAATAAAAGCATTATAAATCTTTTCTACAATTTTAAACTTGATTTTTTTCTTTATTCCACATTTTTTTAGTTGCTGAAAACATTTGACTATTTTCCAGAGTTCTGAAAAAGTTGGGCCTGTTACTACTTATTTTTCAGTGTTCTTATAGGGGGATAGGAGTTTGGAGCTGCCTGCTTCAGCAATTTTTCTGATACAACTCCACACATATACATCATAATAAAGGTAATGTATAAATTATTGGCAAAAAGTGGTGGTTGAATTCCCAGAATAGTCACTACTCTCCCATCACCAAAATCTAATAAACCATAAATACACCTCACTAGATCCACATCCCCAGGATAATATTTGTATCTGGTCTATTTCTGCACTTCCAGTTCCTAGTATAATACCTATAATAAAGCAAGTGTTCAATAAAAGCATTTTGAGTAAATGAATAGTACTACAAAACCCAACTATTAGTAATAACAGCAATTACATATAAACATGTGAAATGCCAGTAATGCAGAATTATTTAGCAAGCAAAAGTTATATCCATACAGTGTTTTATATTTTCCAGAGCACTTTCATATTTATTATCCCATCAGACTGTCAAAACCATTCTTTGAGGTGAGATTGATAGAGGTAATTAATCCATCTTATAAATCAGATAGAAGAAATTCTATGTGTTCTAAACCATAAGTCATCTGTAAGTAGCAGTGGTAAGAATATTGTCTAGGTCTGCTGCACATAAAACCTCTGTTCCTCTTATTTTTTTCCAGTTTATTTCTTTTGACACTCACTATGGAAGAAAATAATCCTTCTTCTCAGTTGCCCACCCTGAGTGAAGCAAGCACACTTTTCTTTTGGAGGTTTTTAAAAATACCAACTTCCAACAACTACAAGAAACAGAAAATAAAAGAGCTCCTACTCTAAAGCACAAGAACTCCCTTAATGCTATTCTAAAGCATTCCATTCACTTAACCTTTTCATGACAACTGAATGTGTACATATGTGTGAATAGTGGGGCTTGAATTCTTGGAAAAATAAATGAACATTTGCATTCCAGAGGACCAGCCTCAGCATTTGAGACACTTTTCACTGGAACATGACAAGGCTGTGAGAAATTTGAAGATCAGCCCAAGCACTGAATAAACAGGAGAATGGGAGAAGAGAAACAGCTACACAGGCCATAAAGGTTTTATTTCTCTTTGTCCCTGATTGTCTGTCTTATCTCCCAGTAGACCCTCTGTGATTTCACAGAAGTGGAACCTGGGGCAAGAAATATTAAGTGTAGGAAGAGGTAGAAGTGGCTCCAGGTAACAGTGAAATCCAAAGTGGTAAAGGAGAAAGAAACAGAATGTTTTAATTTATGGCACACAGAAGCATTAAAGGAGTTCTTGTGGTTTGTGTAAATGAAAGAAACTGCAAATGCTAATAAAGTTTGAATTCCTCTCTTACAGGAAGCTTTATGAGAAATATGGCCTATAGAAACCCAAGAGAACTGTTTACATATCCAGTTTCTCAGTCTGAGCCTTTTTCCCCTATAAAGAAAGCAGAATTATAGAGAAATAGCCAGATAGATGTAGTTGAAATGTAGTCCCACAACTAGTTAACTGGAGTTGGTGATGGACAGAGAAACCTGTCATGTGGCACACTATGGGATCGCAAAGAGTTGGACATGACTGAGTGACTGAACTTAACCAGTTAACTACCTGTGTGATCTTGACAATTTGATTCACATAACTGAATCTTAGATTAGATAGTCATCCTCTAAGAAATGATGATAATGTGCCTCAAAGTATTATTGTGAGTATTACATGAAGAAAATTAATTTGCTTTTTAAATGTTAGATATTGTCATTATTGCCTTGGGATTGCCTGAACTCCAGTGTTATATAATCCTTATTTATCCTGCATCATTTTAGAGTGGTTTTCAAAAGTAAACTTATTATACAATATAACCATTAGTATTTAAAAGTTGACCCTAGATGGAAATATTTCTAAAACATATTATATAATTCTGTATCTGCTTAAATGGTAAACCAAACAGAATTAAGCATCTTCTCAATAACTAGGGGTCATTATTAATGAACATCTTATATTGCCATCATATAAGATGCAATAACCTCCAGAAATAGGATACTGGTAGTCATGGAAGAGGGATGGGAGTGAGACACATAAAGTTTTTGACACTAACACTTAGAAAAATATGTTTATTTATTTCTTATATCTCTGTTTTACAGTTACTATTTTCCTCTCATTCTCAACCTGTCAGATGCTGCTTTATTGCTGCTATGGGTATAATACCTCTGACTACTCCCCCTTGTAATTGTTCCTGCTAATCTAGATGGGAAAGCCAGATAACTAAACTTTTTAAAATTATGTTCAAGCAGTGGTTCTCCCATTGTGGTCCTTGGACCAGTAGCATCAGCATCACTGAGAAACAAGTTAGAAATACAAACTCTCTAGACCCACTCTAAACTTAGTGAATCAGAGAACTCTGAGATAGATCCCAGCAATCTGTTTTTTAACAGGCCTTCCAAGCAATTAAGATTTACTGCCCTACTACACTTGCTAATAATGCACACTCCAGGTCCCACTCTGAGAGACATGAGGTCTGGGGTGTAGCCCAAGAGCCCTAATATTTTAATCAATAATGTAGATTATTCTGATGAAAATAATCAAAAGACACACTTAGACAAATATTTCCCTATCCTGAACCAGTACTTCTCAACCTTAGCTGCACTGCTGCTGCGTCGCTTCAGTCGTGTCTGACTCTGTGCGACCCCATAGATGGCAGCCCACCAGGCTCTAGCATCCCTGGGATTCTCCTGGCAAGAACACTGGAGTGGGTTGCCATTTCCTTCTCCAATGCATGAAAATGAAACGTGAAAGTGAAGTCGCTCAATTGTGTCCGACTCTTAGCGACCCCATGGACTGCAGCCTACCAGGCTCTTCCATCTATGGGATTTTCCAGGCAAGAGTACTGGAGTGGGAGTGCTGTTGCCTTCTCCCCTCAACCTTAAGGATTTTGTTAAAATGCATATTCTGATTTAATAGGTCTAGGATTCAGAATTTTAATAGGCTCCCAGGTGAAACCTGTACTGTTGACTGATAGACCACTTTTGAGTAGTAAGGCCCTAGAACTTTATCTAGTAGGTGCTTTATAAGTGCTCTTATTTTACTTTGTTTTTGAATGCCATAACCTAGAATTTTTCTATAAATAAAAATAGTATGTCTTCCTTGTTTTTGCAAGATATTTTGTTGTTGTTCAGTTGCTAAGTCGTGTCTGACTCTTTGCAACCCCATGGACTGTAACATGCCTGGCATCCTTGTCCTTCACTGTCTCCTATAGTTTGCTCAGATTCATGTCCATTGAGTTGGTGATGCTATCTAACCATTTCATCCTCTGCTGTCCCCTTCTCCTTTTGCCTTCAGTTTTTCCCTGCATCAGGGTCTTTTCTAATGAGTCGGCTATTTGCATTCATGGCCAAAGTTTTGGAACTTTAGCTTTGGCAACAGTCCTTCCAATTAATATTCAGGGTTGATTTCTTTTAGGATTAATTGATTTGATCTTCCTGCAGTCCAAGGGACTCTTAAGAGTCTTCTCCAACACCACAGTTCAAAAGCATCAATTCTTCGGCGCTCAGCTTTCTTTATAGTTCGTCCAACTCTCACATCCATACATGACTCCCAGAAAAACAATAGCTTTGACTACATATGCTACAGGGGCTTGCATAACTCAATGAAGCTGTAAGCCATGCCATGCCAGGACCACCCAAGACAGATGGGGCATAGTGGAGAGTTCTGACAAAAACGTGGTCCACTGGAGAAGGGAAGGGCAAACCACTTCAATATTCTTGCCACGAGAACCCCTTGAATAGTATAAAAAGGTAAAAGATACAATTTTCTTTAAAACATTTTTCAAGTATGTTTATTTATAAATGTAATAAATTATTTGTTTTAATTATACAATATGAATTAGTTGGCTTTAAGTACAGAATGGAGGAACTCTCCTATGAATAATGTTCTATGAATTTTCATTTCTAGACTTAGTGTCATCTTTCCTGGCTTCTCAGAGAGCTTTTACTCTATCCTTCTGTGTTTTAAGTATACCTTAAGGAGGAAAGGAGTGGCAAAGCTTCCCTGCCATGAAGGTCAAAATTCGATGACAGATCACATCATCTTCTTTGGGGCTAAAACAGATGCTGCCCTTTCTCTAGTCTAAGCTCTAGTGTCAGCATTTTCTCCTTGCTGAAGAGTATTGACTGACAATCCAAGCCTTTTCCCACAAGTGATACCAATCATTCCCTTTGAATGAGCATCTTAAATGGTTCATCCTTTCAAGAGGGAGTGAGCCTCTGAGGCAGGCTTTTGTGCTGATCCCTGGTTTTGGCAATCTCTGAACCTCTCCTTGTGTAAAGAAAGTACCTTGGTAAAGAGCCAGTTATGGAAACTCCTTATGCTTCACTTTCTGGATTACTTTAAATGTTCCCACAATGGGAGCTTGTGTTAGTTACAGACATCTCCACAAGGAGGAAAAGTAAATAAATGGTAAAGAATGTTAATCTAGATTTTTGTTTTTCTCACTTGGAATTGGATGCTATGCTAAGCTTAGTTGCTCAGTTGTGTCCGACTCTGTGACTCCATGAACTGTAGTCCATCAGGCTCCTCTATCCACGGGAAATTCTACAGGGAAGAGTACTGGAGTGGGTTGCCATGCCCTCCTCCAGGGGATCTTCCCAACCCAGAGACCAAACCCAGGTCTTCCGAATTGCAGGAAAATTCTTTACCACGTGAGCCACCAGGGAAGCCCAAGAAATCTGGAGTGGGTAGCCTATCCCTTCTCCAGGGGATCTTCCCAACCCAGGAATCAAACCAGGGTCTCCTGCCTTGCAGGCAGATTCTTTACCAGGTGAGTTACCAGGGAAGCCCTTGGAGTTATATCAGATCAGATCAGTCACTCAGTCGTGTCCGACTGTTTGCAACCCCATGAATCGCAGCATGCCAGGCCTCCCTGTCCATCACCAACTCCCGGAGTTCACTGAGACCCACGACCATCGAGTCAGTGATGCCATCCAGCCATCTCATCCTCTGTTGTCCCCTTCTCCTCCTGCCCCCAATCCCTCCCAGCATCAGAGTCTTTTCCAATGAATCAACTCTTCGCATGAGGTGGCCAAAGACTGGAGTTTCAGCTTTAGCATCATTGCTTCCAAAGAAATCCCAGGGCTGATCTCCTTCAGAATGGACTGGTTGGATCTCCTTGCCGTGCAAGGGACTCTCAAGAGTCTTCTCCAACACCACAGTTCAAAAGCATCAATTCTTCGGCTCTCAGCCTTCTTCACAGTCCAACTCTCACATCAATACATGACCACAGGAAAAACCATAGCCTTGACTCGATGAACCTTTGTTGGCCAAGTAATGTCTCTGCTTTTGAATATGTTATCTAGGTTGGTCATAACTTTCCTTCCAAGGAGTAAGTGTCTTTTAATTTCGTGGCTGCAGTCCCCATCTGCAGTGATTTTGGAGCCCAGAAAAATAAAGTCTGACACTGTTTCCACTGTTTCCCTATCTATTTCCCATGAAGTGATGGGACCAGATGCCATGATCTTCGTTTTCTGAATGTTGAGCTTTAAGCCAACTTTTTCACTCTCCACTTTCACTTTCATCAAGAGGCTTTTGTGTTCCTCTTCACTTTCTGCCATAAGGGTGGTGTCATCTGCATATCTGAGGTTATTGATATTTCTCCTGGCAATCTTGATTCCAGCTTGTGTTTCTTCCAGTCCAGCGTTTCTCATGATGTACTCTGCATATAAGTTAAATAAACAGGGTGACAATATACAGCCAACTCCAAATCTTGAGTTCTGAAGTGAAGCTGGTGCCCACAAAATACTTCAGTATGGCAACTGGACCTCCCAAAATAGAGTCTGTTGATATTCATGACTGACAGAGCTGAAGCTATTTTTTTTAAATGGACTTCAAAAATTATTTTAGTTTATTTTCTGGACAGTCAACCTTAGGGTGGTTGTACGTAAGTTATAATATCATGCACTTGTTACTACACTCTCCCTTTTTACTTCTTTCCTCTCTTATTTTCATACTGTTATGATAGTCTAGTGGAGCTGGAATCAGACCTGCGGTGGTGGTTTAGTCACTAAGTCATATCCAACTCTTGCGATCCCATGGACAGAGGAGCTTGGCAGACTACAGTCCATGGGATTCTACAGGCAAGAATACTGGAGTAGGTTGCTGTTTCCATCTCCAGGGGATCTTCCCAGGATCTTCCCAACCCAGGAATCGAACCCAGGTCTCCTGCATTGTAGGAGGATTCTTTACCAACTGAGCTACAAGGGAAGCCCCTTGATTCCCCTTGGAATCAGACATAAGATTCCAATTTAAGCATATGTTCTTTTCTAAGTATATGATCTTGGCAAATTACACTTTCTTAGTCTTAGTTTACTCAACTGTGAAATTAGATAATAGCACCTATATCACAAGGTTGTTGTGAACATTAGGGATAATATATGCAAAGCATCTAACAATGATGTCTGGTAAACAGTAAGTGCTCAATCATTAGAGACCATCATTACTGATTATTACCATCATTACCATTATTACCCGCCCTCTTTATTTCACAATTTTTTATGAGGGTAAGTTCAGATATGTGCAAACTACTTGCAAATTGTAAATTACTATACTCAGGATAGTACTATCTCTTATTGTTGCCTAACAATTATTTTCTATTAACCCAGAACATATACTGTCCACTCAGGTGGGTCTGCTTACTGTGCCATGGAACACTTTTTTTTTTTTTTTTTGCTATCTTTACTCTATCCCCATTGCTTCATCTTTTTCACCCATCAAAGTGAATCTCAAATGTCTTCAGACAGCAGAGCACCTTTAAGTCATAATTATAGAATATCACAAAGTAGCTTTATTAAACATAAAATAGTTAACTATGTGATTCTGCTAAACTCATTACTATCCTATTTTGTATTTAATTTAGAAAAGCTGTAGTAAGTATCAAAGAAGTAAAGAAATGTGCAGAAGGGAAATTTCGAATCGAGAGAATATTAACTGTTTTGAAAATTGAGAAATGATTAGTATTATTTTGGCTAAATAGTGGAGCACCCTGGCCTATTGTTCAGAATCTCAGTGTTCTAATGGAAGATTTTGAAATACGCTGGACTATCCATTAAAGAGATTTTCAAATTTCACTGTCTTCAGGAAGACTTCCTTGATCACTGAAATCTTCTCACTGATCTGTCTTTTCTGAATGTTTCCTACATAAACTTAATACTATAAAGTAGATATACTTGTTCTCTGAGAGCTTCAGGATTCCTAATTGCTTCACTATGAAGCAATTCTTCCTTTTTAAGGAAGAAAAAGAACATCTACTGAATGCCTATAGTGTTCTAGTCAAAGTACTAATTCCTTCATAGATATCTCATTTTCTTCTCACAAGAACACTCATGTAAGTTTTATTATTCCCATTTGCAGATGAGGAGCCTAAAGCTATAGGTTACACAGGTAACAAGTATTATATTCAAAATTTGAATCAGGGTTTATATGAATCAAAATAGTGCAAATATTGAAAAGCTGTTAGTTTTTTTATCCAGCCATTTTCAGTTGTTTTTTAAAGCATTTCATGAAACTGTGCATTAGGATTTGCTTCTATAGCAAGATGTGATAACAGTAAGAAACATACTGAACAATTTAAAGTCAAACTACTTTCTTCCTTTGCAGTATATTTACATAGTAGTTTTTAATCTATTTCCAAGAAAACATGTTAAGTTCCAAGATGGCATATTTTAATATTTTGGTTTTCCGAGTAGACAAATGGCTTGGGCACCAGTGAGGTGGCGCCAGTAGGGAGTCATCAAGAAACCAAGTGTATGCTTTATGACTTGATACAAATCTCCCAAGCATGGAACTACCTCAATGACTCTACTTTTATGTAACAAAGGAGACATAGAAAAATATGGAATATCAATTAGAGGAGGGATGGAAGAAAGAAGAGGTAAGCATCAGGTCATAAGTGGTAGGGTCTTGGTGAGAACATGGTCAAAAAATCTTGTCCCAGGTGTCAAATTTCCGAGTTTAGTTTATGGCTCTGATTTAGTGTCAATACTAGTAATAGAAATGTGAGACTCTTGGTCTCAAGGTTGAGGGCTTGTGTTCCAACTTGGACACCTCATTTGAAGCCTGGTATGATGGAAACACGGAGAAGGCAATGGCAACCCACTCCAGTACTCTTGCCTGGAAAATCCCATGGACAGAGGAGCCTGGTAGGCTGCAGTCCATGGGGTCGCAAAGAGTCGGACACGACTGAGTGACCTCACTTTCACTTTCATGCATTGGAGAAAGAAATGGCAACCCACTCCAGTGTTCTTGTCTGGAGAATCCCAGGGACGGTGGAGCTTTGTGGGCTGCTGTCTATGGGGTCGCACAGAGTCAGACACAACTGAAGCGACTTAGCAGCAGCAGCAGCAGCAGCGTTATGGAAACAACAGGATATTTGAGTCATATAACCATGTAACTTACTTTACCTCTGTATTGGAAGGAAAGTATGACCAACCTAGACAGCATATTAAAAAGCAGAGACATTACTTTGCCAACAAAGGTTCGTCTAGTCAAAGCTATGGTTTTTCCAGTAGTCATGTATGGATTTGAGAGTTGGACAACAAAGAAAGCTGAGCACCGAAGAACTGATGCTTTTGAACTGTAATGTTGGAAAAGACTCTTGAGAGTCCCTTGGACTGCAAGATCAAACCAGTCCATCCTAAAGGAAATCAGTCCTGAATATTCATTGAAAGGACTGATGCTGGAGCTGAAACTCTAATACTCTGGCCACCTGATGCAAAGAACTGACTCATTTGAAAAGGCCCTGATGATGGAAAAGAGTGAAGGCAGGAGGAGAAGGGGATGACAGAGGATGAGATGGTTGGATGGCATCACTGACTCAATGGACATGAGTTTGAGTAAACTCCGGGAGTTGGTGATGTGGACAGGGAAGGCTGGCGTGCTGCAGTTCATGGGGTTGCAGAGTTGAATATGACTGAGTGAGTGAACTGAACTAATTGGAGAATTAAATTACAGTTTCCTCATCTGTGAAACAAAAATAATAGTATACTGCCTAGATCCCATTCCTGGGTTGTTGTGAAGATCACATAACATAGATACAAATGTTTAATAAATTCTGAAGTGTGCACAATTTCCCCACTGTTTTTTTGACATACATTATGTTTACCTACAAAGAGCACAGAGCTGAGCATCTAACCACCTGGATTCTAATCTTTTTCTGAACCTAACTAGATAATCCTTAAGGGCGAAGCCTGCTTTGATGCTTTCTACAATTCTATTGATATTTTTGTTTTTAAAAAGAGGATGGGGTGGGGGCGCTCCCAAGATGTCACCAGAATAGGACAGGGAGACCACTTTCTCCCCCACAAATATATCAAAAGATCATCTGCATGTGGAGCAACCTCAACAGAACAATTTCTGAACACTGAAGGAAGATCCCAGATAATTGAAAAGGCAAACCAGTCTTTTTGGAATGAGGTAGGACAAAGGATAAAGATGGAAAGGGAAACAAAGGATTTCGGAACAGAGATCCATTCTGGGGAGGGAGTCGTGAAGGAGAAGTTTCCACACAATAGGAAATCCTCTCATAGGTTAGGTCAGTGGGGAATTTAAGAACATAAGAGGGGAGCATAACTGAAAAAATGCCCCACAGAAATGGCACTGAACAGCAATTATCAGCTAAGAAGCTGTTCACATACTCATGCCTGCCTACAGCCAGTCAGGGTTAGGTGCAGAGGTGCAGGCTGTGTTATCAGTCCTTAAAGGAAAGGACCAGGGTTGAATCCCATGAGGACACTCTGAGGGGCCTAATTTGACACAGCACAGACAAAACAGGGAAAGTCCAAACCACTGGATCACCAGAGAAACAAAGAGCCATTCATGTGGGAAGGGTCTAACGCCACACTCTTAACTCTGGCTCACTCACAGAACAAAGGATCTCGCTCTGGCAAATATCAAAGGAGGGCAAACCGGCTGCCATTTATAGCCCTCCCTAGAAGCAGAGAGGCAGGTGTGCAACAGCCAGAGGTGGAAAGAAAGGGGCTATTGCGATCTTGGACCCAGAGACTGCACCCTCCCACCAAGTGATGAGTGGGCTGCCAGTCACTGCCCACATCTTCCTGGGATCCTGGATGCCTCAAATCTGCCGGGAGTGTCACAGACTGAGATTAGCTCCCCTGAGGAGACACACAGCCAACCTGGGACTGTGATCTCATGTCACACCCAGGAGCCCAAGTGGCTAGGACCTGAGATGTGCACACCACCTTGGGCTATGACAACCCTCATGTGGTCCATCCACTGTGTGTTCTCCCCACACACACCAACAAAATTTGTATTTAGTGTCCCTCCCTCTCAACACCACAACTGAGCAAATGAGAACAAATAAGTGGCCACTTTCATTCCCCTCCTGTCACGGTGGAGATCAGACACTGAAGAGAGATTTGCAAGCAGAAGATGTGAATGTAAGCAAAAAAAAAGAAGGGAGAGCCACCCCAGAAGTGGCAGGTTCAATAGATTAAAATCCTGCAGTTAAACTAAACTGTGCATTTGAGGGGCAACTGTAGACATTGAGAACAAGTACAAACCTGAACAAGGGGATCTCTGACACTGAACAGATTCTACACTGCCTACAACAGCCCCAGAGACATTGCTAGATATATTGGAGGATCTTCTGAATAGGTAACTCAACTGGATCAGGAAAACAGAGGAATCACATGAGCATTCATCTCACTACCACTGTATATATCCCCATCCCTACTATAAATTTTTTCTTTATTATTTTATACAAAAAATATTATTAAATTTGTTTTAATTTTTATTCTGTTTTTCTTTCTATTTTTTTTCCTTTTTTCCATCATACTGCTCTAATATGCTGCTTTATTACTCCTTTAACTTTTAGTTTTTATTGCCTACTTTTACCTTTCTTTATAAAAATGTATTTTTAAAATAAATTCCATATTTAAAATTTTGTTTTAAATTTTATTTTTTATATTGTAATTTTGAGAGTCTAATTCTTATTCCAGTTTTTTAGTTTTTGTTTTTTGATCTTATGTTATTGATTTTGTATCTTTAAGAGTCTAATTTTGAGTATCCATTTTAACTTAGGGATTTTATTATTGACTTGATTGTTCTTTTCCCTTTTGATTTTTCCTTTTTTCCTCCCAGTCATCTTTTTCCTTTCTTTGTCTTCTTTTCTCTATATAACTCTGTGTGTATCGTTGGGTGTTCCTGGTTCTGGAGAGTTGTTTCACCAGTAATCTAGGAGTTCTGTCCTCTGTGCTGTTTGGACAGAGAAGTCTTACTGATACTGTAAGAAGTCGGGACTGAAACCCATAGGCAGGAGGCTCAACTCCTGAATGTTGGACTATCATAGAACTCCTGATCCCAGGGAACATTAATATACAAGAGCCCACCCAAAAGCCTCCTTACCTACACTGAGATCAAGCACCACCCAAGAGCCAGAAAGCTCCAGTGCAAGATACTCTATGCTAATCCCTCAGAAAAACTGGAACACAATCCTGCCATTAACAGAGAGTCTGCCCAAAACCATGGACACCCAAAACTGACTACTGAACACTTCACTACCATTCAGAGAGATGAGATCCATCTCCATCCACAAGAACACAGAATGAGTTCCTCCAACCAGGAAACCTCCACAAGCCAATGGTCCAACCCCAGCCACAGTCAATCAGCAATGAACAAAGCAATAACTGAGATTAAAAACACTGTGGAGGTAACTAACAGTGAGGAACTGAAGCAGAAGAATGGATAAATGAGCTGGAAGATAGAATGGTGGAAATAAATGAAGCAGAACAGAATAAAGAAAAGTGAATAAAAAGAAATGAGGAAAGCCTGAGAGACATCTGGGACAATGTTAACCACCCAACATTCAAATCATAGGCATACCAGAAGACAAAAGCAAAGGCATGAGAAAATATTTGAAGAGATAATAGAGAAAACCTTCCCTAAAATGGGGAAGGAAATAGCCACTCAATTCCAAGAAGTCAAGAGTGTCCATAGAAGATAAACCCAAGGAGAAACACACCATGAGACATTAATCAAACTAACAAAAATTAAGCACAAAAAGCAAACATTAAAAGTAGCAAGGTGAAAGCAACAAATAATATACAAGAGGATCCCCATAAGGATTACAGAGGATCATTCAACAGAAATTCTACAGGCCAGAAGGGAATGGCAGGGTACACTTAAAGTGCTGAAAGGGAAAAATCTACAACCAAGATTAGGTGACTCACCAAGGATCTCATTCAGATTGGAAGGATAAACCAAAAGCTTTACAGACAAGCAAAAACTAAGAAAATTCAGCACTACCAAATGCTAAGGAACTTCTCTAGAAAGGAAACAGAGAAAAGATTTACAAAAACAACCCAAAACAATAAAGTAAATGGTAACAGGATCATCCTTACCAATAATCACCTTCAATGTAAATGAGTTAACTGTTCCAATGAAAAGACAAAGACTGACCAAATGGATACAAAATCAAGATCCATATATGCTGTCTATAAGAGACCCACCTTAAACCTAAGGACACATACAGACAGAAAGACAGGGACTGGAAAAATATATTTCATGCAAATGGAGACCAAAAAAAAGTGGGAATAGCAATATTTATATCAGATAAAATAGACTTTAAAATAAAGACCATTATAAAAGACAAAGAAGCACAGTGCATAACGATCAAGGGATCAATTCAAGGCACAACAATTATATATATATATATATATATATATACACATATATATGCATGCAACATAGAAGCACATGGATATGTAAGGCAAATGCTAACAACTATTAAAGGGGAAATTGACAGTAACATAATAATAGTGGGGGACATTAATATGCCACTGATACCAATGGACAGATCATACAGACAGAAAATTAACAAGGAGAAAAGAGCTTTAAATGATACCTTAGACCAGTTGGACCTAATTGACATCTACAGGGCATTTCACCCAAAAACAATGGATTTCACCTTTTCTCTCAAGTGGACATAGAACATTCTCCAGGATAGATCACATCCTGAACAACAAATCAACAAACCCTTAGTAAATTTTGAAAAGTGAAATCATTTCAGCATCTTTTATGATCACAATGTTATACGATTAGATATTAACTACAGGAAAAAAATGTTGTAAGATTAGATATCAACTAAGCAAGAGAATTCCAGAAAAATATCTACTTCTGCTCTACTGACTACACCAAAGCCTTTGACGGTGTGGCTCACAACAAACTGTGGAAAATTCTTAGAGATGGGAATATCAGACCACCTTACCTGCCTCCTGAGAAATCTATATGCAGGTTAAAAAGGAACAGTTAGAAATGCACATGGACACTGGACTGGTTCCAAATTGAGAAAGGACAAAGTCAAGGCTGCATATTGTCACCCTGCTTATTTAAATTTTGGGCAGAGTACCTTATGTAAATGCTGGGCTGGATGAAGCACAAGCCAGAATCAAGATTGCTTGGAGAAATATCAATAACCTCAGATACACAGATGACACCACCCTTATGGCAGAAAGTGAAGAGGAACTAAAGAGCCTCTTAATGAAAGTGAAAAAAGAGAAGCTGGCTTAAAGTTCAACATTCAAAAAGCTTTTGTCATGGCCTGGTCGCATAACTTCACAGCAAATAGATCAGCAAACAAAGGAAACAGTGACAGACTTTCTTTTCTTGAGCTCCGAAATCACTACAGATGGTGACTGCAGCCATGAAATTAAAAGACGCTTGTTCCTTGGAGGAAAAGCTATGACCAACCTAGGCAGCATATTAAAAAGCAGAGACATTACTTTGCCAACAAAGGTCTGTCTAGTCAAAGCTATGGTTTTTCCAGTAGCCATGTATGGATGTGAGAGTTGGACTATAAAGAAAGCTGAGCACTGAAGAACTGATGCTTTTGAACTTTGGTGCTGGAGAAGACTCTTGAGAGTCCCTTGGACTGCAAGGAGATCATGCCAGTCAATCATAAAGGAAATCAGTTCTGAATATTCATTGGAAAGACTGATGCTGAAGCTGAAGCTCCAATAATTTGGCTGCCTGATATGAAGAACTGACCCATTTGAAAAGATCCTGATGCTGGAAAAGACTGAAGGAAGGAGGAGAAGTGAACAACAGAGGATGAGATGGTTGGATAGCATCACTGACTAGATGGACATGGGTTTGAGAAAGCTCCTGGAGTTGGTGATTGACAGGGAAGCCTGATGTGCTGCAGTCCATGGGGTTTCAAAGAGTTGGACACGACTGAAAGACTGAACTGAACAGGAAAAAAAAATATAAGAACCACAAACTCATGGAGGCTAAACAACACGCTTCTGAATAACCAATATATAAATGAAGAAATCAAAAAGGGAATCAAAATAT
The DNA here is from genome assembly GCF_029378745.1 of Bos indicus. Taxonomy (NCBI): domain Eukaryota; kingdom Metazoa; phylum Chordata; class Mammalia; order Artiodactyla; family Bovidae; genus Bos; species Bos indicus. The sequence continues at coordinate 102,948,236 of NC_091789.1, read as the reverse complement.
GCATAGAAACAAATTATAATGAAAGCATAGCAACCCAAAATCTATAGGCTTCAGTAAAAGCAAGGCTAAGAGGAAAGTTCATAGTGATATAAGCCTACCTCAAGAAACAAGAGAAATACCAAATAAAGAACTTTACACCAAAAGCAAATAGAAAAAAATAATAACAACAACAAAAATCCCCAAACTTAGCAGGAGGAAAGAAATCATAAAAATCAGAACAGAAATAAATGAAAAAGGAATGAGGGTGAAAATAGCAAAGGTCACTAAAACTAAAAGCTGGTTCTTTGAGAAGATAAACAAAATGGGCAAACCATTGTCAGACTCATAAGGTAAAAAAGAAAGGAGTCTCAAGTCAATAAACTTGAAAATGAAGATGGAAAAATTATAACAGACAACACAGAAATACAAAAGATCATAAAAGACAACTATGAGCAAATATATGCCAATAAAATGGACAACTTGGAAGAAATGGACAAATTCTTAGAAAAGTGTAACCTTAAACAACTGAACCAGGAATAAATAGAAAATATGAACAGACCAATCATAAGCACAGAAATCAACACTGTAATGGAAAATCTTCCCAGAAATAAAAGCCCAGGATCAGACGGATTCACAGGTGAATTCTACCAAATATTTAAAGGAGAGCTAACACCTATTCTACTCAAAGTCTCCCATAAAATTGCAAAGAAAGGAAATTTTCCAACTTCTTTCTACATGGCCATCATCACCCTGATACCAAAGCTAGGCAAATATGCCACAAAAATGAAAAGTGTAAGCCAATATTATTAATGAACATAAATGAAAAAATACTCAACAAAATTCTAGCAAACAGAATCCAATAACATATGAAAAAGATCATACATCATGATCAAGTGGGCTTTATTCCAGGGATGCAAGGATTCATCAATATTCAAAAATCAATCTATATGATACACTGTATTAACAAATTGAAAGATACAACCATATGAGAGTTAAAATAGATGCAGAGAAAACCTTTGACAAAATTCAACACCCATTTATGATAAAGGCTTTCCAGAAAGCAGGCATAGAAGGAACATAACCAACATAATAAAATTCATATATGACAATCCCACAGCAAACATATCCACAATGGCAGAAAATTGAAAGCATTTCCTCTAAAATAAGGAACAAGGCCAGTGTGTCACTCTCCCACTACTATTCAACATAGTTTTAGAAATCCTAGCCATAGCAATCTGAGAAGAAAAAGAAAAGGAATTCCCAGATTGGGAAAAAAAAAAAAAAAAAACCTCTCACTGTTTGCAGATAACATGATCCTTTATAGAAAACCCTAAAGATCCCACTCCAGTGTTCTTGCCTGGAGAATCCCAGGGGCGGGGGAGCCTGGTGGGCTGCTGTCTATGGGGTTGCATAGAGTAGGACATGACTGAAGCAAAGATGCCCCCAGAAAATTACTAGAGCTAATCAATGAACATAATAAAGTTGCAGAATATAAAATTAATACATAGAAGTCACTTTCATTCCTATACACTGAAAATAAAATTTCAGAGAGAAAATTTAAGGAAGCAATCCCATTCACCATTGAAACAAAAAGAATAAAATACGTAGGAATAAATTTAAAGAGACAAAAAAAAACCCTGTATTCAAAAAACTATAAAACATTGATGAAAGAAATCAAAGATGACACAAAGAGATGGAAAAACATACTGTGTTCTTTGGATCTTCTCTAGACAGGAAACAGAGAAAAAGTTTATAAACTAGAACCCCAAACAACAAAGTAAATGGCAATGGGATCATACTTTTCAATAATTACCTTAAATATAAGTGGGTCAAATGCCCCAGTCAAAAGACAAAGACTGGCTGAATGGATTCAATTCAATCCCTATCAAACTAACAACAGTATTTTGGACAGAACTAGAGCAAATCATTTCACAATTTGTATGGAAACAAATAGCCACAGCAATCTTGAGAAAGAAGAATGGAACTGGATGAATCAACCTGCTTGACTTCAGACTATACCCCAAAGCTACAGTCATCAAAACAGTATGGTACTGGAAAAAAGACAGAAGTATAGCTCAATGGAACAAAATAGAAAATGCAGAGGTAAATCCACACACCTATGGACACCTTATCTTTGACAAAGGAGGCCAAAATATACAGTGGAGAAGACAGTCTCTTCAACAAGTGATGCTGGGAAAACTGGTCAACTACATGTAAAGAATGAAACAAGAACACTTTTTAACACCATACACAAAAATAAACTCAAAATGGTTGAAAGACCTTAATGCAAGACCCAAAACTATAAAATTCTTAGAAATAATCATAGGCAGAGCACTGTCTGACATATATCACAGGAATATCCTCTATGACCCACTTCCCAACATAATGGAAATAAAAACAAAAATAAACAAATGATACCTAATTAAATTTAAAAGTTTTTCACAACAAAGCAAACTATAATCAAAGTGAAAAGCACTCAGAATTTGATAAAATGATAGCAAATAACTGACAAAGAATTAATCTCCAAAATATACAAACAGCCCATGTAGCTCAAAACCAGAAAAATGAACAAACCAATCAAAAAATAGACAAAAAACTAAACAATATTTCTCCAAAGAGTACATACAGATGGCTAATAAACACATGAAAAGATGTTCAACATCGCACATTATTAGAAAATTGCAAATCAAAACCACAATGAGGTATCATCTCACACCAGTCAGAATGGCCATCATCAAAAAGTCTACAAGCAATAAATGCTGGAAAGGATGTGTAGAAAAGGGAACTCTTTTACACTGTTGGTGGGAATGCAAACTGGTACAGCCAGAGTTGTGAACATTGTGGAGATTCCTTAAAAACCTGGGAATAGAACTGCCATAAGACCCACCAATCCCACTGCTGGGTATATTCCCCAAGGAAGCCAGAATTGAAAGAGACACATGTACCCCAATATTCATGCAGCACTATTTTCTATAACTAGTACAAGGAAACAACCTAGATGTCCACTGGTGGATGAATGGATAAGGAAGTTGTGATATATGTACACAGTGGAATATTAGTCAGCTATAAAAAGGAAGTATTTGAGTCAGTTCTAACGTGGTGGATGAACCTGGAGCCTATTATACAGAGTGAAGTAAGTCAGAAAGGGAAAGACAAATACTGTATATTAATGCATATATATGGTATCTATAATTATGGTACCAATGATTGTATGTACAGGGCAGCAAAGGAAACCCAGATGTAAAGAACAGACTTTAGACTCACAGGAAGAGAGGTAGAGTGGGATAATTTGAGATAATAGCATTGAAACATGTATATTACCATATTTAAAACAGATGATCAGTGTGAGTTTGATGCATGAAACAGGGCACACAAAGCCCGTGCTCTGTGACAACATAGAGGGATAGGGTAGGGAGGGAGTCAGGAGGGGATTCAGGATGGTGGGGACACATGTTTAGCTATGGCCAATTCATGTAGTTGTATGGCAAAAACCATTACAATATTGTAAATTAATTATCCTGCAATTAAAATAAATTAATTAAAAACAAGGAGGACAGCTCCTAACACTCACAAGAAAAATGTAATCAATAATAAGTCCAAATTTTTAGTTTCAAAAGTTATCTTTTACAGTTGAAAAATATAATTTTTTATTATAAAGCAAGTTCACTGGATGTATTTTGTTAAGGTGTAAAAGAATAGATGATGAAGGAATTCTACTTGACACTTTAGCATAGTCTCAAGATATATAAGAAAATAACCACTTTAATAAATGGGAAACAAGATTGGATATTAAGGAAATAAACCCCAGCATAATAGCATGAGCAGCTCTGTTCACCTTCCCAGTGAAACTAGTAAAAAGCATTTTGAAAACAACCATTTAAAGCTTCTGTAAATGGTCCCAAGTGCAAGCAGCAAATCAAGAAATATCTATCCAAGAAAATCTATTAAAATATATTAAGAAATATGAGAGTTTCTGTGGTATTTGATCCAAGACTCCTCTCTTCCTTTCTTCTCCCAGCTCATTGAAGCAGAGACTACTTCAAATTGCTACAACCAAGAACACAGGACTCCCTCTCCCCCAGTTTCCAGCCAGAGGGCTCTCCTCACAGACAAAGCAGGAACTCACTGTTTCCCACACTTCCCTCAGCTACTCATTGTTGAGGTTAAGTCCTGCTGCTGCTGCTGCTAAGTCGCTTCAGTCGTGTCCGACTCTGTGCAACCCCATAGACGGCAGCCCACCAGGCTCCCCCATCCCTGGGATTCTTCAGGCAAGAACACTGGAGTAGGTTGCCATTTCCTTCTCCAATGCATGAAAGTAAAAAGTGAAAGTGAAGTCGCTCAGTCGTGTCCAACTCTTAGCGACCTCATGGACTGCAGCCTACCAGGATCCTCCGTCCATGGGATTTTCCAGGCAAGAGTACTGGAGTGGGGTGCCATTGCCTTCTCCGGAGGTTAAGTCCTAAGCAAGTATAATAAAAAAGAAAGGAGCTTCCTCCTTCTGCCCTATTCCACTCATGGAAGAGAAGATTTGCACTGGACACAGGGCACTAATAATATTTGGGTTCTCATAGCCATTGAAGCAAGGCAAAAAGAACTCAGTCTCCTGCCTCACCACCACTGAGCACTCAGCTACTAGAGTAAGAATGTCATTCAGAAAGAAGTTTGCCCTTTTTTCCCCATCTCTAGTTCCACAGCCCTGGCAAAGAGATTGGTCATAATATAAACAGCTTGCAATCTTTTCCTGAAGGAGCTAACTATATTTGCAACAGAATGAGAAGTTTAATCCTGAGGGTAACCTCAACAGAAGTAGAAGCTGGTGAAAAACAACTAGAAGGAAATGTGTAGATCTAATGAAAATTTAGGCCAGATTGTAGGCCAGAAACCTCATAGGAGGAAAACAGGGAGTAAGACAGCTATAATGAGACCTGCTAGCTTGAGAGCAAATGTCAAACACTGACCTCAGACACTGTTAAATCAAATGAGCTACAATTTGATTGGATTATTTTATAAAATAGCTTATACTGCAGTGCATTGTTGAAAACAATAGGACAATCAACCAGCAACTAATGGAGTCTAACCACTGGGTTTGTTGTTAGGGAAAGAGGAGAAGAGAACCCTGTCAGTACCACTGGCATCCCAGGATGACTATAGCTCTACCAAGATATGTGCCTACCTGAAGAATAATATCAGAGACTTGACATTGGGAATTGGGTGAGAATAGACTTCACTAAAATAATCCATCCAGTCAAAAAACAAGGAAATAATGAAAGCTCCTGGAGAAGGAATCATTATCCAGTGTTGCTATAATATATTATCTGAAATGTCCAGATGCCAACAAAAATTATTAGGTGTACAAAGAAAAATATGATCCATACACTCCCCCCCACCAAAATCAGGAAACAGAAACTGCCAGTAAGACCAATCAGACATTGAATTGAACAGAAAAAAAAATTCAAAGTAGCCATTTGTTAAGAGTTAAACTTTGTTCCCCAAAATTCATATGTTGAAGTCCTAATCCTTAGCACCTCTTAATATCACTATTTGGAAATAGAGCCATTAAAGGTGAAATTAGTTTAGATGCGATCATACAAAAGTAAGGTGGATTCCAAATCCAATATGCTTCATGTCCTTATAAAAATTGGAAGGTTTGACAGAGAGACAAGGCATTCAAGAAGAATTCCATGTGAACACTGGAGTTATGCTATCACAAACCAAGGAACTATCACAAATAGTAGAGAGACCTTGAACAGATCCAACCATGGCACCTTCAAAGAAAACATGGTCCTACTGATACTTTAATCTTAGACTTCTAGACTTCATAAGTGTAGATCACAAATTTTTATTGTTTAAGTAACTCTTTATTATACTCTGTTACAGCAGCCAAAGGAAACTAACACATCTTTATAAATATGTTCAAAGAAATAAAGAAGAGCATGATTAAAGAAGTAAGGTAAACAACAAAGATAGAAATTATTTGAAAAAATAATAGTATGAGGTTAAAAGTAAAATTACTGTAATAAAAATCACTGAAGTAGCACAATAGATTGAACTAGCAGAAGAAAAATGAGCTAACTTGAAAATAGATCAGTAGAGATTATGCAAGCTAAAACCAAAGAACAAAAATAATGAAGAAAAATGGATAGACCTTGAAAGAAATGTGGATTATTAAACACACTATATTAAATATAAGGGAGTACTGAAAGAGTGGAGACAGAATTAAAAGGAGAAGAAAAAATAATCAAATAGGTACTGACTGAAAAGTTCCCAAATTCATTGAAAGATGATAACCTATAAATGCAAGAAAGTCAATGAGTTTCTAAAAGGATAAACATGAAAAGACCCATAAACTAACACATTATACTAAAACTGCTGAATGTCAAAGCAGAAAATCTTGAAAACATAGAGAGAAAAATGACACATCAGAACAAAAGAAACCCAGTAAAATTTATGGCTTACTTTTCAGCAGGAAAGACTGGGATGCAGTGGTATCACATATTTAAATTGATCAAATAAAAAAAGATTCAGGAAGGAGATGGGAGGGGGGTTCAGGATGGGGAACATGTGCACACCCATGGTGGATTCATGTTGATGTATGGCAAAACCAATACAATATTGTAAAGTAATTAGCCTCCAATTAAAATAAATTTAAATTTAAAAGAAAAAGTTAACCAAGAATAATACCCAACAAAGCTATCATTCCAAAAGGAAAGAGAAATTAAAAACTTTCTCAGATCCTGTATCATACCTGGACTGGCGATTCGTTTCTTATATGATATTACACATGTTTCCATGCCATTCCCCCAAATCATCTCACCCTCTCCCTCTCCCACAGAGTCCAAAAGACTGTTCTATACATCTGTGTCTCTTTTGCTGTCTCGCATACAGGGTTATCATTACCATCTTTCTAAATTCCATATATATAACCAATACAATATTGTAAAGTAATTAGCCTCCAATTAAAATAAATAAATTTAAAAAATGAGATTATGCTACACATGTATTTCAATTGTTGGAGTTAAACAAAATAAGTTACAAAATGATATATAAAAAAAAACTTTCTCAGAGAAATAAAGGCTAAGAACTTGTTATTAGGAAACCAACCTTATAAGAAATACTAAAGGAACTTTTTCAGAATGAAAGCAACTGATCCCAGAAGGTAATTGGAATCTACATGAACAAAGAACACTAGTAAAAGTAACTATAATTATAAAACACACTATAAAATTTTCTCCATTCTTCTCATAGCTGACTTAAAATGCAAAAGTATGAATAGTATATATATAATAAATTTTTGGGCCTATAACAAATACAAATATAATATATATGTGGTATATTTGCCAATAACAGTGCAAAGGAGGATAAGTAAAGATGTGTATGCCCTAGAACAGTCACTAAAAATGTAAATTTTAAAATTGTGAAAAATCATTAATTATATTTAACTGCTACATTTAAACATATTCAATAAATGCAAAACAAGGTAGTAAAGGAGTAATAAAGAAAAAAAGACATGAGACATATAGAAAACAATAAGTAAAATGGCAAATGTAAATATTGATACAACTATATCAATAATCATTACAGGTGTATGAATTAAGCAATTCAGTCAAAAGACAAAGGTAGATTAGAGAAAAATACATGCTTAAATTATTAGCAACAGGAAACACACTTTAAAGACACAAATAGTATGAAGAAAAAATATTTCAAATAAGCAGTAACACAGAGAAACTTAAATGTTTATAATAACATAATAAAATACAGACTTTTAAAAAGGTTTACAGAAGGTTACTAGAGGTAAAGAGGGACATTTTATATGATTGAAAGGATCAATCCATTAGGGAGATATAACAATTAAAAACATATATGCACTTAACAGCATAACTTGAATATAAGAAAGTCTTTTTAAGTGAACAATGCAAAGAAACAGAGGAAAATGATAAAAAGGAAAATACTAGAGATCTCTTCAATAAAATTAGAGATACCAAGGGAATATTTCATGCAAAGATGGGAACAATAAAAGAAAGAAATAGCAAGGAACTAACAGAAGCACAAGAGATTAAGAAGAGGTGGCAAGAATACACAGAACTGTACAAAATGTCTTAGTGACCCAGATAACCATGATGGTGTAGTCACTCACCTACAGCCAGACATCCTGGAGTATGAAGTCAAGTGAGCCTTAGGAAACATTACTAAGAAAAAAAGCTAGTGAAGGTGACAGAATTCAGCTGACCTATTTCAAAGTCTAAAAAATGATCCTGTTAAAGTGTTTCACTCAATATGCCAGCAAATTTGGAAATCTCAGCAGTGGCCACAGGGTGGAAAAGGTCAGTTTTTGTTCCAACCCCAAAGAAGGGCAATGACAGATAATGTTCAAACTACCATACAATTTTGCTCATTTCACACGCTAGCAAGGTAATGCTCAAAATTCTTCAAAGTAGGTTTAAGGAGAATGTGAACCAAGAACTTCCAGATGTACAAGTTGGATTTAGAAAAAGCAGAGGAACCACCGATCAAATTGCCTACATCCATTGGATCATAGAAAAAGCAAGAGAATTTCAGAAAATACATCTACTTTTGTTACATTGACTATGCTAATACCTTTGACTGTGTGGATCACAACAAACTGGAAAATTATTAAAGAAATGGTAATAACATACCACGTTACCTGCCTGCTGAGAAATGTGTATGCAGGTCAAGAATCAACAGTTAGAACCAGACATGGAAAAAAGGACTGGTTCACAATTGGAAAAGGAGTAGGCCAAAACTATGTATTATCACCTTGCTTATTTAACTTCTATGCAAATACATCATGTGAAATGCCAGGCTGGATGAATCACAAGCTGGAATCAAATTTCTGGGAGAAATATCAATAACCTCAGATATGCAGATAACACTACCCTAATGACAGACAGCAAACAGGAACAAAGGAACCTCTTGATGAGGGTGAAAGAGGAGAGTGAAAAAGCTGACTTAAAACTCAACATTCAAAAAATGAACATTATGGCATCTTGTCCCATCACGTCAAGGCAAATAGATGGAGAAAAATTGGAAGCAGTGACAGACTTTCTTTTCTTGGGCTCCAGAATGACTGCAGGTAGTGACTGCAGCCATGAAATTAAAAGACACTTGCTTCTTGGAAGAAAAACTATGACCAACCTAGACAGCATATTATAAAGCAGAGATATCACTTTCCCAACAAGGTTCCATATAGTCAAAGCTGTGATTTTTCCACTAAATCATGAATAGATATGAGATTTGGGCCATAAAGAAGGCTGAGTGCCAAAGAATTGATGCTTTCAAACTGTGGTGCTGGAGAAGACTCTTGAGAGTCCCTTAGACAGCAAGGAGATCAAACCAGTCAATCCTAAAGGAAACCAAAGCTGAATATCCATTGGAAGGATTGATGCTGAAGCTGCAATACTTTGCCACCTGATGTGATGAGCCAACCCTGATGCTTGGAAAGATTGAGGGCAGGAGGAGAAGGGGGTGGCAGAGGATGAGATGGTTGGATGGCATCACCAGTTCAATGGACATGAGTTTGAGCAAACTCTGGAAGATAACTTGGCATGCTGTAGTCCATGGGGTGGCATAGTCAAACAGGACTAAGTGACTGAACAGCAACAAATCTTAAAAAGAAATAAAATAAGAAATTTTAAAAGTCTACCTTGCTTTAAATTAAGGTAGAACAAGTAGACAGAAAATCAGTAAGTAAACCAAATACTTGATGAATATAAAAAATGAACTAGACCTAGAAGGCATTTGTAGATCACTTCACTCAAGAACAACATAATATACATTCTTCTCAAATGCGTATGAAACATTCTTCAGGATAGACTATATTTGTGGCCATAAACAATAATACAAAGTATGTTCTCTGAACACAAACGGATAAAATTTAAAACCAATAACAAGAAAAAAATTGAGAAACTCAGAAATATGTAAAAATTAAACAAAAGGCTCAAGCAACCAATGATTCAGTGAAGAAATATAAAGGGAAATCAGAAAGTGCTTTAAAGTGAATGAAAAGGAAGACACAAAATACCAAAACCTAAGGGATGCAGCTAAACACTGTTTAGATGGGAAATTATATGCTTAAATCCCATAGTAAAAGGAACAGAACTGGAAAAGATCAGTGTTGATTCCAATCCCAAAGAAAGGTAATGCCAAAGAATGCTCAAACTACCACACAATTGCACTCATCTCACATGCTAGTAAAGTAATGCTCAAAATTCTCCAAGCCAGGATTCAGCAGTACGTGAACCGTGAACTTTCAGATGTTCAAGTTGGTTTTAGAAAAGGCAGAGGAACCAGAGATGAAATTGCCAACATCCTCTGGATCATCGAAAAAGCAAGAGAGTTCCAGAAAAAACATCTATTTCTGCTTTATTGACTATGTCAAAGCCTTTGACTATATGGATCATAAGAAACTGTGGAAAATTCTTCAAGAGATGGGAATACCAGACCACCTGACCTGCCTCTTGAGAAACCTGTATGCAGGTCAGGAAGCAACAGTTAGAAATGGACATAGAACAACAGACTGGTTCCAAATAGGGAAAAGACTACGTCAAGGCTCTATATTGTCACCCTGCTTATTTAACATATATGCAGAGTACATCATGAGAAACGCTGGGTTGGAAGAAGCACAAGCTGGAATCAAGATTGCCAGAAAAAAATATCAATAACCTCAGATATACAGATGACACCACCCTTATGGCAGAAAGTGAAGAAGAACTAAAGAGCCTCTTGATGAAAGTGAAAGAGGAGAGTGAAAAAGTTGGTTTAAAGCTCGACATACAGAAGACTAAGATCATGGCATCCGGTCCCATCGCTTTATGGCAAATAGATGGAGAAACAGTGGAAACAGTGGCTCACTTTATTTCTCTGGACTCCAAAATCACTGCAGATGGTGACTGCAGCCATGAAATTCAAAGACTCTTGCTCCTTGGAAGGAAAGTTATGACCAACCTAGACAGCATATTCAAAAGCAGAGACATTACTTTTTCAACAAAGGTCCGTCTAGTCAAGGCTATGGTTTTTCCAGTACTCAAGTACGGATGTGAGAGTTGGACTATAATGAAAGCTGAGTGCCAAAGAACTGATGCTTTTGAATTGTGGTGTTGGACTGCAAGGAGATCCAACCAGTCCATCCTAAAGGAGATCAGTCCTGGGTGTTCACTGGAAGGACTGATGTTGAAGCTGAAACTCCAATATTTTGGCCACCTGACTCATTTAAAAAGACCCTGATGCTGGAAAAGATTGAGGCAGGAGGAGAAGGGGATGACAGAGGATAAGATGGTTCAATGGCATCACCGACACAATGGACATGGGTTTGGATGGACAGGGAGGCCTGGCATGCTGAAGTTCATTGGGTCACAAAGAGACACGACTGAGCGACTGAACTGAACTGAACTGAAAAAGGAAAATTCTCGTATCAAGTCACTGGAGAAAAATAGTAAACTAAGCCAAAAGCAGGAAGAAGAAATAAAACAATAAAGATAATAATTAAAAAAATAGTGGAAATTAATAAAATAAAGAATAGAATAAGAATAGAGAAATACTTGAAACTGTCCATTCTGCAAAACTGAAACTACATCCATTGAACAACAAATTCCATTTTCTCCCTTCCCCCAGCCCCTGCAACCACCATTCTACTTCCTGTACCAAAGTTTGTCTATTTTAGATACCTTATAGGTGGAATTATGAAGTATTTGGCTTTTTGTTAATGCCTTGTTTCATTTAGCATAATGTACTCAAAATTAATCCATATTGTAGCAGGTTCAGAATTTTCTCTCCTTTTAAAGCTGAATATTCCATTATATGTGTATGCCAAAATTTGCTTCTCCACTCATTCAGTGATGGACACTTTAGTTGCTTCCAATTTTTGGCTACCATGAGAATGCTGCAATGAACATGGGTGTACAAATGTGTCTTTGAGAGCCTTCTTTCAATTATTTGGGGTATAAGCCCAGAAGTGGAATTATTGGATTATATGATAATTCTAATTTTGTTTTTTTTTTTAAATTTGGGGGAAGCCTACATACTGTCTTCCATGGTGGCTGCACTATTTTACATTTTCAGAAACAGTGCACAGACTTACAAGTTCTCCACATCTTTGTCAATCCTTGCTATTTTCTGTGTGTGTTCATGTGTGGGGGTTTTGTTTGTTTGTTTGTTTTTATAGTAGCCATCTTAATGAGTGTGAGATGGTCTCTTATTGTGTCTTTGATTTTCATTTCCCTAATGATGTGATACTGAAGCATCTTTTTGTGCTTATTGGTCACATCTATATCTTTGGGGAGATTCATATTCACATCTTTTGCCCATTTTTGGTTGTTTTCTGTGTATATTTAAAATTCTATATATATTTTGGTTGTTAATATATTTTTAGATATGTGTTTTACAAATGTTTTAATCCATTCAATAAGTTGCTTTTTCAATCTGCTGATTATGTCCTTCAGTGCTCAGATGTTTTTAAGTTTGAGAGTACAATATATTTTTAAAAATTTATTTAAATTGGAGGCTAATTACTTGACAATATCGTAATGGTTTTTGCCATATATTGACATGAATCAGCCATGGGTTACATATGTTCCCCATCCTGAACCCTCTTCCCACCTCCCTCCTCATCTCAACCCTTAGGGTGATCCCAGTGAAACCAGCCCTGACCACCCTGTCTCATGCATCGAACCTGGACTGGCAATCTATTTCACATATGAAAATATACATCTTTCAATGCTATTCTCTAAAAATCATCCCAACCTTGCCTTCTCCCACAGAGCCCCAAAGTATTCTTTGCATCTGTGTCTCTTTTGATGTCTCACGTATAGGGTCACCATTACCATCTGTCTGAATTCTATATATATGCATTAATATACTGTATTGGTATTTTCCTTTCTGATTTACTTCACTCTGTACAATAGGCTCCAGTTTCATCCACCTCATTTGAACTGATTCAAATGCATTCTTTTTAATAGCCAAGTAATATTCCATTGTGTATATGTACCACAACTTTCTTATCCATTTATCTACCGATAGACATCTAGGTTGCTTCCATGTCCTGGCTATTGTAAACAGTGCTTTGATGAACATTGGGGTACACATGTCTCTTTCACTTCTGGTTTCCTCGGTGTGTATGCCTAGCAGTAGAATTGCTGGGTCGTATGGCAATTCTATTTCTAGTTTTTTAAGAAATCTCCACATTGTTCTCCATAGTGGCTATACTAGTTTGCATTTCCACAACAGTGTAAGAGGGTTCCCTTTTCTCCACGCCCTCTCCAGCATTTATTGCTTGTAGACTTTTGGATAGCAGCCATTCTGACCAACAGGAGATGGTACCTCAATGTGGTTTTGATTTGCATTTCTCTGATAATGAGTGATGTTGAGCATCTTTTCATGTGTTTGTTAGCCATCTGTATGTCTTCTTTGGAGAAATGTCTGTTTAGTTCTTTGGCCCATTTTTTGACTGGGTCATTTATTTTTATGAAATTGAGCTTCACGAGCTGCTTGTATATTTTAGAGATTAATTCTTTGTCAGTTGCTTCGTTTGCTATTATTTTCTCCCATTTTGGGCCATTCTGGGCATTCAGGGGCTTCCCTGGTGGCTCAGAGGTTAAAGCGTCTGCCTGCAATCTGGAAGACCTGGGTTCGATCCCTGGGTAGGGAAGATTCCCCTGGAGAAGGAAATAGCAACCCACTTCAGTATTCTTGCATGGAGAATCCCATGGAGGGAGGAGCCTGGTAGGCTACAGTCCACAGGGTTGCAAAGAATTGGACACGACTGAACTACTTCACTTCCTTCTCCCATTGTGAAGGCTATCTTTTCACCTTTCTTATACTTTCCTTCATTGTGAAAAACCTTTTAAGTTTAATTAGGTCCCATTTGTTTATTTTTGCCTTTATTTACATTACTTTGGGAGCTGGGTCATAGCGGATCCTGCTGTGATTTATGTCAGAGAGTGTTTTGCCTATGTTTTCCTCTAGAAGTTTTATAGTTTCTGGTCTTACATTTAGATCTTTTGCCTCCTTTGTCAAGGATAAGGTGTCCATAGCTGTGTGGATTTATCTCTGGGGTTTCTATTTTGTTCCATTGATCTATATTTCTGTCTTTGTGCCAATAGCATACTGTCTTGATGACTGTAGCTTTGCAGTATAGTCTGAATACAGGCATGTTGATTCCTTCAGTTCCATTCTTCTTTCTCAAGATTGCTTTGGCTATATGAGGCTTTTTATATTTCAATAAAATTTGTGAAATCACTTGTTTTAGTTCTCTGAAAAAATATCATTGGTAGCTTGATATGGATTGCATTGAATCTACAGATTGTTTTGGGTAGTATGCTCCTTTTCACTATTTGATCCTTCCGATACATGAACATGGTATATTTCTCCATTTATTTGTGTCATCTTTGATTTTTTCATCAGTGTTTTATAGTTTTCTATATATAGGTATTTTGTTTTTTTTAGGTAGATTTATTCCTAAGTATTTCATTCTTTTCGTTGCAATGGTGAATGGGATTGTTTCCTTAATTTCTCTTTCTGTTTTCTCATTGTTAGTGTATAGGAATGCAAGGTATTTCTGTGTTAATTTTATATCTTGCAACTTTACTCTATTCACTGATTAGCTCTAGTAGTTTTCTACAGGTGTCTTTAGGGTTTTCTATGTAGAAGATCATGTCATCTGCAAACAATGAGAGTTTACTTCTTTTCTCATCTGAATTCCTTTCACTCCTTTTTCGTCTCTTATTGCTGTGGCTAAAATTTCCACAAATATGTTGAATAGTAGTGATAAGAGAGTGAGCACCCTCGTCTTGTTCCTGACTTTAAGGAAAACGCTTTCAATTTTTCACCATTGAGGATAATGTTTGATGTGGGTTTATCATATACAGCTTTTATTATGTTGAGGTATGTTCTTTCTATGCCTGCTTTCTGGAGGGTTTTTATCATAAATGGATGTTGAATTTTGTCAAAGACTTTCTCTTCATCTATTGAGATAATAATATGGTTTTTATCTTTCAATTGTTTTTGTGGTATATCACATTGATTGAACTGCAAATATTGAAGAATCCTTGCATACCTGGGATAAAGTCCACTTGGTCATGATGTATGACCTTTTTAATATGTTGTTGGATTCTGTTTGCTAGAATTTTGTTCAGGATTTTTGCATCTAAGTTCATCAGTGATATTGGCCTGTAGTTTTTTTTGTGTGTGTGTGGGATCTTTGTCTGGTTTTGGTATTAGGGTGATGGTGGCCTCATAAAATAAGTTTGGTAATTTACCTTCCTCTGCAATTTTCCGGAAGAGTTTGAGTAGGATAAGTGCTATCTCTTCTCTAAATTTTTGCTACCATCCAGTCCTGGGCTTTTGTTTGTTGGAAGATTTCTGACTACAGTTTCGATTTCCGTGCTTGTGATGAGTTTGTTAAGATTTTCTATTACTTCCTGGTTCAGTTTTGGAAGGTTACACTTTTCTAAGAATTTGTCCATTTCTTCCAAGTTGTCCTTTATTTATTTATTAATTTTGTGTACAGCTGCTGATAGTAGTCTCTTATGATCATTTGTATTTCTGTGTTGTCTGTTGTGATTTCTCCATTTTCATTTCTAATTTTGTTGATTTCATGCTTCTCCCTTTATTCTTGATGTGTCTGACTAATGGTTTGTCTATTTTATTTATCTTCTCAAAGAACCAGCTTTTAGTTTTGTTGATTTTGGCTATAGTCTCTTTTATTTATTT
This sequence comes from Bos indicus, assembly GCF_029378745.1. NCBI lineage: Eukaryota > Metazoa > Chordata > Mammalia > Artiodactyla > Bovidae > Bos > Bos indicus. Next base: position 102,932,534 of record NC_091789.1, on the reverse strand, counting down.
TTCATTTATTTCTGCCCGAATTTTTATGATTTCTTTCCTTCTACAAACCCTAGGGTTCTTCATTTCTTCTTTTTCTAGTTCGTTTAGTGGTAAAGTTAGGTTATTTATTTAATTTTTCTCTTGTTTCTTGAGGTAAGCTTGTATCACTATGAACTTTCCCCTTAGCACTGCTTTTACTGAATCCCTTAGGTTTGGGGTTGTTGTGTTTTCATTTTCATTCGTTTCTATGCATATTTTGTTTTCTGCTTTTTAATTTATTTTGTGACTTGTTGGTTGTTCAGAAGCGTGTTGTTTAGCCTCCATCTGTTCCTATTTTTAATATTCTTTTCCTGTAGTTGACATCTAATCTTACTGGGCTGTGATCAGAAAAGATGCTTGAAATAATTTCAATTTTTTTGAATTTACCAAGACTATATTTATGGCCCAGGATGTGATCTATCCTGGAGAAGGTTCCATGTGCACTTGAGAAAGTGTAAAATTCATTGTTTTGGGGTGAAATGTCCTATAGGTATCAATTCGGTCTAACTGGTCTATTGCATCACTTAAAGTTAGTGTTTCTTTGTTAATTTTCTGTTTAGCTGATCTATGCATAGGTGTGGGTTGGGTATTAAAGTCTCCCACTATTATTGTGTTATTGTTAATTTCCCCTTTCATACTTGTTAGCATTTGCCTTACATATTGTGGTGCTATGGTGGGTGCAAATATATTGATAATTGGTATATCTTCTTATTGGATTCATCCTTTGATCATTATATAGTGTTCTTTGTCTCTTTTCACAGCCTTTGTTTTAAAGTCTATTTTATCTGATATGAGTATTTCTACTCCTGTTTTTTTTTTTTTTTTTTTTTGTCTCCATTTGCATGAAATACCTTTTTCTAGCCCTTCACTTTCAGTTTGTATGTGTCCCTTGTTTTGAGGTGGGTCTCTTGTAGACAGCATATATAGGGGTCTTATCTTTGTATCCATTCAGCCAATATTTGTCTTTTGGCTGGGGCATTCAACCCATTTATGTTTAAGGTGATTATTGATAAATATGATCCCGTTGCCATTTACTTTGGTGTTTTGGGTTCAAGTTTATACACCCTTTCTGTGTTTTCTGTCTAGAGAGGATCCTTTAGCATTTGTTGGAGAGCTGGTTTTAGTTCAGTTCAGCCACTCAGTCATATCCGACTCTTTGCGACCCCATGAATTGCAGCACACCAGGCCTCCCTGTCCATCACCAACTCCCAGAGTTCACTGAGACCCACGTCCATCGAGTCAGTAATGCCATCCAGCCATCTCATCTTCTGTCGTCCCCTTCTCCTCCTGCCCCCAATCCCTCCCAGCATCAGAGTCTTTTCCAATGAGTCAACTCTTCGCATGAGGTGGCCAAAGTACTGGAGTTTCAGCTTTAGCATCATTCCTTCCAAAGAAATCCCAGGGCTGATCTCCTTCAGAATGGACTGGTTGGGTCTCCTTGCAGTCCAAGGGACTCTCAAGAGTCTTCTCCAACACCACACTTCAAAAGCATCAATTCTTCTGCACTCGGCATTCTTCACAGTCCAAATCTCACATCCATACATGACCACTGGAAAAACCATAGCCTTGAATAGACGGACCTTTGTTGGCAAAGTAATGTCTCTGCTTTTCAATATGTTATCTAGGTTAGTCATAACTTTTCTTCCAAGGAAGAAAAGAGCTGGTTTGGTTGTGTTGAATTCTCTCAGCTTTTGCTTGTCTGTAAAGCTTTTGATTTCTCCTTCATATTTGAATGTGATCCTTGCTGAGTACAGTAATCTGGGTTGTAGGTTTTTCTCTTTCATCACTTTAAGTACGTCCTGCCATTACCTTCTGGCCTGAAGAGTTTCTATAGAAAGATCAGCTGTTATCCTTATGGGAATCCCCTTGAGTGTTATTTGTTGTTTTTTCCCTTGCTGCTTTTAATGTTTGATCTTTGTTAATTTGATTAATATGTGTCTTGGTGTGTTTCACCTTGGATTTATCCTGTTTGTGACTCTCTGGGTTTCTTGGACTTGGGTGACTATTTCCTTCTCCATTTTAGGGAAGTTTTCAACTATTATCTCAAGTATTTTCTCGTGATCTTTTTGTCTTCTTCTGGGACTCCTAGGATTCGAATGTTGAGGCATTTAACATTGTCCCAGAAGTCTCTGAGCTTGTCCTCATTTCTTTTAATTCTTTTTTCTTTTCTCCTTTCTGCTTCATTTATTTCTACCATTCTGTCTTCTACCTCATGCATCCTATCTTCTGCCTCCATTATTCTACTGTTGGTTCCCTCCGGAGTGTTTTTTTTTTAATCTCATTTATTGCATTATTCATTATATATTGGCTCTTGTTTATTTATTCTAGGTCCTTGTTAAACATTTCTTGCATCTTCTCAGTCCTTGTCTACAGGCTATTTATCTGTAACTCCATTTCGTTTTCAAGATTTTGGATCATTTTCACTATCATTATTCTGAAATCTTTTTCAGGTAGATTCCCTATCTCTTCCTCTTTTGTTTGGTTTGGTGAGCATTTATCCTGTTCCTTTACCCACTGAGTATTTCTCTGCCTTTTCTGCTTGCTTATATTGCTGTGTTTGGGGTGGCTTTTCCATATTCTGGCAGTTTGTGGTTTCTTTTTATTGATTATTTATATGGAGTTTCCTCGCTGTGGGTGGGGTTGTACAGGTGTCTTGTCAAGGTTTCCTGGTTAGGGAAGCTTGTGTCGGTGTTCTGGTGGGTGGAGCTGGATTTCTTCTCTCTGGAGTGCAATGATGTGTACAGTAGTGTTTTGAGATGTCAGTGGGTTTGGTGTGACTTTGGGCAGCCTGTATATTGAAGCTCAGGGCTATTTTGGTCCCTGAGTTTTGTGCCTGCATTTTGTGCCCTTCCTAGGTCTAAGCAACTCAGGTGACCAGGTGCTTGGCAAGTGCAGTCACCCCTAAATAGGCGGTGCATCTTATCAGCTCTCTCGTCCCAGCCACTCAGTTTTCTGGGTGTACAATAGGCGAGCCTTCTCAGGTATGCCGTGTGTCTCTTCTGGGGAGCTGATTTCTGGCTGCAACCCTCCTGGCGAATGTCAACCGTCCAGAATCCCAATAACTCTTGGTTAGCAATGGAGCCTGTTTGCAGTTTAGTAGAGTATGCCTCTCTAGAGCTGCAAGTGCCCCTTTCCAGCTCTGGCTTCCCCATGCCTGCTTGTCTCCGGTAGGGAATGGGCCAGTCCACAGTCTGCTAGCTCTCCTCTGGTGCTTGCCGAGTCCTTTATTTGGTGAGTGGGCCTGGCAGTTCCTCAGGTTAGGGCTTTTAGCAGGATAGTTCCCTCTCTCTCTCTCTCTCTCTTTTCTTTCTCTTTCTCTGGTTATCCCACAGTTTGGGGTGCTGTCTCATGTTAGTTCCCTCAGATTGCCCTCAGGACATTCAGGCCCGGCCCTTACCCTAAGCAATGCAGCCCAAGCCTCCCTGTCCAGCCCCCGCTTGCTAGTGGTGGCTGCGAGTGCTGGGAGTTGCCATTAGGCATGTAATCTGTAGGTTTTAATTATATATATATATATATATATATATATATAAAAATTTATATATATATAAAATTCATTTTTCCTCCTGTTTATGTTGCCTTCTGAAATTCCAAGATTCCCCACAGACTCGCTGGTGAGAGTGTTTCCTGGTGTTTGGAAACTTCTTTTAAGACTCCCTTTCCAGGACGGATCTTTGTCCCTCTCTCTTTTTATCTTTTACATTTTGTTCTACCTCCTTTTGAAGACAATGGGCTGCCTTTCTTGGTGCCTGATGGCCTTTGCCAGCATTCAGAAGTTGTTTTGTGGAATTTGCTCAGCATTCAAATGTTTTTTCAATGAATTTGTGGGGGATAAAATGTTCTTTCCATCCTATTCCTCTGCCACCTTTGGACCACCCCCTTCATTTTGTTTAGATTGCTGTGTTTGGGGTGGCCTTTCTGTATGCTGGAAGTTTGTGGTTCCTCTTTACTGTGGAGGTTCCTCTGTGGGTGGGATTGGATGAGTGGTTTGTCAAGGTTTCCTGGTTAGGGAAGCTTGCATCAGTGTGCTGGTGGGTGGAGCTAGATCTCTTCTCCCTGGAGTGCAATGAAGTGTCCAATAGTGAGTTTTGAGGTGTCTATGGGTTTGGTGTGACTTTTGGCCACCAATATTTTAATGCTCAGGGTTATGTTCCTGCATTGCTGGAGAATTAGCTTGGTATGTCTTTCTCTGAAACTTGTTGGGTCTTGGATGGAGCTTGGTTTCAGTGTAGGTATGGAGGCTTTCCGGAGAAGGCAATGGCAACCCACTCCAGTACTCTTGCCTGGAAAATCCATTGGGCAGAGGAGCCTGGGAGGCTGCAGTCCATGGGGTTGGGAAGAGCCAGACATGACTGAGCGACTTCACTTTCACACATTGGAGAAGTCAATGGCAACCCACTCCAGTGTCCTTGCCTGGAGAATCCCAGGGATGGGGGAGCCTGGTGGGCTGCCATCTATGGGGTCGCACAGATTCGGACACAACTGAAGCAACTTAGCAGCAGCGACAGCAGCATGGAGGCTTTTCAACGAGTCTTGTTGATTAATGTTCTCTGGAGTCAGGTGTTTTCTGGTGTTCTCACGTTTTGGATTTAAGCCTCCTGCCTCTGACTTTCAGTCTTATTCTTACAGTAGCCTCAAGACTTCTCCGTCCATACAGCACTGATGATAAAACATCTAGGTTAATGGTGAAAAGATTCTCCACAGTGAGGGACACCCAGAGAAGTTCAGAGTTACATGGAGAAGAGAAGAGGGAGGAGGGAGATAGAGGTGACCAGGAGGAGAAGAGAGGAATCAAAATGGGAGAGAGCAATCTAGCCAATAATCAATTCCCTATATGCTCTCCACAGTCTGGAACACTCAGGGAGTTTTACGGAGTTACATAGAGAAAAGAAGAGGGAGGAGGGTGAGAGAGGTGACCAGGAGGAGAAAAGGGGGAGTCAAAAGAGGAGATACCAATCTATCCAGTAACCAGTTCCCTGAGTATTCTCCACAGCCTGGAACACCCAGATAGATTCACAGAGTTAAGTAGAGAAGAGAAGAGGGAGGGAGGAGATAGAGGTGACCTGGGGAAGGAAAAGGAGAGTCAAAAGGGGAAAGAGCAATCAAGCTAGTAATCACAACCCTAAGGAAAAAATGGGTACTGAAGATTGTATTCTTAAAGGAACAAAATTGAAAACAAATACCAAAAAGCAAAGATTAAAATTTTAGAGTAGAGATTATACTCTCAAAAATACAATATTTAAAAAAAAATTTAAAAAAAAAATATTTAAAAAATATTTTAAAAAATATTTAAAAAAATAGTCAAAAGGGGAGAGAGAAATCAAGCTAGTAATCACAACCCTAAGGAAAAAATGGGTACTAAAGATTGTATTCTTAAAGGAACAAAATTGATAACAAATACCAAAAAGCAAAGATTAAAATTTTAGAGTAGAGATTATACTCCCAAAAATACAATATTTTAAAAAAAAATTTTAATAAATTTAAAATTATATATATATATAATTTTTGTTATTATATATAATATATATTTTATATATTTAAAATATATAATTTTATATATAATTAATATATATTAATTATAATTAATTAATTAATTCAAGAGCACATTCTCAAGTGTGCCATTTGTCTCTTCTGGGGAGCTGATCTCTGACTGTGACCTTCCTGGCAGATGTCAACCGCCCAAGGTCCAAAGAAGACTTGGTTAGCAACTAGGAGCCTGCTCACAGTTTGGTGGAGGATCCCATCTCTGGGGCCAAGATTGCCCTTTGCCTTCCGGCTCTGGCTATTGCCCACCTGCTTCTCTGCCTCCAGTGGGGCAATGGACCAGTCTGTAGCCAGCTAGTTCTCCTCTGGTATTCACTCAGTCCTTTGTTACATGAGCAGGCATGGCTGTGCCTTAGGTTAGAGCTTTTCATGGGAAAGTTCTCTCTCTCTCTCTCTTTTTTAATTCTCTCTCTGGCTATCCTACAGTTTGGGTTGCTATCTCACGTTAGCTCTTCAGATTGTCCTGAGGCCATTCAGGGGAAAAGCATGCAACCCACACCTCCCTGTTCAGCCCTTGCTCACTGGTGGCATAGGCGAGCATCTGGGCTACTTCTCTGTTGGGAGTTGTGGTTAGGCACATATTCTGTGGGGTTTTTTTTTTTTGTTTTTTCCCTCTCCCGGATATGTTGCCTTCCAAGATTCTAAAACTCCCCACAGACCCTCTGGTGAGAGGATTTCCTGCTCTTTGTAAACTTCTCGTCTTTCAAGACTCTCCCCAGGATAGGTCTCCATCCCTAACTCTCTTGTCTCTCTTTTGTCTTTTATATTTTGATCTATAACCTTTCAAAAAGAATGGGCTGCCTTTCTGGGTGCCTGGTGTCCTCCATCAGGATTCAGAAGTTGTTTTGTGGAAGTTATTCAGCATTCAAATGAGCTTTTGATGAATTAGTAGGGGAGAAAGTGGTCTCCCCATCCTATTCCTCCACCATCTTAGGACCGCCACCTTAGACTCATTTTTGTTAAGGATTTTTGCACCTGTACTCATAAAATATATTGTCCTGCAACTTCCTTTACTTGATATATCATTGCCTGTTCTTTGGAAGGAATGATGCTAAAGCTGAAACTCCAGTACTTTGGCCACCTCATGCGAAGAGTTGACTCATTGGAAAAGACTCTGATGCTGGGAGGGATTGGGGACAGGAGGAGAAGGGGACGACAGAGGATGAGATGGCTGGATGGCATCACTGACTCGATGGACATGAGTTTGAGTGAACTCTGGGAGATGGTGATGGACAGGGAGGCCTGGCATGCTGCGATTCATGGGGTCGCAAGGAGTCAGACACGACTGAATGACTGAACTGAACTGAACTGAATGTTACAGTAATATTGTCCCATATTTGGGAATTATTTTCTGTCATTCTATTTTCGGAAGAAGTCTTAAAATGTTTGGTGGTATTTCCTAGTGAAGACATCTAAGTTTCTTTTTTTTCTTTTATATTGGAGCATATTTGATTTGCAATATTCATTTCAAGTATACAACAAAGTGATTTAGTAATACATGTACATATATCTATTTTTTCAGATTCTTTTCCAATATGTTATAAGAGTATTGGATAGAGTTCCCAGTGCTGTACAGTAAGCTCTTGTTGATTATTTTATATATAGTAGTGTATTTATATATGTGTTTATCCCAATCTCCTGATTTATCTCTCCTACCATTTTTCCCCTTTGGTTACCATAAGTTTGCTTTCTAAGTCTGTGAGTCTGTTTCTGTTTTGTAAGTAAGTTCAACTGTATATGTATGATTCTTTTAGATTATACATGTAAGTGATATCATATGATATTTGTCTTTGTCCAGTATACTTCACTTGGTATGATAATCCCTAGAACCATCCCTGTTGCTGCAAATAGCATTATTTCATTCTTTTTACTGCTGATTAATATTCCATTATATATATGTGCACTGCCAGGGTCCAGCCCCGGCTGATCCAGGGTATTGGAAGCGGGGATGGCATCGGCGAGGATCAGGATACAATAGCTTCAATTAGATATTAATTAGAGGTATAAAGAGTAATAGAATGAGGATAGCTCAGTAGGAAAATTCAGTGGAGAAAAGAGGCTGAGTAGCTTGGTTTACGCGGGAGACCAATAAAACTTCAAGACAAGAAGTTTGCACCACTTACAGAGGCCGCAGGCGTCCTTCCGTTCTCCCGAAGGAGAGGAGACACTGAGGCCTCCCCGGTCGGATCTTAGAAGCCCAGGCATAATTAGTAAGCATGGCAGGTTCCATGCTCCAGATGGAGACTCAGCCAGAATTTGAGAGAGAGAGAGACATGGGGAGACCAGTCTTTCGAGGAACCGATCCCAATTCTTTATTTTCCATGGTCTACTTTTATACACTGAGATGTTATGTAAAAGTCACGTGGGGTCAGCAGTCCTGACTTATCAAAGTCAGGTGCTTCATACAAATGTATACAGAGGTCTTAGGGGTGTTACATCATCTTCTGGCCAGGGGGCCTGCTGACAATTTATGACCCTCTCTTTGTGACAGCGGTCAGTCAACCAGGACACTTATTTCTCCAGGGGTGATTATTCTTAAAACAGACGCCACCCAAATAAAGTTACATTCCTATAGGGTGAGGGTATAGTGGGTTTTAGTTAAGGAAAGAATTTACTTAGCCTAAGGTCTAATGTGATTAATATCAAAGGTTAATACTTATTTCTTCTATATATTCATTAATGTGTGTAAGGGCAGGGGATATGGAGACTTAGCAACAAACATTGGCTCAACAAATGAAAAACCTTTCACCAATACAATTTCTAATCAGCCCATTATACTTATACTAATAGTTTTCTAACTTTTCTAAGGAACCTGTTTTTAGAAGGTTTAAAGCATCTCGTGCCTCTCACGGTTGGGAGGCTATGAGCAATCACATATGGCCGGACAAGCCTGTCAGGCAGGCTAGAGAACCTTCAGAGGAGTTTGTAGGTTAAAACACTCTTGTCACATCCAGGAGTTTTTATTAACTGGAGCTCTAAGTTAACTCCTTCTCTGAAAGAGGTGGTGGGGGACAGCCTCCCGTAAAGTCAGAGGTGTAGGTGGGAGCACAAAGTAGTAAAGCAGGCAGGCTCTGGTTATGGGGGTAGATGCTCGAGGATTTCCAGGGGGACTCCTGAGGCTCGATCCTGCCTTTGCATATGTCGAGCCTCCTTCCTCATGACCTTTGCCACGGGAAGAGTGCCTCACTCTGGCCCCCAACAGTGCGCCATCTTCTTTATCCGTTCATCTGTTTATGGACATTTAGAATGCTTCTATTTCCTGGCTATTGTAAATAATGCTGCCATGAACACTGAGGTTCATGTATCCTTTTGAAGTATGGTTTTCTCAGATATATGCCCAGTAGTGGAACTGAAGGATGATGTGGTAGATCTGTTTTTAATTTTTTTTTCTTTTAAATTTTATTTTATTTTTAAACTTTACATAATTGTATTAGTTTTGCCAAATATCAAAATGAATCCGCCACAGGCATACATGTGTTCCCCATCCTGAACCCTCCTCCCTCCTCCCTCCCCACACCATCCCTCTGGGTCGTCCCAGTGCACCAGCCCCAAGCATCCAGTATCGCGCATCGAACCTGGACTGGCAACTCGTTTCTTACATGATATTCTACATGTTTCAATGTCACTCTCCCAAATCTTCCCACCCTCTCCTTTTCCCACAGAGTCCATAAGACTGTTCTATACATCAGTGTCTCTTTTGCTATCTCGTACACCAGGTTATTGTTACCATCTTTCTAAATTCCATATATATGCGTTAGTATACTGTATTTATGTTTTTCCGTCCGGCTTACTTCACTCTGTATAATAGGCTCCAGTTTCATCCACCTCATTAGAACTGATTTAAATGTATTCTTTTTAATGGATGAGTAATACTCCATTGTGTATATGTACCATACCTTTCTTATCCATTCATCTGCTGATGGACATCTAGGTTCCTTCCATGTCCTGGCTATTATAAACAGTGCTGCGATGAACATTGGGGTACACGTGTCTCTTTCCCTTCTGGTTTCCTCAGTGTGTATGCCCAGCAGTGGGATTGCTGGATCATAAGGCAGTTCTATTTCCAGTTTTTTAAGGAATCTCCACACTGTTCTCCATAGTGGCTGTACTAGTTTGCATTCCCACCAACAGTGTAAGAGGGTTCCCTTTTCTCCACACCCTCTCCAGCATTTATTATTTGTAGACTTTTGGATCGCAGCCATTCTGACTGGTGTGAAATGGTACCTCATAGTGGTTTTGATTTGCATTTCTCTGATAATGAGTGATGTTGAGCATCTTTTCATGTGTTTGTTAGCCATCTGTATGTCTTCTTTGGAGAAATGTCTATTTAGTTCTTTGGCCCATTTTTTGATTGGGTCATTTATTTTTCTGGAGTTGAGCTGTAGGAGTTGCTTGTATATTTTTGAGATTAGTTGTTTGTCAGTTGCTTCATTTGCAATTATTTTCTCCCATTCTGAAGGCTGTCTTTTCACCTTGCTAATAGTTTCCTTTGATGTGCAGAAGCTTTTAAGGTTAATTAGGTCCCATTTGTTTATTTTTGCTTTTATTTCCATGATCAAGTGGGCTTTATCCCAGGGATGCAAGGATTCTTCAATATCTGCAAATCAATCAATGTAATACACCACATTAACAAATTGAAAAATAAAAACCATATGATTATCTCAATAGATGCAGACAAAGCCTTTGACAAAATTCAACATCCATTTATGATAAAAAATCTCCAGAAAGCAGGAATAGAAGGAACATACCTCAACATAATAAAAGCTATATATGACAAACCCACAGCAAACATTATCCTCAATGGTGAAAAATTGGAAGCATTTCCTCTAAAGTCAGGAACAAGACAAGGGTGCCCACTTTCACCATTACTATTCAACATAGTTTTGGAAGTTTTGGCCACAGCAATCAGAGCAGAAAAAGAAATAAAAGGAATCCAAATTGGAAAAGAAGAAGTAAAACTCTCACTATTTGCAGATGACATGATCCTCTACATAGAAAACCCTAAAGACTCCACCAGAAAATTACTAGAAATAATCAATGACTATAGTAAAGTTGCAGGATATAAAATCAACACACAGAAATCCCTTGCATTCCTATACACTAATAATGAGAAAACAGAGAGAGAAATTAAGGAAACAATTCCATTCACCATTGCAACGGAAAGAATAAAATACTTAGGAATATATCTACCTAAAGAAACTAAAGACCTATATATAGAAAACTATAAAACACTGGTGAAATAAATCAAAGAGGACACTAATAGATGGAGAAATATACCATGTTCATGGATTGGAAGAATCAATATAGTGAAAATGAGTATACTACCCAAAGCAATTTATAGATTCAACGCAATCCTTATCAAGCTACGAACAGTATTCTTCACAGAGCTAGAACAAATAATTTCACAATTTGTATGGAAAAACAAAAAACCTCGAATAGCCAAAGCGATCTTGAGAAAGAAGAATGGAACTGGAGGAATCAACCTACCTGACTTCAGACTCTACTACAAAGCCACAGTTATCAAGACAGTATGGTACTGGCACAAAGACAGAAATATAGATCAATGGAACAAAATAGAAAGCCCAGAGATAAATCCACGCACATATGGATACCTTATCTTTGACAAGGGAGGCAAGAATATACAATGGATTAAAGACAATCTCTTTAACAAGTGGTGCTGGGAAATCTGGTCAACCACTTGTAAAAGAATGAAACTAGAACACTTTCTAACACCATACACAAAAATAAACTCAAAATGGATTAAAGATCTAAACATAAGACCAGAAACTATAAAACTCCTAGAGGAGAACATAGGCAAAACACTCTCTGACATACATCACAGCAGGATCCTCTATGTTTTTAATTTTTAAGAAACCTCCCTACTGCTATCCATCATGGTTGTACAAAATACATTCCCACCAACAGAGTAGGAGGGTTTCTTTTTCTCCATACCTTCTCCAGCATTTATGTTAATAGACATTTTGGTGATGGTCATTCGGATCACTGTGAGGTGATACCTTACTGTGGCTTTACTTGCACTCTCTAATGATTAGCAATGTTGAACATCATTTTATGTGCTTATTTGGCCATCTGTATATATTCTTTAGAGAACTGTCTACTTGGGTTTTCTGCTCTTTTTTTTTTTTTTTTTTGCATTTGGGTGGCATGAGCTCTTTGTATATTTTGGAGATTAATACCTTGTTAGTCACTTCTTTTTCAAATATTTAAAATATTTGCAAATGAAGCAAATGACAAAGGATTAATCTCCATAATATTCAAACAATTCATACAGTTCAATATAAAAGCAAAAGACAACCCAATCAAAAAAATGAGTGCAAAATATAAAACAGACATTTCCCCAAAGAAGACATTCATTTCAGATGGCCAAAAAACACATGGAAAGATGCCCAACATCACTAACTATTAGAAAAATGCAAATCAAATTACAATGATATATCGCCTCACACTGGTCACAATGGTCACCCAGGGAAGAACAACATCAAAATATCTACAAACAATAAATGCTGAAGAGGATGTGGAGAAAAAGGAACCCTCTTGCACTGTTTGTGGGAATGTAAATTGATGCAGCACTATGGGGAACAGTGTGGATGTTCCTTAAATAACTAAAAATAGAACTACCATATAACCCAGCAATCCCACTACTGGGCATATACCCTGAGAAAAGCATAGTTCAAAAAGACACATGTACCTCAGTGTTCATTGCAGCACTATTTACAATAGCTAGAACATATAAACAATCTAAATGTCCATCAATAGAGGAATGGCTAAAGAATATCTTGTACATATATGTAATCATACTCAGCCATAAAAAGGAATGGAATTGGGTCATTTGTATTGATGTGGATGAACCTAGAGCCCATTACACAGAGTGAAGCAAGTCAGAAAGAGAAAATCAGGTATCATATATTAATGCATATATATTTAATCTGATAAAGTAATTGGTGTAGACGATCTTATTTACAAAGCAGAAATAGAGACACAGACATGGAGAACAAATGTATGGATACCAAGGGAGAAAGTGGGGAGTGGTGGTGAGATGAATTGGGAGATTGGAATTGACATACACACTATTGATTCTATATATAACATAACAAATGAGAACTTACTGTATAGCACAGAAAACTCTACTCAGTGCTCTGTGGTGACCTAACTGGTAAGGAAATCTGAAAAAAGAGGGGATATACAGATATATAGACACATTGCTGATTCACTTTTCTGTACAGTAGAAACTAACACAATATTATAAAGCAATTATACTCCAATAAATTTTTAAAAAGAAAAAAGAGAAAAAACTCCCATTCTGTAGGTTGTCTTTTAATTTTGCTTATGGTTACTTTTCTTATGCAAAAGCTTTTAAGTTTAATTAAATCCCATTTCTTTATATTTGTTTTTATTTTCATTACTCTAAGAGGTGGATCCAAAAAAATGTTGCTGTGATTTATGCCAAAGAGTATTCTGCCTGTATTTTTCTCCAAGAGTTTTATAGTTTCTGGCATTACCTTTAAGTCTTTAATCCAGTTGAGCTTATTTTTGTGTATAGTGTTAGAGAATGTTCTAATTTCATTATTTTACATGTAGCTTTCCAGTTTTTCCAGCACCACTTATTGAAAAGACTGTCATTTCTCCATTTTATATTCTTGCCTCCTTGTCATAGATCAATTTACAATAGGTGTGTGGTATTTCTGGTATTTCTATCCTGTTCCATTGATCTATATTTCTGTCCTTATACCAGTAGCACACTGTTTTGATGACTTTAGTTTCATAGTATAGTTTGAAGTCAGGGAACCTAGTTTCTCCAGCTCCATTTTTCTCTTTCAGGGTTGCTTCAGCTACTCAGGATCTTTTCTGTTTCCAGCGAAATTTATTGTTATAATTCTGTGAAAAGTTTCATTGATATTTTGATAAGGATTGCAGTGAATCTGTAGATTGCTTTGGGTAGTATAGTCATTTTGATAATATTGATTCTTCCAATCTAGGTACATGGTATATTTTTCCAATTGTGTCATCTTCAATACTTTCACCACTGCCTTACAGTTTTCAGAGTATAGGTCCTTAGTCTCTTTAGGTAGGAAAACTTTTAACTAACCAAAGTTCAGGACCAGATGGCTCCACAGGTGAATTCTATCAAACATTTAGAAAAGAGGTAACAAAAAAAAAAAAGAAAAGAAAAGAGGTAACAGTTATCCTTCTGAAACTCTTTCAAAAAATTTCAGAGAAAGGAACAATCCCATACCTGTTCTATGAGGCCACCATTTCCCTGATACCAAAACCAGACCATAAAAAAACTACATATCAATATCGCTGATGTACACAGATGCAGAAATCCTCAAGAAAATACTAATAAATGGAATCCAACAGTATATTAAAAGGATTATACACCTTGATCAAGTAAGATTTATCCACAGGATTGCAAGGATTCTTAAATACAGGCATATCAAACAATGTGATACACCACATTATCAAACTGAAAAATAAAAACTATGTAATCATCTCCATAAATGCAGAAACATTTTTTATATAAAATCCAACACCAATGTATGATAAAAAAAAAAAAAACTCTAGAAAGTGGACATAGAGGAAACTTACTTCAACATAATAGAGGCCATACATGACAAACCTACAGTTAACATCTTTATCAGAAATATGAAAGCAAGAAAGAAAAGCTGAAGGCATTCTAAACTCAGGAACAAGAAAAGGATGTCCACTGTTGCCACTTTTACTCAACATACTTTTAGAAATCCTAGCCACAACAATCAGAGAGGAAAAAGAAAAGGAATCCAAATTGGAAGAGAAGTAGAGCTTTCATTGTTCATGGATGATATGATAATATACATAGAAAATCCTAAAGATGGTGCTAGAAAACTACTAGAGTTCATCATTGAATTTGGTGAAGTTGCAGGATACAAAATGAGTACACAGAAATCTCTGATGTTTCAATACACAAACACTGAAATTTCACAAGAAAAGAAATTAAGGAAACAATCCCATTTACAATCACATCAAAAAGAATAATATACCTAGGAATAAACCTTCTAGTGTATTTTTCATTTCAATTTTTGTATTGTTCATCTCTGTTTGTTCTTTTAAGTTTTCTAGCTCTTCGTTAAACACTTCTTGTATCTTTATCTGTGGCTCCATTCTTTTTCTGAGATTTTGAATCACCTTTATTATCGTTGCTCTGAATTATTTTTAGGTGGTTTACCTATATTCACTTCACTTAGCTGTTCTTTTGTGGTTTTATATTTTTCCTTTATCTGGAACATATTCCTCTGCCATCACATTTTGTCTAACTTTCTGTGTTTGTGGTCTCACAAATGGCAGAATTAAATTTCCTTTTGTTTATAGTGACTTACCCCTGGTTGATAATGCTGGTCTAAGTGGCTTTTGTAGACTTTCTGGTGGGAGAACTTGTGCCTGCTCACTAGTGGATAGAGTTTGGTCTTGTCACTCTGGTAGTCATGGCTGTGTCAAGGGATGTGTTTAGAGGTAGCTGTGGGCTCAGGAAGACTTTAAGAACCCTTTTACTGATAGCTGGAGCTGTGTTCCTGCCCTGTTGGTTGTTTGGCCTGAGGCTTCCCAGCACTTGAACAGTCAGGCTGTTGGGTGGGGTATCAAAATGGCCATATCTTGGCATCAAAATGACCTCCAGGATAACTTATTCCAATGAGTGCTCCCCAGTACCTCTGCCAGCATTGTCCTTATCCTCAGAGTGAGTTACACTGCCCCCTTTCTCCATAGGAGAACCCCAAGTAGGTCTGGCCCACACTCCTATGAAGCCATTCCTTTTTCCACTGGGTCCCAGTGCACACCCTCCAGGAGTGGTGTCTCTATTTTCCCCATCCTGTTTAGTCCCTACAGTCAAGGCCCAATGGCCTTCAAAGCCAAATGCTCTGGATGCTCCTCTTCAAAATGCCAGACTCTCAGACTTGGGAGTCTGATGTGGAGCTCAGAACTCACTTCTGTGGGAGAACCTCTGTGACATAATTGTTTCCAGTTTGTGGGTCGCTCACTGGATGTGGGTTTTGAGTATCATGAATGGGCTCCTCCTACCATCTCAAGCTCTGGGCAATATTGAAGGACAGGGAAACCTGGCATGCTGCAGTCCACAGGGTCACAGAGTCGGACTTGACTGAGTAAACAACAACAACCATCTCATTGGGAGTGGAGATGATCTCAGGTCCTTCTACTCTGCCATCTTGTCTGAGGATCTTGGACCACACCCAAGAGGGTCATTCTAGATCTACCTATGTGACCATGAGCAAGTGACTTAACCTCTCTGTGCCTCAGTATCTCAGATTACTCATCTGTAGGCTGGCGTTCAGCAGAGATGCTTTACAAGCATACTTCCAGAGATATACAGTACTGAAACTCATGAAACTGGCTCTAACTTGACCACAGGAACAAGCCTGCACCTGGTTTTTCTTTATGATGTTTTTATTTTTAATTATTATTAACTCAATCCTTCTACACCTTATAGATCCATTCATATATTCTATTTCTTCCTGAATCAATTTTAGGAATTAAGTTTTTCTAAGAATTTGTTAATTTCACCAATACTATCTAACTTGTTGATATACAATTGTTCACAGCATTTCTTAAAATTCTTTTTATTTCTGTATGTTTGGTGGTAATATTCCATTTTTCATTCTTGAGCTTAGTAATTTTAGTCTTTTCTCTTTTTTTCAGTCTTAATCACAGTTTGTCAATTTTGTAAATATTTTCAAAGAACCTAATTTTACTGCTTGTCTCTCTTGTACTGTACTGCTTTATTTTCTTCTTCATTACTTCTTTCTTACTTTCAGTTTAGTTGTTTTTCAAGTTTCTTTAGGTGGAAGATTGGTTATTAATTTGAGATCTTTCCTATTTTTAATGTAGGTGTGTATGGTAAAATTTTTCCTCTAAGCAATGCTTTTGCTGCATCTCATTGGTCGGGATGTGTTGTCATTTTGTTTAGATTCATATCACAGTATTTTTATCTAATTTCCTTTGTAGTTTCTAATTTACATCATTAATTCTTTAGTGGTATTTGATCAATTTCCACAGACATTTGAATTTCCCAAATTTCTTTTTGTTACTGATTTCTTATTTCATTCCATCATATACAAAACATACTTTGTATGATGTCAATTCTTTTAAATTTACTGAGACTTATTTATGGTCTAACATATCCTGGAAAGTGTCACATGTACACTTGAGAAGAATGTGTACATGGAGGCTGTTGAGTATAAAGTCCAATACATTTTTATTATGTTTAGTTAATTTAAAATTGTTTTGGAGCCATCTATTTCCTTGTTGACTTTCTGCTGAGTTAGTCTTTCCATCATTGAAAGCAGGATATTGACAATTCCAATTATTTTTAATAGTTTCTCTCTTTTTATAAATTGTTTCTCCCTTAAACTCTGGCTTTTCTTCATATATTTTGGGGCTCTGTTATAAAGTGTGTATGTGTGCTGTGTGTGCTCAGTTGCTTCTGTCATGTCAGACTCTTTGCAACCCTATGGTTGCCAGGCTCCTCTGTCCATGGGATTCTCCAGGAAAGAATACTGGAGTGGGTTGCCATGCCCTCCTCCAGGGGATCTTCCCAACGCAGAGATCTATTTCGTCTCTCCTGTGTCTCCTGCATTGCAAGCGGATTCTTCACTACTGAGCCACAGGGGAAGCCCATTAAGTGTATATGGGTTTATAACTGCTTTGTCTCCTTGATGATTGATCTATTATATGTCTTTAGAAATAAGTTTTTATATGGTAAAAACTTTTGGCATAAAGTCTATATTGTCTAATATTAGTATATAACCATTCTAGCTTTTTTGGCTACTATTGGAACTGCATATATATTTTCCATTTTTGACTTCCAATCTATTTGTGCATTTTAACATATAGTGTGTCTTCTCTAGATAGTAGTGAGATTTTTACTTTTTATTTATTTTGCCAATCTGTGTCTTTTGATTGGGGGGGTTAATTTATTTACATTTAGCCTAGTTACTGGGCTTCTCTGGTGGCTCAGATGGTAAAGAGTCTTCCTGCACTCTTCAATACCTTCATCAAATCTTGTTATCAATTGTTGTTGTTGTTGTTGTTGTTGTTTTTGGTCATTTTCATAGATGACATAGTAACAGATGTGAAGTGACATCTCATTGTGATTTCATTTTCATTTGTCTGATTATTAGTGATTCTGAGGACCTTACCACTTTACTTGGCCTTTTGCATGTCTTTGGAAAAAATGACATATTCCCATTTTATATTCAGATTATTTTTTTGCTATTGAACTGTATGAGTTCGCCACATATTTTGGAAATTAATTCCTTATCAGATTTCTGATTTTTAAAGCATTTTTTCCTATTCTATAAATTGCATTTTCACTCTGCTGATTCTACACTTTGCTGCATAAAGGATATAACCCCACTTATTTTTGCTTTTATTACACACTCTTTTGATGTCATATACAAAAGATCATTGTCAAATCAATGTCAAGAAATTTCTTATGTTTTCTTCTAGTAATCTGATGATTTTAAGTGTTATGTTGATGTCTTTAATCCATTTTAAGTTGATTTTTGTGTATAGTGTACAATTAGGATTCAATTTCATTCCTTTGCCAGTGGATATACAGTTTTTTCAACACTATTTATTGAAGAGACAACATTTTCCCCATTGTATATTCTTGGTATCCTTGTCATAAACCAGTTGACTGTATATGCATTGGTTCATTTCTGGGCTCTCTATTCTGAACCATTGGTCTATAGATCTATATGTCAGTACCATATTGATTAGTTTATCATTGTAATATAGTTTGGAAACAGGAAGTGTGATGCTTCCTGTTTTTGTTCTTTCTCAGGATTGCTTTGGCTATTCAGGATTTTTTTGTGGTTCCATACAAATTTTAGAACTGTTTTTCCTATTTCTGTGAAAAAATGCCATTGGAGTTTTGATCGGTATTCCATTGAATCTGTAGATCACTTTGAGTGGTATGGGTATTTTCATGATATTAGTTCTTCCAATCTAATAACATGGAATATCATTCCATTTATTTATGTCTACTTCAATGTCTTTCATCAAAGTTTTATAGTTTCCAGTATACAGATCTTTTACCTTCTTAGTTAAATTTGCAATTAATTATTTTATTGTTTTTGATGCTATAGTAAATGGAATTGATTTCTTTATTTTTCAAATAGTTCATTGTTACTATATATAAATGCAACTTATTTCTATATGATGAGTTAGCATTCTGCAACTTTACTCAATTTGTTCATTAGTTCTAACAGATTTTTTAAAAATCTGTCAGCTTTTCTACATGATAGATCATGCCATCACCAAAGAGCGATTATTGTGTTTCTTTCTTTCTGACATGGATGCCTTTCAATTCTTTATCTTCCCTAATGAGTGTACACCCTTGTTATGTTCCTAATCCTGGAGGAAAATCTTTCAATTTTGCACCATTGATTATGATATTATCTGTAGACTTATCATATATAACCTTTAGTATGTTGAGGTATGTTTTTTCTGTACCTAATTTATTTTATCATGAAGAATAGATTTTATCAAATGCTTTTTATACATCTATTGAGATGATCAAATTATTTTATCCTTTATTCTGTTAATGTGGTATATCATATTTACTGATTTGCATATGTTGGATTATGTATCTAAGGAATAAATCCCACTAGATCATGATATATGATCCTTTTGATGTGGTTTAGAATTCAGTTTGCTAGTATTTTTAAAGAAGTTTTGCATCTATGTTCATCGATGATTTTGGCCTGTATTTTTCTATACTTGTAGTACTCTTGTCTGGCTCTGGTATTTGGGTAATATTGGCCCTATAAGAGAAGTTTTTGTTTGTTTGTTTGTTTTTTACTTTACAATATTGTATTGGTTTTGCCATACATTGACATGAATCCGCCACAGGTGTACATGTGTTCCCCATCCTGAACCCCCCTCCCACCTGTGTCCCCATCCCATCCCTCTGGGTCATCCCAGTGCACCAGCCCCAAGCATCCTGTATCATGCATCGAACTTGCACTGGCGTTTCATTTCACATATTATATTATACATGTTTCAGTGCCATTCTCCCAAATCATCCCACCCTCGCCCTCTCTCACAGAGTCCAAAAGACTGTTCTATACATCTGTGCCTCTTTTGCTGTCTCGCTTACAGGGTTATTGTGACCATCTTTCTACATTCCATATATATGCATTAGTATACTGTATTGGTGTTTTTCTTTCTGGCTTACTTCACTCTGTATAATACGCTCCAGTTTCATCCACCTCATTAGAACTGATTCACATGTATTCTTTTTAATGGCTGAGTAATACTTCATTGTGTATATGTACCACAGCTTTCTTATCCATTCATCTCCTGATGGACATCTAGGTTGCTTCTATGTCCTGGCTATTATAAACAGTGCTGTGATGAACATTGGGGTACATGTGTCTCTTTCATTTCTGGTTTCCTCAGTGTGTATGCCCAGTAGTGGGATTGCTGGGTCATAAGGCTGTTCTATTTCCAGTTTTTTAAGGAATCTTCACACTGTTCTCCATAGTGGCTGTACTACTTTGCATTCCCACCAACAGTGCAAGAGGCTTCCCTTTTCTCCACACCATCTCCAACATTTATTGCTTGTAGACTTTTGGATCGCAGCCATTCTGACTGGCGTGAAATGGTACCTCATTGTGGTTTGATTTGCATTTCTCTGATAATGAGTGACGTTGAGCATCTTCTCATGTGTTTGTTAGCCATCGGTATGTCTTCTTTGGAGAAATGTCTGTTTAGTTCTTTGGCCCATTTTTTGACTGGGTTGTTTATTTTTCTGGAATTGAGCTGCAGGAGTTGCTTGTATATTTTTGAGATTAGTTGTTTGTCAGTTGCTTCATTTGCTATTATTTTCTCCCATTCTGAAGGCTGCCTTTTCACCTTGCTTATAGTTTCCTTTGTTGTGCAGAAGCTTTTAATTTTAATTAGGTCCTTTTTTTTTTTTTTTTTTTTGCTTTTATTTCCAATATTCTGGGAGGTGGGTCATAGAGGATCCTGCTTTGATTTATGTCGGAGAGAGTTTTGCCTATGTACTCCTCTAGGAGTTTTATAGTTTCTGGTCTTATGTTTAGATCTTTAATCCATTTGAAGTTTATTTTTGAGTATGGTATTAGAAAGTGTTCTAGTTTCATTCTTTTACAAGTGGTTGGCCAGTTTTCCCAGCACCACTTGTTAAAGAGATTGTCTTTTCTCCATTGTATATTCTTGCCTCCTTTGTCAAAGATAAGGTGTCCATAGGTGCATGAATTTATCTCTGGGCTTTCTATTTTGTTCCATTGATCTATATTTCTGTCTTTGTGCCAGTACCATACTGTCTTGATGACTGTGGCTTTGTAGTAGAGCCTGAAGTCAGGCAGGTTGATTCTTCCAGTCCCATTCTTCTTTCTCAAGATTGCTTTGGCTATTTGAGGTTTTTTGTATTTCCATACAAATTGTGAAATTATTTGCTCTAGCTCTGTGAAAAATACCGTTGGTAGCTTGATATGGATTGCATTGAATCTATAGATTGCTTTGGGTGGTATACTCATTTTCACTATATTGATTCTTCTGATCCATGACCATGGTAAATTTTCTCCATCTATTAGTGTTCTTTTTGATTTCTTTCACCAGTGTTTTATAGTTTTCTATATATAGGTCTTTAGTTTCTTTAGGTAGATATATTCCTAAGTATTTTATTCTTTTTGCTGGAATGGTGAATGGAGTTGTTTCCTTAATTTCTCTTTCTATTTTCTTATTATTAGTGTATAGGGATGCAAGGAATTTCTGTGTGTTGATTTTATATCCTGCAACTTTACTATATTCTTTGATTAGCTCTAGTAATTTTCTGGTGGAGTCTTTAGCGTTTTCTATGTAGAGGACTTCCCTGGTGGCTCAGATGGTAAGTCTGTCTACAGTGTGGGAGACCCGGGTTTAATCCCTGGGTTGGGAAGATCCCCTAGAGAAGGAAAAGGCAATCCACTCCAGGACTATTGCCTGGAAAATCCTATGAACAGAGGAGCCTGGTAGGCTACAGTCCATGGGGTCGCAAAGAGTTGGACACGACTGAGTGACTTCACTTTCACTTTCACTTTTATGTAGAGCATCATGTCATCTGCAAACAGTGAGAGTTCTACTTCTTTTCCAATTTGGATTCTTTTTATTTCTTTTTCTGCTTTGATTGCTGTGGCCAAAACTTCGAAAACTGTTGAATAGTAGTGGTGAAAGTGGGCACCTTTGTCTTGTTCCTGACTTTAGGGGACATGCTTTCAATTTTTCACCATTGAGGATAATGTTTGCTGTGGGTTTATCATATATAGCTTTTATTATGTTGAGGTATGTTCCTTCTATTCCTGCTTTCTGGGGAGTTTTTGTCATAAATGGATGTTGAATCTTGTCAAATGTTTTCTCTGAATCTTTGAGATAATCATATTGCTTTTATTTTTCAATTTGTTAATGTAGTGTATTACACTGATTGATTTGCAGATATTGAAGAATCCTTGCATTCCTGGGATAAAGCCCACGTGGTCATGGTGTATGATCTTTTTAATATGTTGTTGGATTCTGATTGATAGAATTTTGTTAAGGATTTTTGCATCTATGTTCATCAGTGATATTGCCCTGTAGTTTACTTTTTTTTGTGGCATCTTTGTCAGGTTTTGGTATTAGGATGATGGTGGTCTCATAGAATGAGTTTGGAAGTTTACCTTCCTCTGCAATTTTCTGCAAGAGTTTGAGTAGGATAGGTGTTAGCTCTTCTCTAGATTTTTGGTAGAATTCAGCTGTGAAGCCGTCTGGTCCTGGGCTTTTGTTTGGTGGAAGATTTCTGATTAAAGTTTCAATTTCTGTGCTTGTGATGAGTCTGTGAAGATTTTCTAATTCTTCCTGGTTCAGTTTTGGAAAGTTGTACTTTTCTAAGAATTTGTCCATTTCTTCCACATTGTCCATTTTATTGGCATATAATTGCTGATAGTAGTCACTTATGATCCTTTGTATTTCTATGTTTTCTGTTGTGATCTCTCCATTTTCATTTCTAATTGTATTGATTTGATTTTTCTCCCTTTGTTTCTTGATGAGTCTGGCTAACGGTTTGTCAATTTTATTTATGCTCTCAAAGAACCAGCTTTTGGCCTTGTTGATTTTTGCTACAGTGTCTTTTGTTTCTTTTGCATTTATTTCTGCCCTAATTTTTAAGATTTGTTTTCTTCTTCTAACCCTGAGTTTCTTCATTTATTCATTTTCTAGTTGCTTTAGGTGTAGAGTTAGGTCATTTATTTGACTTTTTTCTTGTTTCTTGAGGTATGCCTGTATTGCTATGAACCTTCCCCTTAGCGCTGCTTTTACAGTGTCCCACAGGTTTTGGGTTGTTGTGTTTTCATTTTCATTCATTTCTATGCATATTTTGATTTCTTCTGTGATTTGTTGGTTATTCAGCAGTGGATTGTTCAGCCTCGATATGTTGGAATTTTTAATAGTTTTTCTCCTGTAATTGAGATCTAATCTTACTTCACTGTGGTCAGAAAAGATTCTTGGAAGGATTTCAATTTTTTTGAATTTACTAAGGCTATATTTATGGCCCAGGATGTGATCTATCCTGGAGAAGATTCCGTGTGCACTTGAGAAAAAGGTGAAATTCATTGTTTTGGAGTGAAATGTCCTTAGATATCAATGAGGTCTAACTAGGCTATTGTATCATTTAAAATTTGCATTTCGTTGTTAATTTTCTGTTTAGTTGATCTATTCATAGGTGTGAGTGGGGTATTAAAGTCTCCCACTATTATTGTGTTATTGTTAATGTCCCCTTTCACACGTGTTAGCATTTGTCTTACATATTGTGGTGCTCCTATGTTGGGTGCATATATATTTATAATTGTTATATCTTCTTCTTGGATTGATCCTTTGATCTTTATGTAGTGTCCTTCTTTGTCTCTTTTCACAGCCTTTGTTTTAAAGTCTATTTTATCTGATATGAGTATTGCTACTCCTGCTTTCTTTTGGTCTCTATTTGTGTGGAGCATCTTTTTCCAGCCCTTCACTTTCAGTCCATATGTGCCCCCTGTTTTGAGGTGGGTTTCTTGTAGACAACATATATAGGGGTCTTGTTTTTGTATCCATTCAGCCAGTCTTTGTCTTTTGGTTGGAGCTTCAACCCATTTACGTTTAAGGTAATTATTGATAAGTATGATCCCGTTGCCATTTACTTTATTGTTTTGGGTTCGAGTTTACACATCCTTTTTGTGTTTCCTGTCTAGAGAAGATCCTTTACCATTTTTTGGAGAGCTGATTCGGTGGTGCTGAATTCTCTCAGCTTTTGCTTGTCTGTAAAGCTTTTGATTTCTCCTTCATATCTGAATGAGATCCTTGCTGGGTACAGTAATCTGGGCTGTAGGTTATTTTCTTTCATCACTTTAATTATGTCCTGCCATTCCCTCCTGGCCTGAAGAGTTTCTATTGAAAGATCAGCTGTTATTCTTATGGAATCCCTTTGCATGTTATTTGCTGTTTTTCCCTTGCTGCTTTTAATATTTATTCTTTGTATTTGATCTTTGTTAATTTGATTAATATGTGTCTTGGGGTGTTTCACCTTGGGTTTATCCTGTTTGGGACTCTCTGGTTTTCTCAGGCTTGGGTGATTATTTCCTTCCCCATTTTAGGGAAGTTTTCAACTATTATCTCCTCAAGTATTTTCTCATGGTCTTCCTTTTTGTCTTCTTCTTCTGGGACTCCTATGATTGGAATGTTGTGGCGTTTAACATTGTGCTGGAGGTCTCTGAGATTGTCCTCATTTCTTTTAATTCTTTTTTCTTTGTTTGTCTCTGATTCATTTATTTCTACTATTCTATCTTCTACTTCACTAATCCTATCTTCTGCCTCCATTATTCTACTATTTGTTCCCTCCAGAGTGTTTTTAATTTCATGTATTGCATTATTGATAATATACTGACTCTTTTTTATTTCTTCTAGGTCCTTGTTAAACCTTCCTTGCATCTTCTCAATCCTTGTCTCCTGGCTATTTATCTGTGATTCCATTTTGATTTCAAGATTTTGGATCATTTTCACTATCATTATTCAGAATCTTTATCAGGTAGATTCCCTATCACTTCCTCTCTTGTTTGGTTTGTTGGGCATTTATCCTGTTCCTTTATCTGCTGGGTATTCCTCTGTTTCTTCATCCAATTTATATTGCTGTGTTTGGGGTGGCCTTTCTGTATTTTGGCAGTTTGTGGAGTTCTCTTTATTGTGGAGTTTCCTTGATGTGGGTGGGGTTCTATGAGTGTCTTGCCAAGGTTTCCTGGTTAGGGAAGCTGGTGTTGGTGTTCTGGTGGGTGGCGGTGGACTTCTTCTCTCTGGAGTCCAATGAAGTGTCCAGTAATGAGTTATGAGATGTCAATGGGTTTGTAGTGACTTTGGGTAGCCTGTATATTGAAGCTCAGGGCTGTGTTCCTGTGTTGCTGGAGAATGTGCATGGTATGTCTTGCTCTGGAACTTGTTGGCCCTTGGGTGGTGCTTGGTTTCAGTGTAGGTACGGAGGCGTTTGATGAACTCCTTTCGATTATTGTTCCCTGGAGTCAGGAGTTCTCTGATGTTCTCAGGATTTGGACTTAAGCCTCCTGCTTCTGGTTATCAGTCTTATTTTTACAGTAACCTCAAGACTTCTCCATCTATACAGCACCGTTGATAAAACATTTAGGTTAAAGATGAAAAGTTTCTCCACAGTGAGGGACACCCAGAGAGGTTCACAGAGTTACAAGGAGAAGAGAAGAGGGAGGAGGGAGTTAGAGGTGACCCGAATGAGATGCAGTGGAATCAAAAGAGGAGAGACCAAGCTAGCCAATAATCACTTCCTTATGTGCGCTTCTCAGTCTCGACTGCTCGTAGATGTTCACGGAGTTATACAGAGAAGACAAGGGGGAGGAAGGAGACGGAGGTGGCCAGGAAGATAAAGTGAAGTGAAGTTGCTCAGTCGTGTCTGACTCTGCGAACTCATGGACACCAGACTCCTCCGTCCATGGGATTTTCTAGGCAAGAGTACTGGAGTGGGTTGCCTTTACCTTCTCCAGGGAACTTCCCAACACAGGGATCGAACCCAGGTCTCCTGCATTGTAGACATATGCTTTACCGTCTGAGCCACCAGGGAAGTCTAGGAAGATAAAGGGGGGGAATCAAAAGGAGAGAGACAGACCCTATCAGTAATCTGTTCCCTAAGTGTTCTCCACCATCTGGAACACACAAAGAGATTCACAGACTTGGGTAGAAAAGAGAAGGGTGAGGGAGTAGATAGAGGTGACCTGGTGGAGAAAAAGGAGAGTCCAAAGGGAGAGAGAGCAGTCAAGCCAGTAATCCCGCTCCCAAGTAAAAATAGGTACTGAAGGTTGGGTTCTTAAAGGTACAAAATTGATAACAAATACCAAAAAGCAAAGATTAAAAATCTAGAGTAGAGGTTGGATTTTCAAAAATACAATATTAAATTAAAGAAAAAAAGAAAAAAGTCAGAAAATTATAAATATATATATATATATAAAGTTTGCTTTAAAAAATAGGGTCTCTCTCTCTCTCTCTCTCTCTTTTTTTTCTTTTTTTGCAAAGTAATCAGTTCAGTTCAGTTCAGTCGCTCTGTGACCCCGTGAGTCACAGTATGCCAGGCCTCCTTGTCCATCACCATCTCCCGGTGTTCATTTAAACTCAACTCCATCGAATCAGTGATGCCATCCAGCCATTTCATCCTCTGTCATCCCCTTTTCCTCCTGCCCCCAATCCCTCCCAACATCAGAGTTTTTTCAATGAGTCAACTCTTCGCATGAGGTGACCAAAGTACTGAAGTTTCAACTTTAGCATCAAGAGTCTTCTCCAACACCACAGTTCAAAAGCATCAGTTCTTTGGTGCTCAGCTTTCTTCACAGTCCAACTCTCACATCCATACATGACCACTGGAAAAACCATAGCCTTGACTAGATGGACCTTTGTTGGCAAAGTAATGTCTCTGCTTTTCAATATGCTGTCTAGGTTGGTCATAACTTTCCTTCCAAGGAGTAAGCATCTTTTAATTTCATGGCTGCAGTCACCATCTGCAGTGATTTTTGAGCCTGCAAAAATAAAGTGACACTGTTTCCACTGTTTCCCCATCTATTTCCCATGAAGTGATGGGACCAGATGCCATGATCTTCGTCTTCTGAATGCTGAGCTTTAAGCCAACTTTTTCACTCTCCTCTTTCACTTTCATCAAGAGGCTTTTGAGTTCCTCTTCACTTTCTGCCATAAGGATGGTGTCATCTACATATCTGAGGTTATTGATATTTCTCCAGGCAATCTTGATTCCAGCTGTGCTTCTTCCAGCCCAGCATTTCTCATGATGTTCTCTGCATATAAGTTCAATAAGCAGGGTGACAATATACAGCCTTGACATACTCTTTTTCCTATTTGGAACCAGTCTGTTGTTCCATGTCCAGTTCTAACTGTTGCTTCCTGACCTGCATATAGGTTTCTCAAGAGCCATAGTAGGTTATAAAAATGAAAATTAAAAGAGTAACAGAGGACTTAAAATTTTTTAAAAAAAATTAAAAAATGATAGTAAAAATAGTAAAAATATATCTAGGACTTTCTCTGGTGTTGTTGTGGGTAGTATGGGGTCAGTTCATTTTTGGCTAGTTCATTGGTCCAGCTTATATTTCTCAGGATCTATAGACCCCTTCCTATGTAGCCTGTACTAACTACAGGGTTTTAATATATTGGACCTGTCACTTCCAAGATGGTTCCCTCTGTTTTAGCTTCTTCTATTTGCTGGTCTCTTCAGTGTCTGATTTCCACCCTGACACAGGAGGGCAATGGTGGACACTTTTTTAGGCTCACTTGTTCAGTCACGCTGTGGGGAGGGACGGACACTGCAAACAAATAACACTGGCGGGTGGAGCACCTTTACTATCACTATTCTGAATTCTCTTTCAGATAGATTGTTTATTTCCACTTCATTTATTTGGTCTTGTGAGTTTCTACCTCACTCTTTCATTTGTGCTCTATTTCTCTGTCTTTTCATCATTTTTTTTTTTTCTAACTCGCTCCACTTGAGTTCTCCTTTTCCCAGATTTTATGGTTGTATTCCTTCTTCCTTTTGGTTTTTGCCCGTGGAGGGAAATGTTGATTGGGTGATTTGTGTTGATTTCTTGTTAAGGGTGACTTGTTTCTGTGTTCTAGTGGGAGGAAATCAAGCAAGTCAAGAAGTAATTACAGAAATAATGAGATATACACACATACTTCCACACATACAGTTATAACCAAAGTGTTCAACAGAAAAGGGTACAAGAGATTGGCTTAACGAACAGGGAAAACCAAAAGAAACACAAAGAGGAAAACTCCACAGCACCACAAAAGGCTAATATGAAGGTGGGAATATGTAGGGGGAATAAACAGTGTGATTTATAAGAAAAAAGAAAAAAAAATCTTAAACAGATTTTTTTAACAAGCAAAACAGAGAGGAAAACTCCATAGCACGACAAAAGGCTAATGTGAAGGTAGAAATATGTAGGGGAAGTAAACAGTGTGATTTATAAGGAAAAAAAGGGGGAAAAAAAAAAAGACGGTTCTCCAGGTCATACTCCTTGGTTATGGATGGAGGCTGCCCCTGTCGCTTGGGTTGGGTTAGTGTTCTGTTATATTTTCCTGGTTGGGGGAGCTCGTGCCTGTGTTCTGGTTGATGGAGCTGGATCTCATCTTTCTGAAGGGCAGTGCAGTGTCCAGTAGTAGGTTTTGGTGTGTCTATGGGTTCAGTATGCCTTTGGGCATTCCTTCTGGCTTTGGCAGTGTTAGATGTGTCTATTTCCACAGGCACTTTAAAGTGACCCTCTCAGCATATATTCACTGCCGCCAGCCCCCTACTTGTTTCTGTGATCATTGTCAATGCTTCTGTTCTCCTATCCTGCCCTGCACTGCTGGACAAAACTTGCCAGGTAGGGGCTTTTGTCGGAGAAGGCAATGGCATCCCACTCCAGTACTCTTGCCTGCAAAATCCCATGGGCTGAAGAGCCTGGTAGACTGCAGTCCATGGGGTCGCTAAGAGTCGGACATGACTGAGCGACTTCACTTTCACTTTTCACTTTCATGCATTGGAGAAGGAAATGGCAACCCACTCCAGTGTTCTTGCCTGGAGAATCCCAGGGACGGGGAAGCCTGGTGGGCTGCCATCTGTGGGGTCGCACAGAGTCGGACACGACTGAAGCAACTTAGCCGCAAGGGGCTTTTGTGGATCTTTTCTGTGCCCTCTACATTACTGAGACTTTTGTGGGCTTCCCTCAGCCGCCTGAGCTCACCCTCTATGTTGCGGGGCTTGTGTGCACTTGTCTCACTTCCTGAGGCAAGCCCTCTGTGTCAAGGGGTTTATGTGCATTTTTTTTTGTCTCAAGCAAACGAGACAATACAAGTCTTTCAGCTGTGCCACGAAGGTTGTTAGCACTACTTAAGTTTGTATGCTTCCCCTCTCTCAGCACCCCAGGCCCCCACTTTGTGCCACAAGTGTGTGTGCTCCTGGGGTTTGTATGCCATGCCACACTAGGCTACCTGGGCCCACTCTCTGTACTGCAAGTGTTGTGTGTGCTGGCTAGGATTGTGTGCCTACTCATTCTTGGTTCCCTGAGGCTGCCATCTGGTCGGTGCCATAGTCTGAGAGCTGTTAATCGGCTAAGAAGTGCAGCTTTCTCTGTTTTCTGCTCTCTAAGTCCCTCTTTTGCCCAGTTTGCTGAGACTCCACAGTGCCCCCTTGGGCCCACCGGTGAGGGAGCTTCCCTGTGCACCAGAACTTCCCCTGTTTAAGGACTCCCTCCCTTCCTTGGTGCACATGCTCCTGCCCAGAAGTTCACCATCTTTTCCCTTTTTATGTCTCCATCCTCTCTCCTACCTCATTTTAGGGAGCTTAGCCTGTCCCCCTGGAGGCTGGGGGTCTTCTGCTGTCACCTAGAGGTTGCTTTGTAGGAGTTTAATGAGTTTTTGATATATATGTGGGAGTGCTGGCAATCTTCCCATCTTACCCCTGCACCATCTTCTTCCACCTCCAAGTCTCTGCTTTTTATATGCTGTCTAGGTTTGTCATAGCTTCTCTTCCAAGGAGCAACTGTCTTTTAATTTTATGGCAGTAATCACCATCTACAGTGATTTTGAGCCCAAGAAAATAAAGTCTGTCACCGTGTTCATAGTTTACCATCTATTTGTCATGAAATGATGGCATTGTCCCAGAAGTCTCTGAGGTTGTCTTCATTTCTTTCCATTCTTTTTTTCTCCTTTCTGCTTCATTTATTTCCATGATTCCATCTTCCAACTCGCTTATCCTCTCTTCTGCCTCAGTTATTCTAGTGTTGGCTCCCTCCAGAGTGTTTTTCATCTCAGTTATTGCATTGTTCATTATTGATTGACTCTTCTTTATTTCATATAGGTCCTTGTTAAACATTTGTTGCATCTTCTCAATCCTTGTCTCTAGTTTATTCATCTGTAACTCCATTTTGTTTTCAAGATTTTGAATTCTTTTTCAGGTAGACACCCTATCTTTTGTTTGGTTTGGTGGGTTTTTATCACGTTCCTTCACCAGCTGAATAGTTCTATGCCTTTTCATTTTGTTTAGATCCCTGTGTTTGGGGTGCCCTTTCTGCATACAGGAAGTTCATGGTTTCTCTTAATTGTGGAGTCTGCTCCCTTTGGGTGGGGTTTGGACTAATGGCTTGTCAAGGTTTCCTGGTTTGGGGAGCTTGTGTCTGTGTTCTGGTATGTGGAACTAGATCTCTTCTCTTTAGAGTGCAATGAAGTGCCCAGTAGTGTCTATGGGTTTATCATGGTGTTGGGCAGCCTGTCTTTTTTATGTTCAGGGTTTTGTTCTTGTTTTGCTAGAGAATTATTGTGGTGTGTCTTGCAGTGGATCTTGTTGGTTCTTGGGTCGAGCTAAAAGTCGTATGGCGACTTTTAGGTGAGCTCTTATCTATTAATGTTTCCCGGAGTCCAGAGTTCTCTGATGTTCTGAGTCCTGGTGTTAAATCCCCTCACTCTGGCTTTTGGTCCTTCTCTTATAGTAGCCTCAAGACTTCTCCATCCGTACAGCATAGAAGATAAAAGCCCTAGATTTATTGGTGAAACAATTCTCCACAGCCAAGAACACCAAGAAAGCTTCACAGAATTATATAGACAAGAGAAGGAGGAGGGAGATGGAAGTGACCCGGAGGAGAAAAGGGTAAGTCAAAAGGGGAGAGAGCAATCTAGCCAGTAATAAAATCCTTAAGTGCTCTCCACAGCCCGAAACACCCAGAGAGATTCACAGAGTTACGTAGAGAAGGAAGAGGAAGGAGGTAGAGGTTACGTGGAAGAGAAGAGGGAGAGTCAAAAGGGGAGAGCACAATCTCGCCAGTAACTTAATCCCTAAGTGAAAATGGATACTGAAGATTAGATTTTTAGAGGTACAAAATTGATAACAAATATCAAAAAGCAAACGTTAGAAACCTAGAATAGAGGTTAGACTCTCAAAATACAATATAATAAATAAAAAACATAATCAATCATAATAATTTTTAAAATACATGGTATTTGTTTTTTTATAGAGTTTTTTTGGAAAGGTAATAGTAGGCTATAAAAATGAAAGTTAAAGGAACAGTAAAGAACTAAATTTAAAATATATATATATTTAAAAGTGATAATAGTAAAAATATATCTAGGAATTTCTCTGGTGCTGTTGTGGGCAGTGTGGGGTTATTTCAGCATCAGATAGTCCCTTGTTCCAGCTTGTGCTTGTTCTCAAGATCTATAGGTGCCCTCAAATATCTCCCATATTAAATGCAGGATTTTAATCTGTTGCACCTGTTATTTCCAGAGTGCTCCCCCCTTATTTTGGCTTCCTCTGTTTGCAAGTCTCTTCAGTGTCTAATTTGTGGCCTGATGCAATGGGGGCAAAGGTGACCACTTACTAGGCTCACTTGTTCAGTTGTGTGGTAGGAAGGGAGGTACACTGCAAACAAATACTGCTGGCATGTGTGGGGAGTGCTCACAGTGGATGGACCACACTGGGTTTGCCACAGCCCAAGGCGGTGTGTGCTTCCCAGATCTGCACTGCTTAGTCTCCAGGGTGCCCTGCAAGGGCACTGCTCCATGTGGGCCCTGCATTTCATGCACTTCCCAGGTCTACACTGCCCAGGTCTTTGGGTGCTCCACAAGGGCACAGACGCAGATGTGTTGTGCATTTTGTACCCTTCCCAGGTCCAAGCAGCCCAGGCAACCAGATGCTTTGTGAACACACTGTCCCAGGTGGGCCATTTGTCTTATTCACCTGCCCAGTCCCCACCACTTGGTTTCCCAGATGTGCTGTGAGAGCAGAATTCCAGGTGTGCCATGTGTCTCCTCTTGGGAGCTGATCTCAGGTTGTGACAATCCTCACAGATGTCAACTGTCAAGGTGCTCAGAAAAAGGAGGTTAGCAACTGGGACCCTGCTCACAGTTTGGTGTAAGATGCAGTCGCTGGGGCCAAGATTGCAGCAGCCCCTTGTCTTCCGGCTCTGGCTGTCACATGTCTGCTTCTCTGCCTCCGGGGAGGGAGGGCTCTCCTTTGGTATTTGCTCAATCCCTTGTTCTGTGAGCACACCAAGGGTCACCATTTGGCGATAGAGCCTTTCTTGGGAGAGGTCTTTTTATGTCTCTCTGCTGATTCCACGGTTTGGGTGGTTATCTCATATTAGCTCCCTCAGATTGTCCTCAGGGCATTCAGGCCCAGTCCATACCCTAAGGACCAATGATGCAACCCATGCCTCTCTGCCCAATCCCCACTCTCTGGTGGTGGACGTGAGCATCCAGGCCACTTCTCCACTGGCAGTTTCAGTTAGGCATTTATTCTGTATTCTTTTTATTTTTCTTCCTCCTGGTTATGTTGCCCTCTGAGACTCCAAAACTCCCCACAGACATGCCTGTGAGAGAGTTTCCTACTGTGTGGAGACTTCTCTTCCTTCCTGACTCCCTCCCCAAGACAGGTCTCCATCCCTAAACTTTTGTCTGAGTTTTTGTCTTTTATAGTTTGTCCTACAGCCTCTTGAAGAAATTGGGCTGCCTTTCTGGGTGTCTGGTGTCCTCCACCAGCGTTCAGAAGTTGTTTGTGGAAGTTGCTCAACATTGAAATGATCTTTTGATGAATTTTTGGGGGAGAAAGTGGCTTCCCCATCCTGTTCCTCTGCCTCTTGGCACCGCCCCCTACTGTCAGAAAGATTTATTCCTAGGTACTTTTTAAAAATTATTTATTGCTTTAAATTGGAGCATAATAGCTTTACAATGTGCTGGTTTCTGCAGTACAACAATGCAAATCAGTCACAACTATATATATAGTTATATGTATAAATATAGTCATAACTATATCTATCTATACACACACATATAGATATACATAACAACCCTCCCTCTTGAGCCTCCCTCCCACCTCCATATTCCACAGAGCAGGGAGCTGGGCTCCCTGTGTTATATAGAAGCTTCCCACTAGCTATCTATTTTACACATGGTAGTGTATATATGTCAGTGCTGCTCTCTGAGCTCATCCCACATTCTCCTTCCCCACCGTGTCTGTAAGATATTTCCATGAGGAAAAAAAAAAACATTGGTTAGCCCAAGATTTGAGATAAAGTTAAGTTCAGGAAGAACCAGGTGTCATCATGACAACACACTATTTTAAAAGAAAAGAAAAGAAAAAAGTCTGTCCCTTGCAGCTTTATTTCCTCCTGCTGCTTGGGAACCTCTGGCCTCCCTACCAAGGCTATTAACATTCTCATTTCTCCATTTTCTTTTAGAATTCTGTTGCCAAGGGAAAGGGGTGACATTCTCATTCCATGACTGCTTCTGAGATGGTAAGGGGTGTCGTCCTTAAATTGTTGAGGCAACATATTCTCCTAACCCTCATATTTAGGTTCTCTGATCCAGGGGCCCCAAGTAATAGTTGGAAGAGGTGGCTGTGGCACTTGTAAGAGCCTGAACAATGTTTGTAACTTAAAAGCCTTCATGTAGCTAGAAACAAATCCAGCTACACAGTTATAGATGTAGGGAGCAAACAGCAAGAACAGAACAATCAGAAAAATTAAAAGCCACATTATGTTGATAGTTAAGGTAGAAAGTGTTACAACAGTCCATTTTAGGATTGTTAGATGTCATCAGATCCATAAGAGGCATCACATATGATTGTTGTTGGTGAAGGTAGTCGCAGACTTGGAGAATGTCCTTTGCCTGAAGTGGAGATGTCCACCATGGGAAGCCTTCCATCGATGAAGAGGGGGAGCACTCTGGAGACCCAGCAATTAGACCTGATTGTGGAATACGGCTTAGGAATGGGCCCAGGACAGGAAAGCATTGTCTTGTGAGTCAAACGGCAGACTCGGGATTTTTGGAGTCAGTAGTAGGCCCTCATAGATTAGCAGGTCCATCTGAAAATTGAAAAAGTAAAAGCATAGAGAATAAAGACATAAAATGACATCACTTAGTTTGGGTCAAGATGTACCCACAAATCAATTTCTGGCACGTTGACAGCTGTGGGAGAAGAAAGAATATCCTGGTAAGGGCTTTCCCAGAGGGGCTTGAGATATTGTCCCACAGATCCCAATGTCTTTATAAGGATCTCGGTTCCTGGGTCAAAGAGCAGCTTGTTTAACTCAGAGGCTGGGTCAGGAGTTACCTCCCTGAGTTCCTGTAAGGTCCCTGCTGAAAAGCTAAAAGTTGAATTACATAGTTAATTCCAAGGCTTTAGGAAAACTTGTGTAAGCCTTTAAGAATTTTTCATTGAGCACTTTCAGGAATTATGAATTAACTGTCCTCAGACTGTAATCACCCTTTATCTTTGCTCCTTTTTCAAATATTGCTTTAGTTTTCCTCAGTACACTGTGGTTTTTCCTGTTCAACAGGACCTGTCCAGACCAAGGGCATCTGTAGTGAAGGAGGTTTTTAGTAAAGGGCCTCTTTTCTGACTTGGCAGTCATTCAGCTGATTACCCTCGGCTGCTTTACTCCCGGCCCTTCTGTGCCCTTTGCAATGTATAACAGCTATTTTTTTAAGGGAAATATACAGCCACCAAGAGTTGGACTGTGAAGAAAGCTGAGCGCCAAAGAATTGATGATTTTGAGCTGTGGTGTTGGAGAAGACTCTTGAGAGTCCCTTAGACTGCAAGGAGATCCAACCAGTCCATTCTAAAGGAGATCAGCCCTGGGTGTTCTTTGGAAGGACTGATGCTAAAGCTGAAACTCTAGTACTTTGGCCATCTCCTGCGAAGAGTTGACTCATTGGAAAAGACTCTGATGCTGGGAGGGATTGGGCATTACCAAAACAATAGTAGCAATTACCCTTAAGCAATGTGGCCATAGACTTTATTTTTCCAGTAACAAAGAAGCTAAACTCTGATCCTATGGGGAAGCTCAAAGCTGGAGACTGCAAGAGAGCAGTTTGACGAGCCTTAAAAGTCTTTTGAGTCTCTGGAGACCAAAAAGTTTGGGCTTGTTGAGTTTCAGTTATAAGTTTATATAAAGGTTCCAGGCAAGTTCTCCATAACCCAGAATCCAAATGTGACAATAGCCTGTGATGCCTCAAAATCTCAACTGTCTTAAAGTCATAGGTAAGGGATGATTTATTATAGGCTTAATTCTCTTGATGCCTATGGCCCTCATCCCTTCTAGAAAATAAAGCATTTTTCAAATCAGTGACTGAAAAATATTTGGCTAGTTCAAGATTTCAGAAAACAGAGTATAAAGATTAGGCTCAATGGGGTGCAAAAGAACCACAGCTTCATTTATTATTTGTAAAACTTGAAGTAGTCTCCACTTATCATTTGACTTTTTTTATACCTAAAATAGGAGTGTTGCATGGAATGTTACAGGGAATTAATAGCCTCTGATTCTTTAAATTCTCAATGGTGGGTTTTAACCCTTTCTTAATCTCGGTTTCAGTGGATTCTGTTTTTGATGTGGTAGTAGGTAAGGGTCTTTGAGTTTGATAGTGACAGGAATAGCATTTTGTGCTCAACCCATAGTTTTTCCATCAGCCCACACTCTAGGATTTACAATTAATGGGAGAGACAGAGAGGGATCCTTATTCATGAAAACAGTGGCATGGACCTTGTTCAGTATGTGCCTACCCATAGGCAGGAGGGAGACTCTGGTATGATCAGAAACTCATGTGAAAATAGCAGAGTCCCAGTTGCAGCTTAGAGGACAACTGTAATAATAATGTTTGGCTCATCCAGACAGTCCCATTACAGAAATAGATTGGGGAGAAAGTGGGCCAGCATCCTCAGTAAGCATAGAGTAAGTTGCCCTGGTGTCTAAAAAGAAATTGATTGATTCACCCCCACAATTATCAATACCCAGGGTTCCTCAACTATAATTAGGATGGGAGCTTGAGTGGGGACCCCCGGGCACCTTCAGTTCTGATTGTCTTGAGAGTCAGAACCCTGAGGCCTACACCTCAGAGGATAGTCTTTTCTCTTATGTTCCTTTGCAGACTGGACATGGAACTGGTGGCAGCTTAGACACGTCAGAGTAATCCTGCTTGAGGTGCCCCTTATTTCCACAGTAACAGCAACTCCATTTGTTTTCACCTGGGTCCTCTGGGCATTTTTCTCTGGCTGTTTCAGAGTGGATCTGAAAGGCATTGTTAGGGTTTCGGTCTTTCCTTGTCTTTTTCTGCCTCTTCTCCTCCTCCTCCCTGCCACAATAAGCTGAGCCAGTTGCACAGGTTATCTAAGACTGATTTGGTCTGTACACCTGTTTTAGTAGCTTACAGCTGATATCGAGCTGAATAAATGAGAAATCTACCTTTTAAGATTGTTCTTCCCTCTGCCTTTTAGGGATCGACATCAGTAATTTGTAGAGAACCTCCCATAATTTACCAGGGGTATCCTTCTCTCTTGTTCTGTTTGCCAACTTGGCATAGTTTAAAGTCTTAGTGCACACTTTCTTGAGTCCTTCAAGAACACATCTGACAAAGTGATTCTGGTCTCCATCTTCCTTTAGTGTTGTTATAGTCCCTGTCTGACTCTGTTGTGGGGAGTGTCTGATTCCCAGTAGGGAAGACAGCTATCTCACCCTCTCCCTTTTCTGCTGATTCATTATCAAGCCATTCATCTCCATAGGCAACAGCTTTTCCCCAAAACTCAAATTTTTGAGTCAGGAGTTAGCATCTGTCCCAAGACATACATGACATCTCGCCAAGTAAGGTCATAAAGTAGTTTGTCCCATAAAGGCTTCTATATATATATAGTCTTGACCACAATTGGGACTTTTGAATTTCTACTGAGACTGTGGTAAGCCCTCCTGGAAGGGTGTAATGACTCTCAGCCTGTTCAGTTGGGAGCCCTGGATACAGGGGCAAAATAAGAGGACAGGAGGGAGCTGAAGGTTTCACACCCAAATCTGTACCCTTAGCACGTAAGTCTGGCATGTCTTGCAGAGAAACAAAGAGTAACACATATGGTACTTCTACCCATTTTTCCTGTTTTCTATAGAACCGGTATAACTGTGAAACAATACTATAATTAAGAGACCCTTCAACCAGCCAGAATTCTCCATCTTCCAAAGAACACTGTGGCCGTTCAGTATCACAGAAGATCAGGCATGTCTTTTTTAAACTCTGGGGATCAAACTTGTCCCATATTTTTTTAAAAAATACACTTTAAAGTAGGTGGTTCTGGAACTGCTAGCTCCCATTTTTAAGGGAGAAAAAAGCAGCATCTACAGCCGTGGCTTTTTTCTGCCAGAGGCGTCCCTCCCTGCTCTATATTGGGGTGGAGACAGACTTTCCACCAAAGCTTTCCCTCCCTGGTTGAACTTAGTCTGTCCCTTACTGACACAGGTGCCTTACTCATCCCTCCTGGTTCTACAACCAAGGCAGGGTGGAGATGCAGCATGGGTAGACCTGATGGCATCCCAGACTGATGTCCAGTTCCTCACCATTAATACCTTTGTCTGATTTCTGCTCTTCCTCTGATGCCACCTGGAGTAAACAGAGTAGCCTTTCTGAATGCCTCCCAAGCTAAGACTACTGAGAGGGTAACAGGCAGGAAGGCCAGGGGTCTCCAAATGTAGGAAATAGGCTGCAAGTATCAGACATTTTTTTCTCTCTCTTAAGCGGCAGGAGGAAACAAACTAGT
Organism: Bos indicus; assembly: GCF_029378745.1. NCBI lineage: Eukaryota > Metazoa > Chordata > Mammalia > Artiodactyla > Bovidae > Bos > Bos indicus. Next base: position 102,894,829 of record NC_091789.1, on the reverse strand, counting down.
GTTATATTTTTTCCCCTTCTCTACACAAATTAAAAAGAGGTTTCTCTTAAAATTCTGTGTTGCCATAATGACACCTGGCTCCACCTGAACCTAATTTTTCTCAAACCTTGAGCTAACCAATGCATTTTTCTTATGGAAATGTTTGTCATAAGTTATGTTAATGTACTATGCATTTACCCTAGACTCTGTCTTGAGTCAGTTCTGCCTAAAGGCTCCTATCCAACTTGACAAACCGGTATGTTATACTCATGCATTGTTCTCCTAATCTATGTTAATGAAACTATATATTTGTATGGAAATCTGTCTTTCTTCAAGATTCATGTCAATCGTTTTATGGCCCAGGATGACTCACCTTGTGTCAATGTTATCTCAAAATGTATGTTGTGGGTGAGGGGCCTGGTGCCATTCTCTGAGTTTTGAGATATTTCCTTTCTTTAATTAGCAGCCTGCTAGTAGCTATATAACACTTGTCTAAAGACTAGCAAGAGGGTACTCTTTCTGCCCCCTTCTGATGTCTATGTCATAAGATTTCTATATCTCTTTTATACTTCAATAAAACTTTATTACACAAAAGGTCTAAGCGATCAAGCCTTGTCACAGGCCCCAGATTTAATTCTTCTGCTCCAGAGGCCAAGAATCCCGTCGTCTTTTGTGGTTCAGCAACAACTTTTCACTACTAGGGGAAGTATCCATCTTCCGTGTTCTTGTGCACATTCTTGAGTACAGTCCTGACCACAGTAGAAGTGGTGAGTCATAAAGGGGTGAACAACAACCAAGATGTCCCTTCTGAGAGTAGCAAAAGGGGTGAAGGGCTGGCCAGTTAGGAAAATGTGATTTTTGTCCTCAAACTATTAAGGCAAATCCATCCAATTCATTGCCTCAGATTCCACAGAAACAATATCTAAGGAGTTGAGACAAAAGCCACTAGAGAGTTTCCTCTGGTCCAGTAAGAACTAGTGCTACCAAAAGAAGAAGCCCATTGTACTTACAATCTGACTTGATCTTGGAATTCATAATCTGTGTCCTCAAAAACCGCATGGTCACCAGCAGTGCTTCTTTACACATAAATCAGAGGAACAGCAATGATAAAGACTCACTTTCACGTCGTTGGCCCCTGAGGCAGGCAGCCAAGAGAAAGACCTCTAGCGTTAAAGATGTTCCTGGAGCTAAAGCTCCTCCTCACTTCTGATCATGTTCTTATAATCTTTGGCTCATAACAAGGCTAGGCGCTTCCATACTTGAAGTCTAAGTAAAACTATATAGTAACAACATGGATTGCAAGTCCCTTGAAAGTCTATGATCTGACAGATTAGGTTACTAGTTCTAATTCCCAGGCAGTTGTGAAATGGTCAAAGAGAACAGAAAGTTTGAACAAGAAAGGGGAGTTTAGTCCACACCCTTCGTCCATCTCTGGCCGCTCCCCCAGAGGAGATGTTAGGTGCCTCTTGACATTACCATCCCCCAACAGGGTTTTTGCCATAAGCTATATGACATCAATTCAGAACCACAGATTAGGATACAACTCTTGCTTCACACTTGTTTGTGCATCTGTATCAATCAATCATACACACAGGCACACTGTAGAGTTAGCAAAGCAAAAACAAAACAAAACAAAAAAAAAGTGTTTACTAGGAGAACAAAGAACTAGAGCTCTGAGCATCTTTACCTTGTCCTGAAGAATCCCGTATGAGACCCCAAGATGAAAGGTTGCTGCCACAAGCCATAAACAATGCTGGGATTCTTGGTCTCCAGGAGAGAGCAATTCGATCAGGGCTAGTGATAAAGCTTGATTTCTCAGAGCTTTTTATGTAATAAAGTTTTATTAAAGTATAAAAGAAACAGAGAAAGCTTATGACATAGACATCAGAAGGGGACAGAAAGAGTGCCCCCTTGCTAGTTTTTACCAGGGAGTTATATACCTATTAGCAAGATGCTAATAAGAGAAATAGAGGAAAACAACAGAATGAGAAAGACTAGAGATCTCTTCAAGAAAATTAGAGATACCAAGGGAATATTTCATACAAAGATGGGTTTGATAAAGGACAGAGATGGAATGGACCTAACAGAAGCAGAAGATATTAAGAAGAGGTGGCAAGAATACACAGAAGAACTGTACAAAAAAGATCTTCATGACCCAGATAATCACAATGGTATGATCATTCACCTAGAGCCAGACATCCTGGAATGTGAAATCAAGTGGGCCTTAGAAAGCACCACTACAAACAAAGCTAGTGGAGGTGATGGAATTCCAGTTGAGCTATTCCAAATCCTGGAAGATGATGCTTTGAAAGTGCTGCATTCAATATGCCAGCAAATTTGGAAAATTCAGCATTGGCCACAGGACTGGAAAAGGTCAGTTTTCATTCCAATCCCAAAGAAAGGCAATGCCAAAGAATGCTCAAACTACCGCACAATTACACTCATCTCACACACTAGTAAAGTAATGCTCAAAATTCTCCAAGCCAGGCTTCAGCAATACATGAACCGTGAACCTTCAGATGTTCAAGCTGGTTTTAGAAAAGGCAGAGGAACCAGAGATGAAATTGCCAACATCTGCTGGATCATTGAAAAAGCAAGAGTTCCAGAAAAACATCTATTTCTGCTTTATGGACTATGCCAAAGCCTTTGACTGTGTGGATCACAATAAACTGGAAAATTCTTCAAGAGATGGGAATACCAGACCACCTGACCCACCTCTTGAGAAACCTATATGCAGGTCAGGAAGCAACAGTTAGAACTGGACATGAAACAACAGACTGGTTCCAAATAGGAAAAGGAGTACGTCAAGGCTCTATATTGTCACCCTGCTTATTTAACTTATATGCAGAGTACATCATGAAAAATGCTGGGTAGGAAGAAGCACAAGCTGGAATCAAGATTGCCAGGAGAAATATCAATAACCTCAGATATGCAGATGACACCACCCTTATGGCATAAAATGAAGAGGAACTAAAAAGCCTCTTGATGAAAGTGAAAGAGGAGAGTGAAAAAGTTGGCTTAAAGCTCAGCATTCAGAAAACGAAGATCATGGCATCTGGTCCCATCACTTCATGGGAAATAGATGGGGAAACAGTGGAAACAGGGTCAGACTTTATTTTTCTGGGCTCCAAAACCACTGCAGATGGTGACTGCAGCCATGAAATTAAAAGACGCTTACTCCTTGGAAGGAAAGTTATGACCAACCTAGATAGCATATTCAAAAGCAGAGACATTACTTTGCCAACAAAGGTCTGTCTAGTCAAGGCTATGGTTTTGTTGCAGGAAGGCGGACCCCTTCCAGGGCCCGAAACTGGGCTCTTGTCTAACACTCGGAAATGAATTGTCCAAGGAGACACCTGTGCTGACAAAGCAAGAGACTTTATTGGGAAAGGGTACCTGGGTGGAGAGCAGTAGGGTAAGGGAACCCAGGAGAACCGCTCTGTTGCATGGCTCACAGTCTTGGGTTTTATGGTGATGGGATTAGTTTCCACGTGGTCTTTGGGCAATCATTCCAATTCAGAGTCTCTCCTGGTGGCACATGCATTGCTCAGCCAAGATGGATGTTAGCAAGAGGGATTCTGGGAAGTGGACAGAGATGCGGTGTCTCCTTTTAACCTTTCCCAGACTCTTCCTGTTGGTGGTGGCTTATTTCCAGTAGTCATGTATGGATATGAGAGTTGGACTGTGAAGAAAGCTGAGCACGGACGAATTGATGCTTTTGAAGTGTGGTGTTGGAGAAGACTCTTGAGAGTCCCTTGGACTGCAAGGAGATCCAACCAGTCCATTCTAAAGGAGATCAGCCTTGGGTGTTCTTTGGAAGGAATGATGCTAAAGCTGAAACTCCAGTACTTTGACCACCTCATGTGAAGAGTTGACTCATTGGAAAACACTCTGATTCTGGGAGAGATTGGGGGCAGGAGGAGAAGGGGATGACAGAGGATGAGATGGCTGGATGGTATCACCAACTCAATGGATGTGAGTTTGAGTGAACTTTGGGAGTTGGTTATGGAGAGGGGGGCCTGGAGTGCTGCGATTCATGGGGTCACAAAGAGTTGGACACGACTGAGCGACTGAACTGAACTGAATAAGAGAAAGGAAATGCCTCAAAACAGAGAGTTGCACCAGGTCTCTCACCCACAACATGCATTTTGAAATAACACTGGCATAAAATGAGTCCTCTCAGGCCATAAAACAATTCACATGAATCTTGAAGAAAGGCAGATTTCCAAGCAAATATATAGTTCATTAGCATAGCTTAAGGAAGACATTTCCATGAGAAAAAAGCGTTGGTTAGCCCAAGGTTTGAGATAAAGTTAAGTTCAGGTGGAACCAGACATCATTGTGACAACAAAGAATTTTAAAAGAAAGGGGGAAAAAAGTCTGTCCCTTGCAGTTTTATTTCCTCCTGCTGCTTTGGTACGTCTGGAGCTCCCTTCTAAGGCTATTAACACTCTTATTAGGTATCCGTAAGTCCCTCTCAACCCATGTCTTCTCAGATCACAACTTGAAATTTAACAGCTCCATGAATAATAAAGGTGCTTAGGCATATATAGATAATTGATAATTTACTCTTCTCTTCTTGACTTGGGTACTGCTTGATGACTCTGTTCTACATGACTATCAGACTTCTTTGAACATTTCCAATGATTTTGACTCAGTAGATATGGCCAGATATTTCTGTCTCCATACAGGGTGTTGTTTGGCAGATTTTGTAAAAGATGAAGTGGGGTTTGTATCAGAACCTGACTGATATTAGAAATTCATTCTGTTGCAAATGCAAAATGAATGAATTGTATTTCATAATAAAAGGCTGGGGGAGGAGTGCATGAAGAAATGGAGTGAGCCAACTGAATGGTAAGGTTGAGATTTTTTCCCTTGGCAGAAATCCCTTGTCAGTCTTGAAAGCTTTTGCCTGCATTTGTTTCTCTCCTTTTTTAGATTCAAATGCAACTTTGCAATCATTTGTTTATTAAAAGCTCTTAACTTTTTAAAACAAATTACATCCAGTCCTATAATTTCTTCTGATTAATGTGATTTTTCCAATGTCAGTATTTGTGATATTTTTCTATAAATAATAATGAAAGATAAAAACTCATTTAAAAACCGGTTGTAAACAGCAGCTGGAACATCCTCTTCTACCTGGTCACCTCGCTTTTTCAACAAAAGCAACTATTTTCCTTTAGCCATCTTCACCAGTAATGTTAAGCATGAGCCATTAATTAAGGTATATTATCACATTAATCTTCATATATTTATAACTTTAAAAGTTTTTCCCTATTCAGTAAATTGTCACACTTTCTTTTCTTTTTTATCTTTATATTATTTTATTTTTTTAATTTTATTTTTAAACTTTACAATATTGTATTAGTTTTGCCAAATATCAAAATGAATCAGCCACAGGTATACCTGTGTTCCCCATCCTGAACCCTCCTCCCTCCTCCCTCCCCATACCCTCCATCTGGGTCATCCCAGTGCACCAGCCCCAAGCATCCAGTATCGTCACACCTTCTTTTAAAACTCATGTTCCCCTATACTTTTTAACAGTTAATCACGTGTTACATTTTGTAATTATGAACTATGTAATTATTTGATTATTGTCTATCTCCACTCCTACCAGCACCACTATAAGCACCATAAGATCAGAATTCTTGTCCGTTTTTACACCCCAGCAGCTAACATGCCTCCTGGAGCATTCAGTTCAGTTCAGTTCAGTCGCTCAGTCGTGTCCAACTCTTTGCGACCCCATGAATCACAGCACGCCAGGCCTCCCTGTCCATCACCAACTCCCAGAGTTCACCCAGACTCATGTCTATCGAGTCTGTGATGCCATCCAGCCATCTCATCCTCTGTCGTCCCTTCTCCTCCTGCCCCTAATCCCTCCCAGCATCAGAGTCTTTTCCAATGAGTCAACCCTTCGCATGAGGTGGCCCAAGTACTGGAGTTTCAGCTTTAGCATCATTCCTTCCAAAGAAATCCCAGGGATGATCTCCTTCAAAATGGACTGGTTGGATCTCCTTGCAGTCCAAGGGACTCTCAAGAGTCTTCTCCAACACCACAGTTCAAAAGCATCAATTCTTCGGCTCTCAGCCTTCTTCACAGTCCAACTCTCACATCCATCCATGACCACAGGAAAAACCATAGCCTTAACTAGACGAACCTTTGTTGGCCAAGTAATGTCTCTGCTTTTGAATATGCTATCTAGGTTGATCATAACTTTCCTTCCAAGGAGTAAGCATCTTTTATTTTCATGGCTGCAATCACCGTCTGCAGTGATTTTGGAGCCCCAAAAAATAAAGTCTGCCACTGTTTCCACTGTTTCCCCATCTATTTCCCATGAAGTGATAGGACCAGATGCCATGATCTTTGTTTTCTGAATGTTGAGCTTTAAGCCAACTTTTTTACTCTCCACTTTCACTTTCATCAAGAGGCTTTTTAGTTCCTCTTCACTTTCCGCCATAAAGGCCAGCACTAAATAGATGCCAATTAATTAATTAGTCTGAAAATTACTCCAAGTATTATATCTTTCTTGAATTCTTCATTATCCCTTTAACCACCACCCCTATCTCCCACCCTACTGATAAAACTGAACATTCCTTCTTCTGTATATCAATGAAAATTTTCAAGTAACTTGAAGGACCAAAATACATCTCTGTTTTCCCAGCATATCGTCAGTTCATGCCTATTGTCCTGAGATAATTATCAATGATGCTTCTTCATTCTCAAAAGTGTCCCAACCTGGACTATATTTGAGATGATATCTCTCTATAGAATTGTGTTTCAGCATTTCCTAGAGCCACTTACAGCTATTTTTTAGATTAGTTTAAGAGTTCTTTGAAGGCAGGATCAGTTCTGATCTCTCCTTCTAGACCTGGGGCTTACCACAGTGCCTGTCAACCAGTTACTATTCTTTTAAATGAAAACACTTTCCTGGTATCTTTGCCTTAAAAAAGTTTGCATTGTAAGACAAAATAAACACAGAAATCACATGACACTTACATACCTACATGAGTTTTAGGACAGATACCAGCATTTCTTTTTAAAAGTTGCTTCAGGTTTTAAAAGGTAATCAAAGTTTATGTCTACCAAGTAATTTATTTCTCTTCTACCTTAGATTATTGAATAGGAAACTCACAGTAATAACTAGACATTTGATCTGCTAGCTAACAGCAGTCAAATTTATCTTTTACAGATACTTTTCATTGGCCAGGAAAAATATACATTTAGTCGTATAAACTGTTGCTTTTAAATTCCTTTGGATCTTTGAATAAATTCAGGGGAAATTTTTTCAATTCCCCATGTGCACTAGAAATTATTTTCAAGAGAGTAAGTCAGTAGCAAAAATGGAACTTGTAAAGCAAGTAGGCTTTAAAATTGATAACAGTAGATGAATGGAGATGTAACAGTGAAATGAATGTCTATGCATCTATACTAAGCAAAAAATTAAAAGAAATTAATGGTAATATAATCTTTAGAGAAGTCACTATATGCTGCCTAAATGTCAGTTCTGAGATGCCAATTCTGTGTGCATATGTTTTTTCCAAATGTTACTCTACTAAGATATGCAGTTATCCATATTAATCTTAGATAAAGCTGCTGGTGACTTTTTCTTCTTGTTTATATGAGCAGTATTGAGATGTTACTGGAAAATCCTAGTACACCAGTTACAGATAGTCTGGTTTAAATTAGTGAGCACAGCTACTATCTGAAAGAGTTTTTCAGTGCTCACAGGTCTATATAGTCTTGTCTCACTGTCAGTATCTTCTTTGCTTTTTTAAAACCAAACTCCCGGTGGTTTCTATTGTGCTCTTTGCATATACTGAGAACCTACTATGTTCTGTTCACTTTTCTAAGCACTTTCCTTATTCATTTGATGAAATCCTTGTTCTGTGAAGTAACTATCAATATCCTCAATTCATATATGAGGAAACTGAGGCTCGAGGTAAGTGAAACATCTTGACCAGATTACAACTCAAACCTAAGGGGACAGATGATGTAGCTGAAAGAAGTTTAGAAATAAAATTGCCCCTTGACCCTAATCTATAAGTAATGTTATTTTAAAATATTCTAGTTTCTCATGCAAATTGAGTTGATTTTATCCTTTTTACAGTATAACAAATACAATTACAATAGATAAAAGAGGGTACAGATACAACTCATGAGTATGAACACAACTTTTTCCTTAACTGAAGCACACATCTCTATTTGTGACCTTTATAACCAGCTTCAATTGCTTGAAAACAATTTTAGTGATTTTCCATTGTCTCCAGTAGATAGGGACCCTGATATTTTGCAAAAAAAAAATGTGATGCTAGAGAAGTTGTCCTCTTCAGGAGTGGAGCTCAGCTTTAGTAAGAATGTGTGTGTGTGTGTGTGTGTGTGTGTTAGTCAGACATGTCCAACTCTTTGTGACCCCATGGACTGTAGCCCGCCAGGCTCTTCTGTCACAGAATTCTCCAGACAAGAATACTGGAGTGAGTTGCCATTCCCTTCTCCAGGGGATCTTCCCGATCCAGGGATGGAACCCAGATCTCCTGCATTGCAGGCAGATTCTTTACTGTCTGAGCCACCAGAGAAGCACAACAAGAAGAATATGGTGTGATATTTGGAAATTTTACCTGACACCGACTTCCCTGTAGCTCAAACAGTAAAGAGGAAGTGCAGGAGACCCAAGCTCGATCCCTGGGTCAGGAAGATCCTCGGGAGAAGGGAATGGCAGTCCACTCCAGTATTCTTGATTGGAGAATCCCACTGACAGTGGAGCCTGGTGAGCTACAGTCCATGGGGTCGCAAAGAGTCAGATATGACTGAGCAACTGACACTACCTGACCTAAAAGAAGAAAGAGTTCTTTGAAGGACGTATATGTTTCTCTACCCTATTGAAATGCCATGTTTCCCTTCCTTCAAGTTTTTGTGATAAGCAGTTAAATTTGGCTATGATTTTTGTTGGAGAGGGGAGGAATTAAAGCACTATGACCATCACTGAAAATTTTGTGTCTAGAATTAGTAGAGAAATAGAGATTCTTAGGAGTCTCTGTAGCACAATGGATAGCACTTTGGATTTATAGAAACTATATTTTTTTTTACATAAGCTGGGTGCAAATATTTTTTATTGAAATATAGGTGATGTGCAATATTATTAGTTCCAGGTTTACAACATAGTGGTCTGATATCTAAATACATTACAAAATGATTACCCTAAAAAGTCTTGTAACCATTTGACACCATACAAAATTATTACAGTATTATTAGTTATATTCCTTATGCTGTATATTAGACTTATTTATTTTATTGTTGGAATAATAAATTCAATAAATAATAACAAATAATAAATCTTAATCCACTTCACCTATTTCACCCAACCCCTCACTCCCACAACCCCACTCCAAGCAGCAACCATCAGTTTGTTCTCTGATCTATAATTCTGTTTCTGTTTTGTTATGTTTATTCATTTGTTTTGTTTTTTAGATTCCACATGTAAGTGAAATTTACAGTATTTGTCTTTCTCTGTCTGTCTGACTTATTTCACTTAATACCCTCTAGGGAATTCCCTGGAGGTACAGTGGTTAGAATTCTGTGTTTTCACTGCCAAGGTCCCAGGTTTGATTCCTGGTTGGGGAACTAAGATCCCACAAGCTGCACTGCAAGGCAAAAACAAACAAAACCTAATACCTTCTAGGTCCATTCATGTTGTCTTAAAAGGCAAGATTTCTTTCTATTTTATAGCTGAATTATATTCCATTGTTTGTGTGTATGTACATATATATCTCCCAGATATTTTTATCCATTCATCTATTGATGGATACTTAAATTTATTTCATATCTTCGTTACTGTAAATAATGCTGCAATGAACATAGGGGTGCATATATCTTTCTGAGTTGGTGTTTTTGCTTACTTTATATCCATAAGTGGGAATACTGGTGGTTTTATTTTTAATTTTTTGAAGAACCTGCATGATATTTTCCATATTGCCTGTGACAATTTACATCTACACCAATAGTACAGGAGGGTTCCTTTTTCTCCACATCCTCATCAACACTTGTTATGCATTTCAATGATAGCCATTCTGACAGGTGGGAAGTGATATTGTTTTGATGCATTTCACTGATGATTAATGAAGTTAAACATTTTTTCATGTCTCAGAGATTGGCCATCTGTATGTCTTCTTTGGAGAAATGTCTACTCAGGTCCTCTGATATTTAATCAGAAAGTTTGGGGGGTTTTTTGTTATTGAGTTGTATGAGTTATTTATATATTGTGGATATTAAGCCTTTATCAAACATATTATTTTCAAATATCTTATCTTATTTAGTAGGTTGCTTTCCTTTCATTGATAATTTCCTTCACTATGTAAGCACTTTTTAGTCTGATGTAGTCTCATTTGTTTATTTTTTTTTTTTTCTTTTGTTGCAGGATTGTAAGGACACGCCAAAAAACTGTTGCTAAGACTGATGGCAAGAACATACTGCCTATGTTTTATTTTAGGTATTCTATGGTTTCAGGTCTTACACTTTAATCTTTAATCAATTTTGAATTTATTTTTCTATGTAGTATAAGAATTTAGTCCAGTTTGATTCTTTTACATACAGGTATTAAATTTTTCCCAACACCATTTTAATTTATTTTTAATTGAAGTATAGTTGCTTTACCATGTTGTGTTGGTTTCTGTTACACAACAACGTGAATTAGCTATAAGTATACCTATATCTCCTCCCTCTTGAGCCTCCCTCTGCCTCGCCCCAATGCCAGCCCTCTAGGTCATCACAGGGCATTGAGCTGAGTTCCCTGTGCTATACAACTGCTTCTCACTTGCTAACTATTTTGCACTTGATATTGTATATATGTCAGTGCTGCCTTCTTAATTCATCCCACTCTCTCCTCCCCAACACCATTTATTGAAGAAGCTCTCTTTTCCCCATTGTATATTCCTGTCTCCTTTGTCATAAATTAATTGATCCTATAGGCATTGGCTTATTTGGGGGCTCTCTCCCATTGATTTGTGTGTCTTTTTGTACCAATTTACATACTGGTTTAATTACTATAGCTTTGCAGTAAAGTTTTAAGTAAAGGAGTGTGATACCTCCAGGTTTTTTTTTTTTTTTTTTCCCCTCAAAATTACTTTGACTATCCAGGGTCTTTCATGGTTCTATATAAACTTTAGAATTATTTGTTCTAGTCCTGTGAAAACTGCTATTGATGCTTTGATTGAGATTGCATTGAATCTGTAGATCACTTTGTGTAATATGGATGTCTTAACAATATTAATTCTTCTAATCCATGAGCAAGGTATATCTTCTATTTGTTTGTGTATTCTTCAATTTCTTTTGTCAATGTCTTATCCTGTTCAGAGTACAGGCTTTTCACCACCCCAGTTAAATTTATTCCTAGGTATTTGATTCTGTTTGATACAATTATAAGTGGGATTTAAAATTTTTCTTTCTGATAGATGGTTTTTCTTGTATATAAAAACTACAGATTTCTGCATATTAATTTTGTATCTTGTAACTTTAGTGAATTCATTTATCAGATATAATAGTTTTTGTTTTTTTTTTTTTTTTGGTGGAGTCTTTAGGGTTTCTGTATATAGTATCATGTCATCTGCAAGAAGTTTGACTTCTTTCTTTCTAATTTGGATTACTTTCATTTCTTTTTCTTGTATAATTGTTGTGATTAAAACTTTCAGTACTCTGAGAGTGAGCAATCTTATCTTGTTCCTGATCTTAGAGGAAGTGTTTTCTGAATTTCACAATTGAGTATATTGTTGGTTGTAGGGGCATATAAGGCCTTTATTATGTTTAGGTATGTTGCTTCTATTCCCACTTTCTGGAGAGGTTTTATTGTAAACAGACGCTGCTGCTGCTGCTAAGCCACTTCAGTCATGTCCGGCTCTGTGTGAACCCATAGACGGAAGCCAACCAGGCTCCCCCGTCCCTGGGATTCTCCAGGCAAGAACACTGGAGTGGGTTGCCATTTGCTTCTCCAATGCATGAAAGTGAAAACTGAAAGTAAAGTTGCTCACCTGTGTCCGACTCTTAGCGGCCCCATGGACTGCAGCCCAACAGGCTTTGCCATCCATGGGATTTTCTAGGCAAGAGTACTGGAGTGGGGTGCCATTGCCTTCTCTGAAACAGACGCTACATTTTGTCAAAAGCTTTTCCTAAATCAATTGAAGTGACCATATGATTTTATTCTATTTGTTAATGTGGTGAATCACAATGATTTGCGGATATTGAAAGATCTTTGCATCCCTTTGAAAAATACTTTTGAATCATGGTGTGTGAACCTTCTAACTTACTGTTGAATTTAGTTTGGTAATACTTTGTTGAGTGTTTTTGCATTTATGTTTATCAGTGATGTTTGCCTGCAATTTTCTTTTTTAGATTATCTTTGTCTATTTTTTTTTTTTTTTTAATCAGGGTAATACTGGCTTGAAAGCAGCATTGAAGGCATTTTCTCCTCTTCAATTTTTGAAATAGTCTGAGGAGAGGCAGTAGCTCTTTTTTAAATGTTTGGTAGAATTTATCTGTGAAGCCATCTCGTGTTAGACTTTTGTTTGTTGAAAAGTTTTAAATTACAGATTTAATTTCATTCCTGGCAATTGGTTTGTTTGTATTTTTATCTATCTCTTCCTGATTAGTCTTCGGAGACTGTATTTCTAAGAATTTATCCATTTCTCTTAGGTTGTCCATTTTTGGAGCATATATTTGTTTATAGTAATTTTCTTGTTATTTTTTGTATTTTTGTGTTGTCAGTTGTAATTTTTTTTTTCATTTATGATTTTATTTATCTAGGCCTTCTCTTTTTTGATGTGTCTGTTACTCACTCAGTCGTGCCCAACTCTTTGAGACCCCATGTACTCTAGCCCACCAGGCTCCTCTGTCCATGTGATTCTCTAGGCAAGAATACTGGAGTGGGTAGCCAGTCCCTTTTCCAGGGGACCTTCCTGACCCAGGGATCGAACCTGGGTCTTCCACATTGTAGGCAGATTCTTTACTATCTGAGCCACTGGGGAAACTTTCTGTTTGATTAGTTCTGGCTAACGGTTTTTCAATTTTGTGTATCTTTTCAAAGAACCAGCTCTTAACTTTCATTAATCTTTTCTATTGCTTTTTAGTTTATATTTCACTTATTTCTGCTTTAATCTTTATTATTTATTTCCTTCTACTAACTGTGGGTTTTGTTTGTTTTTCTTTTTCTAGTTCCTTTAACTTAGATTGGTTTGTTTGAGATTTTTCTTGTTTCCTGAGGTAGGCTTGAATCACTATAAACTTCCCTCTTAGAACTACTTTCCTGCAGCCCTATAGATTTCTGTGTCATTGTGTTAACATTTTTATCCCAAGATATTTTTTTTTATTTTATCTTTGATTTCTTCAATGACCCATTGGTTGTTTAGTAGTATGCTGTTTAGACTCCACATGTTTTTTTTTTTTCTTTTCTTTTAGTTGTTTTCCTTATAGTTGATTTTATAGTCTAATACTGTTGTGATCTGAAAAGACATTTGATATTATTTTGAGTCCAATCATTTTAAGCAGAAAAATATATCAGACAGCCTGTAGTTTCTTAGGAAGAAAGCACCATATTCTAAAATAATTTTCCATAAGTTTACTAAACATGATTATGATATGTGTGTTTATTTGTAGGAACTGGTAACATCTAAACATAACAAACCAAACAGGCAAACTATTGTGCTACCACTGCCACCACATTTTATGCAAAGGAATGCCAATGTACATGAATTCCAAGCAAGTTAAAAAGAAAAAAAAAGCTGATTAGACCTTAGATTGCCCATTGACCGGGATGACAGCCACCGCTGCAGTGGAAACACCAAAAATGAAGAAGAGTGCCTCCAAGGAAGAGAAGCAGCAGTCTAAGCAAGAGAATACAGAGCAGGGCAATGCTGATTCTGAAGAGTGGCTGGGCTGTGAGAGTGATCCTGAACAAATGAGCCTTAAAAAGAGCAACAGTGACAATAGATGCCAACTGGGAGATGTTCAATTGAATAAAAAGGATATCCTTTCTAAGCCACACCGTCAGCTATGTAGATCACCCTGCCTAGATCATCCAAGCTTCTCCCAGAGCAGCATTCTACATGATGGGAAGCTTGACTTGGAAAAAGAATACCAAACCAAGATGGATTTTGCTTTAAAGTTGGGTTATGCAGAGGAACAGATTCAATCAGTGCTGAACAAGCTGGGTCCAGAATCGCTTATTAATGATGTATTGGCAGAGCTTGTCAGACTTGGGAACAAAGGTGATTTGGAAGGGCAAGTCAACTTGAATCTGTTAGGGCCTCGAGGGCCCAGCTCCAGAGAGATCACAAGCCCTGAGCTGTCTCTTGAAGATGAAATAGACAACAGTGACAATTTGAGGCCAGTTGTCATAGATGGAAGTAATGTGGCAATGAGGTAAGACTGGTATATTTTCTTTCTCTTTCTTTAAAACTGCCTTGACCTCATAGAAATTGGCTTCCTTTACAATATGGGAGGCCCTTAGTTGTCTGTGATTTGTGTTCCTCTTGATGGAAAGATGCTAAAATGATCCTGACTGACCTTTTATATTGCCTTTGAAATCGTTGCCAGCTTGTTTTCAGGTGTTCTGAAAGCACCTTAGACATCAGTGATACTTCAGAGGAGATGTAACCAATCAGCATTTGTTCCTCTTGAGGTCCCCTCTCCCACCTCTACTTGGCTAAACAAATCATCCGGAAAATAATGCTTTTATCATGTCACTTGGGGGCTTACTTGGGAGCTTTCAGTAATTCAAAATTTCCAAGCTTACCTCAAATTTGTATCCCTTTGCTTGACTTTGTGATTTGATCTTTCCTTTCTCCCACTTGATTACAATTCTCATGCATATTGCATTTATATTAATCTCTTTAACAAACTCCATGTAAATTGTGATGATTCCTACCCCCAGTACATGGGTGTATGTCATTTTCCAGTCTAGGAGTGATCACCTCCTTATTTCTATACCCTTCAAGTTGTATTATAACCGCAAGTACCATTATGACTTTTCTCATCCCAATGATTGTCTCTGAGCTGAAGTAACATGGTAGACTGAATAATCGTCCCCTAATGAAGTCCACATCCTAATCCTTAGAATCTGAGAATATATTTTCTTACATGATAAAAAGCAACTTTGCAAATATGATTAAGCTAATGACCTTGAGATGGGGAAAATTATCCTGTATTTTATGGTGGGCTCAATGTAACCTCAAGGGTCCTTATAAGAGGGAGGGAGGCAACAGGCTCAGAATGAATAGTAGGTGATTTGATGACAGAAATAAGAAGTTGGAGAGAGGTAAGAAAGAGACTGTGAACCAAGGAATGTGAGCAACCTCCAGAAACTGAAGAAGTTAGGGAAGTATTCTTCTTTGCAGCTGTCAGAAAGAACACAGCTTTGCCAATATCTTGATTTTTCAGGCAAAAATACTGAAGTGTTCTCAATACTGGAGAGTATTCTCAACCCAGGGATCTTCTTGACACAGGGAATGAACCTGCATCTCCTATGTCCCCTGCATTGCAGACAGATTCTTTATCTCCTGAGCCAGTGAGTGAAAGTTGTTCAGTCGTGTCTGACTCTTGGCGACCCCTAGAGTAGGTAGCCTTTCCCTTCTACAGGGGATCTTCTCAACCCAGGGATTGAACTCAGGTCTCCCGCATTAGAGGTGGATTCTTTACCAGCTGAACCAGAAGGGAAGCACAAGAATACTGAAGTGGGTAGCCTATCCCTTCTCCAGGGGATCTTCCTGACCCAAGAATCAAACCGGGGTCTCCTGCATTGCAGGCGGATTCCTTACCAACTGAGCTATGGGTTCCCTGATACCACATACAAAAATTAAGAAAAAATGAATTAAATACCTAAATGTAAGACCATAAGCCATAAAATTTCTAAAGGAAAATATAGGCAGAACACTTTTTGACATAAATCATAGCAATATGCTTTTAAACCTGTCTCCTAAAGCAAAGGAAATAAAAGTTAAAGTAAACAAATGGCACGAAATTAAACTTGAAAGCTGTTGCATAACAAAGGAAACCTTTGACAAAATTAAAAGAAAACCTACTGAATAGAAGAAAATATTTGCTAGTGATATGACTGTTAGGATTAATGTCCAAAATGCATAAACAGTGCATACAATTCAATATTAAAAAAAAAAAAAGCCAAACAATTCAATTTAAAAATGAGCATAAAACTTGAATAGATATGTTTCCAAAGAAGACATACAGATGGCCAATAGGCACATGAAAGGATGCTCAATATTGCTAATAATCAGGGAAAGGCAAATCAAAACTATGGTGAGACATCACCTCACACATGTCAGAATGGCTACTGTCAAATAGATCACAAAAAATAACAAGTGTGTTGGTGAAGATGTGGAGAAAAGAGAGCCCTACTGTACTGTTGGTGGGAATGTAAAGTGGTATAGCCATTATAAAAAGAGCAAGGATATTTTTCAAGAGAGTAAAAATAGAACTATTATATGATCCAACTATTTCATTCCTGTGTATATATCTGAAGGGAACAAAAACACTGATTTGGAAAAAAAAAAAAAAAATATATATATATATATATATATATATATATATATATATATATATATGCAGCCCAATGTTCACAGTAGCATTATTTACAATAGCCAAGATATGGAAGCAAACTTAATTTCCATAAGCTGATTACTCAGCCATAAAAAAGAATGAAAATTGACTATTTGCAACAGTATGGCTGAATCTAGAGTGTATTATGCTTAGTGAAAAAGTCAGACAGAGAAAGGCAAATACTGTATGCTATCACTTATATGTGGAATCTAAAAAATAAAATGGAATATAACAAAATGGAAACAGACTCAAGTATATAAAGAACACACTAGTGGTTACTACAGGGAAGAAAGATGGAGGATAGGCCAAATAGGGTTAAGATATTGAGAGGTAACTTAGATGAAGGCTCTTATGACAGATTTGTTTTCTTTTTTTTTACTTTTTTAATTTTATTTTATTTTTAAACTTTAAAATATTGTATTAGTTTTGCCAAATATCGAAATGAATCCTCCACAGGTATACATATGTTCCCCATCCTGAACCCTCCTCCCTCCCCATACCATCCCTCTGGGTCATCCCAGTGCACCAGCCCCAAGCATCCAGTATCGTGCATCAAACCTGGACTGGCGACTCATTTCATACATGATATTATACATGTTTAAATGCCATTCTCCCAAATCTTCCCACCCTCGCCCTCTCCCACCGAGTCCATAAGACTGTTCTATACATCAGTGTCTCTTTTGCTGTCTCGTACACAGGGTTATTGTTACCATCTTTCTAAATTCCATATATATGCATTAGTATACTGTATTGGTGTTTTTCTTTCTGGCTTACTTCACTCTGTATAATAGGCTCCAGTTTCATCCACCTCATTAGAACTGATTCAAATGTATTATTTTTAATGGCTGAGTAATACTCCATTGTGTATATGTACCACAGCTTTCTTATCCATTCATCTGCTGATGGACATCTAGGTTGCTTCCATGTCCTGGCTATTATAAACAGTCCTGAGATGAACATTGGGGTGCTGGTTTATTTCCTTTTACCAGATGATGCAAATCAGCTAGAACACAAGTTTTCTTTTTGTTTCAGTTGTCAAGAAACCCAGAAAGCATGTAATGCATGACTACAGCAACAGAAAGTCAAGGAAGACCATACATTTAGTTCTTCCTTTTATGTACGGTGGGCTTCCCTGGTGGCTCAGAGGTTAAAGCGTCTGCCTTCAATGCAGGAGACCTGGGTTTGATCCCTGGGTCAGGAAAATCCCCTGGAGAAGGAAATGGCAACCCACTCCAGTATTCTTGCCTGGAGAATCCCATGGATGGAGGAGCCTGGTGGGCTGCAGTCCACAGGGTCGCAAAGAGTCAGACACGACTGAACAACTTCACTTCACTTCAGTGCTATGTATAAAATAAATAACACACAAGGATATATTTTACATCACAGAAAAATATAGTCAATATTTTATATAAAAAAAACTTTGCTGATGTTCAGTCACTAAGTCATGTCCAACTCTTTGCAACCCCACGGACTGCAGCACAGCAGGCTTCCCTGTCCTTCACTATCTCCTGGAACTGGCTCAAATTTATATTCATTGAGTCACTGATACTATCTATTGAATGGCTATGTTGCACACCTGAAACTATTATAGTATTGTAAGTCAATTGTACTTTAATAAAAATAAAAAATATAATATTTGAAGAAAGGATTCTGTAAATGTATTCCCTGCTATTAGAAATTATGTCGTGTTCTTAATGACATTAATGGCCACATACTATATTGCAGGAGCATTGGAGTCAGATTTTAATACAGTCATTTATAACTTGTGTGGCCTTGGGTAGTTATTCAATCTCTGAACTCAACCTCTGCTCATCTGCAGGCTAAATCAGAATATGCAAAGTACTTGGCACAGAATAGATTAAAAATATTAGTTTTATTTTATTCATTTGAAGCCAGAAAATGTAAGTTCTCACTTTGTACATATTATCTATAACAAGTGTTCCCAAGTCATTTAACCTTGCTGAACTCTAATTTTCTCATCAGTAAAATACAGTTTTTATGAAGATTATACAGAACTGTATATTAAAATGTACCTTCAGATAGCCTGCTAAGCAATTCCTGCTAAATATTCCATGTATGGCTCAAAACACTTGCCCCCATCCCCAGAGATGTGGAAACATCCAGTACTGTGCTATGTGCTCTGGGAAAAAATAGGGACACATAAAATAAGGTCCAGCCCTCAAAGACAATGGGATAATCAAATGAAAAACCTGATAGTATAAGATGCTCTGATTGTTTACGGTGCCAGAGAATGCTTTAATTTCATTTTCTTACATATAGCTGTCCAGTTTTCCCAGCATCACTTATTGAAGAGACTGTCTTTTCTCCATTGCATATCCCTGCCTCCTTTATTGCAAATTAATTGACCATAAGGTATGGGGATTTTTTTCTGGGCTCTATTCTGTCTCATTAAGCTATGTGTCTGTTTTGGAACCAGTAACATACTCTTTTGATTACTGCAGTTTTGTAGCATATTCTGAAGCCAGAGCACATGACTACTCAGCTTTGTTCAATCTCAAGTTCTTTGCATCTTTGAGGTATATTTTGTTCATACAAAATTTAAAATTGTTTTTTTTTCTGTGAAAAATTCCTTTGGTGTATTGTTAGGAACTGCATTGAAACTGTAGATTACATTGGATATTACAGTCACTTTAACAATATTAATTCTTAGTGAGAAATAGATTTAAGGGACTAGATCTGATAGAGTGCCTGAGGAACTGTGGACAGAGGTTTGTGACATTGTACAGGAGACAGGAATCAAGATCATCCCCAAGAAAAAGAAATGCAAAAAAGCAAAATGGCTGCCTGAGGAGGCCTTACAAATAGATGTGAAAAGAAGGAAAGCGAAAAGCAAAGAAGAAAAAGAAAGATATACTCATCTGAATGCAGAGTTCCAAAGAAAAGCAAGGAGAGATAAGAAAGCCTTCCTCAGTGATCAATGCAAAGAAATGGAGGAAAACAACAGAATGAGAAAGACTAGAGATCTCTTCAAGAAAATTAGAGATACCAAGGGAACATTTCATGCAAGATGGGCTCAATAAAGGACAGAAATGGTATGGACCTAACAGAAGCAGAAGATATTAAGAAGAGGTGGCAAGAATACACAGAAGAACTGTACAAGAAAAATCTACACAACACAGATAATCATGATGCTGTGATCACTCACACTCACCTAGAGCCAGACATCCTGGAATGGGAAGTCAAGTGGGACGTAGGAAGTATCACTATGAACAAAGCTAGTGGAGCTAGTGGAATTCCAGTTGAGCTATTTCAAATCTAAAAGATGATGCTGTGAAAGTGCTGCACTTAATGTCAGCAAATTTTGAAAACTCAGCACTGGCCACAGGACTGGAAAAGGTCATTTTTCATTCCAATCCCAAACAAAAGGCAATGCCAAAAAATGCTCAAACTGCTGCACAATTGCACTCATCTCACATGCTAGTAAAGTAATGCTCAAAATTCTCCAAGCCAGGCTTCAGCAATACGTGAACCATGAACCTCTAGATGTTCAAGCTGGTTTTAGGAAAGGCAGAGGAACCAGAGATCAAATTGCCAACATCCTTTGGATCATCAAAAAACCAAAGAGAGTTCCAGAAAAACATCTATTTCTGCTTTATTGACTATGCCAAAGCCTTTGACTGTGTGGATCACAAGAAACTTTGGAAAATTCTGAAAGAGATAGGAATACCAGACCACCTGACCTACCTCTTGAGAAACCTATATATATGCACATAAGGAAGCAACAGTTAAAACTGGACATGGAACAACAGACTGGTTCCAAATAGGAAAAGGAATACGTCAAGGCTGTATATTGTCACCCTGCTTATTGAACTTATATGCAGAGTACATCATGAGAAATGCTGGGCTGGAGGAAGCATAAGCTGGAACTAAGATTGCCAGGAGAAATATCAATAACCTCAGATACGCAGATGACACCACCCTTATGGCAGAGAGTGAAGAAGAACTAAAGAGCCTCTTGATGAAAGTGAAAGAAGAGCGTGAAAAAAGTTGGCTTAAAGCTCAACATTCAGAAAACTAAGATCATGTCATCTTGTCCCATCACTTCATGGCAAATAGATGGGGAAACAGTGGAAACAGTGGCTGACTTCATTTTTCTGGGCTCCAAAATCACTGTAGATGGTGATTGCAGCCATGAAATTAAAAGACACTTACTCGTTGGAAGGAAAGTTATGAGCAACCTAGGCAGCATATTAAAAAGCAGAGACAATACTTTGCCAACAAAAGTCCGTCTAGTCAAGACAATGGTTTTTCCAATGGTGATGTATGGATTTCAGAGTTGGACTATGAAGAAACCTAAGTGCCGAAGAATTGGTGCTTTTGAAGTGTTGTGTTGGAGAAGACTCTTGAGAGTCCCTTGGACTGCAAGGAGATACAATCAATCCATCCTAAAGGAAATCAGTCTGGGTGTTAATTGGAAAGACTGATGTTGAAGCTGAAGCTCCAATACTTTGGTGACCTGATGCGAAAAGCTGACTCATTGGAAAAGACCCTGATGCTGAGAAAGATTGAGGGCAGGAGGAGAAGGGGATGACAGAGGATAAGATGGCTGGATGGCATCACTGACTCGATGGACATGAGTCTGAGTGAACTCTGGGAGTTGGTGATGGACAGGGAGGCCTGACGTGCTGCAGATCATGGGGTCACAAAGATTCGGACACGACTGAGTGACTGAACTGAACTGAACTGAACTGAATTAAAAAACAGGGTGTATCTTTCAATCTGTTTGTGTTTTCCTCAATTTCTTTCATCATCTTATAGTTTTCTGAGCACATGGCATTTACCTTCTTAGGTAGCTTTCAGTTCAGTCGCTCAGTCGTGTCCAAATCTTTGTGACCCCATGATCCGCAGCATGCCAGGCCTCCCTGTCTATCACCATCCCCGGGAGTCCACCCACACCCACGTCCATTGAGTCGGTGATGCTATCTAATCATCTCATCCTCTGTCGTTCCCTTCTCGTCCTGCCCTCAATCTTTCCCAGCATCAGGGTCTTTTCAAATGAGTAATCTCTTCGCATCAGGTGGCCAAAGTATTGGAATTTCAACTTCAACATCAATCCTTCCAATGAACACCCAGGACTGATCTCCTTTAGGACGGATTGGTTGAATCTCTTTGCAGTCCAAGGGACTCTCAAGAGTCTTCTCCAACACCACAGTTCAAAAGAATCAATTCATCGGCACTCAGCTTTCTTCCTAGTCCAACTCTCACATCCATACATGACCATTGGAAAAACCATAGCCTTGACTAGCTGGTCCTTTGTTGACGAAGTAATGTCTCTGCTTTTTACTATGTTGCCTAGGTTTGTCATAACTTTCCTTCCAAGGAGTAAGTGTCTTCTAATTTCATGGCTGCAATCACCATCTGCAGTGATGTTGGAGCCCCCCAAAATAAAGTCTGACACTGTGTCCAATGTTTCCCCATCTATTTTCCATGAAGTTATGGGATCAGATGCCATGATCTTCGTTTTCTGAATGTTGAGCTTTAAGCCAACTTTTTCACTCTCCTCTTTCACTTTCATCAAGAGGCTCTTTAGTTCTTCTTCACTTTCTGCCATAAGGATAGTGTCATCTGCATATCTGAGGTTATTGATATTTCTTCCAGCAATCTTGGTTCCAGTTTGTGCTTCCTCCAGCCCAGCATTTCTCATGATGTACTTTGCATATAAGTTCAATAAGTAGGGTGAAAATATACAGCCTTGACGTACTCCTTTTCCTATTTGGAACCAGTCTGTTGTTCTATGTCCAGTTCTAACTGTTGCTTCCTGACCTGCATAGAGGTTTCTCAAGAGGCAGGTCAGGTGGTCTGGTATTCCTATCTCTTTCAGAATTTTCCAAAGTTTCTTGTGATCCACACAGTCAAAGGCTTTGGCATAGTCAATAAAGCAGAAATAGATGTTTTTCTGGAACTCTCTTTGGTTTTTTGATGATCCAAAGGATGTTGGCAGTTTGATCTCTGGTTCCTCTGCCTTTCCTAAAACCAGCTTGAACATCTAGAAGTTCACGGTTCATGTATTGCTGAAGCCTGGCTTGGAGAATTTTGAGCATTACTTTACTAGCATGTGAGATGAGTGCAATTGTGCAGCAGTTTGAGCATTTTTTGGCATTGCCTTTTGTTTGGGATTGGAATGAAAAATGACCTTTTCCAGTCATGTGATCACTGCTGAATTTTTCAAATTTGCTGACATATTGAGTGCAGCACTTTCATAGCACCATCTTTTAGATTTGAAATAGCTCAACTGGAATTCCACTAGCTCCACTAGCTTTGTTCATAGTGATGCTTCCTATGGCCCACTTGACTTCCCATTCCAGGATGTCTGGCTCTAGGTGAGTGTGAGTGATCACAGCATCATGATTATCTGGGTCGTGAAGATCTATTTTGTACAGTTCTTCTGTGTATTCCTGCCACCTCTTCTTAATATCTTCTGCTTCTGTTAGGTCCCTACCACTTCTGTCCTTTTTTGAGCCCATCTTTGCATAAAATGTTTCCTTGGTATCTCTAATTTTCTTGAAGAGATCTCTAGTGTTTCCCATTGTATTATTTTCCTCTATTTCTTTGCATTGATCACTGAAGAAGGCTTTCTTAACTCTCCTTGCTGTTCTTTGGAACTCTGAAATCAAATGGGTATATCTTTCCTTTTCTCCTTTGTTTTTTGCTTCTCTTTTTTTCACAGCTATTTGTAAGGCCTCCTCAGGCAGCCATTTTGCTTTTTTGCATTTCTTTTTCTTGGGGATGGTCTTGATCCCTGTCTCCTGTACAATGTCAAAAGCCTCCATCCGTAGTTCATCAGGCTCTCTGTCTATCAAATCTGGTCCCCTTAAATCTATTTCTCACTTCCACTGTATAATCATAAGGGATTTGATCTAGGTCATATTGGTAGCTTTATTTGGTAGATCTAGGTAGCTTTATCCCTAACTATTTTGTTCTTTTTGATGAGATGGTTAGTGAGATTGTTTCCTTAATTTCACTTTCTGAAAGGTCATTGTTAGTGTACAGAAATTTCACAGATTTTTTTTTTTTTTAATATGAATGGATGAACTGAGTAAAGCAGGCTGTTCCCATACGGTGCTGAGTCCTTTACTAGATTTTACCTCGTGCTTTTTTTGGAGGGCGGTAAGAACTCAATCCTAAAGGAAATCAACCCTAAGTATTCATCAGGACTAATGCTGAAGCTGAAACTCCAATACTTTGGGCACGATGCAAGGAGCTGACTCATTGAAAAAGACCCTGATGCTGGGAAAGATTGAAGGCAGAGTGAGAAGGGGCTGACAGAGGATAAGATGGTTGGATAGTATCACCGACTCAATGGATGTGAATTCGAGCAAACGCTGGGAGATGGCGAAGGACAAGGAAACCTAGCATGCTACAGCCCATGGGGTCGCAAAGAGTCGGGCATGACTCAGCAACTGAACAACAATTTTTTTATTAACAAGATTTTTTATATTAATATTTGTATCCTATAACATGACTGAATATATTTATTAGTTCTAGTGTTTTTTTTTTTTTTTTCTGGAGAATTTAATGTTTTGTTTATAGAGTATCTTTTGATTTAGAGTATTAATCCATTGACATTTAAAGTGATTACATGTAGGTATGTACTTATTGCCATTTCGTTACTTGTTTTCTGGTTATTTCTATAGTTCTTCTCTATTCCTGTCTTCTTGTAGTTTGATGATTTTTTAGTGGTATCCTTGTGTTCCTTTCTAGATTTTTGTGTATCTCTTGTAAGTTTTTGCTTTGAAGTTACCATGGGGTTCATATATATTGACATGTAACTATATGTACTTGTTTTTATACATAATTTTATTTGTAATATTATTTTTATAATAATTTTTTTTAATTTTAAATTAATTTATTTATTTTAATTTGATGCTCATTACTTTACAATATTGCAGTGATTTTTGCAATGCATTGACATGAATCAACCATGGGTGTACATCTGTTCACCATCCTGAACCCCCTTCCCACCTCCCTCCCCGTCCCATCCCTCAGGGTTATCCTAGTGCACCAGCCCTTAGCACCCTGTCCCATGCATCAAACCTGGACTGGTACTCTAATTCCCATGTGATAATATACATGTTTCAATGCTATTCCCTCAAATCATCCCACCCTTTCCTTTTCCCACAAAGTCAAAAAGTTTGTTTTTATATATGTATCTCTTTTGTTATCTCGCATATAGAATCATCATTACCATCTTTCTAAATTCCATATATATGTGTTAGTATACTGTATTGGTGTTTTTCTTTCTGACTTACTTCACTCGGTATAATAGGCTTCAGTTTCATCCACCTCATTAGAACTTATTTAAATGCATTATTTTTAATGGCTGAGTAATATTCCGTTGTGCATATGTAACACAGCTTTCTTTTCCATTCATCTGCTGATGGACATCTAGGTTGCTTCCATGTCCTGGCTATTATAAACAGTGCTGCGATGAACACTGGGGTACATGTATCTTTTTCAATTCTGGTTTCCTTGGTGTGTGTGCCCACGAGTGGGATTTCTGGGTCGTATGGCAGTTCTATTTCCAGGTTTTTAAGGAATCTCCACACTGTTCTCCATAGTGGCTGTACTAGTTTGCATTCCCACCAACAGTGTAAGCAGGCTTCTTTTTCTCTGCACCCTCCAGCCATTCTGACCAGCATGAGATGGCACCTCATTGTGGGTTTGATTTGCATTTCTCTGATAATGAGTGACGTTGAGCATCTTTTTATATATTTGTTAGCCATCTGTATGTCTTCTTTGGAGAAATGTCTGTTTAGTTTCTTGGCCCATTTTTTGATTGGGTTGCTTGTTTTTCTGGAATTGAGCTGCATGTACTGCTTGTATATTTTTGAGATGAATTCTTTGTCACTTGCTTTGTTTGCTATTATTTTCTCCCATTCTGAAGGCTGTCTTTCCACCTTGCTTATAGTTTCCTTTGTTGTGCAAAAGCTTTTACGTTTAGTTAGGTCCCATTTGTTTATTTTTGCCTTTATTTCCATTACTCTGGGAAGTGGGACATAGAGGATCCTCCTGTGATTTGTGTCGGAGAGTGTTTTGCCTATGTTTTCCTCTAGGAGTTTTATAGTTTCTGGTCTTGCGTTTAGATCTATAATCCATTTTGAGTTTATTTTTGTGTATGGTGTTAGAAAGTGTTCTAGTTTCACTGTTTTACAAGTGGTTGGCCAGTTTTCTCAGCACGACTTGTTAAAAGAGATTGTCTTTTCTCCGTTGTATATTCTTGTTTCCTTTGTCAAAGATAAGGTATCCATAGGTACGTGGATTTATCTCTGGACTTTCTATTTTGTTCGATTGATCTATATTTCTGTCTTTGTGCCAGTACCATACTGCCTTGATAATTGTAGCTTTTTAGTGTAGTCTGAAGTCAAGCAGGTTGATTCCTCCAGTTCCATTCTCCTTTCTCAAGATTGCTTTAGTTATTCAGATTTTTTTGTATTTCCATGCAAATTGTGAAATTATTTGTTCTAGTTCTCTGAAAAATACCTTTGGCAGCTTGATAGGGATTATACTGAATCTATAGATTGCTTTGGGTAGTGTACTCATTTTCACTATATTGATCCTTCTGATCCATGAACAAAACATATTTCTCCATCTCTTTCTGTCATCTTTGATATCTTCCATCAGAGTTTTATAGTTTTCTATATACAGGTCTTTTTTTTTTTTTTTTTTTTTTCAGTTCAGTTCAGTCACTCAGTCGTGTCCAACTCTTTGTGACTTCATGAATCGCAGCATACCAGGCCTCCCTGTCCATCACCAACTCCCAGAGTTCACCCAAACTCATGTGCATCGAGTTGGTGATGCTATCCAGCCATCTTATCCTCTGTCGTCCCCTTCTCCTCATGCCCCCAATCCCTCCCAGCATCAGAATCTTTTCCAATGAGTCAACTCTTCGCATGAGGTGGCCAAAGTATTGGAGTTTCAGTCTCAGCATCAGTCCTTCCAGTGAACGGATGGTCTCCTTTAGGATGAGCTGGTTGGATCTCCTTGCAGTCTCAAGAGTCTTCTCCAACACCTCAATTCAAAAGCATCAATTCTTTGGTGCTCAGCTTTCTTCACAGTCCAACTCTCACATCCATACATGACCAATGGAAAAACCATAGACTTGACTAGACGGAACTTTGTTGGCAAAGTAATATCTCTGCTTTTGAATATGCTGTCTAGGTTGGTCATAGTTTTCCTTCCAAGGAGTAAGCGTCTTTTAATTTCATGGCTGCAGTCACCATCTGCAGTGATTTTGGAGCCCCAAAAAATAAAATCTGACACTGTTTCTACTGTTTCCCCATCTATTTCCCATGAAGTTATGTGACCAGATGCCATGATCTTTTCTTCTTTAGGTTGGTTTAATCCTAAGAGTTTTACTCTTTGTGTTCCAATGGTGAATTGGATTGTTTCCTTAATTTCTCTTTCTGTTTACTCATTGTTAGTGTATAGGAATGCAAGGGGTCCCTATGTATTAATTTTATATCCTGCAACTTTATTATATTCATTGATTAGCTCTAGCAGTTTTCTGGTGATGTCTTAGGGTTTTCTATGTAGAGGATCACGTCATCTGCAAATAGTGAGAGTTTTACTTCTTCTTTTCCAATCTGGATTCCTTTTATTTATATTTATTCTCTGATTGCTGTGGCTAAAACTTCCAAAACTATGTTGGATAGTAGTGGTAAGATTGGGCACCCTTGTCTTGTTCCTGACTTTAAGGGAAATGCTTTCAATTTTTCACCACTGAGTATGTTTGCTGAGGGTTTATCATATATGTCTTTTATTATGTTGAGCTATGTTCCCTCTGTGCCTGCTTTCTGGAAGGTTTTTATCATAAATAGATGTTGAAATTTGTCAAAATCTTTCTCTGCATCTATAGAGACAATCATATGGTTTTATCTTTGAATTTGTTGATGTGGTGTATCACATTGATTGATTTGCAAATGATGAAGAATCCTTGCATCCCTGGGATAAAGCCCACTTGGTCATGATGTATGATCCTTTTAATATGTTGTTGGATTCTGTTTGCTAGAATTTTGTTAAGGATTTTTGCATCTATATTCATCAGCGATATTGAACTGTAGTTTTCTTTTTTTGTGGCATCTTTGTTTTGTTTTGGTATTAGGGTGATGATGGTCTCATAGAATGAGCTTGGAAGTTTACCTTCCTCTGCAAATTTCTGGAAGAGCTTGAGTAGGATAGATTCTTCTCTAAATTTTTGGTAGAATTCAGCTGTGAAGCCATCTGGTCCTGGGCTTTTGTTTGTTGGAAGATTTCTGACTACAGTTTCAATTTCCGTGCTTGTGATGGATCTGTTAAGACTTTCTATTTTCCTGGTTCAGTTTTGGAAAGTTGTATTTTTCTAAGAATTTTTCCATTCCTTCCAAGCTGTCCATTTTTTTGGCATATAGTTGATGATAGTAGTCTCTTACGATCCTTTGTATTTCTGTGTTGTCTGTTGTGATTTATCCAGTATCAATTCTAATTTTGTTGATTTGATTGTTCTCCCTTTATTCTTGATGAGTCTGGATAACTCTTGATGAGTTGTCTATTTATCTTCTCAAAGAACCAGCTTTTTGCTTTGTTGAATTTTGCTATGGTCGCCGTTGTTTCTTTTTCATTTTTTTCTGCCCTAATTTTTAAGATTTCTTTCCGTCTACTAACCCTGGAGTTCTTCATTTCTTCCTTTTCTAGTTGTTTTTGGTGTAGAGATAGGTTATTTATTTCATTTTCTCTTGTTTCTTGAGGTAAGCTTGTATTGCTATGAACCTTTCCCTTCAGTGCAGTTCTGTTCAGTCTCTCAGTTGTCTCTGAATCTTTGCCACCCCAAGAACTGCAGCACGCCAGGCCTCCCTGTCCATCACCAACTCCTGGAGTTCACTCAAACTCACGTCCATAGAATCTGTGATGCCATCCAGCCATCTCATATCCTGTCTTCCCCTTCTCCTCCTGCCCCCAATCCCTCCCAGCATCAGAGTCTTTTCCAATGAGTCAACTTTTCGCACAAGGTGGCCAAAGTACTGGAGTTTCAGCTTTAGCATCATTCCTTCCAAAGAACACCCAGGACTGATCTCCTTTAGAATGGACTAGTTGGATCTCCTTGCAGTCCAAGGGACTCTCAAGAGTCTGCTCCAACGCCACAGTTCAAAAGCAACAATTCTTTGGTGCTCAGCTTTCTTCACAGTCCAACTCTCACATCCATACATAACCACTGGAAAAACCATAGCCTTGACTAGACGGACATTTGTTGGCAAAGTAATGTCTCTGCTTTTGAATATGCTATCTATGTTGGTCATAACTTTCCTTCCAAGGAGTAGGCGTCTTTTAATTTCATGGCTGCAATAACCATCTGCAGTGATTTTGTAACCCCCAAAAATAAAGTCTGACACTGTTTCCACTATTTCCCCATCTATTTTCCATAAAGTGATGGGACCAGATGTCATGATCTTCGTTTTCTGAATGTTGAGCTTTTAGCCAACTTTTTCACTCTCCTCTTTCACTTTCATCAAGAGGCTTTTGAGTTCCTCTTCACTTTCTGCCATAAGGGTGGTGTCATCTGCATATCTGAGGTTATTGATATTTCTCCCGGCAATCTTGATTCCAGCTTGTGCTTGTTCCAGTCCAGCGATTCTCATGATGTACTCTGCATATAAGTTAAATAAGCAGGTTGACAATATACAGCCTAGACCTACTCATTTTCCTATTTGGAACCAGTCTGTTGTTCCATGTCCAGTTCTAACTGTTGCTTCCTGACCTGCATATAGGTTTCTCAAGAGGCAGATTTCTTAGCACTGCTTTTACTGAATCCCATAAGTTTAGGGTTTTTGTGTTTTCATTTTCATTCATTTCTATGCATATTTTGATCTTTTTTTATTTTTTCTGTGATTTGTTGGTTATTGAGAAGCATGTTGTTTAGCCTCCATATCTTTGTATTTTTAAGTTTTTTTTTTTTTTTTCCTGTAGTGACATCTGATCTTACTGCATTGTAATCAGAAAAGAGGATTGAAATGATTTAGATTTTTTTTGAATTTACCAAGGTTCAATTAATGACCCAGGATGTGATCTATCCTGGAGAAGGTTCCATGTGCATTTGAGATAAAGGTGAAATTCATTGTTTGGGGGTGAAATGTCCTATAGATATCAATTAGGTCAAACTGGTCCATTATATCATTTAACGGTTGTATCTCCTTGCTGATTGTCTGTTTACTTGCTCTATCCACAGGTGTAAGTGGTGTATTAAAGTGTCATACTACTATTGTGTTACTGTTAATTTCCCTTTTCATACTTGTTAGCATTTGACTTACATATTGTGGTGCTCCTATATTGGGTACATATATATTTATAATTGTTATATCTTCTTCTTGGATTGATCCTTTGATCATTATATAGTGTCCTTTTTTGTCTGTTTTCACGTCCTTTATTTCAAAGTCTATTTTATCTGATATGAGCATTACTACTCCTGCTTTCTTTTGGTCTCCATTTGAGTGAAATATCTTTTTCCAGCCCATCACTTTCAGTCTGTATGTGTCCCTTGTTTTGAGGTGTCTTGTAGACATGACACCTATATATGTCTTGCAGACAGCATATATAGGTGTCTTGTTTCTGTATCCATTCAGCCAGTCTTTGTCTTTTGGTTGGGGCATTCACCCTATTTACATTTAAGGTAATTATTGATAAGTATGAACCTATTGCCATTTACTTTGTTGTTTTGGGTTCGAGTTATACACCTTTCCTGTGTTTCCTGTCTAGAGAAGATCTTTTAGCATTTGCTGAAGAGTTGGTTAGGTAGTGCTGAATTCTCTCAGCTTTTGCTTGTCTGTAAAGCTTTTGATTTCTCCTTCATATCTGAATGAGATCCTTGCTGGGTACAGTAATCTGGGTTGTAGGTTTTTCTCTTTCATCACTTTAAGTATGTCCTGCCATTCCCTTCTGGCCTGAAGAATTTCTATAGAAAGATCAGCTGTTATCCTTATGGGAACCCCCTAGTGTGTTATTTGTTGTTTTTTCCTTGCTGCTTTTAATATTTGTTCTTTGTTTTTAATTTGATTAATATGTGTCTTGGGGTGTTTCACCTTGGGTTTATCCTGTTTGGGACTTTGGGTTTCTTGGACTTAGGTGGCTATTTCCTTCCCCATTTGAGGGAAGTTTTCCACTACTATCTCCTCAAGTATTTTCTCATGGCCTTAAACTTTGTCTTCTTCTTCTGGGACTCCTATGATTCAAATGCTGGGGCATTTAACATTGTCCCAGATGTCTCTGAGGTTGTCCTCATTTCTTTTAATTCTTTTTTTCTTTTTTCCTCTCTGCTTCATTTATTTCCACCGTTCTATCTTCAACCTCACTTATCCTATCTTCTGCCTCAATTATTCTACTCTTGGTTCCCTCCAGAGTGTTTTGATCTCAGTTATTGCATTATTCATTATTGATTGACTCTTTTTTGTTTCTTCCAAATCCTGGTTAAACATTTCTTGCATCTTTTCAGTCCTTGTCTCCAGACTATTTACCTGTAACTACATTTTGTATTCAGGATTTTGGATCATTTTTATTATCATTATTCTGAATTCTTTTTCAGGTAGACTCCCTATCTCCTCCTCTTTTGTTTGGTTTGGAGGGCATTTATGTTGTTCCTTTACCTGCTGAATATTTCTCTGCCTTTTCATCTTGTTTAGATAGCTATGTTTGGGGTGGCCTTTCTGTATGCTGGAAGTTTGTGGTTCCTTTTTATTGTGGAGATTCCTCCCTGTAGGTGGGCTTGGAAAAGTGGCTTGTCAAGGTTTCTTGGTTAGGGAAGTTTACGTTGGTGTTCTGGAGCTGCATATCTTCTCTCTTGAGTGCAATGAAGTGCCCAGTAGTAAGTTTTGAAGTGTCTATGAGTTTGGCATGACTTTTGGCCACCTGTATTTTAATGCTCAGGGTTATGTTCCTGCATTGTTTGAGAATTAGCATGGTACATCTTTCTCTGAAACTTGTTGGCTCTTGGGTGGAACTTGGTTTCATTGTAGGTATGGAGGCTTTTGGATGAGCTTTTTTAGATTAATGTTCCCTGGAGTCAGGAGTTTTCTGGTGTTCTCACTTTTTGGTTTTAAGCCTCCTGCCTCTGGCTTTCGTCTTATTCTTACAGTAGCCTCAACATGTCTCCATCCATACAGTACCAATGATAAAACATCTAGGTTAATGGTAAAAAGATTCTCCACAGTGAGGGACACCCAGAGAGGTTCACAGAGTTACATGGAGAAGAGAAGAGGGAGGAGGGAGATAGAGATGACCAAGAGGAGAAGCGAGGGAATCAAAAAGGGAGAGAGCAATCTAGCCAGTAATCAATTCCCTATGTACTCTCCACCGTCTGGAACACTCATTCTTAAAGGTACAAAACTGATAACAAATACCAAAAAGCAAAGATTAAAAATCTAGAGTCAACGTTAGACTCTCAAAAATACAATATTAAAAAAAAATCACAAAAGTTATATAATATATATATATATGAAATTTGCTTTAAAAATAGTCTTTTTGCAAGTTAATAGTGGGTTATAAAAATAAAAATTAAAGGGGTAATAAAGAACTTAAAAATAAATTTTTAAAAAATTAAAAATGATAATAATAAAATATATCTAGGAATTTCTCTTGAGCTGTTGAGGGCAATGTTGTGTATGTTCAGTTTCAGATAGTTCCTTGTTCCAGCTCATGCTTCTTTTCAAGGTCTATAGGCCCTTTCCAATGTAGTCAATGCTAACTACAGGGTTTTAATCTGTTGCACCTGTCACTTCCAAAGTTGTTCCCTCTTCTTTGTTTATTTTGACTGTCTCTGCTTGCAAGTCTCTTCAGTGTCTAATTTCCACTCTGTCACAAGGGGCAAGGGAGGTCATTTATTTAGGCTCACTTGTTCAGTTGTGCTGTGGTGAGGGAGGAACACTGCAGACAAATATCCCTGGTGTATATGGGGAGTGCTTGCAGTGTCTGCACCACACTGGGTTTGCCTCTGCTCATGGCGTGTGTGCTTTCCTGGTCTACACTGCTCAGGCTCCAGGTTGTTCTGTAGCGGAACTGTCTAAAGCAGGCCCTGGGTTGCATGCACTTCCCAGGTCTAAGCTGCTCAGGTTCAGGTTCTCATGTACTCCACAAAGACACAGACTCAGTTGGGTCTGCATTTTTTGCCATTCCCAGGTCTCAGCAGCTCAGACAACCAGGTTCTTGGTGAGCACAATCTCCCAGGAAGGTGATGAATCTTATCACCTCCCTGGTCCCAGCCCCTTGGTTTCCTGGGTGTACAGCAAGAGTGCCATCTCAGGTGTGCTGTATGTCTCCTCTGGGGAGCTGATCTCTGGCTCCAACTGTCCTGGTGGATGTCAATCGCCCAGGATCCCAGGAAGACTTGGTTAGCAACTGGTAGCCTGCTCTTGGTTTGGTGGAGGATGCCATCTCTGGGAATGAGATTGCCCTTTGCCTTCCAGCTCTGGCTGCCACCCACCTGCCTCTCTGCCTCTGGTGGGGGGATGGGCCAATCTGCAGACAGCTAGCTCTCCTCTGGCATTCTTTCAATCCTTTGTTCTGTGAGCAGCCCTGGCAGTGCCTTGGGTTAGAGCTTTTCATGGGAAAGCGCTCTCTCTCTCTCTCTCTCTCTCTCTCTCTCTCTTTCTCTCTCTCTGGCTATCCCACAGTTTGTGTTCCTATCTCATGGTAGCTCCCTCAGACTGTCCTCAGGGCATTCAGACCTGGCCCTTACCCTAAGCATGCAGCTGGCGCCTCCCTGTTCAGCCCCTGCTCATTGTTGGGGGACATGAGCGTCTGAGCTACTTATCCACTGGGAGTTGTGGTTAGGTGCATTGTAATCTGTGGGCTATTCTTTTTTCCCTCCCAGTTATGTTGCCCTCTGAGATTCCAAAACTCCCCACAGACCTGGCGGTGAGAGGGTTGGTGTTTGGAAATTTCTCCTCCTTCACGACTCCCTCCCAGGGATGGATTCCATCCCTAACTCTTGTTTCTCTTTTTATCTTTTGTATTTTGTCCTGCTGCTGCTGCTGCTGCTAAGTCACTTCAGTCGTGTCCGACTCTGTGCAACCCCATAGACAGCAGCCCACCAGGCTCTCCCATCCCTGGGATTCTCCAGGCAAGAACACGGGAGTGGGTTGACATTTCCTTCTCCAGTGCATGAAAATGAAAAATGAAAGTGAAGTCACTCAGTCGTGTCCAACTCCTAGCGACCCCATGGACTGCAGCCTACCAGGCTCCTCTGTCCATGGGATTTTCCAGGCAAGAGTACTGGAGTGCATTGCCATTGCCTTCTCTGATATTTTATCTTACCTCTTTTCAAAGAGAATGGGCTGCCTTTTTGGGTCCCTGGTGTCCTCTGCCAGCGTTCAGAAGTTGTTTTATGGAAGTTGCTCAGCATTCAAATGATCTTTTGATGCATTTGTGGGGGAGAAGGTGATCTCCCCATCCTATTCCTCCACCATCTTAGGACGACCCACCCCCATTATCATTTTTTAATTGGAGTATAATTGCTTTACAATGTTGTGTTAGTTTCTGACGTACAGCAATGTGAAACAGCTCTATGTATACATACATCCCCTGGGTCTTGAGCCTCCCTCCTGACTCTCCTGATTCCAGTCCTCTAGGTCATCACAGAACACTCAGCTGAGCTCCCTGTGCTATACAGCAGCTGCCAATCCGCTATTTTATATATACTGCATGGTAGTATATGTGTGTGTGTTAGTCGCTCAGTCGTGTCCCACTCTTTGCAACCCCATGTACTGTAGCCCAACAGACGCCTCTGTCCATGGATTTTCCAGGCAAGAATACTGGAGTGGGTTGCTATTTCCTTCTCCAGGGGATCTTCCCAACCCAGGAATTGAACCTAGGT
Organism: Bos indicus; assembly: GCF_029378745.1. Taxonomy (NCBI): domain Eukaryota; kingdom Metazoa; phylum Chordata; class Mammalia; order Artiodactyla; family Bovidae; genus Bos; species Bos indicus. The sequence continues at coordinate 102,860,403 of NC_091789.1, read as the reverse complement.
CTCCTGCATTGCAGGCAAATTCTTTACTCTCTGATCCACCAGATATGTCAATGCTACTCTCTCATTTCATCCCACCCTCTTCTTCCTGTACTTATTCTAAACTGACAGCCAGTAAAGTTCAAATACATGCTTAAGAAACTACATTTTATACTCTCTTCCCCCACATTTTATATTTTTATGTCTTATTTTATATGTTCATGTCCACCCCTTAACTGTTTATTTTACTGATTTTACAATTATTGTCTTTTTTTTTTTGAATTCCAATTTGTGTTTTTATTTTTAAATAGCTTACACAAATTGATTCCTTTTTAATTGAAAGTTATTTGGTTTATTATTGTCTTTTAAGCTCATATTTGCTCGTGTAAGTGGTTGATCCATCACATCTACTATATATTAGCTTTAGCATAGTGGGATTTTTTCTTTCCTATAAATTCTTACTTGTAACATTTTCTTTTCTACTTAGAGGATACCTTCTAATACTTCCTGTAGGGTCAGGTGAGTATTGATGAACTTTTTCAGCTTTTGTCTGAGAAGTGCTTTTCCTCTCCTTCAATTCTGAATAAATTTTCTGGATATAGTATCATAAGTTGTAGGTTTTCTCCTTTCAGCACTTTAAATATATCATGCCAGTCACTTATGACCAGCAAAGTTTCTGTAGAAACATCAATTGATGGTTTCGCAGGAGTTCTCTTATATGTGATTCTTGTTTTTCTCTTGCTGCCTTTAAATTTTTTTCTTTGTTTTTAACTTTTATCATTTTAATCATAATGTGTCTCTTTGAGTTCATGTTTGTGATTACTATTCTTCCTGTACCAGGAAATTTCTTCTGGAATTTTTCAGCCATAACTTCATCAACTACATTCTGTACTTCTTTCTCTCTTCTCCTTCAGGGACACTTATGTGAATATTACTGTGGTTGATGTCTCATAGACCCCTTTAGCTATTATCATTTTTTTTAACTCTTTTTTTTATTGTTCTGATTGGGTGGTTTCTATTATTCTATCTTCTAGTTCACTTATGCATTTGTTTGCATCACTTATTCTGCTGTTAATTCCTTCTAGTGTGTTTTTTATTTCAGTTATTGTATTCTTCAGCTCTGACCAGTTCTTTTTTATATTTTCTAATTGTTTGTTAAAATTTTCACTGAGCTTATCTATTCTTTTTCCAAGTTCATTTAGCATTCTTATTACTAATGCTTTGTACTTTTTATCTGGTAAATTATTTATCTTTGTTTTGTTAGGGTTTGGGGGGAGGGCAGGATTCTTGCCTTTCATTTGAAATATATTCCTTTATCTTTTCATCTTGTTTAAATTTATTTCTACAGAATTAAGTGAAACCGTTAGTACTCTGATCTTGAAGGAGTGTCCTTGTGTGGTAATGTCCCTATGCAGTCTGTGTATGCCCAGTGGCTTTGGTGGAAGAGTTGGATCTGAAATGGGCACAGGTCACATCTTCCCCTGGGTGTTCTGACAGCTACCACCTTAGTTGGAGGTAGGGTTGAATATGGAGAGGCTAGAGACAGAGGCATATGTGAGCTGGAGCTTCTCCCATGCTTAATGGTGGTCACCACCTTATTGGACATGGGGCTGAGGTCCAAGGTGCTGGAATAGAAGCCCTAAAGATTGGGTTCAAGCTGGTCCCTTTCCCTCTAAGTGTGCATTCTCCCCTAGCAACAGCACCTCCACCCTAGTGGAGAGCAGAACCAGAGCAAGTGGAGCTGGAACAGTAGCCCTGTGAGACCTGGAGTGCACCCTGGGGCAGTTGTGAGAAATACACCAGAGCCCCAGGCTGTTTTTAATATGCTTTCTTTGCTATGTTCTGGGATTAAGGAAGTGTGTGTACATACTCTTCATGATAAAGTCTCAGTTTGTCATAGCCCCTATAGTAAATCCCACTGATTTTCAAACCAGATAGGGGAGTCATCTTCCCAGTGTCAGATCCCAGGGCTGTGGTGCCAAACATGTGTCTAGAATCTCTGACTCCATAGGAAGTATCTCCAAGCTTATGACATCCCCTAGAATCTCTCACTCCATAGGAAGTATTTCCAAGCTTATGACATCCCCCTCTTCTTCTGTGTCCCCTGCTAGTGGTGTAGGTCCCAACATGATCATTTCTCCTCTTTACTTGACTCCTTGTGGCTCTTTCTTGACAGCTTTGGTTGTAGAAGAGACTTTCTGCTTTGTGCTTTGGAGGTGAGGATGAGAAGATCCCAGAACTTCTCCAACCTCCAGTTAGTTTTCAGTGAGAGTAACACCACCATTTTTACTGTGTTTGTGGGGGGGGGAGGTTAACTCAATGTCCTCTTTCCCATCTTGCTTCTCCCATTTTCAAATATATTTAAAAATCATAACATAATAATACATTGTATAAAGAGGGCTAGATGTTGCCCCCTGTTTAATGAGGGAAAACTAGAAGCATAGTAACAAGAAAGTTGAATAACCTGTGCACGATATTCCAGTAATCAGAATAATGCTGTGGGCAGTGAAAAGCAGGGGCTGGTTTTTGTGTTCAAAGGACCAAATAGGCATAAACTGGAGTAATTCTTGGGGGGGAAGAGGTATGAATCTGCTAAAATCAATTTTTTACCAGATCAGACCACCCCAAATACTTTAGATTGGACCTATTTTCCAAGATCTGCCCTTCTTTAAGTGTTTTGTGCTTTGGAGGTGAGGATGAGAAGATCCCAGAACTTCTTTGAGAACTTTGACTTCATGGTGATATAAGATCTGCCTTGTCTTTGGAGTTATGTTAAAGCATTACTGATTATAAAGGATAATTTATGGTTATTTTGCTTTGTAAGGAATAATGAAGAGATTAATTACCGAGGTAATTAGTTTTGACACATCTAGTCAGTGCTGGTAGTAAACTGTCATGCTGATAGGAAGATGAACTTCTTTTTTTAAAGATTTTTTTTTATGTGGACTATTTTTTAAAGTCTTTATTGAATTTATTACAATATTGCTTCTATTGTTTATGTTCTGGTTATTTGGCCATGAGGCATGTAAGATCTTAACTCGCCCACCAGGGATTGAACCCGCACCTCCTGCACTGGAAAGCAAAGTCTTAACCACTGGATTATCAGGGAAGTCCCAGAAGATGAAATTTTGCAATTTGTAGTAGCTGATTTGCTACATTAAAGCTACCTCACACAATTTAAATAAAGCAAACAAATCAGCATTCAACCTTATTTTTAGGAACATGTTAAAATAGTGCATAATGGGTCACATGATTCTTTTTCCTAATTGCCAACTGTGGCCTTGTTAGCATCTCTCCCCTTGTCTGACTAAGAAAGTTACCATCTTTCATTTATTTATCCATTAAAGATTTACTGAGCCCTAAACTCTGCATACTAGGCCCTTTTGTAGGACTTCATTGCCACCTTGAAACGCTTATTGGGCATTTGATGTGATTTGTGGGATGCTCCTGGAGAAAGAAATGGTAACCCACTCCAATATTCCTGCTTGGGAAATCCCATGAACAGAGGAGTCTGGTAGGCTACAGTCCATGGGGTCACAAAAGAATCAGACACGACTTAGCCATTAAACAACAGCACGGGATACTCCAGTGGTGTGATTTTAATATATTCTCAATGGAATATTACAGGTGTTTTACACTTTTTCTTAACACAACTATTCTCACTATGTTAAAAAATTAGTATTATAGGCAGAACACCAGCTGAGAGCGAACAGGAGTACCTGATCAGTGGAAAAGAACCATGCAAAACTCTGTAGGATGAAGGAAGTAGGGGGAAAAACAGGAGTGTTAGTAGGACTGGACCTGCCCTTGGCGAGTAGGACAACTGAACTAGGGGTCTGATTACCATATCAGGGCAGTTGTCTGGATCAGAGGACAAATATTTAAGGCTGAGAGTGAAGCAGCTGATCTGTGGCAGCCTAACTGGAATGTGAATCAGACAGTCCTTGCCACAGCCATAGGTACCCTGGACAGGGATGCAGGTCCCCTAGAAGGTTTAGTGGATGGGAGCTGGAGCACAGGGATTGTGGAGCAATCCCAGAAGAAAGGCTGCTGTTGACTGTGAAGAGATGGATCAAGGGGATGTGAGGGAGGAGACTGTGGTGGGAAAAGCCTGTGGAGGAAAGTCAGGCATCCATGGAAACAAGGCAATCCTACTGAGTCATGCACGGGGTTGGAGCCATCACCATAGCCTCTCTCTCCCCACATGCTAGCATCCTCAGCTGAACAATATAAAGTCTGGCCCATCAAGTGCCTGGTACATGGAACAACAGAATAGAACCCCACCTAGGGTGCCCCTTTAAGTGCCTGATGCACTGACCTACAGAGTAGGACCCCAGCCAGGGGCGGGGGAGTGGAGGGGTGGCAGGCCCTCTATATGCCTGATGCACCAAACAACAGAGAAGAACCTCAGGCAAGGGAGCCCTCAAAGTGCCTGAATGAGCAGAGCTATGGAGAAAGACTAGCCAAAAAGGCCTTCTGATCACCAGATACCAGAAGCTTGAAAAAAGACTCTGATAGGGCCATAACTCCTGTAGCTGAGGCAGTCCATGACCCTGAACACTTGAAGCCTTCAGGGTCCCTGTAACTCAAGCAATTGCACTACCTTCAGGCTCAACACTCACTGGGGCAGAGTTGCCACAAGCAAAAAATAGTCTTGCATCTGTGCACGCAAGGTCACTTTGGTCATGTCCAACTCTTTAAAACCCTGTGGACTGCCAAGCTTCTCTGTCAGTGGGGTTCTCCAGGCAAGAATACTGGAGGAGGTTGCCATACCCTTCTAGAGCACTATATTTTCTGCCGCCCTAGCCACCAACTCCCCTGAGTACCTGGCGCCGCCAGAGCCCTTGCAACCAAAGGAGCTGCACCACCTCCACTCCTGGCCCTCACTAGGGCAGACTCAAGTCCTCCAGCCAGCCTCAGGAGTAAACCTCAGTGGATGAGTCACATGCAGAGATGGAAATAAAATCACAATTGAAACCCAGGGGCAGTGCGGCTAAGGAAGAAGACCCAAAATCTCCCCACTGGCTGTACAAGCTGCAGATTAAATCCACACAATCAACTAGGCAGACTCTGTGTCTAAGGAATATACAAAAGGACTTTGAGAGCTCCACGAAAGAAAAAGCACTAATTCCGATACCTGTGGACATTGGAGGTAAGAACACCCAGGATTAGGACAAGATTTGAGTCTGGACCCCAAAGCAGGTCCAGAGACCAGGGCAGTGTTGAAGGGCATCCTAGGGAGGCGACGTCGACTGTGACTCCCAGTGAGGGAAAGGACGCTGACAGCAGAGACACGAGAAACATGTATTGTTCGTATATTTTGACTTGCTCTGTAGATTCTTTTGGACTTTTTCTTTTCTTTTTTTTTTTACTCTTTTACCCTCTGTTGTAGTTGTCGATTTTAATAGCACTATGAAATCTAATTATGCTTTTAAGTTTGTTTGTTTGTTTTTCAATCACACTTTTTCTTGCTGTTATAAACCTCTGCCTCTAGGGTGACTTTTTGCAGTTCTGTGGAGTTTTTTTTTTTTTTTTTTTACTTCTTTTTTCCTCCAGTTGTTATTTTTTTCTTCTTCTTCTCTCTTTCTTTCAAATTTTAAATTAATTTTTTAACTTTTTATTTTTTCTACACTTGTTCCTTTGTTTGCTTTTCCTACTATTCTTTTTGCATTGAAGCTAATCTTTATCATATATGTCTTCTTTGTCTACCTCTATTTAATTTCACATTTCTATTCTTTCTTTCTTACCTTTCTTTTTCTCACCATATTTATTACTTTTGTTTTCATTGCTTTATTCCCCAGTTGGCACCTTGCTTGTTTTTGTTTTCTAGTTTGTGGTTTAGTTAGTTTTGCTCTTAACTTGTGGATATAATTCTTGGTTTCCTTTGTTTGCCATGTCAATCTTTATTTTTGTTTAACTATTTGCTTGTGGGTTTATATATATATATATATATATATATATATGTATAAATATGTGTGTATATTCCATTATTTTAATGATAATTTACCTAATTCTGTAACTTCAATTTGTCTGGAGTTCATCTTTGGTTTCTCATTTCTGGGTATTTGTATTAATCCCATCTAATGCCATAACAAGCCACCTGTGGGATCCTCGTCCCTGGCCAGAGACGAAGCCCTTAGACCTTGCAATGGGAGCGCTGACTCCAAGACCTTAGCCTACAAGAGGACACCTAACCCTAGGAAGTATCAAACAGTGAGAACTCCCACAAAGGCAACCACTTGTGTACAAGACCTGTCATTACCCACCTGGCAGGAGCACCCTCTGCAGGACCCCTCATCCAAACAACAAACAAGACAAAAATACAAACCAAATCATCAGCAGAAAGGATTACCACCTCACTCAGCCTATCGGGGGGGGGGGGGGGGGGGGGGGGAAACTCAGCACAAATCTCACCCTACATGAAGCTTACAGAAACCACTGGACCAACCTTTATGGTGGCAGAAATCAAAAGGAAGAAAGAATTCATCCTTGAAGTCTGGGAAAAGAAGACTTCAAACACACTAAGTTAAAAAAAAAAAGTAATGAAAAGGCAGAGAAATGCTCCACAAATGAAGGAACAAACTATATACACAAGTTCAAATAAATGAAGAGGAAATAGACAAACTACCTGGAAAAGAATTCAGAATAATGATAGTAAAGCTGAACAAAAACCTTGAAAATAGAATGGAGAAAATGCAATACTCAATTAACAAAGACCTAGAAGAATTAAAGAATAAGCATACAGAGACAAACAACACAATTACTGAAATTGAAAAACCAATAGCAGAATATCTGCGAGCTGGAAGATAAAATGATGGAAATAACTGCTGAAGAGAAGAATAAAGTAAAAAGAGTGGAAGGAACTGAGAATAGTCTCAAAGACCTCTGCAACAATATTACGCAGACCAACATATGAATTATAGGGGTCTCAGAAGAAGAAGAGAAAAAGAAAGAGTATGAGAAAATTTTTGAAGAGACTATAGTTGAAAATTCTCCCAACATAGAAAAGTAAATAGTCAATCAAGTCCAAGAGGTGCAAAGAGTCCCATACAGGATAAAACCAAAGAGAAACACCCTAAGATAGATACTAATTAAACTAATAAAGATTAAACACAAAAAAAGAATATTAAAAGCAGCAAGAGAAAAGCAACAAGTAACATAAAAGGGAAGCCCCATACATTTAACAGTGGATCTTTCAGCACAAACGTTGCAGGTCAGAAGGGAATGGCAGGATATATTTAAACAACTGAAAGGGGAAAATCAACAACCAAGAGTACTCTACCTGGCAAGGATCTCATTCAAAGTTGATGGAGAAATAAAAAGCTTTCAAGACAAGCAAAAGTTAAGAGAATTCAGTACCACAAAACCAGCTTTACAACAAATGTTAAGGGGACTTATATAGTCAAGAATACAAAAGAAGGAAAAGATCTATGAAATCAACCCCAAACAATTAAGAAAATGGAAATAGGAACAAATATATCAATAATTACTTTAAATGTAAATGCATTAAATGCTCCAAACAAAAGACACAGACTAGCTGAATAGATAGAAAAATAAGATCCATATATATGCTTTCTACAATAAACCCACTTCAGACCTAAAGACACATATAGATTAGAAGTGAAAGGATGGAAAAATATATACCGTGCAAATGGAAAGCAAAAGAAAGTTGGAGTAGCAACCCTCATATTGAACAAAGTAGACCTTAAAATTAAGAATGTTACAAGAGATAAGGAAGGACACTACATAATGATCAAGGGGTAAATCCAAGAGGAAGATATAACAAATGTAAATATCTATGCACTCAAAATAGGAGCACCTCAATACATAATCAGACAAACACTAACAGGCATAAAAGGAGAAATTGACAGTAAGACAATAATAGTAGGAGACTTTAACACCCCACTTACACCAATGGACAGATCATCAAAACACAAAATCAATAATGAAACATAAGTCTTAAATGATGCATCAGATGAGATGGATCTCATTGATATCTTCAGGACTTTCCATCCAAGTACAGAAGAATACACCTTCTTTTTCAAGTGCACATGGAACATTCTCCAGGATAGACCACATCTTGGGTCATAAGTCAAACTAAAGCAAATTTAAGAAACTTGTATAAATTTAAGAAATATAAATTTAAGTAAATAAGAAAATTGAAAATTTAAGAAGATTGTAAATTTAATTTAAGAAATTTCTCAGTAAATTTAAGAAAATTGAAATTGTTATCAGCATCTTTTCTGACCACAACACTATGAGACTAGATATCAATTACAAGAAAAAAAAAAAAAAACTGTAAAAAACACAAGCACATGGAGATTAAACAACACCTTTCTAAATAACAAACAGGTTACTGAAGAAATCAAAAGGGAAATTAAAACATTTCTAGAAACAAATGACAAATGAAAACATGACAACTCAAAATCTATGAGATGCATCAAAGGCAATTCTAAGAGAGAAGTTTATAGTAATACAATCCTACCTCAAGGAACAAGAAAAACATTGAATAGAACACCTAACTTTACACCTAAAACAACTGGAAAAAAAGAATAACAAAAAAAAATTAGCAAAAGGAAAGAAATCATAAACACCCAAGCAGAAACAAATCAAAAAGAAATGAAAGAATAGTACAGATTAATAAAACTAAAAGCTGGTTCTTTGTGAAGATAAACAAAATTGACAAACCCTTAGCCAGTCTCATGAAGAAAAAAAAGAGAGAAGAATAAAATCAACAAAATTAGAAATGAAAAAGGAGAGGGTACAACAAACAGTGCATAAATACAAAGAATTATGAGACAATTATGAATGACTATATGACAATAAAATGGATAACCTGGAAAAAATGGACAGATTCTTAGAAAAGTTCAATCTTTCAAGAGTGGGCCAAGAAGAAATAGAAATTATGAACAACCCAGTCCCAAGCACTGATATCGAAAATGTGATCAAATATATCCCAAAAAGCAAAAGCCCAGGACCAGATGGCTTCAAAGGAGAATTCTGTCCAACATTTAGGGAAGAGTGAATGCCTATCCTTCTAAAACTATTTCAAGGAATTTCAGAGGAAGGAACACTTACAAACTCATTCTATGAGGCCACCATCACCCGTTTATCAAAACCAGACAAACACAAAAATAAATAACAAAACTACAGGCCAATATCACTGATGAACATAGATGCAAAAATCCTCTACAAAATTCTACCAAGTAGAATTCAACAACACAATCAAAACCTCATAACACCATGATCAAGTTGGGTTTATTCCAGGGATGCAAGGATTCTTTAATATATGCAAGTCAATCAATGTGATAAGCCATATTAACAAACTGAAAGATAAAAACCATATGATAAACATAATAGATGCAGAAAATGCCTTTGACAAAATTCAGCACCCATTTATGATTAAAACTCATCCAAAAATGGGCATAGAAGGAAACTACCTCAACATAGTTAAGAACATATATGATAAGACCACAGCAAACATTATTCTCAATGGTGAAAAACTGAAAGCATTCCCCATAAGATCAGGAACAAGACAAGGGTGTCAACTCTCACTGCTATTATTCAAAATAGTTTTGGAAGTCCTAGATAAAGCAATCATAGAAGAAAAAGAAACAGAAGAAATCCAGATTAGAAAAGAAGTAAAGCTCTCACTGTTTGCAGATCACATGATACTATACATAGAAAACTCTAAAGATAATATCAGAAGAACTAGAGCTAATCAGTGAATTTAGCAAAGTCGCAGGATACAAAATCAATACACAGAAATCACTTCCATTCCTATATACTAACAATGCAAAGTCAAAAAAGAATTAAGGAATCAATCCCATTCACCATTGCAAAAAAAAAAAAAAAAAGAAACAAATATCTAGGAATAAACCTACCTAAGTAGACAAATAAAGAAGGCAATGGCACCCCACTCCAGTACTCTTGCTTGGAAAATCCCATGGATGGAGGAGCCTGGTAGACTGCAGTCCATGGGGTCGTGAAGAGTCGGACACAACTGAGTGACTTCACTTTCACTTTTCACTTTCATGCATTGGAGAAGGAAATGGCAACCCACTCCAGTGTTCTTGCCTAGAGAATCCCAGGGACGGGGGAGCCTGGTAGGCTGCCATCTATGGGGTCGCACAGAGTAGGACATGACTGAAGTGACTTAGCAACAAGTAGACAAAAGAACTGTATACAGAAAATTATGACACTAATGAAAGAAACCAAAGTGACATAAACAGATGGAAAGATATTCCACGTTCCTGGGTAGGAAGAATCAATGTTGTGAAAATGACTATAGTACCAAATACAATCTAGAAATTCAACGTAATCCCTATCAAATTACCAATGTCATTTTTCATAGAACTAGAACAAAAAAATTCACAATTCATATGGAAACTCAAAAGACCCTGAATAGCCAAAACAGTCTTGAGAAAGAAGAATAGAGCTGGAGGAATCAACCTTCCTGACTTCAGATTATACTACAAAGCTACAGTCATCAAGACAATATGGTACTAGCACAAAAACAGAAATATAGACAAATGGAACAAGTTAGAAAGCCCAGAAATAAGTCCATGCACATATGGGCACCTTATTTTTGACAAAGGAGGCAAGAATATACAATGGGGCAAAGACAGCCTCTTCAATAAATTATGCTGGGAAAACTGGACAGCTACATGTAAAAGAATGAAATTAGAACACCTCCTGACACCATACACAAAGATAAACTCAAAATTGATTAAAGACCTAAATGTAAGTCCAGAAACTATAAAACTATTGGAGGAAAACATTGGCAGAGCACTCAGTGGCATAAATCAAAGCAAGGTACTCTATGACCCACCTTCTAGAGTAATGGAACTTTTAAAAAAAAGTAAACAAGTGGGATCTAATTAAACTTAAAAGTTTTTGCACAGCAAAGTAAACTATAATCAAGGTGAAAAGACAACCTCAGAATGGGGGAAAATAATAGCAAGTGAAACAACTAACAAAGGATTAATTTCCAAAATATACAAGCAGCTCATACAGCTCAATATCAGAAAAACAGACAACCCAGTAAAAACGTGAGGGAAAGACCTAAGCAGCCGTTTCTCCAAAGAAGACATTCAGATGGCTAACAAACACATGAAAATATGCTCAACATCACTCATTATCAGAAAAATATAAGTCAAAACTACAATGAGATATCATCTCACACTGGTCAAAATGTCCATCATAAAAAAATCTACAAGCAATAAATGCTGGAAAGGATGTGTAGAAAGAGAACCCTCTTGCACTGTTGGTGGGAATGTAAATTGATAGAGCCATTATGGAAGATGGTATGGAGATTCCTTGAAAAACTAGGAATCAAACCACTATATTACCCAGCTGTCCCACCCCTCGGCAAATACCCTGAGGAAACCAAAACTGAAAAAGACACATGTACCCCAATGTTCACTGCAGCACTATTTATAATAGCTAGAACATGGAAGCAACCTAGATGTCCATCAACAGATGAATGGATAAAGAAGTCATGGTACATATACACAGTGAAATATTACTCAGCCATAAAAAGGAACACATTTGCATCAGTTCTAATGAGGTGAATTAACCTAGATCCTATTATATAGAGTGAAGTAAGTCAGAAAGTGAAAGATAAATATTGTATACAAACACACATATATAGAATCTAGAAAGAGGGTACTGAAGAGTTTATTTGCAGGGCAGCAGTGAAGAAACAGACATAGAGAACAGACTTATGGACAGAGGGAGAGGGGAGGAGAGGGTGAAATGTATATAGAGAGTAACGTGGAAACTTATATTACCATATGTAAAATAGATAGCCAGTGGGAATTTGCTGTATGTCTCAGGAAACTCAAACAGGGGCTCTGTATCAACCTAGAGAGGTGGGATTGGGAGGTAGATGGGAGGGAGGTTCAAAAGGGAGGGGACATATGTATACCTATGGCTGATTCATTTGAGGTTTGACAGAAAACAACAAAATTCTGTAAATCAACTATCTTTTAATTAAAATATAAATAAATTTTTAAAAATTAGTATTGTAATATAGATGCATTAAAATATTAACAGTGTTTGTTTCTCAGTGGTAGAAAAATGTTTGGATTTTGCAAGGGTTCTTTCTTTATTTCCTTTATATTTTATGTATTTTCTACATTTTATAAGTATGTATTACTTTTATAATAATGAAAGGATCTTTTAAACAAGGAATTTGATAGGATAAAATATAATAGCTATTGGGTATCCAACAGCTATGGTTATTCTTGCATTTATTTCTGGTCTTAGACTACTTGTAACACTGCAGAGTCAAGTGAAATGAAATCCCATTCCCTTCCTCCAAATCTCCCCTGTAATGGCAATTCTGATGATTTTCCTGAGTTCATGTTATATTTATCAGCACTATAGCAGTGGGAAAAAATCGCAGCTGAGTATATTCCCTACATGTCTGTTTTATACGGGATTCATCCAATAATAACCCTTTAGGAGCCTTGAGCTTCCCCAATTTACTCGCTCAATTTTTTAGAAGAAATCAGTGGTAGCTGTTTCTAAGGCTACCTCATAGTTGTTTGGCAGTTAAATATATTTTCCTGTCAACTAAAAAAAAAAAAAAAATGATGCACAATGTGAGAGTCACAAGTTAAGTTTCATTTGGGGCAAAATGAGGACTTCAGCTGGGGAGACGGCACCTCAGATAGCTCTGATAAGTTGCTTCAAAGAAGTAGTGGGGGAAGTTCAATATATATGATTTTGGTGGTCAATATATATGATTTTGGTGAAGTTCAGTGCAATCAAGCACTGATTTTACAAAAATTTTTCTGCTAATTATGAGGAGCTGATGTAACCATGAAGGGATTTAGTGCTTTTCTAGATATGAAGAGATGCAAGGCTTGGGATCATGAAATCAATTCCTGAAAATATTTAACTATCTAAAGACTTGTTCCACAAGTCTCCCTGGACCACAAAGTGCCTCATTCTCCACACTAAACTCCCTTCAGGGTGTCAAAGGTCAATAGCTGCAGCAGCACAGGATTCAATTTCTGTAGAGGCAGATTGAAAATGCCCTTGGCAAGTGCCAATTTGTAGTTGACAGGCTCTGCTCATGGTGATAAATTCAAATATACTTTGGGAGGCATTTCATGACCATTTCATTCCACAGTGCTAAGAAGGCTCATTCCTAGTTCTGGAGAAGATTTTGCTAATAGGCCACTCAATGTGGTATTACTGGACTAGGTCTTAATTGTCGAAGATATCTGGACACCTGTCTTCTAGTTATGGTCCAGGAAAATGTTCCCTCTTATTGCATCTTCTGATATCTAGAGTTACACTCTTACAATCATTGATAACATACAGAACTATATATTTGATCAACTGCTGCAAGCCACCTAGTCATCATTTTTGTTGGAGGCTCAGTTCCATAGTTGGTAATTGTAAGGAAAAAAATCCCGTAAAACAGACAAAATACAAACTGTAACATTAATGGAGTTATAAGTAAATATTTCAGGCAAGAGCTTTCCACTAAAAACCAGTTTTTGAAAACATTGTCAAGACTAGGGAATGGGTCACTTAAGGCAGAAATCTGATTTTTCATATGGTTTCTTAAATGTGTTATATTAGAGGAATTATTAGGTATGAAAACACAGCATTCAGCTTGAATTATGGCACAGGAACCTCCCTGAGATGCTATAAGAATGTCATTCAGTTTTATAGCACTGCTTTTTCCATCATAGAGTCTTCAGAATTCAATAGGTTAATAGCCTGGTTACTATCATTTAGTTTGTTGAGTGAAAGTTGTCAAGACTTCGATATGGCTAATTATATCCTCCAATCTTATTGAAAACACAAAAATAGCTGCCAATAGTCATAAAAGTGGAATAGAGATCTCTTGACCCATTGGGCTCACACCAATTGTAGATTGGCTTGGATCACCTCTAATTTGTTACATATGTGACCTTGAGTACATGGGAATCCCAGGATACACCTTCTTATCCATCTAGGTGGAAGCCAAGGCCACAAATTAGTACTACAAATCCACTGAGTTCCATTAGGTACAACCCAGTGAATCTCTGGTCTGATCCAGTCAGTTCCATGCTAATCATTGTCTCTAAGGGTAATAATACGTAGGCATTGTTAATAAGGCATCCAGCCTAGCTTCTTAATGTTACTAGTTTGATCATCCTTAGTATGATTTAGTTGTTCCCAACATAAAGGAACTTTTAAACTTAAATGACTATAGCCTGGTGTTAACCATATAGATTCATTCCATAATGGTGGGAGCTTTCCTTTTAATAGATGAGAGGTTACAGTTTTTGACTGAGACTTAGCTTATCATTCTGATTGAGCTTGAGTGACCTTAAAAGAAAATTTAAATCTATGGCCAGGGTCAGAGCAGGTATTATTAATTGACCAGGTCCATCTAGCAGTATCATGAGTAGGCAGAACAGGACTGAATTCTCCTTCTTCTAAAATAAACTTCCTAAGGGTCATCCAATTAGAGCCTTGGAGTGGAGAAATACATTAAGAAAATTTAGAAGTATTAGACATAGATAATTGGCAACAAATCCAACAACTGGACTGATATTTTAAAATTAGCATAAGATTGTGTCCATGATAGAAAACATTTGATTTATATGCAAAAGTCCAAGAAGTCAAGAAAATGTTATAAATGATCATACAACCCAGGTCCAGCATCTTTGGCACGCTGTCTACTTCTGATGTCATCTTCTTCTTGTCCTGGTGTGAGTGTAGCTCCTCCTCTATTTGAGTGTCATTGTAAAGTGAGTTTGAAATCAGCAGTCCTCTCAGTGTAGGGGCCTTTGAAATTGGAAATTAATCCAAGAGTCAATTTCCCTTCAATTTCCCTGAGCTTTTGAGCTAGTTAGAGTACTTGATAAGAATGTCCTTCCATCCAGGTTGGAGACAGCCCTTTAAATTATGTCTTTTCTAGTATATAATACACAATTTCCTTGTTTCAGATCATGGGGCATCTGATCTTCATCCAAAGATTACTGAGCTAAGCTTCAGAAAAAAAAAGCTTTGAGTATCCTTTAACAATACAATTAAATTTTACATTTATGTAGCATAAAAGCAAAGAACTATCCAGGAAGTGAGTGTTAGTAGATACAGCCCTTCATTAACAAATGCATTTAACATTCATTGAAACATCTTTTTCTCCCTAAAATTATCCTCATTTTTACCAAATATAACCAAACTAAACTAGTTTGTTTTAAAAATAAGTCTGGTTTCAATAAATTTGGCTTAATGACTTATATAAATATAATTGATCATAGACTTTTTTGTTTTGCTGAAACTTTTATAAAGAGTCTCAAACTGAACTTTTAAAAAACATCTCAGGGTTAGGAAACTCACACCAAAGGCACATCACAGATTTTGCCTAACAGATCTAGGTCAATTTCTCCCTTCTCAATTTCTCCAAAATTCTTTGAGATTTCTGTACCTGTTTGAGACAGCCTTCCTGGCTTATCTGATAAAGCTACTGGAAACCTAAGAGTTTCCAATCTCTGGAGGGATCTAATAGAAAAGGTGAATGTTTTAATTTTGCTTAAAAAAGTATAATTTCACTAAATTACTCTAAATCATAACTAGAGGGGAAGGGATTCCTTACACTTGGAAAAGACGGATTCAAATCAGTAATTTTTCAGCTAGAAACCATAAAAGTTATAAGCATATTCATCCATTAACTGAGTCCTTTTTTTAATCTTTTAAGAAGCAATCAGGCTTCCCAATAGAATCTTTTACCTTCTTTCCCAGTCCAGAATTATGGTCTGAAAGTCAGAAATCCAAAAGTCTTTTTTATAAATCTTGAAGAGGAAACATTTTTGCAAAAGCAGCAAAATAAAAACATAACTGTCAATAATGACAAAAGACTTAAGAAGAAATGTTTAAAATCTTATTACAATGCATTAACAAAGATATTTGGTTACTGCTGTGACAACACTTTAAGATAGTATCTAGAATTATGGCTGATAAAATTTTCCCAGGACATATCAGAATTTTAGAAACTAAATATAATTTCTAGGATATCTATATTAGTAATATTTACCACACAACATAACCTGAGGAGATTTATTACTCATCTGACAATCTGTCCCATGTAATCCAACATATCCAATGGACCTAAGGAGGAGCCTGGTAGGCTGTAGTCCATGGGGTCGTGAAGAGTCGAACACGACTGAGCAACTTCACTTTCACTTTTCACTTTCATGCATTGGAGAAGGAAACGGCAACCCACTCCAGTGTTCTTGCCTGGAGAATCCCAGGGAAGGGAGAGCCTGGTGAGCTGCCATCTATGGGATCGCACAGAGTCGGACACGACGGAAGCGACTTAGCAGCAGCAGCAGCAATTAGCTGAATATCTCTCATTGGGATGTTTCAGGGACCCCAAAGTTAGCTAGAGGTCAAAGTTAGCATCCTGAAGTTAGCTAGAGGTCAAAATTGCTTCATTAGAATTTTATTTAGGAAGCTTTCTCAATAAATATCAAAAGGGTTCAAAATACTCAAATAGGATCATAGGTCACTATGAAACAATAGTTATTCACTTAGCGAAAGTAGCAATAAAAGATTTGAAAGGCAAATACAGAACAGATCATTTATGAGGTAAAAAAAGTTAAAAATCTTTTATCAAATGCAGTTCAATATCTGAAGAAAGCTTGTCCTCTTAGCCAAATTCAAGTTTTACAGAAACTTACTTTTAAATTCATTTACTTAATTAAATTGATTTTAAACTGAGTAAGTCTTGACCATGCACAAAACTCTTTTCTAATGGTCCACTTTCCACAAACCTTGTTACACTTTCTGTATTCATAATTTTATTTCCCATTCAGAAATATCACCTGTAAGTCAGACCTACTTCCTTTTCCCTTCAGTTCAGTTCTGTTGCTCAGTCGTGTCCGACTCTTTGCAACCCCATGAACTGCAGCACGCCAGGCCTCCCTGTCCATCACCAACTCCCGGAGTTCACTCAAACTCACGTCCATAGAATCTGTGATGCCATCCAGCCATCTCATATCCTGTCTTCCCCTTCTCCTCCTGCTCCCAATCCCTCCCAGCATCAGGGTCTTTTCCAATGAGTCAACTCTTCCCATGAGGTGGCCAAAGTATAGGAGTTTCACCTTTAGCATCAGTCCTTCCAAAGAACACCCAGGACTGATTTCCTTTAGAATGGACTGATTGGATCTCCTTGCAGGCCAAAGGACTCTCAAGAGCCTTCTCCAACACCACAGTTCAAAAGCATCAATTCTTTGGCGCTCAGCTTTCTTCACAGTCCAACTCTTACATCCATACGTGACCACTGTAAAAATCATAGCCTTGACTAGATGGACCTTTGTTGGCAAAGTAATGTCTCTGCTTTTGAATATGCTGTCTCGGTTGGTAATAACTTTCCTTCCAAGGAGTAAGTGTCTTTTAATTTCGTGGCTGAAATCACAATCTACAGTGATTTTGGAGCCCCCAAAAAGAAGTCTGACACTGTTTCCACTGTTTCCCCATCTATTTCCCATGAAGTGATGGGACCGGATGACATGATCTTAGTTTTCTGAATGTTGAGCTTTAAGCCAACTTTTTCACTCTCCTCTTTCACTTTCATCAAGAGGCTTTTTAGTTCCTCTACACTTTCTGCTATAAGGGTGGTGTCATCTACATATCTGAAGTTATTGATATTTCTCCCGGCAATCTTGATTCCAGCTTGTGCTTCTTCCAGCCCAGTGTTTCCCATGATGTACTCTGCATAGAAGTTCAATAAGCAGGGTGATGATATACAGCCTTGATATACTCCTTTTCCTATTTGGAGCCAGTCTGTTTTTCCATGTCCAGTTCTAACTGCTGCTTCCTGACCTGCATACAGGTTTCTCAAGAGGCAGGTCAGGTGGTCTGGTATTCCCACCTCTTTAAGAATTTTCCACAGTTTATTGTGATCCACACAGTCAAAGGCTTTGGCATAGTCAATAAAGCAGGAATAGATGTTTTTTCTGGAACTCTCTTGCTTTTTTGATGATCCAGTGGATGTTGGCAATTTGATCTCTGGTTCCTCTGCCTTTTCTAAAACCACCTTGGACATCTCAAAGTTCACGGTTCACGTACTGCTGAAGCCTGGCTTGGAGAATTTTGAGCATTACTTTACTAGTGTGTGAGATGAGGACAATTGTGCAGTAGTTTGGGCAGTCTTTGACATTGCTTTTCTTTGGGATTGGAATGAAAACTGACCTTTTCCAGTCCTGTGGCCACTGCTGAGTTTTCCAAATTTGCTGGCATATTGAATGCAGCACTCTCACAGCATCATCTTTCAGGATTTGAAATAGCTCAACTGGAATTCCATCACCTCTACTAGCTTTGTTCATAGTGATGCTTTCTAAGCCCCACTTGACTTCACATTCCAGGATGTCTGGCTCTAGGTGAGTGATCACACCATCGTGATTATGTTGGTTGTGAAGATCATTTTTGTACAGTTCTTCTGTGTATTCTTGCCACCTCTTCTTAATATCTTCTGCTTCTGTTAGGTCCATACCATTTCTGTCCTTTATTGAGCCCATCTTTGCATGAAATGTTCCCTTGGTATCTCTAATTTTCTTGAAGAGATCTCTAGTCTTTCCCATTCTATTGTTTTCCTCTATTTCTTTGCATTGATCACTGAGGAAGACTTTCTAATCTCTCCTTGCTATTCTTTGGAACTCTGCATTTAGATGCTTATACCTTTCCTTTTCTCCTTTGCTTTTCACTTCTCTTCTCTTCACAGCTATTTGTAAGGCCTCCTCAGACAGTCATTTTTCTTTTTTGCATTTCTTTTTCTTGGGGATGGTCTTGATCCCTCTCTCCTGTACAATGTCGCGAACCTCCGTCCATAGTTCATCAGGCACTCTATCCATCAGATCTAGTCCCTTAAATCTATTTCTCACTTCTGCTGTATAATCATAAGGAATTTGATTTAGGTCATTCCTGAATGGTCTAGTGGTTTTCCCTACTTTCTTCAATTTAAGTCTGAATTTGGCAATAAGGAGTTCATGATCTGTGCCACAGTCAGCTCCTGGTCTTGTTTTTGCTGACTGCATAGAGCTTCTCCATCTTTGGCTGCAAAGTATATAATCAATCTGATTTCGGTGTTGACCATCTGGTGATGTCCATGTGTAGAGTCTTCTCTTGTGTTGTTGGAAAAGGGTGTTTGCTATGACCAGTGCGTTCTTTTGGCAAAACTCTATTTGCCTTTACCCTGCTTCATTCCACATTCCAAGGCCAAATTTGCCTGTTACCCCAGGTGTTTCTTGACTTCCTACTTTTGCATTCCAGTCCCCTATAATGAAAAGGACATCTTTTTTGGGTGTTAGTTCTAAAAGGTCTTGTAGGTCTTCATAGAACCGTTCACCTTCAGCTTCTTCAGCATTACTGGTTGGGGCATAGACTTGGATTACTGTGATATTGAATGGTTTGCCTTGGAAACGAACAGAGATCATTTTGTCGTTTTTGAGACTGCATCCAAGTACTGCATTTCAGACTCTTTTGTTGACCATGATGGCTACTCCATTTCTTCTAAGGGATTCCTGCACGCAGTAGTAGATATAATGGTCATCTGAGTTAAATTCACCCATTCCAGTCCATTTTAGTTCGCTGATTCCTAGAATGTCAACATTCACTCTTGCCATCTCCTGTTTGACTACTTCCAATTTGCCTTGATTCATGGACCTAACATTCCAGGTTCATATACAATATTGCTCTTTACAGCATCGGACCTTGCTTTTATCACCAGTCACATCCACAACTGGGTGTTGTTTTTGCTTTGGCTCCATCCCTTCATTCTTTCTGGAGTTATTTCTCCACTGATCTCCAGTAGCATATTGGGCACCTGCTGACCTGGGGAGTTCCTCTTTCAGTATCCTATCATTTTGCCTTTTCATACTGCTCATGGGGGTTCTCAAGGCAAGAATACTGAAGTGGTTTGCCATTCCCTTCTCCAGTGGACCGCATTCTGTCAGACCTCTCCACCATGACCCACCCGTCTTGGGTGGCCCCCACATGCCATGGCTTAATTTCATTGAGTTAGACGAGGCTGTGGTCTGTGTGATTACATTGACTAGTTTTCTGTGATTATTCTTTGTGTGTCTGCCCTCTAATGCCTTTTCCCTTAACAAAATGCAATTTAATTCCTCACGTCTTTACTGAAAACACACATCCTACTTTTCTTAAGCAACCATGAACTGTCCTTTGTATTAGCATTCAGTAGATTAGTGAATGTAAATACCAATGATAATTTCTAAAAACTTCTACTTTCTTATAGAGAATATCTCAAGGTGACACCAAACATTATTCATTAATAGTCCAAAATCTCTTTAGTTTCTCTGTAAGAGGAAGTTAGTGTTCAGTAATTAATATTTTAGAATCTTATTTTATTTAGAAATGACCTAGCTATTCAATAAACCTCCATCACTTAGTTTAGCACAAACCTAGAAATTAAAGTTACCCAAATCTGGAAAGACTATTTTAGACATATATTCCTAAAGTATTTTTATTCTTAATAGAATTTATCTAAAAGCTCCTATCTCATGTACATTTTCTTTCCTTAAAAGTTTCCTCACTCAAGTTTATTTCCTTGCTGACAAACTTGTAAGAGATATAACTTATATTAAACCTAGACACAATGAAAATGCTATGTTTAATATTAATGACTCAGACATGTCTACATTAATTAGATGAACAAACAAATATTAATACCAAGTATTTAATACTGAATATTTCCCAGTTCATGTGAACCTGAGATACATTTAGGTTAATTTCTCTTGTATTTAGAACTGTTTGATTTGTAAGCACTTACTTTTCTTTAAAAAAGAAAATTCACTGGAGGTAAGGGCTTCCCTCGTGGCTCAGATGGTAAAGTGTCTGCCTGCAATGCAGGAGACCTGGGTTCAATCCCTGGGTCGGGAAGATCCCCTGGAGAAGGAAATGACAATCCACTCTAGCACTCTTGCCTGGAAAATCCCATGGATGGAGGAGCCTGATAGGCTACAGTCCATGGGGTCGCAAAGAGTTGGACACAACTGAGCGACTTCACTTCACTTTTCTTTAGGCCAATTAGATTAGAGCTCATTCACAAATTAACCTCAGCAATATTAGCCAAAGACAAAGACACATGCTGAGACATACACATATCCAGACAGACACAATGTGAGATCTAGCTTCATTTTTTAAACGTAGTCATGAATCAGATATCATAACATAAAACTCACTAATTGTAAATACAAATTGGAATAAAAAAATTTTTAAAGGTTTCATTCTCTTTTCCCCCACTCAATTTTAGGAAGTAGAGATGGTCTAGATAACTTGTCCAGAGAGCTCTGGTCTAGAGGCATAGGGAGGGAAAATCAATTTATCTTAGTAGGAGTTATTCCCTTTGGGCAAGAATTCTAAAGAGATTTCTTTTTCTTGAAACTTTCTCTACTGTTTGGGAATTAAACTGGTTGGGGGCTGGTTAACCTTAAACTGGCATTATGCACTTAACTTGGTGCAAATGAAGATTCATAATTTTCATAGATATCTCCTTTTCTTTCCTTTTAATGGTTTTGAAAAGTTGGTTAGCCAATGTAACAAGGGTGTTTTGTGTGTAACTCAGACCAACCTGGACTGTCTTTTTGACTAGAGTAGACAAATTCTCACTTAAGCCTTCTTGAAAGGCTGCTGCTGCTGCTAAGTCACTTCAGTCGTGTCCGACTCTGTGCTACCCCATAGACAGCAGCCCACCAGGCTCCCTCGTCCCTGGGATTCTCTAGGCAAGAACACTGGAGTGGGTTGCCATTTCCTTCTCCAACGGATGAAAGTGAAAAGTGAAAGTGAAGTCACTCAGTCGTGTCTGACTCTTAGCGACCCCATGGACTGCAGCCTACCAGGCTCCTCCGCCATGGGATTTTCCAGGCAAGAGTACTGGAGTGGGGTGCCATTGCCTTCTCCTCTTGAAAGGCAGAGTTAAGCAAAGGATCATTTTGGTAGTTAGAGAATGATTCAGGTGTCAAGTCCAAATATTGCTTAAAAGTTTCTTTCCCAATCTCCCATAATAGTCTGGATTGATTCATTCAGTCTTCACTAGCATTGTTGAACCTTTGTCCACTTTATGATTTTTGGAGAAAGCTCTGGGATAGGTTTGAGTAATTTCTAAGTTAATTCATTCAGTACAAGCCTCTGGACTATGTAACCAAAATTCCATTGAGGGTAATTTCCATCCTGCTTTCTCTATACATTTCCTTGCTTTGCTTTCAGAAACTAACAGCTGTATTAGTTGATATGGATCTGAAAACCTGGGATCGTAAGTTCAGATGGTTAATTCAAAATTTTCAGCAAATCCCAATGCATTCTGAGTTGGACTGGGAAATTTCTTAGCCAAGGCTCTAAGTTCTGTTTGCATCCTGGATGTATAGGAAAGCAACAAGAACAATTCATTTCTCCCTGTAATAGATTTCTCCTTAAGGGAGCCATAATCATTTCTGATTTTTTGATCTTCCTTTTCTGGGAAAAGGAAAGCAGCAGGAGGGAGAAGAGTTGGAAGAGAAAAACTGTCTGATCCAGGCAGTTCAAACAGAAGAGGATATATGGGAAGAGCAGAGGGAGAGGCAGAGTCAGTGCTAGCAGCCTTTTTTAGTTCTGATTATAGCTTCAAGCAATTTCTTGTTTTTGTTGTTGTCATTTTTGTTGCTCAGTCCCTCAGTCGTGTGCAACTCTTTATGACCCAATGGACTGCAGCACTTCAGGCTTCCCTACCCTTCACTATCTCTTAGAGTTTGATCAAACTCATATTCATTGAATTGATGATGCCATCTAACTATCTAATCTTCTGTTGTCTCCTCCTCCTCCTGCCTTGAATCTTTCCCAGCATCAGAGTTTTGTCCAATGAGTCAACTCTTAGCATCAGGTGGTCAAAGTATTCGAGCTTCAGCTTCAGCATCAGTCCTTCCAGTGAATATTCAAGGTTAATTTCCTTTAGAATTGACTGGTTTAATCTCAATGCTGCCCAAGGGACTCTCAAGAGTCTTCTCCAGCACCACAGTTTGAAAGCATCAATTCTTTGGTGCTCAAGCTTCTTTATGGTCCACCTCTCTATCTCATACATGATCAATGGAAAAACCATAGCTTTCACCATAGGAGCTTTTTTGGCAAAGAGATGTCTCTGCTTTTCAATACACTGTCTAGATTTGTCATTGCTTTTCTTCCAAGGAGCAAGCATCTTTTAATTTTATGGCTGCAGTCCTTACCCACAGTAATTTTGGAGACCAAGAAAATCGTTTGTCACTGTTGCCATTTTCCCCCATCAATTTGCCATGCTAGTGATGGGACTGGATACCATGATCTTAGTTTCTTGAATGTTGAGTTTTAAGCTAGCTTTTTCACTCTCTTCTTTCACCTTCATCAATAGGCTTTTTAGTTCCTCTGCACTTTCTGCCATTAGGGTGGTATCATCTGCATATCTGAGGTTACTGATATTTCTCCCGGAAATCTTGATTCCAGCTTGAACTTTATCAAGCCAGGAAATTTTCATGATGTACTCTGCATGTAAGTTAAATAAGGAGTGTGAAAATATACAGCCTTGATGTACTCCTTTCCCAATTTTGAACCAGTCCAATTCTCATGCTTTTTCAATGATCCAACAGATATTTGCAATTTGATCTCTGGTTCCTCTGCCTTTTCTAATTGCAGCTTGCTTATCTGGAAGTTCTCAGTACATGTACTATTGAAGCCTAGCTTGAAGGGTTTTGAGCATTATCTTGCTAGCATGTGAAATGAGTGCAATTGCATAATAGTTTGAACATTCTTAGGCATTGCCCTTCTTTGAGACTGGAATGAAAGCTGACCTTTTACAGTCCTGTGGCCACTGCTGAGTTTTCCACATTTGCTGACATACTGAGTGCAGCACTTTAATAGCATCATCTTTTAGGATTTGAAATAACTCAGTTGGAATTCCATCACTTCCACTAATTTGTTCATAGTAATGCTTCCTAAGGCCTACTTGACTTCACACTCCAGGATGTATGGCTGTAGGTGACTGACCATTCCATCATGGTCATCCAGGTCATTAAGACCTTTTTTATATAGTTCTTGTGTGTATTCTTGCCACTTTTTCTTAATATCTTCTGCTTCTGTTAGGTACATACTGTTGCTGTGTTTTATTGTGCCCATTTTCTCAAGAAATGTTCCCTTGGTATTTCTAATTTTCTTGAGGAGATCTCCAGTCTTTTCCATCTTGTTGTTTTCCTCTATTTATTTGCATTGACCACTTAGGAAGACTTTCTTATCTCTTCTTTCTATTCTTTGTAACTCTGCATTCAGATGGATATATCTTTCCTTTTCTCCTTTGCCTTTCGTTTCTTGTCTTTTCTCAGTTATTTGTAAGGCCTCCTCAGACAACCATTTTGCCTTTCCACATTTCTTTTTCTTGGGGATGGTTTTGGTCACTGCCTCCTGTACAATGTTGTACAACTCTGTCCATAGTTCTTCTGGCATTCTATCAGATCTAATCCCTTAAACCTATTTGTCACTTTCACTGTATAATTGTAAGGGATTTGATTTAGGTCATACCTGAATGGCCTACTGGTTTTCTCTCTTTTCTTCAATTTAAGTCTGAATTTTATAATAAAGAATTCATGATCTGAGCCACTATCAGCTCCTGGTTTTGATGACTGTATAGAGCTTCTCCATCTCTGGCTTCAAATAATATAATCAATCTGATTTCAGCATTGACCATTTGGTGTCCACGTGTAGAGTTATCTCTTGTGTTGTTGGAAGAGGCTGTTTGCTATAACCAGTGTGATCTCTTGGCAAAATTCTGTTCACCTTTGCCCTGCTTCATTTTGTACTCCAAGGCCAAACTTTCCTGTTACTCAGGTATCTCTTGACTTCCTACTTTTGCATTCAAGTCCCCTATGATGAAACGGACATCTTTTTTGGTGTTAGTTCTAGAAGATTTTGTAGGTCTTCATATAACCTTTCAACTTCATTTTTCTTGGCATTAGTGATTGGGACATAGACTTGGATTTCTGTGATGTTGAATGGCTTGCCTTCAAAATGAACCAAGATCATTCTGTCATTTTTGAGATTGTATCCAAGTACTGTATTTTGGACTCTTGTTGTGTATGAGGGTTACTCCATTCCTACTAAAGGATTCTTGCCCACAGTAGTAGATATAGTGGCCATCTGAATTAAATTCACCAATTCCAATCTATTTTAGTTCATTGATTCCTAAAATGTTCACTCTTGCCTTCTCCTGTTTGACTACTTCCAGTTTACCTTGATTCATGGACCTAACATTCCAGGTTCCTATGCAATATTGTTCTTTACAGCATCTTTTTCTTTCTTCACAATTTCGTGAAGAGAAGATTCATTCTTACAGTAGATCTTAGCAACCTCAGCATATGAGCTTTTTTTCTTTCTTTAATTAAGAACTTTCACCTTTTCACTTTACTGTCTTTTCAGCATATCCAAATTGCCAGCACCACTATTTTTGTGCTTTAGAACCATTATTAAATAAAATGAGTTACTTGAACTCAAGCCCTGTGATACTGAAACAGTCAACCTGATAACAAGATAGACTACTAAGTGATTTATGGGTGGGGTATGCTGGACAAAGAGATGATTCACCTCAGGCAGGATGGAATGGGATGGCACCAGATTTCATAACTCTACTCAGAATGGTGCATAATTTAAAACTTATGAATTGCTTATGTCTGGAGT
This sequence comes from Bos indicus, assembly GCF_029378745.1. Classification (NCBI taxonomy): domain Eukaryota; kingdom Metazoa; phylum Chordata; class Mammalia; order Artiodactyla; family Bovidae; genus Bos; species Bos indicus. Next base: position 102,834,729 of record NC_091789.1, on the reverse strand, counting down.
TTTCCATTTAATGTCTTTGAACAATCATTAAATGAAAATGTGCATCATGAACCCAAATGAAGAAGATACTGGGTCAATACAATACTGTAAAGTAACCTCCAATTAAAATAAATAAATTTATATTAAAAAAATAAAAAGCAGAGACATTACTTTGCCAAAAAAAAGATACTGTACATAGGCTTTCTTCTATAAAATTTGGATTACATTATATGTAGTCCAAATCCTTTCTTTTCTCTTTTAGCATTATATTGTGAGCATTTTCCACATCTTAAAATTTTCAAGACTGTAATTTTTATTGGCAAATCGTATTTAATTAATTGTGATAACTATTTTCAGTCAGCATTTCAGTGTATCTTTTTTGCTATCAGTGTTATTTTTTAAGCTTACTAGATGTACTTAAAATTCATTTCCAACTAATTCTCTATAAACTTTATCCAAACCTCTGGTGACACTTCTTTTTTCAGATGATAAATATCAGAATCTTAGAAAAAGGAGATGGTAATAGAAACAGAAAGAGTTGAGAGAAAAGGGAAATAATGATAGGAAATAACCACTAGGGCTGCTTTGAGAGTTGTTATTAACTATTTGTGGCCTTGAATGAATGTGTAATGATAATGGCAGTATTTGTAATAATGGAATTTTTAAAATAACTTTATTTGTTCTCTTAAAAAATACATTTTTGGCATCCTCAAAAAGTAATATATCTGTTGTCAATGTCTTAACACTAAGAAAAAGCCTATTTGTAGTATTTCTTTGTTACTTGTTATCAATCCTCTCTACTCTCATTCCCTATCTTCCTGAAGCCATGGGAATAAAGAAGAGTTTTCCTGCAGAGGAATACAACTTGCTGTGGATTGGTTCCTAGATAAAGGCCATAAAGATATTACTGTATTTGTGCCTGCATGGAGAAAGGAGCAATCCCGCCCTGATGCACCAATTACAGGTACTAATTCAATTAAGACATTTCTTCTCATCCAGAAGCAAAGCTGGCAAGATAGTTTGGGGAGAGCCCAATGCTCCTAAATTAGATAAGTACTTTTCTAAATCTATTAAGTACACTTAAAATGTTTTTTTATTAAGTGTATTTTAAAGCAGATTTTTCCTGATCCAAATAATCTGTTGTGCTGTGGCACAGAGCAGTTAAATAGAGACTTCAATTTCAAGCAAAAAATAAAGCACACAGTTGAAAAAAAGAGTGTTTGTTTCTATTTGACCATAAGCTTCAGACAAAAAGGGGGACGAATTTGGTTATGAATATGACTGAGTTTTCCAAAATACTAAAGAAACCACCATAGACAATGGATCTCATCCTGTAGCAGATAAGTTTCTGTGGGATTTGCAAATTAGGGGTTAGAATAGAAAAAGAGAAAAGTACCATGGCATTCAAAGCTAATTTATCCATGAAGCACAATAGACCGAGTGCCTAGGGTTCATAATATATACTTTTAGGATCCCATGTAAGTGGTTTAATTTTGTTAGCTTTTTAACATCAGAGGGGAAAATTGAATATACCAATAAATATATAATAATGTACCTGACTGGATTATTTGTGTTTATACCAACATAGTTGTAAAGTATAAACCTAACATTTCTTTGTGGAAGAAAAGACCCATGAAGGCAAAAGTGCCTAAAGTTCACAAAAGTTATGATGTGGCCCTATTGGCAGGAGGATCACTACATTCATTTATGAAAGTGAAAGTGAACGTGATTTCGTTCAGTTGTGTCTGACTCTTTGCGACCCCATGGACTGTAGCCTACCAGGCTCCTCCCTCCACGGGATTCTCCAGGCAAGAGTACTAGAGTGGGTTGCCATTTCCTTCTCCAGTGGATCTTCCTGACCCAGGGATGGAACCCCGGGTCTCCCGCATTCCAGGCAGACGCTTTAACCTCTGAGCCACCAAAGCTAGCTCTTAACAGCATTTGAGAACATCAATACCCCAATTCTCTGAGTATCACGTCTTGCCTTATATACAAAATGAGAAGGTTCAGTGTCATGGGGTTGTCTGCCAACTGCTGAACAGGCTTCCAGCCTCAGTCTGACAGTGGATCCTGCTGCTAAGCTGCTGCTAAGTCACTTCAGTCATGTCCGACTCTGTGCGACCCCATAGACGGCAGCCCACCAGGCTCCGCCGTCCCTGGGATTCTCCAGGCAAGAACACTGGAGTGGGTTGCCATTTCCTTCTCCAATGCATGAAAGTGAAAAGTGAAACTGAAGTCGCTCAGTCGTGTCCGACTCTCAACGACCCCATGGGCTGCCGCCCACCAGGCTCCTCCGTCCATGGGACTTTCCAGGCAAGAGTACTGGAGTGGGTTGCCATTGCCTTCTCTGAGAGTGGATCCTGGCCCTACTCAAACTTCTTTCTTCATTAATAAAGAGGCTAAAAGGAAAGGGGGTCAGTACTCATATGCTACCACTTAATATTTTTCCTTAGTCGTGGCTTTCCTTCAGGCAGAAGGCAAAAATGTTAGTCCCTAAGAAAGATATATTATTCTCCTCCTGGCAGACACATCCTCATCATACTTCCCTGGTTTCTTCATCAACCAAAACCTGGCGCTGCAGCCAAAGGGCAAAATAAGCCTCAAAAATGTTAGGATATCACTATTATTTCTTACTGTTCATGCTAGTTTTAAAAAATTTATATGTCATTTAATCTATCTCCTTTGTTTTATCAGAAAGAAAACTGGAGTGGAAAGGGGAAAGCAACTTGGCTAAAATCACAGTCCAAAATGGTGCCATAGCCAGGAATAGTAGCTGCATTCTCTCTAAGAGCAAATAATATATTAAGCTAGTATCAACTTTTATATGTTTTAATATGGGAATAATGCTTTTAATTTCCAAAGATGATTTCTATTCTGTGACATATAATCCATATTTCAACAGATCAAGATATCCTACGTAAACTGGAGAAGGAAAAGATTCTTGTCTTTACACCATCCCGAAGGGTCCAGGGCAGGAGAGTTGTTTGCTATGATGACCGGTTCATAGTCAAACTGGCTTTTGATTCTGATGGCATCATTGTATCCAATGATAACTACCGAGACCTTCAAGTCGAAAAGCCAGAATGGAAGAAGTTTATAGAGGAGCGCTTGCTGATGTATTCTTTTGTGAATGACAAGTACGTTTCTTTCCTATAGGTTCTGAATAGCCTAAATCCAAATTACCACTAAGGACAGATTTAATTTCATTTCAATAAACATTTACTGAACACTTACTGTATATTGTGCATTATGCTGGTCACCATGGGAATAAAAGGCTGAATAAATAACAAAACTCACCCTTAAGAAGCTCAAAGTGTACTTAGAGAAGAGATTCCCACAATTTGTTGGGATAAACTCTATGGTTAGAACTTTTTTTAAATTGCTTTGTCTATGTGAAATGATATGAAAAAGTCTCACAGAGGAAATAACATTTGAGATGAAGTTTACAGACCGAGGAAAGAGGGCTTCTGGGCTTTATAGGTAAAGAGAACATCATGAATAAAGCTATAAAGATGTGAAAATGTGTTGCACATTGGGGGAACCGGCAGACATGTCAGTGTGGTTGGAACTTATAATCCACAGAAGAATGATGTATGGGAAAAATCATTCCTTTCTTGTGTTCAAGTGGAAAGAGAGGGAAGAACTGCAGACTTAGCAAAAGATAAACTTGAGGCAGAAAGGGCTATTAGAAGGCTATAACAATAGTATAAGCAACATGTAATGAAGGCCTGAACTCCTGAGAAGGGATAGTTTACCTCTTGCTTGCTTGCTTTCAGATTTATGCCTCCAGATGATCCTTTAGGACGTCATGGGCCAAGCCTTGAAAACTTCTTAAGAAAGAGACCCGTTGTTCCTGAACACAAGAAGCAACCATGTCCTTATGGTGAGTACCTATATGCAAAACTGAAGAAGTCTGTGAATACTTTTCTCTTCAAGCTTTCCCTTTCAAAGGGAAAATCCTGGCTTGTCCACTCTCTGTGAGTTAAAGTCTGTGTCTTCATATATTTTCAATTAGACATTTAAAGAACCATCCTAGAAATTTCCTGAGAAACAGATAACTAGAATTGAAGGAAAGAATAATTGTCACTAGTTAAAATGATTCATGTGTTCTAACTGTCTCTGTCCTGAGTAGTGTTGTTGGGGGCAGGGAAGTGCAGAAACTTACTTGATCTGTGGAAGAAGAAAGGCCAATGACAAACTGCATTTGGCCCCAAGAAGGATGTGTCTTTCAGGCAGGTGACTGCACCCTCTGTCAATATTACCCTTTTCTTCCAATCTGCACTTTCCAGTTTGCTTCCAAACTTTATCTTCATTTCCTATTTTAAATATAGTTTTCTACACCCATGGCTGATTCATGTCAATGTATGGCAAAAACCACTACAATATTGTAAAGTAATTAGCCTGCAATTAAAATAAATAAATTAATTTAAAATAAAATAAATAAATATATATAGTTTTCTAGAGTGCTTTCATGATCTTATGCAAGTCCCTGTGACACAAAGTTTATGAGCCTAACAGTAAGACATATGCTGCCTGGTCTGAGGCAAATTTGAATGTTCACTGTTTTTGAATAATCATTTATTTATAAGACATCTAGGTGTTTGTTCTCAACTATCATTTATTCATATCATAGAATATTTCATGTTTACTATCTTCATTTAATCCTCACAATGACCTTATAATAAAGACATTATTATGAACCTTGTTTACAGAATAGGAAAATGAGGCACAGAAATTAAAAATCACTTACCAAGGTCACATGGCTAGTAAGTGGCATAGCTGGAATTAAAGCTCAGATCTGACCAGCCTCCAGGCCAATGCTCTTTGCACTGAACCACTCTGCCTGCTACTGCTCTACACTGCCTCAGCATGCACGTTATGCCTAGACAAAGTTGTGAATTTCAGGAAAATGAAGACTGTTCAATGACAACTCTTACCTTTCCCACTGGAGTTTCCTCCCTAGGTTTCCACTTCTTTCCTCTCCACTCACAGTGTGTGATGCCACTATGGTGTTGTCTGTCTCCCGTCTTTAAGAACAGTTAGTTTTATATCTTAAACCCCAAAAGTAAAACTCTAACCTGAGTGACCAGATTGTTAAAACAGCCTCTGGCACAGAGAGTTGCACCACTGTGAGAGAGAGTCTTACCCCAGGGCATTATTTTTCAGGCAAAAAATGCACCTACGGCCACAAGTGCAAATACTACCATCCGGAGCGGGCCAACCAACCGCAGCGTTCGGTGGCTGATGAGCTCCGCATCAGTGCCAAACTGTCCACAGTAAAAACCATGAGTGAAGGCACCCTGGCCAAGTGTGGCACAGGGCTGTCTAGTGCCAAAGGTGACATAACCTCAGAAGTCAAACGCGTGACCCCCAAGCGTCAATCGGATCCCAGCATCCGGTCCGTGGCTGTGGAGCCTGAGGAATGGCTGTCCATTGCCCGTAAGCCTGAGGCCAGCTCTGTCCCCTCACTTGTGACTGCTTTAAGTGTCCCCACAATCCCACCCCCCAAAAGCCATGCAGTGGGTGCCCTCAACACCCGTTCAGCCAGCAGCCCAGTGCCAGGATCCTCTCATTTCTCCCACCAGAAGTCCTCATTGGAGCACATGACCAGCATGCAGTACCCACCCATCCTGGTTACCAATAGCCATGGGACCCCTATTAGCTATGCTGAGCAATACCCAAAGTTTGAGCCCTTAGGGGACCACAGCTACTATTCAGTGTTAGGCGACTTCTCCAAACTGAACATCAACAGCATGCATAATCGAGAGTACTACATGGCTGAAGCAGACCGGGGGTTGTATGCCCGGAATCCCAACCTCTGTCCTGACAATCGTATGAGCCATACCAGGAATGACAACTATTCCTCTTACAACAACCTGTACTTGGCTGTAGCTGATACTCATCCTGAAGGCAGTCTGAAGCTGCATCGCTCAGCATCTCAGAACCATCTTCAGCCTTTTCCTCATGGTTACCATGAAGCCTTAACGCGAGTGCAGAGCTATGGCCCAGAAGACTCTAAGCAAGGCCCCCACAAGCAATCAGTCTCCCACTTAGTTCTGCATGCCCAGCACCCAACAAATGGAGCACGCTCCAGCTGTCCTGGAGACTATCCCATGCCTCCCAATATCCATCCTGGGGCAACCCCCCAGCCAGGACGTGCCCTGGTGATGACTCGGATGGACAGCATTTCTGATTCTCGCCTATATGAGAACAATCCCATGAGGCAAAGACGTCCTCCTCTGTGTCGGGAACAGCATGCCAGCTGGGACCCACTGCCCTGTGCAACTGACTCCTATGGCTACCACTCCTATCCCTTGAGTAACAGCCTCATGCAACCATGCTATGAGCCAGTCATGGTACGGAGTGTGCCTGAAAAGATGGAGCAGCTTTGGATGAATCCTTGGGTTGGAATGTGCAATGATTCCAGGGAGCAAATGATCCCAGAGCACCAGTATCAGACCTACAAGAACCTCTGCAATATTTTCCCTTCAAACATTGTTCTTGCAGTGATGGAGAAGAATCCCCACACAGCAGATGCCCAGCAACTAGCAGCCTTGATTGTTTCTAAGCTTAGGGCTGCACATTGACATGACATAGGACTTATTTCTTTATATAAATATGAATACCAATAATGCACTAATACTATGATAATAGTAACTAATAATTTTGTGTTACACTTTACAAGTTACAGACTGTCATTGAAGTGCATAACAACCCTGTGAGGAAAGTCTTACTAATGTCTTGTTTTCTAGACAAGGAAACTGAAGCTCAGTGAGTTTAAAAGTAACTTGCTGAAGTCACACTGCTAGCAAGTGACCAAGTCAAGACTCACACCCAAGTCCTCTGACTCCAAGTCCTATACCCTTTTGCATTGCACCATGCAGGTAATGGAGGACAAAACCCAGGGGAAAGGCCTAAATGCAAGAGGCCCCAAGGGACTCCATTACCAACTGTTTTCTTAGTCACACACTCTATATTATGAAGTATCAATGACATATCTAATTTAGAGAGCAAGAGTATCAGGATCAATCCATTTAGGATTTTTAATAAGAATATTTAAATCTATTTAAAAGTAAAGACATACTTTATTGCATGGATATCTGACCATTCAATACCTTTATTAACTGAGATATAGGGTCACATTGAAGTTTCTAGAGCTATATTTCAAACCTATTGTTAGCAATTATATTGCATGTATGACTGTATGTATTTAGTTTGAGATGTGTGTATAACCTTTTGTATAGTGGTGATAAAAAAAAAATGGACTTTGCACAGTCTTTAGTCTACAGCTGTATAGATCACAAGTCTGACTTGATGATTTTACATCATATTTCATAGTTTCAACTAGTTTTGAAAGTGAAACTATATCCCGATATTTGAATATTGCTTTCTTAGGCACCAGAGCAAACTGGCTCTATTTCCTTTGCACTTTTTACTTGTCAACATATATTGAGAGTTCTTCACTTTTAAGTCTCTTCACCTTAGTAAATTAGGGATCAGATTGAAGCTTTCTTCTGCAGAAGAGGTGATGGATAGTTCCAAGTTGATACTCTCAAGTTCCAAGCATAGTAGTTGCGTGTGCTAGACAAGCACAGAAGAGTTGGACCAGGACCAAGGGATTTACTACCAGAATTTCCTTCCCTTAATCCCAGGAGATTAAATGACAAACACAACAAGCTGCATTCAAGGGGGGTCCAATGGATGCTCTTTGGACTTCCGACCTATGCAGTATTCAATATCACAGGATGAAATGTATTGAAGGTCAGTGCACCATCATGTAATCCACTTTCTCCTGCCATCTAACCTTTGGGCAATAAGGTCGATCATTGGTGGAGCAGAACTTCTTTAGGAAACAAAATCAGGGGATTTTCTAGGTGGAAAAGCTTCCAAAAGGGGATACTACATCTTTGCTAATAGCTGGCTCAGTTACATACTTCAAATGCATGCAGAGGGTGCACTTGACCTTAGGTAATTCTTAAATGGATTACTAAGGAAGGCAGGACTTTGGGTTGACAGCACTATATGGGCAACTTGTATCTTGCTCAGGGTGGGAACCTTTGTAGCTAAATGCCTCTAGAAGAGGCGTTTATTGTTTTTGTTTTTTTAAACAGCTGCACTAAATAAACCCCTTTTTAAATCCATTGTATATTGCAACATTTTGAACCATGACCAGCTCACTATTTCTTGAGCTGGAACTTGCTAATTTCTATGGTAGTTTTTTTCATGAAAGTTGAGAAGGCCTGGTCTTGGCCTTTTGTTTCTTCATGAGAAGGTGTGACACTGCCTATAAATGTTTCTTACTGTGAAACACTCCGAATGTGAGCCTGTAGTCAGGGTTATTTCTGGTGGTTTGATAACGGCTTGCATGCTGCTTTCTGGCTTTCTGTCTCTGTCCTGGTTGATCAAACTTCCTCTCGGTGTTTCTCTTCATTTTACCACAGTTCACATTCATCTCCTACCCTTTGATCTTTCTATCTCCCAGCGTTCTGAGGAGTAAAAGTATTTTCTGCCAGGTAGGTCCATAGAGTGGAGAAGGCAATGGCAACCCACTCCAGTACTCTTGCCTGGAAAATCCCATGGATGGAGGAGCCTAGAAGGCTGCAGTCCTTGGGTTCACTAAGAGTCAGACACGACTGAATGACTTCAGTTTCACTTTTCACTTTCATGCATTGGAGAAGGAAATGGCAACCCATTCCAGTGTTCTTGCCTAGAGAATCCCAGGGACGGGGGAGCCTGGTGGGCTGCTGTCTATGGGGTTGCACAGAGTTGAACACGACTGAAGCGACTTAGCAGCAGCAGCAGGTCCATGGAGAGTGAAGTGCTTCCTGTTTCACACAAACACCATTTCATACCTTCAACTTCTTGGACCTTCTAAATGTGTCCCATGTCTAAGTCAGGGTATGTGACAATTTTAGATGACTCTACTGCCTTCGTGCCAGTTAGTTCACCTTCCTACAAAAACCATCAATGGTACCCCAGTACCCACTAGCTGCACACTGTACAGAGAAACACAAGATTAATCTTCTCAGATACAGTTCATCTGGAACATGTTTATGTTCAGCACTCAAAAAAAAATTGTAAGCTCCTCCCAATACAGGAAATATTTTTTAAGGCAGCATATGTATTTATTTCCTAAAACCAATTGTCATTCTTCTCATAAAATGTGTATGAATCAAAGCAGCTAGGAGCAATGCCTCAAATAACCAGAAATGACCTTCTGTTGATACAAATTGTATCTCTTTTTCTCCTGACTGTATAGAAACAAATGTACAAAATTCATCTTAAACTAGGTTTGGTACTGATTTTTCATTATGATGTTTGTGGCACTGTGTGTCACAAGGGAGTAGCCCAGGATCATGAGGGAGCTTTTATTTACAAAGGGCAGTAGTTTATAGACAAAGACAATTTTTCAAGGCCTCTTGATTACTATGTGCAACAGATATTGTGCAGTTTCAAGCACTATATGGCATAAGTTTCTCTTTAGCCTATTAAGTTTCATATGTCCTTGAAAAAGATTTTGTGTACAAAATTGTTAGTGTTAGTTGTTCTTCTGTAAGAACCTATAAATGGAGCTGTACAACTAAGAATGCATAAATTGAGCTTGTTTATATTGAGGTCTGCACACTTGACTGTTCCATTTTGTCTGCAATTATAAAACAGCAAATACAAAGAAACATTGAAACCCCTTTGGCTTCCTTGATAATGAGATCAAGCTTCCATCCTGGGGCTAAGTGTGTGTTCTTCAGGATACTTACCTCCACGTACTAAGTAGGGGTTACTGCACAGTGTTTTGTGTGGTTTTCAAGAAGTATATTTTGCAAGAGGTGCTTTGTAATTTTAATTCTTTCACTGAGTTTCTGAACTCATAGCAAGTCTGTGCTTGTTCAGGCCTTAGATTTTGTAGATTTTGTGATTTATTTTTCTTTTTGTGATTTTGTTGTTTTATTGTTATTTTTATTTCAACCTGAAGAAGTGTGACTCTGGAGTGGTATAGTCAATCCAGGGCACCATTTCTGTAAGATGGCTCAAAGGAAAAGGAGCCTTTTCAAAGGTAACATACAGCCATTGCATGCTCTCTTAAGGTGCAAGAAATGGAAGGGGGGATGACACATGCCTTATGGAAATGGTATACAAAACTTTTCTTCTAAGTAATGAAATGTGGATATATATATATATATATAAACACTCTCTCCTAGTTTCCAGGAGAATACTTCTAAATCCATTTTTTCTATTTTAGAATAAATTATCTTTATACAGTAATTCAAACACATCCATTAACTCTTGGCACTGGGTTTTCTTCTTATATAGAAGAGCTCATTTTGAGAGGCACTCAGTTACTGTTTTATGTATGCTTTAAGTATGGGACTTTGTATAAACAACCTTTTTGAGCACCAACAATTTCAATACACTTCATTTAACTCTGGGAACCGGGTCTGGAACTGCACAGGGAAAGTAATGTCAAGTTGTCCAAAGAGCCCTGCTCAGGTGTCCTTCCAACCCTTCTCTACCTTCCCCTAGTTGGTTTCTCCTCAGGCTTGACACTGAGGTGTGCATAACCTGCAACTAAAATGGCACTACACTTATTTCTCATTGGAAATCAAATGAGTATATTTTGGGAACTTGTCTAAGTAGTTGATGCCAAAAGACTCACATATTCCATATCTATCATAGTGTAGCTAGCTATATACATAGGCAGATTGACTACTTTTAGTCCTGGTTTGCATATCATTGAGCTATAGAAGTTTGCTTTATCCATTTGTGGGATTAAATGATACTGTATAATGGCTGTAAGCTTTTATAAAATATCTTTGGGTTCTTTGTTTGACCCAAACATAATGTAAGTCTTAATGACAAAGTGCAAAAGCTAACCAGAGGTGAGTGAAAACATATCCTGTTCCCAGTTTTGTCTGCACCTGAAATGCATGTGCAATGTTTTGCAATATGTTCTCACTAGCATGAATGTGCTGACTACTTCATGAGGTTTTGTTTCACTTATAATCATGATGGAAAATGCTGTATTCTTAACAATGAACTGTAACTACATTTAATTACTGCATAAACTTTTTGTTTACTAACCACTAATGGCTCTGTTTCTTTACATATATCACTAACAAAAGCCATACCACATCTACAAATACACACTCAGCTCCTAAAAATTTAGATTTCTGTCCTTGGATTTGCATCTTGAGATAAACAATAAGAGGGATCTCCCCAAATGAGTTCATCTGAATTTTGTCACAGTAAACATTGTTTTTGTTTTGTCGCTAAGTCATTTGTGAGCCCATGGACTGTAGCCTGCCACGCTCCTCTGTCCATGGGATTCTCCAGGCAACAATACTGGAGTGCGGTGCCATTTCCTTCTCCAGGGGATCTTCCCGACCCAGGGAGCGAACCTGCGTCTCCTGCATTTGCAAGCAGATTCTTTACCACTGAACCACTGGGGAAGCCCTCACAGTAAATATATGCCCTCTAATTTTTTAATACTAACACAGCTGTAAGTGCAAATCAATTGGCTTTTCCAACAGGGCTGGGCTGGTCCAGGCCTCCAACTGGTGGGTTAGAACCTGGTGGAGGGATAAGGGGTCAGGCTTATTTCTCTAAATGACCTACTGTTTCCCCGCTGAATAGTCTCAGGTCCACAGAGACATCATCTGCTGAGCCTTAGCCAGAATATCAGAGCTAGAAGCAGCCTAGAGAATCCTATAGTTCATAGAGAAGTCACGTGGGGACTGTGAGGAGTGCTCAGCTGCATGGACTCCATCAAGGTATAGGTATGAGAACTGAGGCACCAAGAACTGAAGAGATTTGATTGAGGCTGAACAGGGCCAAGAGTAGAACCCCAGGCCTCACTGCTCTCAAGCCAGTGAGCCCTTTATCACAGTGGCATCTGCTCTTCCATGAACCTGGCTTCAGAAATCTCAGGTTTCAGGAGGACTCCAACCAACAACGACCCTTGGTTCTTACTCTCCATGGACCTGAATTAGAAATGGGCTTCAGTAGCCTACTTCTCATCTTTAGGTCAGTCTTTGAGGGCTACGGAAGAGCACTTTTTCCTGGGTTATATGAAGACTTGAGTCCTGAGTTCAAGGCTACCAACCCTGGCATGAATCCACAGAAATCACACATACTAAGCTTTAAGATAAACTTCATATCTATGATCTTTTTGATCTTTACAAGCCCATGAGGCAAATATCCTCCTTTGACAAATGAAGAAACTGTGGCATGATTTGCTGAAGGTTGTTCTCATTAAGTGGTAGAGTGTGTTGTTCAGTCGCTCAGTCGTGTCCAACTCTGCAACCCCATGGACTGCAGCACGCCTGGTTTCCCTGTACTTCACTATCTCCCAGAGTTTGCTCAAATTCATGTCCATTGAGTCGGTGATGCCATCCAACCATCTCATCCTCTGTCACCACCTTCTCATCCAGCCCTCAATCATTCCTAGCATCAGGGTTTTTTCCAATGAGTTGGCTCTTCGCAACAGATGGCCAAAATATTGGAGCATCAGCATCAGTCCTTCCAAAGAATATTTGGGGTTGGCAGCAATTCTTCAGTGCTCAGCCTTCTTTATGGTCCAACACTCACATTCATACATGACTACTTGAAAAACCATAACTTCGACTATATGGACCTTTGTCAGCAAAGTGATGTCTCTGCTTTTTAATTTGCTGTCTAGGTTCATCACAGCTCTTTTCTTCCAAGGCCTGGAACCTATATTTTTGGGTAGCTTCTTCCTCTACACCAGAGCAACTCAGACTTTAGTGTGCTTCAGAATTACCTGAAGGGCTTGTTAAACCAGATTGCTGGCCACTGTCAACCATTCTGATGTAGATCTGGAGTGAGGTTCAGTAATTTGTATGTCTAACAAGTACTAACACCAAAAAAAGATGTGCTTTTCATCACAGGGGATTTGAAAACAAAGTAGGAAGACAAGAGATACCTGGAGTAACAGGCAAGTTTGGCCTTGGAGCACAAAATGAAACAGGGCAAAGGCTAACAGAGTTTTGTCAAAAGAACACACTGGTCATAGCAAACACCCTCTTCCAACAACACAAGAGATGACTGTACACATGGACATCACCAGATGGTCAATACTGAAATCAGATTGGTTCTTTGCAGCTGAAGACGAAGAAGCTCTATACAGTCAGAAAAAAAACGAGACGTGGAGCCAACTATGGCTCAGATTATGAACTTCTTATTGCAAAATTCAGACATAAATTGAAGAAAGTACAGAAAACCAATAGACCATTCAGGTATGACCTAAATCAAATCCCTTATGATTATACAGTGGAAGTGACAAATAGATTCAAGGGATTAGAGAGTGCTTGAAGAACTATGGACAGAGGTTTGTAACATTGTATAGGAGGTAGTGACCAAAACCATCTCAAAGAAAGAGAAATGCAAGAAGGCAAAACGGTTGTCTGAAGAAGCCTTACAAATAACTGAGAAGAGACTCGAAAGGCAAAGGAGAAAGGGAAAGATAATCCAACTGAATGTAGAGTTCCAAAGAATAGCAAGGAGAGATAAGAAAGCCTTCTTAAATGAACAATGCAAAGAAATAGAGGAAAACAATAAAATGGGAAAGATTAGAGACTTCTTTAAGAAAACCAAATAAACATTTCATGCAAAGATGGCACAATAAAGGACAGAAATGGCAAAGACCTAACAGAAGCAGAATACATTAAGAAGAGGTGGCAAGAATACACATAAGAACTGTACAAAAAAAGATCTTAATGACCTGGATGACCTTGATGGTGTGGTCACTCACCAAGAGCTAGACATCCTGGAATGTGAAGTCAAGTGGGCCTTAGGAAGCATTACTACAAAAAAAGCTAGTGGAGGTGATGGAATTCCAGATGAGCTATTTCAAACCCTAAAAGATGATGCTGTTGAAGTGCTGCACTCAGTATGTCAGCTAATGTGGAAAACTCAGCAGTGGCCACAGGACTGTAAAAGGTCAGCTTTCATTCCAGTTTCAAAGAAGGGCAATGAAAAAGAATGTTCAAACTACTGTACAACTGAGCTCATTTCACATCTAGCAAGGTAATGCTCAAAATCCTTCAAGCTAGGCTTCAACATTACATGAACTGAGAACTTCCAGATATACAAGCTGCATTTAGAAAAGGTAGATCAACCAGAGATCAAATTGCCAACATCTGTTGGATCATAGAAAAAGCAAGATAATTCTAGAAAAACATCTGCTTCATTGACTATACTAAAGCCTTTGACTGTGTGGATGACAACAAACTGTGGACAATTCTTAAAGAGATGGGAATACCAGACCACCTAACCTGTCTCCTGAGAAACCTTGATGCAGATCAAGAAGCAACCGTTAGAACTAGTCATGGAACAACGGAATTGCTCCAAATTAGGAAAGAAGTACATCACGGCTATCTATTGTCACCCTGCTTGTTTAACTTCTATGCAGAGTACATCATGCCAAATGCCAGGGTGGATGAATCAATCACAAGCTGGATTCATGACTGCCAGGAGGAATATCAACAACCTCAGATACGCAGATACTGCCTTAATGGCAGAAAGTGAGGAGGAAGTAAAGAGCTTCTTGATGAAAGAGGAGAGTGATAAAACTGGCTTAAAACTCAACATTCAAAAACCGGAGATCATGGCATCTGGTCCCATTACTTCATGGTAAATAGATGGGCAAACTATGGAAACAGTGACAGACTTTATTTTCTTGGGCTCCAAAATCACTGGGGACAATGAATGCAGCAAATAAGTTAAAAGACACTTGCTCCTTAGAAGAAAAGCTATGACAAACATAAACAGACTTTTAAAAAAGCAGAGACATCAACCTGCTGATAAAGGTATATAGTCAAAGCTATGATTTTTCCAGCCATTATATTTGGATACGAGTTGGACCATAAAGAAGGCTGAGCACTGAAGAATTGGTGATTTTGAACTGTGGTATTGGAGAAGACTCTTGAGAGTCCCTTGGACAGGAAAGAGATCAAACCAGACAATCATTAAAGAAATCAAACCTGAATATTCATTGGAAGGACTGATGCTGAAGCTGAAGCTCTAATACTTTGGCCACCTGATGCAAAGAGCCAACTCAATGGAAAAGATATTGGGAAAGATTGAAGGCAGAAGGGGCCAACAGAGGATGAGATGGTTGGATGGCATTACCAACCCAATGGAAATGAGTTTGAGCAAACTCTGGGAGATATGGAAGCCTGGTGTGCAGCAGTCCATGGGTCACAGAGTCAGACACAACTTAGTAACTAAACAACAATTACCCAGGTGGTACTGATATTATCAGAAACTCAGATCTACACCAAACTGTTAACCTGTGTCCTTGGGCAAACCCCTACCCTTTTTCTCTGAATTAATGTCTCAATGTATTAAATTGGGGGACTAGATTTTCAAACTTTTTTTTAGCATCAAAGCCCATTTTGAAAAAATAGAAAATTTATATATGATATCAATACATACACAATAAAAATCCAGGGTGCTTTACAGAAGCACTGGAGAGGAACCAAGGGTTTGCAGCATCATCTTCCCACAGAGCAGATGCTGAAGCTGTGTCCCAGAATATATATTTGCAAATCCCTTGACAAGATGTGGCCTAGACGCTCCTTGAGGGCTCTCTTCTGACATTTTTAGCTGCCAAGACTTAGCATTTCGCAAGAGAGGGAAGAATTGGAGGGAAACTTACCCGTGCGTTAACCTGTGCAGACTGTTCTGCCCGTGCCTGATGGTTGGGTCCACACGGCACAGGAAATCTTAACCTTTGGGGCTGTTAGGCTCATGGATCCCTTCAATAATCTGATTAAATCTGTGAACTAGCTCTAGAAAAATGATTACATATACATACCCACAAAGATATTCAGGATATCCTCTAGTGAACTCCCTAGTGTCCTAACTCAAGTTTAAAACCTTGACTGGTCTCTGGCAGGACACTTCCATTCAATTCCTACTTAGCATTTTATAGCATAAGACTTCTCCTCTTCATCATTCCTCGTCTCAGTCATTTACGGAGCAAGCATCTTGGCTGGAATATGGCCTGGTTCTGTCCCTTGTTTCTCCTTGTGCAGGCCCAACCTGGCCCTGCAGGTGCCCACTCTTTCAGCCAGCTATCACTCTCCTGAGTTGGGGTGGGGGATATTATAGTCAATCTTACCTTCAGCCAACCACCACCCTGGAAATATCACCTGAGAAAAACAAAGAACTTGTGTACACCAGGGCTTTCTTAAGACACTTAACCAAAGCATCAGGTTATCATAAATGGTGAATTTTGTTCTTTTTCACTGGGCAGAGGGGTCTGAGGGGTGAGAACATAATTTATTCATCCCTGTCTCTTGACAGCTCAGGGCTGACAGGGTGGGCATTGAGGGTCTGAAGGAATTGGGTGACCACAGAAAAGCTCTGGGTCAGTCCCTAGGACATTTCTCTGCTCCAGTGCCCACCACAGGGAGGTCCATTTTATCTTTTCAAGGCAAAAGGAGTAGACAAGTGACAAAGGAAGATTTCTCTCTGGCTTGCAACTGTTGTTTGGTGCCCAGTGAGGGAAGGCAGGGAAATGGATCAGAAGCATGCTGGGTAGCAACAGGAAGACCTGGATCTTCCAGCTGTCAGGGAGGTTCCGAGCTGATTTCCCTGATGCTGGCTGGGCTTTATGACCAATGTCTCTTCCGAGGTCTGATGCTTCTAAGTGAGTTGGCCCCACATTACACTTGAGTGAAGGGAGTAAAAATGGTTTCAGTCAGAAAAAAGACTTAAAAGGGGCAGGAGACCCACTTCTGCTGTTATGATCCCACCTTCTCAGGAGCCCCCAGAATAAAGGGAGAAGCACACAACCCCAGATCTCACAAAACAACTGTGGCCTGTTTATTGTTTTTCAAAATAAAACGAAACAACATATATTCAAAATTCTACTATGATGGAAAGCTGAGCTGATATGGCTGATGCAGGCTATCTCCCAGGTTGTTTTCTGGAGCATTAGGTAGGTACACTGGGGGAGCAAAGGAGGGTAGGCTATTGGCCCACTAACACTTAATGAACACCTATACCAGGGCAGTCATCAGAAAAGCTGTACGCTAGTTTTGAGCATATGAAGCTCCTCCTGGCTCCAGAGAAGTTGGTCCAAGTTGCCACTGTCATTGCTGCCACTGCTGCAGCTCAGGCCTAGGGTGCTACAGAGAGAGTGGAGAAGAGTGGTCAGTCAGGGAAGGAGGCAGTTTTAGGCTCTGGAGGGATTAAGGGTGCTTGATGTGTGTGTCTATGGGAAGGACCTCCCCTCTTGCCTGGCTTTACAAAGAGACTGGAATATATCTGAGAAACCACTTCAAGATGGGCAGAGCCACCTCTCAGTTGAAGGAAGAGGGAAAGGAATAGAACTTTTCAAATGAAACTTTATCTAGAACCCCAGTACATAAATCAGATTAAAGCAGAGCTATTTGGGTTGAAGTAGGAAAGGGAGACCACACCATCCCACTCCTAGGGAGGTACTGAAAGTGGCTGCCTTAAAAGGCTTTCTTCTAAGATGCTAGATCTTGGGGGCCCAGAGGACAGTGGGCTGGATCCCTCCCACTCCAACAGCTGATTAAGGGGCCCATGGCCAGGTGTAGGCTGCAGGGCCTGGCCCAGCTCCCATCCTAGGATTGCAAAATTACCCTAGGGAGAAGTCTGCCTTCCCCTTCCCTGGCCCTGCTCAGAATAGTCTTTGCTTCCCCTTCTTCCTGCAGGTCAAGTCATTCCAGGTAGATAAGAGTGAAAGTTAAGAGCAAAGCCATCATCCTTCCTCTCAGGTAGATCCATGGTTACACTAATGTAGCTGAAAAACCCTTAGAGATGATCTAGCCTCATCCCCTCCCATCACTCACCATCTCACAGACGAGGGAACTGAGGCTCAGAGATGAGAAGGGACTTGCTCAAGGTCACACAGACAAGTCAGAGTAGAGCTGAGACAAGGAGCAGGAGTGGGCATGCCAGCCCCAGCTAAAGAATTCTCCGTACTGCAAGGGATGTAGGACTGGGCCTCCTTCTGGATTTAATAGCTCTACCTGCCCACACTTCACCCTTGATAATTTGATATTCATCAAGACAGCCTTACCCAAAGGAGAGGAGGTCTCTCTCGCAAGACATATGGGACCCACTTGCAACTACAGACCACCTGGCTTCCCCAGCTGCTTCCTCTCCTCTCCAAGAGGCCAGCTGCCCCAACCTACAACAGTCCACAACACTGCCTTGGGCCTGGCATGCTGATGGGGTCCCTGCATTCCATAACCCACTCTCTGAATGCCTAGAGGAAGAGGGGCTCATCTCCTATGAAGTGGGCAGGTGGCACAGGGACAGATTGTTTCAGGGGCCCACAGAGGTCTCTGTCTTGTACTCACAGGATTATCCTGGTCACAAAAGCCCCGCATTCCAGAATGTACAGGCCCTCTGGATGGGCTCCTTTGTGTTACCAGCAGAACCCCTCAGCAAGGGTTGCTTGGTTCCTGGCTCCCTGATGACCCAAGGGCTCCTATACTTGTGATCCAGAGGTGAGTTTTGAGGGACAGCATGGAGCCCTGCATAGGCCTTGCTACCAAGATGCCTGGATAGTGCAGGGAGGCCTATTGATTACTCTGTGCACTTTGCTCAAATCCCTGCACTTTTCTGAGCCTCAGTTTTCGCCTCAGGAACATGAAGAGTTGAATTAGAGCACCTGGGTGTTCTTGACTTTTTAGGAGTAGTGGATCCCTTTAGAGAATCTGTTGAAAGCTATGGACCCTTCCCAAAATACAGACACCCACATACATACAAACACACACACACACATGCACGTATGCACACACAAACCAGACACTTCTGAGAGGGATGCCAAGCCAGTTTTGTGTGGGGCTGCCTCACTGGCCCTCCACACTAGGGGCTGGGAATCTTGGCAAGGGCCCAGCCAGGGACTGAGCTTATATTTAATTCATTTAGACCCGAACTGGGGACAGTTACCTCCCCCATTGATCCCATTCTATGTTCTTCCTTCCCTCCCTTCCTCCCTCCTGCAGGAGGCAAAGAAAGGGGTGAGAAATTCTGCTGCCATGGGCACTCACCCAATCTTGCATGCTGGGGGTTCCAGCCGCTGCTCTAACACAGGCTGGTCCAAAAGATACATGGTGTCATAATTCTCCAGCATAAGCTCTGCTGGGTCCTCAGTCTGACCTGGCATTCGACCTAAGGGGAAAGTATCCCATCGTACATCTTCTGTGGAGCAAAAGGAGGAGGCAAGAGAGGGCTGATGAGCTAGTTCTCTGATGGGTGCACAAGCCCACCTATCCTGTCCATCTACCCACTTTACTTCCCCACTTAGCACAGGTTCTGTGTGTAACTCCAACCCCACTCCTCTACGTGTCATTTCTCATGAGCTTTTCTCCACCTTAGTGCTCCCTATCTCTTCCATAGCACCCATACAATCTTCATGGCTGTTCTGTGCGTTCACAAGCAGCACCCCCACCACAGCCCACCCCCTGCATACCATGTACACAACTATAGACATTTTTGTTCCTCTCTGCTCTTCTTCCATTTCGCCAAACATGTCCCTACACAAACAGAATTCCCATTGCATCTCCTCCTCAAAACCAGATACCTCTGTATATCTAAATAACCTAGATATCCTACATACATATGTCCCCCCAATATGTCTGAGAGCCACACCATTTTTTAGTGGCCTTGCCTTGAGAGATACATATGAGATACATATACAGGCCCACATACTACCTCAAGGTGAATATTCTCTCAGAGGTATCATGCTCTCCCTCCCCACTGCAAGGTCCTGTTGCCTCCAGATGCATATACAAAGAACATCCCTTCTCTAAGGAAGGGCTGTTTCACTGCATATCCCACACCCTACAGACACCTAAATATACATACATAAGCACACAGACCTAACTTTCCACTCAATGTTTCCAGTTTTACTCTCTGCCTCTCATACACAAATCTTTATCATACAGAAATTTTAATGTCCCTGCATCCCCACATATGTATATACACATACAGAGGAAGGAACAGCGGGGGGGAGAGGGAAATATTTCAATGCCCTAGCCTTTCCCCATTCACAATACCACCACCACCCCCTGGCCCAGCCCCTCATACTCCACTTAGGAATGGATGATGTCAGGCACTCCCCACCTATTATGTCCTATCATTTAAGTACCTTCCACACAGTATTATATTAAATCCCCCCCAAAAAATCCCTTCCCCATCCTTACACTAGTGCATTCAGTTTTTGCAAGCAAAGCCTTCACTGGTGAGCTCTTCCAAACAGATCTAGTTTCTGGCCTCTTGCATCTCCCTGGTACTCAAAGAACTCTCCCCTGGCATTCTGAAAAGTATCAACCCAGGACTACAAACTTTTATGTTACTCAAAGAGCTCCCTCAGGAAGGGATGTACCTCTGCCTGATCATCCCCTAACCCCTGGTTCTCTTACAAGAAGGAATTTGTGACCGCATTGCCCTATGCATACAAAGATACTTCTGTACACAGGGACCACTCCCTCCATGTCTGTCACTGACCTGACCATCCTCCCTCCTTCCCCATCACTAATGCTCCCAATTATGTCTACATCATTGCCCCTGCCCCTCTAGCCTTATACCCTTGTACATGTCCCCTCAGTGATAGCACAGACCACACAGGCCATCTATGGATGGCTGTCTCACTGCCTGTTCTCAGGCCTTTCCATATCACTCCCCGCCTTATTGCTTCCATTTCTCTCCCACATACATATGCCTCCTGGTCCCCATGGGTCTTGGCAACCCTTTCTCTTTTTCCAAAAACATATATGACCATGTACGCACAGATGTACCCACAGCCCACTTCACACCTTCTCTTTTTACAACCCTTACTCTCTCTCCCTCCCTCCCTACTTCACTCTCTCTCTCACACTCACACACACACACACACACACACATACACACTTTTCCTCAGTCACTGCCCCTCCCTTTAGATATTTTCAAGCACAGTCCTCCCTATCCTAAGACAGTTCTCTGTCACTGTGCCTTGGTGTGTCCAGCACATGCAGGCACATACCCATGTGCATACATGCAAACATAAACATGTTCCCTGGTCCCTAGCACTCAGGGTCCTAGCCCTTCCATCCATGTAAAAGCAAAGACTTCATTTTTACCCTAAGCTCCTTCACTGCCTCCCCCTCTCCCTCTATAATCTACCATGTCTACCCCATACCACACCCAGTCCCAGCTGTTTTCCTTCCCTCCCTCCCCCAGGCTCCATCACACAGGCTATGCCCAACATCTAGCCCTGCTTCAAGTGTGTACACATGCCTATGTGCAACACCTCAGACATTTCATTCCTTTGGCATCCCCCTGCCTTAAGGTCCCTGCTCCCCAACCCGAACGAGGACATTCATCACCCTCAGGAACAGATTAATGTTCCCCTCACCTATCATCCAAGTCCCCTGCTTCCTACTGGCTTTGTCTCATTAACTTGTACGCTCACCAAAAAACTGTCCTGTTCCTTATTCCCTCCCTTCTGATCTCATTTCCACTTCCTCTAACTGAATACTTCCGGGTTCCTTCTTTCTCATACATACAGCAAAATCCTGTCCTGTTACCACTCAGCCTCCACATGTCCATATACATTCACTTATACACAGAGAGCACTATACTTTGGCTCCCTGCACCTAATCACTGCATGCAAAACACACATGCAGAATCACACATATATCCACCCCTAAATTGTCACTTTCTGTTTTGCTGCCCAGTGCCTACATCCACACCAACTCCTCTGAATGCGCTCTCTGCACGGGGTAGCTGGCAGCATGACAGTCTAAGGTCCCTGACGCTCACATGTTCCATCCTAAGGGGGGAGGGAAACCAGCTGTAATCCACATACTACCTCATGCTGGTTACTTCCTGCTACTTGCCATCCTTTCTTGAGGGTGAAAGGAAGCTTCGAGAGCCAGCCAGAGAGGGAAGACAGATGTGGGGAGAAGTGGTTAACAGGCTTCTTACCTGAGCTAACTTGCCATGCGGAGTCCTGCAAAGCTCCTCTTTTTTGGGCTAAGAGCCTGGCATTCTCGGCAGTCGGGGACTCTTCCTCTGTAGAGAAAGGTCCCACCTCCATCCTGTCTTCCTCATCTTCATCATCATTATCGTTGTCATCGTGACCATCATCTTCCTCCTCTTCTTCCCACTTCTGGTGATCATTTTCTTCTTCTTCATTTTCTTCTACCTGGTCTTCCACAGCTTCTTTGTTCTCCTTCTCATCTTCCTTGACATCATTCATGTTGCCCTGCTCCTCCTGTTTCTGGGCTTCTCCTTCAGCCCCAGAGCTTGAGCCTGCTGGTTTGAGGATCAAATACAGGTTGTCCACTGTGTATGGAGACTTCCCAATGGGGGAAGCCTCTGAACCCTCCTGCACCAGGTTTTCTCCGCTCTGGGTATAAATGGAACAGATGCGTAGCAGCTTCTCCTGCTCCTCATCTGGCAGGAACTGCCCCATGGCTTTGAAGATGCTAAGCAAAGGGAGGAATGGAGTAAGAAAGATTCAAAATCTCAAGTCACTTCATACCCAAATTCCAGTTTGAATTTGGTCTCTGAGCTTCCAGACCTGCCTTGAAAGGCAGTTCAGAAGAACAGACAGAACACAGGACCATGGACCCTGAACAAGCTCTATAATTCATCTCTGTGGTTCACTTCCATTCTCAGTAAAATGAGGACAATAATGGTACCTAACTTAAAGGGTTGTTGAATGAAGTAAATAGGATAGCTCACATAGAGTGCCTGGCACATAGTGAGCAAGCAATAAATGATAGCTACTAATCGTACTGAAATGCTATATAAATATAGAAACTAGCCAACATGCCTGCAGGGCTGGACGTGAAAATGGCAGATCCCTTTCTTTAGCTAGGCAATCTATCCTGAGCTTCAAAGATATACTGGAAGTATGTGGTACTCCTTCCTCATGGAACACAAAGTGTGATCCCTTTCTGGGAACAACTACAGCCAAGCCTGGAATGGAGGAAAAGCAGCAGCTGAAAAGACAAAGCAGGGTGTGGGAGGGAGGCCAGATAAGCACTGCAGACTTGGGCACTACAAGAGCTGGGGGGAAGCAGAGAGCACAAGGTGGGCAGGAGAGATCAAGGGAGGGCTTTGTGCAGAGATAAGAACAAGCACACATGACTGTGTGTATGCAGTGAGACTAGCCTGGCTTGAGGAGGAGAGCTTTGCTAAGGAGCTGTGGGAGCAAGAGAAGCCTGCAAAGGTTAGGGTGTGTGTATGTTGGGTGGGGCACGAGGAGAAGGGGATGACAGAGGATGAGATGGCTGGATGGCATCACTGACTCGATGGACGTGAGTCTGAGTGAACTCTGGGAGTTGGTGATGGACAGGGAGGCCTGGCGTGCTGCAATTCATGGGGTCACAAAAAGTCGGACACGACTGAGCAACTGATCTGATCTGATCTGATCTGATGTTGGGTGAAGGGGGTCATCAGATGTTTCTGAGCACAGGTGAAGGCTGCCTTTCTGAAGATCGCCAGGGTGACCATGTGGAGGATGGCCTAGTACTGCAGCCTGAAGTCAGGGAGAACCAGGGAGTCAGTGAGGACTCACACAGGGCACTGGCAGTGGAGATGGGGAGAGAGAAGCTGTGAAGAACAGACAGACAGACAGCAGGGCTTGGTGACCAGATGGTAGGGGGCAGGCAGAGGAAAGTTAAAGATGATCACATCGTGCACACAAAGAACAGTGCTAACAACTAAACTACCATCAGATACAAAGCCACTGGGAAGGAGAGCTCCTGGGGAGGAAGAGGGTGAGTATCCCTTGCAGAGCCTCACAGAGAACCAGGCACCTAGCAGACACCTGATCACTGCTGGAGGCATGGGAAGGATGCACAGATGGATAGTTTCCTTCTAAGTGTATCGAGTTTGAATTGTAGGTTGTTCATGGAAGGAAGGGCCATATGCTCAGTGGGCTATTTTCTCTCTGGGGCCCACAGGCAGACCGGCCACAAAGGTGTAGTTGCTGGTCACTGGCTACTTGGGACAGGGCTGGGAGCTAGTGACTCCACTGGAAGACTGGGAGACCCTCTCTGCAGGGCTGATTTCATATTCTAAGATGGCACTGGCTCAAACTGAATTGATATTGGCTGGCTGGGGGAAAAAAGCTCTCAACAACCTTCCAGCCTTACTAAGAAGCAAAGCCAGAGAGAAATTTTCTTCCCTCTCATTGTGGTCCATTAGTACAATTAATAATAAATATTCTTAGGCACTTGATCTTGGTAAGACACCATATAACTACTGTTTATTATTACCCTCTTAAGCTGTCTAGTCTGACCACTGAGGTATAGGGGCAGTAAGAATCTTAAAATCCATCTCCTTCCTCAGGTTTGCCTGGTCACATCTAGGGACTGAGAAAGTCACAGATCACACTGGTGGAAATAAGGTGAACTCTGGACTCATAAGCCCTGGGCCCAAATCCCTGTCCCACCATTAACAAATTGTATGACTTTTAGATAAGTCACTTCACTCTATTCAGAGCCTCAGTGTCTTTCTTATCTATTAAATTCAGTATCTGTATGACTTTTAGATAAGTCACTTCACTCTATTCAGAGCCTCAGTGTCTTTCTTATCTATTAAATTCAGTATCTGTAATATCTATGACTCCAAAAGATTGCTGTGTCAAATGAAAAAGCTCCTACAAACACAGCATACTTGTCTGACACTTAACTGCCAATGGTATATTTTATTTTTCCTCTGGGGAAAATAAAAGTCATCTTCTATATATGCAATCTAATGGAACACTGTATAAAGAACACAGGAGGAAGGACAGTATATCTGGATTCTGGTCCCAGCTCTGACCTGAAGACTTAACTACTGACTTGCAGCATAATACTTGAGGAAATCCCATTTCACAACCTGTGTAATGGTGTGATTAGGACTCGACTCACTGATTATCTAGGAAAGGCAGGATCTGTGTACAAGAAATCCTACCCAGGTGAGCCGCTATTACTGCTGGCATGTGTCGCATTCCTCTGGTATGCTTGGGTTTGGAGATCTCTGTGGTCCAGACTTCTCCAAGACCAGCAGCTTCCACTCTGCAGGCACTTAGGACTGGAAAGTACTTTAAAGGCCACCTATCCAAACCTCTCCATGCTGCTCTTTTCATTCCCTCCCCCATTACATACACATGCCATATTCCTTCAGAACTTTGAAATTTCCTTTATTTTTTTCTCTTGCTGGAATTGCTTAAATGCCTCTAGGACTTTCTGGTTCTCCTCCCAGTCTCCCACCCATTTGTATCATTTTCAGTCTATAGCAGACAAATCTGGAGATTTAGCTGTTTGGTTCAGTCCCATCTCCTGGAGGTCTTGCACTCGATGACTTTGTCAACAAGGCTACTTTTTTTTCTTTTAAGTTACTTATAAGATACAACTGTGACCCAAATGTCATTAGGATTCATGAAAGACTTGCTGAGTCCATGAGGAGAGGATAAGGAGGGCCTAAAACGGTCTAAGCATCCAGACTCCCACTTCGTTTATTTCTCAATTCCCACCAAAGAGAATGCTGCTGGCAATGACAGCAGAGTATAATTTAGTTCAACAATATTTGCTGAGGTTTGTTTGGAGCCTGGACTTGCAAGTGTGCTGGGGCACAGATGGCTAATGCAGAGCCCTTGCCCTTGAAAAGCTTAGTCTGATAGAGGGAAGGAGACACCAGGAGAAATAGACATGACGAGAAAATCTCAGATTTGAGAAGCACTTGAGAGAATCAAAATGACAGGGTAGATAGTGCTACCACCAAGTGAGACAGGGAGCAGAGGAGGAAGATCACTTTGGGGCTGGAGTGGGGAGTAAGACAACTAATGCTCTTTCAGTCACAGTAAGGTGCCTAGAGGCCATCCAAGGGGAAATATCTGGCATGCAGTCAAATACAGAAGGTTGAATTTCTGGGGAAAGGCCTGAGTTAGATAAAGAGATTTGGGCCTTGGTACTTTACAAGAAATAGTTTAAAAAAAAAAAAGCACAGGCATTTCAAGGAAGGAGTAGCAAACAGTATCAATGCAGCAGACAGGCAATGGAAAAGGGCCCACTGGATTTGGTAATCAGGTCAAAGCAGCTCTAGGGGTGAATGCCCGATTGCAGCAGGTTGAGGAGTAAGAAAGTAGTGAGGAAATTGAGACTGCTGAATGTAGACTACTTTTCTGGGATGTTTTGACAGGAGAGAAAGGAGTGATTAATTTGCTGATAACCCAATAGAGGGATGCAGGGTCAAAGGAGATTTGGCTTATGTTGTTGTGATTGTTGTTTTAAGATAAGAAAAATTCAGACACTGTTCACAGGTTGAAAAGTAAGAGCCAGTAGAGCAAGGGAGAGGCTGGGGTGAGGCCCCAGGGATGCTGGTAGAGGTAGCTCCAAAGAACAGGTGGAGGAGTAGGCTTTGAGGTTGGGTAAGGACACCTCATCTTGAGACTGGTGACAGTGCTGAGCATAGCCGAAGATAAGCTCATGAGGTCTGGACCTCAGGTCATAGGGGCCCTGCCAGAGGCCTCCATGTGCTCGAGGAAGTTAGGGTAAAATGGGGGAGGGGTTTGAGGTGACTAGTAAGGGTTTAGAACAGTCAAGAAACAGGAGAGAAAGTGGGCAGAAAACAAGTAGCTCAGACAAGCCAAACTGAGACCTGGCCTGAGATCAAAAAGCATACCTCTGCAGTGGCAGCAATCCGCAGGGCTATGTGGTTTTCTCCAGCAGAGCTCAGCTACCTGGGCTGAGGAGTGGGAGAAGCAGACTGGGAAGGATCAATTCCAGCTTGGCGGTTTGTAAATCAGATATGCCAAAGGATGGGTAGAGTGGAGGGTGCTGATGATGGGTGACTGAAGTGATCAACCAAAGACAGGACTGAGGAGAAGCAAGATTGAGGCAGGTAAGAAATGGAGGGATTGGAGGTCGGGATGCAGGCAAAGAGCAGATGCTATGAGATGCAAGGGTAAGAAATGATAGGACAAGAGGTGGTAGTCACAAAGTGGGATGCTGGGATGTAAGCTTTCAGAGGTGGAACAGCTTTGAGTAATGGAAATGAGTTGCTCAGTGTAGTGGAGGATGAAGGTCACTGAAGTTGAGGAACTGCAGTGTCAGATGGATCACTCAAATGAAACAAATACTGCTCCAAAAAGCAGGAAGAGAACTGGGTCCTAAAGGCTTCCATGAGTATGAGGAGAGTGGTGTGGGGGTCAGGAAATGACAGAAAAAAGAAAAGGGAGACAACCACAGGTATCTACAGAACCAGTGCAATATTCATTTTGACTATAGCGCTCAGAGTGGACTGGGCAAAGGGGAGTCAAGGAGGTATGATTATCACAATAGGTTGGGGCAGAAGCAGAGAGACCTTTGAATGTCAGGCTAAGAAGCCTAGTCTTCATTAGGAAAGCAATAAGGAGCCACTGAAGGTTGTTAAGCACGTATGAGAGGTACATTTTGGGAAGATAATAGAGACATCACTGGGCATAGAGTCAGTGAAATCGGTTCAATAATCAACAGCAGCTACCATTTATTGTGCACTTATTCTGTACAGGCCACTGGGCTAAGCACTGTATGGGGGTGTCTTATCCATTTTCATACTGGACTCAGTTCAGCCACTTCTTAATCTCTATGATCTTAGGCAAGAATATATCCTACCCCTTCCCTCTCTGGGACTCAGTATAATTCTCTCATCTGGAGGAGAAATCTTTGCAAGGAGGTAGGTCTTTGCAAGGGCTCAACCAACTCTGTCATTCTAGGCCTGTGACCCTGAGGCCTGCAGCATCTCACCCTCTTATTGGATGGTATTCAAAAGACTTACAGCTGAAGGAGTTGGGGGCTGGCCCAGCAAGGTGAGCCCAAACAGGACTCAACCACCTGGGGCCAGTCAAGGGAGGCAGAGCAGTTGAAGAGCCTCCAGTTCTTTCTCGCTTCCCACTGGCTGGCAGAAAACCGGCGGGCGTTCCGTCCTGAGAAAGAAGACAAGGCCTGAGAAGAAGGAAAGAGAAAGCCACCCACCCAATCTTGCATCTAAAAAGTTTAGCTGTCCCTCCCTGTCCCCCCAGACTTCAACTCCTCATTCTAAACCTCCCCATTGCTCAAAGCATTCAGAACCCTTGGCCCCAGCCCAGTTTACTTGGCTCTGAGAAGAAAAAGGTGAAGGGAATTTGTCCACTGCTGTCGCAGGGCCCTCCTAGGCCGACCTTAAAGGTTTAGCCTTTAACACGGGATGTATCTGCCTGGTGCTATTCAGTATGAGGACAGTAGCAGATGCTCTTGCCTGGGCTGCTTTAAGCCCTGGGGCTAGGACTAGTCTTCCTCACCAGTCTTGGTGTTAGCCACAATCAGTTCAGTGGTCCATCTGAGGATGTAGGTCGGCCGGATCCCAGTGTTCCCCAAGGCTGGCAGCTCAGACAGCATCCTCTCCAACAGGGCCTGCGTGAAGGTCTGGGAGTGCAGGCCCCTAAGCAGGGGCTGCCAGAATTGAGAGAACGGCTTTGGCACCAAGACGTCATCCAAGTCCACGTTTTCTGGTTTGTGAGAAACATCCATTGACAGGAAAAGGGGAAGCAGGGAGGGAGAGGGAAGAACGGAGGGAAGAAGTAGGAGGAGAGAAGAGGGAGAGAGAGAAGGAAAGGAAAAAATCGAGAAGGGAGAGGAAGAAGAAGAGGGGGCCCCCCCAATAATAACAGAGTTGCCACCACAGAACAAAAAGAAACATGAGAGCAGAACAGCAGGGAGAGAAACCAGTTAGTATCTGGCAAACAACTGACTGAATACAGAGTACAAAAGAAAGAGAGCTCTGGTTCTAGCTTCAGCTTTGTCAATAACTCACTGTGTGACTTTGGGTCAGTACCTTCCCCTCTCTGGACCTCAGTCTGCCCATCTGTAACATGAGGATGTTGCACTACATGACCTTACAAGGCCCTTCCAGTTCTGTTGTTCTAGCTCTCTAGCAAGTGGCTAAATCACAATTAATATGGCAAAATAATGGCATTAAGACCCCCACCCCAATCCCAATCCACCCCATCTCACCCCACCCAATTCCAGGCCACCTAAGAATAGCCCAAACCAACAACTACTTTTCAGTGGGGCTACATTCTGCTCCACCAGGAAGGGCTTCCAGTAGCTATGGAATGGCAGGAAACAGCCCTTACCCCCCCGTCCAGGGCCACCCAGCCCACCCCTGGTGTTCTTATCCAGGATACCCATACCCTAAGGCTGTAGTGAGTCTCCAGGACCCTACCTTCATACTCTATCTGCAAAGCTGCCAACTGTTCAAACGTGGGGATGAGAAAGCCGTCATCCAGAAAAGCATCTAGCACAGCCTCCCTGGAGCAAGAGGACACTAATTAAGTAAACTGAAGCAGGCAGAAGACCCCCTTCTACTCCCCTACCCACTCCCAAGGCTGCCAATGCCTCTGACTCAAAGCCCAAACCAGCATGGGAAAAAAAGGAAGGCAGCTGACAGTTGGCTTTCAGGCCCCTGCCTCCTGGGTCAAGGGCTCAGCCAGAAATTGGGTTCAGTGGGTTTTGAACAAGCATCTACCAAGCACATACTAATCTAAGGCCCATAACAAAGGCAGCAGTAGCTGAACAAGCCCAAAAGCCCAGATGAAGGAAAGTCCCAGGCCCACAAAGGAGTTAAATGCCTGTGGTCATAGGGTCAAGGTCCTGCTCAGTCTTTTCTCTTGACAGTTGTACAGTCTCCTACCCTTCCCTTTCTCCCTGGTTGCCTTCATTCAAATCTTAGAAGCAGAAACTTTGGGGACTCAATTGCTGCACCAAATATTATTCTCATTCCTATGGACTGCAAGAACCCAGAACCAAGATTACAGAGGTTGAAGCCTAAGCAATAGGGGTAATCTCTCATTCCCATCTAGCTCAAACCAAAATCACTGTCAGCTGTCTCCTCTGAAGCTAGAAGTTCCCTAAGGGAGTCTCTCCTAGCTGACTGGGCCGAGGCGGAACAAGAGCTCTCAAGGTGTCTCAATGTCTGGAGGGTTGTCATGCTCAGGCTCAAGGAGGAAAGAGTTGTCCTATCCATCTCCTGTCTCCTCAGGTCAATATCCAGGAATAGCACTTAAAACAGTCAACCAGTTGCCTGCTCAGCAGGATCAGGCAGACACTACTGTATAATACAATGATAGTTTTCCCAGCTACTAAGGTAGTCACCACTCACCTCTTTCCTGACAGGTACAGCTAAGAAGCCTAGGCTGGGTAGACACTGATTAAAAACACCATCTGAACTATTAGTGTCCTAGGAATAAAGACATCAGGAACATCCTAATCTAACATTAGATCTAATCTAACATTAGATCATCCTAATCTGCGCTGCAGGTACTGCCTGCTACCCAGGCGCACACTGTCACCTACACCACCTTCCTATACTGTCAGTTTCATCCCAAATTCTTTCCAACCTCTTCCCGAAGCCCTTTCCAGCTGAATTTAGGTAGCAAGCCCCAAGAGCCAGGGAGGAGAGGAATGGATAGACACTGTCTGCTCTGGTTGAACTGAGTACTACTTTGGGGCGGGGGAGGGAATAAGGCTCATGGTCATAATGGGTGGGTCAGTGGGAACTTAGTCTTTCAAGAATCCAGGCCTTGGGAAGGCCCCCCCTCTGTCCCCTCAACCACAACTATCCAGGGGATGCCGATACCCTCTCACAGTGGTTTAAGAGGCCAGCAGTGCCTACCATATATCTTTTATCTCAAACTCAGATAAGAGACAGGTAGTGAAAAAGCAAAAGATTCAGGGCTCTTCCCAGTTGCCAAGAGTTTCATGTACCATTGGACACAGAGAAACAAAGCCGGCCAGGGGATGCATGACAGTAAACATTACTGCCTGTAGCCATTTCAGTGACTCAGATTAGGCAAACCACAACTGATAGCTTGGAGGGCTTACAAAAGTGGATCATGCGAAATACAGGGTCATCCGTGGGGGATCAGGATTATCCCTGGAATTTCCTACAGCAGAAACTGGCAAGCTGGGATATGAAAACCAATTTCAGGGAGGCTGCTACGCTCTACCCTAGAAGAGTAGCAGCCCCTGATTACCTAGTTACACACCTGTTCTCGAGTGTAATGCCCTTGAGCTCTGCCAGGATGCATTCTACAGGTGGGGACAGGTTATTCCACGCTTTAATGGCCTGAGGTAAATGCCTATATTTCTCCAGCACCTGCCAGCAAAGAGGGTCCCATCAGAAGGCTAGTTCAGCAAAGTAACCCTCCCCCATCCCTCCAGGATTCCTTCTCATAGGACCTCTCAGCACTTCCCTTCAGGGGGATATGGCAGGGTATGCAGAGGTGAGCTCACAATGTCCCTATTGACTCTGCAACTAAAAATATCCTGACCCTCAAGCTCCAGATTTTGTCTTTTTCCTTTTCCTCCCTTCCCACCCCCCAAATTCCCTGCAGCTCCCAATAACGAGATAATCCAATACACAGATATCCAGTGGGGGCATTTGGTTGGAGTTGGGCAGAGACCCTTGGATTAAGGGGTGAGAGGAAGCAATGAGTTATGGAAGAAGGTGAATCAGGAGACCCAGGTTCTTGTCCTGGTTTTATCACTAACTGCATATGTGACCTTGGGCCAGTCCCTTCACTCATCCATGGCTTCAATTTCTTTATCTGTGAAAAGGAAGGGTTGAGCTGAATGGTTTGTAAGCTACCTCCCTTCCTGCTAAAATAGCACCCCATAAGCTCACCTGATCTAGGAAGGCTCCTGGACGCCATTTGCTGATCAGCTGCAATATAGTAGGTCTGTGCAACCACTTACATCCGGTTGTTCCCTACCACCCAGTGGGGCCAATTATCCACAAACTTCCATCATCTGCTCCCTTCCATTGATGTGGAAGATCAGCCAACAGGACTCTGCTCCTCTTGTCTGGTTCCTACTCCCCTCCTCCTCATTTCTAAGAAGTTCCCTCAAACTTTGCCACTTTTCTTTCCATTTCCTTCTCAGGATTTCTCTCAGTTAGCTGGCAAGAGGGAAGAAATGGCCAAGGCACATGAAAACAGGCCAAGTCAAGGGAACATTCTTACCTTAAACTGTTCCTCTTCATAGGATACCAGCAGTTCTCGGGCTCTTTCTGAAAATAGAATAGGGGAACAGATAGAGCAGCCAACCATGTGTCCTACTCCTATGGAATTTTGAGCCCCCTCACCTCATTTCCTGAATTGTAAAATGGGAACTAGAATTCTTGGCTCTCTTGCTTCACAGGACTCAACGAAGATGCTTTTTGACAGTAATTTTTTTTAAGCTAAGCCTCAACACAACCCCACAGGAAATACTGAGCCAGTGAAATAACCAGAGTCAATCATAAGCCTGAGTCTTCTCACGAGCCCCTTTCTGCACCAGACACCTACCATACAACTGTTTATGTCTCAGAGCCTTTTGTAAAAGCGGATCAACCTCTTTGCCGTCTTTGTTGCTTTCACGGTCTCCATCAGTCTTGACATTCAGCTCTACACCTTTCTCCTCATCCTTAGGCTCTGGATTCTGTTCTGTGATGTCATCAACAACAATTTTCTTATCTTCCTCTTGGTCTGCTTCATCTGTCTCTTCCCTCTCCTCCTCCAACTCCCAGGTCTCTCTCAGGCTGTTCTCCATTTGGCGGCACCAATAGGTGTTCTGGAGCCAATCCAGGACAAAATAACAGCCTAAAAGAGGGGAGGAAGGAAAGCAGTGTTATAGTAACAGTCACAGGCAAGCAGCTCCTCAGCAGGCCCCCAGTCTCATCTTGCAAACATTATGGGAAAGCCCCAGGGAAAGAGGCTTGGCTCCAAGAAGACACAAATCTCACAATCCAGAAACAGCCCCTCTTGCTCTGGGTTATCCCCTGTTGTTTGCTTCCTCCCACTCATCAGCACATTTCCTAGAAAAAAACTAATACCAGACTTGAAGATGGGACGCCAAAAACGGAATGGGGCTAGCAAGTGGAAGAATAGAGACTCAGCCCCACTAGCTAGTTACATAGCCTTAGCCAATCAGGTCTCTTCCCTTTTCTAGATCTGCTTCCCCAACATGAAGGGGTTAGGCTGAATCAGGGGTTCTTAGTTGGAACGGGGTGTCCAAAGAACTCCTGGACTCATGATATGTGATGGTTCACACCTCTCAACCCACTCCCCATTCCCCTCCTCAGGCACAAAATTTAAGGGGATGCCAAAAAACTAAGTAATTGAGACAACAAAACAGGATCAGAAGAGTGCCCTGCCACACTATATTGGAGCCTAAAGCAAAAGGAGAAATCAGTATTATTAATCCTATCTTTATTCAAAATGTTTGGTATTTTGATCATCGTAAGTTTTTCTATATTAAAATGTTATTTATCTTGATTACTGAGCTTTTGACATCCCCTTCAAGTTTGTGTCCAAGGTGAATGCTTCACTTGCCTCACCCTAGTCTCAACTCTGACCCCAGGTGAAGACCCTCCTCCCTCTCTCTCTCCCCACAGTGCCACCCAGCCCAGGCTTCTGGGCTTAACTGTGATGTGTATACTCCCTGGGGACTCACCCCTACGGCAGTCATTTATATGGGGCATTTTCTTGTGGGTTAACTCATGGCGAAGTTCAACAATCCAATCCGGAATGTTCACCTGATTGTGGAGGAGGGTGTGCGCGCAGAAATTAGAAAATATTAAAGCAGAAAGGGCCACAGAGATGAATTAGCCTGGCTTCTCCCCATTTTACAGATAGAGAAACGGAGGTCCTAAGAGGAGGTTCTGGTCTTAGTGGCAAAGCCAAAATTAGAAACCAGGTCTCCTGATTCTCTTTAGGCTCTGTGGAGGTGATCCTGAAAATCAGAAGATACTTGCCTCCCCCAACCACCAACTACCCTCCTCCAATGAAGACAACTCCTGTGAATGAGCATTAATAATCCCCTTCTTCAGCCTCCTTTTACCCTGCCTGTACCAGTTCCTCTCCCAGGGTACCCTCTACCCTTCTTTTTCTCCCTTCCTTCCTCCTTCCCTTCCAGACTTCCTCCAGGAAGCTTCTCTTGATGGCTGAGAACCTGTCTGCCATCTGGGCCTCTACACACCTCATATACTCACTCAAAGCAGAAATGTCTTACATTTTCATGCTGCTTGGCTGGCTTTGTTTCCTCCCTCAGACTGTCAACAGCCAGAGGGCAGACACTTAAACTGCCACCTCTTTCCTGTCCCCACCCAGTGGTGCACTGGGGTGCCTCAGCTTCACCTGGGCCATTCCCAGCAAGCTGGGCAGGCCAAGCCCACTGAAGACAGCAGCCATGAGCAAGGAAGCAAGTCTGCTTCTTTCAAGCTAAAAGCTGAGGCTCTGAGGTTCTTGCTGGGCTTGGCTGACAGTGGTGGGATAAACTAGTCTGACTGTACCCACTAAATGCCCCATTTAGTGAGCCCTTCTGAGGAGAGAGAATTGAGCAAGGCCACTTTATCATACACACCTCCTGAGCCAGGAATTTGAGAGGGAGCTTGGCAAACTTTGTCTTCCTCTCCGAGATAAGGTTCACAAACCTGAGTTTGGGGGAGAAATAAGTGGCAGAGCCCAAGTAACTGCTTTATTCAAACCAGCGGGGCTTCAAAACACCTTGCTGAGTTACTGACACCTTGCATTTCCACAACCTTTCCAATGACTGTTCTGTCCTGTTCTTATGGTTGGTGTCAGCCAGAGCAGGAATGGTTCCATCCAGTCCAACATTACTGAGAGTCTGCCCTATACTGCAGCCATACAGATGCTCTGGCCTTCAAGAGTTCAGTCTAGGATAAATAACCATGACATAATATAACATATTATGCTAGGACATAGTATGTTATAAATGCTAGAACAAATGACTACATCAAATGATATGGGGAGCACAGTTAAACAATGGATAAGGTAAGAAGAGCTAAGGAGGACCTTAAGGCAAACAAGGGAAACAGTATGAGCTAAGCAAAAACTTTGACAGATGGAAAACTCAGAGGCAACCTTTTTCTTGATGTACATGAGACAGCAAGACCCACTCTGAGCCACTCTGTAAGTCAGGAACTCCTGGCCCACATCTCGGTTTCCACAACTCAGCAAACTTTCAGTGTTCGTGAAGAGAATGGGATAAAGGTGTAGACAAGGGTAGGATTAGAAAAACCACATTAAATCATGGTCAAGAACATCGAAGCATTCAGAAAGGTTCCTCTAGGTAAAAGAGTAAAAGGGAGAAAATAAATCGAACTGTAAAGGCTGGAAGAGACCCAAAGAGACCATTTGGTCTAAATCACCCTCACCCTATATTCCAAAGAGAGGGGAAGAAAAACGGAGGAGAGAAGGCTCTCAGGAAAAAAAGAGGAATGTGTGTTAACAGGGGGTTACCAACAGCTGTCAAGTTAAGCAATCACAGGGTGACCCATACACAAGGACACACAAGGCATTTTGCTTCAGGGAGCACCCAAAGCCAAACTCGGCTTATCGTGCAAGCCCCATGCCCCCCACCCTCAAAACCACCCCCCACACACCCCTACCCATGTAGGTCTTACCTGACCAATGCCATGCCATAGAGCAGTCTAAGTTCATCAGTGCCCAAGCCACCAGTTACATCCATGAGCTTACAGCGTACCAGGTCAGCAGTAGAAGCCACTGCCAGGGGGAGTTCGTTGCCTAACCTAAAGGGCCACAGTCCAGCACCATCATAAAGGTCCTTTACACTGGCCCACCCTCCACCTCAGAATCTAGCTTTCTGTAGGTTATTCCAATTATATACTGGCTAAAGAGTGTGTTAACAGACACAAATCAAGAAGCTGGGAAGATGGGGGTGGGTAGGTAATGTCCCTGGGATCGAACAGTATACAGGATGCCTAACTGCTACACAACCAACCAACAGTTAAGTGTGAACACACCCCTTTCACCCTCAACTCATTCAGCTAGAAAAAAAAACCTTATTCTTGGAGACACCAGTCCCTTGTCTGCTCCCAACTCAATCTTACCAACTAGACTAAAGCGCCCCATTCAAACAAACATGGATTTTTCAGGCAAGCTCCCACCACCCTTTCTAATTTGAATAGAAATCCACTCTAGAGTGCTACTCCTTAAGCCCTGCCTGGCTCAGCCACAGCAGTTCCTTCAGTACCCACCCCCTCCCCAAGGTAAGAGAAGGTAAGGGTTAAAGCTCACAGATTTGACAAAAAGGCTGTTGAGGCACACCCGTTTCTTTCCGCAAATGGGATTAGTGCAAGAGCTTTGCTGCGACTTTCCCCCAGGCACACTGAGACAAGCAATGCCCAAACCACGCGTGGGAGAACCATTAAGCATTTAGGAGAAGACTAGATAGTAAGGCCTTAAGAAATCCTATAGAGGAAGAAGTGAAGTGCCAACAGCACGCAGGCAGGAGGGCTAACCCAACCGCCTTACCTGCTCCTCCACACCGTGATGCGGTTCAGCGCGTACCGCTGCAATTTATAGTCGTCACTGAACAGATACACCATCACCTGATCCCACTCGGCCCTGCTGAGCCAGGCGACCACGATGCGCTGGGCCCAGAGTGGCGACGACCCTTTCTCTTTGACGCACTTCCCGCACCACGCACTCCACACAAGATCCATTCCCCGGGGACCCAGACCTGGCTCAATCTCGGATTCCGACCGGACATCGGGCTCAACATCGGGCTCAACATCGGGCTCAACGGGCTCAACATCGAGCTCAGGCCTTGTGCCGCCGCACTGAAGATCATCCTCCATCTCATGATCAGCCTCCATCTCACGATCAGCCTCCATCGCAACGTGCTACCCTCACTCCAAACCTCCGCCCGCACCAGCAGCCAATGGGAGAGCGTGACCCTGACGTAAGCCCGCCTCCCAGCGTTAGCGTAGCGAATCGAAACGCGAGAGCTAACGGCTGCCCAAACCACAAGCTAGGGGAAAGGCCTCGCCAACCGGAAGTGTTCTTTCGTCAAAGCAATCGTCCTAGCTGCAAACGTTCATCCTCAACGTTCCGCTAATTTCCTGGTTGCTAACAGGCTTCTGTCCCATACCCGGCGGGACGTGTCTGGGAGGCAGGAGGAATTTTAGTTTGAGCTCCTTGGCGGGCGGCGGCGGGACGTGTCTGGACGGCAGGAGGAATTTTAGTTTGAGCTCCTTGGCGGGCGGCGGCGGGATTATGGGCGTTCAGTGTACTGGAAATGCGCTTCTGTTTTTATTGCCATGAATCAGCACCTGACCCAGTAAAACACTGTGGACACTAAAGCAAGACTGCACAGCAAATATCATCTAGTATCTAAATATCTAAAATTGGGTTAAAAAAATCTGCTGGGTTTTCACATCTGTACACTGAGAAGTTTAGATTGGGTAATTTCTAGGTTCTTTTCTATAGCTGAAAATTGTAGGATTTTATTCTGCCAGCATTCCACTGCTACCACATCCACAAAGGTATACTTAGTTTTTCTGCACAGTTCCTTGGGATTCCGGCTTTCTGGAGGGGAAAGCAATATTATGCTGCTGCTGCTGCTGCTAAGTCGCCTCAGTCGTGTCGGACTCTGTGCGACCCCATAGACGGCAGCCCATTAGGCTTCCCCGTCCCTGGGATTCTCCAGGCAAGAACACTGGAATGGGTTGCCATTTCCTTCGCCAATGCATGAAAGTGAAAATGAAGTCGCTCAGTCGTGTCCGACTCAGCGACCCCATGGACTGCAGCCCACCAGGCTCCTCCGTCCATGGGATTTTCCAGGCAAGAATACTGGAGTGGGGTGCCATTGCCTTCTCCAAAAGCAATATTATGAAGCCCTTCTAATTTTGTTGTTGTTGTTGTTTTTCAGTCACTGAGTCGTGTCCAACTTTGTAACCCCATGGACTGTGGCATACCAGTCTTCTCTGTTCACTATCTCCCAGAGTTTGCTCAAATTCATGTCCATTGAGTCCGGTTATACAGTCCAATGAACTATCTCATCCTATGCTACGCTCTTTTCCTTTGGCTTTCTATCTTTCCAGCATCAGGGTGTTTTCCAATTAATTGGCTCTTCCCATTAGGTGGCCAAAATATTAGAGCTTCAGCAACAGTCCTTCCAATGAATATTCAGGGTTGAATTTTACAGGCTGGTTAAAATGTGTTCAAGACTCTATTCTAATCTTTTTTTCACAAAACTTATTTCCTAATCTAACACGTGAGAGAGAACTGTTGCTAATACACCAGCAGCATTGCTGGGAGTAATTCTTTTTCACTTTATAGCAATAAATTCCAATCAATTTTCTATGTGCTTCCTTCTCCAGCCAGCTTCTCCTAAGATCTAGTCTGCCCATAGTTCTTGAATGATAGTTACTCTGTTCTAAGCAGCCCAAGTGTCTTCCAGAAACCAGATACCCTTGCCATGTTCAGGATATTAGCTGTGTGCAGGCAAAGATGGGTAGATGGCTTATATGACTCCTTAAGATCCAATCCAGTCAGAAGAGCTGCCAGGTCTGCAGAACTCATTCATGAACATTTTGGTGGTTTAGATGTTATTTTTGGATAGTACTTTTCAGGTAGGGCTTCCCTGGTGGCACAGCTGGTAAAGAGTCCGCCTACAATGTGGGAGACCTGGGTTCAATCCCTGGGTTGGGAAGATCCCCTGGAGAAGGGAAAGGCTACCCACTCTAGTATTCTGGCCTGGAGAATTCTATTTACTGTATAGGTCATGGGTTACTCTATAGTACTTTTCAGGTAAAGGGCCCTATCCTTCCCCATTCCTTCTCCATGAACCTGAAGAATGATGTGTTCCAAGAAAACTTGACCAAAGCACTTAAGAAGAGTGCCATTTCTCGTATATGGAAAATGAGGCCTGAGACGTATTGAGATTTAGAAATTACTGGATCAAGTCTGTTAAGTAGTGATAGCTTTGAGGAGGCACCATATTAGTTCCCTGTGACTGCCATAACAATTTTCCACAAACTTGGTGGCTTAAAACAACAGAAATTAACTCACAGTTCTGGAAGTCAGAAGTAGATATTATTTGGCTGAAATCAAGATGCTGGGAGGACTATAGTCCCTCTGGCTGCTCTATGGGAAAATCCATTCCTTATGTTTTCCAGCTTCTGGAGGCTACTGGCATTCCTGGGCTCATAGCCACATCACTTCAGTCTTCAAGAGAAGCATCTTCAAATGTCTCCCTGCTTCGTCTTCACTTCACCTTTTCTCAATGTGTGTAAGATCTCTCTCTACCTCCCTCTACTGCATCTGATTAAATTTAAGGCCCATCTGGATAATCCAGAGTAATCTCCCCATTTTAAGATCTTTAATTATATCTGCAGTTAAATTTATTTTTAAGTTTTATTTTACTATGTAAAATAGCATTCTTTCATTTTTTTTACCATGTAAAGTAATATTCACAGGTATCCGGGATTAGGATGTGGATGTCTTTCGGTGGGGGAGGGGATTCAGCCTACCACAAGCACTATGGAATCTATCCTGGCTCAATAATCATAAGAATCTAGGTTTATTCACCTCATTAGAGCTGACTCAAATGTGTTCTTTTTATAGCTGAGTAATATTCCATTGTGTATATGTCCCCAAACTTTGTTATCCATTCATCTGCTGATGGACATCTAGGTTGCTTCCATGTCCTAGTGAAAGAGTCAATTCCTAGGCAGATTGATAAGAAGTTCAGGGCCCCCAAGGAGGAGAAAGGGGTCTGGGGCTCTCGAAGTGGAGATTGGACG
The DNA here is from genome assembly GCF_029378745.1 of Bos indicus. Lineage (NCBI taxonomy): Eukaryota > Metazoa > Chordata > Mammalia > Artiodactyla > Bovidae > Bos > Bos indicus. The sequence continues at coordinate 102,795,147 of NC_091789.1, read as the reverse complement.
TCTGGAATTCTCAAGGAGGAGAAAAGGACAAACTTTTTTTCTCTGCACTCCTTAGTCTTAGTCAATTACACAACTCAGTTTAAACTCTATACTAGGGATTATACAACAACAGTGTATCCAGATGGAGGACAGTTTCTCCTTCCTGAAAACCTTCTGACTAATCCTGATATTTTAGAATGTATATTATGGGAATGGGTCTGGGGGATCTTTCTATTGTTAAATTCTAATCTTGTTATCCTAAAATGTAAATTGTGGGAGTAAGTCTGGTAAAATTTTCACAAACTTGAGACATTCTTTTGATTCATTGTAATAACTAATTAAGAAATATATAACTCTATTGCCAACACTAGCAAGGGGGTACTCTTTCTGACCCCTTCTGATGTCTATGTCAGAAGCTTTCTCTATCCCTTTTATACTTTAATAAAACTCTATTGCACAAAAGCTCTGAGCGACCAAGCCTTGTTTCTGGCTCCAGATTGAATTCTTGTCTTCCAGAGGTCAAGAATCCCGGCATCTTTTCATGGGTCAGCAACAACCTTTCATCTTGGGGGCCCATCTGGGATTCTTCAGGACAAGGTAGGGATGCTTGGAGCTCTAGTTCTTTGTTCTCCTAGTGAACACGTTTTCTGCTGTAATTTACTAACTCTACGGTGCACTTGTGTGAATGAATGATACACCCTTCGCGAAGCAAGTGAGGAGCCCTGCTCTGGGGTTCCACGGTGACCTCATACAGCTTATGGCAGAAACCTGTCAGGGGTTTATACTGACCTGCCAATGCAAGGAGACACCCAATATCTCCTTCAGGGACCTACCAGAAAATGGGCAATGCATGCAGATCAAACTCTCCTTTCTTTGTGAAACTTTCCGGTCTCTTTGACCATTTCATAACTTCTTGGGAATTACTACTAACCTAAAAGTCTCTGATGCTGGGAGGGATTGGGGGCAGGAGGAGAAGGGGACAACAGAGGACGAGATGGCTGGATGGCATCAATGACTTGATGGACGTGAGTCTGAGTGAACTCCAGGAGTTGGTGATGGACAGGGAGGCCTGGCGTGCTGTGATTCATGGGGTCGCAAAGAGTTGGACACGCCTGAGTGACTGAACTGAACTGAACTGAATTGACTGAATCTGTCGGATCATAGACTTTCACGGGACTTGTGATCTATTGCTGTGTACTGTTACTTAGGTCCCAAACTTGGATTGGTAGTCAGGAAGCATCTAACCTCACTAGGAATAGAAAGTTCAGAACTTAGTTGGAGCTCCAGCTCCAAGAACATCTCTGAGGTTAAAGGTTACTCAGATTGGAACTGCAATGGGTTTTTTTCCTTTGGTAATGCTAGTTCTCAGTGGACCACAGGAGACTTTCCAATGGCTTTGGTCTCAAACTCCTTAGATAATCTTTCTTTGGAATCTGTGGGAATGAACTAGAAAGACTGGCCCTATCAATTTTCCCTTACTGGCAAGCCCTTCACCATCTCTTTTGCTGTTGCTTATACTGTTGTGGTGAGACTTTGAAGGAACATCTCAGTTTTATGTTTGTAGTGGTCTTATTGTGGTCAGGAATATATTCATGGCTGTACACAGGCACTCAGGTGATGAATGTTTCCCCCAGCAGTCTTAGCTTGGGAGGCATTCCAGAAGGTTACTCTAATTGCACCCCGGGTGGCATCAGAGGCAAGCAAGGTTTTAATGATGAGGATCTGGACATCAGTCTGGGATGCCATCAGGTACACCCCTAATGCATCTCCACCCCATCTTGGTGGTAGAACCGGGAGGGACGAGTACAACACCTGCGTCAGTAAGGGACAGACTAAGTCCAACCAGGGAAGGAAAGCTTTGGTGTAAAGTCTGTCTACACCCCCATCTAGAGCAGAGAGGGATGCCTCCAGTAGAAAGATGGCGCTGGTTGCTTTTTTTCCTCTTACAGATGGGAGCTAAGAATTCCAGCCTCACTCCTTTGAACTGTATCCTGAAAAACTGGGATAGATTTGACCCAGAGGGCTTAAAGAAGACACACCTGGTCTTCCTATGTGATACTACGTGGCTGTGGTACCCATTGGAGGATGGCAAATGGTGGCCGGTTGGAAGGTCTCTTAATTATAATACTGTTTTACAATTAGACCAGTTCTGTAGAAAACAAGGGAAATGGGTAGAAGTAGCATATGTGTTACCCTTTTTCTCTCTGAGAAATACGCCAACTTATGTCCTAAGGATATAGATTTGGGTGTGAAACCTTCAGCTTCCCCCAGTCCTCCTACTTTGCCCCCATACTCGGGGCTCCAAAGTAAGCAAACTGAAAGTCAGAGAACCCCCCCAAGAAGGGTTGCCTTGGTCTCAGTAAAAACCCAAACTGAGACGCAAACTGCCCAAGTAGAGGTCCAAACAACTCCTGTCTCAGTACGGCCTCAGACTTCTCTGGTTTCAATAGAAACTCAGACCATCGAAGTAAGAGAAGCACAGATAGCACAGACTAAGGGTGAAATACAGGATGAGATAGAGGGCAGGAAACCAGATTTCTCACTCAGTCGGCTCCAGATATCCGCCATCAGATCAGATCAGATCAGTCACTCAGTCATGTCTGACTCTTTGCAACCCCATGAATCGCAGCACACCAGGCCTCCCTGTCCATCACCAACTCCCAGAGTTCACTCAGACTCACGTCCATCAAGTCAGTGATGCCATCCAGCCATCTCATCCTCTGTCGTCCCCTTCTCCTCTTGCCCCCAATCCCTCCCAGAATCAGAGTCTTTTCCAATGAGTCAACTCTTCGCATGAGGTGGCCAAAGTACTGGAGTTTCAGCTTTAGCATCATTCCTTCCAAAGAGATCCCAGGGCTGATCTCCTTCAGATTGGACTGGTTGGATCTCCTTGCAGTCCAAGGGACTCTCAAGAGTCTTCTCCAACACCACAGTTCAAAAGCATCAATTCTTTGGCGCTAAGCCTTCTTCACAGTCCAACTTTCACATCCATACATGACCACAGGAAAAACCATAGCCTTGACTAGACGAACCTTTGTTGGCAAAGTAATGTCTCTGCTTTTGAATATGCTGTCTAGGTTGGTCATAACTTTCCTTCCAAGGAGTAAGCATCTTTTAATTTCATGGCTGCAGTCCCCATCTGCAGTGATTTTGGAGCCCAGAAAAATAAAGTCTGACACTGTTTCCACTGTTTCCCCATCTATTTCCCATGAAGTGATGGGACCATGATGCCATGATCTTCGTTTTCTGAATGTTGAGCTTTAAGCCAACTTTTTCACTCTCCACTTTCACTTTCATCAAGAGGCTTTTGAGTTCCTCTTCACTTTCTGCCATAAGGGTGATGTCATCTGCATATCTGAGATTATTGATATTTCTCCCGGCAATCTTGATTCCAGCTTGTGTTTCTTCCAGTCCAGCGTTTCTCATGATGTACTCTGCATAGAAGTTAAATAAGCAGGGTGACAATATACAGCCTTGATGTACTCCTTTTCCTATTTGGAACCAGTCTGTTGTTCCATGTCCAGTTCTAACTGTTGCTTCCTGACCTGCATACAGATTTCTCAAGAGGCAGGTCAGGTGGTCTGGTATTCCCATCTCTTTAAGAATTTTCCACATTTTATTGTGACCCACACAGTCAAAGGCTTTGGCATAGTCAATAAAGCAGAAATAGATGTTTTTCTGGAACTCTCTTGCTTTTTCCATGATCCAGCAGATGTTGGCAATTTGATCTCTGGTTCCTCTGCCTTTTCTAAAACCAGCTTGAACATCAGGAAGTTCACGGTTCACATATTGCTGAAGCCTGGCTTGGAGAATTTTGAGCATTACTTTACTAGTATGTGAGATGAGTGCAATTGTGCAGTAGTTTGAGCATTTTTTGGCATTGCCTTTCTTTGGGATTGGAATGAAAACTGACCTTTCCCAGTCCTGTGGCCACTGCTGAGTTTTCCAAATTTGCTGGTATATTGAGTGCAGCACTTTCACAGCATCATCTTTCAGGATTTGGAATAGCTCAACTGGAATTCCGTCACCTCCACTAGCTTTGTTTGTAGTGATGCTTTCTAAGGCCCACTTGACTTCACATTCCTGGAGGTCTGGCTCTAGGTCAGTGATCACACCATCGTGCTTATCTGGGTCGTGAAGATCTTTTATGTACAGTTCTTCTGTGTATTCTTGCCATCTCTTCTTAATATCTTGGACCAAATCAGTCCTTAGATAATCTATTACAACCGGCTCAGACAGTGTATTATGGTAGGGAATATGAAAAAAAGAAAGCCAAAAATACACAAAGGAACAGGAGGAAGCCCATGTAATGGCTTCTGAAACGGCCTGAGAAAAATGCCCAGAGGGACCCAGGTGAAAAGGGATGGACTTGCTATTACTGTGGAAAGGAGGAGCACCTCAAGTGGGATTGCCCTCAGGCCTCTAGGCTGCCCCCGGCTCTATGTCTGGTCTGCAAGGGACCACACTGGAGGAGAGACTGCCCCCAGAGGCATAGGTTTCCGGGGTCAGACTCAGAAGACAATCAGGACTGAAGGTGCCCGGGGGTTCCCACACAAGCTCCCATCCTAATTACACCTGAGGAACCCCGGGTATTAATAACTATGGGGGGGCAATCCATCGATTTCCTTTTAGACACTAGGGTGACTTTCTCTGTGCTTACTGAAACCCCTGGCCCACTTTTTTCCCAATCTGCTTCTGTAATAGGTCTGAATGAGCCAAAAGGTATTATTTCAGTTGTTCTTTAAGATGTAACTGAGATTCTGTGCTATTTTCACACGACTTTCTGATCGTGCCAGAGTCTCCCTCACTCCTTTTGGGGAGGGATATACTGAGCAAGGTCCATGCCTCTGTTTTCATGAATATGGAGATTTCCCTTTCTCTCCCTTTAATTGAACAAAATGTAAATCCTAGAGTATGGGCTAATGGAAAATCTGTGGGTCAAACACAAAATGCTATTTCTGTAGTTGTCAAGCTCAAAGGCCCACACTTATTTCCACATAAGAAGCAGTATCCACTGAAACCTGATATTAAGGAAGGGTTAAAACCCATCATCAAGAATTTAAAGGAGCAGGGGCTATTAATCCCCTGTAACAATCCATGCAACACTCCTATTTTGGGTATAAAGAAATCAAATGTAAATGGAGACCAGTTCAAGATTTACAAATAATAAATGAGGCTGTAGTTCCTTTACACTCCAGTGCCTAATCCTTATACTCTATTGTCTGAAATTCCTGAATGAGCCAAATATTTCTCAGTAATTGATTTAAAAGATGCTTTCTATTCAGTGCCTTTGGCGGAGGAAAGTCAATTTCTATTTGCCTTTGAAGACCCTACACAGCTAGCTTCTCAGTTAACCTGGACAGTTTGCCCCAGAGATTTTGTGACAGCCCTCACTTATTTGGACAAAGTTTGTCACAGTATCTTCAAAGCTTTAATAGCTCCAAAGCAGTGGTACTACAATATGTAGATGATATTCTGCCCTGTGCTGAGACAGAGGAAGCTTGTTCACAAGCTTCAGAAGATTTCTTAAACTTTCTGGCAGGCTGCAGTTACAAGGCATCAAGAGAAAAGGCTCAGCTTTGTCAACAATCTGTTAGATATCTGAGCCTAACCATATCAGAAGGGACTAGGGCCATAGGCCCCGAGAAAATTAAACGTATACTAAATCATCCCTAACTATGACTTTAAGACAATTGAGAGAATTTGGGGGAATCACAGGCTATTGTCACATTTGGATTCTGGGTTATGGGGAACTTGCCCAGCCTTTATATAAACTTATAGCTGAGACTCAGCAGGCCCAAACCGACAAACTGGTTTGGTCTCCAGATACTCAAAAGGCTTTTAAGGTTCTTCAGACTGCTCTCCTGCAAGCTCCCACTTTGAGCTTGCCCACAGGGTCAGAATTTAATTTGTTTGTCACTGAAAGAAAGGGTATGGCTTTGGGAGTTTTGACACAACCCCGAGGGACTCACCAGCAAAGTATTGCTTATCTAAACAGAGAATTAGATGTAACTTCACATGGGTGGCCCCACTGTCTAAGAGTAATTGGGGCAATGGCTTTATTAACACCTGGAGCTTTAAAAATAATTAATGTCTCTTTTCACAGCCTTTGTTTTAAAGTCTAATTTATCTGATACGAGTATTGTGACTCCTGCTTTCTTTTGGTCCCAATTTGCATGGAAAATCTTTTTCCAGCCCTTCACTTTCAGTCTGTATGTGTCCCCTGTTTTGAGGTGGGTCTCTTGTAGACAACATATGTAGGGGTCTTGTTTTTGTATCCATTCAGCCAGTCTTTGTCTTTTGGTTGGGGCATTCAACCCATTTACATTTAAGGTAATTACTAATAAGTATGATCCCGTTGCCATTTACTTTATTGTTTTGGGTTCGAGTTTATACACCATTTTTGTGTTTCCTGTCTAGAGAATATCCTTTAGTATTTGTTGGAGAGCTGGTTTGGTGGTGCAGAATTCTCTCAGCTTTTGCTTGTCTGAAAAACTTTTGGTTTCTCCTTCATACTTGAATGAGATCCTTGCTGGGTACAATAATCTGGGCTGTAGGTTATTTTCTTTCATCATTTTAAGTATGTCTTGCCATTCCCTCCTGGCTTGAAGAGTTTCTATTGAAAGATCAGCTGTTATCCTTATGGGAATTCCCTTGTGTGTTATTTGTTGTTTTTCCCTTGCTGCTTTTAATATTTGTTCTTTGTGTTTGATCTTTGTTAATTTGATTAATATGTGTCTTGGGGTGTTTCTCCTTGGGTTTATCCTGTTTGGGACTCTCTGGGTTTCTTGGACTTGGATGATTATTTCCTTCCCCATTTTAGGGAAGTTTTCAACTATTATCTCCTCAAGTATTTTCTCATGGTCTTTCTTTTTGTCTTCTTCTTCTGGAACCCCTATGATTCGAATGTTGTAGCGTTTAATATTGTCCTGGAGGTCTCTGAGATTGTCCTCATTTCTTTTAATTCGTTTTTCTTTTATCCTCTCTGATTCATTTATTTCTACCATTCTATCTTCTAATTCACTAATCCTATCTTCTGCCTCTGTTATTCTACTATTTGTTGCCTCCAGAGTGTTTTTAATTTCATTTATTGCATTATTCATTATATATTGACTCTTTTTTATTTCTTCTAGGTCCTTGTTAAACCTTTCTTGCATCTTCTCAATCCTTGTCTCCAGGCTATTTATCTGTGATTCCATTTTAATTTCAAGATTTTGGATCAATTTCACTATCATTATTTGGAATTCTTTATCAGGTAGATTCCCTATCTCTTCCTCTTTTGTTTGGTTTGGTGGGCATAATGATCAAAGGATCAATCCAAGAAGAAGATATAACAATTATATAATATATATCCACCCAACATGGGAGCACTGCAGTATGTAAGACAAATTCTAACAAGTATGAAAGGAGAAATTAACAATAACACAATAATAGTGGGAGACTTTAATACCCCACTCACACTTATGGATAGATCAACTAAACAGAAAATTAACAAGGAAAAAAAAAAAACATGTATCTATAAAGTTCACTAAAGCAAAGCACAGTAAAATGAGGTATGGCAATAAAAGGCGTTAAATTTATCAAATAAAAAAAAAATAAATAAAGTGCTGAAAAATTAAAAAAAAAAAGGAACAGAAGAAATAACATAAGCAATAAACTGTCTCGAGCAAACAGAAAGCATCTGTAAAAATTGCTAGACTGGATGGTGTCGACAATACGAACTATTTTTTTTTTTTCCATCTCATGTCTTTTTCCCCTCAGTCTTCTGATCATTTCTGTTTTTCTTTATCCTGGCCTGACATTACCATCATTATAATGTCTTCAAAAGTTCAGGAATGTATCTGACAGCTTGGTGTTGAAGTGGGCATTCCAGGAAAAGATAGGTAGGATCTAGCTACTATACTGTTTTAAAGCTACTGCTATTTCACCATAACCCAAAATACCCATATTTGGAAAGAGTTAACTTTTCATCATTATTTTAAGATTGATATTGCCAACACAACAACTGAAATAAAGGCATAAATTTTCAAAAAAAAAATAAAATAAAATAAAAATAATTAATGGATGAACTCTTACTGTATTGACTTCTCATGATGTGAGTGGAATCTTAAAGTCTACAGTTAATACTTGGATGACAGACAGTAGGCTTCTTAAACATCATTCATTGTTGTTAGAAGGACCAGTAACTAAGCTTAAAGTTTGTGGAAATTTATTTTTTTTTCCTTTTGTTAACTCCATGAATATTTTATTTATTTATTTATTTTAATTTAAATTTATTTATTTTAATTGGAGGCTAATTACTTTACAATATTGTATTGGTTTTGCCATACATCAATATGAATCTGCCAATACAGTATACTAACGCATATATATGGAATTTAGAAAGATGGTAACGATAGCCCTGTATGTGAGACAGCAAAAGAGACACAAATGTATAGAAGTCTTTTCTATACATTTTTGGACATTTTGGACATCTATACATTTTCTATACAGTCTTTTGGAATCTGTGGGAGAGGAAGAGGGTGGGATGATTTGGGAGAATGGCATTGTAACATGTATAATATCATATAAGTTTGTGGAAATTTAAATCCTGCCACTTTCCTTCCTGTAAAGGAAAATGAAACACATGATCATGATTGCTCCCAATTTCTAACTTTAAACTATGCAGTTCAGAAAGATCTAATGGATACCCCATTAGATAATCCTGACATGGAAATATTTACAGATGGCAGTTCTTTTGTTCAGGATGGAAAGCGTAAAGCAGGTTATGCCATGGTGAATGCTGAACAGGTTTTAGAAGCAAAATCTCTCTCCCAGGGAACTAGTGCTCAGTTAGCGGAGCTTGTGGCTCTGACTCGAGCTCTAGAGTTAAGCAAAGGGCAGCGAGTAAATATCTACACGGATTCTAAGTGTGCTTATTTGACTTTACATGTTCATGCTGCAATATGAAAAGAAAGACAGTTTAAAACAGCAACAGTCGAACCTATTAAGCATTTCAGAGATATCGAGAGACTTTTAACTGTTATATATTGTCCTAAAGAAGTAGCTGTTATGCATTGCAAAGGGCACAACAGGGATGGGAGTAAAATAGCCTAAAGTAATCAGCTGGCTGACTGTCAAGCCAGAAAGGGGGCACTTTACAAAACCCCTTCACTACAGACACCTTTGATCTGGACAGGTCCTGTGGAACAGGAAAAACCACAATATACTGAGGAAGAATTAGAAAGATATGAGAAAAGAGGAGCAAAGATTACTGATAAAGGATGGTTACAGTCCAAGGATGGACGAGTAATAATTCCTGAAAATGCTCAATGGAAAATTCTTAAGGGTTTACACCAGAGTTTTCATTTAGGTGTAGAAAGTATTTACCAGATGGCTTCTTGTTTGTTTGAAGGTAAACATGTAATAAAAACTTTAAAAAATATTATAAAAATATGTGAGGTTTGTCAGAAAAATAACCCAAAGACTGAAAAGCTAACAAAATCTGGATTACAACGAAGTGGAAAGTATCCTGGAGAGGACTGGGAAATTGGTTTTACTCATATGCCAAAAGCTAATGGATATTCTTGCTTACAAGTTTGGGTGGATACTTTTACTATATGGATTGAGGCTTTTCCCTGTCGTGGTGAACAGGCTAAGGAGGTTATAAAGATTTTAATCCATGAAATTATCCCCAAGTTTGGGCTGCCATGGAGCCTTCAGAGTGACAATGGCTGTGTCTTTAAAGCTGCTGTAACTCAGGGAATATCTAAAGCTCTAGGAATAGAATATCACTTACAGTGTTCCTGGAGACCCCAATCCTCAGGAAAGGTTGAAAAGGCTAATGACATTATCAAAAGACATCTGTGCAATCTAACTTAGGAGACGCAAAACAATTGGATTAAAGTTCTACCCATAGCTTTAATGAGGGCTCAGACTGCCCCCCAAAAGGAGGGACTGTCCCCCTTTTGATGTATCTATGGAAGGCCTTTCTTATGCACAGACATTGTTGTAGACCCTGAAGCCTTAGGGTTAAATTAATTATGAAACTCAGCTCTCAGCTATTCAACAGGCATTAACTGAACCCCAGGAGATGACTCTTGACCCAGCCTCTGAGTCCAGCAAGCCTCTATTTGAGCCAGGAACTGAGGTCCTCATAAAAACATTGGAATATGGGGGCCAATCCCTTGAGCCCCTCTGGGAAGGCCCTTACCAGGTTATTCTTTCTTCTCCCATAGCTGTCAAAGTTCAAGGAATTGATTCGTGGGTACATCACACTCGGGTTAAGAGGTGGCACCCTGACCAGAACGAAGTGAAAAAAAAAAAAAAAAAGAATGAAGTGGAGTCATGTTATGTCTGTACTTACTATGCTCTGACTTTGTACTTTTCAGATGGGCCTGATAATCTATGTGAGCCTACTTCTGCTGAATCCAAAAATCCTGAGTCTGCCATTTGATCCTCAAGACAATGTCTTCCTGTCCTGGGCTCAGTCCTACACTGCATTCCACAGTCGGTCTAACTGCTGGGTCTGCGGAGCACTCTGCTCTTCATCAGTGGAAGGCTTCCCGTGGTGGACATCTCCACTTCAAGGAAGACTTTCTCCAATTCTACGAATAACTTCAACAACAATCGTATGTGATACCTTTCTTAAACTGATGACATCTAACAACCCTAAGATAGACTGGAGCAACACTTTGTACTTTAACTATGAACATAACGTGACTTTTAATTTTGATTATACATTGTCTCAGTTTAATGACTATTTTGCTACACATAAGGTAAATGGGTCTAGATCTAATGGTTTTTTACCTGACGTTTATCAAATATGGGATGAGGTTATATGGCTAACTCCTGAAAAAGGACATCTAATATCTACTGCCTCTATATGCTGGGAACAAATAGAGCCATCTCCAGAAGTTAGCCAACAATTATAATGATTGGAAACAATTGGGCTTTTTGCCTCAGGAAATATGCAATGTAATCATCCCCATGTTTTCCAACCCCAATTCAAGTCCTCCCTTTGCCTGGCCAGACACTGATTGGGACTGGATATCTCAGTCACGGTGGCTTGCTCCAAATGGGACCTGTTGGATATGTGGCTCTTACCTATGGACATTGCTTCCCCCTGGTCACATAGGGAGATGCACCCTAGGTCTAGATTTTACTCACGGCTTTATATTTTCAGAGCTTCCAAAAATGCCTGCTAATATACCCCACCTTAAAACTCGGTGGGCAAGGTCTGTATTTCACTGGTATGATTATTTTGCTGCAGTGTTTGTTCCCTCTCTGGGAACTACAAATGTTATGCTACTAGTGGATGCTTTGACTAATTTTACTCAACAGGCATTACAAGATTCTCAAAAAGCTATTTCAGCTCTTAATGCCAAACAAACACAAATTAAAAAGGTGGTCTTACAAAACAGACTGGCTTTAGATATTCTGACAGCTGTAAAAGGAGGAACTTGTGCCATTATTCATACCCAATGCTCTACATATATATACCTGATATGAGCACTAATGTTACTCATTTTACTAAACATATGAACAAGATGATTGAGGCTATGGATACTCCTGAAGCCTCAATTGCCTCACTTTGGGAGATGGTAACTAGTTCCCCATGGTGGAAAGCTGTCTTAATTACAATAATTCTGATTGTTTTCTTTTTGCTGTTTGCTCCCTGCATCTGTAACTGTGTAATTGGATTTGTTTCTAGTCGCATGAAGGCTTTTAAGTTACAGATGGTTGTCCAAGCTCCTAGGAGTACCACAGACTCCTCCAACTATTACTTGGGGCCCCTGGATCAGAGACCCTCAATTTGAGGATTAGGAGAAAATGTTGCCTCACCAATTTAGGGACAACATTGCTTATCAGCTCAGAAGCAGTTATGGAATGAGAATGACCCCCTTTTCCCTAGGCAACATAATTCTCCTAAAAGAAAAGGGGGAATGAGAGAGTCAATTCCTAGGCAGATTGATAAGAAGTTCAGGGCCCCAAGGAGGAGAAAGGGCTCTGGGGCTTTCAAAGTAGAGATTGGGGGTCTGGAATTCTCAAGGAGGAGAAAAGGACAAACTTTTTTTCCTCTGCATTCCTTAGTCTTAGTCAATTACACAATTCAGTTTAAATTCTGTACTAGGGATTATACAACAGTGTATCCGGCTGGAGGACAGTTTCTCCTTCCTGAAAACCTTCTGACTAATCCTGATATCTTAGAATGTGTATTATGGGACAGGGTCTGGAGGATCTTTCTGTTGTTAAATTCTAATCTTGTTATCCTAAAATGTAAATTGTGGGAGTAGGTCTGGTAAAATTTTCACAAACTTGAGACATTCTTTTGATTCATTGTAATAAGTTGGTGATGGACAGGGAGGCTTGGCATGCTGTGATTCATGGGGTCGCAAAGAGTCAGACACGACTGAGCGACTGAACTGAACTGAACGGAACTGAATAACTAATTAAAAGGTATATAACTCCATTGCTAACACTAGCAAGGGGGTACTCTTTCTGCCCCCTTCTGCTGTCTATGTCAGAAGCTTTCTCTATCCCTTTTATACTTTAATAAAACTCTATTGCACAAAAGCTCTGAGTGATCAAGACTTGTCTCTGGCCCCGGATTGAATTCTTCTCTTCTGGAGGCCAAGAATCCCCAGCATCTTTTCATGAGCCAGCAACAACCTTTCACTAGCTATTGTAAATACTGCTGCAATGAACATTAGGGTACATGTTTTTTATTTTTCAATTTTGGTTTCTTCAGGATATATGCCCAGTAATGGGATTGTTGGATCATATGGTAGTCTTATTCCTAGTTTTTTAAGTAATCTCCATACTGTTCTCTATAGTGGTTGTTTCAGTTTCCATTCCCACCAACAGTGTAAAAGGGTTCCCTTTTTTCCACACCCTCTCCAGCATTTATTGTTTGTAGATTTTTTAATGATGGCTAACCTATTATACAGTGTGAAGTAAGTCAGAAAGAGAAAGACAAATAGCATATATTAAAGCATATATATGGAATCTACAAAGATGGTACCAACTATCCTATATGCAGGGCAGCAAAGGAGACACAGACATAAAGAACAGAGTTTTTGATTCAGTGGAAGGAGAGGGTGGGATGATTTAAGAGAATAGCATTGAAACATATGTATTTACCATATATAAAATAGATAACCAGTGCAACTTTGATGTATGACACAGGGCACTCAAAACTGGTACTCTGTGACAACCTGGAGGAGTGGCCTGGGGAGTAAGATGGGAGGGATATTCAGGGTGGAAAGTGAAGTGAAATGAAAGTCTCTCAGTCATGGCCGACTCTTTGCAACCTCATGGACTGTATAGTCCATGGAATTCTCCAGGCCAGAATACTGGAGTGGGTAGCCTTTCCCTTCTCCAGGGGATCTTCCCAATCCAGGTATTGAACCCAGGTCTCCTGTACTACAGGCGAATTCTTTACCAGCTGAGCCAAAGAGAAGCCCATTCAGGATAGAGGGGACACATGTATGCCTATGGCTGATTCATATTGATGTGTGCCAAAAAACCATCACAATATTTTAAAGTAATTATTCTCCAATTAAATGAATAAATTTTAAAAAAGAATCCTAAAAATCCCTAGACACTTGATGCTGCAGGACACCTCTGACTGTACCAGTTCAGTTCAGTTCAGTTTAGTCACTCAGTCGTGTCTGACTCTTTGCCACCCCATGAATCACAGCACACCAGGCCTCCGTGTCCATCACCAACTCTCGGAGTTCACGCAAACTCATGTCCATCAAGGAGGTGATGCCATCTAGCCATCTCATCCTCTGTCATCCCCTTCTCCTCCTGCCCACAATCCCTCCCAGCATCAGAGTCTTTTCCAATGAGTCAACTCTTTACATGAGGTGGCCAAAATATTGGAGTTTCAGCTTCAGTATCAGTCTTCCAATGAACACCCAGGACTGATCTCCTTTAGGATGGACTGGTTCTATCTCCTTGAAGTCCATGGGACTCTCAAGAGTCTTCTCCAACACCACAGTTCAAATGCATCAATTCTTTGGCACTCAGATTTCTTCACAGTCCAACTCTCACATCCATACATGACCACTGGAAAAACCATAGCCTTGACTAGACGGAGCTTTGTTGGCAAAGTAATATCTCTGCTTTTGAATATGCTATCTAGGTTGGTCATAATTTTCCTTCCAAGGAGTAAGTGTCTCTTAATTTCATGGCTGCAATCATCATCTGCAGTGATTTTGGAGCCTGCAAAAATAAAGTGACACTGTTTCCACTGTTTCCCAATCTATTTTGCATGAAGTGATGGGACCAGATGCCATGATCTTAGTTTTCTGAATGTTGAGTTTTAAGCCAACTTTTTCACTCTCCTCTTTCACTTTCATCAAGAGGCTTTTGAGTTCCTCTTCACTTTCTGCCATAAGGGTGGTGTCATCTGCATATCTGAGGTTACTGAAATTTCTCCCAGCAATCTTGATTCCAGCTTGTGCTTCTTCCAGCCCAACATTTCTCATGATGTACTCTGCATATAAGTTAAATAAGCAGGGTGACAATATACAGCCTTGATGTACTCCTTTCCTGATTTGGAACCAGTCTGTTGTTCCATGTCCACTTCTGTTGCTTCCTGACCTGCATGCAGATTTCTCAAGAGGCAAGTCAGGTGGTCTGGTATTCCCATCTCTTTCAGAATTTTCCACAGTTTCTTGTGATTCACACAGTCAAAGGCTTTGGCTTAGTCAATAAAGCAGAAATAGATGTTTTTCTGGAACTCTCTTGCTTTTTCCATGATCCAGCAGATGTTGGCAATTTCATCTTTGGCTCCTCTGCCTTTTCAAAAACCAGCTTGAACATTTGGAAGTTTGCGGTTCACATATTGCTGAAGCCTGGCTTGGAGAATTTTGAGCATTACTTTACTACTGTGTGGGATGAGTGCAACTGTGCGGTAGTTTGAGCAGTCTTTGGCATTGCTTTTCTTTGGGATTGGAATTAAAACTGACCTCTTCCAGTCCTGTGGCCACTGCTGAGTTTTCCAAATTTGCTGGTATATTGAGTGCAGCACTTTCACAGCATCATCTTCCAGGATTTGAAATAGCTCTACTGGAATTCCATCACCTCCACTAGCTTTGTTTGTTTTGATGGTTTCTAAGGCCCACTTGACTTCACATTCCTGGATGTCTGGCTCTAGATGAGTGATCACACCTTTGTGATTATGTTGGCCATGAAGATCATTTTTGTACAGTTCTTCTGTGTATTCTTGCCACCTCTTCTTAATATCTTCTGCTTCTGTTAGGTCCATACTATTTCTGTCCTTTATCGAGCCCATCTTTGCATGAAATGTTCCCTTGGTATCTCTAATTTTCTTGAGGAGATCTCTAGTCTTTCCCATTCTGTTGTTTTCCTCTATTTTTTTGCAATGATTGCTGAGGAAGGCTTTCTTATCTCTCCTTGCTATTCTTTGGAAATCTGCATTCAGATGCTTATATCTTTCCTTTTCTCCTTTGCTTTTCACTTTTCTTCTTTTCACAGCTATTTGTAAGGCCTCTTCAGACAGCCATTTTGCTTTTTCGCATTTCTTTTCCATGGGGATGGTCTTGATCCCTGTCTCCTGTACAGTGTCAGGAACCTCCGTCCATAGTTCATCAGGCACTCTGTCTATCAGATCTAGTCCCTTAAATCTATTTCTCACTTCTGCTGTATAATCATAAGGAATTTGATTTAGGTCATTCCTGAATGGTTTAGTGGTTTTCCCCACTTTCTTCAATTTAAGTCTGAATTAGGCAATAAGGAGTTCATGATCTGTGCCACAGTCAGCTCCCGGTCTTGTTTTTGCTTCTCCATCTTTGGCTGCAAAGAATATAATCAGTCTGATTTCGGTGTTGACCGTCTGGTGATGTCCATGTGTAGAGTCTTCTTCTTGTGTTGTTGGAAGAGGGTGTTTGCTATGACCAGTGCGTTCTCTTGGCAAAACTCTATTAGCCTTTGCCTTGCTTCATTCCATACTCCAAGGCCACATTTGGCTGTTACTCCAGGTGTTTCTTGACTTCCTACTTTTGCATTCCAGTCCCCTGTAATGAAAAGGACATCTTTTTTGGGTGTTAGTTCTAAAAGGTCTTGTAGGTCTTCATAGAATTGTTCAGCTTCAGCTTCTTTAGTGTTACTGGTTGGGGCATAGGCTTGGATTACTGTGATATTGAATGGTTTGCCTTGGAAACGGACAGAGATCATTCTTTCGTTTTTGAGATTGCATCCAAGTACTGCATTTCGGACTCTTTTGTTGACCGTGATGGCTACTCCATTTCTTCTGAGGGATTCCTGCCCGCAGTAGTCGATATAATGGTCATCTGAGTTAAATTCACCCATTCCAGTCCATTTCAGTTCGCTGATTCCTAGAACATTGGCGTTCACTCTTGCCATCTCCTGTTTGACCACTTCCAATTTCCCTTGATTCATCAACCTGACATTCCAGGTTCCTATGCAATATTGCTCTTTACAGCATTGGACCTTGCTTCTATCACCAGTCACATCCACAACTGGGTATTGTTTTTGCTTTGGCTCCATCCCTTCATTCTTTCTGGAGTTATTTCTCCACTGATCTCCAGTAGCATATTGGACACCTACTGACGGGGGGAGTTCACCTTTCAGTATCCTATTATTTTGCCTTTTCATACTGTTCATAGGGTTCTCAAGGCAAGAATACTGAAGTGGTTTGCCATTCCCTTCTCCAGCGGACCACATTCTGTCAGACCTCTCCACCATGACCCGTCTGTCTTGGGTGGCCCCACGGGGCATGACTTGGTTTCATTGAGTTAGACAAGGCTGTGGTCCATTTAATCAGATTGGCTAGTTTTCTGTTATTATGGTTTCAGTGTGTCTGCCCTCTGATGCCCTCTCATAACACCTACTGTCTTACTTGGGTTTCTCTTACCTTGGATGTGGGTTATCTCTTCACGTCTGCTCCAGCAAAGCCAGCCGCTGCTCCTTACCTTGGATGAGGGGTATCTCCTCACGGCCACCCCTCCTGACCTTGAATGGGAGTAGCTCCTCTCGGCCCTCCTCACCCGCGCAGCCGCCACTCCTTGGATGTGGGGTTTCTCCTTTTGGCCACCTCCCCTGACCTTGGGTGTGTGGTAGCTCGTCTGGGCTGCCACCCTGACCTTGGGCATGGGGTAGCTCCTCCCAGCCACCACCCTGACCTCGGACGTGGGGTAGCTCATTTTGGGCACCGCCCTGACCTCAGACATGAGGTAGCTCCTCTTGGCCGCCGCCCCTGTCCTTGGACGTGGGGTAGTTCCTCTTGGCCGCTCCTGTGCCAATGCAGCCTGGCACTCTCAGTCACCACCCCTGACCTCAGACATGGGGTAGCTCCTCATGGCCGTGCTTCTGCTAACTGTACCAGTGAACTTTAATTAAATGAGCACTGTCCAAGTCTAAGTCATTGTAAAAATCTTAAAGTGGATCCAGTTTGCAAGCTACTGCTTCCCCTTATATGTTTCACCATTTCCTTTCCTCTACCTACCTTCACTTTTGTGTATCCCACTCACAGAAGGAAGTCCTAAGTCCCCTAATGAGCACATACCTATAGGCTGATGCCCTTTAAGTTTCCTGCTCTGATCCTAATCTTTGTCTGGAGCTCCAGACCCATTTAATCATTGCACTCAATATCAACCACTCCAAAACTAAAATATTATCAGCATATGTCTTTCCCCATCCAATATTCTTCAGTCCTAAATGGTAACAGTATTCACACAGCCATCCAAACTTAAATCTCTGCCTTGCTTCACCACCTACTATCTGTAAAAACTTGAGCAAGTTATTTAACTTCTATATGCCTCATTTTCTTCTTTTTAAAAATGAAGGGAAAAAGAACACTTACTTCATAGGATGCTTATGTGGATTAAAAGAGATAAGTGTAAAGCCCTTAGAACTGTGCTCAGCACATTGTAAGCACTTGACATTTCAGCTTATACTGCTTTCAACAGTATCATCCTCCACTATTCCACATCCTCATCTCCATGCTGACCTTCCCCACAATTACATAATCTGTTCAGTAAATTTTACTTGCATGCATGCATGCTAAATTGCTTCAGTTGCATCTGATTCTTTGCAACCCCATGGATTGTAGCTCACCAGACAAGAATACTAGAGTGGGTTGCATGCCCTGCTTCAAGGAATCTTCCCTAATATTTTTTAAATTCAGTCCTCTCCTAGACATCCTCATGGTCATTGCTCTAGTTCAGGCCTTGATCCTCTCTGGATCAAGTACTACCTTCATAACTGGTCTCCCTGCCTCTATCCCTTACACAGCAGGGAAGAGGCTCTCATAAACTGGAACTTAGTCTTGTTATTATAAGTTCCTGGACTATTTTCCTGAAACAGTGGGCATTAAATGACTTTTGAAGGGTTTTTACAATCTGATTCTAACCTACCTTATATCCAGTTACTCCCTATACCACATTGAAGAAATAGCTTGTCTCTGAATAGGCAAGTCTCCTATAAGCCTCTATGCCTTTGTCTATTACATTAGCACTACACTATCTAGAATGTTCTTCTTTCTTCCATCTTTTTAGCAAACCACTATTTATCCCTTAAGATTCAAAATCCTTTGTCAAATCTAGTTCTCTGAAGCAGAGTAAATCTATCAGGCCCATCTCTGAACCACCACACTACTTTGTACATTCTTCTAGTGGAGGGAGAATGTACAAAGAAATTCTTCCAAGCGTCTGCCTGGAATGCAGGAGACCCAGGTTCGATCCCTGGGTCGGGAAGATCCCCTGGAGAAGGAAATGGCAGCCCACTCCAGTACTCTTGCCTGGAGAATCCCATGGAGGGAGGGGCCTGGTAGGCTACAGTCCATGGGGTCGCAAAGAGTCAGACACGACTGAGCGACTTTCACTTTTCACTAGTGGAGGAAGAAAGGCAAAGAAATACTTGCTGGATGCTTACCACGCGCCAGGCCCTATGCCAAGTGCTTGATAACATTAAACTTTATCTGATCCCTGAGCTCCAAGAAAGCAGCCACAGTTGAGAAACTCTCTTGCTCTTTCTTGTTCTAAAAAAAGATGATAATTGTAAAGTAACATAATGACCTGACATATTCTGAAATCAGACCCTCTTCATACTTCCTCATGATCTCATAGACTTGTGGTGACTCCTTTGTTTACTTGTCTCTATAAAACTCTAAATTTACTTTCTTTTCTTTAAACCTTCTTCTTGTGTCTATATAGCCTGAATAAAATCATCCCCTTAATTGCCCTTTTCTTTTTATCTTTCACATAGTCCTCACAATTCTATGAAGTTGGTTTTATTCTAATCAGTTTGCAGATAAGAAAACCAAAACTCAGCTGCATGGCTAAGCTGGTACCATGAAGAAAGCAGTTATGGACATGGGGTGGGAGAGGGGAGGAAGGAAAGAGTAACATGGAAACTTGCATTACCATATGTAAAATAGAGAGCCAATGGGAATTTACTGTATGTCTCAGGAAACTCAAACAGGGGCTCTGTATCAACCTAGAGGGGGAGAGAGATGGTAGAGAGGTTCAAAAGGGAGCAGATATGTATACCTATGCATGATTCATATAGAGGCTTGACAGAAAACAACAAAATTCTGTAAAGCAATTATCCTTCAATTAAAAAATAAATAAATATTTTTAAAAAAGAATGTAGGTTATGGACCCAGGGTGGGGGAGGGGGAGGAAGGAGAAGGTGAGATGTATGAAGAGAGTAACATGGAAACGTATATCACCATATGTAAAATAGATAGCCAATGGGAATTTGCTATATGACTCAGGGAACCCAAACAGGGACTCTGTAACAACCTAGAGGAGTGGGATGGGGAGAGAGATGGGAGGGAAGTTCAAGAGGGAGGGGGCATATGTATACCTATGGCTGATTCATGTTGATATTTGGCAGAAAACAACAAAATTCTGTAAAGCAATTATTCTCCAATTAAAAAAAATAAAAAAGAAATTAGGGAATGCAATTCCTTCCCAGGTATATATGGCTCTGAAGCTCAGGCTTCCCATAAAATCGGACATGGGCTATAATTTACCTGTTTACGGATCTGCTTCAGACCATGAAAGCTTCAGAAGTGGGGAAATCCAGGACTCCAATCAGCCTAGTCATTGTTTGTTGAATGAATTCCTGAATAAACCACATCAACTCCTACTAAGGTAGTATTGTAGTTTTTCTCAAATGTTGTTTTTAACCCAAGCTTTTTTTTGATAAGTCAGACAAGCAAATTGAAAGGTTAAACTTCTGATGCAAAGAAGAATATGCCTTTTAAATGGAAATAATAGTGCCTTATCCAATGGATTGGAAGCTTCTAATAAATTTCAGGGCAGGGTGTGTGTGTTGGGGGGGTGGGGGTGGTGGCTAATGTCCCTTCCAAAATTTCCAGTCTTCTAAAACCATAAAATAGTAGAATTTCCTCAGAGAAGTAGATAACTCACTTAAGAATGGCAGCCCTTCATTGACTGTGTTACATTTATTGTTGTATCCAGTAATACTCAGAATCAGGTGCTGGGAAGTAACAACCAGAGAAAACATCTCAGGTTAGCTGCCTGCTTCTATTGCAAGACTCTCTCTAGAATCATAATTTCTTTCCACTGAAGGGAACCCCTGTAGTTCATCTTATCCAGTCACCTGATTATATAGATTGTATCTCAGTCAAATGGGAGCCTATACCTGCTTAAGGATTGGTTTTAAACCCTAACAATTCTCACAATGCTAAGTTGCTTCAGTCGTGTCTGACTCTTTGCGACCCTATGGATTGTAGCCCACCAGACTCCTCTATCCATTGGGATTCTCTAGGCAAGAATACTGGAATGGGTTGCCATGCCCTCCTCCAGGGGATCTTCCTAACCCAGGGATCAAAGCCACATCTCTTATGTCTCCTGCATTGGCAGGAGGGTTCTTTACCACTGTAGCCACCTGGGAAGCAACAATTCTCATAGGAAGCTGTTATTTGTGTCTAGCCTCCATCTTTGTACTGCAGTAGCAACTTGGCTTCTTTCAGCTCTCTGCCAAAATGGTGGACAGCCTTATAGATTCAAATTTCCCACTCAACTTTTAATCTGCCTGGACAAGGCCTCTGTTCCAATTTTTAGATGATGTATTTCTCCCTAGTAAAAATAGATGCTCTTCTACTATTAGCATGAAAAGTTAAATGGGAGCAATGCAAACTGGCTGACAGAGGGGATCATCCCTTTCAGGGATTTCTCTAAGGTAGTAACTTTCTAATATGTCTGGACCCAGACCTATTGTAAGAGACACATTTCATTTCATGACTCATTTCACACATACACATGTATAACTGATACAAAATTTCTGCAAAGCAATTCTCATCCTTACTAGATACAATTCAACTGTAGTTTATTTAGTCTCATGTTTTGAGATGCTAGTCATCACTGTCATATAAAGGGGTCATAAGCATACACCACAAATACCTGATAACCAAAACCTTTTATTCTCATACTTAGCCTGTCAACATTGAGAACTAAAACCATACCTTACTGTCTATACATGATCTTGCTAGTCTACTGTCTTCATTAGCATAATTTTATTTTTCCAGGATTCCCCTCTGCCTTGGCAAATGGTTCATTACAGGAACATCCTGAAAATCCCAACAATGAATTCCCTAATGGAATACAACAGCAGATTTTGAAATGCCCTAAGATTCTTTAAATCCTTCACCTCAAGAATCCTTTTCTTCCTATTTCTACCAATCTTTGGTTATTATATTATAAACCTTACCTGCTGCTGCTGCTGCTGCTGCTAAGTCATTGCAGTCGTGTCCGACTCTGTGCGACCCCACAGACAGCAGCTCCCCCGTCCCTGGGATTCTCAAGGCAAGAACACTGGAGTGGGTTGCCATTTCCTTCTCCAATGCATGAAAGTGAAAAGTGAAAATGAAGACTCTCAGGCATATCTGACTCTTAGCGACCCCATGGACTGCAGCCTACCAGGCTCCTCTGTCCATGGGATTTTCCAAGCAAAAGTACTGGAGTGGATTGCCATTGCCTTCTCCATAAACCTTACCTAATTCTAATCAAATCTATGTATTGAAAGACCTACCTCAAACTACATTTTCAGTTCTTTGGTTCTAACCTTGCCTTCCTTCCCTCTGAGACACCTCCACTGAAACTTTGCAGAATCGGTATCCTCCTTCACCCCAGTAAGAAATAAACTCAGTTTGGTCTTATCAATAGGTTGTGTAGGTAATATTTGGGAAACTAGCTTTCCGTATGCTGTAGGATACAGAACAACAAGGGGTTTATGGGGGAAAAACTTACAAGCAAGCCAAGAAGTAGTACAGCACACACACAGTCTCCCGAACTCTCCTTTTTCAATGGCACAGGATAGTCACGGATGTTCTGTGTACCCCAAGGCTGAAGTTCCAGCAAAGAAGGATCTGCTTGGACTGTATGTTGAATGTGTCACTGTGGGCAGTCCCTAAGAACACAAGCTCTGCCTCCACACTGGGAAAGGGGGTTAAGGTGATACCTAGTTTCTCTAAGTAACAAGAAATGTATCAACCATCTCCCAGATTGGGAACAATCCTAGGGAGTGTGCATGCCTAGGATCAAGGTCAGCATACTGAGAACCCCTTCAGAAAAGCCTAGTGTGTCAGGAATGCTGACATTAACAAAGGCCTTCTCTTCTGCAACTGGCTCAGTACAGCACAGCCAGCTCTCAGCTAAGCTACTGATAAAGGGAAAGGAAATGAGGCCCCAGGGGCTATCCAGAATTGTCTCTCATCTATCATCCCAGAAGTGATTCCACTAATGAATATTGGGTTGCAACCTGCAGTTAAAAAACCACTACTCTAACTTTGGGGCTCATTAACATGTTCATTATATTTATTATGGCCATGGTTTCATGAGTGTATACATATACCAAAACTCATCAGATTTTGCAATTTAAATATTTGCAATTTAATCTATGAAAATTATACCCCAATAAAGCTGTGAAAAATTATAAAAGAGGTAGGTAAGAGTTGAGGGTATAGATGCAACAAGATTGATTATACGTTGATAATTATTAAAGTTACTTTTGTCTGTCTTTGCAAATTTCTTAAATAATTTTAAAATGAATTTTACCACACAGATATGATAAAAATAACCTATTCTAAGGGTCTGAAACATGGCTGCACAGTTATTGTAGGGAGAGTAGAATGAAAGTTGCTCCAGACACAAGTTTCTTTAGTTACCCTGGTGGAAGAATTTCTGACATCCTAAAGGCATAGAAGTATGAGGAGTGAGTGAAGTGAGTAAAGCATCTGTCTGGGCTGGGCTTGTGCTGTTAGAGTCAAAATATCATAGCTGGCTTCTAGTTGATCACTTTGTCTCATTTTACATCTGTTAAATGACCCATCTGTTCTGTATGTTGCTCAGCAGTTGAACTATATATTAGGTTGGAAAACTAGAGCTTAGGGGTTGTGCATCAAGTACAAGAACTGTCAAATCCTGATCCTTTACTGACCAGGGTTAGGTGACTGCTCTATTTAGGGGAATGTGACACCAGATGTATTCTTTACACTATGCCCTGCCTGGTATCACCTCCTGCATGTGTGCTATGTCACTTCAGTCATGTCCAACTCTTTGCAACCCTATGGACTGTAGTCTGCCAAGCTCCTCTGTCCATGGGATTTTCCAGGCAAGAATACTGGAGTGGGTTGTCCTGCCCTTCTCCAAGGGATCTTCCGAACCCAGGGATCTAACCAGATCTCTTTTGTCTCCTGTATTAGCAGATGGATTCTTTACCACTAGAGCCACCTGGAAAGCCCCACTATCACCTCACCATCTCCAAATTTTATATTGTTTTAATTATATTCTTCTAAATACGTTTATATTTATGGGATATATAAACTGTCATTAGCTATGTAAATCTGAGCATATAAATATTGGGGATATTTGGAACAGTCTTTTTCATGAGAATTCTCCTTCCTATCATTCCCATAATCCATGTTGATATGCTATTGTATGTCTTTCCCTGCACATAACCAAATATCATTTGTTTTACAAAATAGGACTATGTCATAAAGACTTTTCTACATATTGCCTTCAACAATACCTCATTAAAGCCTCCTCAAGTCATCTGGTACAGCTACAAATACGTCTTTTTAATGGTTGCATAATATTCTCTGTTGAGAATGGACTGTAATTTCTTCAACCATTCCCTATATCTGGGCATTCAATTTGTTACCAACATTTTGCTGCTAAAAACTATGATGCAATAATATTCTTGTATAGATTTGCTGGAGAGGTGGCATTGTGGTACAAAACTCACATGGCTATACCTGGAGGCCCTGCTAGGAGAGGTAAAGATGATCTTTAAAAAATTGTTTAACCCTGAATTGTGCTGTTTGCTGATTTCTGTGGTTTAAATACTTTCATCATAGCCTATTGCAAGCTACCAGTGTAAAGTCACTAAGTGCAGAACTGGAAAGAGATGTACACAGTTGGCTCTAGCCTCTATGAACCAGCTTTAGAACATCACTGTGAGGACTAATAGATGCGATGTTCTGTTCTTAGCTTTTCATTTGTTGACTTCTTTCAGTGGCAGGAAGAGGAATAGCATCCTTACTCTCAGGTCTGCACCGTACAAGTCCAAATGGCACCATTCACATCTATATAACGGGTAGCCTCTGGAGTTGTGCAAAGCTTAACTGATCTCAGTGGCCGTACTTCTTTGTGGCCCTAAAATGATACCATTCTGCTGCTTTGTAATCCTAACCTAGAGGTACTGGGCAAAAGTTCTCATAGTTCAGCACATAGCAGAATTATTTGGGCTGCTGATTAAAACCAAGATTATTGGGCTTCAACTTCAGAGACTGATTCTGTAGATCTGGGGTGGGGCCCTTTTTTTTCACTTCTAACTAAGTCCCAAATAGTGGTGACATTGTTGATTTAGAGACCATCTTTCAAGAACTACTAGTATAGAGAAAACTAGGTGTTTTCTCTGTGAGAAAGAAATACATGGCTGGAATACTCAATTTGACTGAGCGACTTAGGGAATAAAGGCTCAGAGTAGAGTGAAGTCCCAGATTCGGATGCTTGTTGGGGCCCGGCAGGTAATAGGCATATGTGTACTGGCTAGCTACAGCATAGAAAATGTTATATTTAAGGTTAATTCTTTGTTTTGATATTTAGAAGCTTTAAAAAAGGACAAATTGACCAAGGTTAAGGGCACTATGAGAATGAGAACTAGGTAGTAAGGCCAGGAGATAGGACTGAGATGAAAGAGAGTCAGCAGTCCAGGACCGCAGTGTAAAAGAAATGTCAAAAAGGGTAGGGGAAAGATCTACAGCCCCCTTCATTTCTAGTATTCCTCCATCTCTACACCCTAACATCTACCTCAGGATCCTCAAATTCTAGTTTATTAAGAGAGCCTACTGGGTAAGAATTAAGGACACAAAGGTGAGAGGTATTATATTGGCTTACACTTAGCACTAAAGTAGAAGGGCCTGCTTGGCCTGCAAGCCTGATTCTAGAGAATGTAGTGGCATAAACTCTACACTAGGTGTCAGGGCAGCCTAATAGTCCTGTCCTCTTCCCCTTCAAAATAGTGAGCCAGACCTTTCTAAGGACTTCATTTTTTTCTCTATAAAATGAGAGGTTTGGGCTAGATTATATCAATAAGTCACATCTATAAGCTCAATAGTGCAAAGTGTGACCTTTCTTGAGAACTGGTTTTGGAATCAGTGACTGGAGGCATTCTTGAGCATGCTAAGAGGCTGGAAGGATGGGTTTGCTGCTTCCTCATAACTGATTACTATTGTGGCAAGGATGAACTTTTCAGTCTTCCTCTGCACCACGACCCTGGTCTCCAGCGTTTACTCAGATCTAGGCCTCTCAGGTAGAGAAGGAACTGGAAACCCACTCCAGTACTCTTTCCTGGAAAATCCCATGGACGGCGGAACCTGGTAGTCCATGTGGTCACTGAGCGTCAGACACTGAGCGACTTCACTTTCACTTTTCACTTTCCTGCATTGAAGAAGGAAATGGCAACCCACTCCACTGTTCTTGCCTGGAGAATCCCAGGGATGGGGGAGCCTGGTGGCCTACTGTCTATGCAGTCTCACAGAGTTGGACACGACTGAAGCGACTTAGCTGCAGCAGCAGCAGGCCTCTCAGGGGCCCCAGTCAGTGACCAAATACTCACTGCCATCATATTCTATGCTGAGTAGGGGGGTGGGGGGTGGGGGGAGGGAGGTAAGGGGCAGGCTGCAAGGTACAAGCTAAACTTTTTTTTTTTTTTTAAACTTTACACTATTGTATTGGTTTTGCCAAATATCAAAATGAATCTGCCACAGGTATACTCGTGTTCCCCATCCTGAACCCTCCGCCCTCCTCCCTCCCCATACCATCCCTCTGGGTCGTCCCAGTGCACCAGCCCCAAGCATCCAGTATCGTGCATCGAACCTGGACTGGCGACTCATTTCATACATGATAGTATACATGTTTCAATGCCATTCTCCCAAATCTTCCCACCCTCTCTCTCTCCCACAGAGTCCATAAGACTGTTCTATTGAAAAGCTAACAATCTGAGTTTTGGAGACTCTGTCTTCTCATCTCTAACAAGGATTGTGTCTTATCATGCCAGGGATGCAATAAACCGAATTGAGGTGAGAAACAAAACATTTCTTAGAAGTGTTGCAATATTGTAACAAAAGAAATGGATTCAGAGTCAACCAGTCTGGGTTTTGATACTATATGTACCAATTCGCAACATTTTGACCTTGAGCTACTTCTCTTACTCAGCCTCAGAGACTTCATTTATAGCACTATTGAGATAATAATATCCACTAGAAGAAGGCAATGGCACCCCACTCCAGTACTCTTGCCTGGAAAATCCCATGGACAGAGGAGCCTGGTAGGCTGCAGTCCTTGGTGTCGCTAAGAGTCGGGGACAACTGAGTGACTTCATTTTCATTTTTTACTTTCATGCATTGAAGAAGGAAATGGCAACCCACTCCAGTATTCTTGCCTGGAGAATCCCAGGGACAGAGGAGCCTAGTGGGCTGCCGTTTATGGGGTCGCACAGAGTTGGACACGACTGAAGTGATTTAGCAGCAGCAGCAGCAGACCAGGGTTTCTCAACCTCAGCACCATTAACATTTTGACCGAAATAATGTATTGTTTGTCACGTCTGACTCTTTATGACCCCATGGACTACACAGTCCATGAAATTCTCTAGGCCAGAATACTGGAGGGGGTAGTCTTTCCCTTCTCCAGGGGATCTTTCCAGTCTTCCCATTCTCCAGGGGATCTTCCCAATCCAGGGATCAAACCCAGGTCTCCCGCATTGCAGGCAGATTCTTTACCAGCTGAGCCACAAGGGAAGTCCAATAATGCTGAAGTGGGTAGCCTATCCCTTCTCCAGCAGGTTTTCCAGACCCAGGAATATAACTGGGGTCTCCTGCATTTCAGGCAAATTCTTTACCAATGGAGGTATCAGGGAATCCTTTCTAATTTATTGTTGGAGTTGTGCATTGTGGAGTGTTTAGCAGCATCCCTGGCCTTCACCCACTAGATGCCAGTTTGCATTCTTCTCCTCTCAGGTTATGACAGCATGAAATGCCTGAAGACATGCCAAATATCCCCTGTGGGTAAAATTACCTTAGTTGAGAAGCACTGTCCTAGAACACAGAGTTATTAGGAGGAATGGACATTAGAAGCACATTAGAATTTGTTCAATCTATGTATTCTTTTTTACAAAGTTTTAGAATTTTGATTAGAGAAGTACAGAAGTAGATTGGTTTGTGAGTCAAACAAATGGAAATGTTAGATGGTTAAACTGTACTTTCCTTTGGAGTGTTGAGAAGAGAAGATTGGAAATAGGGTGACCAACTATTAAAGACTACCAGAACTCAGGGAGTTTCCCACAATGTGAGACTTTCAGTGCTAAAACCAGAAAAGTCTTGGGCAAATCAGATTGTCACTCAAGTTTAAAAAGTCACCACCAGTATATACTATGCCAGGCATTGTGTTTGGTGCTTTACACATATTGCTCAATCCTGGCAAACAGACATGTGACAAATATGTTGATTCAAAACAAATAGACTGCCAGTTGTTTCTCTGGCAAAAAAGAGTTTATTCCAGATCAGCAAAGACTTGCAAATTGAGATCTACAGCCATGATGAGCCACATGCAAGTCTACAGCAAAAAAATGGTGAGAACTCTTTTATAGAGGGAGAAAGGAAATTGGAAGGGCTGTGGTAAACAAACAGTCCATCCTTTTTCATTGGGGGTTGTGACTGGCTGCTGGGAGCGAGCTCCCCCCGTGGCAAAGGTCATGAGGAAGGAGGCTTGGCATACGCAAAGGCGGGATCGAGCCTCAGGAGTTCCCCTGGAAATTCTCGAGCATCTACCCCCCAAACCAGAGTCTGCCTATTTTCTGCTTTTTGCTTTCACCTACACCTCTGACTTTATGGGGCGCTGTCCCCTACTACCTCTCTCTGAAAAAAGAGTTAGCTTACAGCTCCAGTTAATAATTCCTGGGTGTGACAGTGTTTCAACCTACAAACTCCTTTGGAATTCCTCTAGCCTGCCTGAATAGGTTTTTCTGGCCACATGTGATTGCTCAGAGCCTCCCAACTATGAGAGGCATGAGATATTCTAAACTGTCTAAATACAGATTCCTTTGAGCAGTTAAAAGATTGATTAGAAATTGTATTGGTGAAGGGATTTTCACTTGTTGGGCCAATGTTTGCTGCTAAGTTTCCATATCCCTTACCTGCTGTGTCCCTGGCAGTGTATTGATTAATATAATTGGTGTAAGTAGTAGCTTTAATGTTTGTAACCTGGGACCCTTGAGTTAATTCTTTTTCTTGTTATAGCCCATCACACCTTTGCTCTGTAGGAATGCAACTTTATCTAATGCTTTTGGAGGGTGGCTCCTGACCAATCATCTTTAGAGAAAAATAAGTTTTCTGAAGAAAGGGTCTTAAAGTGTTAACAGGCCTCCGGGCCAAAAGATGATGCAAATCACCTAAGCTTTTGCATATGTTAAGTTTGCAGGAAGAAAGCCTGGCTTGCTGCATGACTCTACCCCTTCCCCCATTATCCTCTATGCATAACTTAAGGTATAAAAACTACTTTGGAAAATAAAGTGCGGGCCTTGTTCACCGAAACTTGATCTCCCCATGTCGTTCTTTCTCTCACCTTCTGGCTGAATTTTTCAGCCTCTTTTCTCCACTGAATTTCCTTACTGAGCTATCCTTATTTCAGCCTCTTTTCTCCACTGAATTTCCTCACTGAGCTATCCTTATTTTATTACTCTTTATATCTTTAATTAACGTTTAATTAAGCAGTTGTTTCCTGACCCTCACCAACACCGTCCCCGCTTTGAATTCCCTGGATCCACCGGGGCTGGACCCTGACAACTGGCTCTCATTGGCTGAACTCTTGCTGGGCAAGGAGAGAGAGTCTTTCTTCTTCCTGTTGGGCTCTGGTATGTCATAGGGTGTGAGAAATTCCTCTTCTGTTCTCCTGACTCCATTTACTTGAGGTTTCTGTTTATTATAGTTTTTGTAAAAGTAATATCTTTATTTCCTTGGATAGGTAACCAAGACTCAGTACAGTAGGATAGGCTAGACACAGGCATTTGGGCAAATGAGGTGAAATGGTTTCAGGCCTTCCAAAAACCCAGTGGGATGATACAGACTCCCATCTACCTCACTCTGGGGTCTATTATCTCTGAGTGCTTGGGGTAAGATGCAGTCAGGAACTTGATAATGAGAGCATGGACATATGATTCTGAACATTTCAAGCCCAAAGCCTTCAGCATGAAGTGGACTTGAATGAACCTCCTCAGAATATACTCTTCATCAGGAAAATCATCTCCAAAGGCAAAGAGATCGTAATAAGGAACTGGTGGCTGGAGGCAGGAAGAGGCATCTGTAAGATTGTCTTGGCTTCTCTTGAGACATTATCCTTAAATAGGAGGAAGTGGGGTAGGAGAGGTGAATGGGGTAACAAGAGAAAAGAGATAGCAAATCCACGGTGCCATTCTGGGATTTACATTTCTGCAGTGCACCATCATTTCCCAGGAATCCTCAACACTCTACCCAAACCTCTACTGAAATAAAGTTCTGCCCGTGGAAAAGTCTGCTTAATGGTCTCACATCATAAGCTCTTGCCAGGCCTTTTGGAAGAAAGCTTTCTGGGATGGGGAATTTTCTTTTGGAAAGTTTGGGGCTTTCTCTGTTAATTGCTGGAAAGTATGCTGTCTGTCTCTTCTACTCTCCTTGCCTGAATTTTGATGTCCTAAAGAGCTATCTTCACTCTAGCCTTAGCAACTTGAAAACAGACTTGCATTTGCCCCTAGTACCCACAGTAGAATCTAAGCTGCTCAATTCTATCCATGAATATCTATTGATCAAAGGTCAGGATTTATTAGCACTGCTGTTTTTTGTTGTTCTTTGGCCACACTACATGGCTTGTGGGATCTTGATAGCTTACAGTGAATGATGTCAGATTTGTGATCTCTGAAGAAGGTCTGTGGTCTTGGGACCAGGGACCAGGCTTGATCACTCAAGAGCTTTTGTATAGCAGAGTTTTATTAAAGTATGAAAAGGGACAGAGAAAGCTTCTGACATAGATATCAGAAGGGGGATGGAGAGTGCCCCACTCACTAGTCTTTAGCAAGGGAATTATATACTTTTTAAATTAGCTATTACAATAAATCAAAAGAATGTCTCAAGGTTGTAAAACTTTTATCAGAACCACTCCCACAATTTACATTTTAGGATAATAGGATTAGAACTTACCAATAGAAATATCCTACCAGACTCACTCCCATAATATACATTCTAAGATATCAGGATTAGTCAGAAGGTTTTCAGGAAGGAGAAACTGTCCTCAAGCAGGATACATTGTTGTTATATGATCCCAGAGTTTAAACTGAGTTGTTTGTTGTGTAATTATCAGTTCCAGGCTTAAAGGAAAATAAATAAATAAATAAACGTTTTATGTGACTAAGACTAAGGAATGTAGAGAAAAAAAATTTAAAAAGTTTGTCCTTTCCTCCTCTTTGAGAATTCCAGACACCTCTCTCCTCGGGGACCCCTAGGCTTCTTATCAGCCTGCCTGGGAATTCTCTCATTCCCCTCTTTTCTTTTAGGAGAATTATGTTGCCAAGGGAAAGTGGAGTCGTTTTCATTCCATAACTACTTCCTGCTGTTGAAGGGTGTCATCCCTAAATTGTTGAGGCAACATATTCTCCTAACCCTCATATTGAGGGTCTCTGATCCAGGGCCCCCAAATAATAGTTGGAGGAGTCTATGGCACTCGTAGGAGCCTGGACAACCATTTGTAACTTAAAAGCTTTCAGACAGAAAGAAATCCAGTTACACAGTTACAGATGCAGGGAGCAAACAGTAAAAACAGAACAATTAGAATTATTATGATTAAGATAGTTTCACTCCATGGGAAGCTAGTTAACATTTCCCAAAGTGAGGTGACTGAGGCTTCAGGAGAATCCATAGCCTGAATCATCTTGTCCATGCATTTAGTAAACTGAGTAACATTAGTACTCGTATCTGGTATATATGTTACAGAGTTGAAGTCTTTTCCTTGAGATGGAGAAATCCTTCATGGGAAGCCTTCACTGGTGAAGAGGGGAGCGCTCCACAGACCCAGCAACTAGACCGATTGTGGAATGCAGTGTTAAGAATGAGCCCGGGGCAGGAAGGCATTGTCTTAAGGGTCAAACGGCAGACTTAGGACTTTTGGAGTCAGCAGAAGCAGGCCCACATAGATTATCAGGCCCATCTGGTAAGTGCTCTCAACACGTAAATGAAAACTCTGGTGTAAACCCTTAAGAATTTTCCACTGAACATTTTCAGGCATTATTAATCGTCCATCTTCAGACTGTAACCAATCTTTATCAGTGAATTTTCCTCCTCTTTTGTCATGTCTTTCTAATTCTTCTTCAGCATATTGTGGTTTTTCCTGTTCAGCAGGACCTGTCCAGACTAAGGGCATTTGTAGGAGAGGGAGTTCTTAAAGCACTATTTTTCTGGCTTGGGAATCAGCCAACTGATTTCCCTTAGCTACTTTTCTCCTATTAATGCTGTGCCCTTTGCAGTGTAGAACAGCTACTTCTTTAGGACAATATACAGCAGTTAAGTCTCTCAATCACTTTGAAATGTTTCATAGGTTATCCTGTTGCTGTTTTAAATTGTCTCTCTTTCCATATTGCAGCATGAGCATGTAAAGTCAAATAGTGTACTTAGAATCGGTGTAGATATTTACTCACTACCCTCGGGTCAAAGCAACAAGCTCTGGCAATTGGGCATGTGACTGGGAGGAAGAAACTTTACCTCTAAAACCTGTTCAGACGTAACCACAGCATAACCTGCCTTCTGCTTCCCATCCCAAACAAAAGAACTGCCATCTGTAAATATACCCATGTCAGAATTGTCTAATGGGGTATACATTGGCTCTTCCCTGGCTGCAAAATTTAAGGTTAGAAATTGGAAACAATCATGACCAGGTGTTTCATCTTCCTTTTCTGGAAGGAAAGTGGCAGGATTTAAGTTTCCACAAATTTTAAGCTTAGTTACTGGTCCTTTTAACACCAATGATTGATGTTTAAGAAGCTGTCATCCAAGTGTTAACCTTCAGTTGAGTTCAGTTCAGTTGCTCAGTCGTGTCCGACTCTTTGCGACCCCATGAATTGCAGCACGCCAGGCCTCCCTGTGCATCCCCAACTCCCGGAGTTCACTCAGACTCACGTCCATTGAGTCAGTGATGCCATCCAGCCATCTCATCCTCCGTTGTCCCCTTCTCCTCCTGCCCCCAATCCCTCCCAGCATCAGAGTCTTTTCCAATGAGTCTACTCTTCGCATGAGGTGGCCAAAGTACTGGAGTTTCAACTTTAGCATCATTCCTTCCAAAGAAATCCCAGGGCTGATCTCCTTCAGATTGGACTGGTTGGATCTCCTTGCAGTCCAAGGGACTCTCAAGAGTCTTCTCCAACACCACAGTTCAAAAGCATCAATTCTTCAGCACTCATCCTTCTTCACAGTCCAACTCTCACACCCATACATGACCACAGGAAAAACCAGAGCCTTGACTAGATGGACCTTTGTTGGCAAAGTAATGTCTCTGCTTTTGAATATGCTATCTAGGTTGATCATAACTTTCCTTCCAAGGAGTAAGCGTCTTTTAATTTCATGGCTGCAGTCCCCATCTGCAGTGATTTTGGAGCCCAGAAAAATAAAGTGTGACACTGTTTCCACTGTTTCCCCATCAATTTCCCATGAAGTGATGGGACCGGATGCCATGATCTTTGTTTTCTGAAAGTTGAGCTTTAAGCCAACTTTTTCACTCTCCACTTTCACTTTTATCAAGAGGCTTTTCAGTTCCTCTTCACTTTCTGCCATAAGGGTGGTGTCATCTGCATATCTGAGCTTATTGATATTTCTCCCGGCAATCTTGATTCCAGCTTGTGTTTCTTCCAGTCTAGCATTTCTCATGACGTACTCTGCATATAAGTTAAATAAGCAGGGTGACAATATACAGCCTTGACGTACTCCTTTTCCTATTTGGAACCAGTCTGTTGTTCCATGTCCACTTCTAACTGTTGCTTCCTGACTTGCATATAGATTTCTCAAGAGGCAGGTCAGGTGGTCTGGTATTCCCACCTCTTTCAGAATTTTCCAGTTTCTTGTGGTCCACACCGTCAAAGGCTTTGGGATAGTCAATGAGAGAGTCATTTCCTAGGCAGGTTGATAGGAAATCTAGGGGTCCCCAAGGAGAGAGGGGTCTGGAATTCTCAAGGAGGAAGAAAGGACAAACTTTTTTTCTTTCTCCACATTCCTTAGGATTATATAACAATAATGTATCCTGCCTGAGGACAGTCTCTGGATTAAGGACAGTCTTTGGATTAAACCTTCTGGCTAATTCTGTTATCTTAAAATGTAAATTATGGGAGTAGGTCTGATGAGGTCTTTACAACCTCCAGACATTCTTTGGATTCATTAGAGAGTATATAACTTCATTGTCAACACTAGCAAGGGGGTACTCTTTCTGCCCCCTTCTGATGCCTATGTCAGAAGCTTTCTCTATCTCCTTTATACTTTAATAAAACTTTATTACACAAAAGCTCCGAGCGATCAAGCCTCGTCTCTGGCCCCGGATTGAATTCTTCTCCTCCGGGGGCCAAGAATCCCGGTGTATTCGTGTGATTCAACAACAACCTTTCATCAATAAAGCAGAAATAGATGTTTTTCTGGAACTCTCTCACTTTTTCCATGATCCAGCAGATGTTGGCAATTTGATCTCTGGTTCCTCTGCCTTTTCTAAAACCAGCTTGAACATCAGGAAGTTCACGGTACACGTACTGCTGAAGCCTGGCTTGGAGAATTTTGAGCATTACTTTACTAGCGTGTGAGAAGAGTGCAATTGTGCAGTAGTTTGAGCATTCTTTGGCATTGCCTTTCTTTGGGATTGGAATGAAAACTGACCTTTTCCAGTCCTGTGGCCACTGCTGAGTTTTCCAAATTTCCTGGCGTATTGAGTGCAGCACTTTCATAGCATCATCTTTCAGGATTTGGAATAGCTCCACTGGAATTCCATCACCTCCACTAGCTTTGTTCATAGTGATGCTTTCTAAGGCCCACTTGATTTCACATTCCAGGATTTCTGGCTCTAGGTCAGTGATCACATCATCGTGATTATCTGGGTCGTGAAGATCTTTTATGTACAGTTCTTCTGTGTATTCTTGCCACCTCTTCTTAATATCTTCAGCTTCTGTTAGGTCCATACCATTTCTGTCCTTTATCGAGCCCATCTTTGCATGAAATGTTCCCTTGGTATCTCTAATTTTCTTGAAGAGATCTCTAGTCTTTCCCATTCTGTTGTTTTCCTCTATTTCTTTGCATTGATAGCTGAGGAAGGCTTTCTTATCTCTTATTGCTATTCTTTGGAACTCTGCGTTCAGATTCTTATATCTTTCCTTTTCTCCTTTGCTTTTCACTTCTCTTCTTTTCACAGCTATTTGTAAGGCCTCCCCAGACAGCCATTTAACTTAGATTTTAAGATTCCACTCACATCATGAGAAGTCAGTACAGTAAGATTTTGCCCATTAATTATTTTGAGGGCTTCAGGTGTTAATAAAGCAGTCACTGCAATCACTCTTAGACAATGTGACCACCCACGTGACACTACATCTAATTCTCTGCTCAGGTAAGCTATTGTTTGCTGATGAGGCCCTCGGGGTTGTGTCAAATCTCCCAAGGCCATACCTTTTCTTTCAATGACAAACACATTAAATTCTGACCCTGTGAGCAAGCTCAAAGTGGGAGCTTGCAGGAGAGCAGTCTTAAGAGGTGTAAAAGCCTTTGAGTATCTGGAGACCAAAGCAATTTGTCGGTTTGGGCCTGCTGAGGTTCAGTTATAAGTTTATATAAAGGTCGGGCAAGTTCCCCATAACCCAGAATCCAAAAGCAGTGGTAGCCTATGATTCCCTCAAATCCTCTCAATTGTCTGAAATTCATAGGTAGGGGATGATTTAGTATAGACTTAATTCTCCCAGGACCTATGGCCCTAGTCCTTTCTCATATGATTAGGCCCAAATATTTAATAGATTGTTGACAAAGCTGAGCCTTTTCCCTTGATGCTTTATAACCACAGCCTGCCAAATGTTTAAGAAATCTGAGGCTTGTGAGAAAGCTTCCTCTGTCTCAGCACAGAGTAGAATATCATCTACATATTATATTGTAGTACCGCTGCCTTGGAACTATTAAAGTTTTGTAGATCCCTTGTCAAACTTTGCCCAAATAGATGGAAGCTGTCACGAAATCCCTGTGGCAAAACTGTCCAGGTTAACTGAGAAGCTGGCTGAGTAGGATCCTCAAAGGGAAATAGAAATTGAATTTCCTCTGCCAAATTTACATAATAGAAGGCATCTTTTAAATCAGTTACTGAGAAATATCTTTTCCCATGCAGGAATTGCACCATGGTGTGTAAAGGAACCACAGCCTCATTTATTATTTGTAAAGCTTGAACTAGTCTCCATTCATCATTTGACTTTTTCACACACAAAATAGGAGTATCTCATGGACTTTTACAAGGAATTAATAGCCACTTACTCCTTGGAAGGAAAGTTATGACCAACCTAGATAGCATATTCAAAAGCAGAGACATTACTTTGCCAACAAAGGTCCGTCTAGTCAAGGCTATGGTTTTTCCAGTGGTCATGTATGGATGTGAGAGTTGGACTATGAAGAAAGCTGAGCACCGAAGAATTGATGCTTTTGAACTGTGGTGTTGGAGACTCTTGAGAGTCCCTTGGACTGCAAGGAGATCCAACCAGTCCATTCTGAAGGAGATCAGCCCTGGGATTTCTTTGGAAGGAGTGATGTTAAAGCTGAAACTCCAGTATTTTGGCCACCTCATGCGAAGAGTTGACTCATTGGAAAAGACTCTGATGCTGGGAGGGATTGGGGGCAGGAGGAGAAGAGAACAACGGAGGATGAGATGGCTGGATGGCATCACTGACTCGAAAGACGTGAGTCTGAGTGAATTCCCGGAGTTGGTGATAGACAGGGAGGCCTGGCGTGCTGTGATTCATGGGGTCGCAAAGAGTTGGACACGACTGAGCTACTGAACTGAACTGAACTGAATAGCCCCTGCTCCTTTAAATTTTCAATGATGGGTTTTAACCCTTTGTTAACCTCAGGCTTTAGTGGATACTGCTTTTGATGTGGAAATATGTGAGGGTCTTTGAGCTTGATAATGACAAGAACAGCGTTTTGTGCTTGACCCACCATTTTTCCATCAGCCCACATTTTAGGATTTACATTTTATTAGATTAGTGGGAGAGAAAGAGCAGGCTCCATATTCAGGAAAACAGAGGCCTGGACCTTCCTCAGTATATCCCTCCTGGCACAATCAGAAACTCATGAGAAAACAGCACAGAGTCCCAGTTGCAGCTTAAAGGATGACTGAAATAATAGTGTTTAGCTCATCCTGACAGTCCCATTACAGTAGTGGATCAGGAGGAAAGTGGACCAGAGGCTTCAGTGAGCACAGAGAAAGTTGCCTCAGTGCCCAGAAGAAAATCGACTGCTTGGCCCCTCACAGCTACTAATACCCAGAGTTCCTCAAGTGTCATTAGGATGGGAGCTTGTGTGGGGACCACAGGGCACCTTCAGTCCCCAGAACACGACCTCTAGGGCCCACACCTCTTGGGAAGTCTCTTCTCCAATGTGGTCCTTTACAGACTGGACAGGAAGCCAGGGGCGGCTTAGATGCCTGAGAGCAGCTTCACTTGAGATGCCCCTCCTTTCTACAGTTGTAGCAAGTCTATCCCTTTTCACCTGAGTTCCTCTGGGCATTTTTCCTCAGGCTGTGTCAGAGCACATCTAACAGCCATTATTGGGGCTTCAGTCTTTTGCCTGGTTCTTATTTGCCTCTTATTTTCCTCCTCATATTCTCTACTGTAATATACTATCTGAGACTTGCAACAGTTTTTCTAAAGACTAATTCAAGCTGAACGCCTGTTTTTGTAACTTATGGTGGATATTTGGACCTGACTGAGTGAGAAATTTATCTTTTAGGATTGTCTCTCCCTCTGCACTCTCAGGAGAAATATAGTGAACTTCCGAAGGCCTTCCTGAAGTCTCTCTAGGAATCTGCCAGGATCTTCCTTCTCTCCTTGTTCTATGTCAGCCAACTTAGCATAATTTAAAGGCTTAGTTTTAGCTTTCTTAAGCCCTTCAATAATGCAATTGATGAAATGGGTCTGCTCCCATATAATTTTCTCTTTGTGATAATCCCAATCTGGCTCTGCTTTGGGAACCACTTGACTCCCCATAGGGAGAAGAGCTATTTCATGTTCCCTCTTTCCCCTTGCCTCACACTCAAACCATTCATCTCCAAAAGCAGTAGCTTCCCCCCAGACTCGAGCTCTCTAGTCAGGAGTCAGCGTCTGTCCCAAGACATACATTACATCTCTCCAAGTAAGCTCATAAAGTAAACTTAGTCCCGTAAAGGCTTCTGTGTACTTTTTGGATCTTCTAGATAGTCTCCCAGATCTCTTTATCTGTTGTACCTCTGGGTAAGAAAAGGATTTATAGATTTTTTTGGATTGGTTAGTTTTCCCAGTGGGAGGCTCCTGAAGAGGCAGTAAGTTGTGTGGCTGTTCCTCAGTCCCTCTAGCTATCCTTCACATATGTTCCCAGGGACAGATTAGAGAAACCTGCTTTTTTAAATCCATATCCTCTTTCTCATCTTCTGTCTCATCCTTAGTTTTGGTTTTCTGTGCCTCCTCTACTTTGACTGTCTGAGTTCCTATTGAAACCAAAGTAGTCTGAGGCTGCATTGAGAACTTCTTTTGAGACTTCTATTGAGACTGAGGCAACCCTTCCCATAGGGATTCCTTGATCCTCAGCTTGCTCAGTTGTGATCTCCAGGTTCAGAGACAGAGGCAGAGTAAAAGGACAGGAGGGAGCTGAAGGCTTTACACCCAAATTTGTACTCTTAGGATGTAAGCCTGGAATATTTTACAGAGAGAAAAAGAGTAACACATAACACTTTTATACCCATTCCCCTTGTCTTATACAGAACTGGTCTAGTTGTAAAACAGTATCACAATTAAGAGACCCTTCAACCAGCCATTGTCTGCCACCCTCCAATGGATATTGTAGCCATGCAGATTTGCAAAAGAGTCAGGTGTGTCTTCTTTAAACTCTGGGGGTCAAACTTATCCCAGTTTTTCAGGACACACAATCCAAAGGTGTGAGTTTGGGACTTTGAGTAATTCCAATCTGTAAGAGAGAAAAAAAACAGTGGCCAGCACCTTTGCTTCCTTCCATCAGAAGCATCCCTCCCTGCTATAGATGGGGGTGTAGACAGACTTTCCACCAAAGCTTCCCTTCCCTGGCTGGACTTTAGTCTGTCCCTTACTGACACAGGCACCTTATTCGTCCTTCCCAGTTCTACCACTGAGGCAGGGTGGAGATGCACCAGGGGTAGACCTGATGACATCCTGAATTGATTTCTAGTTCCATACCACCACAACTTTGTTTGATTTGCCAGAGTAGTTTCCTGGAATGTTTCCCAAGCCAGTACTACCAGGGGAAGCATCCATCTTCCATGTGCCCATTCACATTCCTGAGTACAGTCCTGACCGTACAGTAGAAGTAATGAATCATTGTCACATTAGTAAGCAATTGGAGAGCTTTATTTAGTCCGCTAAGAGCTAGTACTACCAAAGGAAGAAGCCCACTGTACTCCCAAACTGGGATTCCTGACCTATATTCTTACAAACCTCATGCTAGCGAGCAGCGCTTTCATCCATATAGTTTGGAGCCACAGCTACAACAAGGACTCACTAGTTCCACTTAGTTCCTAAACACGTTCCTACCAAGTCTGGGTTCCCAAGACTATCAAGCTTTGGAGTCTAAGTAAAAGTACATTGTAACAGCATGAATTACAAGCCCATTTAAAGTTTATGATCTGACAGATTAGGTTAGTAATTCTAATTTCCCACACAATTATGAAATGGTCAAAAAGACCAGGAAAAGGTGACTGAGAAAGGAAAGTTCAGTCCACATGCTTCCCACATTTCTGGCTGCTCCCCTCGCAGGGACCTTGGGTGTCTCTTGGCATTGGCAGGTTGGTATAAACCCCCCAAAAGGCTCCCCTTTTGGAAGCTGCCTTTAGTCATTACAAGGCACTGTGAAACCACAGAGCAGGGCTCATCACTTGCTTCATGCAGGATGTGTCATTCATTCACACAAGCACACTAAAGAGTTAGTAAAGTAAAGCAGAAAATGTATATACTGAGAAAGCAGAGAGGCTAGAGCTCTGAGTGTTCTTACCCTGTCCTGAAGATCCTGGACGAGCCCCCATTATGAAAGCTTATGATGAACAATGTCAGATTCGTGATCTCCGAAAAAGAAGATTCAGCTTTGGGACCAGGGACCAGGCTTGATCACTCAAGAGCTTTTGTATAGCAGAGTTTTATTAAAGTATGAAAAGGGACAGAGAAAGTTTCTGACATAGACATCAGAAGGGGGATGGAGAGTGTCCCATTTGCCAGTCTTTAGCAAGAGAAGTATGTACTTTTCAAATTAGTTATTACAATAAATCAAAAGAATGTCTCAAGGTGGTAAAAATTTTACCAGACCCAAAGCACAATTTACATTTTAGGATAACAGGATTAGAACTTAGCAATAAAAAGATCCTACCAGACCCACTCCTATAATATACATTTTTCAGTTCAGTTTAGTGGCTCAGTCATGTCCAACTTTTTGCGACTCCATGGTCTGCAGCATGCCAGGCCTCCCTGTCCATCACAAATTCCTGGAGTTTACTCAAACTCATGTCCATTGAGTCAGTGATGCCATCCAACAATCACACCCTCTCTAATCTCCTTCTCCTCCTACCTTCAATCATTCCCAGCATCAAGGTCTTTTCCAATAAGTCAGCTCTTGTAATCAGGTGGCCAAAGTATTGGAGTTTCAGCCTCAACATCAGTCCTTCCAATGAATATTCAGGACTGATTTCCTTTAAGATGGACTGGTTGGATCTCCTTGCTGTCCAAGAGACTCTCAAGAGTCTATTCCAACACCACAGTTCAAAAGCATCGATTCTTCAGCACTCAGCTTTCTTTATAGTACAAATCTCACATCAATACAAGAATACTGGAAAAAACATAGCCTTGACTAGATGGACCTTTATTGGCAAAGTAATGTCTCTCCTTTTTAATATGCTGCCTAGGTCGGTCATAACTTTTCTTCCAAGGAATAAGCTTCTTTTAATTCCATGGCTGCAGTCACCACCTGCAGTGATTTTCGAGCCCCCCAAAAATAAAGTCTGACATTGTTTCCCCATCTATTTGCAATGAAGCAATGGGGCTGGATGCCATGATCACAGTTTTCTGAATGTTGAGTTTTAAGCCGACTTTTCCACTCTCCTTTTTCACTTTCATCAAGAGGCTCTTTGGTTCTTCTTCGCTTTCTGCCATAAGGGTGGTGTTATCTGCATATCTGAACTTATATTTCTCCCAACACTCTTGATTCCAGCTTGTGCTTCATCAAGCCCAGAATTTCTCATGATGTACTCTGCATATAAGTTAAATAAGCAGGATGACAATATACAGCCTTGATGTACTCTTTTCCCGATTTGGAACCAGTCTGTTGTTCCATGTCCACTTCTAACTGTTGCTTCCTGACTTACATACAGATTTCCCAAGGGGCAGTCAGGTGGTCTGCTATTCCCATCTCTTGAAGAATTTTCCAGTTTTTTTTTTTGCAATCCACATAGTCAAAAGCTTTAGCATAGTCAATAAAGCAGAAATAGATGTTTTTCTCAGAGAAGGCAATGGCACTCCACTCCAGTACTCTTGCCTGGAAAATCCCATGGACGGAGGAGCCTGGAAGGCTGCAGTCCATGGGGTCGCTGAGGGTCAGACACGACTGAGTGACTTCACTTTCACTTTTCACTTTCATGCATTGGAGAAGGAAATGGCAACCCACTCCAGTGTTCTTGCCAGGAGAATCCCAGGGACGGGGGAGCCTTGTGGGCTGCCGTCTATGGGGTCGCACAGAGTCAGACATAACTGATGCGACTTAGCAGCAGCA
Source organism: Bos indicus (assembly GCF_029378745.1). Taxonomy (NCBI): domain Eukaryota; kingdom Metazoa; phylum Chordata; class Mammalia; order Artiodactyla; family Bovidae; genus Bos; species Bos indicus. The sequence goes on along the minus strand of NC_091789.1, from coordinate 102,753,611 downwards.
GTAGCAGCAAATGTTTTTCTGGAACTCTCTTGCTTTTTCAATCATCCAACGGATGTTGGCAATTTGGTCTCTGGTTCCTCTGCTTTTTATAATTTCAGCTTGAACACCTGCAAGTTCACAGATCATGTATTGCTGAAGGCTGACTTGGAATATTTTGAGCATTACTTTATTAGTGTGTGAGATGAGTGCAATTGAGCGGTAATTAGAGCAGTCTTTAGCATTGCCTTTCTTTGGGATTGGAATGAAAACTGACTTTTCCAGTCCTGTGGCCACTGCTGAGTTTTCCGAATTTGCTGGCATATTCACTTTCATAGCATCATCTTTCAGGATTTGAAATAGCTCAACTGGAATTCCATCACCTCCACTAACTTTGTTCATAATGATGCTTCCTAACGGCCACTTGACTTCACATTCCAGGATATCTGGCTCTAGGTAAGTGATCACACCATCATGATTATCTGGGTCATGAACATCTTTTTTTGTATAGTTCTTTTGTGTATTCTTGCCACCTCTTCTTAATATCTTCTGCTTCTGTCAGGTCCATACTGTTTCTGTCCTTTATTGTTACCATCTTTGCATGAAATGTTCCCTTGGTATCTCTAATTTTCTTGAAGAGATATCTAGACTTTCCTGTTCTATTGTTTTCCTCTATTTCTTTGCACTGATCACTGAGGAAGGCTTTCTTATCTCTCCTTGCTATTCTTTGGAACTCTACATTGAAATGGGTATATCATTCCTTTTGTATTTTGCTTTTCACTTCTCGTCTTTTCACAGCTATTTGTAAGGCCTCCTCAGACAACCATTTTGCTTTCTTGGTTTTCTTTTTCTTGAGGATGGTCTTCATTCCTGTCTCCTCTACAATGTCATCAACCTCTGTCCATAGTTCTTCAAGCAGTCTATCAGATCTTGTCCCTTAAATCTATTTCTCACTTCCACTGTATAATCATAATGGATTTGATTTAGGTTATATCTGAATGGTCTTGTGGTTTCCCTACTTTCTTCAATTTAAGTCTGAATTTGACAATAAGGAGTTCATGATCTGAGCCACAGTCAGCTCCCAGTCTTGATTGTTCAGACTGTATAGAGCTTCTCCATCTGTGGCTGCAAAGAATATAATCAATCTGATTTTGGTGTTGACCATCTGGTGATGTCCATGTGTAGAGTCTTGTGCTGTTGGAAGAGGGTGTTTGCTATGACCAGTGCATTCTCTTGGCAAAACTCTATTAGTCTTTGCATGCTTCATTCTGTATTCCAAGGCCAAATTTACCTGTTACTCCAGGTGTTTCTTGACTTCCTACTTTTGCATTCCAGTCCCCTATAATGAAAAGGACATCTTATTTGGGTGTTAGTTCTTGAAGATATTGTAGGTTTTCATAGAACCATTCAACTTCAGCTTCTTAAGAATTACTGGTTGTGGAAAAGACTTTAATTACTATGATGTTGAATGCTTTGCCTTGGAAACGAACAGAGTTCATTTTGTCATTTTTGAGATTTCACCCAAGTACTGCATTTAGTACTCTTTTGTTTACTATGATGGCTACTCCATTTCTTTTAAGGGATTCTTACACAGAGTAGTAGATATAAGGGCCCTCTGAGTTAAATTCACCCATTCCACTCCATTTTAGTTCACTGATTCCTAAAATGTCGATGTTCACTCTTGCCATCTCCTGTTTGACCACTTTCAGTTTGCCTTGATTCATGGACCTAACATTCCAGGTTCCTATGCAATATTGCTCTTTACAGCATCAGGCCTTGCTTCCATCACCTGTCACATCCACAGCTGGGTGCTGTTTTTGCTTTGGCTGTCTCTCTTCCTTCTTTCTGGAGTTATTTCTCCACTCTTGTCCAGTAGTATATTGGGCATCTACCGACCTGGGGAGTTCATCTTTCAGTGTCCTATCTTTATGCCTTTTCATACTATTCATGGAGTTCTCAAGGCTAGAATACTGAAGTGGTTTGCCATTTCCTTCTCCAGCAGACCACATTTTGTCCAAACTTTCCATCATGACCCATCCATCTTGGGTGGCCCTATACAGCATGACTCGTTTTATTGAGTTAGAGAAAGCTGCGGTCCATGTGATTAGATTGGTTAGTTTTCTGTGATTGTGGTTTTCAGTCTGTCTGCCCTCTAATGAGAAGAATAAGAGGCTTATGGAAGCTTACTGATGAGAGACACTGACTGAGAGGGAAACTGGGTCTTGTTCTGATGGGTACTGCCATGTTTAGTAAATCTTAATCCAGTTTTCTGTTGATGGGTGGAGCTGTGTTCCCTCCCTGCTATTTACCTGGGGCCAAACTATGGTGGAGGCAATGAAGATAATGGTGACCTCCTTCTAAAGATCCCATGCATGTACTGCTGCACTCAGTACCCCCAACCCTGCACCAGGCCACCACCGACCCATGCTTTCATTGGGGAGTACTGGACACTCACAGGCAAGTCTGGATCAGTCTCTTGTGGGGTCATTGCTCCTTTGTCCTGGGTCCTGGTGCACACAAGGTTCTTTTTGTGCCCTCCAAGAGTCTATTTCCCATTCCTGTGTAAGTTCTGACGGCTCTATGGTGGGGTTAATGGTGACCTCCTCCAAGAGGTCTTATGCCATACCCATACTTATTATAATATACACTCTAAGATATCAGGATTAATCAGAAGGTTTTCAGGAAGGAGAAACTGTCCTCAGGCAGGATACCTTGTTGCTATATAATCCCTAGTACAGACTTTAAACTGAGTTGTTTGTTGTGTAATCATCAGGTCCAGGTTTAAAGAGAGAGAGAGAGAGAGAGAGAGAAAACGTTTTATGTGGCTAAGACTAAGGAATATAGAGGGAAAACGTTTTTTTTTTCCTCCTCCTTGAGAATTCCAGACCCCTATCTCCTTAGGGACTCCCAGACATCTTAAAGAGATGGGAATACCAGACCACCTTACCTGCCTCCTAAGAAACCTGTATGCAGGTCAAGAAGCAATTGTTACAACTGGACATGGAACAATGGAATGGCTCAAAATTGGGAACTGAGTACACCTAGGCTGTATATTATCACCCTGCTTATTTAACTTCTATGCAGAGTACATCATGTGAAATGGTGTGATAGATGAATCACAAGCTGGAATCAAGACTGCTGAGACAAGTATCAACAACCACAGATATTCAGATGACACCATCCTAATGGCAGAAAATGAAGAGGAACCAAAGAGCTTCTTAATGAAGGTGAAAGAGGAGAGTGAAACAGCTGGCTTAAAATTCAACATTCAAAGAATTAAGATCATGGCACCTGATTGCATCACTTCATGGCAAATAGATGGGGAAAATATGGAAACAGTGACAGACTTTATTTCCTTGGGCTCCAAAGTCCCTGGGGATGGTGACTGCAGCCATGAAATTAAAAGATGCTTGCTCCTTGGAAGAAAAAATCTGTCAAACCTAGACAGAATATTAAAAAGCATAGACATCACTTTGCCAACAAATGTCCATATAGTCAAAGCTATGTTTTTTTCAGTAGTCATGTATGGATGTGAGAGTTAAAACATAAAGAAGGCTGGGTGCTGAAGAACTGATGCTTTTGAAATGTTGAGAGTCCCTAGGACTGCAAGGAGATAAAACCAGTCAATCCTAAAAAAAATCAACCTTGAATATTCATTGGAAGGACTGACGCTGAAGATGAAGCTCTCCTACTTTGGCCACCTGATGCAAAGAGCCAACTGACTGGAAAAGACCCTGACGCTTGGAAAGATCAGAGGCAGGAGGAGAAGGGGGCACAGAGGATGAGATTGTTGGATGGCATCATCAACTCAATGGACATGAGTTTGAGCAAACTATGAGAAACAGTGAAGGACAGGGAAGCCCGATGTGCTGCAGTTCATGGGGGTCACAAAGAGTTGGACCTGGCTAAGTGACTGATACTCAACATTCTCCAAGCCAGGCTTCAGCAGTACATGAACCGTGAACTTCCAGATGTTTAAGTTGGTTTTAGAAAAGGCAGAGGAACCAGAGATCAAATTGCCAACATCTGCTGGATCATCGAAAAAGCAAGAGAGTTCCAGAAAAACATTTATTTCTGTTTTATTGACTATCCCAAAGCCTTTGACGGTGTGGATCACAAGAAACTGTGGGAAATTCTGAAAGAGATGGGAATACCAGACCACCTGACCTGCCTCTTGAGAAATCTGTATGCAGGTCAGGAAGCAACAGTTAGAAGTGGACATGGAACAACAGACTGGTTCCAAATAGGAAAAAGAATATGTCAAGGCTGTATATTGTCACCCTGCTTATTTAACTTATATGCAGAGTACATCATGAGAAACGCTGGACTGGAAGAAACACAAGCTGGAATCAAGATTGCCGCGAGAAATATCAATAAGCTCAGATATGCAGATGACACCACCCTTATGGTAGAAAGTGAAGAGGAACTGAAAAGCCTCTTGATGAAAGTGAAAGAGGAGAGTAAAAAAGTTGGCTTAAAGCTCAACATTCAGAAAATGAAGATCATGGCATATGGTCCCATCACTTCATGGGAAATAGATGGGGAAACAGTGGAAACAGTGTCAGACTTTATTTTGGGGGGCTCCAAAATCACTGCAGATGGTGATTACATCCATGAAATTAAAAGAGTTTACTCCTTGAAAGGAAAGTTGTGACCAGCCTAGATAGTATATTAAGAAGCAGAGATATTACTTTGCCAACAAATATCCATCTAGTCAAGGCTATGGCTTTTCCTGTGGTCATGTATGGATGTGAGAGTTGGACTGTGAAGAAAGCTGAGTGCCGGAGAATTGATGCTTTTGAACTGTGGTGTTGGAGAAGACTCTTGAAAGTCCCTTGGACTGCAAGGAGATCCAACCAGTCCAATCTGAAGGAGATCAGCCCTGGGATTTCTTTGGAAGGAATGATGCTAAAGCTGAAACTGCAGTACTTTGGCCACCTCATGCAAAGAGTTGACTCATTGGAAAAGACCCTGATACTGGGAGGGATTGGGGGCAGGAGGACACGGGGATGACAGGATGAGATGGCAGGATGGCATCACCGACTCGATGGACATGAGTTTGAGTGAACTCCGGGAGTTGGTGATGGACAGGGAGGCCTGGCATGCTGTATTTGAAGGGATTTTCACTTGTTGGGCCAATGTTTGCTGCTAAGTTTCCATATCCCTTACCTGCTGTGTCCCTGGCAGTGTATTGATTAATATAATTGGTGTAAGTAGTAGCTTTAATGTTTGTAACCTGGGACCCTTGAGTTAATTCTTTTTCTTGTTATAGCCCACCACACCTTTGCTCTGTAGGAATGCAACTTTATCTAATGCTTTTGGAGGGTGGCTCCTGACCTTTAGAGAAAAATAAGTTTTCTGAAGAGAGGGTCTTAAAATGTTAACAGGCCTCCGGGCCAGAAGATGATGCAAATCACCTAAGCTTTTGCATATGCTAAGTTTGCAGGAAGAAACCCTGGCTTGCTGCATGACTCTACCCCTTCCCCCATTATCCTCTATGCATAACTTAAGGTATAAAAACTACTTTGGAAAATAAAGTGCGGGCCTTGTTCACCGAAACTTGGTCTCACCATGTCGTTCTTTCTCTTACCTTCTGGCTGAATTATTCAGCCTCTTTTCTCCACTGAATTTCCTCACTGAGCTATCCTTATTCTACTACTCTTTATATCCTTAATTAAAGTTTAATTAAGCAGTTGTTTCCTGATCCTCGCCGACACCATTCCTGCTTCAAATTCCCTGGATCTGCCGGGGCTGGACCCCGGCATATACACACACACACACACACACACACATATGTATATGTATATACATATATATATACATATACACACACAAACACACATATATATGTAAAGCCAGGCCTTATAACTTGATAGAACTACATGGATTACAAAGGACTTTGACATCTGTTATTTTACAGCCCCATTCTGAATCATAAAGGCTGTTTTATTTTGTAGATAAGGATTTCTAGATAAGCTGAAGAGAGCTATATGATTTTTCCAAGGTCATAATGTAAGTAATAAAGCAGGGACAGAGACCCCAGTTTTCAGATTTCCATCTCACATTCTCTTTTCACTATGCTATGCTGATATATATTTCTATCTCATGTGATTCTTTGAACATGTGGAAATGTATCTGTAGGCACTACACTAGGAACTTCTGGAAAACAGGGTATATGAGCTGCTTGATCTCCAGAGTTCTTATAGAAGGCTTGGCCATAGTAAGAAATGAATGTAAATGTAAAATAAGAGAGGAAAGAAAACAGATGGAAGGCAGGCAAGAAGGGGGAAAAAAAGTAGATGGAAAAACTTAAAGGTTGAGAAAATAAGGAGAAAAAAAGGAAAAGGGCAGAAAAAAAGAAATTGGCTGGTGAATTGATTGAAGAGAGATTTCTCTTTAATTTTAAAGTCCTTTCAGAGGCAGCAAATACACTGGCAAGAACATTAACTTGAAACTTAGAGAGAAACTTGGGTTTAGAATTCACTTCCCATTTAAATACTATATTACCTTGGCTGAAATTACTTCCTCTTCTAAGTCTCAGTTTCTTTGTCTGTAAAATGGGGTTTTAAAAGTAGGGAAAAGTAAAAAAAAATAAATAAATAAAAAGTAGGGAAAGGCAAAGGCTCAGTTAGATTCACATTAGAGCTTAAGTGTTCCATAACAGGCTTGAAAAGGAGGGCATTAGCCAAGGCACCCTGTGGCACTCAAGGGAGTACAGAACTCAACGTTTTCAGTTGCTCAAAGTGAGGGGAAAGAGAATCAGGGCAAGGACAAAAGAATGAACTTCCCAGTGTCTTAGGCCCTGGCGAGGTCAATGACTGACTTTTAGGGTGGTTTGTGAGGAAAACTTGAAAATAGAAAATGTACGTGTGGCATCTGACAGGAATTCAATAACAGCATTCCTTTCCCTTTTCTTTCTGTGCTCTTATCCCACCCCATACCTAGGATTACTCTACTCAGAGCCTTAAGTCCTAGCGATTACCTGGCTCATTCATCTTATTTCCCTGTCAGATTCTTGATAAGTAGATGATTCAGGCCTTGGGTCAGGTGCTCCAAGGCTTCTTCTCTGAGAACCCTGGTGCCGATTCAGACCTGACAAGGGCTCCCTCACCCAAAAGGAGTAACAATTAGACTCCCCAGGGATGTTGGCTACCTAGCAGAGATGATAGGAGGAGGAAGGAGATGGGGTGTAGAATGATTAAAACTAGGTTTGAATTAAAAACAAAAAAATCTTTCTGGAATAATCCACTGATTGTTAGAACAAGAATAATTGAGAGTTGACCATGTCCTCTGAGCCTGTCTCAAGCCTTTCATTATTTGGGTTAAATGTCCTCTGTGCCCTTGCTGGTTACCTCTTGGCTCCAGCTGCTGCAGGGTACCAGACAGGCCTGAGTTGTTTGCATTGACCTCACCAGGGCCTAAGACACTGGGAAGTTCACTCTTTTGTCCTTACCCTGATTCTCTTTCCCCTCACTTTGAGCAACTGAAAACGTTGAGTTCTGTACTCCCTTGAGTGCCACAGGGTGCCTTGGCTAATGCCCTCCTTTTCAAACCTGTTATGGAACATTTAAGCTCTAATGTGAATCTAACTGAGCCTTTGCCTTTCCCTACTTTTTATCCCCCTTTCTCTATCCTGGCCTGTTTCTTGGTTGTCTTTGCACTTCAGATTTCTTTCTGTTTTTTCATCATTCTCAGGCCCTTTGGGGCCCTTACACTTCTTTCAGAATCTCCTCCACTTTGCTTCTCTGCCTCTTTCTCCTTGACTTGCTGCATTTTATTATAATGGGGATGCCTTGGTGTGGTCTGGTTCATGATCCTTTGCCAAGTGTTTTTCTGTCTGCCAGTTCTCTTCCTGGAGCCTGACATAATGCTAGAGAAACAGGCACAGAAGGCCTAATGTCAAGCTCAGTCCAGAAATAAGTTTTCCTATCCTCTTAAACCTCTCTCTCTTTCTTTTTCATTCAGTCAAAAAGCATAGGCTGAGCCCATTATATGTGCCAAATTTTGAGCTGAGCACTAAGAAAATAAAAGGATCAGATGGAATCCCTGCCCTCAATGAGATAAGTACCCTTTCCACCTAAGCCCTTGCCTCTTATTAACAATGTGTTCTTGGGAAGTCATTTAACCTTCCTGGGCCTTGCTTCCTACATAACTAGAATTCAAGATAGAATATAAGTGCCATAAGAAAGGCCAAAGGAATGCCAAAAAACAAACAAACAAAACAAACAAACAAACAAAACCCCCCAAACCCCAGAAAGATCAGTTCTGTGTCTGAAAATCAGAGGTTTCATGAAATAAGTGGTATTTTAAGTAAAGCTTAAATAATGGGTAAATTTGATAATTAAATTCCACAAATTAAAGAATAAGTAGTGGGAAAGCATGGTGAAGGAGAAGTGGATAGAGAATTGGAATCATAGTGCTGTAGGTGAATTTAAGGTACTTCCTTCGTCTGGAAATAATTTGGAGATGAAGTAATAGGTAAGAAGTAGATTTATTTAGAAAACAACACACTTCACAGAGAGAGTGTGGGCTTTCTCAGAAGGCAAGAGAAAACTTAAGAGAAACACACTCCACAGACAGAGTGTGGGGTGTCTCTGAATGGGTATGTGTGCATGAGCACATGAGAGAGAAAGAAAGAGAAAGAGAGGGCTTCTCAGTATGGTGTGGTTAGTGTTTATGGGCTGAGTAATTTCATAGGCTAATGAGCAGAATTATTATTTTTATCCTAATTATTTTGGGGAAAGGGGTGAAAATTTCCAGGAGTTGTGCCACCATCCACTTTTTGGCTTTTTATGGTTGGCCTCAGAGCTGTCAAGGTGCTGGTGGGTGTCATTTAGTGTACTAATGTATTGTGCTGTACTTAGTTGCTCAGTCATGTCTGACCTTTTGTGACCCCATGGACTGTAGCCCACCAGGCTCCTCTGTCCATGGGGATTCTCCAGGCAAGAATACTGGAGAGGGTTGCCATGCTCTCCTCCAGGAGATCTTCCCAATCCAGGGATCTGACCCAGGTCTTCAGCATTGCAGGTGGATTCTTTACTGTCTGAGCCACCAGGGAAGCCCACTAATGTATTACACTGAGCATATAATGAGGATCAAAGTCTTCTGGAAGTCAAATCTTCTGCCATCTTGGGCCCAGTTGGTTCTAAGAAGTCTGTCATGTCCAATGGCTATTATCATTCTTTTAAATGTTGTGCCCTGCCTGCTTACCTCCTGTTTCAATATGATCAGGGAGTTTGATTATTTATTTATTTTTGGCTGCATTAGGTATTCATTTTTGCATGGGCTTTTTCTCTAGTTGCCATGAGTAGGAGCCACTAACCATTAGTGGTGCATGGGCTTCTCATTGCAGTGGCTTCTCTTGTTGTGGAGCATGAGCTCTAGGGCACACAGGCTTCAATAGTTGCAGTACATGGGCTCAGTAGTTGCAGTTTCTGAGCTCTAGAGCACAGGCTCAATAGTTGTGGCACAGGGGCTTAGTTGCTCCATGACACATGGGATCCTACCAGATAAGGGGTTGAAACTGTCTCTTTCCACTGAGCCACCAGAGAAGCTCCAGGATCAGGGAGTTTGAGATTAATCTTGAGGAAAATGATTCCTGCCCTGCCTGTCTCCAGGGGGTGTTGTTAGGATCAAGTAAGATAAAAGATATATATATATATGAAGGATATAGACTTGGGGTTTTTTGTATACAGATTTTAAAATCTAGGTGGGTGCCATATCTTACAGGTCCTGAAATGCTACTCTAGGAGTTTAAATTATTTTGATTTACTTTAACCATGTCATATATTTTTAATTATAGAAGAAATACATGTTCACTGGGGAAAAAAGTCAAATGATAAGGAAAAGATTGAAGTCAATATAGAACATTCAACCACTTTTCATGGGCTAGTGAAATTATAGGAGTCTGTAGTGGATATCGGAGAAGGTAATGGTACCCCACTCCAGTACTCTTGCCTGGAAAATCCCGTGGACAGAGGAGCCTGGTAGGCTGCAGTCCATGGGGTCACTAAGGGTCGGACATGACTGCGTGACTTCACTTTCACTTTTCACTTGCATGCATTGGAGAAGGAAATGGCAACCCACTCCAATGTTCTTGCCTGGAGAATCTCAGGGATGGGGGAGCCTGGTGGGCTACAGTCCATGGGGTCGCACAGAGTCGGACACGACTGAAGCGACTTAGCAGCAGCAGCAGCAATAGTGGATATGTTTGTATGTGGAATATATGTGAATGGATGGAGATTGTAGTGTCTGAGAGAAAGTATTTGTATCAAAGTGTTGGGAGCAAGACTTGGGGGAATATGTGTTGAAGAGTGGACTAGATGTGCCTATGGGAGATCATGTATGCTTTGAGTATATCAGTATGTGAGCGAGAGTGGACGTAAGAGTTTGAGGTGAGTATGTGCAGGGATGCAGCGAAGGGGAAAACATGTTGATACTGTGGAGGGCCCCTTGGGACTCCTGAACATAAAATCTTTCTGTAACCCCTATTTATTTGATTATAGAAAATAGCTTTCATTAAGCTTTCATGACCTCCCCTGAATTCCAATGGGCAGATTTAAGCAGCTGTTAATTATGGAAGGGAGAGTATGCGAAACAAAGGAGAAACAGTTAAGAGCAGTCTTGGGGCAAGGTCCTATTCCCCATCAACAGATACACACAGCAATATATTTAAGCTATTTTGCAGATACCCTCCAGGGGAGTTGCAGTTGTTTAGTTGATAAGTCCTGTCCAACTCTTTGCGACCTTGTGGGCTGTAGCATAGCAGGCTTCCCTGTCCATCACTCTCTCCCGGAGTTTGCTCAAACTCATGTCCATTGAGTCAGTGATGCCATCCAACCATCTCATCCTCTGTCACCCCCTTCACCTTCTGCCCTCAATCTTTCCCAGCATCAGGGTCTTTTCCAATTAATCTGCTCTTCCCATCAGGGGGCCAAAGTATTGGAGCTTCAGCTTCAGCATCAGTCCTTCCAATGAATATTCAGGATTGATTCCCTTTAGAATTGACTGGTTTGATCTCCTTGATGTCCAAGGGACTCTCATGATTCTTCTCCAGCACCACAATTAATTCTTTGGCACTCAGCCTTGTATATGATCCAACTCTCACATGACTACTGGAAAAACCATAGTATTGACTCTATGGACAATGTTGGACTCTATGTTGACAAAGAGCTCTCTCTGTTTTTTAATATGCTGTCTAGGTTTGTCATAGGTTTTCTTCCAAGGATCAAGTGTCTTCTAATTTCTTGCCTGCAATTACTGTCTGCAGTGATTTTGGAGCCTAAGTAAAAAAAAAAAAAAAAAAATCTGTCACTGTTTCCACTTTCCACCCATCTATTTGCCTAGAAGTGATGGGACCTGATTCCATGATCTTAGTTTTTTGAACGTTGAGTCATAAGCCAACTTTTTGACTTTCCTCTCTCACCTTCATCAAGAGGATCTTTAGTTTTTCCTTACTTTCTGCCATTAGGGAGGTATAATCTGCATATCTGAGGTTGTTCATATTTCTCCCGGCAATCTTGATTCCAGCTTGTGCTTCATCCAGCCCAGCGTTTCTCATGATGTACTCTGCATAAAAGTTAAATAAGCAGGGTGATAATATACAGCCTTGATGTACTCCTTTCATAATTTGACACCAGTACATTGTTCCATGTCCAGTTCTAACTGTTCCTTCTTGACATGCATACAGGTTTCTCAGGAGACAGATAAGGTGGTCTGGTACTCCCATCTCTTGGCTTTAGCTAGTCAATGAAGCAGAAGTAGATGCTTTTCTGGAACTCTCTTAATTTTTTCTATGATACAACACAGATGTTGGCAATTTGATCTCTGGTTCCTCTGCCTTTTCTAAATCCAGCTTGTACATCTGGAAGTTCTTGGTTCACATAATGTTGAAACCTAGCTTGAAGGATTTTGAGCACTACTTTGCTAACTTGTGAAGTGAGCATAATTGTACAGTACTTTGAACATTCTTTGGCACTGCCTTTCTTTGGGACTGGAATGAAAACTGACCTTTTCCAGTCCTTTTGCCATTGCTGAGTTTTCCACATTTGCTGATATATTGAGTGCAGCAGTTTAACAGTATCATCTTTTAGGATTTGAAATAGCTCAGCTGGAATTCTATCACCTCCACTAGCCTTGCTTGCAGAAATGTTTCCTAATGCCCAGTTGACTTTACACTCCAGGATTTCTGGCTCTAGGTGAGTGACCACACCATCATGTTATGTGTATTCTTGCCACCTCTTCTTAATCTCTTCTGCTTCTGTTAGGTCCTTGCCATGTTTGTCCTTTATTGTACTCATTTTTGCATGAAATATTCCCTTTGTATCTCCAATTTTCTTGAAGAGATCTCTAGTCTTTCCCATTCTATTGTTTTCCTCTATTTGTATAGTTCACTTAAGAAGGCTTTCTTATCTCTCCTTGCTATTCTTTGGAACTCTAGGCAAACTGTATCCACACTCTAGGCAAACTATCCAACTGTATTCAGTTGGATACATCTTTCCTTTTCTTTTTTGCCTTTTGAGTCTCTTCTTTTCTCAGCTATTTGTAAGGCCTTCTCAGAGAATCACTTTGCTTTCTTGCATTTCTTTTTCTTTGAGATGGGTTTGGTCACCACCTCTTGTACAATGTTGCACCCTCCATCTATAGTTTTTTAGGTACTCTGTCTACCAGATCTAATTCCTTGAATTTATTCATCATCTCCATAATCATACCTGAATGGCCTAGTGATTTTCTATACTTTCTTCAATTTAAGCCTGAATTTTGCAATAAGGAGCTGATGATCTGAGCCACAGTCAGCTCCTGGTCTTTTTTTCTGGGTGTAGAGCTTCTCCATCTTTGACTGCAAAGAATATAAGCAATCTGATTTTAGCATTGACAATCTGGTGATGATGTGTAGAGTTGTCTTTTGTGTTGTTGAAAGAGGATGTTTTCTATGACCAGTGTATTCTCTTGGCAAAACTCTGTTTACCTTTGCCCTGATTCATTTTGTACTCCAAGGTCAAACTTGACTGTACTCAAGTATCTCTTGACTTCCTACTTTTGCATTCCAGTCCCCTATGATGAAATGGACATCTTTTTTTGTTTGTTTTTTTGATGGTAGTTCTAAAAGGTTTGTAGGTCTTTGTAGAACCATTCAACTTTAGCTTCTTTGGCATTGCTGGCTGGGGCATCAACTTGGATTACTGTGATTTTGAATGGCTTTCCTTGGCAAAGAATGAAAATCATTCTGTTGCTTCTAAAATTGCACCCAAGTACTGCATTTTGTACTCTTTTTTTAACTATAAGGGTTACTCCATTTCTTCTAAGGAATTCTTGCCCACAGTAGTAGATATGATGGTCATTTGAATTAAATTTGCCCATCCCCATCCATTTTAGTTCACTGATTCCTAAGATGTCAATGTTTACTCTTGCCATCTCCTGCTTGACAATGTCCAATTTACCTCTATTCATGGACCTAACATTCAGGTTCCTATACAGTACTGTTCTTTATAGCATTGGACTTTACTTTCACCACACAGACACATCCACAACTGAGTGCAGTTTCTACTTTGGCCCAGGCTTTTCATTCTTTCTGGAGCTATCTCTCCACTCTTTCCAAGTAGCATATTGGACACCCTCCTACCTGGAGGGCTCATTATCTGATGTCATATCTTTTTGCCTTTTCCTAGTGTTTTCCAGTTGGCAGAAGTTAACAAAGATTAATGATGCTATGCTGCCTACAAGCATGTAGACCCCAGACCAGCTGGACCTGAAAGTTGATGATGCTGATTTCTACTTACCTCACCATCAACCCAACAGAAGAATATCCACAAGACTATCTCACCCATTTGAACAATTTCTGTAAAACTTTTCACTATCTTCCCAAAGTTGGGACACATTGCTTTGAAGGCATTAGCCCGCTGTGACCCCCTTTGCCTGACAAAGTAATAAAGCTATCTTTTTCTACTTCACCCAAAACTCTCTCTCTGAGATTCTATTTGGTATTGTTGTACAGAGAAACTGAACTTTATTTGAGTTGTGTGGGTATGGAGAGTGAATTAATGGGAGGTTACTTGGGCAACTCCAGTTATACCCCTTAGTTTATACTGCTCAGTGAAAACCTTCCTTTGAATTCCTTTCAGCACCATTATCTGGGATTTGGGCACTCTAGGTTTAAGAAAACTGTTATTTCTTCTCTCAGGCCCTGTGCCAAAGGACACCCTCATTAGGTTCCACACACATTCCATGAATACTTACTGTGATACAAGGCACAGCTCTTAAATTGCTCCTGTCAGAACAATGACTTCTGAGGAGTCATATCTCTTGACACTGTCCCAAATCCCTTTCTCTCATTGCATTCTCTTAAGAGTTTATTATGTGAGCAGAGGAAGCAAGATCTGCTCATAACTGGAGTTTTAGAAGCAAATAGCCTGAGGGAGGGAGTGGATGGTGAATTCCTGGCTCTGTTCTTTCCTAGTTGTATTAGTTTTCTAGGGTAGCCATTAACAAAACACCACAGGTTAGGTGGCTTAAACAACAGATATTTGTTTTCTCATAGTTCTGGAGGCCACAAGTACAATATTGAGATGTTGAAAAGTTTAGTTTCTTCTGAGATCTCTTTCTTCGGCTTGCAGGTGGCCACATTCTTTTTGTGTCTTCACATGGTCTTTGCGCACATGCATCCCAGGTGTCTCTGTGTCCAAATCTCCTCTTATAAGGACACCAATCAGATCAGACTAGGGCCCACCTGAAAGGCCTCATTTTAACTTAATCACCTCTTTAAATATGCTCACATTCTGAGGTACTAGGGGTTATGGTTTCAGATATGAATTTTGAGGGAATGCAACTCAGCTCATAACACTAGTTGTGTGACCTTGGCCAAGTCATTTCACCCTCTGAATCTCTGTTTCTCCCTAGAGTAAATGGAGATAACCAGAGATTATATTTAAAATAATTAACAGTTGGCAGGGACTCTGACCAGACCAAACTTTAGTGGCCTTAGTACTAGAGTAGTCTCAGAGGCCTTTTGTAGGCCAAGAATTTACCTTTTGGTTGCTGGATTTTATTAGGATGTCTGAGGGAGGTGTTGTCCCAAGGGAGGGTTCATGGTGGTGTAGTGGGAGTGAAGGGTGATACCAAACAGTACAGATGTTTTTCAGTATTTTGACAACCTATACAGCTCTCCCTGTGAATTCCACCCAAATATTAGTCCCCAATATATAATGCCTACATCAATAGTCTAATTCTAGACATGTACGGATGCTGATCTCCTCCCTAAACACCCAACTTGGTTTCTCTAAGGAAATTCCAGTGTTCAACTGTAGGGTCTCAAAAACCCTGCCACCATGAAATTGAAGAGCTCCTCCTTCCTCTTTAGTATACTATGGTGTTCATCAAGATAAGGTACATGGTGGCTGCTTGAGGCATGCTCCCTGGGGATCCCAAGGAAGACATTCATCTATATATGCCTTGGAAGGACTGTTTTATGTTTACATCATTATGGTATAGCATAGAGGTCATATTTCAGTCTGGGCTTAGCTACCTACTCACCCTTGGTGGGCTTCACTCATCTCTTTGTCATACAAGGAGTTGGATAGTTCAATGTTCTGAGAAAATCTTTCCTGGGAAGCAGAAAGGAACTTGAACAGTAGTTGTTAAGTTAGGAGACACATCCATCTCCCACACAAGAGTCTCTCTTGACCCTGGAATCTGTTCTATCTCACCTCCTTTTCTTTCTCAGGGTTCAGATGTAAGTCATCTTTGGACAAGGAAGCCAGAGTAGGCTGCTTCTTGTTACTTGATTGAGGGCCACAGCCCTGTCCACAGCTCCTTATCTCCAGACCCTTGTCTCCCCTCATCTCTGATTGGGTGGTATGATCAAGGAGAGAAAGGGGCAGAACATTTCTTGTGGTGGGGGCTCCTTAATGGGAACTTGGGCCAAGAGAAATAATGGGAGATTTCAAGGCAAACTATCTATCCCAAGCCTCAGGGTTTAGCAGGACCTGAGTGAAGTGTGAAGTCAACATCAGAATTTCAGCACTCTTGGAGCTATTTAGCAGGGGTTTTTCGGAGAACGCAATGGTACCCCACTCCAGTACTCTTGCCTGGAAAATCCCATGGATGGAGGAGCCTGGAAGGCTGAGCTCAAAATGAGAGAGACAGAGAGACAGAGAAAAAAGCCTCATCATAGTTGTAGACAGAGGTGGCACACCTGTGGCTGATTCATGTCAATGTATGGCAAAAAATCACCACAATATTATAAAGTAATTAGCCTCCAATTAAAATAAATTATTAAAAAAAGTTTAGAGTGAAAGAAACAGATCAAAAAAAAAAAAAAAAAAAGTAAAGCAGGAGATCACAGAATGTTCTAGGAAGTTACTTACAAACAGTACCCAGAATGTGAAATTAGTGATTATAAGCAAAACTTGCTAGGATGAGGGTTTGGGGATGCTGGAGTGCTCCAGTTTTATCTCCCTTCTTCTGATGGAGCCATAGAATCTCAGCTAGACTCCCTTGAAAGCTAATGAGACATTCTCTCTGTCTTCTCTTGAGCTGCTAATGCAGCTTCATAATATGGAGAGCACACTACATTTGGAGCCAGAAGTTCTGGACTCTAGCTCCAGCTCTGCCACTAACTTAGTATGTGACATGGGCAAATTTCTTCCTTCATCTGACCTCTAAAACATGAGAAAGTGGACTCCATGGTCCTTGCCTCTCTGACATTCTGAGTCTGTGTGTCAGTTGGGATGAAGAAGTGTAGGGAAACAGACCAGTATCTGACTTCCAACCTTCATCCTGCAACCTTACTTCTTAGGGTTAGGGCCAGTTAAACCTGAGAGATTACTTCCTTCACCTCTTCTTCCCAAGGTATAGCTTACTGATCTTGATTCTCCCTAGACCTCAGCTAGTCCTGCTGTCTCACATATAACCAACATTTCTGTCTGTCCCAGGATTTAGAAGAACACTTCATCTAGTTAAAACTGAGGAGCTTCATGAAAGCCTTGTTTGATAATCTGGACAGCTTGAACTTCTATACTCACAGAGATGCTGAGATGCTAGGCAGCATATGTGAGGTATTTTGGGGCCACTGGATGGGGTGAGATGTTGTCTTTAGAGATCCCTTCACTATAAAGGGTAGAGTAACATAGGGCAAGGAGTTCAGTGGTAGCATTGTGCATCTGTGCCACCATGAGTGAGATCCAGAAAAACAAGATTTTCATGACTTTTAGAATGTATTCACAAGGATATTAGGTGCAATGCTCTGCCTCCAGCCCCTGCTAAATTACACTGGTTGACACTGGCAAGAAAATTTGACCAAGGTATGGGTTGGGTTTGACCAAGGTACATTCACACCTAGACTTTAGGCTGATCCATCTCCCAGTAGAAGTGGAAAAAATAATCACTGAAATACTTTGGCATGACAGTACTCACTATAAAACTTTCTTGCAGTAGGTAAAAGTTATTTTAAAATTACCTAGCCTTTTTTTTTTTTTTAATTTAAATGCAGTATGTGCACAAAGCAAAGCATTTAAACAGTGAAAGTAGCCATATTGCCAAGTTCACTCCCTAGGGTTACCCAGTGGTAACAGTTTATCATGTTTCTTCCAGAAAATATTAATGGCTTATACAGAACAATTTTTTTTTACACAAATGGACTCACAATAACTTGCTTTTTTACTTAACTATATTTGGACAGCTTTCTTTATCTGTACAAACATATTTACTTCATTCTTTTTAATGAAGGTATGTTGTTGTTCAGTCACTCAGTCATGTCTCAGTCTTTGTGACCCCATGGAGTGCAGCACACCCCATGGATGGCTTCCCTGTCCATCACCAACACCCAGAGCTTGCTCAAACTCATGTCCATTGAGTTTGTGATGCAATCCAAGCATCTCATCCTTGGCAATCCCCTTCTCCTCCTACCTTCAATTTTTCCCAACATCAGGATCTTTTTCAATGAGTCAGATCTTCACATCAGGGAGCCAAAGTAGTGGAGCTTCAGCTTCAGCATCAGTCCTTCCAATGAATATTCAGGACTGATTTCCTTTAGGATTTACTGGTTGGATCTCCTTGCTGTCCAAGGGACTCTCAAGAGTCTTCTCCAACACTACAGTTCAAAAGCATGAATTATTCAGCACTCAGCTTTCTTTATGGTCCAACACTCACATCCATGCATGATTACTGGAAAAACCATAGCTTTGACTAGATGGACCTTAGTTGGCCAAGTAATGTCTATGCTTTTTAAATATGCTGTCTAGGTTGTTCATAGCTTTTCTTCCAAGGAGGAAACGTCTTTTAATTTCATGGCTGCAGTAACCATCTGCAGTGATTTTGTAGCCCCCCAAAATAAAGTCTGTCACTGTTCCCATAGTTTCCCCATCTATTTTCCATGAAATTATGGGACTGGATGCCATGATCTTTGTTTTCTGAATGTTGAGTTTTAAGCCAGCTTTTTCACCTTCATCAAGAGGCTCTTTAGTTCCTCTTCACTTTCTGCCATAAGGGTGGTGTCATCTGCACATCTGAGGCTATTGATATTTCTCCCGGAAATCTTGACTCCAGCTTGTCTATCATGCAACCCAGCATTTCACATGATGCACTCTGCATATAAGTTAAATAAGCAGGGTGACAATATACATCCTTGACATACTCCTTTCCCAATTTGGAACCAGTCTGTTGTTTCATGCTCAGTTCTAACTGTTGCTTTTGACCTGCACACAGATTTCTCATGAGGCAGGTCAAGTGGTCTGGTATTCCCATCTCTTGAACAATTTTCCAGTTTGTTGTGATCCACATAGTCAAAAGCTTTTGCATAGACAATAAAGCAGAAGTAGATGTTTTTTCTGAAACTAGCTTGATTTTTTGATGATCCAACGGATGTTGGCAATTTGATCTCTGGTTCCTCTGCATTTTCTAAATGCAGCTTGAACATCTGGAATTTCACAGTTCACATACTGTTGAAGTCTGGCTTGGAGGATTTTGAGCATTACTTTGCTAACGTGTGAGATGAGTGCAATTGTGTGGTAGTTTGAACATTCTTTGGCATTCTCTTTCTTTGGGATTGGAATGAAAACTGACCTTTTCCAGTCAAGTGGCCACTGCTGAGTTTTCCAAATTTGCTGGCATATTGAATGCAGCAATTTCACAGCATCATCTTTCAGGATTTGAAATAGCTCAACTGGAATTTCATCACCTCCACTAGCTATGTTCGTAGTGATGCTTCCTAAGGCCCACTTGAAATTGCCTTCCACGATGTCTGCCTCTAGGTGAGTGATCACACCATCGTGGTTATCTCGGTCATTAAGATCTTTTTTGTATAGTTCTTGTGTGTATTCTTGCTATCTCTTCTTAATATCTTCTGCTTCTGTTAGGTCCAAACTGTTTCTCTCCTTTATTGTGCCCATCTTTGTATGAAATGTTCCCTTGGCATCTCTAATTTCCTAAAAGATTAATTTAAGACAGTTTAATGAGTTGAATACCATTCAATATCACAGTTATCCAAGTCTATGCCCCAACCAGTAATGCTGAAGAAGCTGAAGTTGAACAATTCTATGAAGACCTACAAGACCTTTTAGAACTAACACCAAAAAAAAGTGTGAGTGGGATATTAAAATCTCCCACTACTATTGTGTTACTGTTAATTTGCCTTTTCATACTTGTTAGCATTTTCCTTACGTATTGTGGTGCTCATAAGTTGGGTGCAAATGTATTGATAATTGTTATATCTTCTTCTTGGATTGATCCTTTGATCATTATGTAGTGTCTTTCTTTGTCTCTTCTCACAGCCTTTATTTCAAAGTCTATTTTATCTGATATGAGTATTGCTACTCCTGTTTTGTTTTTTTGGTTTTTTTTTGGTCTCCATTTGCATGAAATATCTTTTTCCAGCCCTTCACTTTCAGTCTGTGTGTTTACCTTGTTTTGAGGTGAGTCTTTTGTAGACAGCATATATAGGCGTCTTTTTTTTATATCCATTCAGCCAGTCTTTGTCTTTTGGTTGGGGCATTCAACCCATTTACATTTAAGGTAATTATTGATAAGTATGAACCTATGGCCATTTACTTTGTTGTTTTGGTTTCGAGTTATACATCTTTCCTGTGATTGCTGTCTAGAGAAGATCCGTTAGCATTTGTTGAAGGGCTTGTTTGTTGGTGCTGAATTCTCTCAGCTTTTGCTTGTCTGCAAATCTTTTGATTTCTTCTTCATATTTGAATGAGATACTTTCTGGGTATAGTAATCTGAGTTGTAGGTTTTTCTCTTTCATCACTTTAAGTATGTCCTGACATTCCCTTCTGGCCTGAAAAGTTTCTATAGAAAGATCATCTGTTATCATTATGGGGATCCCGTTGTGTGTTATTTATTGCTTTTCCCTTGTGGCTTTTAATTTTGTCCTTTGTGTTTAATCTTTGTTAATTTGTTTAATATGTGTCTTGTGGTGTTTCACCTTGTTTAGGATTGTGGTGTTTCACCTTGTTTAGGATTCTCTAGGTTTCTTCGACTTGGGTGGCTATTTCCTTTCCCTTTTAAGGGAAGTTTTCAACTATTATCTCCTCAAGCATTTTCTCATGGCCTTTCTTTTTGTCTTCTTCTTCCGGGACTCCTATGATTCAAATATTGGGGTGTTTAACATTGTCCCAGAGGTCTCTGAGGTTGTCCTCATTTCTTTTAATTATTTTTTTCTTTTTTCCTCTCTGCTTCATTTATTTCCACCATTCTATCTTCCACTTAACCTATCTTCTGCCTCAGTTATTCTACTTTTGGTTCCCTCCAGATTGCTTTTGATCTCAGTTATTGCATTATTCATTACTGATTGACTCTTTTTTATTTCTTCTAGGTCCTTGTTAAACATTTCTTGCATCTTCTCAACCCTTGTCTCTAGTCTGTTTATCTGTAACTCCATTTTGTTTTCAAGATTTGGATCATCTTTAGTATCATTATTCTGAATTCTCTTTCAGGTAGACTCCCTATCTCATCCTCTTTTGTTTGGTTTTGTGGGTATTTATTATGTTCCTTTACCCTCTGAATATTTCTTTGCCTCTTCATTTTGTTTCGATTGCTGTGTTTGGTTGGCCTTTCTGTATGCTGGAAATTTGTGGCTCCTCTTTACTGTGGAGTTTGCTTCCTGTGGGTGGGGTTGGACTAGTGGCTTGTCAAGGTTTCCTAGTTAGGGAAGCTTGCATCAGTATTCTGGTGGGTGGAGCTGAATCTCTTCTCTATGGAGTGCAATGAAGTATCCAGTAGTGAGTTTTGAGGTGTCTGTGGGTTTGGTGTGATTATAGACAGCCTGTATTTTAATGCTCAGGGCCTATGTTCCAGCATTGCTGGAGAATTAGCATGGTATGTCTTGCTCTGGAACTTGTTGGCTCTTGGGTGGAGCTTGGTTTCAGTGTAGTTATGAAGGTTTTTGGATGAGCTTTTTTCGATTAATGTTCCCTGAGGTCAGGAGTTTTCTGGTGTTCTCAAGTTTTGGAGTTAAGCCTCCTGCCTCTGGCTTTCAGTCTTATTCTTACAGTAGCCTCAAGACTTCTCCATCCCTACATCACAGATAATAAAACATCTAGGTTAAAGGTGAAAAGGTTCTCCACAGTGAGGGACATCCAGAGAGGTTCAGAGTTTCATGGAGAAGAGAAAACGGAGGAGGGGGATAGAGGTGATCAGGAGCAGAAGAGGAGGAGTCAAAAGGGGAAAGACAAATCTAGGCAGTAATCAGTTCCCTAAGTGTTCTCCACAGTCCAGAACACCCAGAGAGATTCACAGAGTTAAGTAGAGAAGATAAGGGGGGGTGGAAGAGATAGAGGTGACCTGGGGGAGAAAAGGGGAGTCAAAAGTGGAGAGAGCAATCAAGCCAGTAATCGCACCCCTAAGTAAAATTGGGTACTGAAGATTAGATTCTTAAAAGTACAAAATTGATAACAAATGCCAAAAAGCAAAGATTAAAAATCTAGAGTAGAGGTTAGACTCTCAAAAATACAATATTAAAAATACAAAACAAAATCAATCACAAAAATTATTATATATATATATATATATGAAATTTGCTTTAAAAATAGGGTCTTTTTTGGTGAGGTAGTAGGTTATAAAAATGAAAGTTAAAAGAGTAATAAAGAATTTAAATTAAAAAAATAAAAATAAAACTGATAATAGTAAAATATATCTAGTAAAATACTTCTCTGTAGCTGTTGATGGCAATGTGGGGTCTGTTCAGTTTCAGATAGTTCCTTGTTCCAGCTTATACTTCTTCTCAAGGTCTATTGACCTCTTCCAATGTAGTCAGTGCTAACTACAGGGTTTTAATCTGTTGCACCTGTCACTTCCAAAGCTGTTCCCTCGTCTTTTTTATTTTAGCTTCCTCTGTTTGCAAGTCTTTTCAGTGTCTAATTTCTGCCCTGATACAAAGGGGCAAAGGTGGCCACTTATTTAGGCTTACTTGTTCAGCTGTGCTGTGATGAGAGAGGAACACTGCAAACAAATATCACTGGTGTGTGTGGGGAGTGCTCCCAGTGTATGGACTGCACTGGGTTTGCCCCAGCTCACAGCTCATGTGCTTTCCCAGTCTACACTGCTCAGGCTCCAGGTTGCTGTGCAGGGGAACTGTCCAAAGCAGGCCCTGGATTTTGTGCACTTTCCAGGTCTTAGCTGCTCAGGTTCATGTTCTTGGGTACTCCACAAAAGCATAGACTCAGTTGGGCATGCGTTTTGTGCCATTCCCGGGTCTGAGCAGTGCAGAAGACAGGTGCTTGGCGAACGCACTGTCCCAGGTGGGCTGTGCACCTTAATCACCTCCCTGGTCCCAGCCGCTTGGTTTCCTGTGTGTGCCTCAAGAGCACAGTCTCAGGTGTGCTGTGTGTCTCCTCTGGGGAGCTGATCTCTGACTGCGACCCTCCTGGCAGATGTGAACCGTCCAGGATCCCAGGAAGACTTGGTTAGCAACTGGGAGCCTGCTCACAGTTTGGCGAAGGATGCTGTCTCTGGGGCCGAGAATTCCCCTTGCCTTCCAGCTCTGGCTGTTGCCCACCTGCCTCTCTGCCCAGTCTGCAGTCAGGTAGCTCTCCTTTGGTATTCAATCAATCCTTTGTTCTGTGAACAGGCCAGGCTGTGCCTTAGGTTAGAGCTTTTTGCAGGAAATTTCTCTCTCTCTCTTTTTCTCTTTCTCTCTCTCTGGCTATCCCACAGTTTGGGTTGCTATCTCATGTTAGCTTCTTCAGATTGTCCTCAGGGCATTCAGGCCTGGTCCTGACCCTAAGCATGCAACCCACGCCTCCCTGTTCAGTCCCTACACACTGGTGGTGGACACGAGTGGAGCATCTGGGCTACTTCACTGGGAGTTGTGGTTAGGCAGGTATTATGTGTTTGTTTGTTTGTTTGTTTTTTCCCCCTCCTGGTTATGTTGCCCTCTGAGATTCCAAAACTCCCCATAGACCCGCTGGTGGGATGGTCTCCTTGTGTTTGGAAACTTCTCCTCCTTCACAACTCCCTCCCTAGGAGGGGTCTCCATCCCTAACTCTTTTTTCTCTCTTTTTGTCTTTTATATTTTGTCCTACCTCCTTTCAAAGAGAATGGGCTGCTTTTCTGAGTGTCTGGTGTCCACCGCCAGCACTCAGAAGTTGTTTTGTGGGAGTTTCTCAGCATTCACATGATCTTTTAATGAATTTGTGAGGGAGAAAGTGGTCTCCCTGTCCTATTCCTCCAACATCTTAGGACCGCCCCTCCTACATACAAAAGTTTCCAAAAAGAACAAGAAAAAATATCCAAGACAAGCAGCAGGAAACAGGAAACAAGAATGTCATGCAAAAGACCTAGAAGTGCTTAGAAAACAATATAAAACACTAGTATCTGCAAACCAGTATGCTGAGTATATGTAAAGGTATTGTTGGATGTGTGTAGGTAAGCACAGAGGGTGAAAGTCTGTGTGAATGGGAGTTGTGTGTCTTTGCATATGCAGGTCAACCTGTGGGTGTATAGTGTTATGGTTGTGTGTGTATGCAAAGGAGGTGACAGATTTCGGTCATGTTTATGCCTAAAGGGGAGGAATGTAAGTGCTGTGAGTGGTTGATGTGCATGTACAGCTTTAGGTGGGATTGAACCCAGGTCTCCTGCATTGTAGGCAGACACCTCACCGTCTGAGGCACCAGGAAAGTCAGGTATATACATATAGAGTTGTGTAAGAATTTGTATATTCAGGGATGTGTAATTGTGGATACTTTATGATTCTATATATGGACATACATATTGCATACACATACACACACATCTGAGGGATGCATGTGTGCAATCAAGAAGCAGGTTATATATCAGTATGTGATGGTGAATTTGGATGACTCAGTGTGTGTGCATGCCAGCAAAATGTCACTCAGGGCAGTGAGCCTAAGGATACTATGTCCTGTTCCTCTGAACTGGTGGGCAGAGGTTGAGTGCTATGGAGGTGAGCTAGCATGGCTGTGCTGGAGCTGAAGCACTCAAAGCTCGTGGACACACAGCCCTTATTTCTCATGGGAGTGAAACTGTGTCTGTGTAAACTATCACTATGTTTAGAACTTTGTTGGTAGTCAGGAGGACAAGAAGAACATTGCCTTCCTCCACAATCAGGTTTGCTGCAGCCTAATTCCCTTGCTCTTCAATCTCATGGATAAAAATAAGGAGGTGGTAAAGGTGAGCTCGGAGAAGGCAATGGCAGTCCACTCCAGTGCTCTTGCTTGGAGGGTCCCATGGACAGAGGAGCCTGGTAGGCTGCAGTCCATGGGGTCGCTAAGAGTCGGACACGACTGAGCGACTTCACTTGCACTTTTCACTTTCATGCATTGGAGAAGGAAATGGCAACCCGATCCAGTGTTTTTGCCTGGAGAATCCCAGGGAAGGAGGAGCCTGATGGGCTGCCGTCTATGGGGTCGCACGGAGTCGGACACGACTGAAGCGACTTAGCAGCAGCAGCAGCAGCAGCAACTTGGTGTACCCTCTCTTTAGGTTTCTTTAGTTCTGTGTTGGCAGTGGTGGAGAGAAGGGTGATGGGCTAAAGGGTTACTAAGGTCCCTTTTCCAGTAATAAGAGTCTATTTTACTAATTCATATTTTAAATTTTATTTATTTATTTTCATTGGAGGTTAATTACCTTACAATATTGTGGTGGTTTTTGCCATACATCGACATGAATCAGCCATGGGTGTACACGTGTCCTACCATCTTGAACCCCCTATCCATCTTCCTGCCCCCTATCTTCCTCCCCACCCCATCCCTCTGGGTTGTCCCAGAGCACCAGCTTTGAGTGCCCTGCTTCATGCATCAAACTTGCACTGGTCATCATTTTACATATGGTAATTCATATTTTTTAGCAGAGCTGTATTTATTAGACATTCTATTGGGATGGAGTTTTCATGGAAATTAGAAAAGGATCTTCATATTTTGGCCCCTTACTCACTAAGAAGGGAAGAACTATCAATCTAGTTGTTGAGGTGCCATCTAGTTAGACTAGATCCAGCCGCACAAGAGATGGGAGATGGCTTGCTGCAGGTTCAACCCCATGCTTTTGTTTTCTTTCTTTTCTTTTTAAATTTTTTAAAATTTATTTATTTTTGGCTGTGCTGGGTCTTTGTTGCTGCACAGGGTTTTCTCTGGTTGCCGTGAGTGGGGGCTACTCTCTAGTTTCAGTTCACAGGCTTTTCATTGTGATCACTGTTCTTGTTGTGGAGCATTGGCTCTAAGGTGTGCAGGCTTCAGTAGGTGCATCTGCCAGGCTGTAGAGCACAGGCTCAATAGTTGTGGCATATGGGCACAGGCTTAGTTACTGCACAGCCTGTGGGATCTTCCCCGATCAGGGATCAATCTAACGGGGCTGTCTCTTGCATTGTCAGGCAGATTCTTTACCACTGAGCCACGGGGGAAGCCCAACCCCATGCTTTTCTTTTAGCTTCCTCTGCACAGCTCCTCCCTTTTTGCTCCCTTAACTTCTTTTGTTCCTTTACTGTTACCCCTTTCCTTCCCAATGACTCTTCCCACCATTCTTTCATTATTTAGCTTCCTGCCTGTCACTCCCTGACCCTAAGTACCCAAAATGAGCACTCACAAGTATATTCAATGACATCAGCTGTACAAAAGATGGCTCTCTAACTCCAGTGGGGAGGGGGTGGGGAACCAAGCAAGAAAAAGAGAATGCAGGTGTAGAGTAATTCACTGTTCCCAGAGTCTCCAGACTCAACCAAGGTCCCAATGAGAATCTAGGGATCAAGCTGACTAGCCTCACTCCCTTTCTTTTCTCTTTCCCTTAATTTCTCTGTTCTTGTTCCTTAGAAAAAAAACTTCTTCACCAGAAGGTGCTTTCCAAGAGGGAAGCAGTATGAGGAACTAGAGAGGTGCTTTCCACAGCATGCAAATGGTTCTCCTTTCCCCGAGTGTTTGCTTAAGTCAAGAGAAGGAAAGGAGGGGTTTCCTCATGGCTCAGTGGTAAAGAATTCACCTTCCAATGCAGGTGACATGGGTTCGATCCCAGATCTGGGAAGACCCCACATGTCACGGAGCAACTACTGATCCTGTGCTCTAGAACCCAGGAGCCACAAATACTGAGCCCACATGCTGCCACTACTGAAGCCTGTGTGCCTAGAGCTTGTACTCTGCAACAAAAAGCCACCATGATGAGAAAGAAACCTGTGCACTGCAACTAGAGAAAGCCTGAGCAGCAACAAAGACCCAACATAGCCAAAAATAAACAGATAAATAATTTTTAAAAGATAGAAGGAAAGGAAAATCATTTCCATTCCCTCTGCTTCCTTGGGTCTCCTCAGGGAGAGATAATTACTGTCAAAACCAGTGAGTGGGTGATGAGTGGATAAAATGGCTGGAAAAGATAGAACCCCTGCTAGCAGAGGGGAAGCAGTGTATAGAGGGCTGGTCCCTAGGTTAGGAGTACAGAACCTTTCATAGGCCCATAGTAGAGAGGTTAAGAAGGGAAGGAACAAGAGGAGTTGAGAGAGAGGCTCCAAGTTATTTTCCATAGGCTCTTTTTCTTGCTTGGAGGTGGTCCAGGCCTGGCAAAGGTAGAATGGGCAAAGAATAACTATGGTCATGTGATAGACACAAGAGTACTTCTTTTCTCTGTGCTCTGAGCATGCAGGTGATGTGAGAAGACTGAAAACTAAAAGAAGCCCAGACATAGCGTCTTCATAAATCAAAAGTAAAGGGTGGGAAAACAAAAACTTCAGTCAGAGAAATGGTTTATTTGGTCAGCTTCATGCCAAGAAGCTCTGCTAGCTAATTGTTTTCCACTGAATTAATCAGGTAAATCAAACTGACCCAAACTGACCAAATACTGTGCTTAGTTATAATGTTAACATAGATAATAACTTCTCTCTAAGCCCCAGTTTTCCTATTAATAGTAGTTCTATGAATGGTAATTATTACTTATATAACAGCATATATAATGTTATATAATAACAACACTAATGAAATCATTTCTAGGGCTTAACCTCTCTGGTTCTGGATGACCCCATCCCTACCTCCAACTTCAAAATTAGTTTGGTGCTAGAAGGGAGCTGGAGTCTTCATTTGTATTTCAATCTTTAACATTCTAACAAAGAGTAAGGAGATATTTATCTGCAACATGGCAGTTGCTAACCGAGGTGGTCTTCACAAAGTGGAGCACTAGTTTAGCACATCAAATTGGAATTAGACCCCCATGCTGCCACAGCACTCAAACTTCTAATCTCAGACTATCTAGGTTCCATGGAGTTGGCTAGACTTCCTTTCCCCCACCCCATACCAGCCTCACCCAGCACTTCCCATCCTCATCCTGGCTCAGAATAAAGGCTTATTTTCAGTACTCCATGATTTGTTATTTTTTCTCTTTGTTCAGGTGGGGTTGCCCCTCTCTCTGCTTCAGTCTTAATTTCACTACACCACAAGAGGATACCTGGTGGAAACCAGCTAAATCTGCATAAGATACCCCCAACTTGGGAAAAAGCAAGTGTCTGCAAACTCTTCTCTAAACTCAGCCTAAACTCTGGGTTCCTACTTCAGACCCCACATTAATAGGCTGTGGTCTTTGGACAAAACCTGTCTCAACTCAGATAAGAGTTATTTACAAGTTGATAGAGGTGTTCATGTCCCAGAACTGCAGCATCTGCATGGTTCCGGAGTCAAGTACTGCTACCAAGTTATTGGACATGGGCATTGGCTGGGAGTAGGGTGTGGAGGGTGGAGTTGGGTCTTGAGCATCAAAAGGTGATTTTGAATAGACTAATGTTAGATCCCTCCAGCACTAAGATTCTGGATCAATTAGCTTCATCTCTTTGAATCTCAATTTCCTCATCTGTAAAATGGAGATAACTCTCCCTGTCTTGCCAACATCACAGAACTATGGGTTGCTAGTTAGATGACAATTTGGGTGGTAACTTGTCATGGTCAAATTACTCTTGTGTTCTAAGTGAGTGACAGATGTTGAAAGGTAGTTAAAATACATGGAATACTCCATGGATGTAAAAGGCTTAGATAAGGTATTAGAATCACCCCATCTCCAGAATCAGCACTTCTTTGGGGTGAAAGGACAACTCCAGGGGAAAATGACATTTTGTGCTCTGGATCTGAGGTGATAGATGGAAGAGGAAATTGTGGTCTGATCCCTTGGCTTGGGGAATGGTCCTGCTCTTTTCCTATAATTTTCCATTCCTGTGAGTTTCAGGAAATCAATTTTCATTTCATTTAAACATCATTTGGCTGCATTACTTTCACCCCAGCCAATGGAATATGCTTCACCCCATGATTAAGCCCCTGTCACAGCCAAGTGCTCTCCATTTTCCATCCAAATATTATTGTTTGTGCCCCAACTCATCTTTCTCAGCATCCCTTGTTTTCCCTAGACTGCCAACAATCAGCTTACTCAGGATCCCATACTTTGGGCAGGTTTCTGGAACTTGAAACTCAGAAGATAATAGAAATGAAGAAAGATTCATTTATCCCTGAGCTCCTGCCTGATATGTAGGTATCTTTCCCTAATTTTATTCTGGAACTAGGCTAGGCCAAACCTCATTTTCTTAGCAGTTCAACTGCCCCCCTCTTTCCTTCCACCCAGGCATCCAGCCATAAGCCAGCTGAGTGTCAAGGATGATGGCTCATTGGAGGGGCCAACTAGATGGCCCTGGCTTAAGTTCAATCCCAAGAACCTCCTTGTTTCTTAAACTTCCTAGAATCTCCATTCCCAGATGAGGCATGCTGTTAGTTCTTTGCAGATGACACAAAATCTGTCCTCCTCCCCCTCTTCTGCCTGAAACTAAACCTCCCTTTCTTTTGACCTATAATGTAGAAGATTTTTGCTAGGAACTGGACCAAGAAAGATTTGGGAGGTTAACTAAGATATAGTTCTGTGTCCAAAGAAAGAAAGGACTTTTTTTTTAAACCTCTTAACTAGTTTGTTTAGACCCTTACTAAGGACTTCCGTGGCTGTCCAGTGGTTAAGAATCCACCTGCCAATGCAGGGGACATGGGTTTGGTCCCCGGTACAGGAAGATTCCACATGCCACAGGGCAACTAATCCTGTGCACCACAACTACTGAGCCCATGTGCCACAACTACTGAAGTCTGCATGCCCTAGAGCCTGTGCTCTACAGCAAGAGAAGCCACAACAATGAGAAGCCCATGTACCACAACTAGAAAGTAGCCCCCACTCACCACAACCAGAGAAAGCCTGTACACAGCAATGAAGACTTAGTACAGCCAAAAATAAATAAATGCTTTTTAAAAAAAACAAAAAACAAAAAAACTTATTGAAAGAATCTGGGACTACTTTCTCACAGCATATACAAGCAGAAACTCAAAATGAATTAGACTTAAATGTAAGACCTGAAACCATAAAAGTCCTAGAAGGAGACTTTGGTCTTAGCAATATTTTTTGCATATGTGTCCTCAAGCAAGGGAAACAAAAGCAGAAATAGGCTAGTGGTACTACATCAAATTAGAAAGCTTTTGCACAGTGAAGGAAATAATCAACAAAACAAAAAGGCAGTTTAATGAATAGGAAAAAGTGAAAATAAAAGTCATTCAGTTGGCTCTTTGCAACCCCGTGGACTGTAGCCTGCCAGTCTTTTCTGTCCATGGAATTCTCCAGGCAAGAATACTGGAGTGAGTAGCCATTCCCTTCTCCAGGGGATCTTCCTGACCCAGGGATTGAACCTGGATCTCCTGAATTCCAGACAGTTTCCTTACTGCCTCAGCCACCAGGGAAGCCTGATGAATAAGAGAAGATATTTGTAAACAATATATCTGAAAACAAGTTAATATCCAAAATATACAAAGAACTCATGTAACTCAACATCAGAGAAATTAACAACCTAATTGAAAAATAGGCAGGGGATTTGAATAGACATTTTTTCCAAAAAAAAAAAAAAAAAAAAAAAGACATGCAGATGGCTAACATACACAAAAAGATGCTCAACATCACTAAACATCAGGTAAGTACAAGTCAAAACCACAGTGAAATGCAACCTCACACCTGTCAGAATGACTATCCTCAAAAAGACCACAAATAAAAAAGTATTGGATGTGGGGAAAAGGGAGCCCTTGTGCACTGTTGCAAGGATTATAGATTGGTATAGCCACTGTGGAAAACAGTATGGAGTTTCCTCCATAAAATAGAACTAGCATGTAATCCACCAATTTCACCTCTGGGTATTCACTAATTCCAAATATATATATATATATATATATATATATATATATTAGTGAATTAGTGAATTAGTGAATATATATATATATATATATATATATTTACTTTTATATTGATAGCAGCATTATTTATAATAGCCAAGATATGGAAGCAACCTAAGTGTCCAACAATAGATAAATGGATAAAGAAGATGTGGGGTGTGTGTGTGTGTGTGTGTGATGGACTATTACTCAGTCATTTAAAAAATGTAACATTGCCATTTGTGACAACATTAATATATGTTGAGGGTATAATGCTAAGTGAAGTAAGTCAGAGAAAGGCAAATACCACATGATTTAACTTATAGGGGGAATCTCAAATACAAAAAAATGAACAAACGTAACAAACTAGACTTAGAGATACAGAGAACAAGCTGATGGTTGCCAGAGGGGAGGGCTGTGGGGATATAAGTGAATTAGATGGGGGAGATTAACAGGTACAAACCTCCATTTATAAAATACATAAATCAAGATTGGGAATATAGTCAATAATATTATAACAACTTTTTTATGCTGACAGATGATAACTGGAATTATTGTGATGATCATTTTGTAAAGTATGAAAGTATCAAGTCACTATGTTTTACACCTGAAAGTAATATAATATTGTAAGTCAATTGTACTTCAGTGAAAGAAAGAGAGAGAAAGGAAGAAGAAAAGAGAAAGAAAGAAAGGATCAATTTGGGAATGTCTACCTGTCCAGCCCTGAGTCTTTAAATCTGCAAATTCTGGAATTCTGGATAGGGAGTCCTGTGCCAAGATATGAAGCCAATCTTTAGCAGACCATGTAGCAAAGAAACATTTGGTTAACAGCCAGACCAGTAGCGCAAGCCCTGGGATCGGTTTTCAGAGCTGGTTCAGGGAAGGAAGGTCTGAATTCCCTCTTTCAAATCCCTCCAGGAAGACCTACTTCTAGGTTCCAAGCTACTTGCTTTCTCTACTTCCCCACCTTTCACGGTAAAGATATGGAATTATGTTTGGGTCCTATCCCGTGCCTGAAGAAAGTGAGGCTATGTGGATATACTGTGAATTATCCCTGGAAGGTGACCTCTCTGTCCTCTCATCCTTCAGGAGAGAAAAGAAGAGCAGAATGTGGCTGGGAATTTCACTTCTGAGGGACAAGGCTGATAGATGAAGCAAAGCCTCTCAGCCACTGTGTGGCACTATTTACCCACTTTTCCATGCAAGGCTAAGGGATAGCAGCTGTGTGCAAAGCAAACTGAATTTAAAAATCTGAAAACTTTTCAGGGATTTACTTCTAACTTGGTTACTAATACAATGAAGGTGCTTAGGCAAATCCCTTGCTCTCTGTGAGTTTCACTTTCTTAGTTCCTTTTATGAACTGGGAAGAAGAAGGGGGTGTTCCCTAAAATCTCTTCCAACTTCATTACTGGGCATATATGAGTAATCTCCAATAGTCATCTCAGTGGTGCAATTTTGGGCCGAATAGAAGATGAGTATAGAGAAGAGCACAAGGGCCAAAGTGTGTGTGTGGAATTGGGAGTGAGAAGGACAGGGGCCATGAAAGCAGGAGGACTTTGCAACACATGGACCAAGACTTGTCCTGAGCTTTCCGTGGTACCAAGGAAAAGATGAGAGAGACATTCATTTGCTGAGTAAACACTGACTGACCTCAAATTTGGTGTCAGGCTCTATGTGATGAAGGGAATGCTGGGGTGGTGGGCAGGACACTGAAGTAAGTAAACCCCAAAAGTATTCACCAATCAGTAGAAAAGTAGATGAGTAAGCAAACAACTAGCACCAAGGGAGAATGGAGTCCATGGTAAATAGAATTATGAACTTCTGAGAGGATGAAAAAGAAGGAGGGGTAAATTTCTACATAATGGTAAGGAATATCACACAGAGAAGGAACAATTTTGGCTGAGCTTTGAAAGATAAATAGATGTGGTGGTGGTGGTGTGTATGTAGTTTGAGGAAGGGAGGGCAGTATGGAGAGGGAAAGGCAGGCATTCTTAGCAGAAGAAATAGCTTAGGGAAAGACAAGGTGATGAGTTCATTTATGCCATTTTAAGGAAATAGAGAGTAGTCTCAGGTGATAGGAGAAATAGAGTTTGAAAAACTAGTTTGGGGCCAGATTTTGGGTTTATAGAGCATTTTTCACATGCCCAGTTCTGTACAGCATTTAAGGGACAGACTCCCAAGATGTGGGTATGGTACTAGTTCTATAGCTTGGAGAAGACAAGGCCTACTCCCTCACACATATAGAAGGCTACCAAGTAACTGTTGGGTGAATGGGGCAGGCAGGCCTCAAAGGAGGGGGTGCCTGGGAGGGCCCCTCAAAGAGGATGGTGTTCCTGTGGGTAGTATTCATTCTCCTACTTTCCCCTGCAACACAGATGGCAGAGGCTTTAAAGACCTAACCTATGAGGAACAGGAAGAAACCTCGTCTCAAGAATGGGATAACCATCCTAGGATACCTGGCTACCTTTCTCTGCTATGGCTACATTGGCAGAGCTAGTTGCCAGTTTTGTTTTTGTTTTTTTTTTTTTTTCCTGCCTGCCTAATACAATGAAGGTGCTTAGGCAAATCCCTTGCTCTCTGTGAGTTTCACTTTCTTAGTTCCTTTTATGAACTGGGAAGAAGAAGGGGGGTTCCCTTCTTCTTTGCCTCCCTAGACAGGGGCAAATAGCAAAAAGATTGAGGCACCACAGGACTTGGCATTAGTCCAATTATGGTAACAAAGCAGGTGAAATTTAGGTTAGACTTATAGAAGGTTCTAGTCTCTGAGAAATGAAAGATCTGGTAAACATGACAGGTAAAGATGTTTGCTCAATTACTGATGAGTGCCCACTTTGGGCCAGAGACATGGCTGTAGGGAGGAGTGCAGGGTCAGGGACTGCAAAGATAAATCATACATGGCTTACCCCTTGGCAAATTTATAGTTGAGATGGATATGGTAGGTAGAACAATGGACCCCCAGAGACTTTCATGTCCTAATCCCTGAACTTGTGAATATGTTATATTACGTGGCAAGGGGAAATTAAAGCTGCAGATGGAATTAAGTTTGCTAATCAGATGATCCTACAATAGGAAGATTTTTCCTGGATTATCACCATGGGCCCAGTGTCATCACAGGGACTTTGTAAGTGGAGAAAGGAAGAAGAAAAGGAGATCAGAATTATGAGATTTGAAGACTCCACTTGCTGTTGTTGGCTTTGAAGATAGAGAGTAATGGGACTAAGAGCCAAAGAATGTAAGTGGCCTCTAGAAACTGGAAAAGTCAAAGAAACAGATTCTGTTATAACCTCCAGAAAAGAACAAAGTCTTGCCAACACTTCATTTTTAGTCCACTGAGACTAGTGTCAGATCTCTGACATAGAACTGAAAGATAATACATTTATATTGTTTTAAACCACTAAGTATGTGGCAATTTGTTACAGCAACAATTAGAAAACTAATACAATGGAGCAATGGAGACACACATAATTATGTTCTAGTATGAGAAATGCTGGGCTGGAAGAAGCACAAGCTGAAATCAAGATTGCCAGGAGAAATATCAATAACCTCAGATATGCAGATGACACTACCTTTATTGCAGAAAGTGAAGAGGAACTAAAAAGCCTCTTGATGAAAATGAAAGTGGAGAGTGAAATAGTTGGCTTAAAGCTCAACATTCAGAAAACAAAGATCATGGCATCTGGTCCCATCACTTCATGGGAAATAGATGGGGAAACAGTGTCAGACTTTATTTTTTTGGGCTCCAAAATCACTGCAGATGGTGATTGCAACCATGAAATTAAAAGATGCTTACTCCTTGGAAGGAAAGTTATGACCAACCTAGATAGCATATTCAAAAGCAGAGACATTACTTTGCCAACAAAGGTTTGTCTAGTCAAGGCTATGGTTTTTCCAGTGGTCATGTATGGGTGTGAGAGTTGGACTGTGAAGAAAGCTGAGCGCCAAAGAATTGTTGCTTTTGAACTGTGGTGTTGGAGAAGACTCTTGAGAGTCCCTTGGACTTCAAGGAGATCCAACCAGTCCATTCTGAAGGAGCTCAGCCCTGGGATTTCTTTGGAAGGAATGATGCTAAAGCTGAAACTCTAGTACTTTGGCCACCTCATGCGAAGAGTTGATTCATTGGAAAAGTCTCTGATGCTGGGAGGGATTGGGGGCAGGAGGAGAAAGGGATGACAGAGGATGAGATGGCTGGATGGCATCATTGACTCGATGGACGTGAGTCTGAGTGAACTCCGGGAGTTGGTGATGGACAGGGAGGCCTGGTGTGCTGTGATTCATGGGATCGCAAAGAGTCGGACACGACTGAGCGACTGAACTGGACTGAACTGAACTGATGAAAAGTGCTCTAGAAAAAAAACCCCAAAGCAGGTTTTGAGAATGCAGAGGGCAGGATATTGTATTAGGTAGGATTCAGAGAAGGCTCCCCCAAATAGGTGGCATTGAAAATGACTATGGAAGAATAAGTGGTCTTGTTGATAGATAGTTGGAGAGGATGAGATAGTCATTTAGAGACTGGCTGGTTTAGATTTTTGTTGTTGTTGTTACCCTGTGGCATGCGGGATGTTAGTTCCCTGACTAGGGATTGAACCCCTGCCCTCTGCAGTGGAAGCACAGAATCTTAGTTACTGGACTGCCAGGGAAGTCTCAAGACTGGCTGGTTTGGGGAATCAAAAGGCAAATGGGCTAGTGTGGATGAAGGGCAGGATGCTTGAGGGGAAAGGGGCAGGGATGGATAGAGTGAGAAAGAAAGCTGCTGCTGCTACCCTTCCCACTTGGAAAATGCCCAAATTATTTTCTGCTCTCTTTGGCTGAGGTAAGAATTCAGCTTTGTAGAACTAGGGCCTGACACAGTTGTGTTTGTAACCACCACTCTCTCCTCTATCCATCCTCACCAGAAAATCTACTGAGGGGACCCTCTTCATAGCAGCCCCACATCAAGACAGTGACCAAGAGGGAGGAGAGAAGCCATGTCTTGAAGTTCTCAATTCAAAAAGATTTTGGTTCTGAGGCTTAGGCTGAAAAGGCAGAGTTGAGGAGGGTATTGGATTGTGGTAAGAATCTTCATTTCTCTTGGGAATTTCTGGTCTGGTGATGGGATAGAGGCATGGAGGATGGGCCAAGAACTGGGGGTGAAGGCTATCTCGGAATTTAGGATCATCTGGGGGCTCCACTGGCAAACTCACCAGCAGAAAAATAAGGACTGGTTCAATTCTCAGGGACAATTCCTGGAGGCAGAGGTTGTGGGAGAAGGCAGGGAGACAAGGCTTGTCCCAAGGAGCTGAAGCCCCTGTGAATCCTAAGACCAGAGGCAATCAAGCTTCTCTCTAAGGTGGCTTGCTCCTTTGCCCTTTCCCTTCTCCCACTGCTACCCTCATTCTTGGAATCAGGACCTCTGGAGAAAAGGGAAGAAAAATGACTGGGCAGAAACAGCTGATATATCCAGGAACACATCTGGCCTCCCAGCCTGTCTTCTGGCCCTCACTTCTCCCTCCTCCGACACCCCTTTCTCCCTTGCAAGCTTCTAACAGGAGAACTATAATAGAGGGGGAGGGAGGAGGAGAAAAGGAGAAAGTTGTAAAAACTCTTAAAATGGGACTGGGTTGGTTGGAATTAGGAGAGAGAGGTGTTTGAAATATTAACTGGTCTTGTGAGGTGGCCTTTTGGCTAGAGCCCGACCACCTAACATCCTGTTTTTCCTCAAACTGCCTCCTACCCACCCTCTGCTCTGGACTGGAACTGAGCCTGGAGGAGGAAGGAGGACCAGGAAAGTTGGACTGTGTCTGTTATCTCTTTCCGGGCCGGCTGGGGGCCAGGACAGTCTCCTTAAGCAAGCAGGCAATAATACATACAATCCTGAACCAGATTGTTACCTCTCAGTACTTGCTCCTCTGGCCACAGCAGGAACAAGAGGCTCCTCTCCAACTCCTCCATGAGCACACTCTGGTCCTGGGGCCTGTTCTCTCTCCATGCAGGAGCTGTCACAAACTCCGGAGGTGGTGGCAATGCTGGCTACACCACTCATCCCAGCACCACCGGCCCCAGAGCCCAGTCATCTGTCAGTGCCTTCACTGCCAGTGTTCATGGACCACATAAAACACCAAGTGAGTGAGAAAAGGCTGACCAAGGAGTGGGGGAAGGAAGAGGTAGGGGGTGTGAGGTTCCCAAACTGGAGGTGGCTGCCCTTGCCCTTTTTTATGCCCTCAGGGACAAACACAGGAGGCTCCAGAAGGCTGCCTGTCAGAGGGTAGGGAACACTGTAATGTTGATCTCTGTAGGTATTTTGACTCCTCTGGCTTGCCTTTCTATACTCCTCCTACCCTCTCTCTCTTTTGTACCCCTTCTCCCTATCTCCTCTCACTCTGTTCTTACTCTTTTCTGTTCCCAGACAAGGAACTAATTAAGCTCAAACCAACTTTATGGCACCCAGTAGAGATCCACAGAGGCTGCTGCTTCTGCTGCTAGTGCTGGTGATACTGGTAGTGCTGCTGAAGAATGCCCAGGACTGGGTACCAGGGGAGTTGGAGTCAAAAATCATCCTTGTTAAGCCTGCCTAGCCCCCAGCCAGTTTCTCATGTCAGGAACTTTCTACTCTCTGTGGAGGTCAAGGGATCTCTAAGGTCCTCCAGCTTCCCCTATTACCCCCATCTTCACTCCACATTCCATGCACTTAGCCTCCCTCAGTGCTCCTCTTTTTATTCCCTCCCCCACTCCACTCCTGTCCCAAGTTTTCAAAGTGAAGGACAGAGGATTGAGAGACATCTCTGTCTCATCTTAGCTATTCTCTCTGCATTTGCCAGTCTATGATTTACCCGGCATCCCTCAAGAGCGTCTGAAAGACATCTATTTCCATGCTAGTCTGGTTTTTCTCCTGGAATTGCTGTGCCCAGGAGAGATTCTAGTCAGTCATTGTGACCACACCTGAGAGCTGGCTGTTCTCCTGATTCCTAAAGACCCAGGAGGAAAAGACACTCCCAGCTTCCTGCCTAGGGTGGCTTCTCTGGGATGCCTGAGCTACTTCCTGTGACCCTCAGGCCCCTCCCTGTTCTGGCAAAGCCTGGGAGGGGAGAGGAAGGCAGCAGGACCCCATCCTAATCCCTGTCATCTCTCCTCTTGCTAGCAGATATGAGCCAGTCAAGAAGGAGGCTCATGGCTTGCATGGAAGGCTCAGATGATAAACTGATCCTGAACGTGGTGGGCAAACATCATGAGACCTACATAGCACTGTTCAGGCTTTTCCAGGCACCAGCCTGTACAAGTCAACTGAGCCACCCCACCTGGCACCTCAGCTACTCAGGGTCCACTGGTTCAAAAGTTTCTCTTTGACCAAAATCCTGAGCTCTTTGGTTATGTGCTGGGCTACTATTGTACTCAACAGCTGTGCTGCCCTGCTAACATT
Organism: Bos indicus; assembly: GCF_029378745.1. Classification (NCBI taxonomy): domain Eukaryota; kingdom Metazoa; phylum Chordata; class Mammalia; order Artiodactyla; family Bovidae; genus Bos; species Bos indicus. Next base: position 102,715,601 of record NC_091789.1, on the reverse strand, counting down.
TGTCAGAGTATACCAGAGGAGGATCTGGCTTATTAAGGCCTAGCAGAAGCACTGCTGGCAGCTTGATGCTGGCTCAAGCTGAGTGGCAAGGACACTCAAACCCGGGACTTCCTGCCTTGGGAGGCCTGTGAGAATACCCACAAGGATGAGTCCCTTCAGCAGAACCCCACTGCAGGCCAGACTGTGGAATGTTTGGAAGCCATGGCTCTGGGTGCTTCCTGACCAACCCCCTTCTTCTTTAGGGGCCAAGGTAACTCAGTGTGTGGTGCCATGCTAGACTCTTGTACTCCTAAAGAAGCCTGCCAAGTTGCCACAATGGCTACACACTTGACACGGTATTTGGGCCCTGAATCAAAAAGACGTCCAAGACAAAAATTTGGGAGGGAAAAAGGTTGGGGGTCTAGATGGAGAGGTGGGATGGCTTGTATATGGGGGTACTTTTGACATGCTTGTTTTTTTCCAGTGCCTTTCCATGATCTCCACACTCTTTCTCACGTGTCCTCTGATCATCTTCTTCCAGGAGACAGGGGTCCAGCTGTCTCTGGCAGCTTCACTCCTATGAGAAATGGATGGGAGCAGCAGCAGCAGAAAAATGGTCTAATTTATCATCATTCCCCACAACTTGCTCAACCTGAAACTACTCTGTGCCCTTTGGTTTGGAGCTGAGCTCTTTGCCTATGCCATTTCCTCTCCTGATAAGGTATGCTTCCTGTGTAGTCTTCTCAATCTAGCTGACATCTTCTGCCTGTTCCCTGTGTTGATGGAATGGATACTGGATGACAAAATTGAATGGCAACCCTGTCTCAGCCTAATGCTCGAGCCCATGCATTCTCTCTATGTCCTCAAGCTGGTTCATCTCCTGGGCTTCCTTGACACGTCCCTGGCCATTGGGTTCCTGGTTCATACACTCTGTTCCTCCTGGAAGTAGATGTGTGCCTTTCTCCTGATTTGGGTGGCTGAGATCTTATTCTTTGGCTTACTCTTCCTCTATGGGGAGCTCCTGTGTGTCTACCCTGGGTCAGTGTAAGCCTCACTTCGGAAACATCTTTATGTCTCTGGTGGACTGTCATAACTCTCGCCACTGTTGTCTATGGAGAAGTTGACCCTCTCTCTACTCTGGGCCAGCTCAGTGCTGCTGTCACTGCCATTGTTGGCATGTGCACTAGTGTCTTGCTGGTGCCTGTGCTCCTCACTTACTTTCAGAGCTATTCTGCTGTAACCCTGGCTTGCCAGAATCCAAGACCCAGTGGGAACCTGTGATAGTCCAGTGGTATAGAAGGTTGTACCCCACTTTCCTTTCTTTCTTCTTGTCAGTTTTTGGTTACAGATAAGGGTTTCTAGCTTTGGATGTGGCAAAGAATCCTTCAAGAGTAGTCCCAGATCATGGCAATCCCTGCTAATCAGGATCAGCTAGCCATGGCCTGAAGGGTAGACTCCTCTCCATCACTGGGGATGGGGGGGCATCTTGAAGGAGGAAGCTTAGGGACAAGGCTAGCTAGGCTTCAGCTTCCCCTCACCCCACCCTAGACTTTTCTTTTAATTCTAGAGTGACCAGGAAGGATAGAGGATAGTTCTTTCTAAATTGATGTTATATCCCCCTCTCAACACATTCTCCATTCCCATCACCTAATCCAAATGCCCCAACTAGACAGTGGTCCAGATGGGGAAACTAGGAGTGGTGCTGGGAATAGAATATCAGTGTCAGTCACCTATAGATATCAGTGGTGATTGGCTAAGGATTTCTAACTTGTTGTGGGTGAACAGTTCCAGCAGTGCTCAGGCATAGCCACATTATACCATTGCTCCCTGTACTGCTCCTGGCACAAATGCTCCTTAGAATCATAAAGGGGCCTTTGAATATTTAAGCTATTTTGCAGATATTAAAACCCCCTCTAGATGGGTTGTTGTTGTTGTTTATTTGCTAAGTCATGTCCTACTCTTTGCAACCCCATGGACTACAGCACATCAACTTCCCTGTCCTTCACTATCTCCTGAAGTTTGCTCAAACTCATGTCCATTGAGTCAGTGATGCCATCCAACCATTACACCCTCTGTCACCCCATCTCCTCTTGCCTTCAATCTTTCCCAGCAACAGGGTCATTTCCAATAAGTCAGCTCTTCACATCAAATGGCCAAAGTATTGGAACTTCAACTTTAGCATCAGTCCTTCCAATGACTATTCTGGTTTGAGTACCTTTAGGATTGACTGACTTGATCTCCTTGCTGTCCAAGGGACTCCAAAGAGGGCTTCTCCAGCACCACAATTCAAAAGCATCAATTCCTTGGTGCTCAGCCTTCTTTATGTCCAACTCTCATATCCATACATGACTACTGGAAAAACCACACCTTTGACTATAAGAACCTTTGTCTGCAAAGTGATGTCTCTGCTTTTTAAAAAAATTTAATATTTTTAAATTTTCTTTTGTATAATTTATTTTTTAATTGGAATAAAATTGCTTTAATTATGTTGGTTTCTGCCTTACAACAATGTAAAAACAATGCACATCAGTCATAATTATACATATATCCCTTCCCTCTTGAGCCTCCCTCTCCTCCCCCCAGCCCACCTTCTAAGTCAATACAGGCTGTGTTGTATAGCAACCTCTCACCAGCTATCTATTTTACACATGACAGTGTATACATATTCATGCTCCTTATTCCATTCATCCTACTCCTTCCCTCACTGTGTCCACAAGTGAATTCTCTACATCTGTGTCTCCATTCCTTCTCTGTAAATAGATGTCTCTGCTTTTTAATATGTTGTCTAGGTTCGTCATAGCTTTCTTTCCAAGGATCAAGCATCTTTTTTATAAAAATTTATTTATTTTAATTGGAGGCTAATTATTTACAATATTGTATTGGTTTTGCCATACATCAATATGAATCTGCAATGGGTGTACACGTGTTCCCCATCCTGAAACCCCTCCCACCTCCCTCCCTGTACCATCCCTCTGGGTCATCCCAGTGCACCAGCCCCGAGCATCCTGTATCATGGATCAAACCTGGACTGGTGATTCGTTTCTTATATGATATTATACATGTTTCAATGCCATTCTCCCAAATCATCCCACCCTCGCCCTCTCCCACAGAGTCCAACAGACTGTTCTATACATCTCTGTCTCTTTTACTGTCTCGCATACAGAGTTATCGTTACCATCTTTCTAAATTCCATATATATGCGTTAGTGTACTGTATTGGTGTTTTTCTTTCTGGATTACTTCACTCTGTATAATAGGATCCAGTTTCATCCACCTCATTAGAACTGATTCAAATTCTTTTTAATGGCTTTTTATTCTTTTTAATGGCTGAGTAATACTCCATTGTGTATATGTACCACAGCTTTCTTATCCATTCATCTACTGATGGACATCTAAGTTGCTTCCATGTCCTGGCTATTATAAACAGTGTTGCGATGAACATTGGGGTACACGTGTCTCTTTCAATTCTGTTTTCCTTGGTGTGTATGCCCAGCAGGGGGATTGCTGGGTCATAAGGCAGTTCTATTTCCAATTTTTTAAGGAATCTCCACACTGTTCTCCATAGTGGCTGTACTAGTTTGCATTCCCATCAACAATGTAAGAGGGTTCCTTTTTCTCCATACCCTGTCCAGCATTTATTGCTTGTAGACTTTTGGATAGCAGCCATTCTGACTGGCATGAAATGGTACCTCATTGTGGTTTTGATTTGCATTTCTTTGATACTGAGTGATGTTGAGCATCTTTTCATGTGTTTGTTACCCACCTGTATGTCTTCTTTGGAGAAATGTCTGTTTAGTTCTTTGGTCCACTTTTGGATTGGGTCATTTATTTCTCTGGAATTGAGCTGCAGGAGTTGCTTGTATATTCTTGAGGTGAATTCTTTGTCAGTTGCTTCATTTGCTATTATTTTCTCTCATTCTGAAGGCTGTCTTTTCACCTTGCTTAGAGTTTCCTTTGTTGTGTGGAAGCTTTTAATTTTAATTAGGTCCCATTTGTTTATTTTTGCTTTTATATCCAATATTCTGGGAGGTGGGTCATAGAGGATCCTGCTGTGATTTATGTTGGACAGTGTTTTGCCTATTTTCTCCTCTAGGAGTTTTATAGTTTCTGGTCTTATGTTTAGATCTTTAATCCATTTGGAGTTTATTTTTGTGTATGGTGTTAGAAAGTGTTCTAGTTTCATTCTTTTAAAAGTGGTTGACCAGTCTTCCCAGCACCACTTGTTAAGAGATTATCTTTTCTCCATTGTATATTCTTGCCTCCTTTGTCAAAGATAAGGTGTCCATAGGTGCATGGACTTATCTCTGGGCTTTCTATTTTGTTCCATTGATCTATATTTCTGTCTTTGTGCCAGTACCATACTGTCTTGATGACTGTGGCTTTGTAGTAGAGCCTGAAGTCAGGCAGGTTGATTCCTCCAGTTCCATTCTTCTTTCTCAAGATTGCTTTGGCTATTCGAGGTTTTTTGTATTTCCATACGAATTGTGAAATTATTTTTTCTAGCTCTGTGAAAAATACCATTGGTAGCTTGATAGGCATTGCATTGAATCTATAGATTGCTTTGGTAGTATACTCATTTTCACTATATTGATTCTTTCAATCCATGAACATGGTATATTTCTCCATCTTTTAGTGTCCTCTTTGATTTCTGTCACCTGTGTTTTATAGTTTTCTATATACAGGCCTTTAGTTTGTTTAGGTAGATATATTCCTAAGTATTTTGTTGTTGTCGTTGCAATGGTGAATGGAATTGTTTCCTTAATTTCTCTTTCTGTTTTCTCATTATTAGTGTATAGGAATACAAGGGATTTATGTGTGTTGATTTTATATCCTGCAAGTTTACTATATTCACTGATTAGCTCTAGTAATTTTCTGGTGGAGTCTTTAGGGTTTTCTATGTAGAGGATCATGTCATCTGCAAACAGTGAGAATTTTACTTCTTCTTTTCCAATTTGGATTCCTTTTATTTCTTTTTCTGCTCTGATTGCTGTGGTCAAAACTTCCAAAACTATGTTGAATAGTAGTGGTGAAAGTGGGCACCCTTGTCTTGTTCCTGACTTTAGGGGAAATGCTTTCAATTTTTCACCATTGCGGATAATGCTTCCTGTGGGTTTGTCATACATAGCTTTTATTATGTTGAGGTATCTTCCTTCAATTCCTGATTTCTGGAGAGTTTTTTTTTTTTTTTAATCATAAATGGATGTTGAATTTTGTCAAAGTCTTTCTCTGCATCTATTGAGATAATCATATGGCTTTTATTTTTCAGTTTGTTAATGTGGTGTATTACATTGATGGATTTATGGATATTGAAGAATACTTGCATCCCTAGGATAAAGCCCACTTGGTCATGGTGTATGATCTTTTTAATGTGTTGTTGGATTCTGATTGCTAGACTTTTGTTTAGGATTTTTGAATCTATGTTCATCAGTGATATTGGTCTGTAGTTTTCTTTTTTTGTGGCATCTTTGTCAGGTTTTGGTATTAGGGTGATGGTGGCCGCATAGAATGAGTTTGGAAGTTTACCTTCCTCTGCAATTTTCTGGAAGAGTTTGAGTAGGATAGGTGTTAGCTCTTCTCTAAATTTTTCTTAGAATTCAGCTGTAAAGCCATCTGGACCTGGACTTTCATTTGCTGGAAGATTTTTGATTACAGCTTCAATTTCTGTTCTTGTGATGGGTCTGTTAATATTTTCTATTTCTTCCTGGTTCAGTTTTGGAAAGTTGTACTTTTCTAAGAATTTGTCCATTTCTTTCACGTTGTCCATTTTATTGGCATATAATAGCTGATAGTAGTCTCTTATGATCCTTTGTATTTCTGTGTTGTCTGTTGTGATCTCTCCATTTTCATTTCTAATGTTACTGATTTGATTTTTCTCCCTTTGTTTCTTGAAGAGTCTGGCTAATGGCTTGTACATTTTATTTATACTCTCAAAGAACCAGCTGTTGGCTTTGTTGATTTTTGCTATGGTCTCCTTTGTTTCTTTTGCATTTATTTCTGCCCTAATTTTTAAGATACTTTTCCTTCTACTTACCCTGGGGTCCTTCACTGCTTCCTTTTCTAGTTGCTTTAGGTGTAGAGTTAGGTTATTTATTTGACTTTTTTCTTGTTTCTTGAGGTATGCCTGTATTGCTATGAACCTTCCCCTTAGCACTGCTTTTACAGTGTCCCACAGGTTTTGGGTTGTTGTGTTTTCATTTTCACTCATTTCTATGCATATTTTGATTTCTTTTTTATTTCTTCTGTGATTTGTTGGTTATTCAACAGCGTGTTGTTCAGCCTCCATAGGTTGGAATTTTTAATAGTTTTTCTCCTGTAATTGAGATCTAATCTTCTGCATTGTGGTCAGAAAAGATGCTTGGAATGATTTCAATATTTTTGAATTTACCAAGGCTAGATTTATGGCCTAGGATGTGATCTATCCTGGAGAGTTTCCGTGTGCGATTGAGAAAAAGATGAAATTCATTGTTTTGGGGTGAAATGTCTTATAGATATTACTTAGGTCTAAGTGGTCTATTGTATCATTTAAAGTTTGTGTTTCCTTCTTAATTTTCTGGTTAGTTGATCTATTCATAGGTGTGAGTGGGGTATTAAAGTCTCCCACTATTATCGTGTTATTGTTAATTTCCCCTTTCATGCTTGTTAGTATTTGTCTTACATATTGTGGCGTTTCTATATTGGGTACATATATATTTATAATGGTTATATCTTCTTCTTGGATTGATCCTTTGATCATTATGTAGTGTCCTTCTTTGTCTCTTTTCACAGACTTTGTTTAAAGTCTATTTTATCTGATATGAGTATTGCTACTCCTGCTTTCTTTTGGTCTCTATTTGTGTGGAGCATCTTTTTCCAGCCCTTCACTTTCAGTCCATATGCGCCCCCTGTTTTGAGGTGGTTCTCTTGTAGACAACGTATAATAGGGGTCTTGTTTTTGTATCCATTCAGCCAATCTTTGTCTTTTGGTTCGGGCATTCAACCGACTTATGTTTAAAGTAATTATTGATAAGTATGATCCGGTTCCCATTTACTTTATTGTTTTGGGCTCGAGTTTATACACCCTTGTTGTGTTTCCTGTCTAGAGAAGATCCTTTAGCATTTGTTGGAGAGCTGGTTTGGTGGTCCTGAATTCTCTCACCTTTTGCTTGTCTGTAAAGCTTTTGATTTCTCCTTCATATTTGAATGAGATCCTTGCTGGGTACGTAATCTGGGCTGTAGGTTATTTTCTTTCATCATTTTAAGTATGTCGTGCCATTCCCTCTTTGCCTAAAGAGTTTCTGTTGAAAGATCAGCTGTTATCCTTATGGGAATCCCCTTGCATGTTATTTGTTGTTTTTCCCTTGCTGCTTTTAATATTTGTTCTTTGTATTTGATCTTTGTTAATTTGATTAATATGTGTCTTGGGGTGCAAGAGAGTTCCATAAAAACATCTATTTCTGCTTTATTGACTATGCCAAAGCCTTTGACTGTGTGGATCACAGTAAACTGTGCAAAATTCTGAAAGAGATGGGAATACCAGACCACCTGACCTGTCTCTTGAGAAATCTGTAAGCAGGTCAGGAAGCAACAGTTAGAACTGGACATGGAACAACAGACTGGTTCCAAATAGGAAAAAGAGTACGTCAAGGCTGTATATTGTCACCCTGTTTATTTAACTTATATGCAGAGTACATCATGAGAAACGCTGGACTGGAAGAAATACAAGCTGGAATCAAGATTGCCGGGAGAAATATCAATAACCTCAGATATGCAGAGGACACCACCCTTATGGCAGAAAGTGAAGAGAAACTAAAGAGCCTCTTGATGAAAGTGAAAGAGGAGCGTGAAAAAGTTGGCTTAAAGTCAACATTCAGAAAACGAAGATCATGGCATCCGGACCCATCACTTCATGGGAAATAGATGGAGAAACAGTGGAAACAGTGTAAGACTTTATTTTTGGGGGCTCCAAAATCACTGCAGATGGTGATTGCAGCCATGAAATTAAAAGACGCTTACTCCTTGGAAGGAAAGTTATGACCAACCTAGATAGCATATTCAAAAGCAGAGACATTACTCTGCCAACAAAGGTCCATGTAGTCAAGGCTATGGTTTTTCCAGTGGTCATGTATGGATGTGAGAGTTGGACTGTGAAGAAGGCTTAGTGCCAAAGAATTGATGCTTTTGAACTGTGGTGTTGGAGAAGACTCTTGAGAGTCCCTTGGACTGCAAGGAGATCCAACCAGTCCATTCTGAAGGAGATCAGTCCTGGGATTTCTTTGGAAGGCTTGATGCTAAAGCTGAAACTCCAGTACTTTGGCCACCTCATGCAAAGAGTTAACTCATTGGAAAAGACTCTGATGCTGGGAGGGATTGTGGGCAGGAGGAGAAGAGGACGACAGAGGATGAGATGGCTGGATGGCATCACTGACTCAATGGATGTGAGTCTGAGAGAACTCCGGGAGTTGGTGATGGACAGGGAGGCCTGGCGTGCTGCGATTCATGGGGTCGCAAAGAGTCGGACACGACTAAGTGAATGAAATGAACTGAACTGGAGTGTTTCGCCTTGGGTTTATCCTGTTTGGGACTCTCTGGGTTTCTTGGACTTGGGTGATTATTTCCTTCCCCCTTTTAGGAAAGTTTTCAACTATTTATCTCCTCAAGTATTTTCTCATGGTCTTTCTTTTTTTCTTCTTCTTCTGGTACTCCTATGATTCGAACACTGGGGCGTTTAACATTGTCCTGGAGGTCTCTGAGATTGACCTCATTTCTTTTATTTCATTTTTCTTTTTTCCTCTCTGATTCATTTATTTATACCATTCTATCTTCTACTTCACTAATCCTATCTTCTGCCTCTGTTATTCTACTATTTGTTCCCTCCAGAGTGTATTTGATCTCATTTATTGCATTATTCATTATATACTGACTCTTTTTTATTTCTTCTAGGTCCTTGTTAAACATTTCTTGCATCTTCTCAATCCTTGTCTCCAGGCTATTTATCTGTGATTCCATTTTGATTTCAAGATTTTGGATAATCTTTACTATCATTATTTGGAATTCTTTATCAGGTAGATTCCCTGTCTCTTCCTCTTTTGTTTGGTTTGGTGGACATTTATTCTGTTTCTTTACCTTCTGGGTATTCCTCTGTCTCTTCATTCTTTTTATATTGCTGTGTTTGGGGTGACCTTTCTGTATTCTGGCAATTTGTGGAGTTCTCTTTATTGTGGAGTTTCCTCACTGTGGGTGGGGTTGTACAGGTGGCTTGTCAAGGTTTCCTGGTTAGGGAAGCTTGTGTCAGTGTTCTGGTGGGTGGAGCTGGATTTCTTCTCTCTGGAGTGCAATGAAGTGTCCAGTAATGAGTTATGAGATGTCAGTGTGTTTGTAGTGACTTTGCGTAGCCTGTATATTGAAGCTCAGGGCTGTGTTCCTGTGTTGCTGGAGAATTTGCATGGTATGTCTTTCTCTGGAACTTGTTGGCCCTTGGGTGGTGCTTGGTTTCAGTGTAGGCATGGAGGCGTTTGATGAGCTCTCATTGATTATTGTTCCCTGGAGTCAGAAGTTCTCTGATGTTCTCAGGATTTGGACTTAAGCCTCCTGCTTCTGGTTTCAGTCTTATTTTTGCATTATCCTCAAGACTTCTCCATGTATACATCACTGTTGATAAAACATCTAGGTTAAAGATGAAAAGTGTCTCCACAGTGAGGGACACCCGGAGAGGTTTACAGAGTTACATGGAGAAGAGAAGAGGGAGGAGGGAGTTAGAGGTGACTCGAATGAGATGAGGTGGAATTAAAAGAGGAGAGAGCAAGCTAGCCAGTAATCACTTCCTTATGTGTGCTCCACAGTCTGGACCGCTGAGAGATGTTCATGGAGTTAGAGAAGAGAAGAGGGAGGAAGGAGACAGAAGTGGCCAGGAGGATAAAGGGGGGAATCAAAAGGAGAGAGACAGATCCAGTCAGTAATCAGTTACCTAAGTGTTCTCCACTGTCTGGAACACACAGAGAGATTCACAGAGTTGGGTAGAGAAGAGAAGGGGGAGGGAGGAGATAGAGATGTCCTGGTGGAGAAAAAGGAGAGTCCAAAGGGGAAGAGTGCAGTCAAGCCAGTAATCTCACTCCCAAGTAAAAATGGGCACTGAAGATTGTGTTCTTAAAGGTACAAAATTGATAACAAATACCAAAAAGCAAAGATTAAAAATCTAGAGTAGAAGTTGGATTTTAAATATATATATTTTAAAGAAAAGAAAAAAAAAAAGTCACAAAAATTATAAATTATATATGTATATGAAGTTTCCTTTAAAACATAGGGTCTTTTTTTTGCAAGGTAATAGTAGGTTATAAAATGAAAATTAAAGGAGTAATAGAGGACTTAAAATTGAAAAAAAAATTTAAAAAATTATAGTAAAAATATATCTAGGACTTTCTCTGGTGTTGTTGTAGGCAGTGTGGGGTCAGTTCATTTTAGTATAGTTCCTTGGTCTGGCTTATATATCTCAGGATCTATAGGCCCCTTCCTATGTAGTCAGTACTAACTACAGGGTTTTAATCTATTGCACTTGTCACTTCCAAGGTGGTTCCCTCTGTTTTAGCTTCTTCTGTTTGCTGGTCTCTTCAGTGTCTGATTTCCACCCTGACACAAGGGGGCGGTGGTGGACACTTTTTTAGGCTCACTTGTTCAGTCGCTCTGTGGGGAGAGAGGGACACTGCAAACAAATAACACTGGCATGTGCTCGCAGTCTCAGGCACACTGGGCCTGCCCCCGCTCATGGCATGTGTGCCCTCCCTGCCCACACTGCTCAGGCTCTAGGTTGCTCCACTGGGAACTGTCTGAGGCTGGCCCTGGGCTGCATTCATCTCCCCGGTCTAGCCGCTCAGATTCAGGCACTCGGGTAGTCCTCAGAGGTGCAGACTCGGTTGGGCCTGCATTTTGTGCCTTTCCCAGTTGCGAGCAGCTCAGGTGACCGGGTGTTTGGTGAGCGAGGTCGCTGCGACTTATCGCCTCCCCCGTCCCTACCGCTCGGTTTTCTGGGTGTACAATGGGCGCACCTCTTCTCAGGCAGATGTTGACCATCCAGAACCCTAAGAAGTCTTAGTTAGCAAAGAAGCCTGCTTGCAGTTTGGTAGATAATGCCTCTCTGGGGCTGCGATTGCCCCCTTCAGGCTCTGGCTGCCTGTCACCGGAGGGGGATGGTCTGCAGCCGGCTAGCTCTGTTCAGTCCTTTGTTCTGTGAGTGAGCCTGGCGGTGTCATAGGTTAGGGCTTTTCATGTGGTAGCTATCCCACAGTCTGGTTTGCTAGCCCAAGTTAGTTGCCTCAGATTTCCCTTGGGGCATTCAGGCCTGGTCGTTACTCTAAGCAATGCGGCCTGTGCCTCCCTGCCCAGCCCCCACTTGCTAGTGGCAGGTGCAGGCGTCTGTGCTGCTTCTCCACTGGGGGAGTTACCGTTGGGCACATAATCTGTGGGTTTTAATTGTTTATTTTTCCTCCCAGTTATGTTGCCCTCTGTGGTTCCAAGGCTCGCCACAGACTCAGCAGTGAGAGTGTTTCCTGGTGTTTGGAAACTTCTCTCTTTTTAAGACTCCCTTCCTGGGATGGAGATCCATCCCTACCTCTTTTGTTTCTCTTTTTGTCTTTTATATTTTTTCCTACCTCCTTTTGAAGACAATGGGCTGCTTTTCTGGGTGCCTGATGTCCTCTGCTGGCATTCAGAAGCTGTTTTGTGGAATTTACTCAGTGTTTAAATGTTCTTTTGATGAATTTGTGGGGGAGAAAGTGGTCTCCCCATCCTATTCCTCTGCCATCTTAGGACCGCCCTTCAAGCATCTTTTAATTGCATGGCTGCAGTCACTGTCTGCAGTGATTTTTGAGCCCAAGAAAATAAAACATTTCACTGCTTCCATTTTTTCCCCTTCTAACTGCCATGAAGTAATGGGACCAAATGCCACAACCTTTGTTTTTTGAGTGTTGAGTTTTAAGCCAGCTTTTTTCACTCTCCTCTTTCACCTTCATCAAGAGACTCTTTGGTTCCTCTTTGCTTTCTGCGATTAGAGTGGTATCACCTGCATATCTGAGGTTGTTGATATTTCTCCTGGCAACCTTGATTCCAGCTTGTGAATCATCTGGCATGGGATTTCTCATAACGTACACTGCATATAACTTAAATAAGCAGAATGACAATATGCAGCCATCTTGTACTCCTTCCCCAAATTGAAACAATCAGTTGTTCCATGTCTATTTTTAACTGTTGCTTCTTGACCTGCATACAGGTTTCTCAGGAGACAGATAGGGTGGTCTGGTATTCCCATCACTTTAAGAATTTTCCACAGTTTGTTGTGATCCATACAACCAAAGGCTTTAGCATAGTCAATGAAGCAGAAGTAGATGTTTTTCTGGAACTCTCTTGCTTTTTCAATGATCCAATGGATGTTGGCAATTTGATCTCTGATTCTTCTGCCTCTTCAAAACCCAGCTTGTACATTCAGAAGTTTTCAGTTCCTGCACTGTTGAAGCCTAGCTTGAAGGATTCTGTGGATAACCTTCTTAGCATGTGAAATGAGTGCAATTGTATGGTAGTTTGAACATGCTTTAGCATTGCCTTTCTTTGGGATTGGAATGAAAACTGACCTTTTCCAGTCCTTTGGCCACTGCTGAGTTTTCCACATTTGCTAACATACTGAGTGCAGCACTTTAACAACATCATCCTTTAGGATTTGAAATAGCTAGCTGGAATTCCATCACCTCCACTAGCTTTGTTTGTAGTAATGCTTCCTAAGGCCCATTTGACTTTGCACTCCAAGATGTCTGACTCTAGGTGAGTGATCACACCATTGTGGTTATCCAGGTCATTAAGACCTTTCTTGTATAGTTCTTTGTTTCTTACCACCTCTTCTTAATCTCTTCTGTTACTGTTATGTCTTTACTGTTTTTACCTGTCTGTGTATGAAATGTTCATTTGATATCTCCAATCTTCTTGAAAAGATCTCTAGTCTTTCTGATTCTATTGTTTTCCTTTATTTGTTTTCATTGTTGTTAAGAAGGCCTTATTATCTCCCCTTGCTATTCTCTGGAGCTCTGAATTCAGTTGGATATATTTTTCCCTTTCTCCCTTGCCTTTCACACGTCTTCTTTCCTCAACTATTTGTAAAGCTTCCTCAGACAACCATTTTGCCTCTTTCATTTCTTTTTCTTTAGGATAGTTTTGGTCACTGCCTCTTGTACAGTGTTATGAATCTCGGTCCATAGTCCTTCAGGCACTGTGTGTACCAGATCTAATCCTTTGAATCTATTCATCATGTCCCTCGTATAATCAGAAGGGATTTTATTTAGGTCATACCTGAATGGCCTAGTGGTTTTCCCTACTTTCTTCAATTTAAGTCTGAATTTTGCAATAAGGAATTCATGATCTGAGCCACAGTCAGCTCCCAGTTTCATTCTTACTGAGTGTATAGAACTTTTCCATCTTTTGCTGCAAAGAATATAATCAATCTGATTTCAGTATTGACCACCTGGCTATGTCCATGTGTAGAGTCATCTTTTGGGTTTTTGGAAAAAGATGTTTGCTATGATCAGCATGTTCTCTTGACAAAACTGTTAGCCTCTGCCCTGCTTCATTTTGGGGCTTCCCAGGTGGCACTAGTGGTAAAGAAACTGCCTGTCAGTGCAAGAGATGTAAGAGAGGCAGGTTTGATCCCTGTGCAGGGAAGATCTCCTGGAGGAGGGCATGGCAACCCACTCCAGTGTTCTTGTGTGGAGTATCCCTATGGATAGATCGGACATGACTGGAGTGACTTAGCACATGCACTGCTTCACTTTGTACTCCAAGGCCAAACTTGCCTATTCTAAATTCTCTTGACTTCCTACTTTTGTATTCCAATCTTCTCTGATGAAAAAGACTTTTTTTTTTTTTTTTTTTTTTTGGTGCTAGTTCTAGAATATCTTGTAGGTCTTCATAGAATTGTTCAATTTCAGCTTCTTTGGCATCAGTGGTTGGGGCATAGAGTTGGATTATTGTGTTATTGAATGGTTTGCCTTGGAAATAAACGGAGATCATTCTGTTGTTTTTGATATTGCACCCAAGTACTGCATTTCAGACTCTTTGTTGACTATGAGGGGTTTCTCTATTTCTTATAAGGGATTTTTGCCCACAGTAGTAGATATAATGGTAATCTGAATTAAATTTTCCCATTCCCATCCATTTTAATTCACTGATTCCTAAGATGTTGATGTTCAGTCTTGCCATCTCCTGCATGACCATATCCTATTTACCTTGATTTATGGACCTAACATTCCAGGTTCCTATGCAATATTACTTTTTTCCAGTATCGAACTTTACTTTCACTATCAGACACATCCACAGATGTGTGCTATTTCCACTTTGCCCCAACTGCTTCATTCTTCCTGGAGCTATTAGTAATTGCCCTCCACTCTTCCCCAGCAGCATGCTGGATACCTTCTGACCTGGAGAGCTCATATTGTGGTATCATATCTTTTTACCTTTTGATACTGTCTGTGGGGTTCTGCCATTTCCTTCTCCAGTGGACCATATTTTGTCAGAACTCTTTACTGTGACCCATCTGTCTTTGGTGGCCCTGCACAGCATGGCACGTATCTTTGTTGAGTTATGCAACCCCTTCACCATGGCATACTGTGATCCATGAAAGAGTTTATAAGAATAGGCAAGTGATTTCCACTTCAAGATTTTTTACATATTTTTGGATTTTTACTAATTTACAATTCTTTTTGTTTTTTTATTTCTTCCAAAGGTTTTTCAGTACTGACAATGGGTCTGCCTTCAATCCTTGCTGCTATTGAGTATTCCCACCTTCTTATCTTTTCTTCTTCTCCTTCTCATTCCCCCCTCCTTCTTTTTCTACTATTGCATGCTTTTCCCTCCTAGCTTTTCCTGTGATGCCCACAAGTACACACCTCTGTTAGTACAGGCTTCCGGGAAGGAGAGAAGGGATTTCCTTAGGTCTGACTTCAAGTGAAGCCACAGAGGTGTCTAAGGAAGTGCCCCAGGCAACTAGGCTAACCTGGGAGGTTGAACTGAATTTTCACAGTTGCAGAAACTGTGGGCATAATTCTGTTTATACAAAGCTTTTAAATAAAATATCCTTTGAAGTCCCCATTCCAGGGTCCATCTGCTGTTTTTCTGACAGTAGATTATGCGTATCGACAGGGATAGGGGTGGTGTACTAAACTAATTGACAAGATGTGTGGGCAAATCGTTTGGTAAGATAAAAAATAAATTTGTGTCTTTATTGCAGTGTTCTGCACAATAAAGTATTATCACTTACAGACACCTTGACTAGGAAAGAAGAACTTTTTGTTTGTGGTGGGAACAGGGCTGGGAAGGGAAGGAGACAGGTCCAGGAATTGAGTTAGTGTAATGGAAGGCTGCTTATTTAACTTATATGCAGAATACATCATGAGAAATACTGGACTGGATGAAGCACAAGCTGGAATCAAGATTGCCAGGAGAAATATCAATAACCTCAGATATGCAGAAGACACCACCCTTATGGCAGAAAGCAAAGAAGAACTAAAGAGCCTCTTGAAAGTGAAAGAGGAGAGTGAAAAAGTTGGCTTAAAACTCAACATTCAGAAAACTAAGATCATGGCTTCAGGTCCAATCACTTCAAGGCAAATAGATGGGGAAACAGTAGAAACAGTGGGAGACTATTCTTTTGGACTCCAAAATCACTGCAGATGGTGACTGCAGCCATGAAATTAAAAGTTGCTTCTCCTTGGAAGAAAAGTTATGATCAACATAGACAGCATATTGAAAAGCAGAGAAATTACTTTGCAAACAAAGGTCTGTCTAGTCAAAGCTATGGTTTTCCCAATAGTCGTGTATGGATGTGAGAGTTGGATTACAAAGAAAACTGAATGCCGAAGAACTGACGCTTTTGAACTGTGGTATTGGAGAAGACTCTAGAGAGTCCCTTGGACTGCAAGGAGATCCAACCAATCCATCCTAAAGTAAATCCGTCCTGAATATTCATTGGAAGGACTGATGCTGAAGCTAAAACTCCAATCCTTTGGCCACCTGATGCAAAGCACTGACTCACTGGAAAAGACCCTGATGCTGGGAAAGATTGAAGGCAAGAGGATAAGGCAGAAGATGAGATGGTTGGATATAATCGCTGATTCGATGGACATGAGTTTGAGCAAGCTCTGGAAATTGGTGATGGACAGGGAAGCCTATTGTGCTGCAATCCATGGGGTCTCAAATAGTTGGATATGACTGAGCACACACACACAACATAACAATGGAACTCTGACTTTCCTGTTTAGGGCATGGTGGTGAAAACTGTTACCATAGGTGTGAGGTTGATGGGGGAGAGGTTTCCATTTAACATGTTGATGTTTGGCAAAAACCACTACAATATTGTAAAGTAATTAGCTTTCAATTAAAATAAATAAATTAATTTTAAAAAGAAGAATTAAAAAAAAAAGGATCAAGAGTATGACAAAAGAATCAACGACAATCCCCATCTTCTCACTACCTAGAAGTGAAATATATTTATAACCGTTAACTGCTTTCAGAGACCATTCTAGTCCACTGCCCTTAAGTTAAGAATGGGAAAAATGAGATGTAGCAAAGGGAGGGGATTTTCCCAAAAGCATGCAGAAGTAGTGGCAGAGCTGAGAGTTCTGTCACTTCAGAGGAATACAGTATCAATCTTTGTTAACTCAGCAGCATCAGAAGTGGATGATTAGAATTTCCAACTAAAAGTAGAGAAGACTGTATCCTGTCATAGGCAGCAACAGTGGTAGAAATGGGATGAAGGGATTGAGGTGGCGTTAACAACTTTCTAAGATGTTATGAAGAACTTTGGAAGATCTTAGGGAATAGCTGGATTTTATTTGGCTAAGAAAATATCACAGAACATCATAAAAAGAGGCAAATAATATGTCAGGGCTGGGAGAAGACTAGGGCTTATCAAGTCCAACCTCCTCCTGTTTCAGATGGAGAAGCTGAGACCCAGAGAGAGGGAGTGGGACTTGACCTGATTTATATCATGAGTCAAGAGCAGAACTAGAGCTGCAACCACCTTTTTCACAGAACACCGTCTTTGTTTTCGCTCTGGCATTTACATTGGATGGTCAGACTTTTTAACCAAGATAGGGGGAAAAGAGTATAGGGTTTTGTGACTTGCCTAGTACTTCTATAATAAAACATAGAATGACAGCAATAAAAGATTTAGTGTGTGCCTATTTCTGTAACAGAACCATATCTGAATTTATCCTAAGCCTCCAGCACATAATGCCCTGCAAGAACGAGTCCACAGATTGTCCCAAATGTAGCAAAACTCTAAAACCAAGACCATAAATTCTTTGAACCTTAGGGCCTTCCCCCCAATACTGAAAATTTTTCCAGTATTTATTCTCCTTCTTATTATTTAGATTCTCACTTATGTACTAAGGTCATACTGGGTTTTCTTCAAAGGCATGAAATGCTTCTACTCTGAGGAGAGAAAGAAGTAGATGGGGATGCTAAACACTTTAATTTCAGCAGCTCCTATCATATGTTAAGAAGAGTTCTTTGATGACTGAGAAGTATGAAAACTTCTCAGTCACAGAATTAACTTATACTCATCCTTACTGTACAGTCACAATTTACCCCCAAACACATGAGCCACATTCTCTCGAATCTACCCACTTTATCCATGGCAGAGATCCCACTGGCCATGGCCTCTGTACAGCTGGAAAGGCTCTTGCTACTGGTGGCTATCAAGAAAGGTACAATCTCCCAGCACACACTTCTGTCTGGATCCCTCTCATTAGGGTGAGGCTAGAAAGTCTGCTGGCCAACCCTAGTTTATGTGTCTGGTTTTTGTTAGTGAAGCATCTGGTTTTCTTTTGTGTCCCACTCCTGCTTTGGCAGTTAGCCTCAGCAGATCAAGAAATGGCTGGGCCTGTGCTTTCAAGTCTGACCTATAGAGGGCAGCAGTTAGCCTCAGCAGGTCAAGAAATGGTTGGGCCTGTGCTTTCAAGTCTGACCTATAGAGGGTAGCCATTACTAATTTATGAGAAATTATTCAGGGCGTGGTTTTCTCCTCCTCCCTTCAATTCATTTTCAGCATTTGTAAAATTCTAAAACCACTGTTAGGCTATTATAATCAGAGTGTATGAGACTTCCCTGGTAGTTCAGTGGTTAAGACTTGGTGTTTCCACTGCACACAGAGGTCAGGGGTTTGATTCCTGGTGGAGGAACTAAGATCCCAAATGTTGCATGGCATGGAAAAAAAAAAAAAAATCAGAGTGTGTTTAAATAACTTATATTTGAATCCTTTTATGATATAGATAGAGGAAATTCAGTTCCAGTGAAGGGATGAGACAAGTTTAAACCAGACAATGATTCGATCTGGCAATTAGAGTTAGAACTCCGATTTTCTGAATCTCTGTCCAGAACTCTTGAAACACAGAACTAAGCCTTTAATCCAAATGCCTCATTTTATAGTTGCAGAAACTGAGGTCCAGGAAAGAACTTGTCTAAAGTCATACAGTCGTTGTGACAGAGTGAGGACTGCAACACAGATATTCTAAATTCTAGTCTGGGACCCTAGGAAGATGTTAGGCATCTAGATTATCCTGTATGTTATAGATGAAAAGGGCTCAGAAAGGGAATGCAATCTTCCTAATGTCACAGAATAAATTAATTACAATCAGAACTAGAGTCCGAGGCTGGCTGTAGGATGAAGACTGAGAAAATTCGAGGATTCTGACTTGTAGTCTCTCAGAAGCCCCAGTGGCTTGGGGACTTGGTATCTCTGAATTATATAGCAGATACCTGCTTCAGCTGGACACTTAGTCCCTAGAAGGCTGGAATCTGGGGCACAGTATGTTTGTGTGTTGGAGGGGGGTGGGCTCTGTCCATCTTTGTTCCAGCTCCTCTTCTTGGAAAAAAAAAAAAACCCTTAATGAAAGACTCATCTCATTTCTCCCCTTTCAAGGCCTCTGGCTTTGAGAATGAGAGGATGACTCATTCGGCACCCACAGTTGCCCCCACTTAGAACATAATTGCTAGCTGGGACATCACCATAGCACCCAGCCATCACATTTGTAGGGTGCTGTCTTGTTTTTGTCAGGGTTCTTATATATCTTTTTTCTTTTACTGTAACTGATGCAAGCCCCAGGGAGCTAGATGAGGCAGATATCATTACTTCTTTTACAAAGAGAAACTGATTTATGACGATTGGTGAGGGGGAACTCTTGACTGAACATGTTTAGAATAGACTGAGACTAAATCCTTTGGTTCTTTGATTTCCAAGTTTCTGGAGTTTTCCACATAAACACCCAGAGCCCCAAAAGAAGCAGCCCCCAACTGCCCTGATGGCAGCTCCCTTCCTCATTTATTCATCAGTATCAGACACTGTATTGAACTATCATTGGAGATGAAGAAAATCTGGACCCTGTCTTTGAATATTCACAATCTGAATATCTATCAAGTCTCCAGTCCACCCATCATTATCCTCAGCCTTCTCTTTTCCTAGCAAAATGCTCTGAAAATGCCTTTCAACTGATGGTGTTGAATCAATTTTATAATTTTTTCAGGGTGCTTGATTAGGAGTCAGGAGACCAGCATTCTAGTGCCAGTTCTTTCATTACTTTACTGTGGAGTGCTGGGCCATTCCTTCTCTGTTGTCTGTGGGCCTTCATTTTCACATCTGTAAAATGATAGGGGCTTCCCAGGTGGCACTAGTGGTAAAGAACCCGCCTGTCAAAGCAGGAGACATAAGAGATGTAGTTTCAATCCCTGGGTCTGGAAGATCCCCTGGAGGAGGGCATGACAACCCACTTAAGTGTTCTTCCAATAAGAATTTGCTGTATGACTCAGGGAACTCCAACAGGGGCTCTGTAACAACCTAGAGGGGTGGGATGGGGAGGGAGATGGGAGGAAGGTTCTAAAGGGAGAAGACATATGTATATCTATGGCTGATTCATGTTGCTGTTTGGTAGAAACCAACAAAATTCTGTAAAGCAATTATCCTTTAATTAAAAAATAAACAAATTTTTAAAAGTGATAGGGCTGGGGAATGGGAATATGGAGCATTTGGGTGTGAAGAACCTCTGATTCAGATCGTCTAGGAGATGGGGATTCTTTGTGGTCCATGGGCAATGCCCTCTGGTTTGGGTGAAAAGTTGGAGGGTAGGAGTCATCTGAGTTTGCAGTAAGACCCTTCATCCTGCTGCCCTCCTTAGCTCTATGAGAACTTTCTGAGGGGAGAGGTGAGGGATATGAGTATCCTGAGCCCTTTTAGGGATCTCATTTCTACCTCTACTCACCAGTGACATTCAGGAAGTATCAGAGCTGTTTTGAGTTAGAAGCTATTCAGCCTGATTCACTCTCTGGGATCAGCAGTGTGGCAGAGATAGAGAGATAGAATCAGAAACAGAGAGACAGAAGAAAGAGAGGTGGAAAGGGAGGGGAAGAGAAACAAAGAGGGAGGAGAAAGAAGGACAGAGAAGGGGGAGAGGAAGACAGAGAAGAAAAGAGACAAAGATTTAAGGGGAGAGAGAGGGAAAGGGAAGGAGAGAGAAAGCCAAAGAGAAAGAGACAAAAAGAGAAGAGAGAGGGACAGAAAGGAGAAAGGGAAATGGGGAACAGAGGAGAGAGAGACAGGCAACAATGGGGATAGGGGGAGGTTGCAGAGAAAGAGAGAATGATAATGATACAGTACATACCTAGTCCCTGACATCTTCATGAGAGTAGCTGGATAAAATCTTGCATCTTGAAATAATAGAGTCCAAAACTGGAAGAATCCTTGAAGAAAATGAGGCTGGAGAGGGCTTGAGACTGGGTTTCCTTGGTAGCTCAGCTGGTAAAGAATCTGCCTGCAATGCAGGAGAACTAGGTTTGATCCCTGGGTTGGGAAGATCCCCTGGAGGAGGGTATGGCAACCTGCACCAGTATGCTTGCCTGGGGAATCTCCATGGACAGAGGATCCTTGTGGGCTACAGTCCATGGGGGTCGTAAAGAGTCAGACACGTGTGAGTGACTAAGCCCACGGCACATAGTCACACAGTAAGCTAGTGGCAGTGTCAAGAAGCAAACCCATGAGTCTTTTTGAGTTAAGGTAATTCAAAAAGAGACTGAAATGATACTCCAGAGGCCTGGGCTTTGCCAGTCTTTGCTGGACTATGGGCAATGCAGCAACACAAGAAGACTGCCAGCACATCATTTGCCCCAGAGGAGCCACAAGCATGAGGGAATTTTGTCCTTTTCCCCCATCAGCTTTCCTCTGAGGACTAAGACACACATACCTGTGAAAGCTGAATGGGGTAAGTTCTCTTACATAGTGCTTTTGGGTAATTTTGGAGGCAGACTTCATGGAAAAGGTTACTTGATGGTTGGACCTTAAAGGATGGAAACATTAAAAAAAATTGTAATGGCAAAATTGGAGTCATCCTTCTGAAAAATTCAAACAACCCAAGAAAATCTAATGTGAGTAAAATTTTAATAAGTGCAGAGAGAGTGGTTCTAGTTCAAGTGAATAACACAAGGGGAAGGACAGCTTAGTGTAGGCATGGGTAGGGGCTGGGTAAGGTGCCATCTGCTTTCTGAAGGGCAGAGGGCATGAACGGAGACAAGATCTCCAGATTTTGTTCACTCCATGAATGTCAGGTGCCTGGATTGGCTTGTGCTGACAGTGGGGAGAAAAGGAAGGATTTTTGAGCAGAGATAAGAAAAGGGCTGAGCTATAGAAAGATTCCCTTCTGGCAAGCAATCTCTGAGAAGATGTATTAGTGGAAAGATACTGGCCTCAGGGAACCCTGACAGAAGATCTTTGCTGTTGTCCAATGATAGACGAGTAATGAGAGTCTGATGCAGTGGAGTGGAAGAGGCTATGGATGTGGGGTAATGAGACGATGGCTTTCTAAGGCTTCTTTGGATAAAATACTTTTATAGAATTTGAATTAGGACAATTGTTGTGGGGGGAAGGAGAAAGATGAGTAGAGATTCAGGAAGTAGCCCCCCAGAACTCCCAGACAGGTGTCTTTTTTCATAGCTTCCCATTGGAGTGCAAGCTTGCACATGCACATATATATGTGCATGTCTTTTTTTTTTTTTTCTGTGTGTATGTTACTCTGAGAGTGTGTGTATGTGTGTTACTTTGTGTTTCCCAATATGCCTGTGCAGTTTCCTCAATCTGTGTATGGATGCGTGTCTCCAGTCATCTAAATGAGTCTATATTTTCTGTGTGTTTTGTCTAATCCATGCTGTGGTTAAATTGTTGACTAACAGAATGACTTAACAATGTCTTATGCAATTTTGGGTGCAGGAATAGTCATCCTTTTCCCTATATGTGCTTCTGTATTCTACTTGTTAAACTAGACTCTGATAAACTTGATTGATTAAAACAGCTATTTCAAATTGCCTGAGCTCCATGGCATAGTTACAACTTGAAATCAAATTACTGCTGCCTGTAGGAATTACCATAATGTGTTTGGCTTAATTTCCAGACAAGAATTCAGGGCCTTACCACCTATCTATGCAAATGTATCCAGCTAAATGAGACCATAACTGGGAGATATTTTGCAAATGGAACTCCAGCTCAATGAGAGCACTCTGATGCCTTGAATGAAGTGAGGAGGAGGCTGCAGCCCTGAAGGACTCCAGATCCCTGATTATGGTTTGATTCTGCCTCAAGACAGAAGCATGGAGTCCACAGGCTTTAGGTCATTTAGAGTTTAGATCATCCACTTCATTTTCTTTTCATTTCAACCTGTGAAATGGGGAGTGTTCTCATCATGCTTTGTTCTCATCCCCAGGAGTCATCAGTTCCACCATGCCGAGTAAGCTGTCAATAGGTTTGTGTTGCCTTGAATTGAAATAAGTCAAGGCTCAAAGAAAAAAAAAAAAAAAGAAATTTATGTAAGCTCTCATAAGGAATGAGAACTTGAACCCTGGTTTCTGAATTTCCTGTTACGAGCTCTTGTAACCATATTATGCTGCTCATGATTGAGATAGCTCAGGTTCAGACCTCTGGAGTGAATGGCTTATGCTGCACTGACCAATGAGGTAACTGGGACCGGTTCCTTTTCCCTCTCTGGGCCTTAGTGCTCTCATCTTTACCATGGAAAGATTAGACTATGAGGTCTTAAATGGGCCTTTACAATTCTGTTCCTAGGAATTTGTGACCAACACTGAGAACAGAAACTTGTATGCTCTTTGCTGAAGTAGAGAAGGGAGGAAGCAGTTAGGGCCTGTATCACAGTCTGTGTGTTACACCCTTCCCCCTTCTCCTGACTCCAAGTCTCCATTAAAAGAAGTAAAATAACTTTTCCAGTTTAGGAAATCTTACTCTGACCCGAAAGCCACTGGGCCTCTGTAGCCTCGAAAACCTTATAGGGCTAGAAAGACCTAAATGACTGGCTGAGCAGGTGGGGAATGATTGGCCCAGAGAAGTTATACAGTTCCGGAGGATATAATCCTGGTGGGGAAGGGGGGTGCAACTACCACTCAGCCCTGGGCAGATTGGAAGACTGCGCCAAGCCAGTGTGTTCTGGAAAGGACAGGAATGATGTCATGGGACGCTTTGGGCTGCAACAACAGGAAACCACTGAGTGTTTACATTGGCTTGTAGAGCCCAGGCAGCCTGTTTTTTCTTCACTTCCTCAGTCTATCTGTTTCCTCTGATTCAAATACTATGAAGAAGGACTCACTGACCAGGCCAGGAAAAGCGGAAGGGAGGACCTCAGAAGAAACAGCCTCCTTCCCAGCCCAGAGGGCTAGGTGATTGGGAGAGAAGGCAAGAATTACTCTAGCTGGGGCCCTGCCAAGCACAGACCTTAGGAGGGGAAGCAAGGTAGTTAGAATATATGCTCTTAGTGCTATGCAACTCCACAGAGAACAACTTCAGAATTCTTCCTAGGACTTAAGTTATAAGCCTGGAAGCCATCTTGGTCTTCTTCTTAGATCAAATCAATCACCAAGTCTTATGAATTCAACTGAATTGAATCCATTTAATAAACAGTGAATTTGTGTGCTAAGTGCTGTGCTGTGTGTGTGTCTACATGGGATACAAAAATGGAAAAGACAGTTCTTACCCTCAACAACTGATGATAGAGTGATATAGTGGCAGTGGGATTTCCTCCATCTATTTTGTTCTTTCACCTCTCAGGTTTTTCCACCAGTTCAGGGCCCCTATCACTTCCCACTTTCATGCAGCAGTATTTTTTAATCAATTTATTTATTTTAATTAGATAATTGGAGGGTAATTACTTTACAATATTGTGGTGGTTTTGCCATACATCGACATGAATCAGCCACAGGTGTACATGTGTCCCCCCATTCTGAACCAACCTCCCACTTCCATCCCCACCCCATCCCTCTGGTTGTCCCAGAGCACTGGCTTTGAGTGCCCTGCTTCATACATCGATCTTGCATTGGTCATCTATTTTACATATGGTAATATACATGTTTCAATGCTATTCTCTCAAATCATCCCACCCTTGCCTTCTCCCACAGAGTCCAAAAGTCTGTTCTTTATATCTGTGTCTCTTTTGCTGTCTTGTGTATAGGGTCATCATTAATGTCTTTTTAAATTCCATATATATGCATTAATATACTGTATTGGTGTCTCTCTTTCTGGCTTACTTCACTCTGTATATGGAATGGACATACTTCACTTACTTGACTCCAGTTTCATCCACCTCATCAAAACTGACTCTAATGTACTCTTTTTTTTAATAACTGAGTAATATTCCATTGTGTATATGTACCACAACTTCATTATCCATTTGTCTGCTGATGGATATCTAGGTTGCTTCCATGTCCTAGCTATTGCAAACAGTGCTGCAATGAACATTAGGATACATGTGTCTCTTACAATTCTGGTTTCCTTGGGGTGTATGCCCAGCAGTGGGATTGCTGGGTCCTATGGCAGTTCTATTTCCAGTTTTTTAAGGAATCTCCACATTGTTCTCCATAGTGGCTGTACTAGTTTGCATTCCCACCAACAGTGTAAGAGGGTTCCCTTTTCTCCGCACTCTCTCCAGAGGAGATAGGGAGTCTACCTGAAAAAGAATTTAGAATAATGATAGTAAAAATGATCCAAAATCTTGAAAACAAAATGGAATCACAGATAAATAGACTAGAGACAAGGATTGAGAAAATTCAAGAAATGTTTAACAAGGACATAGAAGAAATTCCCTGGTTGTTCAGACAGTAAAGAATCTGCCTAGAATGCAGGAGACCTGGGTTTGATCCCTGGGTCAGGAAGATCCCCTGAAGAAGGAAATGGCAGCTCACTCCAGTATTCTTGCCTGGAGAATTCCATGGACAGAGAAGCCTGGCAGGCTAAAGTCTATACAGTCCATGAGGTTGCAAAGAGTCCAACATGACTGAGTGACTAACACACACACAGAAGAAATAAAGAAGAGTCAATCAGTAATGCAACATTCTTTTTTTAAAAAATTTTATTTTATTTTTAAACTTTACATAATTGTATTAGTTTTGCCAAATATCAAAATGAATCCGCCACAGGTATACATGTGTTCCCCATCCTGAACCCTCCTCCCTCCTCCCTCCCCATACCATCCCTCTGGGTCGTCCCAGTGCACTAGCCCCAAGCATCTAGTATCGTGCATCGAACCTAGACTGGCAACTCGTTTCATACATGATATTATACATGTTTCAATGCCATTCTCCCAAATCTTCCCACCCTCTCCCTCTCCCATAGAGTCCATAAGACTGTTCTATACATCAGTGTCTCTTTTGCTGTCTCGTACACAGGGTTATTGTTACCATCTTTCTAAATTCCATATATATGTGTTAGTAACAGCAGGATCCTCTATGACCCACCTCCCAGAATATTGGAAATAAAAGCAAAAATAAACAAATGGGACCTAATTAACCTTAAAAGCTTCTGTACATCAAAGGAAACTATTAGCAAAGTGAAAAGACAGCCTTCAGAATGGGAGAAAATAATAGCAAATGAAGCAACTGACAAACAACTAATCTCAAAAATATACAAGCAACTCCTGCAGCTCAACTCCAGAAAAATAAATGACCCAATCAAAAAATGGGCCAAAGAACTAAATAGACATTTCTCCAAAGAAGACATACAGAGGGCTAACAAACACATGAAAAGATGCTCAACATCACTCATTATCAGAGAAATGCAAATCAAAACCACTATGAGGTACCATTTCACACCAGTCAGAATGGCTGCGATCCAAAAGTCTACAAATAATAAATGCTGGAGAGGGTGTGGAGAAAAGGGAATCCTCTTACACTGTTGGTGGGAATGCAAACTAGTACAGCCACTATGGAGAACAGTGTGGAGATTCCTTAAAAAACTGGAAATAGAACTGCGTTATGATCCACCAATCCCACTGCTGGGCATACACACTGAGGAAACCAGAAGGGAAAGAGACACGTGTACCCCAATGTTCATTGCAGCACTGTTTATAATAGCCAGGACATGGAAGCAACCTAGATGTCCATCAGCAGATGAATAGATAAGAAAGCTATGGTACATATACACAATGGAGTATTACTCAGCCATTAAAAAGAATACATTTGAATCAGTTCTCATGAGGTGGATGAAACTGGAGCCTATTATACAGAGTGAAGTAAGCCAGAAGGAAAAACACCAATACAGTATACTAATGCAACGTTCTTTTAACTGGTCTCTATTTCCCTTCTTTTCCCCTCCCATGCCTTATACTGAAGTGACTCTGTCCCACCTCTCTAGCCCCCCTCATTTTCTTCAAGCTCCTAGGCAGGATGACAGAGTGGTTCAGAAAGTTGTCTTGGTGCAGGCAGACCTGAGTTTGAATGTCTACCTTATCACTCACCACTGCTATTTGAAAGTGAACAGTGGCTTTGCTTTTCCAAACCCTTGCTTCTCTAGCCTCAGTTTCTTCATTAGCTGAATGAGGATAAAAACTAATGCACAGGGATGTTCTGAGAATTAAATGAAATAATGTATGGCGTATATAGTGTCCAGTGCAGAGTTAACACTTGATAAATGGTGATTTTAATTACTATCTCTCAGATACACCAAGTTTTTAAAGTTTATTTTAATTGGAGGATAATTACTGTATAATATTGTGATGATTTTTGCCATACATTGACACGAATCAGCCACCAGTGCACATGTGCCCCCTATCCTGAACCCCTCTTCCACCTCCCTCCCTACCCCATCCTTCTGGGTTGTCCCAGAGCACTGGCTTTGAGTGTCCAGCTTCATGCACTGAACTTGCACTGGTCATCTATTTTACATATGGTAATATCCATGTTTCAGTGCTATTCTCTCAAATCATCCCACCCTCGCCTTCTCCCACAGAGTCCAAAAAACTTTTTATGTCTATGTCTCTTTTGCTGCTTTGCATATAGGATCATTGTTACTGTCTAAATTCCATGAATATGTGTTAATATACTGTATTGGTGTTTCTCTTTCTGACTTACTTCACTCTGTGTAATATGTTCCAGTTTCATTCACCTCATTAGAACTGACTCAAATGTGTTCTTTTTAATAGCTGAGTAATATTCCATTGCACATATGTATCACAAGTTCCTTATCCATTCATCTGCTGATGGACAGATGTACCAATTTTTCTTTTCATCTATCTTAGCTTCTTTATGCCATCTGAAACAGGATCCTTTCTCTTTAAGCTTGCTTCAACTTGTAGAGCAGAGATATCACCTACAGTTGTCCAATCACTCCACTGAGGCCAGTGAGGGGGAAACAATGTGCCCAAGGTTATATAGAAAACAAATTCTATAATCATGGCTAAAACCACTACTAGAACTAAAACTTGGATTCTCCAGAATCCTAGCTTAACAATGGTTCCAGTGCACCATGCTGAACTTATACAGAACCAACTGATAGAATAAACACTTAGCCCTTAAGATTCATCAACTGTAATACTTCTTTACTCTGAGATGATGTGTGTATTAATGTGTGTGTGTTTGTGTAGTATCACTACTGCTAAATTACAATAATAATTTTATCAAGCATTATTATGAACACTTTATAAGTATCAACTCATTTTATCTTTACAACAACCCTTTAAGGTAGGTACTAATATTATTAGACCCATTTAATAGATGAAAAGATAGGCTCTGATAGGTTGTATAATTTGCCCAAGTTTACAGTGCTAGAAATGACAGGTCTGGGATGTAAATAGTAGCCTATTACCTGACTTCAAGTTGATGAGCACTTAAAATGTGGTTACTCTTACTAAGGAATTTAATGTTTTAATTTTAATTTTATTTTATATTGGTGTATAGCAGGTTTACCTGGTGGCTCAGGAGGTAAAGAATCTGCCTGCAATGTGGGAGACCTAGGTTCGACCCCTGGGCCAGGAAGACCCCCTGGAGAATGGAATGGAAACTCACTGAAATATTCTTGCCTGGAGAATTCCATGGACAGAGGAACCTAGCGGGCTACAGTCCATGGAGTCCTAAAGAGTCAGATACATTTGAGCATCTAACACACATAGCCATTTAACAATGTTTTAATAGCTTTGAGTGAATGGCAAAGGGACTCAGCCATGCATATACATGTATCCATTCTCCCCCAAACCCCCCTCCTATCCAGGCTGCCACATAACGTTGAGCAGAAGGAATTTAATTTTAGATGTTATATTAAAATATATTTATTTTAATATTTATTAAATAAAGTTAAAGTTTAATAGCCACTTGAAACTAGTGGCTATCATCTTAGACAGAGAACATATAGGCTATCCTGCTTCTCCAGACTCCAGAAGGATAGGAATCATACTTAATAAACTTGGGTCATGGCACGTATATTAAGTTCAAATTCAGCAAAGTTAGGAGGATTTTGTGATTCAGGCAAGAAGGAGGTCTATACTATGGCAGTCATAGTCAGGAGGGATATTTGAGAAATCATTGTAACAGCCATTATCATAGATAGCCAACAGGCATGAAATGCTCCCTATGTGAGACGGAACTGTTCTAAGTGCTCTATGTGGATTAATTCTCAACCTTATAAAGTAGATATAAGTACTATTATCATCGCCATTTTTCAGGTGAAGGCACTGAGGAACAGAAAATTTAAGTGACTAGTAAGTTACAGAGCCAGGATAGAAGCCAAGAAAAGCCAGTGTTAGAACCTGATCTTAGTCACCACTCCATATTGTGCAGAAGATGATAGTTTCTGTGGGACTCAGTGTTGGGTGAGATCTGAGGACTCATCTCAATCAAAGATGACTTACATGTTTTGTTTTGTTTTGTTTTGGTCAGGGAACTCTGGGTATCCAGTAGGACATATGGGGCAGAGGAACAGATGTACAGGGTGCAATATGAAGACTTTGGTTTGGTTCATAGCAGGGTTGTGATGCATGTAAGATGTCCAGGGGAAGATATCCAGTAGATGGTTGGCCATGTGGGTCTGGAGCTCAGAGAAGTGTGCACAGCTATAGATAGAACATTGAAAGTATTCAGAATAATAATGGTAATTGAAGTCAGAGGAGTAGATGTGATTTCCCAGGTATAATTTTTACTATTAACAAAGGCCAGAAAATACTATGCATCAACATGAGGGAGAGATTCTCTGATAGTGGAATTTGATGTAGAATGTATGAACTTGTTTTGAAGCTTATTGCAGATAGGCAAGAAAAAATAAAGAAACAAGAAACTGAACATTTTCCCCTGTGGGGGAGTCGTCTCTGGGTTCCCCCAGCGTGAATGTCTCTCCCCAAAACCTATGCTTACCCAGTGGTCTCTAGCTCAGACTATGGCTCCATCATGAACACAACTTTTTGCAAATCATGCAAATCTAAAACCTGGGGATCATCTTCGACTTTTCCATCTCCTTCACCTATCATATCCAATCTATTATAAAGATCTGTTGGGTCTTTTTCCAAAATATATTCTGAACTTGACCACTTGCCTTCATCTCCATTTTTCTTGTCTAAGCTACCATTAATTTTTTCCCATAAGACTAAAATAGCCTCCTTCTTGGTCGTACTTATAGTTGGTTCTTATAGTCAGCCTTTACAATCAGTTCTCAGCCCAGGATCCAGAATGATAATTTTAAAACAAAAGTTAGTTCATATTGCTGCTCTGCTCACAACTGTCCCATGGCTCCCCCTCACACCCTGGATTTATAATTCTGTTAAAGTTGCCCAGCACACAGAAGACCCCGAATAGCCAAAGCAATCTTGAGAAAGAAGAATGGAACTGGAGGAATCAACCTGCCTGACTTCAGACTACACTACAAAACTACAATTATTACTAAGGCAGTATGGTACTGGCACAAAGGCAGAAATATAGATCAATCGAACAAAATAGAAAGTCCAGAGATAAATCCACACAAGTATGGACACCTTATCTTTGACAAAGGAGGCAAAAATATATAATGGAGAAAGGACAGTCCCTTCAACAAGTGGTGCTGGGAAAACTGGTCAGCTACATGTAAAAGAATGAAACTAGAACACTTTCTAACACCATCCACAAAAATAAACTCAAAATGGATTAAAGACTTAAATGTAAGACCAGAAACTATAAAACTATTAGAAGAAAACATAGGCAGAACACTCTCTGACATAAATCACAGCAAGATCCTCTATGACCCACCTCCCAGAGTAATGGAAATAAAAACAAAAATAAACAAATGGGATCTAATTAAACTTAAAAGCTTTAGCACAAAGAGGGAAACTCTAAGCAAGGTGAAAAGACAACCCTCAGAATGGGAGAAAATATTAGCAAATGAAACAGCTGACAAAGGATTAATCTCCAAAATATACAGCAGCTCACGAAGTTTAATACTAGAAAAAAAAAACACACAATCAAAAAATGGTCAAAAGACCTAAACAGACTTTTCTCCAAAGAAGAGATACAGACGGCTAATAAACACATGGAAAGATGCTCAATATCACTCATTAGTAGAGAAATGCAAATCAAAACCACAGTAAAGAATCATCTCATGCCTGACAGAATGGACATCATCAAAAAGTCTACAAACAGGGAGACACAAATCTGCGGATTCCAGCTGGGCTGGGCTTGCTAAGGTAGAGGCAGAATCTAGAGGAGGCTTTCACTATCGGTACGGATGGGGGACGTCAAAGAACAATGTCCTTAGCCTATTTCCAGAAGGTGGACTAGGATGAGTACGATGAGAAGAAGTTCCCACATGAGGAAGACAGGGGTAATGGGCAGGCCAAGCCCAATCAGGACGAAGTGGATTCCTTCCTGCAGCAAAGAAAAATGACAGCGGCCCCACAAGCACCTCTGAAACCCACCCCGCCCCCAACACACACACACACAGACACACACACATCAACACCAAGAGTCAGACAGGGAAGGATCCAGCAGGCAACATTGTCTTGAAGGTGTTCCTCTCATTTAAAGCTAATGATATTGAAAATACAGTCCAATCCTTGGATGATAAAGGTATGGATCTCCTAATGAAGTATATTTATATAGGCTTTGAAAGCCCCCTTGACAATAGCAGTCTGTGTTATTGCAGTGGCATGAAAAGGAGTGGGGTCCATTGTGTGAGTCTTGACTGCAAGGAAAACCGTGTAATCTGGAGGGAACTGGATTATCCCCATGGTGTGGGAGTTGCTGGTACAAAGACCAAAACAAGCAAATGGCACCGTTGCTATTCGGGTAGCATCTGTTTCTCTCATCTTTGCCTTCTTGCTTCCTTTTCATATCTATAAAGAAGAAAATTACATATCAGTTTTCCTTTAATGAAAATTGGTATAAAATAGATGAAATGTTTCAACAGAAGTGTATCACAATCTCAGAATGATTTCAGTGATGGGTATACCAGTCTGTAAATAGCATAAAGAAAGAAAGACAGTGAAGTCTCTCAGTCGTGTCCGACTCTTTGTGACCCCATGGACTGTAGCCTACCAGGCTCCTCCGCCCATGGGATTCTCCAGGCAAGAGTACTGGAGTGGCTTGCCATTTCCTTCTCCAGGGGATCTTCCCGACCCAGGGACCGAACCCGGGTCTCCCACATTCCAGGCAGATGCTTTAACCGCTGAGCCACCAGGGAAGCCCGTAAATAGCATAATTTGCATTCAACTTTAATTGTGCAATTGCTAACTTCTATTGGCTGGTGTGGGGGGGGTTTGTTTGTTGTTTGTTTGGGGGAGGGTTTTTGTTTGTTTGTTTTGTTTTTGACTAATGGTGAGAAATTTGATCAGAATTGGAGGCCAGCTTCTTAACTCGTTGTTAGCCAGGAAAAGATCTTTATCAAAAAAAAAAAAAAAATTTTTGAGAGACTGGCAGCTATTAACATTACAAAACTGGACCAAACTTCCCTTATTTAAGCGAAATGTGTTTCTGGAACAAATGGTGGCTGAAAACCACAACAAAGTCCATCTCTGTTTCTGCTTGCCTCCAGATTATGTCAGTTTTAAGTATGCTTCTTCCTCTCAACACCAGTAATCATGGCCTCTTGATTTCTCTGTGGTCACCAAGGGTACAGAGCAAGGATTCTTGCTGTACACAAATGTATTGATAAAATGCCAGAGCCTGTTTTGCATAAGCATAAACTTTGTTTTCCAATAATATGACTTATTTTGGGAAACTACTCCAAATCAGGAAAGATGTAGAAACTATCATGTAGTTCAAACTCTGGGCAGCCTCTGAATGAAGAAATATTTTCTTTAGAATTGTAGTAGCTGCCTTTGACTTCATGAGGTATAGAACTAGTATTTAATATATCCTATAAATGCCTTCTTTATCAAGCCCATCTTTGCATGAAATTTTCCCTTGGTATCTCTAATTTTCTTGAAGAGATCTCTAGTCTTTCCCATTCTGTTGTTGTCCTCTATTTCTTTGCATTGATCGCTGAGGAAGGTTTTCTTATCTCTCCTTGCTATTCTTTGGATCTCTACATTCAAATGGGTATATCTTTCTTTTCCTCCTTTGCTTTTCACTTCCCTTCTTTTCACAGCTATTTGTAAGGCCAGCTCAGATAGCCATTTTGCTTTCTTGCGTTTCTTTTTCTTAAGGATGGTCTTAATCCCTGTCTCCTGTACAATGTCACGAACCTCCATCCATAATTCATCATGCACTCTGTCTATCAGATCTAATCCCTTAAATCTATTTCTCACTTCCACTGTATAGTCATAAGGGATTTGATTTAGGTCATACCTGAATGATCTAGAGGTTTTCTCCGCTTTCTTCAATTTCAGTCTGAATTTGACCATAAGGAGTTCATGATCTGAACCACAGTCAGCTCCCAGTCTTGTTTGTGCTGACTGTATAGAGCTTGACAAAGGACAGAAATGGTAGGGACCTAACAGCAGCAGAAGATATTAAGAAGAGGTGGCAAGAATACAAAGAAGAACTGTACAAAAAAAGATCTTCACAACTCAGATAATCACGATGGCATGATCACTCACCTACAGCCAGACATCCTGGAATGTGAAGTCAAGTAGGCCTTAGGAAGCATCACTATGAACAAAGCTAGTGGAGGTGAAGGAATTTCAGTTGAGCTATTTCAAATCCTCAAAGATGATGCTATAAAAGTGTTGCACTCAATATGCCAGCAAATTTGGAAAACTCAGCACTGGCCACAGGACTGGAAAAGGTCAGTTTTCATCCCAATCCCAAAGAAAGGCAATGCCAAAGAATGATCAAACTACCACACAATTGCACTCATCTCACACACTAGTAAAGTAATGCTTAAAATTCTCCAAGCCAGGCTTCAGCAATACGTGAACCGTGAACTTTGAGATGTCCAAGGTGGTTTTAAAAAAGGAAGAGGAAACAGAGATCAAATTGCCAACATCTGCTGGATCATCAAAAAAGCAAGAGAGTTCCAGAAAAAATATCTATTTCTGCTTCATTGACTAGGCCAAAGCCTTTGAATGTTGGACTAGGCCAAAGCCTTTGACTATTGGATCACAAGAAACTGGAAAATTCTGAAAGAGATGGGAATACCAGACCATCTCACCTGCCTCTTGAGAAACCTGTATGCAGGTCAGGAAGCAACAGTTAGAACTGGACATGGAACAACAGACTGGTTCCAAATAGGAGAAGGAGTACATCAAGGCCGTATATTGTAACCCTGCTTATTTAACTTATATGCAGAGTACATCATGAGAAATGCTGTGCTGGAAGAAGCACAACCTGGAATAAAGATTGCCAGGAGAAGTATCAATAACCTCAGATATGCAGATGACACGACCCTTATGGCAGAAAGTGAAGAAGAACTAAAGGGCCTCTTGATGAAAATGAAAGAAGAGAGTGAAAAAGTTGGCTTAAAGCTCAACATTCAGAAAACTAAGATCATGGCATCATGGTCCCATCACTTCATGGCAATTAGATGGGGAAACAGTGGACACATTGGCTGACTTCATTTTTCTGGGCTCCAAAATCACTGCAGATGGTGACTGCAGCCATGAAATTAAAAGATGCTTACTCTTTGGAAGAAAAGTTATGACCAACCTAGACAACATATTGAAAAGCAGAGACTTTACTTTGTCAACAAAGTTCTGTCTAGTCAAGGCTATGGGTTTTCCATTGGCCATGTATGGTTGTGAGAGTTGGACTATAAAGAAAACTGAGTGCCACAAAGACAGAAATATAGATCAGTGGAACAAAACAGAAAGCCCAGAGATAAATCCACGCACCTATGGACACCTTATCTTCGACAAAGGAGGCAAAACTACACAATGGAGAAAAGACAATCTCTTTAACAAGTGGTGCTGGGAAAACTGGTCAACCACTTGTAAAAGAATGAAACTAGACCACTTTCTAACACGATACACAAAAATAAACTCAAAATGGATTAAAGATCTAAACATAAGACCAGAAACTATAAAACTCCTAGAGGAGAACATAGGCAAAACAATCTCCGACATAAATCACAGCAGGATCCTCTATGACCCACCTCCCAGAATATTGGAAATAAAAGCAAAAATAAACAAATGGGACCTAATTAAAATTAAAAGCTTCTGCACAACAAAGGAAACTATAAGCAAAGTGAAAAGACAGCCTTCAGAATGGAGAAAATAATAGTAAATGAAGCAACTGACAAAGAATTCATCTCAGAAATATACAAGCGCTCCTGCAGCTCAATTCCAGAAAAATAAACGACTCAATCAAAAAATGGGCCAAAGAACTAAATAGACGTTTCTTCAAAGAAGACATACAGATGGCTAACAAACATATGAAAAGATGCTCAACGTCACTCATTATCAGAGAAATGCAAATCAAAACCACAATGAGGTACCATTTCACGCCAGTCAGAATGGCTGCTATCCAAAAGTCTACAAGCAATAAATGCTGGACAGGGTGTGGAGAAAAGGGAACCCTCTTACATTGTTGATGGGAATGCAAACTACTACAGCCACTATGGAGAACAGTGTGGAGATTCCTTTAAAAACTGGAAATAGAACTGCCATACAACCCAGCAATCCCACTTCTGGGCATACACACTGAGGAAACAAGAGTTGAAATAGACACATGTACCCCAATGTTCATTGCAGCACTGTTTATAATAGCCAGGACATGGAAGCAACCTAGATGTCCATCAGCAGATGAATGGATAAGAAAGCTGTGGTACATATACACAATGGAGTATTACTCAGCCATTAAAAAGAATACATTTGAATCAGTTCTAATGAGGTGGATGAAACTGGAGCTTATTATACAGAATGAAGTAATCCAGAAAGAAAAACACCAATACAGTACACTAACTCATATATATGGAATTTAGAAAGATGGTAATGATAACCTTGTATGCGAGATAGCAAAAGAGACACAGATGTATAGAACAGTCTTTTGGACTCTGTGGGAGAGGGCGAGGGTGGGATGATTTGGGAGAATGGCATTGAAACATGTATATTATCATATGTGAAAGTCCAGTTTCGATGCATGATACAGGATGCTCAGGGCTGGTTCACTGGGATGACACAGAGGGATGGTATGGGGAAGGAGGTGGGAGGGGGGTTGAGGATGGGGAACATGTGTACACCCATGGTGGATTCATGTTGACCTATGGCAAAACCAATACAATATTGTAAATAATTAGCCTCCAATTAAAATAAATAAATTTATATTTAAAATTAAAAAAAAAATATGTAACTACAATATTTAAAAAAAAGAAAGAAAACTGAGTGCCGAAGAATTGATGCTTTTGAAGTGTGGTGTTGGAGAAGACTCTTGAGAGTCCCTTGGACTGAAAGGAGATCCAACCAGCCCATCCTAAAGGAGATCAGTCCTGGGTGTTCATTGGTAGAACTGATGTTGAAGCCAAAACTCCAATACTTTGGCCACCTGCTGAGAAAAGCTGACTCATTTGAAAAGACCCTGATGCTGGGAAAGATTGAGGGCAGGAGGAGAAGGGCACAACAGGGCATGAGATGGTTGGATGGCATAACCAACTCAATGGACACGGGGTTGGTGAACTCCAGGAGTTGGTGATGGACAGGGAGGCCCGGCATGCTGCGGTTCATGGGATCATAAAGAGTCAGACACGACTGAGTGACCAAACTGAACTGAACTGATAAGTGTCTTCAGTGTTATTCAGGGTAAATGGGACCTCAAAAGATGTGGTCCAGTTCCAAACACATACATATTCTGTATTTTAGCTCAGCGTTTTTTTTTTTTTTTTTAAGAAAATGCCACACATCAAAAAGTGTTTACTGACAAACCAAATGGGTTCTCAAAAAAATAACCAGTGCTTATGAAAAGTTATTATTCAGTAGCTCTGAAACAAACCACCGGATGCTTATGACCAAGTGGGAAATCAAACTATATCTAGTATTTACATTCAATGCCAGTTTCATAAGCACTGACCTGTGTGAAAACTGATGCAGTGATTCTGTAAACTTTTTGCTGTTTTTTGATACCCATTTTTTGTTGTTTTGTAAAACTGATAATCCTCAGAAGATAAATTGTCACTGTTGAGTTAAAAAAAAAATCTACAAACAATAAATGCTTGAGAGGGTGCACTGCCGGGGGGATTGCAAACTGGTACAGTCACTATGGAGAAGAGTGTGGAGATTCCTTAAAATACTGGAAATAGAATACCATATGACACAGCAAAGCCACTGCTGGGCATATACCTCAAGGAAACCAGAAGTGAAAGAGACCTATGTATCCCAATGTTCATTGAAGCACTATTTACAATAGCTAGAACATGGAAGCAACCTAGATGTCTAATGACAGATGAATGGATAAGGAAGTTGTAGTACATATACACAATGGAATATTACTCAACTATAAAAATGAGTGCATTTGAGTTAGTTCTAATGAGATGGATGAACCTCAAGCCTATTATACACAATGAAGTAAGTCAGAAAGAGAAAGACAAATACTGAATATTAACACATATATATATGGAACTTAGAAAGATGATACCGATGATCCTACATATAGGGTAGCAAAGGAGACAAAGATGTAAAGAACAGACTTTTGGACTCAGTGTGAGAACGTGAGGGTGGGATGATTTGAGCGAATAGCATTGAAACAAATTCATTACCATATGTAAAATAGATGACCAGTGCAAGTTTGATGCATGAAGCAGAGCACTCAAAGCCAGTGCTCTGGAAAAACCTAGAGGGATACTGTGGGAAGGGATATGAGAGAGGGTTCAGGAGGATGGGAGACACATGTATACCTATGGCTGATTCATGGTGATGTATGGCAAAAACTATCACAGTATTGTAAAGTAAGTAAACTCCAATTAAAATAGATAAATTAATTAAAAACATGATGTCCAGCCTCTCTCTTGGGCTCCAGGCTCATGTTTAATATCTCCATTTGGATGTCTTGCTGGTAAACCAAAGACAACTGAACCAGAACTGCCTCCTTCCACCTCAAAGCCTGTTCCTATCAAAGAAGATGGCATCACTATATACCCACGTGACAAGTCAGAAACTTAAGTTATTTTGGTCTCCTCTTTCTCTATCATCCCTCATTATTCAGTCTATCAGCAAGTCTTGTTATAGTCAGAATATATCCCTAATATATCTACCTCTCTCCTCATTTACTTCCAACTGTCGGACCTTAGTCCCAATCACCTCTCACCTGGACAGCTGCCCTAGAATCTTAACAGGTCTCCTTGTTTCCATACTTGCCCCCTACAAATCATTCTCCATAAGGAACCCAGAAGAATATTTGTAAAACATAGATTATGCCTTTACCCTGCGGAAAAGCCTCCAGTTTTTTTTTTTTTTTTTTACCATGGTCCACAAAGACAAATTTTTTACCATGGTCCACGAAGCCCTACATAATCTGGCCCCTTCCAGGCTCTCCAATCCTACTTCCTGTTACTCATTCCCTTTCTTACCACAATCCAGCCATGCTCACCATTTTCTAATCTTTGAGTGATCCAAGCTCATTGCCACATTCTCCTCTTTACATGTCATCTGATTCACTCCTTCTTCAGGTTCAGATGGTACTGGCCCTGGAAGACTCCCTCTAACCTCCCAGACTAGGAAATTCCTTTTGTGTATCACTGTCACAGAATCCTCCCTTATTCTTTCACAGTATTTATCCAAGATTCAATTATTGTTGTGATTCCTTGGTGGCTCAAGTGGTAAAGAATCCACCTGCAATGAGGGAGACCTGGGTTCGATCCCTGGGCTGGAAAGATCCCCTGGAGGAGGACATGGCAACCCATTCCAGTATTCCTGCCTGGAGAATCCCCATGGACAGAGGAGCCTAGCAGGCTACAGTCTATGCAGTTGCAAAGAGTTTGACATGACTGAGTGACTAAGCACATGTCAATTTAATGATTAGATTGCAAACTCTGTGAGGACAGGTATTGTCTGTCTTAGAACTCTGTCCCACATGCCTAACATAGTACTTGGAATATAGTATTCATTCATTCAAGAAATATATTTATCAAGCCCTTATTATTTCTTAGGCCCTGCTCTAAAAGGTTGAGGAGCAAAACAGACATAAAGCTTCTGCCCTCATGAAGCTTGCATTACAGAGGGACACACAGTGAGTGGCAGGTATTATATTTGGTATTTATTGGATCTGTGATCCTGAGCCAGAATAGAAACTGTATCATTTAGTTTATTCATTTATTTAACAAATATCTTCTGATCAGGGACTTTTGCATCCTTTCATTTAATCCTCAAAACACTCCTATGAAAGAGATACCATCATGAATCCCATTTCTAGAACACAGTAACTGAAGTCAGAATGATTTAGCAACATATCTTAGGTCAAATAACTAGTAAGGAGTCAAGTGCAGGCAATTTGGCCACAAGGCCTGCTAGCTTATTTGCCACAATGTAGCAGGCTACTTTTGACATGTCAGTTCTGGGCCTAAAATGATACACAAGAACCCCCCAGGGTTGCTGACCCAGAAGGAGACCTTGAGAAAATGTAGGCACACAAAAAACTTCCAGTCTAAATCAGGCCTGATATGGCTCTTTTTGCATTCTCCACCTCTCAGAGTGATGGGGTAGATCTCACAATTGGTTTCTATTGGGCAGATGCGGGAAATAGAGAGTCAGGGAAAGAGTCACCCAGAGGCATATTGACTGAGAAGAAAGACTCTGGTATTCTTTTATTTAAGGCCCATAGAATAGGACACTGAGGGTTAACTCCAGGAAAGGAGAAGGCAGTAGTAGTTATAGAACCATAATTTATTGTTACTCTAAAATCTCAACTCCTAAGGAAGACCTCATTTCCATGTCTTTATATGAGCACTGATCTCCAATTCCTTCTTACCCTGGGCCAAGTATCTGGAAGATAAGAGCCAGAGGAAATGGTTCAGTGGTTCATCTTCTACTACTATAAAGGCAGATGTAAAGAAATGACTCCAACACTGAAAGTGGGGGTAAGATGCAAGAACAGGTAGAAGGGGGCATAACCCTACCAGACAGGTCTTCCCTGAGGTCTAGGACAGAGCTTTGTCTGCATACTCACCTTCTGCTAAGTGATTCCCAATCCACAGTGTCAGGGAGACAAACAAAGGAAATAGGGGAGGAGTTGGCAGTCCCTGGGTGTGACCTGGGCATGGCCTATCAGTATAAGCCTGTGAGTGGGGTCTGTTTGTGGGTAAAATGAAGACAACTTGGCATGGAGATAGACCAGGTCTGGGAAGGGAGGAGATTCAGAGGTTGGTGTGGCAGAGTAAGTGAAGAATCTCTGACTAGTTTTATTCCCAGAAGACAGAGTGATTGTCTATTTCTGAGAGACACGTTCATACTTGGATGGGTTGGAAGGAGGCAGGACTTATCATTTTCATGGCCTATGTAAGCATATGTGTATGTGTAAAGTGCCAGGGGAAGAGGAGCTGTACCAGTGTTTTTGTAAAATCTGTCTGTATGGATTGCATGTCGGTTTCTGTGTGGTATTCAACAAACTTTAGGTATAGACAGTATGTCTGAGAGAGAAAGTAAGGGAAATCCAGAAAGACATCTACTTCTACTTCATTGACTATGCTAAAGACTTTGTATGGATCACAACAAACTAACAATTCTTAAAGAGATAGGTATACCAGTTCACCTTACCTATCTCCTGAGAAACCTGTATGCAGATGAAGAAGCAACAGTTAGAACCAGACATGGAACAATGGACTGGTTCAAAATTGGGAAATAACTATGTCATGGCTATATATTGTCACCCTGCTTATTATATGCAGAGTACATCATGAAAACTGTTAGGCTGTATGAATCAGAAGCTGATATCAAGATTGCCAGGAGGAATATCAACAACCTTGGATATACAAATGATACCACTCTAATGGCAAAAAGCAAAAAGGAACTAAAGAGCTTCTTGATGAAAGTGAAAGAGGAGAGTAAAAAAGCTGGCTTAAAACTCAACATTCAAAATACTAAGATAATGGCATCTGGTCCCATCACTTCATGTCAAATAGGAAGGGAAGAAATGGAAATAATGACAGACTATTTTCTTGGACTCCAAAATCACTGCAGACAGTGACTGCAGCCATGAAATTAAAAGACACTTGCTCCTTAGAAGAAAAGCTATGACAAACCTAGACAGTGTATTAAAAAGCAGAGACATCACTTTGCTGACAAAGGTCCATATAGTCAAAGCTATGGCTTTTCCAGTAATCATGTACGAATGTGAGAGTTGGACCATAAAGAAGCCTGAGCACTGAAGAATTGATGCTTTTGAATTGTGATGCTGGAGAAGACTCTTGAGAGTCCGCTGGACTGCAAGAAGATCAAACCAATCAATCCTAAAGGAAATCAACCATGAATATTCACTGGAAGGACCCTAAAGCTGGGAAAGATTGAGAATGGAGGAGTGTTTTACAGAAAGTTTTCACTTTTATCTCAGGTTGAAGTGAAGTGAAAGTCGCTCAGTCATGTCTGACTCTTTGTGACCCCGTGGACTATACAATCCAAGAAATTCTCCAGGCAGAATACTGGAGTGGGTAGCCTATCCCAGAATACTGGAGTGGGTACCCTATCCCTTCACCAGCAGATCTTCCTGACCCAGTAATCGAACCCAGGTCTCCCGCATTGCAGGCGGATTCTTTACCAGCTGAGCTACCAGGGAAGCCCCTCAGGTTGAAAGATTTATTAACAAAGTAAGCCACTCATTATATGCAAATAAATAATGCCAATATTAGGGAATTATCTAGTCTTACTTTCAATATACTAACATTAAAAGAAAAGATAAATAGAAATAACAAAGGATACCTCACCAAAATGGGTTTTGACTGACATCCAGACGTAAACAGTGCTGGGAAGTCCCTTGACACAGCACATCTGGAGTTCCAATTGGGAAAAGGCCCCAGGCAGGGCATCCACTCTGTATGTGAGACTTCAAAAATTGCAGTTTGTGTTCTGCTTATAATTATAATCCCAGGACATAAATTTATATGTCATCAGTCTGTTACCAAGTTGCAGCTCTGGATTCATGTTAATGTTGTTTGTTTTGTCTTGTAAAACTTGGAATGTTGCTAAGCTCAGAGCATGGTGTACCAGACTTCTTCGAGGAGCTCAAAAATCTCAAGATTTGTCCCCTATGTATGATATTGCAAGT
The DNA here is from genome assembly GCF_029378745.1 of Bos indicus. Lineage (NCBI taxonomy): Eukaryota > Metazoa > Chordata > Mammalia > Artiodactyla > Bovidae > Bos > Bos indicus. The sequence continues at coordinate 102,673,722 of NC_091789.1, read as the reverse complement.
CTTGCACTCACAGCAGGCAGTCAGGGCACTTACAGTCAGGACCATGTCCAGGCAGGTTAGAAGTAAGGTCAGAGGCCTGCTCTGCTTTGTTTCCTAAACCTAAATGAGATTATCTATTTAATTTATCTAACAAGGAGAAAGGGGCAATAGAGGATGAAATGGTTGGATGGCATCATCGACTCAATGGACATGTGTTTTGGCAAGCTGCGGGAGATAGTGAAGGACAGGGAAGCCTGGCGTACTTCAGTCCATGAGGTCACAAAGAGTTGGACACGACTTAGCAACTGGAAAACAACAATGCAAGAGAAACGTGGGTGAAATGAGCACTGTGTGCTGTGGATTGTAGAGGTACATTGAAAAATAAGGTGTTGGAGAGTGCATGGTGCACTGGCTGTGTGGATAATACATGAACTGTGGAATGGTTTAGGTGCATCAGGCCCCTCAGTGACCTTAGCCAGGTCTTTTTGAACCTCAGCTTCTCTACTGAAAAATGGGGATAACCCACACCCCTACGCAGGGTTGTATGAAGTCAGTGAGTTAATCTATGGGACATGTCCAGCACATAATACATGCTCAAAAAATGGTTATTACCATTATTCTGGTTACAAAGTGAAGTGGCTAACATCTGGGTCAGAGCAGGGGCTCTTTAAATATTTGTCAAATTGAGGAATGAGTGACTTTGGTTTGGTTTTGCTTGTTTGACACCAAGCACTCAGTTGATAACTAAATTGGGTCTTGAATTGGACTATTATTTTGTCTATGTTCAGAGGCCTGGACTTTCAAAGTCCATGATGGGTGAGATGAGGAAGTTAGAAGATGACTGAAGTCAATCAGCCAAGCCTTGACAACAAAACAGGGAAATGGACAGTGCCAGGAGCTTCCCAGTCACTTAAGGAATTGATTCAAAGAGAGGTGAAGACAGTGAGGTGCCAAGAGTCAAGGGAATATTGTGAAGGGTAAGAAAAATCTAAATTCTTCAGGTCTGGCCTGAGTTCTGTTATTCCAAGGCATCTCTTGAGTTTGAGGCTCAGTTCCTTCCCATACAAGGTAAAATGGGCTACCTAGAAAGCAGAGGGGAAAAACTGCTTGCAGAGTAGCTACTCATTGCCATGAACTTGACCATATGCCAAGCATAGTTCTACAGCCTAGGTCTCTACAGTCTGGCCCAAAGCAGGAGCTCATGAAGTGGTCATGGAGAACAGAAACCACATAGTGCCAGTCATAAAAATGTTGGGCTATAAATTAGGTGTCCTGACTCCTTGTTTGTTTATATATCATCTGTTTGTTTGTTTGTTTGTTTTCTCACTGTTCTTCACAGCTGTTTGCCCAGGACCTAAAATAGTACCTGGCATGGAGGAGGTAAAACAAATGGTTACACTAGATCATAGCAGCAAGAGTAGAACTTGTAGGTGTTATTTTTCACTTCCCCCTCTTTTTTGGACATATTTTACTGTGATAAAATGTATACAATATAACACTTGCCAATTGAATCATTTTGAACTGTGCACTTAAATGGCATTATTATATTCAGTGTTGTACAACCATTCAGTTCAGTTCAGTTCAGTCGCTCAGTCTCGTCCGACTCCTTGTGACCCCATGAGTCGCAGCATGCCAGGCCTCTCTGTCCATCACCAACTTGCAGAGTTCACTCAAACCCATGTCCATCGACTCAGTGATGCCATCTAGCCATCTCATCCTCTGTCGTCCCCTTCTCCCTCTGTCCCCAATCTCTCCCAGCATCAGAGTCTTTTCCGATGAGTCAACTCTTCACATGAGGTGGCCAAAGTATTGGAGTTTCAGCCTCAGCATCACTCCTTCTAATGAACACCCAGGACTGATTTCCTTTAGAATTGACTGGTTGGATCTCCTTGCAGTCCAAGGGACTCTCAAGAGTCTTCTCCAACACCACAGTTCAAAAGCATCAATTCTTCGGCACTCAGCTTTCTTCACAGTCCAACTCTCACATCTATACATGACCACTGGAAAAACCATAACCTTGACTAGACAGACCTGTGTTCGGAGAGTAATGTCTCTGCTTTTGACTATGCTATCTAGGTTGGTCATAACTTTCCTTCCAAGGAGTAAGCGTCTTTTAATTTCATGGCTGCTATCACCATCTGCAGTGATTTTGAAGCCCCAAAAAATGAAGTCTGACGCTGTTTCCACTGTTTCCCCATCTATTTCCCATGAAGTGATGGGACCGGATGCCGTGATCTTCGTTTTATGAATGTTGAGCTTTAAGCCAACTTTTTCACTCTCCTCTTTCCCTTTCATCAAGAGGCTTTTTAGTTCCTCTTCACTTTCTGCCATAAGGGTGGTGTCATCTGCATATCTGAGGTTATTGATATTTCTCCTGGCAATCTTGATTCCAGCTTGTGTTTCTTCCACCATTACCACCTACCTATTAATATTTCTGAAACTTTTCCATTATCCCAAATAAAAACTGTAACTATTAATCAATAATTCTTTACTCTCCTCCCACCTCTAGCCCCTGGTAGCCCACAATCTACTTTCTGTTTGTGAATTTTCCTATTCTGGATATTTCATGTATGTGGAAGCATGAAATCAATACTTGTCCTTTAGTTTCTGATTTGTTTCACTCAGCATGTTTTCAAGGTTCATCCATGTATCATTGACTTGTATCAAATTTCAAAACTTTTAAATGACTGAATAAGATTCTATTGTATGTATGTACCCACTTTATTTATCTTTTCATTCGTTCATGATTACTTCTGTTGTTTCCACATTTGGCTATTGTGGATAATGCAACAATTAATATTAGTATACAAATGTCTATTTGAGTCTGTTTTCAAATCTTTTGAGAAGGAAATGGCAACCCACTCCAGTGTTCTTGCCTGGAGAATCCCAGGGACAGGGGAGCCTGGTGGGCTGCCATCTATGGGGTCGCACAGAATCGGACACGACTGAAGTGACTTAGTATAGCATCAAATCTTTTGGGTATACACATAGAAGTAGAATTGCTACTGTTGTTGTTCAGTGTGTTAGTAATGTCTGATATTTTGCGACCCCATGGACTGCTGTATGCCAGGCTTCCTTGTCCTTCGCTATCTCCCAGAGTTTGCTCAGACTCATGTTCATTGAGTTGATGATTCCATCCAACTATCTCATTCTCTTTCACCCACTTCTCCTCCTGCCTTCAATCTTTCCCAGCATCAGTCTTCCACAATCACAAAAATCTAACCAAAATGATCAAATGAATCACAGTTTTGTGTAACTTAATGAATCTATGAGCCATCCCATGTAGGGCTACCCAAGACAGATGGGTCACAGCAGAGAGTTCTGACAAAACGTGGTCCACTGAAGAAGGAAATAGCAAACCATTTCAGCATTCTTGCCTTGAAAACCCCATGAACAGTATGAAAAGAATTGCTTGGTCATATGTAATTCAATGTTTAGCTTTTAGAGGAACTAATAAATTGTTTTCTGCAGTGGCTGCACTATTTAACATTCCCACAGCAATATCAATTCAGTTCAGTTCAGTCGCTCAGTCGTGTCTGACTCTTTGCGACCCCATTAATTGCAGTATGCCAGGCCTCCCTGTCCATCACCAACTCCCGGAGTTCACTCAAACTCACATCCATTGAGTCAGTGATGTCATCCAGCCATCTCATCCTCTGTCATCCCCTTCTCCTCCTGTCCCCAATCCCTCCCAGCATCAGAGTCTTTTCCAATGAGTCAACTTTTCACATGAGGTGGCCAAAGTACTGGAGTTTCAGCTTTAGCATCATTCCTTCCAAAGAACACCCAGGGCTGATCTCCTTCAGAATGGACTGGTTGGATCTCCTTGCAGTCCAAGGGACTCTCAAGAGTCTTTTCCAACACCACACTTCAAAAGCATCAACTCTTCGGCGCTCAGCTTTCTTCACAGTCCAACTCTCACATCCATACATGACCACTGGAAAAACCAGTCTTGACTAGACGGACCTTTGTTGGCAAAGTAATGTCTCTGCTTTTCAATATGCTATCTAGGTTGGTCATAACTTTTCTTCCAAGGAGTAAGCGTCTTTTAACTTCATGGCTGCAGTCACCATCTGCAGTGATTTTGAAACCCAGAAAAATAAAGTCTGACACTGTTTCCCCATCTATTTCCCATGAAGTGATGGGACCAGATGCCATGATCTTCATTTTCTGAATGTTGAGCTTTAAGCCAAGTTTTTCACGCTCTTCTTTCACTTTCATCAAGAGACTCTTTAGTTACTCTTCACTTTCTGCCATAAGGTGGTGTCATCTGCATATCTGAGGTTACTAATATTTCTCCTGGCAATCTTCATTCCAGCTTGTGTTTCTTCCAGTCCAGCGTTTCTCATGATGTACTCTGCATATAAGTTAAATAAGCAGGGTGACAATATACAGCCTTGATGTACTCCTTTTCCTATTTGGAACCAGTCTGTTGTTCCATGTCCAGTTCTAACTGTTCCTTCCTGACCTGCATATAGGTTTCTCAAGAGGCAGGTCAGGTGGTCTGGTATTCCCATCTCTTTCAGAATTTTCCACAGTTTTATTGTGATCCACACAGTCAAAGGCTTTGGCATAGTCAATAAAGCAGAAATAGATGTTTTTCTGGAACTCTCTTGATTTTTCAATGATCCAGCAGATGTTAACAATATAAGAGGGTCCAAATTTCTCCACAGTTTGCCAACCCTTAATTTCCATTCTTTTTTTTAAGCTTTTGATATTTATTTATTTACTTTAAATTATGGTGAAATGCATAAAGCAATGTTTACAATCTTAGAAAATTTTAAGTGTTCAGTAGTGTTAAATGCATTCACACTGTCGTGCAGACAATCTACCGAACTCTTCGTCTTGCAAAACTGAAACTCAGTATCTATTAACAATAATTTCTTATTTTCACCTTCCTCTGCTGCTGCTGCTGCTAAGTCGCTTCAGTCGTGTCTGACTCTGTGTGATCCCACAGACGGCAGCCCACCAGGCTCCCCCGTCCCTGGGATTCTCCAGGCAAGAACACTGGAGTGGGTTGCCATTTCCTTCTCCAATGAATGAAAGTGAAAAGTGAAAGTGAAGTTGCCCAGTCGTGTCCGACTCTTAGCAACCCCATGGACTGCAGCCCACCAGGCTCCTCCGTCCATGGGATTTTTCCAGGCAAGAGTACTGGAGTGGGGTGCCATTGCCTTCTCCAGTCCCTGGAAATCACCATTCTACTTTCTGTCTCAGTGAATGTGATTACTCTAGATACCTCATATATATGGAATCGTGCACTATTTCTCTTTTTGTGACTGGTTTATTTCATTTAGTGTAATGTCCTCAAGTTTCATCCATGTTATAGCATATATCAGAATTTCCTTCTTTTTATAAAACTGAATAATATTCTCCTATGTCTATATTATGCATTTTTAAAGTGTTTGTCTATAGTTTACTAATTTTATTTTCTAAATTGAGGTATAGTTGAAATATAATATTATATTAGTTTCTGGTAAGGAGCATAGTGATTCAAAAATTTTTATATATTATACTCTATTTATAGTATTAAAAACATTGGCTGTATTCTTTGTGCTTTACAATATATCCTTGTAGTTTATTTTATGCATAGTAATTTGTACCTCTTAAACCTCTACTTTTATCTTGTTCCTTCCCTTTACCATCTCCCCACTGGTAACCAGTAGTTTTCACTCTATATTTGTAAGTCTATTTCTTTTGGGTTGCATTCACTAGTTTTATTTTTATTTGTTTATTTTTACCATAGGTACTTTACTTTAATTTTTAAACATTTTTATTGGAATAAACGTTGATTTACAATTTGTTAGTTTCAAGTGTACAGCAGAGAATCAGTTATATATATATATGTATATATATGTACACACACACACACACATATATATATACACTCATTTTTAGATTCTTTTCTTGTATAGACCATTGCAGAGTATTGAGTCATGTTCCTTTTACTATAGTAAGTTGTTATTAGTTATCCATTTATATATAGTAGTATGCATATGTCAACCCCAGCCTCCCAATTTATCCCTCCCCTGCTTGCCCCCTGGTAACCATGTTTGTTTTCTACATCTGTCCCTCTATTTCTGTTCTGTAGATAAGTTAATTTGTACCCTTTTCTAGATTCCATATATAAGTGATATCATATGATATTTGTCTTTGACTGACTTATTTGACTCAGTATGAGAATCTCTAGGTCCATTGTGTCACTATAAATGGCATTGTTTCCTTTTTATGGAAGAGTAATGTTCAATTTTATATAAATATATTTAGAGAATGTATATATTATACATCATAATGTATATATGTGTATATATAATGTATATATTATACATTATAATGTATATATATGTATAATATATATATAATGTATACATATATGTGTGTGTATGTATGTGTATATATATATATATATATATATATATATATATATATATATACCACATCTTTATCCATCCATCTGTTGATGGACACTTGGGTTGCTGCTTCCATATCCTGGTTATTGTAAATAGAGTTGCAATGTCTTTTCAAATTATGGTTTTCTTTAGATATATGCCTAGGAACAGGATTGCAAGATCATATGTTAGTACTATTTTTAGTTTTTAAAAGAACCTCCATAATGGGTGTACCAATATACATTCCCACCAACAGTGCAGAAAAGTGCCCTTTTCTCCACAACTTCTCCAGCATTTATTATTTGTGGATTTTTTAGATGACGGCAATTTTGGTCAGTATGAGATGATACCTCATCATAGATTTGATTTACATTCCTCTAATAATGAAATTATTATTATTAGGCCTCTATGAAGACCTACAAGACCTTTTAGAACTAACACCCAAAAAAGATGTCCTTTTCATTATAGGAGACTGGAATGCAAAAGTAGGAAGTCAAGAAACACCTGGAGTAACAGGCAAATTTGGCTTTGGAATACAGAATGAAGCAGGCCAAAGACTAATAGAGTTTTGCCAAGAAAATGCACTGGTCATAGCAAACACCCTCTTCCAACAACACAAGAGAAGACTCTACACATGGGCATCACCAGATGGTCAACACCGAAATCAGACTGATTATATTCTTTGCAGCCAAAGATGGAGAGGCTCTATACAGTCAACAAAAACAAGACCAGGAGCTGACTGTGGCTCAGATCATGAAGTCCTTATTGCCAAATTGAGATGTAAATTGAAGAAAGTAGGGAAAACCACTAGACCATTCAGGTATGACCTAAATCAAATCCCTTATGATTATATAGTGGAAGTGAGAAATAGATTTAAGGGACTAGATCTGATAGATAGAGTGCCTGATGAACTATAGACTGAGGTTCGTGACATTGTACAGGAGACAGGGATGAAGACCATCCCCATGGAAAAGAAATGCAAAAAAGCAAAATGGCTGTCTGGGGAGGCCTTACAAATAGCTGTGAAAAGAAGTGAAAAGCAAAGGAGAAAAGGAAAGATATTTCCATTTGAATGCAGAGTTCCAAAGAATAGAAAGGAGAGTTAAGAAAGCCTTACTGCAATCAGCGATCAACGCAAAGAAATAGAGTACAACAACAGAATGGTAAAGACTAGAGATCTCTTCAAGAAAATTAGAGATACCAAGGGAACATTTGATGCAAAGATGGGCTCGATAAAGGACAGAAATGGTATGGACCTAACAGAAGCAGAAGATATTAAGAAGAGGTGGCAAGAATACACAGAAGAACTGTACATAAAAGATCTTCATGACCCAGATAATCACGATGGTGTGATCAGTCACCTAGAGCCAGACATCCTGGAATGTGAAGTTAAGTGGCCCTTAGGAAGCAACACTACGAACAAAGCTAGTGGAGGTGATGGAATTCCAGTTGAGCTATTTCAAATCCTGAAAGATGATGCTGTGAAAGTGCTGCACTCAATATGCCAGCAAATTTGGAAAACTCAACACTGGCTACAGGACTGGAAAAGGTCAGTTTTTATTCCAATCCCAAAGAAAGGCAATGACAAAGAATGCTCAATCTACTGTACAATTGCACTCATCTCACATGCTAGTAAAGTAATGCTCAAAATTCTCCAAGCCGGGCTTCAGCAATATGTGAACAGTGAACTTCCAGATGTCGAAGCTGGTTTTAGAAGAGGCAGAGGAACCAGAGATCAAATTGCCAACATGCACTGGATCGTTGAAAAAGCAAGAGAGTTCCAGAAAAAAACATCTATGTCTGCTTTATTGACTATGCCAAAGCCTTTGACTGTGTGGATTACAATAAACTGTGGAAAATTCTGAAAGAGATGGGAATAACAGACCACCTGACCTGCCTCTTGAGGAACCTATATGCAGGTCAGCAAGCAACAATTAGAACTGGACATGGAACAAAAGACTGGTTCCAAATAGGAAAAGGAGTACATCAAGGCTGTATATTGTCACCCTGCTTATTTAACTTCTATGCAGAGTACATCATGAGAAATGCTGGACTGGAAGAAGCACAAGCTGGAATCAAGATTTCCAGGAGAAATATCAATAACCTCAGATATGCAGATGACACCACCCTTATGGCAGAAAGTGAAGAGGAACTAAAAAGCCTCTTGATCAAAGTGAATAAGGAGAGTGAAAAAGTTGGCTTAAAGCTCGACATACAGAAAATGAAGATCATGGCATCTGGTTCCATCACTTCATGGGAAATAGATGGGGAAACAGTGTCGGACTTTATTTTTGGGGGCTCCAAAATCACTGCAAATGGTGACTGCAGCCATGAAATTAAAAGACGCTTACTCCTTGGAAGAAAAGATAGTTAGAAAGTTAGACCAACCTAGATAGCATATTGAAAGCAAAGACATTAGTTTGCCAGAAAGGTCTGTCTAGTCAAGGCAATGGTTTTTCCAGTGGTCATGTATAGATGTGAGAGTTGGACTGTGAAGAAAGCAATCCCACTGCTGGGCATACACACTGAGGAAACCAGAAGGGAAAGAGACACGTGTACCCCAATGTTCATCGCAGCACTGTTTATAATAGCCAGGACATGGAAGCAACCTAGATGTCCATCAGCAGATGAATGGATAAGAAAGCTGTGGTACATATACACAATGGAGTATTACTCAGCCATTAAAAAGAATACATTTGAATCAGTTCTAATGAGGTGGATGAAACTGGAGCCTATTATACAGAGTGAAGTAAGCCAGAAGGAAAAACATCAATACAGTATACTAACGCATATATATGGAATTTAGAAAGATGGTAACAATAACCAGGTGTACGAGACAGCAAAAGAGACACTGATGTATAAAACAGTCTTATGGACTCTGTGGGAGAGGGAGAGGGTGGGAAGATTTGGGAGAATGACATTGAAACATGTAAAATATCATGTAAGAAACGAGTTGCCAGTCCAGGTTTGATGCAGGATACTGGATGCTTGGGGCTAGTGCACTGGGACGACCCAGAGGGATGGAATGGGGAGGGAGGAGGGAGGAGGGTTCAGGATCGGGAACACATGTATACCTGTGGCGGATTCATTTTGATATTTGGCAAAACTAATAACACTTATGTAAAGTTTAAAAATAAAATAAAATTTTAAAAAAAGAAATATTAAAAAAGAAAGAAAGAAAGAAAGAAAGCTGAGCGCCAAAGAATTGATACTTTTGAAGTGTGGTGTTGGAGATAACTCTTGAAAGTCCCTTGAACTGCAGGGAGATCCAACCAGTCCATTCTGAAGGAGATCAGCCCTGAGATTTCTTTGGAAGGAATGATGCTAAAGCTGAAACTCCAGTACTTTGGCCACCTCATGTGAAGAGTTGACACATTGGAAAAGACTCTGATGCTGGGAGGATTGGGGGCAAGAGGAGAATGGGATGACAGAGGATGAGATGGCTGGATGGTATCACTGACTCAATGGACGTGAGTCTGAATGAACTCCGGGAGTTGGTGATGGACAGGGAGGCCTGGCATGCTGCGATTCATGGGGTTGCAAAGAGTCGGACACGACTGAGTGACTGAACTGAACTAAACTGAAGTGAATAATGAAAGCTGTTGAGCATCTTTTCTTTTGCTTTTTAACCATCTGTATGTTCTGTTTGGAGAAATGTCTATTTAGATCTTCTACCCGTTTTTTTTTTTTTTTTTTTATTGTGTTGTTTGATACTTTTACATTGAGATGCGTGAGCTATTTGTATATTTTGGAGATTTCTTTTATTGATTGCTTCATTTGGAAATATTTACTCCCATTCTAAATGTTGGACGTAAGTTTGAGCAATCTTCAGGAGATAGTGAAAGACAGGGAAGTCTGATGTACTACAACCCATAAAGTCACAAAGAGTTGGACATGACTTAGTGACTGAAGAATAGTCACTGAATAGCAATCTGTCTGTGGGAGAAAATATTTGCAAACAAAACAACTCATAAGGGATTATTATGCAAAATATACAAACAGGTCATACCAAGCAATATCACAAAAAACAAACAATCCAGTCAAAAAATGGGCACAAGATGTAAATAGATATTTCTCCAAAGATGACATACAGATGGCTAAAAAGTACATGAAAAGATGCTCAATATCACTATTAGTGAAATGCAAGTCAAAACTACAAAGAGCTATCACCTCCCAGCAGCCAAAGTTATCAATATCAAAAAGTCTACAAAAAATAAATGCTGGAGAAGATGTAGAGGAAAAATCCTTCTAAACTGTTGGTGGAAATGTATATTGGTACAGCCACTATGGAGGACAGTATGAAGGTTCCTTAAAAAACTAAAAATAGAGCTAGCATATGATCCTGCAATCCCACTCCTAGACATATATCTGGAGAAAACCATAATTTGAAAAGATACATGCTCTCCAATATTCACAGCACCACTATTTGCATGCTGTAGCTTAGACATGGAAACAACCTATGTGTCCACCAACAGATAGATGGATAAACAAGATGTGGTACATGTATATGTATATATAATGAAATATTACTCAGCCATATAAAAGAAGGAAATACTGCCATTTACAATGAATTGAACAAGATCAAGAAAAATAAATATCATAGATACTGCTTATATGTGAAATCTTTTTTAAAAATTGTAAAAACAAACTTATATACAAAACAGAAATAGACTCACAGACATAGAAAAGAAATATGATTACCAAAAGGGATAATGGGAGGGATACAATGTGAGTTTGGGATTAAAATATACATACTACTATATATAATATAGATAACCAGTAAGGACCTATTCTTGGAGAAGGCAATGGCACCCCACTCCAGTACTTTTGCCTAGAAAATCCCATGGATGGAGGAGCCTGGTAGGCTGCAATGCATGGGGTCGCTAGAGTCAGACACGACTGAGCGACTTCACTTTCACTTTTTGCTTTCATGCATTGGAGAAGGAAATGGCGACCCACTCCAGTGTTCTTGCCTGGAGAATCCCAGGGACGGGGAAGCCTGGTGGGCTGCCATCTATGGGGTCGCACAGAGTCGGACATGACTAAAGTGACGTAGCAGCTGCTGCAGCAGCAGCAGCAAGGATCTATTCTACAGCACAGGGAAATGCATTCAATATCTTAAAATAAGCTACCAGAGAAGAGAATGTAAGAAGGAATATTTTATACACACACACACACACACACACACACACACACACACACATACATATATATGACTGAGTAACTTTGTAGTACACCTGAAACTAATACATTATAAATCAACTATATTTTAATAAAGATTAAGAAAAGAAAAATGTCTATTCTGGTCTTCTGCCCATTTCTTTCTTTTTTTTTTTTTAATGAATGAAGCAATTTATTAACCCAGCAGCATTTGTTCTAATGTTTCCTATTTGCAGCTGAGTTTTTTTTTTGACATAGAGTTGTATTAGCTATAAATTTATTTTATATATCAGTCCCTTGTTGGTCATATCATTTGCATATATTTTCTCCCATTCAATGAGCTGTCTTTTCACTTTGTCAATGGTTTCCTTTGCTATGCAAAAGCTTTTACGTTCAATTCAGTTCCATTTGTTTATTTTTGTGTTTGATTTCTTTGCCTTAAGAGATAGATTCAAACAATATTGCTACAATTTTTGTCAAAGAACATTCTGTCCATGTTTTCATCTCGGACTTTTATGGTTTCTGATCTTGCACTTAAGTCTTCAATTAATTTTGCATGAAATGATTTTTAAAATGTTTTAATATCCTCTATTTCATTTATTTCTGCTCTGATCTTTATGATTTCTTTCCTTCTACTAACTTTAGGTTTTGTGTGTTCGTCTAGTTCCTTTAGATATAAGGTTAGATTGTTAATTTGAGATTTTTCTTGTTTCCTGAGGTAAGTTTGTATAACTTAATCTTCCCTAGTAGAACTGTTTTTCCTGCATCCCATAGATTTTGGATCATTGTGTTTTCTTTTTCATTTGCTTCCAAGTATTTTTTTTTATTTATTCTTTGATTACTTTAGTGATACATTGGTTGCTTAGTGGTATCTTGTTTAGTATCTGTCTGTTTGTTGTCGTTGTTGTTTGCATTTTTTTCCTTGTAGTTGATTTCTAGTCTCATAGTGTTGTAGTCAGAAAAGATGCCTGAAAGCATTCAATTTTCTTAATTTGCCAAGGAGTTTTTGTGGCCTAACATGTGATCTAACATGAGAATGTCCCATGCTTGTAAAGAATGTGCATTCTATTGCTTTTTGATGGAATGTTTTATATACATATACATATATATGTGCAAAAATATTGCCCAGTTGTGGATGTGACTTGTGATAGAAGCAAGGTCCAATGCTACAAAGACCAATATTGCATAGGAACCTGGAATGTTAGGTCCATGAATCAAGGCAAATTGGAAGTGGTCAAACAGGGGATGGCAAGAGTGAACATCGATCTTCTAGGAATCAGTGAACTAAAATGGACTGGAATGAGTGAACTTAACTCAAATGACCATTATATCCACTACTGTGGGGAGGAATACCGTAGAAGAAATGGAGTAGCCATCATGGTCAACAAAAGAATCTGAAATACAGTACTTGGATGCAATCTCAAAAATGACAGAATGATCTCTGTTTGTTTCCAAGGCAAACCATTCAATATCATGGGGATCCAATCCCCCAACCAGTAATGCTGAAGAAGTTGAAGTTGAACGATTCTATGAAGACCTCCAAGACCTTTTAGAACTAACACCCAAAAAAGATGTCATTTTCATTATAGGGGACTAGAATGCAAATGTAGGAAGTCAAGAAACACCTGGAGTAACAGGCAAATTTGGCCTTGGAATACGGAATGAAGCAGGGCAAAGGCTAATAGACTTTTGCCAAGAGAATGCACTGGTCATAGCAAACACCCTCTTCCAACAACACAAGAGAAGACTCTACACATGAACATCACCAGAAGGTCAACACCGAAATCAGATTGATTATATTCTTTGCAGCCAAAGATGGAGAAGCACTAGATAGTCAACAAAAACAAGACCAGGAGCTGACTGCGGCTCATATCATGAAATTCTTATTGCCAAATTGAGATGTAAATTGAAGAAAGAAGGGAAAACCACTAGACCATTCAGGTATGACCTAAATCAAATCCCTTATGATTGTACAGTGGAAGTGAAAAATAGATTTAAGGGACTAGATCTGATAGACAGAGTGCCTGGTGAGCTATGGGTGGAGGTTCATTACATTCTACAGGAGACAGGGATGAAGACCATCCCCATGGAAAAGAAATGCAAAAAAGCAAAACGGCTGTCTGGGGAAGCCTTACAAATAGCTGTGAAAAGAAGAGAAGTGAAAAGCAAAGGAGAAAAGGAAAGATATTTCCATTTGAATGCAGAGTTCCAAAGAATAGAAAGGAGAGTTAAGAAAGCCTTACTGCAATCAGCGATCAACGCAAAGAAATAGAGTACAACAACAGAATGGTAAAGACTAGAGATTTCTTCAAGAAAATTAGAGATACCAAGGGAACATTTGATGCAAAGATGGGCTCGATAAAGGACAGAAATGGTATGGACCTAACAGAAGCAGAAGATAGTAAGAAGAGATGACAAGAATAAACAGAAGAACTGTACATAAAAGATCTTCACGACCCAGATAATCACGATGGTGTGATTACTCATCTAGAGCCAGACATCCTGGAATGTGAAGTCAAGTAGGCCATAGAAAGCATCACTACGAACAAAGCTAGTGGAGGTGATGGAATTCCAGTTGAGTTATTTCAAATCCTGAAAGATGATGCTGTGAAAGTGCTGCACTCAATATGCCAGCAAATTTGGAAAACTCAGCAGTGGCCACAGGACTGGAAAAGGTCAGTTTTCATTCCAATCCCAAAGAAAGCTGAAACTAATGCACATTGCACTCATCTCACACGCTAGTAAAGTAATGCTCAAAATTCTCCAAGCCAGGCTTCAGCAATACGTGAACTGTAAACTTCCAGATGTTCAAGCTGGTTTTAGGAAAGGCAGAGGAACCAGAGATCAAATTGCCAACATCCGTTGGATCATCAAAAAAAGGAAAAAAGTTCCAGAAAAACATCTACTTCTGCTTTATTGACTATGCCAAAGCCTTTGACTGTGTGGATCACAATAACCTGTGGAAAATTCTGAAAGAGATGGGAATAATACCAAACAACCTGACCTGCCTCTTGAGAAACCTGTATGCAGGTCAGGAAGCAATAGTTAGAACTGGAAATGGAACAACAGACTGGTTCCAAATAGGAAAAGGAATACGTCAAGGCTGTATATTTTCACCCTGCTTATTTAAATTTTATGCAGAGTACATCATGAGAAACGCTGGGCTGGAAGAAGCACAAGCTGGAATCAAGATTGCTGGGAGAAACATCAATAAGCTCAGATATGCAGATGACACCACCCTTATGGCAGAAAGTGAAGAGGAACTAAAAAGCCTCTTGATGAAATTGAAAGAGGAGAGTGAAAAAGTTGTCTTAAAGCTCAACATTCAGAAAACTAAGATCATGGCATCTGGTCCCATCACTTCATGGGAAATAGATGGGGAAACAGTAGAAACAGTGTCAGAATTTATTTTTTGGGGCTCTAAAATCACTACAGATGGTGACTGCAGCCATGAAATTAAAAGATGCTTACTCCTTGGAAGGAAAGTTATGCCCAACCGAGATAGCATATTCAAAAACAGAGACATTACTTTGTCAACAAAAGTCAGTCTCAGTTCAGTTCAGTCTCTCAGTCATGTCCGACTCTATGTGACCCCATGAATCACAGTACACCAGGCCTCCCTGTCCATTACCAACACCCAGAGTTCACTCAGACTCACATCCATCGAGTCAGTGATGCCATCCAGCCATCTCATCCTCTGTCATCCCCTTCTCCTCCTGCCCCCAATCCCTCCCAGCATCAGGGTCTTTTCCAATGAGTCAAAGCTTCGCATGAGGTGGCCAAAGTACTGGAGTTTCAGCTTTAGCGTCATCCCTTCCAAAGAAATCCCAGAGCTGATCTCCTTCAGAATGGACTGGTTGGATCTCCTTGCAGTCCGAGGGACTCTCAAGAGTCTTCTCCAACACCACAGTTCAAAACCATCAATTATTCGGCGCTCAGCTTTCTTCACAGTCCAACTCTCACATCCATACATGAGCACTGGAAAAACCATAGCCTTGACTAGACAGACATTTGTTGGCAAAGTAATGTCTCTGCTTTTCAATATGCAATCTAGTTTGGTCATAACTTTCCTTCCAAGGAGCAGGCATCTTTTAATTTCATGGCTGCAGTCACCATCTGTAGTGATTTTGGAGCCCCCCAAAATAAAGTCTGACACTGTTTCCACTATTTCCCCATCTATTTCCCATGAAGTGATGGGACCAGTTGCCGTGATCTTCGTTTTCTGAATGTTGAGCTTTAAGCCAACTTTTTCACTCTCCTCTTTGACTTTCATCAAGAGGCTTTTAGGTCCTCTTCACTTTCTGCCATAAGGGTGGTGTCATTTGCATATCTGAGGTTATTGATATTTCTCCTGGCAATCTTCATTCCAGCTTGTGCTTCTTCCAGCCCAGCGTTTCTCATGATGCACTCTGTATATAAGTTAAATAAGCAGGGTTACAATATACGGCCTTGATGTACTCCTTTTCCTATTTGGAGCCAGTCTGTTGTTCCATGTCCAGTTTTAACTGTTGCTTCCTGATCTGCATACAGGTTTCTCAAGAGGCAGGTCAGGTAGTCTGGTATTCCCATCTCTTTCAGAACTTTTCATAGTTTATTGTGATCCACACAGTCAAAGGCTAGGCATAGTCAATAAAGCAGAAATAGATGTTTTTTGTGGAACTCTCTTGCTTTTTCAATGATCCAACGGATGTTGGCACTTTGATCTCCGGTTCCTCTGCCTCTTCTAAAACCAGCTTGAACATCTGGAAGTTCATGGCTCACATATTGCTGAAGCCTAGCTTGGAGAATTTTGAGCATTACTTTACTAGTGTGTGAGATGAGTGCAATTGTATGGTAGATTGAGCATTCTTTGTCATTGCCTTTCTTTGGGATTGGGATGAAAACTGACCTTTTCCAGTCCTGTGGCCACTGCTGAGTTTTCCAAATTTGCTGTCCTATTGAGTGCAGCACTTTCACAGCATCATCTTTCAGGATTTGAAATAGCTCAACTGGAATTCCATCACCTCCACTAGCTTTGTTCGTAGTGTTGCTTCCTAAGGGCCACATGACTTCACATTCTAGGATGTCTGGCTCTAGGTGACTGATCATACCATCATGATTATCTGGGTCATGAAGATCTTTTACGTACAGTTGTTCTGTGTTTTCTTGCCACCTCTTCGTAATATCTTCTGCTTCTGTTAGGTCCATACCATTTCTGTCCTTTATCGAGCCCATCTTTGCATCAAATGTTCCCTTGGTATCTCTAATTTTCTTGAAGAGATCGCTAGTCTTTCCCATTCTGTTGTTGTTCTCTATTTCTTTGCATTGATTGCTGAGGAAGGTTTTCTTTTCTCTTCTTGCTATTCTTTGGAACTCTGCATTCAGATGCTTATATCTTTCCTTTTCTCCTTTGCTTTTCACTTCTTTTCACAGCTATTTGTAAGGCCTTCCCCGACAGCCATTTTACTTTTTTGCATTTCTTTTCCATGGGGATGGTCTTCATCCCTGTCTCCTGTACAATGTCACGAACCTCCACCCATAGCTCACCAGGCACTCTGTCTATCAGATCTAGGCCCTTAAATATATTTCTCACTTCCACTGTATAATCATAAGGGATTTGATTTAGGTCATACCTGAATGGTCTAGTGGTTTTCCCTACTTTCTTCAATTTACATCTCAATTTGGCAATAAGGACTTCATGATCTGAGCCGCAGTCAGCTCCTGGTCTTGTTTTTGTTGACTATCTAGTGCTTCTCCATCTTTGGCTGCAAAGAATATAATCAATCTGATTTCGGTGTTGACCATCTGGTGATGCCCATGTGTAGAGTCTTCTCTTGTGTTGTTGGAAGAGGGTGTTTGCTATGACCAGTGCATTTTCTTGGCAAAACTCTATTAGTCTTTGTCCTGCTTCATTCCATATTCCAAGGCCAAATTTGCCTGTTACTCCAGGTGTTTCTTGACTTCCTACTTTTGCATTCTAGTCCCCTATAATGAAAAGGACATCTTTTTTGGGTGTTAGTTCTAAAAGGTCTTGTAGGTCTTCATAGAACCATTCAACTTCAGCTTCTTCAGTGTTACTGTTGGGGCATAGACTTGAATTACTGTGATACTGAATGGTTTGCCTTGGAAACGAACAGAGGTCATTCTGTCGATTTTGAGATTGCATCCAAGTACTGTATTTCAGACACTTTTGTTGACCATGATGGCTACTCCATTTCTTTTATGGGATTCCTGACCGTGGTAGTAGATATATTGGTCATCTGAGTTAAATTCACCCGTTCCAGTCCATTTTAGTTCGCTCATTCCTAGAATGTCAATGTTCACTCTTGCCATCTCCTGTTTGACCACTTCCAATTTGCCTTGATTCATGGACCTGACATTCCAGATTCCTATGCAATATTGTTCTTTACAGCATTGGACCTTGCTTTTATCTCTAGTCACATCCACAACTGGGCACTGTTTTTGCTTTGGCTCCATCCCTTCATTCTTTCTGGAGTTATTTCTCCACTGATCTCCAGTAGCATATTGGGCACCTACTGACCTAGGGAGTTCCTCTTTCAGTATCCTATCATTTTGCCTTTTCATACTGTTCATGGGGTTCTCAAGGCAAGAATACTGAAGTGGTTTGCCATTCCCTTCTCCAGTGGACCACATTCTGTCAGATCTCTCCACCATGACCCGCCCATCTTGGGTTGCCCCACAGGCATGGCTTAGTTTCATTGAGTTAGACAAGGCTGTGGTCCTAGTGTGATTAGATTGACTAATTTTCTGTGAGTATGGTTTCAGTGTGTCTGCCCTCTGATGCTCTCTTGCAACACCTACTGTCTTGCTTGGGTTTCTCTTACCTTGGATGTGGAGTATCTCTTTACAGCTGCTCCAGCAAAGTGCAGCCACTGCTCTTTACCTTGGACGAGGGGCAATTCCTCACAGCCATCCCTTCTGACCTTAAACGTGGGATAGCTCCTCTAGGCCCTCCTGAGCCCACACAGCCACCACTCCTTGGAGGTGGGGATTGCTCCTCCCAGCCATGGCCCCTGGCCTCGGCCGTGGGCTAGCTCCTCCTGGCTGTTCCTGTGCTGTCGCAGCCTGGCACTCTTCTTCTAAGGGACCTCTGTAATTTGAATGTTGTTGTGTTTGATATTGTCCCAGAAGTCTCTGAGACTAGCCTCAGTTCTTTTCATTCTTTATTCTTCTCTTCAGAAGTCATTTCCAACATTTTGTCTTCCAGCTCACTGATTCATTCTTCTGCTTCAGATAGTCTGCTATTGATTCCTTCTAGAGTGTTTTCAGTTTCAGTAATTGTGTTGCTTATCTCTGTATGTCTGTTCTTTAGTTGTTCTAGGTCTTTGTTAATTGATTCTTGCATTTTCTCCATTTTGTTTTCAAGGTTTTTGATCATCTTTGCTATCATTATTCTTAATTCTTTTTCAGGTAATTTACCTATTTCCTCTTCATTTATTTGGACTTCTATGTTTCTAGTTTGTTCCTTCATTTGTTTAGTATTTCTCTGCCTTTTCAGTTGTTTTTTTTTTTTTTTTTTTGTAATTATTTTGTTTGAGATCTCCTTTTCCCAGGCTTCAAGGTTGAATTCTTTTTTCCTTTTGGCTTCTGCCCTCCTAAGTTTGGTCCAGTGGTTTGTGTAAGCATTGTATAGGGTGAGATTTGTGCAGAGTTTTTTGTTTGTTTATGTGTGTGTGTTTCCTCTGATGAGCAAGGCTGAGTGAGGTGGTAATCCTGTCTGCTGATGACTGGGTTTGTATTTTTGTTTTGTTTGTTGTTTAGATGAGTCATAGTGCACAGGTTGCTACTGGTCTGGTGATCCCAGATCTTGTTCAAGTGATTTACTTTGTGTGATTTCTCACTATTTGATACCCCCTAGGGTTAGTTCTCTGGTAGTCTAAGGTCTTGGAGTCAGTGCTCCTGCTCCAAAAGCTCAGGGCTTGATCTCTGGAAATTTATAAATACTGTTCTTGAAACCCTTCTAAGCTGGTTGAATGGAGTAAAAAAGGAAGAGTCCATGTGACGCAGTCTGTATATGAAGGATTGTCCTGGTTTTTTTGGCTGTGCTCGGTCCTTTTTGCTGCATGGGCTTCTCTCTAGTTGCAGCAAGTGGAGGGGACTCTCCTTGCAGTGTGTGGGCTTCTCCTTGTGGTGGCTTTTCTTGTTGTGGAGAATGAACTCTCCAGTGTGCAGGCTTCAGTAGTTGTGGCTCCCAGGTTCTAGAGCACAGACTCAACAGTTGTGGTGCACAGGCTTAGTTGTTTTGTGGGAGGTTGGATCTTCTTGGACCAGGGATCAAACCTGTGTTTTTGCAGGCTGCAGTGCAATGGGTGTGTCATGTGCATGTGCTGGGGGAAGATTCCCCATTCTCAACTGGGTAAATTCCCCCTTTTGAAGTCATTCCTTTGTGCTACTTCTTTTAAGAAGTAGCCCCGATGTGAAAGAAAACTGTGTATATCTTTGAATTTACTGTAGTTGGACTTTGTCAAGGTTCTTGATTTGTAAACTTATGTCTTTCATTAGATTTGGGAAGTTTTTGAACACTATTTCTTCCAGTATTCTTTCTTTCCCTTCGTTTCTCATTTCTCCCTCTAAGATTCCCATAGTGTGTGTGTTGGTTGCTTGATTTACTTCAGGTCCCTTCAGTTCTGTTCGCTTTTCATTATCATTTTTTCTTTCCACTTTATAAATTTCACAATTTATAAATTTCAATTGGTCTACCTTTAATTCACTGACTCTTATTTCTCCATGATTAAATATGCTATTGAATCCCTCAGTTGAATTGTTTTTCAGTTTCTCTGCTTTTTAACTCCAGAATTTCTATTTAGTTCTTTTTAATAATTTGTTTATTGATGTTCAAAACATTTTGATTACATTTTCTTCCTGATTCTCTTTAGTTTTTTTTCTCCATGTTTTCCTTTAGCATTTTGATCATATTTAATATAGTTGTGTTGAAGTCTTTGTTTAATAAGTCTCATATCTTAACTTCATTTCTGTCCATCAATTTTATTCTTTTGAATAGGCCATACTTTCCCATTGCTTTGTACATCCTGTCATTTTGTTGTTGTTAAAAACTGAACATTTGATTGTTGTAATATGGTAACTCTAACAATCTTTCTCAGGGTTTACTGTGTTGTTGTAGCCTTTGTTGGAAGGCTGGAGTAATCCATATGTTCAGTGATTACTCAAAGTTATTTTTGAAAAGATTGTATTCCTTGTCATGAATGGTCTCTGCAGTCTCTATTCCTTTAGCTCTGGTTTTACTAGTGTTTTGACAGATTTCCTTGAATGCTAGGAGCTAAAAACAAAATTAAATGCCAATGATAAAAGAAAAGCACCCTGAGGATTCTCCTGGTGGTCCAGTGGTTAAGAATCCACCTTGCAATGCAGGAGATACTGGTTCAAACCCTGGTCCAAGGAGATCCTACATGCCTCAGTAAACTAAGCCTGTGTGCCACAACTATTGAAGCATGTATGCCTAGAGCCTGTGCTCTGCAGGGCTCAACGTCACTGCAATGAGAAGCCCATGCTTGCCACAACTAAAGAAAGCCCACAAGCAACAACAAAGAGCCAGCACAGCCAATAAATAAATAAATATTTTAAAAAATAGAATATGCCTTACAATGCAGGAGACGTGGGTTCAATCACTCGTCAGGGAACTAAAATTCCACATGCCATAAAGAAACTAAGTTTGCATGCTACAAATACTGAGCCTGTACATGTCACAACTTACAGAGTCCATATACCACACCAAAAGTTCCTGCATGACACATGGAAGATCCTGTGTGCTGCAACAAAGACCTAATGCAGCTCAATAAATATTTTTAAAAAGAAGAAGAAAAAAGAAAAAGCAGCCTCTTTCAAAACAAAACCAAACCCTAAACACTTCTCTCAGTCCTTACAGATTGGTTTTGTGCTGGGGCAATCTAACACTTAGTCAGGTTTATGCTAAGCCTGTGGTGAAACTTAGTGTTATCTGAATTCTAAGTTAGGCAAAATAGAGACAAGTTGCTTGCATTAGTCCTTCAAGTAGAGCTCAGAAAACTTAGAACAGACACATATAATACTTTGCAAATAAAGTATTATCTGCTCCCTCTAACCAGAGACCAGGATCCCACAGTGGGAGCATGAGCTTTTACCACTCTAAGACTGCTACCAGTGCTTGTCAGCATAAAGTAATATGCGCTCCTCTCCCCCTTTCCCTCTCTTCCCCTCTCGCCTTCCACCTCCCCCTCCCTTACTGAGACTCACTGCCTCCACTACTGCTGTGCCACAGCTGCAGCTGGAACCAGCATACAGCCATGGCTGAGAACCCCAGCTTGGAGAACCACCTCATCAAGAGCTTTAAGAATAAGAGCCTCGATGTGGAGACAATGTGAAGATACAGAAATGAAATGACTGTTCAACTGCAAAAGAACAAAAGAGATGAACAATTACTGAAAAAAGAAATGTTCCCCAAGAAAAAATTTAGAAGATTCAGATGCTGATTCTGATTTTAAAGCACACAATATAATACTAGAAACTATAATGCAGAATGCTACAAGTGATAAATACTCAGTGGCCCAGTTGAGTGCTATACAGGCTGCAAGAAAACTTTTATCCAGTGACAGAAATCCACCAGGTGATGATCTAATAAAACCTTGGATTTTACCAATTCTAGTGAAGTGTCTAGAAAGGGATGATAATCCTTCATTACAGTTTGAAGCTGTATAAGTGTTAACTAATATAGCATCAGGAAGTTCTGCATAGACTCAAACTATTATACAGTTTAATACTGTACCTCTTTTTCTAAGACTTCTCCTTTCAGCCACATCAGAATGTTTGTAAGCAAGCAGTATGGGCTTTGGGGAATATTGCAGGTGATGATCCTCAGAGTAGAGATTATGTCATGTTCACTGAGAGTTGTCAAAATTATTCTGTCTTTTATCAGTCCCTCCATTCTTATTGCCCTCTTTTGGAATGTCTCATGGATTATTTTCAGTCTCTGCAGAAATAAGGACCGATTCCATCACCTATGGAGACAGTCTGGAGATTTTGCCAGCATTGTGTGTCTTAATATATCATATGGACATGAACACTCTTGTGAATACTGTTTGGGTGCTGTCACATCTGATAGATGGAATTAAAGAGCAGATACAGATGGTTATTGATTCAAGGGCTGTGCCATTTCTTGTGTCCCTTCTGAGCCATCAGGAAATGAAAGTTCAAACAGCAGCACTGAGAGCAGTTGGCAACACAGTGACAGGTGCCAACGAGCAGACCCAGGTTGTTCTCAACTGCAATGTCCTGTCACACTTCCCAAATTTCTTATAACATCCAAAGAAGAAGATAAATAAGGAAGCAGTGTGATTCCTTTCCAACATTACAGCAGGCAACCAGCAACAAGTTCAAGCTGTAATAGATGTTGGATTAATCCTATGATTATTTATCAGCTTGCTAAGGGGGACTTTGGAACACAAAAGGGAGCTTTGGGGGCAATTAGCAACTTAATGATAAGTGGCAAAAAATATCAAGTTGAGTACTTTGTACAGCACAATACCACCATTATCTAATTTACTTTCAGTAAAAGATTCTCAAGTTGTTCTAGTGGTTTTAGATGGTCTATAATGGCTAGTGATGAAGCAAGCATGATAGCTGAAGTAATAAAGAAAGCAGTGGTTTGGAGAAGTTTTACACCAATATGAAAATGAAGACATATATTTAGCATTGGAAATCATAGATCAGTATTTCTCCGGCAACGATATTGATGAAAATCCTAGATTCATTGTGAAGCAACACAAGGAGTTACTTACAACTTTGATCCAACAGTCAACCTTCAAACAAAAGAATTTATTTTTGAGTTCAATTGAGTGCAGCATCTTTCCCACATTCAGTATGAAGCACCACCAGATGGCTACCAAATGACAAGAACAACAACTACAAAAGGCTCCAAAATATACATGCCCCCTTGTTTTGATGCTTCTAAAGCAAGCCATGTGTCAATCACTCTGCAAATGCCACAAGTCACTATAAAGGCATATGATTGCCTAAACTGTTTTAGAATTCTCCTTTAACAACCTCAACTACCCTATTTTCCCTGTCCCCTGGTGCCACATGCTGACAAATGCAGTATCCAGTTTAGAATATTCTGAGATGGTGGCTTTGCTATTCCAGAGAATAGCAAAGAGAGATTTTAAAAAAGCCTTCCTCGGTGATCAATGCAAAGAAATAGAGGAAGACAATACAAAGGGAAAGACTAGAGATCTCTTCAAGAAAATTAGAAATACCAAGGGAACATGTCATGTAAAAATGGGCACAATAAAGGACAGAAATGGTATGGGCCTAACAAAAGCAGAAGATATTAAGAAGAGGTAGCAAAAATACACAGAAGAATTATACAAAAAAGATATTTATGACCCAGATAACCATGATGGTATGATCACTCACCTAGAGCCAGACATCCTGGAATGCAAAGTCAAGTGGCCCTTAGGAAGCAACACTACAAACAAAGCTAGTGGAGGTGATGGAATTCCAGTTGAGCTATTTCAAATCCTGAAAGATGATGCTGTGAAAGTGCTGCACTCAATATGCCAGCAAATTTGGAAAACTCAGCACTGGCCACAGGACTGGAAAAGGTCAGTTTTCATCCCAATCCCAAAGAAAGGCAATGTCAAAGAAGGCTCAAGCTACCACACAATTGCACTCATCTCACACACTAGTAAAGTAATGCTCAAAATTTTCCAAGCCAGGCTTCAAAAGTATATGAACCATGAACTTCCAGATGTTCAACCTGGATTTAGAAAAGGCAGAGGAACCAGAGATCAAATTGCCAACATCCATTGGAACATTGAAAAAGCGAGAGAGTTCCAGAAAAACATCTATTTCTGCTTTATTGACTATGCCAAAGCCTTTGACTGTGTGGATAACAACAAACTGGAAAATTCTTCAAGAGATGGGAATACCAGACCACCTGACCTGCCTCTTGAGAAATCTGCATGCAGGTCAGGAAGCAACAGAAGTGGACATGGAACAACAGACTGGTTCCAAATCAGGAAAGGAGTACATCAAGGCTGTATATTGTCACCCTGCTTATTTAACTTATATGCAGAGTACATCATGAGAAACGCTGGGCTGTATGAAGCACAAGCTGGAATCAAGATTGCCAGGAGAAATATCAATAACCTCAGATGTGCAGATGACACCACCCTTATGGCAGAAAGTGAAGAAGAACTAAAGAGCCTCTTAATGAAAGTGAAAGATGAGAGTGGAAAAAGTTGGCTTAAGAGACACTGATGTATAGATCAGTCTTATGGACTCTGTGGGAGAGGGAGAGGGTGGGGAGATTTGGGAGAATGGCATTGAAACATGTATAATATCATGTATGAAACGAGTCACCAGTCCAGGCTGGATGCACGATACTGGATGCTTGGGGCTGGTGCACTGGGACGACCCAGAGGGAGGGTATGGGGACGGAGGAGGGAGGAGGGTTCAGGATGGGGAACACAGGTATACCTGTGGTGGATTCATTTCAATATTTGGCAAAACTAATACAATATTGTAAAGTTTAAAAATAAAATAAAATTAAAAAAAAAAAACATTCAGAAAACTAAAATCATGGCATCTGATCCCATCACTTCATGGCAAATAGAAGGGGAAACAATGGAAACAGTGACAGACTTTATTTTTGGGGGCTCCAAAATCACTGAAGACGGTGACTGCAGCTATGAAATTAAAAGATGCTTGTGCCTTGGAAGAAAAGTTATGACCAACCTTTATGTCATATTTGAAAGCAGAGACATTACTTTGCCAACAAAGTTTCATACAGTCAAAGCTTTGGTTTTTCCAGTAGTCATGTATGGATGTGAGAGTTGGATTATAAAGAAAGCTAAGCACTAAAGAATTGGTGCTTTTGAACTGTGGTGTTGGAGAAGACTCTTGGGAGTCCCTTGGACTGCAAGGAGATCCAACCTGTCCATCCTAAAGGTAATCAGTCCTGAATGTTCATTGTAAGGCCTGATGCTGAAGCTGAAACTCCAATACTTTGGCCACCTGATGCAAAGAACTGACTTATTTGAAAAGGCCCTGATGTTGGGAATGATTGAAGGTGGGAGGAGAAGGGGATGACAGAGGATGAGATGGTTGGATAGCATCACTGACTCCATGGACATGAGCTTGAGTAAGCTCCGGAATTTGGTGAGGTACAGGGAAGCCTGGTGTGCTGCAGTCCACAGTTGCTGCAGTCCAAAGAGTTTGACACGACTGAGTGACTGAATTGAACTGAAGTGAGGTGGTGGCATGTCAGCTGCCCACTTGGTATTCCTTTGGGAAATTGTGTGCTGTGGATCAAGACGCTTTTGTATGACACATAACACACGTTGGGAGAATTTAAAGAGGTGCAGTCTGATCTGAAGCCCATCATTGTCCTCTATAAACATATTTTCATACTCTTTTAAGTGGAACAATGGATTTTAAAGTACAAATCAAATGATTTTCATTGGTGGAACTGACACAAAAAAAAGTAACTTAAAACAAAAAACACTTGTTTATTGATTAAACTGATAAGTTTAAGAAGCCCTACTTCATCTACCAGTAATTGATGCTTTTATTATCTGCCTCACAAGCTAGGGTTCAAGGAATAACTTTAGCTATGCATGGTAATGTTTTTGCTGTTATACCTAATTTTTGGGAACAGTAAGCCCTATTTTACCATTCACTTCACCCTGTGTGTTCTTACTGTTTTGAAGTAATCAAATGTTGTGCATGGTATTTTACTTAAGCTGCAACCTGTTACAGACTTGAATTTCTGTTTAAGTTGAAAGCAAGAGTCCTTGACTATAAAGGAAAAAAATAAAAAACACAAAGCTCAAAGAAAGAAAAAAGCTGCCACAATACCCAGGAAGGGGTGGGGCAAGGGCATGCAAATGCACCACAAAACTCTCCTATTTGCAGTTGTCTTTTTCTTGATTTAGTGTCCACTTGATTGCCAGAAATATTTGACTGATTTTCAGAGCTCTGACAAAGTTGGCTCTGACAGTTTCTGCTTATTTTTTGATGTTTCTGTGGAGAAATGAGAGCTAGGAATTGTCTACTCTGTTGTTTTGTTATATGATCTATAATTTTTTAAACAATAGCTTTATTGAGATATATTCAAGTACTATCAACTTTACCTTTTAAAATGTACAGTTCAGTGGGCTTTGTATATCACAGAGTTTTGCAATCATCATCATTATCTTAATTTCAAACATTTTCATCACCATAAAAAGTGACTTTATCAGTCCCTTTCCATTCCACCCCTCCTCGAGCTCTAGCCAACGACTAGTCCAATTTCTGTCTCTATGGATTTGTCTTTTCTGAATATTTCATGTCAATAGAACCATGCATTATGTGGTCTTTTGTTACTGACTTCTTTCACTTAGTATAATTTTACGTGGCTTATCCATGCCATAATATGTATCAGTACTCTACTCCTTTAAAAAAAAATAACTCTTATTTTTGAGATAGTGGTAGATTCACATGCAGATATAAGAAATAAGACAGAGGTATCCTCTGCAGTATTTTCCTAGTTACCTACAACTGTAGTTCAATATCATAACCAGGATGTTGACATTGATACAGTTAAAGTACAGAATATTTCCATTACTACAAGGACCCCTCATGTTGTCCTGTTATATTATAGCCACACTCACCACTCTCCTAATTCCACCCTATTCTTAATCTCTTGTAGCCTTTTACCTGTTTTCCATAGATATAATTTTGTCATTTCAGGAATGTTAAGTGAATATAATTTTACAATTGTAGCTTTGGAGACTGACTTTTTTCACACAGCATAATTCTTCTGTTGTTGAGGTTCATACATTGTTGTTGTGTGTATTAATAGTCCATTCCCTTTTTATTGCTGATTTGTATTCCATATTATGGATACACCATAGTGTGTTCAACCATTCACCCACTGAAGGACATTTGGTTGGTTTCCAATTTGGGGCTACTATGAACAAAGCCATTATGAACTTTCATGCACAGGTTTTTGTGTGAACAGAAATTTTCACTTATCTGAGATAAATGACCAAGTGTAATTGCTGGGTCACATGGTAGTTGCGTTTTTAATTGTATAAGAAACTGCCAAACTTTCAGAGTTATGCCATTTTGAATTCATACCAGCAATGTATGAGTGATTCAGTTTCTTCATCATTGTCAGCATTTGGTGCTGTCACTTTTTTACTTTAGACATTTTTGTGGGTTTAAGGCAATGGCATCCCACTCCAGTACTCTTGCCTGGAAAATCCCATGAACAGAGGAGCCTGGTAGGCTGCAGTCCATGAGGTCGCTAGGAGTGGGACACAACTGAGCGACTTCCCTTTCACTTTTCACTTTCATGCATTGGAGAAAGAAATGGCAAACCACTCCAATATTCTTGCCTGGAGAATCCCAGGGACAGGGGAGCCTGGTGGGCTGCCATCTATGGGTTGCACAGAGTCGGACACGACTGAAGCAACTTAGCAGCAGTAGCAACAGTGATATCTCATTATATAACCTGAGCTTTTTCATAGTGTCCACCTCAACGGAGTTCATATGAGAGTTCATGTGTGTAAAGTGTATAGCATAGTTAGGTAATGCCACCTATAGTTATCACAAAAATGTCAATGATATCGTCCCCATCCTCAAAATAGTCATTATCTTATGGGAGAAAAAGACATGGGAACACATAATGTCAAACAATATCAATCCAGATGACATTAGATGGAGGCGGCATTAATCAGAAATTATAAGATTCCAGACTGGGGATAAAAGATGGTTAAGGAAGATTTCCTAGGAAAGGTGATTTTTAGCTAAATTCTGAAGAACAAGTTAGTTTAGCTAAGCAAAGGGAGGGGTGGCATGGATGCATTTCCAATAGATAGTACATATGGGGAGTATGGTGGTCAGAAGTTTAATATGGCTATGATATATGAGATTGCAGTGAAGAAAAGTCATAGATGAGGCTGGGGGAAAGCAGTGAGGGATCAAGCAGGGACTTACTACAAAATGGAGCTTAGAATTAATCTCATAGGTACTAGGGAGCCACGAAATCCCCAGGAGTGACATTTGGCCAGATTGGAGACTTTTATGGTGCCCTTCATCTCCTAAGGCTTCTTGCTCAGATTCTTGTTGTCAAGGAACTGGCTAATTTCTGGGTCTCTGATGGGCTGGCCATGCTCCCTTTTCAATGGTTTCTTACAAAAAGCTCCCTACATGTTAGACATATTTATAATTCCTCCCCAACCCATCACCAAACAAAGCCCAAACATGGCCATAAACACATCATTAATCACATCTCAGTTCTTATTAAGACAATAAATGTAGGTTTCCATTTTTAACCCCCTGCTCCAGTTTCCCATTTTTCCCCAGGCTTCTTTCAGGATTTCTTGCTTTCTCCTCCTGTTTCTGCCCTAGCAAAATTCAGAAAATCTGTGTTGCCTCATCTGTACCAGGAAGTGTGTTTGCTTTAATGGTCTGGCATTCCCAAAAACTATTTGTAATAATTGGAACTCTTCTCACACTTGTAGATTCTTTATTTTCTTTTAATTTATTTTTTTAATTTATTGACTGTTCTGGGTCTTCGTTGCTGAACACAGGCTTTTACTAGTTGCGGTGAGCAGGGGCTGCTCCCAAGGCTTCTCCTTGTGGTGGCTTCACTGTAGAGTATGTTGTAGAGTATGGGCTCTAGGGCACGCAGGCTTCAGTAGTTGTGGTAGATGAGCTTAGCTGCTTCACAGCATGTGAGATCTTCTAAGACCAGGGATCAAATCCAGGCTTTGGCAGGCAGATGCTTAACCACTTTTGCTGAAGCTGAAGCTTCAATACTTTGGCCACCAGATGTGAAGAGCCAACTCAATGAAAAAGACCATGGTGCTGGGAAAGATTGAAGGCAAAAGGAGAAGGGGGGTGACAGAAGATGAGATAAGTTTAGGTAGCATCACCAACTCAATGGACATGAATTTTAACAAACTCCAGGAGACAGTGGAGGACAGAGCAGCCTGGTGTACTGAAGTCTATGGAATCACAAAGAGTCAGACACAACTTAGCAACTGAGCAACAACAGTCTTGACCACTGAACCACCTGGGTATTAGAAACACTTGTAGTTTCTAATGGTTTATTCTCTTGTCAACATCATGAGTACTCTGGCAAGATGGATATTAGCTCTATTTTATTAAAAAGGATGCTGAATTTCAAAAGGATAAAGTCACATACTGAAGCTCACACTGTTTTAGGGCAAAGTTGGGCCTTAAGCCTATGTGATCCAATGCCTTACTAGTAGATTAGACACCCCTTCTTCACTTTCTTGGCCAAATCTCTTTGTTCTCTCCCTACTGGTCCTTGCAACCCCCAAAGGACAGGCTTTGGCTTGAAAGTTTCTACTTCTTGTCCAAGGACTCTGACAAAATGATTGAAAATAGGCACTCAGAGAGACATCAAAACAGGTCCAGAAGGAAAGCATACCATTTCATCACTGTACACTAGCCCCTAGATCCATGGTGGCACATCAGGGGAAAACCTTTAAAGGCCTCAAATGTTGAACAGATTCTGCTCCCCTTGCCAATATGTAATTCAAAATAAAAACAATAAGGTGTTGAAATCACTGTACAGAAGTTAATTAATATTTGGAGTGTTTTTAATATCAAATAGGAAAGTGTTCTCATTTTAGAGGTCATTTTTTTGTACACTGGCTTTGAGGGTGACTATTTATTGGCCCATCTGCACTACATGGTAGGTATGAGTTCCTGATGACAATAGTGTGCAAATATGAGGCCTGTTTGGGCTGACTGCCAAGCTTGCCTTGGTCCTTCTGTCTGTCACGGCCTCTGGGAGGCCCTGTTAGTTCCCACCCTGAAGAACTGGATTTTGTAGGGACTGTCTCCTGGACTCAGTTCAGGCTTCTAGACACAAATGGTTGGCTTGATGCAGGAGTTTAGGACAGCTCCAGGGACTGAGGTTCACTCTTTTCCCTGGCTCCCACTCTGTTTTTCTCTGCCTGTTTCTGACTATATATATCCCTTTCCCTCTTTCTCTTTGCTTTTTTATTGTCCTCCCTATTTATTCATATCTCTGAGTCTTTATCCTTCTTTGCCCTAGTCTCTCAGACTCTTTATCCTTTTCTTTTATCCTTTCTGTCTCCTTCCTTGTCATTCTGTCTTCCTCTATTTTCCTCATATACCAATCTTCCTTCCTTTGCTTTTTGATCTCTGTGTATGTGTGTCTTGGTCTCATCATCTCCACCTTTGTCTTGTTTTCTTTCCCATTCCAGAGCCCACTGCTGCTGCTGCTAAGTCACTTCAGTCGTGTCTGACTCTGTGCGACCCCATAGACAGCAGCCCACCAGGCTCCCCCGTCCCTGGGATTCTCCAGGCAAGAACACTGGAGTGGGTTGCCATTTCCTTCTCCAATGGAGGAAAGTGAAAAGTGAAAGTGAAGTCGCTCAGTCGTGTCCAACCCTTAGCATGGACTGCAGCCTACCAGGCTCCTCCATCCATGGGATTTTCCAGGCAAGAGTACTGGAGTGGGGTGCCATTGCCGTCTCTGCCCAGAGCCCACAGGGAGTTTTAAAGAGGATAAGTTGCTATATTTTGGGCTTTCTCTCTAGAGGAGTTAGGGATGAAGACTTAGGGCTAAGTTTGAACTTCTCAAATGTGGATTGGGCCCTACAAGGAGATAACTAAAGCAGGAGGGAAAAGTGGCTTATTCAGTAATAGAA
The DNA here is from genome assembly GCF_029378745.1 of Bos indicus. Taxonomy (NCBI): domain Eukaryota; kingdom Metazoa; phylum Chordata; class Mammalia; order Artiodactyla; family Bovidae; genus Bos; species Bos indicus. The sequence goes on along the minus strand of NC_091789.1, from coordinate 102,642,509 downwards.
TGGAGGCTGGGGTGGGAACTTGGCAAAGACTGTGAGTTCCAATGTTCAGTCAGTGTCCTGGCCCTGTGCTCTCTGACTGAATCCTTGAGGCTATTTTTGGAAGCTTTCAAAATCTCCCAGAAGACTCCTACCCTTTCCAATCAGCCTGGGCTGTCAGAGGATTCATTGATGATAGAAGAACTGAGACATGCCTGCCTTCTGTCTTTCCTGAGCTCTAACTAGCCCTGAGAAAACAATAATATCACTGCCCCAGAGTGGGGTGTCATGGAGAGAGAGGGGAGTAGTGGCAATTCATGATGAGATAGCCAGGGAGCACGATGGAGGTGATACAGCACCTCAAACCCCAAGATGCCAAAGTATCCCATCTAGAGATCAGCTGGTCTTGCTCCCTCAATATGTATACATGGGGAAAACTGGAAGGGGCACTATTAATATTTCTCTTAAAAGAAGGGAGAAAAAAGAAATCTCTTAGATCCATTTCTGTCACCTCTGCCTTAGCTTATTATCTTTGTCATAGATTGTTGCAATAGCATAGTTTTTCTGCTTCTAGACTCTCTCTGGGCAATCTAGCCTCCTTATTTTCCAGACAAGCGTATCATAATTTGGGGTTGAGGTGGGATTGCAGGAGTGTGTCACACCTGCTTAAAGCCTTCACCAGCTCCCCAGTACCTACTGGATAAAATCCAAAATTCCTTAGCTAGATATATAAGCCTAACCCTGTTTGTTAGCCCCCACTGACCTTTCTAAATTATTCTCTTACTTGTTATACTTCCCTTTGAAATGTTCAAACTCCCTGCCACTTTCCATATTCTCCTAACCTGACATTCTCTCTTTCACCTCTCCCAACATCCACCTCTTCCTCCAAAAAAGTTAACACATTTCTACAGGTAGAAATTAAAATAGCTTATTGAATACCTACTTTCTGTCAGGCACTGTGCTGGGTGTTGGAAGTGTACAGTGAATGAGACCAGAGCGGGAGGACACAGGTGGCAAATAGTTAATAAACATAAAGAACACATGGTAGTCCTCTCATTTTATGGATGAGGAAACTGGGTCTCAGAGAGAGAATATGATTTGGCCATGACACACAGCTAGTGCTGAGATCCCAAATGCAAATTTGATCCCAAATGCTAACTTTAACTTTGGTACTATTTCCACTATTTCTACTACCTACCTACCTGATCCTGCTGCCTGCAAATCATTTCCTTCACCTACCTATCTTAGCTCTCAAAATTATTACTCCATTAGAAAAGTACTCTTGTGCAGTAGCATTTGCTTCCAAGAATCCCCTATTAACATGTCAAGGCAGCATACCTAGAAGCCTGAGAACACATAGCACTTCTCAGTTTATGAGCTTCAATGTAGCAGTCACCTAGCAGGAAACAGAGGAAAGTGGATGCCAGATGCTGAATTCTGATGGAAGGCAGAAGAAAGGTGTGGTAGTCAGAATAAGGGCTTAAGTGTATTAGAAACAAATATAGATTAAAATTTTTATAAACTTGACAGGATAAAACAGAAATAATAAAACAAATATTGATAAGGTTGACAATAGAAAAAATTTGCATTGTGAAAAATTAAAGTCAAAAGACAAAGGAAAAACTGATGACATATTTGTAAGATATTTGACATATAAGGGAGTGATACCCTTAAACTATAAAGGAATTTTTTAAATCAATAATAAAAAGAGAACACCTCAGGGAAAACTGAACAAAGGAAATGAATCAATTTATAAAAGAAGAAACATAAATGACTAACTTAACATTAAAAGATGCTCAACCTCACTAGTAATTATATAAATGTAAATAAAGATGAAGGGACTGTTTTGTGTAGCATATTGGCAAAGATTAAATTGACTGATACCCAGTCTTGGTAAGCATGTGAGGATAAAAGTACTCGCATGCACTGCTCATGAAATGAAAGCTAGAACAATCTTTGAAGATTATTTGGTGACATGTATCAAAATTTTAAAGTTGCTTACCTTTTTACTCACTGAGGAATAAATGTGGACTAGACTGCAGAGGTATATGCATAAAGTTATTCATTACAATGTTGTTTGATAATACAAAATGAAAAACAACCCAAGTGCCCTTTGATAGCAGAATGCGCAAACTATGGTACATCATGCAATGAAACACTATGCAACCACTTAAAAATGATGAAATAGATTTATATTAGTTGATATAAAAAGATGCCCATGAAATACTTTTGAGTGAATAAAAATCAAATTATAAATTAGCATGTAAAGAGTGTAAATTATGGTTGGTGTGTGTACACCTCTCTCTCTCCAGCTTTGTGGTTGTTATTGTTCAGTCATGTCCGACTCTTTGCGACCCCATGGTCTGTATCATGCCAGGCTTCTGTCCTTCACCATACCCCAGAGTTTGCTCAAATTCATGTCCATTGAGTTAGTGATGCCATCCAACCATCTTGTCCTCTATTGTCACCTTCTCCTCCTGCCTTCAATCTTTCCCAGCATCAGGGCCTTTTCTAATGAGTCAGCTCTTCCCATCAGGTGGCCGAAGTATTGGAGTTTCAGCTTCAGCATCAGTCCTTCCAATGCATATTCAGGGTTGATTTCCTTTAAGATTGACTGATTTGATCTCCTTGCAGTCCAAGGGACTCTCAAAAGTCTTCTCTAACACCACAGTTCAAAAGCATCAATTCTTCAGTATTAAGCCTTCTTTATGGTCCAACTCTCACATCCATACATGACTACTGGATAAACCATAGCTTTGACTAAACGGACTTTGGTCTATTTCCTTCGTCACAGACACATGAGCTTTTTGATCATTGTACAAGGCACTACAAATTTATATATATATATATATATATATATATATATACACTGGACTATATTAAGAGAAATATTATTTTTAGAAGAAATTTATCTGTACATTGGGCAAAGTCCTCTAGGGTCCAGCTTCAGGCATGGTATGTTAACAGGCACGCAGACAAATGATAAATTAGAGTCTATCCAGAAGGACATAAGTAGGTTAGAAGGGACACAACTCAGGGAAATTAGGTGAAGGTGCTGGAAACAGAGAGGATAAAAATTCCAGGGAAACTGATTCTGGTTTAAATAAAAGAAACTCTTCAAATGCCCTAGTTCTCTTATGATTGAGCAGGATGTCTAGCTAGGGATGGGAAGTGAGCTTTTCACCACTGGAGGTATGTAAGAAGAGGGTTAGGGAGTCAGATGGCTTCCAAGTCAGTTCTCTTAGAGTTTTTGAGAATCTCAGACCTGACAAATATTGTGGACCTGCACTACCTGCCTGAGACTGATGGGAAAGGCAAGGGTGGGAGTCCCTGAGAATTAAGCCTAATGGGATTTGCAGTGAGTTAGAGCAAAGACCATGATCAGCCTGGCTTCCCACTCCCTGACCCTTAGAGAGATCTCCCCTTACCTCTCCAAGCCTCTCCTCCCCACCAGCCCCTCTTTTTTTCTACAGCATCTGACCAGTGGGAATTGCAGGGCTTCCAACAAGGAGACTGGAACTCCTACAGCTCTTCCCTCCTTGGTGTCAATTCAGTTCAGTTCAGTCGCTCAGTCGTGTCTGACTCTTTGCGACTCCATGGACTGCAGTACACCAAGCTTCCCTGTCCATCACTAACTCCTGAAGCTTACTCACACTCATGTCCATCGAGATCTTGGGGTCAGAGAGTTTAATTGGCTCCATTGTTAGGCTGAATAGGTAGGCTATTACCTAGGTGGTGTGAACCCAAGGGCACTAGGCAGATCCTCTTGTTTTAAGAGACCTCCCCAATATCTGAGTTTTCACCCTTAGTGTTTCGTCCTTTGAATCTTGAATGCTTTCCAAAGTTCCTTTGCAAAAATGCCAGTAATTCCACGAAGGGGATCACCTTAAGCTGCCAGGAAAAGGCAAAGAGGGGGAAGAGCTTCTGCATTCTGCAGAGAGCCTCTTCTGAGTGTCTTGAGAAGTTTTGTACACTGGGAAGCTAAGCAAAGCAGAAGAGGGGAAGACGACTTTGAAGAGAAATTTTTCTATCCACGGGCCCAATCTACTGTGTGGTTAAAACTTAGAAGAGCTAGACTCAGTAGCTCCTAGGCCTCACCCAGAGAACTTTTAAAAATACTGATGCCCAGATTTCACTCAAGCACAGAAGATTCTGACTTAATTGGTCTAGGGTGGGGTGCAAGCATATTTATTTTTGCAAATCTTCCCAAGTGATTCTAATAAGCAGCCAGGACTGTGAACCAAGTTAAGAAGAGCCCTGTCAGATATAATCTAGTGTGGGAGAGAACAAACAGGGTTAGATCTGCCTCCTGGTTCTCAGTAGTACAAAACCATGGGGAAGGGAAAGTACTAGCTCTCTGCTCCCCAGCTATACCCCTTGCCTCAAGGGTGATTAGAGGCAGGTGGGCTAGTTACTTGTATAGGTGACCAAACTTTCTGGTTTTCCTGGGACTTTTTTGGTTTTAAAACTGAAAGTCCCACATCCCCAGCAAATTGGAAAAGTTGGTCACCCTACACAGGCTGAATGAAAGTATTTAAACCTTAAGTCACTTATTTGAGCACAGACTGGGACAACCATTACTTTCTGTCCCTCAGTTTTCTTTTCTATGAAACAGGGCTAGCCTTTGAATGCTTATACTGACTCTCTCACTGCCTGTTGTAAAATGAAATAGCGTTAGTAAAAGGGCCCAGTGATCTGTAAAGCACTCCACACACTACTGGATGGAATGTTATAAATAACAAGCACTACCTGCCAGGTTGTAAAGGTCATAAGATTCTTGCCAGTTAAATCTGTTGTGTACAATGTGGTGATGGGCTGGTTCTCATTTATCCTTTTCTTCTCCCTCATGTGTTTCTTTACCTCTTCCTTCAATGTTTAAAAAACGTTGTCTAGGATATCAGAGGTGGAAAGTATTTCAGACACCTTTCAGTCCTATCCCACCATTAAACAGCTGTAGAGAGAGAGACCTAGGAGGTAAAATGACTGATCCAAGATCATCATCCAATGCCAGAGCTGGGATTCAAACTCAGAACACCATGATGCCCAGCCCCTTTATTCCAGAGTTATGTGACATTGCCCAACAACTTCCCAGACCCCCCTAAGTCCATATGTTCTTTTTGAGGGCACTGTGTTTAATTTTTCCCACAAGCACTGAGTACAAAGAGAAAAGGAAGCTCAAGGGACTATGGGAGTTCAAGACAGGGGAACCCTCTCAGATAAGATGAGCTGAGACTAGAAGAAAAGTAATAGCTCTTCAGGCAAACAGGGGGGTAGGGGGTGAGGGAAGCCAGTAGGGAAAGGGCATTTTAGGCAGTGGGAAAAGCAGACCCAATGGCCCAGAGGAATCAAAATTGTCCAGTGGTTGGTATGGCTAGAAAGCATGGTAATCAGTAGCTAGACAGATGAGACTGGTCATACATACCCTGGTAAGGGGTTTTAACTTTAGCTATAGATGTCAGAACACCACTCTTCAGTTTTAAACTTGGGTCAGGTATTTAACTCTCTTTAACCAATTGTAACACTAGGATGAATAGAGAGGGATTAATAAAAACAATGTGAGACTTAGCATTATCCTCAATCTCAGAACAAAACACTCACTTTCCTGGCCCAAGTTGCTGAGTAATGGAATGACACCTAACCCTTACTCACCCCTGGAATACCGGGCTGGGAGGAGGCCCAGCTCCTGTGTGGAGGTTCAGCCCCTTAGTCCCACCCTCCCCTGTCTGGGCTGAGTTTAGGCTAAGCCAGGTAGACTCTGGGCCCAGGCTGGCTGGTCTTCAGGCTGTCCCTCAAAGAGTATGCTTTCCAGGTTGCTCTGGGACAAGGGGACTAGGGGCCTTGGGACCCTTTACCCCTAGCAGTTCTGCCCCCTGGAAATAAATACATCACCCAAGATCTCTGCTCTTATTGTTTCAGTCTGCATTGGTGGAGTGTTCCCTATCAATATTCTGGGCTTCATGTAATGACCTCTTCAATTCAGTTCACTATAGCACAAGGTTCTTTCTTTCTTTCCCATGGAGTTTCCTTGAAGCATGTTCATTCACTGACAGTCTAATGAGGAAGGCAGACAAAAATAATTATAGAGCAGTGGGAGAGTTAAGTGTCCAAAGCATAGTTGTAACACAGGGAAGGAAGGGAATTTCTGTGGTGGGGGAGGCAGCTTTCCAGGGAAAAATGACATTTGGCTTGAGATGTAAAATTTGATAGGGGTTGGTCAGGGAGAAAAGGATTATAAAACTGAGGGAGCAATAGGCTTAAAGGAATAGAGCTTTGAACTTACCTGGGGATGATTAGGTGTGGTTCCAGCATAGAGGAAATGCATGATGGTGCTGGAGAGAGCAGAGAATGCAGGAGGAAATGTTGAGATAAGATTGCTCAGCTTCCTCCTAGACCTTTCCACCCGATGGTTCATGAGTACCTCAAACTCACTGTGTCCAAAATCTTCATCTTTTGCCCCATAAACTGATCCTCTTCTAAAATTTCTAATCAATGAGTCCTAGCAATTCTACCTCTTCAATCTCTCTGTAACTTATCCTCTTCTCTCTGTTTCTAATACCACCACAAATGCTGAGTGCAAAGAGAAAAGGAAGTTCAAGGGACTATGAGAGTTCAAGACAGGGGAACCCTCTCAGCTAAGATGAGCTGAGGCTAGGAGGAAAGTAACAGCTCTTCAGGTAAATAAGGGTGTAGGGAGTGAGGGAAATCAGCAAGGAAAGGGCATTTTAGGCAGTGGGCAAAGCATACCAAAAGCAGACCTAGTTCAGTACTGAAGAATTAATATAACTTTTCCCTTTCTAGAAAGAGAATTATGTGACTGATCATGTCTTTCTTTTAATATGGACCACAAGATTCTTGTAGTTGTTGAGTTGCTAATTCTTTGCGACTCCATGGACTGTAGCCCCCCAGGCTCCCTGTCCATGGGAAATTTTCCAGGGAAGAATACTGGAGCAGGTTTGTCATTTCCTTCTCCAAGGGATCTTCCTGGACTAGTATAACATAGTAGTCATGCTACTCGGATACTGGCTCAGATGCTCAGAGCCAAATTCTCAGCTCAACAGTGTCAGCCCTAGTGGCTTCCATACCTGTCCTCTCTTCTTACTAATGTATCCTTCTCTAACCATCTACAGTTAGTTAATTTCTTAATTTTGTCTTTCTGATTCTAATGTCTATCATCATGATTTAAAAATTGCATTTATTTATTTATCATTTTTTTCTGTGGCAAGTTACCTCAGATCATTTATGGAATATTGAGAGCTGGAAGAATTGACAGATGATTGGCCCACAGGAGATAAAATATGCCAGATCCTCATTATTTTCACCTGCACTATTACAATGGCTTCCAAACTGAGTTCTATATCTTACACCTCTATCTGATCCCCTCCAGTTTGTCTTCTTCTGTCCTGCAACATTATTCTTTCTAGAAACAAATCCTGATCAAGACGTCAGCTTGCTTTAAAACCAACAGCAGTTCCTCATTTCCCTGAGGATAACATTAAAAACCCTTAATGTGAATTGCAAACCACTTTGCAAACTTGCCACCTCTCATTTATTGCGCTTATTGAATACCAGTAATACTATGTGCTAAATACTGTGCTGGGCATTGGCATTCAATAGTGATCACAAATAATGTACTGTTCCATATGGTACTGGCACAAAAACAGAAATACAGACAAATGGAACAAGATAGAAAGTCCAGAGATAAACCCATGCACCTATGGGCACCTTATCTTTGACAAAGGAGGCAAGAATATACAATGGAGAAAAGACACTCTCTCAAATAAGTGGTGCTGGGAAACCTGGACAGCTACGCGTAAAATAATGAAATTAGAACACTTCCTAATGCTATATATAAACTCAAAATGTAAGACCAAAAACTACAAGACTCAGTGGAAAAGATAGGCAGAACACTGTGATATAAATTGCAGTGATTCTCTATGACCCACCTCCTAGAGTAATGGAAATAAAAACAAAAATAAACAAATGGGACCTAATTAAACCTAAAAGCTTTTCACAGCAAAGAAAACCATAAACAAGATTAAAGACAACCCTTGAAATGAGAGACAATAATTGCAAATGATGCAACTGACAGAGGATCGATCCCCAAAATATACAAGTAGCTCATGTAGCTCAATACCAGAAAAACAAACAACCCAGTCAAAAAATGGGCAGAAGACCTAACAAGACATTTCTCCAAAGAATATATCCAATAAACACATGGGAAAAAATGCTCAACATTGCTCATTATTAGAGAAATACAAATCAAAACTACAGTGAGGTATCAACTCACACCAGTCAGAATGGCCATCTTCAAAAAATCTACAAACAATAAATGCTGGAAAGGATGTGAGAAAAGAGAACTGTCTTACACAGCTGATAAGAATGTAAATTGATACAGCCACTATCAAGAGCAGTATGGAGATTTCTTCTAAAAAAAAACTAGGAGTAAAACTACCATATGTGTGTGTGTGTGTGTGTGTGTGTGTGTGTGTTAGTCACTCAGTCATATCCAACTCTTTGCGACCCCCTGGACTGTAGCACACCAGACTCCTCTGTCCATGGAATTCTCCAGGCAAGAATACTGGAGTGGGTAGCCATTCCTTTCTCCAGGGGATCTTCCAAACTAAGGGATCAAATACTGGTCTCCCACATTGCAGGCAGATTCTTTACTGTCTGAGCCACCGGGCAAGCCCAAAACTACCATATGACCGAGCAATTCCACTACTGGGCATATACCCTGAGAAAACCACAATTCCCACAGGATGGGGAACATGTGTATACCTGTGGCGGATTAATGTTGATGTATGGCAAAACCAATACAATATTGTAAAGTAATTAACCTCCAATTAAAATAAATAAATTTATATTAAAAAATTAAAAATTTTTTAAAAATAAAGTCTATTCCTTGTCACTAAAAAAAATAAAAGACACATGTATTCCAATGTTCATTGCAGTGCTATATATAATAACCAAGACATAGAAGCAACCTAGATGTCCATCAACAGATGAATGGATAAAGTTGTGGTACATGTATACAATGGAATATTACTCAGCCATAAAAAGGAATGAATTTGAGTCAGCTGTAGTGAGGTGGATGAACCTAGAGCTTATTATACAAAGCAAAGTAAGTCAGAAAAAAAGTGTATATTAACACATATATATATGAGAGTCCCTTGGACTGCAAGGAGATCCAACCAATCCATTCTGAAGGAGATCAGCCTTGGGATTTCTTTGGAAGGAATGATGCTAAAGTTGAAACTCCAGTACTTTGGCCACCTCATGCAAAGAGTTGACTCATTGGAAAAGACTCTGATGCTGGGAGGGATTGGGGGCAGGAGGAGAAGGGGACGACAGAGGATGAGATGGCTGGATGGCATCACTGACTCGATGGACGTGAGTCTGAGTGAACTCCGGGAGTTGGTGATGGACAGGGAAGCCTGGCATGCTGCAATTCATGGGGTCGCAAAGAGTCGGACATGACTGAGCGACTGAACAGAACTGAACTGATGGAATCTAAACAGATGGTACTGATGAACCTATTTTCAGAGTAGGAAAAGAGACACAAACATAGAGAATAGACTTGTGGACACAGTGGGGGAAGGAGAGGGTGGGACGAATTGAGACAGTAGCATTGAAGCATATACATCACCAGATGTAAAACAGATTGCTAGTGGGAAGTTTCTGAACAACACAGCTCAATTCCAATGCCTGTGACAACCTAAAGGAGTGGGATGGAGTTGGGGGTGGGAGGGAGTTTCAAAAGGAAGGGAACGTATGTATACTTCTGGCTGATTCATGTTGTTGTATGGCAGAAACCACAACAACATTGTAAAGCAATTATCCTCCAATTAAAAATAATAAAAAAATGTACTGTTCCTGTCCTCATAGAACTTACAATCTATTTGGGGAGACAGACATCAACCAGCTCAAGACTCAAATGAATGTATGCTTACAAACTGTGGTTAATTCTCTGGAAGAAGGTGGCTAGTTCTCTGAGGATATATGGCAGGGGTTCTAAATTTTAGAAACCTTCACAAGAAGTAGTATTTGATATAAAAGAAGAAATATGTTGGTTTTAACTAGGTGAATTGTATGTGTGTGTTTGGAGGGGAGTATGTAGCCCCTGCAGAATAAATAGTATGCAAAGATCTTTGTAGGGGATGGATTGGAGGAAGTGTGACACATTTTAGAAACAGAAAGAAGGCTAATGTAACTGGAGTGTAAATAGCAACAGAAAGAGTTGTTTGAGAGGTTATAGTGGTAGACATGAGCCAGACCACAAGGGCTTTTAAAAGCCATGACAAAGATTCTGTTCTTCATCATAAGAACTAAGGTAAGAAGCCACTGAAGGTTTTTAAACTACAGAAGATAGGATCAGATTTGCATACTGAAAAGATTCCCCTGACTGCTTTGTGGAGAATAGATTGGAGGAGAGCCAGAAAGGATGAGGGGTGATCAGTCAAGAACCTGCTGCAGTTGTCCGTTTGACTCAAGTGGGACCAGGGTAGTAACAATGGAGACGGGGAGAAGTGAGCAGATTTGAGATCTATTTATGAGGCCCATTGATAGAAGTTGGTAATGGGCTGAAATGGTAGGGGTAAAGAAGAAAGATGTTAAAAATTACTCAGGTTTCTGGAGGAGGACAGATTTGAGAGGGAAGATCAGAAGGGATCCACCTTTTAGAAATGTTGCATTAGAGGAATCTGTGAGCTGGAGTCTCTGCCACATGACCCAGTGCTCCAGCCTTATCAATCTGCTTGCAGATCTCTAAATTTTTGTGATCTCTCTTGCTTTCTTGACTTTATGGATCATGTTCCTTCTGTCTGATGCACCACTTTGATTACTTCCTCATCCTCACCCCCACTTTCCAGGAGGGAGGAGTGGCTAGAAGAATGTCTCTAAGGTGTGAATGTGCAGGCTGTGTGTGCATATGTGTGTGAATATAGAATAGCCAAGTGAGTGCAGTAGTTAAAATTGTGTGTCCTATGTCAGAGCATCAGGGTTTGTATCTTGTCATCTTCAGGTGTCAATGACATTGGGCAAGTTACTTAAATCTCTTCAGTTTCCTTGTCTATAACTCAAAGATAATAAAACATGATTTATGGTTGTTGTGATGATTAAATGAGATTAATACATATCTAGCACATAGCAAGGCATCTGATAAATAAAAAGCAATGAAGATTGATCATATTTATTGTTGTTGGGTGTCTGTGTGTGTGTGGTGGGGGGTTGGGGTGGGCATGGCATGGGTGAAGAAAATACCAGCCTGATACAGAAATACAGCTGCATTTAAAGGAAGAGATGAGCTTGGAAATGAAAGGTACAGGGCCTCGCTATGGACAGGGAGAAGGTGCCAGTAATCACACTCTTCATAAGCTGCCAAGTGAGTACTCACACCTAGGCCAGGATCCCAAATTCTATGACCTTTCTACTCAATCTAATGCTTTCTTTCACTAGAAGGAAAATGGGGGAAAAAAAGTGGTTGCTAAAAGTCAGGGTATACATTTCAGCAGGGAGATGGTGGAATGTTCCGGATGTGGTCTAAGGGAAGAAATAAGACAGGTGCAGCATATAGGATATATGTGCAGAATATAGCATTTAGGTGCAGCAGCATATAAAGGAGTGGTGAAAGTAGGCAGTAGTTTAAAAAAATTAAAGTTATTACTGTGTATATTATCTGTTGAGCTGGATTCTAGTTTCAGCTCATACTCACTAGTTGTGTGGTTTTGGGCAGGGCTCATATCTTCTGAGCCTTTTCACAGTAGGGCTGAGAATCTCTTGTCAAAACAAGGAGTAAATGAGATAATAAGATTGGCATGTGGGAAAACAGACCATCACCACCACTATCCACAAATAGCAATGAGCAACATTGCTAACACTGAACATGGCTCACAGCAGGTGCTCCGGAGGAGGTTCTTGAAAGAAAATCAATATCTGTATATATGAAACTATGAAAAAGAACATCTGTATATTCATGTGTGGATAGATGGGTGGCTGATATACAGGACTCCTTTTCTGAGAACTAAAAGATGTAAGTGTTCCCAGGCTTCTAGCTTCTTTCTCCTACCAAACACTGGCTGGGAAGTTATTGGCCTCTTTTAGGTTCAGCCCCTTGGATGGAATGCCACCCCACACTGAGGGCCATTAGAGAGGGAGGGTGTGTAGAGCATCAGGCTCCATTCATTTATCTAAACCAACCAATATTAATTGAGACCCTACTCTGTGCCAAGCACTATACAGCATGCTGGGGCTATGATAGTAAACAGAACCTAGTTTATGTCCTTATAAAAATTATGGTCTAATGGGGAGTGTAAGAGTTTTCTATGGCTACTATAATAAATTAGTACAAAACTAATTACTTAAAACAACACTAGTTTCTTCTCTTGCAGTTCTGGAGGTCAGAAATCTAAAATGGGTCAGCAAGACTACATTCCTCTTGAGACTCTGGAGGATAATCCATTTCCTTGTCTTTTCCAATTTCTTGAGATTGCCTGCATTCCTTGAGTTGTGATCCTTTCCTCTGTCTCCAAAGCCAGTAATGGCAGGTTGAATCCTTACCAAATCATTCACAACGTCCTCTCATGCCTTCCTCTTCCAGTCTTCTATTTACAAGGACCCTTGTGATGACATTGGGCTCACTTGAATAATCCAGAGTAATCTCCTCATTTCAGTGTCAGCTGATTAGCAACTTTAATTCTATCTGCAACCTTAATTCCTCTTTCTCATAAAATATAACATATTCACGGGTTTCCCAGGTGGTGCTAGTGATAAAGAACCCACCTGCCAATGCAGGAGATGTAAGAGACACAGGTTCAATCCCTAAGTTGGGAAGATCTCCTGGAGGTGAGCACGGCAACCCACTCCAATAGTCTTGTCTGGAGAATCCCATGAACAGAGGAGCCTGGTGGGATATGGTCCATTGGGTAGCAAAGAGTCAGACACGACTGAAGCAACTTAGCACAAACATAAAATATTCACAGGTGATTAGGATATGGACATCTTTCGGGGGGGGGCATTATTCTATTATTCTTCCTACTGCAGAGAGAGGTAGACATTTAACAAATAAGTATATAAATAAAATATATTATTGAAGACTATAATAAGTGCTGAGGAAACAAATCTCTTAGATTGAGAATAAAGGGTTTTGGGGCAGATGAGGGCAGAGGTCATTCTATTTTAGAAATAATGGACAACAGAAAGAAATTGTATTTAAGCTGAGACCTAAAGTAAGGGAAGGAGCCAGCTATGAGCTAGAGGACGAATGTTCCAAGAAGAGTTTACCAGACAGGAGGAACAGCGTGTGCAAAGACCCCAAAGTGGAAAAAGTATGACACTGAATGGTAAGTGGAAGTAGCCCAAGTCCGGCCTTTTCTAGAGAGTGGGAGAGCTCAAGTAGGAGCAGAGAACCTCATAGAAGTAAATCAAATAAAAGCAATGAGGTGAAGGGGTTTCATTACCTCCATCTCCATTCTGCATGTGGTCTATGAGGTAAGAGTCACAGGGATGAGAAGCAGACCCCTTAGTCCAGCAGGCCACCCCATGAGCCCTGCTGATTCAACTCCCTTGAAGGTGGGGACAATGAGAATGTGGAGCACCCAAGGGCCAATATACTTGCAGCTCAAGGATGGATCCAGACAAAGGCCTTTGCCCGGGAAGCCAGGATGATCTCATCTCTACGGCAAGCATTATCAATCAGAAGGACTAGAGCTGGGCAAGTTTCTGGGAGATCAAGAGAGAATCCACATCAGAATCTTTGACTTCAGGAGTTTTGGCTGGAGATCTGGAATTCATATCCTGGGAGGAATAAGACCTACTCAGTTTCCAGATCAGCTGCTAGACAAGACAGCCCACTTTTTTCCTGGGTTTCAAATACTGCCCTGAGCCATAGTAGGTACTTTGTCCAGGTTTACTCTCTTCAGAGAGACTCATAAGCCTGCTTCTGTACCTTTATTCCCCTCCCCAAGAACCACTCAGCTTATATTTCCAGGGGATGTCCCCGAAGCAACAGAACTGTAGGATCTTTCCTCTTTTATACTGACTTGTTTGATCCTTATTGCTCTTGAGTTTGGAGATCTAGCAGAAAGAACACTAGCCTGGGAGTCAGGAGAGCTAGAATTTTCCCTGAGCAAGTTCATTCTCTTCTCTTGGCCTTTATGTTCTCACATATAAAGTGTGGACATGTAGCCTAGATGATGTTAAAGGTGTGATATTTCAGGATTCTGATTTGATTTCATCCTTTCACAAGGATGTGAGAGAGGTGGCACTAGGCAGTGATGAAGGACCAAGCCAGTTCTAAGATTCAGTGTTTCTGTGAGCTAAACACAGGGCTCTCTCACTTCTCCCAAACACTCTGAAACTCAGAATGATTGACTAGAGGTCTTGGGATATCTGGAAGCACATTTGAGGCTTTGCAGATCTGAGGAAAGTAGAGCTGGACCTTTCAAGCCACTAATCCCAAAACCTTGGAGAGGAGAGGCTGAAAGGTTTTGTGAGTGGTTTGTGTGTGAGGGGAAGTGGAGAATAGCTCCTCCTTTTCCCCTGAGGCATTACACCCACCAGCAGCACATCCTCTGGTGCCACTTGAGTGGGGGGTGGGGTGTCCAGGAGCATATGACATGTCTGGTTCTGAGAGGCATGTCCAACCCAGTGGAAGGCAGGCCCTGCATTTTCTTCACAGAGAAATATCTGCATAAGGGCTCTCATCTGTATGTATACACATGGGTGGGTTGAACATAAGCAAAGTGCCTTGTGGGGAGAAGTGGAAAGAAGGGGAAGCACTCTCGAAATATATTTAGGGATGTTTGAGACTTGCATTTCTCAGATAAAAGAAGGTTAGAATGTTTTCTGGTCTGAGACTATGGATTAAGGAATAAGAAAAAGTGAATCTACATGTCACTGACTTGGAAATACACCTCAGGAAATACACACACATACATGCAAATAGACATATAAACAGGCAAGTATGGGAACATATAGACAATACATATATGACCAAACAGAGGCACATCTGGGCCCAGGAAAACCCTGGAACCTACATCTCTACCCCAAATACACATAGCTATGATAATACTTTTTCCACATGCAAGCACCTTATGGTTTGCAAAAACATTTCTCATATTCAACATTATATATCTTATTGACAACAATCCTGGAAGGTATCAGTTGCTATTATCTAAGTTTTTACAGATGAGGAAACTGAGGCTTGGGGTTAACCAATTAATTTGCCTAAATTTATCAAACTAGTAAATGGCAAAACAGGCTAAAACCAGGTCTTCTAACTTCAGATTCAGTGCTTTTTTATACTATCTCATGCTGCATTCCAAGTGGCACTTTCTTTCTCTCTTCTATATGCATACAAAAAAATCATGCTGCTATGTTGCTGTACATGTGCATATCTCTATATGCTGCAGATATGCATTCACATTTTCTGAATGAATAAAATGAATGGATGAATAATAATGTGAAATGGCTTAATGCATATATAAATGCATAAAGCCACCAGCAGAAGGTGTTGAGCAGCACTGTTATGGAGGCCTCAGTCAGTAATGAGGGGAAGGGTCTGTTCAAATCCCTGAGCCATCCTTCCCTCTGTTTCTTTTTCATTTACCTATGGGCTCCTTTTTCAGAACAAAGAAGCTTTCCATGATGGGCCACTGATTTCAATTGGCCCGGGGAGATGAAAACTTTGATTCCCATACCTCAACACTTAGGATGTGGGGACTAGTGGAAAGAACACATTATTTCTATAATAGATTTCTTCTCTGTCTCTCCCACCAGGCAATGAGCTTTGTGAGAGTGAGGACTTCTTCCATCTTTTCATGGCTATATCCCTGGGGCCTAGTACAGTGCCTTGTGTATAGTAAGTGAATGCAC
Source organism: Bos indicus (assembly GCF_029378745.1). Lineage (NCBI taxonomy): Eukaryota > Metazoa > Chordata > Mammalia > Artiodactyla > Bovidae > Bos > Bos indicus. The sequence continues at coordinate 102,626,663 of NC_091789.1, read as the reverse complement.
ACACACATACACGTTTAATGAATGAATTTTTAAAAATGGATTAGATGAATAATAAAATCAAATGACTTAATTTCAAGTCCTTATCTGCAATGTGATCATGGTCAAGTGCTGTAACTTCTTTGAATTTCAGTTACCTTATCTGTCAAATAATGATTGATATCTACTTTGTCTACCTAAGTCTATCTAAGTTTTTCTTAAGCATGAATAAAATAATGATTTGAAAACAACCCCATTTTCCCTTAAGATTTGTGTGTGTGTGTGTGTGTGCGTGTGTGTTCTGTGCTGTGCTTAGTTGCTGAGTCGTGTTTGACTCTTTTTACAACCCCATTGACTGTAGCCCACCAGAGTCCTCTGTCCATGGGGATTCTCTAGGCTAGAACACTGGAATGGGTTGTCATGTCCTCCTCCAGGGGATCTTCCCAACCCAGGGATTGAACCCAGGTCTCCCGCATCACAGGTGGATTCTTTACCATCTGAGCCACCTTAACACACTGGTTTCATAGACTTTCAGAGTATATGAATCTCCTCTTTTACCTTGCATAGTGTGAGGTCATCCTACTTTGCTCACACATTCCCAAATATGACTTCAGTACTCACTGAGTGGCCCTCAACAGTTTTAGCTAGACATAACCATAAGAACCTTCTTCATTGTGTCACATCATAGCTTTCTCTAAGTTATGCCCTTTGGGGCCATAAGGGGCCCATCTGTTCCTTATTTCTTAAGGTGGGCATTTAGCTGTCCAAAGACATAGATAACATCCTCCTGAATTTTCCCAAGGTCCATCAACCTCACATCTTCCAACTATTCTTCATGTGTCCTGGTCCCAGCTCCCTCCCCAGCTAGCTCACATGGATATACATAACCCTGTGTGTGTGTATCTCCGCCTTAAACAGGGATGCATGGAGGGATACTCTCCTCAGATGGGTTCTGGGCAGGGAAGCAAAAGGCAGGACTGTCCATTTCCCCCTAAACATTAGCCTTATGAGTCTGAATTAAGTCTCCTGGTAACTACTGCTCACAGCTAACATTCATGTAGTTTATTAAAAGTAAAACCTCAGAGGTCTTTTTAGCCTCACTGCTGCTAAGTCACATCTTTACCATCTTTTCCTCATGAGGTTGATTATTTGGACCCAAGCACAACAAACTGTGGAAAATTCTTAAAGAGATGGGAATACCAGACCACCTGACCTGCCTCCTGAGAAATCTATATGCAGGTCAAATAGCAACAGTTAGAACTGGACATGGAACAACAGACTGGCTCCAAATCAGGAAAGGAGTACATCAATGCTGTATATTGTCACCCTGCTTATTTAACTTATATGCAGAGTACATCATGAGAAACACTGGGCTGGATGAAGCACAAGCTGGAATGAAGATTGCCAGGAGAAATATCAATAACCTCAGACATGCAGATGACATGACCCTTATGGCAGAAAGTGAAGAAGAACTAAAGAGCCTCTTGATTAAAGTGAAAGAGGAGAGTAAAAAAGTTGGCTTAAAACTCAACATTCAGAAAACTAAAATCATGGCCTCTGGTCCCATCACTTCATGGCAAATGGATGGGGAAACAGTGAAAACAGTGTCAGACTTTATTTTTGGGGACTCCAAAATCACTGCAGATGGTGACTGCAGCCATGAAATTAAAAGATGCTTGCTCCTTGGAAGAAAATTTATGACCAACCTAGACAGCTTATTAAAAAGCAGAGAAATTACTTTGCCAACAAAGGTCTGTCTAGTCAAAGTTTTGGTTTTTCCAATAGTCATGTATGGTTGTGAGAGTTGGACTATAAAGAAAGCTGAGTGCCGAAGAAGTGATGCTTCTGAACTGTGGTGTTGGAGAAGACTCTTAACAGTCCCTTGGACAGCAAGGAGATCCAACCAGTCCATCTTAAAGGAAATCAGTCCTGAATATTCATTGGAAGGACTGAAGCTGAAGCTGAAACTCCAGTACTTTGGCTACCTGTTGTGAAGAATTGACTCCTCTGAAAAGACACTGATGCGGGGAAAGATTGAAGGCGGGAGGAGAAGGGGATGACAGAGGATGAGATGGTTGGATGGCATGACTGACTCAATGGACATGAGTTTGTGTAAACTCCGGGAGTTGGTGATGGACAGGGAGGCCTAGTGTGCTGCAGTCCATGGGGTCGCAAAGAGTCGTACATGACTGAAGGACTGAACTGGCAACTTTTACAGGGCTTCCCTGGTGGCTCAGATGGTAAAAGAATCTGCCTGCAATGCAGGGGACCCAGGTTCAATCCCTGGGTCCTTAACATCCCCTGGAGAAGGGAATGGCTACCTACTCCAGTATTCTTGCCGGAAAAATCCCATGAACAGAGAAGCCTGGCGGGCTGAAGTCAATGGGGTTGCATAGAGTTGGACAAGACTGAGCGACTAACACACACACACAACCTTTACATCTGTTATCCTTTTAATCTTTACCATCAGTCAAACTTGTCATAAACTTTTTGCATCCTGATTAACCAACCTATCCACACTTTCTCCCAGATTTTTCTGTTCCTTCTCCTCTTCCTTCTCCTACTCATCTTTCTTTCTTTTCTGCCATTTAATTCAGGCTCATTCAGAAAATCGAATAATATAGAAAAAATGAAAGTCACTCAGTCATGTCCAACTCTTTGCGACCCCATGGACTGTAGCCTGCCAGGCTCTTCAGGTTTCCCCCATTGCAGGCAGATTCTTTACCATCTGAGCCACCAAGAAAGCCCAAGAATACTGTAGTGGATATCCCATCCCTTCTCCAGGGGATCTTCCTGCCCCAGGAATTGAACTGGGGTCTCCTGCATTGCAGGCAGATTCTTTACCAGCTGAGCTACAAGGGAATTCCTAATATAGAAATACATACATTAAGAAGTAAAAATTCTCCGTTTACTCTCCACTCTAATCCCAGTCCCTGTTCCAAGAGGTAGCAACCAGTATAAATTTGCTATACATCTTTCCCCTTTTCTGGGAACTTACAAATATAAACATATTTGTTGTTGTTGTTGTTCAGTTGCTCAGTTGTGTCAGACTCTTTGTGACCCCATGGACTACAGCACACCAGGCTTCCCTGTCCTTGACCATCTCCCGGAGCTTGATCAAACTCATGTCCATTGAGTTGGTGATGTCATCCAACCATCTCATTCTGTCATCCCCTTCTCCTCCTGCCTTCAATCTTTCCCAGCATCAGGGTCTTTTCCAATGAGTCGGCTCTTTGTATCAGGTAGCCAAAGTATTGTAGCTTCAGCATCAGTCCTTCCAATGAATATTCAGGACTGGTTTCCTTTAGGATGGATGGTTGGATCTCCTTGCTGTCCAAGGGACTCTCAAGAGTCTTCTCCAACACCACAGTTCAAAAGCATCAATTTTTCGGTGCTCAGCCTTCCTTACGATCCAGCTCTCACATCCATATATGACTATTGGAAAAACCATAGCTTTGACTATATGGACCTTTGTTGCTAAAGTAATGTCTCTGCTTTTTAATATACTATCTAGATTTGTCATAGCTTTTCTTCCAAGGAGCAGGTGTCTTTAATTTCATGACTGCAGTCCTCATCTGCAGTGATTTTGGATTCCAAGAAACAGTCTGTCACTGTCCATTGTTTTCCCATCTATTTGAAATGAAGTGATAGGACCAGGTGCCATGATCTTAGTGTTTTTGAATGTTGAGTTTTAAGTCAGCTTTTTTACTCTCCTCTTTCACTTTCGTTAAGAGGCTCTTTAGTTCCTCTTCACTTTCTGCCATAAGGGTGGTATCATCTGCCTATCTGAGGTTATTGATATTTCTCCCAGCAATCTTGATTCCAGCTTGTGCTTCATTCAGTGGGGCATTTTGCATGATGTACTCTGCATATAAGTTAAATAAGCAGGGTGACATATCTAGAAACATACAGATATTTAAATTCATAAATAGTATCATACTATTTATATCTTTCTGTGATTTCAGAGTAAATAATAATAATAAAACCTATTTTCAGAGTAGTTCCTGCTTTTAAATGCTGAATAAGATCTTGTTGTACAGATGTACCATGTATATAATCAGTCTCATAGTAATGGATTATTATAGTATTACAGTAAATGTCCTTATAGATTCCTCTTTGTGAACAATAGTGTTTCCCTAAGATAGAGTGGTAGTAAAGCATGCACACCTCCTCCACACACACAGAGCTGTGAATGAGTGGAGAAGGAGTAACAAGATAGGAATAGGAGGCTCTGTTCATTGGTCTTATCTCTTAACAGGAGAACTTGAGGCAACATAAGGGGAAACTTAGGTCTTTAGAGAATCTGAACATAATAGCAGTTGATAGGCTTGTACGGCTGGAAATAGAACAGCAGATCTCTCTCTTTAGCTGAGCAATCTATCCTGAGCTTCAAAGATGTCCTGGAAGTATGCTGTGCTACTTCCTCATGGAACACAAAGTGTGATCCCTTTCTGGGAACAACTACAGCCAAGCCTGGAATGGAGGAAAAAAGAGAAAAAGCAGCAGCTGACAAGACAAAGCAGGGTGTGGGATGGAGGCCAGATAAGCACTGCAGACTGAGGCACTACAAGAGCTAGGGGGAGGCAGAGAGCACAAGGTGGGCAGGAAAGATCAAGGGAGGGCTTTGTGCAGAGACAAGAGCAAGCACACAGGGCTGTGTGTATGCAGTGAGACTAGCCTAGCTTGAGGAGTAGAGGTTTACTGAGGAGCTGTGGGAGCAAGAGAAGCCTGCAAAGGTTAGGGTGTGTGTATGTTGGGTGGAGAGGGTCATCGGATGTTTCTGAGCATAGGTGAAGGCTGCCTTTCTGAAGATCACCAGGGTGACCATGTGCAGGATGGCCTAGTACTGCAGCCTGAAGTCAGGGAGACCAGGGAGTCAGTGAGGACTCACACAGGGCACTGGCAGTGGAGATGGGGAGAGAGAAGCTGTGAAGAACAGACAGACACACAGCAGGGCTTGGTGACCAGATGGTAGGGGGCAGGCAGAGGAAAGTTAAAGATGATGACATCATGCACACAAAGGACAGTGCTAACAGAAAAACCACCAACAGATACAGAGCCACTGGGAAGGAGAGCTCCTGGGGAGGAAGAGGGTGAGTATCCCTTGCAGAGCCTCACAGAGAACCAGGCACCTAGCAGACACCTGATCATTGCTGGAGGCATGGGAAGGATGCACAGATGAATAGTTTCCTTCTAAGTGTATCGAGTTTGAATTGTAGGTTGTTCATGGAAGGAAGGGCCATGTGCTCAGTGGGCTGTTTTCTCTCTGGGGCCCATAGGCAGACCAGCCACATAGGTGTGGTTGCTGGTCACTGGCTACTTGGGACAGGGCTGGGAGCTAGTGACTCCACTGGGAGACTGGGAGACCCTCTCTGCAGGGCTAATTTCATATTCTAAGATGACACTGGCTCAAATTGAATTGATATTGGTTGGCTGGGGGGAAAAAGCTCTCAAAAAGTTTCCAGCCTTACTACTAAGAAGCAGAGCCAGAGAGAAAATGTTTTCCCTCTCATTATGGTCCATTAGTATGATTATTAATAAATATTCAACCCAAACTCTAGTTTTTTCTTTCCAAGAAATAGGTAGAAGATGGTTAAAAGCAAGATTTCTCTACTGCTCAGGTTTTACTCTCAGCCATATTATAGCAAGAAGACTTCTTCCCTTTGGGGAGACAAGAGTATATTTTTCTGTTATTTTCTTGTTTGTGTAAAGGGCAGAGATAGCCTAATGCTTGGGCTGCTGATTCAAGGGAATTAAGAGAGAGAGAAGGACTTGGAGTGTGTAGCCTCAAGCTTATGTTTGTCCTCATCTCTCTGATACATATCTCTTCTATGAATGAAGGAGAAGAGCAACTCAGAGGCTCAGTTAATTCCTAAACCAAGCATCAGCCAAGAGCAATTATGCAGAGTTAAGCTGAAGAAATCAAATTTAGATGTAAAGAAGGACTTTCTAACAGTGATGAAAATGAAAAGCAGCCCTCTGAGTGATGGGAAACTTTCAACTGTTTACCATCCAATGGACTGGGTGGAGGAGGGGGAGGGCTTTTTTATTCAAAGTACTCCTGGCATTCAGGACTGCTCCCTACCTACTTACTCTCTGATATTGCCTCTCCTGCACTATTGTGTCCTCTGAAAAAGGAATGCAATTTAGAATACAGAAGCTTGTTTACTGCAGTGAGCTTATATCTGGAGTGGGAGGTGATTACAAGTTCAATCTCATCTCTCTCTTGAGCTTGACATAGGCTTTCACATAAATCAGCCTTATGCAGTTCCTGCTTGCCGTTTCTTAACTCTCACATCCAGACTTGCTGCAGCTCTGGAACAGCCCCAGCCCCCTAGGAATCCTGAGCCTTTCCACTAGACTTCATGTATGGACCTAGAGCTCAGGTCAAATTTCTCCTTTTGTATCTCCTACTCCTGATTCAGACACCTCCACCCTAGCTTCATTGGATTCCACTTTCAGAATGTCCCTATACTGCCTCTCATCTAGTTTTACTGCTTAAAAAAAATTGCCTGTTCCTCCTTGAACTTTGAATTTAACTCTTCTAAAAACCCAGGTGTCTTCACACCTCTTATTTCCCTTACCCAGCCAACATATGAGGGGATGTTTAGCCCTTATTTTCACGTCTTCTCTCTACAAACACTGGCATAAACCTCATCATATCTGAATCTAATTCTTGAGATTACTTTGGCCCCAATAAGATTGAGCTAACTCGATTCACATGGGATCATGGTAGGGTGCAGGGTGGATGGGAGAGTTCAGAAGTTCTGACCATACAGGTATGACATATTTTACAAAGAGGTAAAAACAAAGGTGTGTTTCGATGGCCATCCTGAAGAACAAGAGAGCACCTCAGCTTCCTCTGCTCTGCTTTGGAGACATGGAGATATCAAATATAGGTCCCTCCTAGCCAGGAGGTTTCAAGTCTAAACTTCAAACAATGTTCAGTTGCTTGACTGTAATCACCATACCAAGATTCTGTCTGATAAAGTAGGGGCGGCACTACTCATCTGGTTCTAGTCTTCAAAAAGTCTTGCTTGTATTATGGAAACAGCTTAACTGGGTTCTTCGTCTTCTCTATCACTTCTGAATCCATTCTCCACACTGGTTGCCAGATCTTGAATAAGTTCTTTCCTCTTTTGGATCCTCAGTTCCCTTGACCTGAATGGGGTCTAGACTAAACACTCACTGATAGCCTATGTTTTCCTCCCATTCCCCACCCTTCTTCTCCCCAGGGGGCCAACCACCTCCTCCTCTCTCAGCCTCTCTTTCCATCAACCTCCTTAACGTCCTAACCCTTTGACTTCCTTCCCCTCACTTGAACTCCTGAGTCTCTTTTCCCTTTAATACTGTGTTCAGATGCTTGACATTCCCTAACCAGGTCTCTCTCTTGTGTGTGTGTGTGTGTGTGTTTGGGGCATGGCATGTGGGGAATGACACACAGGGACTTTCCACTTTCCAGGATGGATAATGAAAGTTGGAGTTTCCAATCAACTTCCCCTCCCCTTTTAAGCACTTAGCCTAGTTCTAGGCCCCTGTAGGCTCTAGAATATGAATGAAGAAATCAGTGAGTTCCTTGAACTACTGGAGGAAAAGGGCCACTGCAGTGTCAAGGAATGTGATTGATGTCATTGCTACCCATGCTGCTGAGGCTTTCTGGGGTGTGCTGCCCTTCCTTGGGTCAACTGCTCAGCTCCAGAAAATGGTTTGGGCAGGGAACTTTGCTTACCCTAACACTTATCAATGAATCTTGACAGCAGTGGGAGAAGCTGAGGCACATTGACACATGGACCCTGTTGAGCTGGGAAAGCAGAGGAGTAGAGAATAAGACTGCTGATTCCTGAGAGAAAATGCAAAGCCAGTCCTTATGCAACACTGCTAGACTCATCTATTGTCCTAGGAAGTTTACTTCCTTTCTTATCCTTTTATAACGTCAGACTGGGAAAGGACCTTGGAAGCCCAAGAGTTCAGCCCTTTCTTGTTACAGAAGGGGAACCTTAAGCCCAAAGAGGGGACGGGGCTTACCCAAGGCTACACAGTGGTCAGAGAGGGAGTTAATGGCAAAGCTATGACTAAAATCCAGGTGTTGTGACCATCCCTCCCAAATATCTTTTTCACTGCCTCAAGCTGGTTCATCATTCCTGAGGTATACATTGCCCTACCTCACAAAAAATACTCAGACCATGCCTCCACACAGTTACCAGTGGATATGAGAAAGGATAACTATGGCCCATCACTTTCAAACTAAAGCTCAGACTTAACTAGATGACTGTTACAGTCTAGAACACCTCTATGTTGGGATTCTGTGAACTTGAAAAGAAGCAGGAAGGGTTCTGGCAGATGTATCTCAAAGGAATGCACTAGGGTGTATCTAACCTGGTGGAATTATCAGAAAGTGAATCACATATCAGTAAATATGTTGCAGTGGGGCTACAGGATCAGGATTTCAGAAAGTTGGAGACTGGGATTTGAAGGAAGGAAACTGAATAGAGGACAGATATAGGAAAAAGGAGCCCATTTTTGATAAAAAATGAGGATTGAGCAAGGATGGGGACAAACTATGATGGGAAAAGTCATACAGAATTCCGCAGAAGAGAACTGATGAAGCGTTGGAGAAGCTGAGGCAGGTTAGCCAAGAGAAGAGAAGTTTCAGATGTACAGGGGATCTTCAGATCTCTGAGGAGTTGTTTGGGAGAGTAGTAGATTTGTGTGGCCTCAGTTGAGATCCATAGGCGGAACCACAGAAGAGTTCAGATACACGCAGGAAGAACTTTTGGAGAGTCAGAGCCATTTTGACAGGTCTTGAACTCCAATTAGTGTAAAGTTGCAGTCAGGGCTGTAAGCCTCTTTCCAGGGTGCGGCCTAGGGCCCAGCCCTACTTGGGAGGTGGGGCCGGATGGCCCGGATGCGAAGGACCAAGGTCTGTGAAGGGAGTGAGAGAGGAGGCAGGCAGGCCCGGGTGAGGGCTGGGATCCCCTACTGAGGCGCCCAGGCCCAGCCAGGCCCCCAAGTAGCTGGTGTGGCTGGGCAGGGCTGGTCTGGGCGGGGCGAGGCTGGCGGTCGGCTAGAAGGCGGGCGCGAGGGCGGGGAGCGGCGCGGAAGCCCGGCCACATAAAGGAGCGGGCGGTACGACGGGGGCGGCTCTTTCCTGGGTGGGGTTTGTGAAGTCGTGGCCCGTTAGCAGGAAGCCGAGCAGTCGTCCCGACGCTAGAGAGAGACCCAATCCGAGCCCCCAGTCCCCGGAGTCAGCCGTGTGTACTGCGTGCTCAGCGCCGTCCGACAGCTCCCGGCCAAACTTCGCCAACTCTGCTGCCTTTGTCGCCACCATGCCCAAGACGGTGAGTGTCTGGGGTGGGCGCTGCCGGCCTTGGGGGCTCTTGCTGACCCTCGTAGCGCTTCGCGGATGGCCGGGGGCTTGGCCAGCCACGCGTCGGGTCGCGCCGCCGCGCCCTCGGCGGAGGCCTGGAGCAGGGAAGGTTAGGGGCGGAGTCCGGCTCTGGTGCGTCCTCGAGTGTAGAGGGGTCCCGGGGTAGAAGTGTGGGCCGGGCGGGGCAGGCCTCTTTCTCAGATTCTAGTTCCTTGTGTCTGGAATGCCACAGTAGGGAAGGTTTCCTTAAGGGCCCAAGGTCTCTTTTTACCCACGATGGGCCCTGGGCGCAGGGGAGAGAATTCTGATCCAGAGGAAAACAGTTACCTCAGTCCAGGAATTGGCGCTTTTATGGGGCCAGGCTGCCTCAGACCAGGATGGGCCATGGGAACCGAGAAGCAAGTAGGAGGGTGGGAGCTGCTCAGGGCGGATCCCGCACCCCCTACTCACCTTTCCCACAGCCTCCCCAGACAGCTTCAGCTGTTTCCCACTAGAAGAGGAGAGTTGTGGATGGACTCATCGAGGCCACTTACTCTTGCCCAGGAGCGCTAACAATTCACTAGACACCAGTCTGAAGGGAGGGAAGAAGACTTTGAGAAGAAGACTGGTTTTTTCCTTCTCTTCACTTGCCAAATCCCTGCCTTTCCCATTACTCACGGGCTATTTCCTCCTGTCTACTCCAGACTGTTCTGTGAGGTGTGGACTCTTCTGTGGGGCCACACCTTTCTAGAGTGGTGGTAGCTTCTAGGATCTGGTCTCCACCCCACTGTTTTGAGAAGAGAAGACGCCTCCTGGGAGTGGGGCCTAGGGGGGCCGGATGCCCAGGAGGGAGGGGGGAGGGATGTGCCTGAATAATGAGCCCTGCTTGCTTTTGTGCAAGTCATGCCAAATGGCTGCTGAGGCCCTTCCCTTGCTCTGGAAGGCTGGGTGACCACCCTGGCTTGAGTCCCTTAGGCCAAGCAGCTTGTTGCACTGGCTTAGGCTACGCAGTTCTGCCGGACCCTTCTTCTGAGGACAGCCTGAGCCTTGTAGAACTGAGATAGTGACTAGCAGTGGTGGGAAGGACTGAGGGTCCCTAAAAGAAAGGGGTGGGGGACAGTACTTTGGGTGTGTGCTGAGCTTTGGTTGCCACGTTGCTGTGTTCCAGCCTTACTGCCAAGTGATTCTTTCCTTTCCAGAACCCTGTCCTTCAGAAACAGCAAGTTTTCAACAAGTGTATACTCCCACCATCTTCATCTTTTCATTGCTCATGGTTTTATGACATGGGGCTTTTCCACACACTCCCCACCCCCATACCACATACACACAAAGTGAGAGAGAATGGTTTTGAAAAAAGAGGGAGTGGGGGAAAAGTCTCTGCTTTACAGAGGATCATAAAAATCCTTCCAGGACCCTCTCTTTGATTTTATCTCTGTGGTTGACTCCTTGGCTCTTCTTCAGATGTGTCTTTGCCTAAATAGGCATGTGGATCTCTGGGAATTGACTGTGCCCTGCAACACATGTGGCATCTCTCATCCTCAGTTCTGAAATATCTCTTATTTAAATACAACTTTAATGTGCCTGGAAATGATTTCAAAGTTATCTAAACCACCATATCTCAGTGAAAAGTGACAAGGAAGACAGCATGGTGATCTTCCTGTTGTGGAGAGAGATTGGAGTATGAGCTGTTGGACGTCAGGCCTAGGGTAGTGAAAGTATTTTTATGCAGACTGACTGAAACTTGAATCATGCTGGAAGGAGAGGGCTACATTTTGATAGACTGGAAGCTTTAGAGAATTTCCCATGCTTTTTGCTTCAAAGAAAGGTTAACTTAGGAGAAACAACTGTATTATGCCTGTTAAGACCATAGAATCTTAACCTGAAAAGGGATCTCACACACTATCTAGTAGATCTCTCTCCCTCTCTCTCTCTCTCTCTCTCTTTTAACTAATGAGGATATTTAGGCCTAACAGGAAAGGACCTACCACCTAAGGGCACATGATGACAGAATCAAGATTGGGGTCCATGCTTCTTGATGCTCATCCCATTGACCTTCTATTCTCACTCACTGAAGTATTATTGAAGTTGAGCCCCTTCTTTTGCTCAAAGCAAATTGACCTTTATTTTCAGGTCTTTCTGGTCCTTAGATAAAAGGAAGTGGATGATTTGGGCAGAGTAACTAATGTTGTTATTTGTGTGGTCTCCTGGTGAGAGTTCCAGGTGTCACCAGGTGCCTCCTGTTACTTTTCCCATTCCTTATCCCGCTGTTGAGGTATCCAGGGGCACACTTCTAGTTCACTGCATACCAGCTAGTAACTTTAATGAAGGGAGAAAATTCCTTATTTCCCATTCCTTCTTCACTAGCGTGTGTTTGTGCATACTCGGTCACTAAGTCATGTCCGACTCTTTGCAACCCCATGGACTGTAGCCTGCCAGACTCCTCTGTCCATGGAATTTTTCAGGCAAGAATACTGGAGTAGGTTGCCATTTCCTCCTCTAGGGGATATTTCCAACCCAGAGATCAAACCCACATCTCCTCCGTCTCCCTCATTGGCAGGAAGATTCCTTTACCACTGAGCCATCTGGGAAGCCTATTTCACTAGTGTGCTTTAGGCTACTTCTGGAGCATGACAGATAAGGACGATAGTGGAAAAATCAATTCATTCATTCATATGAACCATGTCTACAGTCTGTCCAGGCTTGGTTTCACTTTTACAGCCCATTTTCTCCCTTAGTCACCTATCTCCCTTTAAATCTGTTAAAACATGCCTTTCTGCATCCCTGCCCCCAACCACCTCTTGTATTCTGTGCCTCTACTTGCCAGTTTCCTGAGTCTACTTTAAGTAACCAGAATACAGAAGCTTATTAACTGCCATCTATACTTTGATGATGATAAGACAGTTGTTAAAAAAAAAAAAAAGTTTTCTCCCCTCTACCCTCTTTAACTTTTTTTTAGATCACAAAGTCTTTGGGACTCTGTATTCCCTAAAAAGTGAATGTTTTGAATTTTCAGGGTGTTCCTGAGTTTTTGGTTTATTGTTCTCATGGCAAAAGTGAGACCCATAATGACCTAGAATGATGCAGTAAGTCAGTAGAGAGGATAAGATTTAAATCTGTGACTTAGTTACAGGATCATTTCTTGGTAAAACCTCTTCAGTTTGTTGAGTTTTTAGCTCTAACTCAAGGGAAAGGTGATCAAATGGTCATTGATGGGACCATCCATATGAGCAAATGTAAAGAACCCAGTTCCTTAAAGTATTTGAGGGCTTCAGGGTCTGCATTCAGCTAAATTTTAACAGGGGCATGTGGACTGTTTATTCTGCCATTCCTGGCATTGCTTGAGCCACTCGAGTGGCACTAAAGTGGTACTTGGTGAATAGAAGGCAGAATATCAGTCTTTTAACCCTTGAATCAGCCCTGCCCGTAGACTTCAGGGGTGGACAAGGGATCAGGAATGGAGGTTGTGTGAGAGATTGGCTTTTTGGATCCTGCATCTATCTTTCCACTTGGTTCTCCAGTTCACTTAGCCCTCTGTGAAAGTTTAGATGGTAGAGCAGAAACCATCTTGGAGATTTCCTTTAGGATTTTTCTTCAATAGCTCTCTGGGCAGAGATGGGCTAGTGGGGCAGGAGAGCCCTTGTGGGACCCTCAAAGGTACCAGCTAATCTATATCCTATCATCTTAGGCTTGGGGAAGGGAAGGCTGCTCTGTGAGTAGGTGACAGATGGTATGGATCATAGGTCTACTAACTCTTCATTATTATCTAGCTGACTATAACAGTAGTTTGTTTTAAGGGTGTTCTCACTTTTCTCTTTCTCCTCTCAGGAGATTGCTGTACTGAATGATAGAGCTGGAAGGGACATTTAGAGGTCATTTGTTCTATTTCTCTGACTCCAATTCCAATTCTCTCTGGATAGGCTCAGTTGACAGCTAGATTTACTCTGAAATTATTCTAACAGTGTTACTTGGCAACAGTATATCTAGGTCCCTTTGTGTCTTCTGGGAGTCCCCCTCACTGGAATTACAAGACTTAAGGTCCTTAGAAGGGAGAATATCTGGCTACCCACACTACTCGGATTGGGTCTTTCCTGTTTAAGCTGGTGACAATTGGCATCATTACAGATTGGGAGCAGTCTGTTTCTGATATTTCAAAGATAGAACTGAGTTTATCATGTGTATCTTTCCCAACTCAGGATATTTTCTCCCTGCTACCTCACTCTATTCTTCTGCCCCCAAAGAAAAAACGGTATAAAGGTAGTTTCTTTTGGGTGCAGTCTGTTGGTCAAGTAAAAGAGGTAGTCTTATTATGATTGACTGGTTTTGCTGTTCATCCTTCCTCCTATTTCATACTTGATAGAGCTGAAAAAGTTTTCAGTTCCAGGTTCTGATTTGTGTTATAGGAGCAGTCACTTGGGGGGTTAGCTTAGGATTGCATTAATTTGGAAGGTGAGTGTTGGGAAATGGCAGGTAACACTGACTTGATAGTTTTCCTTCTTCTTCCATGTAAGAAGGACATATTCCCTGACCTTAGTTAAGTGATCCAAATGAAGTGGGCCTTTATGCAGGTTCTTTCTTCAGGCCCTCAGTCTCCAACTTGTCATAAGAGAACTGTACTAGTAATAGATACACTCTAGGGATGCTAAAGCTGAAACTCCAATATTTGGCCACCTCATGGGAAGAGTTGACTCACTGGAAAAGACCCTGATGCTGGGAGGGATTGGGGGCAGGAGGAGAAGGGGACGACAGAGGATGAGATGGCTGGATGGCATTACCGACTCGATGGACATGAGTTTGAGTGAACTCCGGGAGTTGGTGATGGACAGGGAGGCCTGGCGTGCCGCAATTCATGGGGTCGCAAAGAGTTGGACACGACTGAGCAACTGAACTGAACTGAACTGAGGGACCCTTCTAGTATTGATGCTCTTTTATAAGTTGAGAAATTTTTTTGGATATTGTCACTTATTATAGAGAAATATTTATCATAAATTAAGTAACTCCCTCAGTTTGATCTTATTTTCTTTTTGTAAGTACATCTGTCCATGGAATTCTCCAGGCAAGAACACTGGAGTGGGTAGCCATTCCCTTCTCCCGGGGATCTTTCTGATCCAGGAATTGAACCCAGGTCTCCTACATTGCAGACAGATTCTTTACCACCTGAACCACCAAGGAAGCCCCTACTGATGCTCTTGAAAGCCTTGATGGTACAGCCCTCAGGCCTCCCATTTTTGTGTCTTCTTCCTTCAGACATTCTTTCCTTAAAATTTGAGTGCCTTCTTTGTACCAGGAAGTGTGCTAGGCTATGCTGAGAATACAGTTGAAGAGCAGTTGCTAAAAGGTATTTTCTTGTCCCCTTACACCTCTGGAGTGTTTTTTCTTCCTGGGTACTGGGTTCAGAATAGAGAGCTTCTAGCATTGGAGTTGGTTTGTCTCATTAGTAGCTCTGACATGAACACTGGCATGAGTGTTCTGGGCCATTTCTTCTTGATTCTATGGAGGGGAAAGGGCTATATCTATGTAGGGAACAAGAAAGAAACCAACTGAGAGTATATTGTAAAGATTGTGGTTGACCTAGGAGCCTCAAACACCGAAAACTTGATGGATTTCCCCTCTTTTCTTCTCACTGCCTGCCTGAAGCATAGCTCCTCCCTGCCTGTCTCCTGCCCTGCGCCCACACCCCCAGTTCTGCTGAGAGGCTAGGAAGCTACTGAGTTATGTTTCAAGTTTACTTTAACCTCAAGTGTGGTGGTTAGATATTCTGGTAGACAGTGAGGAGGTAGTGGGCATAAACCAACCTCTTAAGGTATCTACCACCAGTGCACTGAGGGCTGGCTATTGTGGGGTACAGCATTTCAAATGCATCTGTACTTAGGATGACCCAGAGCTTCCTTAGCCTTAAGTTGTTTCCCTTTTAGCTGATTGTTCTGAGTGGTCTGGGTTTCTCACAGAAGTGTTTTGAATCACAGAGTAAATGAGCTGGCCTTGAAACTTTTTAGTTTAAGTTTAGTTTATATTTTATTTTATTTTTTTTAATTTAGACAATGTTTCATTTTTATTTTTATTTTATTTATTTTTTTCTTTTTTTAATTTAATTTTATTTTTTAACTTTACAATATTGTATTGGTTTTGCCATATATCAACATGAATCCGCCACAGGTATACATGTGTTCACCAAAGCCCAGGAAAGAGAAGTGATTTGAATGAATTGATGATAGAGCTGTGGACTAAAATTCAACTTGTCTGACTCCAGATAGGTGGGAAATAATAAATGTCTGCCTTTTAAATGGAACTCACTGCAAGATATTCAGCATTTTCTTCTTTTGTGCTATGGGTGACCAGAGACTGGACTGTAGTGTTAAAATGGTCCTGAGAGCAAGTCCTTCTGTGTATGTAGTGCTTATCTCAAAGGTTACTTTGTTTGGAGATAATCCAGATGGTTCAGGCTCTGACCTTGCTTTTGGGATTCTTTGTAGCACTTCCCAGGAAGGTAAGTGTTTTGCTTTGACTGTGAAGCATGGTAGAAAGTAGATATGTGCACAGAAAGGAGGTAAGGAGAGGAGACTAGCTATGTTTTCCTGCTTGCAACTAGGCTTCACTGTCGTAAGAGTCTTTATTGCTGCTGCTGCTGCTAAGTCGTTTTAGTCGTGTCCGATTCTGTGCAACCCCATAGATGGCAGCCCACCAGGCTCCCCTGTACCTGGGATTCTCCAGGCAAGAACACTGGAGTGGCTTGCCATTTCCTTCTCCAATGCGTGAAAGTGAAAAGTGAAAGTGAAGTCGCTCAGTCGTGTCTGACTCTTAGCTACCCCATGGACTGCAGCCTACCAGGCTCCTCCATCCATGGGATTTTCCAGGCAAGAGTACTGGAATGAGGTGCCATTGCCTTTTGTTCAGGGTCACATGAAGTTTGTAACAGTATTGAAAGGAGAACTTGACTTTCCTGATTCCCAAGTTAGTGGTGTCTCACTGGACTTGCCTGACTTGAAAGGATGATGACTCTTTTTACTCATGGGACACCAACATCCAGAGAATTGGCTCTGTGGTGATTACATTAACAGTATGACCACAATGCCACAATGGAGTTCCCCTAAATAGCTTCTGCTGCAGCAGGTTTCAGTCAGTGGGTGACTCAGTTCTTCTGGGGCCTCAGAATGACTTTTTCCTCTTCCTGCCTGCCCCTCACCCAAATTCCCCGCTTTCTCTTTGCCATTTAAAATTTTGATCTCTGACCTCTTTGTATTCTCAGTGGTCCAGCTTGACATGTTCCTTGAGTTAGGAGAATATTATGGTACTTTCTTTCACTTTGGTGACAATATTTGAATACAAACTGGAGTCTCCTGACCTCAACTCTCACTACTTATCTCTAGGTTTTGTAGGCCAGACCCAATGAAGGTGCAGGCGTGCTCAGTCATGTCCAACTCTTTGCGACCCTGTGGACTGTAGCCTGCCAAGCTCCTCTGTCCATGGTATTTTCCAGGCAAGAATACTAAAATGAGTTTCCATTTCCTACTCCAGGAGATCTTCCTGACCTAGGGATCAAACCCCTGTCTCTTGCATCTCCTAAATTGGCAGGCAAATTCTTTACTGCTGCACCACTAGGAAGCCCCCCAGTGAAGGTAGCTAGCCAAAAAAGGACTTTTCAGGCCTTTATAGAAAGGGGAATATAGAGTATTGGTGAAAAACATAAACTCTGGAACCAAATTGCTTGGATTCAGATCCCAGCTCTGTGACCAACTGTTAATAGTTTTGTAGCCTTGGGCAAGTTGCTTAACTTCTGTGCTTCATTTTCCTCAACTGTAAAGTTGAAGATACCTATCGGATAGGGTTGTTTAAGGATTAAATGGGGTAAGTTTCTATAAAGAGCTTAGAACTGTGGCCAGTATCTAATCAGTGCTATGCAAATGTTATTATTATTCATGGAACTAACCCTCTGCTGGGCTTCCCTCGTGGCTCAGAGGTTAAAGCGTCTGCCTGGAATGCGGGAGACCTGGGTTCGATCCCTGGGTTGGGAAGATCCCCTGGAGAAGGAAATGGCAACCCACTCCAGTACTCTTGCCTGGAGAATCCCATGGAGGGAGGGGCCTGGTAGGCTACAGTCCACAGGGTCACAAAGAGTCGGACACGACTGAGCGACTTTCACTTTAGATCTATTTACATGGAGATTTAGGGCGAACTCACTAAAACACAGTTTGAAAAAATGTATACATGGCATTTTCTATAGATTTTGAGAAGGGAGTTTATTGGGACATAAACAGGGCCTTGAAGGGTGTATACCCTCGAGGGCAATGGCTGTTCTGAGGGGGACAGTGACAGTTTCCATATGTGGGTGTAAACCAAGTGGCCCTAGGCCACACTGTTCTCTTAAAAATGAGTTTGCCTGAAACGAAGGAAGGCTTGATGTGCTGAAGTGAGGGGAGGATTCCCTTGTGTTGCGATTGTGGTAGATTGAAAAGTGACCAAGCCTGATAGGTATGCCTGATAGATATGTCATTTTCTGGTGAGGACTCAGCTGTACTATCTGGGCCTTTAAACTTGGAGAAAGGATCTTTTGGGTGACTTTCAAAAAATAGCTCTTTGTCTGTGCCTGATGATAGAAGCATATTGGATGCTCCTATCAGTGGGCTTGTTGTGGTATAAGGTTAGTGACATAGTTCCTAGGCCAGTGGTATGGTGACCTACCACTGTGTTAGCTTAGTAGTATTGTTTTGCCAGGTAGCTACTATGATTGGTGACTTCAAAGGTTGAAGTTTCTTTCTGTGCTTGGTGACCCTTCTACTTTGTAGGAATTTGATAGATACTTTGTATGGCCAGGATATCAATCAGAGTCTAATGAGTGAAAAATTGAGGTGTGGACATTTGATCGTATGTAACAATAACAAAGTATAATCATGAGAAATCTTTTCCTGTATATTTATTTGGCAGATAGGAGGGGGAATAAGGCATACCTATCAGGCTTGGTCAGCATTTCTTTCCTATCTTTAGTCTTGGCCTCCCTTAAATACCTGGGAAAGTTTAAGGCTCATTTTCCTCCAGTGAAGTATGTATAGATAAGGTTCCTAATCTTACTGTGTTGGTGTAATCTGCCTCTTACCCCTCCCACCTCCCTGTTCTTTTTCAGAAATCTCAGCCTGAAGGTTAGATAAGTATACAAAGATGTTTTAACCTGTTGTAATCTCTGACTGGGGTTGATTAATCTGTGGTATGGAGTTGGGGGTTGGGGGTCAAAGTAATAGTCCATTTGGGTGTCATTAGTTAAGCTATACAAACCTTTGGTATTTTCAAAAGTTTTAAGTGAGCTAATCTTCTCTCCAAATATACTCACGGATATTCCTGGGAGGTTGACTAATCCACAGAAGTTCCCTTGTTGAGACCAGAAGTCATTTTTACCTTTTAATTTTTCTTTATATTGAAAGTGTCAATGATAACAGAAATATATAACTGAAATAGAGCCCTTTTCTTCAGGTTCCTTACTCTTCTTGGCACTGGGGCCATGGTGGATCTAGCATATAATTGGTGAGAACATTTGCCACTTTGCTTCAGAGTTACACTATACCTCTTTGCTGTTACTTGGAGAGGTGCTCCAGCAGGACCTGAAGAGGGCCTAGGGAAAATTTAGATTTAGTTGCCTTTCTCTCTGCCATAACCCGGGCATTTTCCTAAGGTTGGGAGTTTGCTGCCTGGCCTTAGGCCAGTTGCCAGAGGAAACCAATGACTAAAGGCTTCCTCCCTGCGACGTCAGCTTCTGGAATCTTTCCTGATGATTCCCTACAAGTCAAGTATGCCTTATTTGGCTATATTTTCCCCCCTGAAATGCCTTTGCCACCTCAACTAGTGTCTTGTTCTTTTTCGGTACAGGGAATAACTTCCTCATGTTTGTATAATGCCACCTACAAACTTTTCTTCTTGTTTAGAGCTTGTTAGAACAGGAGGTGGCCCCTTTGTTGGGGCCAGGGTGGGGACCAGTGAGAAAGGAGAGAGGAAGATGGGAGAGCTCTGGAATGACTGATTTCTCCACCTTGCTTTCTTATCTTTTCTTGTCCTCCTCACCCCTGCCTGATCACCACTCTCTAGCTTCTTACCTAGATCTCTGATAGTTTAAGAGTAGTCTTGCATGGCCTGAAAAGGCTCAGGGTGTGGGGGTAGGGGGGGGGGCAGGTTGGGCTCTCAGCATCTGAAACTACTTCTTTGCAGTAGCTAAAGCCTTCAGTTAAGTTCCGTTCACTTGCTCAGTTGTGTCTGACTCTTTGTGACCCCAGTCTGACTCTTTGTGACCCCATGGACTGCAGCACACCAGGCCTGTCTGTTCATCACCAACTCCCGGAGTTTACTCAAACTCATATCCATTGAGTCGGTGATGCCATCCAACCATCTCATCCTTTGTCGTCCCCTTTTCCTCTCACCTTCAATCTTTCCCAGTGTCAGAGTCTTTTCAGATGAGTCAGTTCTTCACATCAGGTGGCCAAAGTACTGGAGTTTCAGCTTCAGCATCAGTCCTTCCAATGAATATATGGGACTGATTTGCTTTAGGATGGACCAGGTGGATCTCCTTGGAGTCCAGGAGACTCTCAAGAGTCTTCCAACACCATAGTTCAAAAGCATCAATTTTGCTCAGCTTTCTTTATAATTTAACTCTCACATCCATACATGACTACTGGAAAAACCATAGCTTTGACTACATGGACCTTTGTTGGCAAAGTAATGTCTCTGCTTTTTAATAAGCTGTCTAGGTTGGTCATAACTTTTCTTCCAAGGAGCAAGCATCTTTTAATTTCATGGCTGCAGTCACCATCTGCAGTGATTTTGGAGCCCCCAAAAAACAAAGTCTGCCACTGTTTCCACTGTTTCCCCATCTATTTGCTATTAAGTGATGGGACTGGGTGTCATGATCTTAGTTTTCTGAATGTTGAGTTTTAAGGCAAATTTTTCACTCTCCTCTTTCAATTTAATCAAGAGGCTCTTTAGTTCTTCTTCACTTTCTGCCATAAGTGTGGTATCACCTGAATATCTGAAGTTGTTGATATTTCTCCTGGCAATCTTGATTCCAGCTTGTGCTTCATCCAGCCCAGCTTTTCTCATGATGTAGTCTGCATATAAGTTAAATAAGCAGGGTGACAATATACAGCCTTGATGTACTCCTTTTCCGATTTGGAACCAGTCTGTTGTTCCATGTCCAGTTCTAGCTGTTGCTATTTGACCTGCATATAGATTTCTCAAGATGCAAGTCAGGTGGTCTGGTATTCCCATCTCTTTAAGAATTTTCCACAGTTTGTTGTGATCCACACAGTCAAAGGGTTTGGCATAGTCAATAAAGCAGAGATAGATGTTTTTCTGGAACTTTATCACTTGTTCATTGATCCAACGGATGCTGGCAATTTGATCTCTGGCTTCCCTGCCTATTCTAAATCCAGCCTGAACATCTGGAATTTCATGTACTATTGAAATCTGGCTTGGAGAATTTTGAGCATTACTTTACTAGCATGTGAGATGAGTGCAATTGTGTGGTAGTTTGAACATTCTTTGCCATTGTCTTTCTGTGGGATTTGAATGAAAACTGACCTTTTCCAGTCCTGTGGCCACTGCTGAGTTTTCCAAATTTGCTGACATATTGAGTGCAGCGCTTTCACAGCATCATCTTTTAGGATTTGAAATAGCTCAACTGGAATTCCATCACCTCC
Organism: Bos indicus; assembly: GCF_029378745.1. NCBI lineage: Eukaryota > Metazoa > Chordata > Mammalia > Artiodactyla > Bovidae > Bos > Bos indicus. The sequence goes on along the minus strand of NC_091789.1, from coordinate 102,605,669 downwards.
ACTAGCTTTGTTCGTAGTGGTGCTTCCTAAGGGCCACTTGACTTCACATTCCAGAATGTCTGGCTCTAGGTGAGTGATCACACCATCCAGTTGCTAAATTCTATATATGTGCCTTTTGTATGCCTAGGCTTCTCACTTGGCTTTTCTGAGTAGGCTCGGTCCAACATCCTTCTTAGTCTTATCTCCAGTCCTGAGCTGTCTCACCCCAGCTTAGAAGAGCTGAGCTTTTGACACAGCTTCAAGCACTTGTCTGTTTTTTTTTTTTTTTTTAAGGCTTTTGAGTAGAAATGGTACATTGAAAAGACTAACAGACTGAATCAGAATTTATGGTTTTTAGTCTCAATGTGTGTGACCTTGGGCAAGTCACTTTTATGGGCCTTAGTTTTCCTATCTGTAAAATGAGAACATTGGCTTTTTCTGACATTCTGGTTACTTGTGCCTAGTCTTTAAGAAGATGATAAGAAGTTCATGGAAAGAGTTTAATAGAACAAAGACTATTTGGTGAAGCTGCTTTTTCTTCTTTAGAATGGTATTGGGAATGTCATTCTCCCTGACCCTGTTCCCAGCTATCATTGTGTAAGTAGCCCTCTCTATTTCAGTGAGCTCTGCTTAAATGTATTGGATCAACCTATGACAGAGCTTGCCTTGGATATCCTGACTTGGAGAGACAACTGTTAACTGAGAGCCATGGGTGTGGGGCCTTGGAGTTCAGCCTGCAAAGTACTGCTGCTGCTAAGTTGCTTCAGTCATGTCCGACTCTGTGCTACCCCATAGATGGCAGCCCACCAGGCTCCGCCGTCCCGGGGATTCTCCAGGCAAGAATACTGGAGTGGGTTGCCATTTCCTTCTCCAAAGTACAGTAACTGGCTATTTTGGGTCCTTGGTGACTCCAAGAAGAATGGAAGACCCTTGAATTGGTCGTTCCAGTAGGGAAGGGGAAGACCAAGAAACAAACCAAAACTGAAATGCAAATGAAATTTGACTTCTTGTACTCTCTTCCCCTACAACATCCCTCTCCTTAGGATTATGAAATTGCTTTTGGCTACATCTAAAATTGCTAAGCTCCCCTTCCCCTTCTTCTGTCTGAATCATTGATGCCTTTGTTTTCCTTGGATCAGGAGAGCTAGGTGATGTAGTCTTGGTTGGAGTGAAGGGGAGAAATTTCTAGTGAGGGAGATTGCCACAAGCCTAGTGTTCAGCCTTCAACTTATCCTGCATTTTGTGAATATGGCTTCCAGTGGTCTTAGATCTGCAGATGAAAGGGGAGGGATCTCTGAATTTCCTGTGAGGGAGTGATGGGCTTATGAGGCATAAGAGGTTCACTGGAGATGGTATACCCTTGGCTGGATCTGTTTTTACCCTTCTTCCTCCTTAGTGACATTTTGTACAGTGTGTACATGCATGCTCAGTCGCTTCAGTTATGTCCGACTGTTTGTGACCCATGGACTGTTGCCCATCAGGCTCCTTTGTCTGTGGAATTCTCTAGACAAGAATACTGGAGTAGGTTGCTGTTCCCTTCTTCAGGGAATCTTCCTGACCCAGGGATCGAACCCATGCCCCCTTCATCTCCTGAATTGCAGGCAGATTCTTTACCACTGAGCCACCGGGGAAGCCCTATTTTCTACAGTACATGCTTGTAAATCAGGGATCCCTGGCTGTATCTCAGCCACCTAGGAGTTGGCCATGAACATACTCTTCAGCTGCTCTGAACCTTCTGAAGTGAGGGCAAGATAGAAGTCTTCTTTGTGTCTGTCTTCTTTCCTCTGGGAACAAGTTCCTAGGGCAGAGAAGGCTTAGTTGGGTGAAACTGGACAATACTTTTGGGTGGAAGATTCTTCCCCAGCATTAAGCTGGAATGGCCTCTGGCCCATGCAGGAGGTTGCTGCTTGGAGCAGCCACCTTGCTCACAGCCTTTCCTTCTTAGGAGCCTTCCATGTGTTAAGGATTCCAGTTGCAGGTGGTATATTAGAAACACTGTTGGTGAGGGAGAGAAAGAAAGCTGATATAGGAGAGAGATGGGGAGAAGGAAAGAGGAACCAGATAGAAGAAGAGTGTTTATTTTTATACTTCCTGTTTTTATAAAACCCAACATGGCATATGACAGAGTTTAGCAAATAGAGGGAGACATCTTCCATAAATCCACCATTTTAACATAGCAATTATTATTTATGTGTGTGTCTCATCACATCTCACATATGTACCTTAGTTTTCCATGGTATAATCATATTGTACATAAAAAAAATCACTGAAAGCTTAGGTAAATGCACTTTAGTTTTTAAAAATGAGCATTTTTAATACCTTTACAAAATTTCATCCAATGACTATATCACAGTGTACTAACCGTTCCCCTTTTGGTGGGCTTTAAAATTACTCCCAGCATTTGCCAGTATTTATATCACTGCAGTGAACGTGAATAAGAGAAAATCTAAAACCCTTAGTGTGGTATATATGGAGAGCCCTTTGATACCTGGCTACATCATAGCTCTGTCTCTAAACTCAAGTCCCACTTGTCCCCACATGTACACTAACTATGCTGTAGCTTTGTGGGATCATTTCCCCAAGTAAGCCATACCTCTTATATCTTTCACCTTTAGCATATGTTTTTTCTTTCAACTTGAAATGTCAGGTGTATCTTCCTCACCTCCACCTACTCTGACACCTCCACTGGATGCTTTAATACTCCCTGTAGTATTAGTTGCAGTGTCTTCTGTGTGCCCACTGTACTTTGTAAGAATTTCTGTTATGATACTTACCATGTGGTATTGCAGCCATCTGGGCTCCCATTCTTTCTCCTTTAGCAAAATGGTAGATTTGAAAGTTTCTAACTCTTCTTGCCTCAAGAAGGGGCTGTTGTTCAGGTAGAGATGGTTAGGGATGGGCAGGCCTTTGGAGAGCACATGGTCAGTGACAGACATGGAGAAGGGTAATATATGCAGCAATAATATATACAAGGGATCCAATGTTGGATGAGCACCTGGTAGGACATACTCTAGGCACCAGTAATAGAGAAAATACACCTTGGAGAAGGATAGGGTACATTAGCACCTTTAGGGAAGAGAGGCCTGAGAGAGAGTCTGTCTGACCTTGATCCACCAGTGCAAACTTCTCAAACCACTCCAATTCTCAGTTTCCCATCTGTAAAATGGAAAGAGTAATAGCACTCTACTCCTTAGGGTTATGGGTGAATATTCAGGCACTAATGCATCTGGAGGTGCTCTGTGAAGTATGGGGCATAGGAGAGGAAGAGTAGAGCTAGGGCACCCCATAATTTTTGTTCCAGTTGGCCTCTGTGTAAGTTCTCTCTGTGTAGTTATTCACAAGATTCTGAGCCCATAATGTCAGGTGCTATAATTTCCCTGAGCAAGCATTCCCGTAGGTGCCCCACAACCTGATGCTTTTAGTGGGATATATGTAGGGAAGTCCCATCTCCCCACTTACCTGGGCAACATGGCTCCAATTGGCCCCAGCACAACCCTACTCAAAAATGGCCACAAGTGGCCGGGGAGGGAGGTACCATCTTCTCTTCAGCAACAAATGAGTGGTACTAGAGTAGAGGGTTTTCTAACATCTCTTCAGCTGGAGGTGTAAGTATTTATAGAAGCTATAGTAAAACTGGTCATCTTTCAGGACTTCTGGCCTCAAATCAGCCAAATACTGTTAGAAGGACAGAACTCATGTCTTTATATGCTCCTCAGAGGCCTTCCCATCCCACCTGTCTTGTGCAAACAGTTCGTGGAAAGCTTTAAGGTCTTTGGATAGAGATTCTCCTCCACCTAGTGTGGTTTTTGTTTTTTCCACATACTACCCATGGCTCCTTCCTGCTGTCCTGGCCATCTGAAAACCCTGAATCCACCACAGAATTGTATGCTTTATAAAGGAAGCAAATTACCTGAACCTATGGAAGATCTGCTGGTCAACTATAAAACACAACAAGGGGAAGAGACTTGCTCAAGATCATGCAGTGAGTCAGGGGCAGAAGCCAGTCTTTAAGCCAAGACTCTCAGGAGTGTATTCTTTTCATTCTATCAGCTTGTTGTTGTTAAGTTGTTAAGTTGAATCTGACTCTTTGTGACCCCACGAACTGCAGCATGCCCAGTTTCCCTGTCCTTCACTATCTCCTGCAGTTTGCTTAAATTCATGTCCATTGAGTCGGTGATGCCATTCAACCACCTCATCCTCTGCCTCCCCCTTCTATCAGCTTAGCTCACTAATAATTTGTTCAATAAATACATTAATAGCTACTATTGTCAAATTGGAATTGTCTTGCACAGACTCCTTTGTTTATGTCTACTACAAAGCCAAACAACAGTTTCAGGGGCCCACTGGAAATTACCCAATGTGAACCTAGCTGGGCCCTGGCAGAATGGAGGTAAATAGTGCCAAGAAATGGGGAGGAATTTTTCCCTTTTGTGTACCTTGAAGAACCTGTTTACCTGTGAGTGGCTAGTTTGTTCATAACTAATTTCCATTCCCTTTTGCCATGTCTTCACACAATACAGTAGTGTTCACACCAAGGCAGAATATTTAAATCAAAGTTTTTAGTGGAGTCTAACAGGTAGCTATGTAAGCATTTTTATATGTCTTTGTGAAGCAACCCAGAATTTGGCCCTGGAGTATCAGGAATTACCCAGCTTTTTAAATTTTTTTACTTTTTTGTATGTGTACTGCTCATGACAACACCCTTATGGCAGAAGTCCAAGAGGAACTAAAGAGCTTCTTGATGAAAGTGAAAGAGGAGAGTGAAAAAGCTGGATTAAAACTCAACATTCAAAAAACTAAGATCATGGCATCTGGCCCCATCACTTCATTTCAAATAGATAGGGAAACAATGGAAACAGTGACAGACTTTATTTTCTTGGCATCCAAAATCACTGCAGATGGTAACTGCAGCCATGAAATTAAAAGATGCTTGCTTCTTGGAAGAAAAGCTATGACAAACATAGATAGCATATTAAAAAGCAGAGACATTACTTTGCCAGCAATGGTCCATATGGTCAAAGCTATGGTTTTTCCAGTAGTCATGTATGGATGTGAGAGTTGGACCATAAAGAAGGCTGAGTGCCAAAGAATTGATGCTTTTGAACTGTGGTGTTGGAGAAGACTCTTGAGCGTCCCTTGGACTACAAGGAGATCAAACCAGTCAATCCTAAAGGAAATCAATCCTGAATATTCTTCTGAAGGACTGATGCTGAAGCTGAAGCTCTAGTACTTTGGCCACCTGATGAAAGTGGTGGCCACTCTCACTCAGGAAAGAGCTGACTCATTAGAAAAGACCCTGATTCTGGGAAAGATTGAAAGCAGGAGAAGTGGACGACAGAGGGCAAGATGATTGGATGGCATCACTGACTCGATGGACATGAGTTTGAGCAAGCTCTGGGAGATGATGAAGGACAGGGAAACCTGGTGTGCTGTAGTCCATGGGCTCGCAAAGAGTTGGACACGACTGAGCAACTGAACAACAACAACTGCTCATTGTGGCATGGCCAGCAGGCAGGACTGCATTGGGTAATCTTATCATGAGAAGTTTGTGATCCTGAGGTTTAAGGATTGAGTTGGTTTTTCTGCTAAGAGATGGATAGGGCCAGACATAGTGCTGGGAGGACAGCAGGGAAATCCTATAGATCATCATGTTGGGGTACCCAGCAGCTGTATTCTGCTGTTGTTCCTGTTATCACCACTACTGCTACCATCATCCAGGCTGCCTTAGGTCCTAGACTGCCCATCTTTTCAGATTTGATAAAGGTAGGCTTTTCTGTTTTAGTAAAAGTAGGCTAATTTGAGGAGCAATAGGAGATACTTTTTCTCCCACACATTCCCTGAAAGAGAAGTATGGCCAGCATTTGAGAGATATAGGAGTAGACCTACTAGATAGGATTGGGTGGCCTAAAATAGCAAGAGCCTTTGAGGATCATCTGGTCTTTAAAGGACTTTTTCCATCTGTTCTTATAGTGCTGAGCTGGACACTGTATGAAGAATATTAACAGATACAATCTGTGCTTTTTGGTAGGGCAGACAAATAAAATCGGACTTTATTTTACAATTTTTGATTTGTTTTTTCATTATGAAACTGATACGTATTTGCTGTGGAAATAAAATAGCACTGAAAAATTTAAAATCTCCTGTCTTCTGCCCTGATTATTCTCTAGAAACAACCAACATTTGTGTGAACTAGTTAGTTAATGTGAATTTAGACTCCTTTTTAAATGCATTTATACACATAGAACTTTAAATACATACATAATATAAATCCATACTATTCAACTACTTGTTTTTTAAACTTACCACGTGGTGTGCAACTTTTCATATCAAATCAGATTTTAACATCTGTGTGGGCTCATTAATAATCGATTTATCAAGTGAGTAGAACACTTAAAAGCATTTAAAAGTTTTTCACAAATGAAAAGGGCTTATATTCTTCATTGAATGGAAAATAAAGAGAACACTGCAAGGGTTTTCCTACCTGAGACCTGAGAGAGAAGGATTTCTGGAGAAGGTAGGAGTTGTGGATGCTTTTGTTGGGATAAAGAATAAAATGATGATAGCTCTTCCCCTTTTCAAGCTCTGTAGGCCCCACTTTTAGAGATTGCTGTGATTTCACCCATGCTTAAGTTATCTTAGTGGAGTGATTGGTGGTAGTGAAACAAGAGGGAAGGTGGAAGGGCACAATCTATAAAAGAATGATATAGCCATCAGTTCAGTTCAGTTCAGTCGCTCAGTTGTGTCCTACTCTTTGCGACCCCGTGAACTGCAGCATGCCAGGCATCCCTGTCCTTCACCAACTCCCAGAGTTTACTGAAACGCACGTCCATTGAGTCGGTGATGCCATCCAGCCATCTCATCCTAGGACATGACAAAAACTGGTCAGAACCAACTAGGTCCAGGATGGTGGAAAATTTGCTTTCCAGCGGAACTTGAGTGTCATCATTACTCATTATAATACATTAACATGCTAAATGACACATCCAACAACATGACAGTTCTGTTGTTGTTGTTCAGTCTCAGTTGTGTCCAACTCTTGTGGCCCCACGAAGAGCAGCATGCTGGGTTTCTCTGCCCTTCACCATCTCCCTGAGCTTGCTCAAACTCATGTCCATTGAGTTAATGATGCCATCCAGCCATCTTGTCCTCTGTTGTCCCCTTCTCCTCCTCCCTTCAATTTTTCCCAGGATCAGGGTCTTTTCTAATGAGTTTGCTCTTCCCATCAGGTGGCCAAAGTATTGGAGCTTCAGCATCAGTCTTTCTAATGAATATTCAGGGATGATTTCCTTTAGGATTGACTGGTTTGATCTTGTAGTCCAAGAGTCTTCTCCAACACTACAGCTCAAAAGCATCAATTCTTCAGCATTCAGTATTCTTTATGGTCCAACTCTCATATCCATACGTGACTACTGAAAAATCATAGCTTTGACTATATGGACCTTTGATGGCAAAGTAATGTTTCTGCTTTTTAATATGCTATCTATGTTTGTCATAGCTTTTCTTCCAAAGAGCAAGTATCTTTTAATTTCATGGCTGCAGTCACTATCTGCAGTGATTTTTGGGGGCCCAAGAAAATAAAGTCTGACAGTTCTGAGGCTCAGTATAAAAGGCCAAAAAGTCAGCTGTGGCCCAGTTCCTGGAAATCCCCACTCCTTCCCCAAAATAACTGGGATAATCCTCCTACTCAGTAGCCTAAGAAATAACCCAATGCATAAAAACTAACTGCCATATTTCAGGGCTCTCTTGCTTTCTGAGATGGCTCATTCTTTGTCTGTGGAGTGTGTTTTTAAATAAATCCACTTCTTATCTATAACTTTGTCACTGAATTCTTTCTGTGATATGATATCAGGAACCTCAGATTTGCCTGGGACTTCCCTGTGCTTAAAGCATCCCCTCTCCCTTTTCTGTGGTTTTGCCAATTTGGAGTAATTTGATTCCAAACAGTACATGACTGAGAACCCTGTTCCTCAGACCAATTCTGGGCTGCTGTAGCTATCTGAGGTTGAGGAAAGAAGCTGTGTGTGAGTGTGTGTGTATGTGTGCGTGCATGCGTGTACATACACTTTGTTGGTGTGCACATGCCTTTCCAGTCTTCCCCAGAGAAGAATAGTGAAGTTGGATTAGAATCTGCTCATCCCATACTTACCAGGGATCTTGTCCAGGTGGCAGCAAATTAGAATTTTGCAGAGTGTTCTGTTATAGCTGAAGCATCTAATTGAAGAGTTGAGAAAGAGTGATTTTTGAAATGCAAATAAATACAGTTGACCTTCGAACAATGGGGAGGTCAGGGCAACCCCCTGCCCCACCCATGTACTGCCAGTTGAAATTCTCCTTTAACTCTACAGTTGGCCCTCAATATCCTTGGTTCTACACCCACATATTCAACCAACCAACCACAGGTTTAGCCAACCACAGATTGTATGGTACTGTAGTATGTATTTATTGAAAAAAAATATTTTTATTAAGTGGACCGGCACAGTTCAAAGCCATGTTGTTCAGGGTCAACTGTTAAGTTCAATTCAGTTCAGTTGCTCAGTCATATCTGACTCTTTGCAACCCCATGAACTGCAGCACGCCAGGCCTCCTTGTCCATCCCAACTCCCAGAGTCCACCCAAACCCATGGCCATTGAGTCGGTGATGCCATCCAACCATCTTATCTGCTGTCCCTTTCTCCTGCCCTCAATCTTCCCTAGCATCAGGGTTTTTTCAAATGAGGCAGCTCCTCGCATCAGGTGGCCAAAGTATTGGAGTTTCAGCTTCAACATCAGTCCTTTCAATAAACACCAGGACTGATCTCTTTTAGGATGGACTGGTGGATCTCCTTGCAGTCCAAGGGACTCACAAGAGTCTTCTCCAACACCACACTTCAAAAGCATCAATTCTTCAGCGCTCAGCTTTCTTTATAGTCCAACTCTCACATCCATACATGACCGCTGGAAAAACCATAGCTTTGACTAGACAGACCTTTGTTGACAAAGTAGTGTCTCTGCTTTTTAATATGTTGTCTAGGTTGGTCATAACTTTCCTTCCAAGGAGTAAGTGTCTTTTACTTTCATGGTTGCAATCACCATCTGCAGTGATTTTGGAGCCCAGAAAAATAAAGTCAGCCACTGTTTCTACTGTTTCCCCATCTATTTGCCATGAAGTGATGGGACCAGATGCCATGATCTTCGTTTTCTGAATGTTGAGCTTTCAGCCAACTTTTTCACTTTCCACTTTCACTTTCATCAAGAGGCTCTTTAGTTTTTCTTCACTTTCTGCCATAAGGGTGATGTCATCTGCATATCTGAGGTTATTGATATTTCTCCCAGCAATCTTGATTCCAGCTTGTGGTTCCTCCAGCCCAGCATTTCTCATGATGTACTCTGCATATAAGTTAAATAAGCAGGGTGACAATATACAGCCTTGATGTACTCCTTTTCCTATTTGGAACCAGTCTGTTGCTCCATGCCCAGTTCTAACTGTTGCTTCCTGACCTCCATACAGGTTTCTCAAGAGGCAGATCAGGTGGTCTGGTGTTCCCATCTCTTGAAGAATTTTCCACAGTTTATTGTGATCCACAGTCAAAGGCTTTAGCATAGTCAATAAAGCAGAAATAGATGTTTTTCTGGAACTCTCTTGCTTTTTCCATGATCCAGCGGATGTTGGCAATTTGATCTCTGGTTCCTCTGCCTTTTCTAAAACCAGCTTGAACATCTGGAAGTTCACGGTTCACGTGTTGCTGAAGCCTGGCTTGGAGAATTTTAAGCATTACTTTACTAGCATGTGAAAGTGAAGCCACTCAGTCATGTCCGACTCTTTGCGACCCCATGGACTATAGCCTACCAGTCTCCTCCGTCCATGGGATTTTCCAGGCAAGAATACTGGAGTGAGTTGCCATTCCCTTCTCCAGGAGATTTCCCCAACCCAGGGATTGAACCCGGGTCTCCCGCACTGTAGGCAGATGCTTTACCATCTGAGCCACCAGGGAAGTCACAAGCATGTGAGAAGAGTGCAATTGTGCCGTAGTTTCAATATTCTTTGGCATTGCCTTTCTTTGGGATTGGAATGAAAACTGACCTTTTCCAGTCCTGTGGCCACTGCTGAATTTTCCAAATTTTCTAGCATATTGAGTGCAGCACTTTCACGGCATCATCTTTGAGGATTTGAAACAGCTCAACTGGAATTGCATCACCTCCAATAGCTTTATTTGTAGTGATGCTTCCTAAGTCCCACTTGACTTCACATTCCTGAATGTCTGGCTCTAGGTGAGTGATCTGTACACAGTTTACTAAAAAACAAAGTCTGGACAAGTGACCATTCCTGTTCTTAGAAGCTTGCTAGTTTGAGGGTATTGATCATTCTTGAAGAAGCCAGGCCAGGCAAGGAGAAGCAGGATTACCAGAAATACAGGCTCTTTTGTGCCCACTCATAACATGCCCCACCCTTCCCTTGTCTTCTTAGTTCCCAGACTTTCACAGTGGGTGGAGCAGAGCTTATGCTTGCCCAGCTTTCAATCCTGGAGGCTCTGCCGTCAGAGGTTGACCTTGACTAGACCAGGTGTACTATAGGCCACTGAAGGCATTATTGTCTTCCCCTTTAGACAAACAGGAAGCTGCCTGCAAATTGAGTGATTGGAGCTTTCCGAATCCTCGTGGGGCAGGGAGAGCAAGGGTCTGAGGTCATATTCTAAAAAGGGAAAGGGAATGACATTTTAAAGAATTTCTTGGGCTACTTGAGAAGGCTTGGATCCAAAGTATCTTTAGGCATTTATTGTACTCCAGGCTTGTAAGAAGATCTGTGTTTTCAACATTTATTGGTTATGTGATCTTTTGGAAGCCCCTTAACCTCTTTGAACCTACCATTCTTCATTGATAAAGTAGAGATGATAATCCTCAGTGTTGATGGAAAACTTGGATAACATTAAAAAGCCCATGAATGTTAGTTCTGTAGAAAAGCAAGCATATAGGATTCAGATGCTCAGAGAAGCATAAATCGTATTTTTACACCCTCTGTTGACAAAGGCAGTAAAATGTGATCAATGGATAAAAGACTTTCACTTCACCATTAAGAATGGTTCTGATCCTTAAAAGAGTAAGCCTCAGTTATCAGGAAAACTTCACTTCTGTAGAACAGATCATTTATAGACCATTTGGGACCAATAATGTATTGCCATATAATCAGCTCTCAACTATCCATAACAAAAACATTCTTCTCCTAGCTATGTGTGGACTGCCTGACCTAAACCATATGAGCCCAGAGAATGCAAACTCCCTTGGCTTTTGTAATAGTCCAAACAAGACATAGTTATGTAAATATTTCCAAAAAAATTCTTAAAGTAAAGTGGTTAGATCGCTACTGCTGAGTTTAGGGAGTAGCTGTCTGCTTTCCAAGTAGTTCCCTGTTTAAAAGAGCCTTTTCAGATATGAATTGAAGGAATTCCTTTATAGGTTGGCTGGCATTGTTCTGAAATTACTTTTCAATGTTCCTAGCTATACTAAGTCCATGTATGGACCAAAAGAATGAAAGCTCCTAACCAAAATACTGATAATTCTTTACATTTGTAATATGCATTGTTGTTGCCAAAACCCTTTTTACCACTATAATTATTATGTCATTTGATACTCATTAACTCTCTGCAGTTAGCAAGTTAGGAATGATTAACCCTGCTTTTTGTATGGGGAAACTGAGGCTCAGAGAGGTTAAGTGACTGCAGAAAGCACTCAGATGATGAATAAGGGAAACAGGACTTGAGTGGGAGACAGAAGACTTTGACTTTAGACTACATGGTGTGGAGGGTGTAGAATGGGGAAATGAGTGTTGTTTCATAAAGGCCTGGACTTAAGCCTTAGTCATGATTAAGTCAGAGTTCTAAGGTTAGAAAAGAAGTTGCAACTTTAAATTAGGCCCTTTCACTGTTCTAATAGTTGCTAAACCTCCCTTTAGTCTCTCCTAAAATATCATGGGGCTTCCTTGTTGGCTCAGTGGTAAAGAATCTGCCCACTAATGCAGGAGACGCAAGAGATGTGGGTTCAATTCCTGGGTCAGGAAGATCCCCTGAAGGAGGAAATGGCAATCCACTCCAGTATTCTTGTCTGGAGAATCCCATGGACAGAAGAGCCTGGCGGGCTACAGTCCTTGGGGTTGCAAAAGAGTCAGGCATGACTTAGTGTTTAAACAACAACAACAACAAAATATCATGAGTGAAGAATAAAATTTAGAGAGAATTACAGTAGTTGGGGTCTCTAAGTGGATGTCCACCTGTCATATTGTTCATGTTCTGCCTGCTTGGGGCCTGGCCTGACACTTGTTTTGCAGCTGGCTTTCTGTCACCCTTCTTGCTGATCTCAGACTACTGTCTTCAGGGCTGGTCGAGCTTTCCAGCTGATTGGGCCAATAATTTACATGACTTCGCTTTGCTCTTGGACGCATAGATGTTGCTTGTTAGGAAGTGAGAATTGTTTGAGGATTGCTTAGGCCTAGCTAACATAGGGTCTTGTTTGGACTTTGGTGGGAACATGATCATTGGTCTAACTTGTTGAGTGGAAGAGGTACTGAGAAATTGTGAAAAGAGCACTCTTCTGGAGTTGAAGAAATGGAGTTTAGTCTGAGCTCTGCTTCTAGCTTCCCAGAGCAGTCTTGGCCAGGTCTTTGTCCTTTGGGGACCATGGTGTATTCTACAAAGAATTGGTTTGGCTAATGTCTGAGGGCCGTTCCTGCTCTGAAAGGCTATAATGTATTCAGAGATGTTACATTCCCTCAGTAATTGCTCCTGGTCTGCCCCACCTTGGGTAGGGGGTTTGTGGCACACATATCAGATATGCTCTCAATCTGTGTTATACTGGTCCAAATGGCAATTCTACTAGCTCTGAGAGGTTGAGAGTAATCAGCTACACCTGGCTTTAGAGGAGACCCCCTTCATAGAAAGGCTTTGGAAATGCTATGGAATATAATTGGGTGGAGGGTTAGGCAGGCAAGGGTGGCAGGAATCAGACATTGCCTGATCTGGGTAAGAAGGGAAGAGGTGCTCTGGAAAGGTAGTTCTCGGGGAGCCCACCAGAAACAGGCAGTAGGATGATATCATGAGGTAGACAGTTTAGTGTAGTTCCTGGTCCCAAGTAGTTGGTAAGCCCTCAGGAATGTGACACTGTCACTAGGAAATATGTCACTAGAGCAGTCAAAGGCTGTGGAAACAGCCTTCCTTTGTCACCATCCCCATTGTGTAGTGTGAGGTTCTTGGCGGCAAATGGGAAAACCTGTTTTGTAACAGCAGATAGGGCTGATCCTTCAAAAGAAGGAAAATTCATAATGCTTGCTTAATGTCAAAGCTTGTGAGGTTGAATTTACTAGTGTTGATACATTTTAGTTTTTTTTTTTTTCCTTGTGGATTTGAAGCAAGGTTAGGAAAAGTGGGAAATTTGAGCTCATTACCCTAGTGGCCCTAAGAGCTAGAATGAAGGTGGAGTTTAACTTTTAGGGCTGCCTTCCTTATGGTAGAGTGTTGAGTTCTTCATGGAACCAGCCTCCTGATCCAGTGGGAAAGTCCAGCTTGCCTATACAGTTAGTTGGTCTTGGCCAGCTTGTGGAAGCATGTTGTAAACTCAGGTCTTGGCTTAGGGCTTTGGGCATCAGTATTTTTTTAAGAGCTCCCCTAGGATATTCTAATTCTGAAGCCTCTCCATGTTACATCTGAGAAAACTGAGCCTGAGAAATGGAGGTCCATACCGGTGCCCACACAGCATGAATATAGCTGAGCTGAGCTGAGATTGTCTAGGGCTCTTTCCACTCCATTTGTAGCTGGAAGTAAAGGTGACCCAGACAGCTCATTCAGGCATCCTCTAAACTTGGTTTTGGGGCCTGAATGAGATGGGAGTTATGCACCATGCCACCTGCTCCAAGTACTAGAGGAAGGGGTGAGGTTCAAAGAACTAACTGGACCCCAGGGAGGTAAGCAGCTCTCTTTAGAGCTCAAATTCAGTGTCTGGGCATGTGCATACTGGTGGTGGTGTGGGAGAAAGGATAGGACAGGATGGAAAGTGAGTAATGCTGTGGGCACCAAGGCACTCAGTTAGTGGGAACATTACAGAGAGTTGGTGAGTAAGAGCCCAAGGACGTGGTGACCTCATTCCTCAGTTACAAATAGAAGTGCTGGGCTGAGACCCTGCCCTGTGTCCAAGGTAAGGTGCTTTGGAACTGAAGACTGCTGATTCTCTACTTCCTGCTTAAGCTGGATAGCTTTTACATCTGACTAGGTCCCAGTCCCTGCTGCTCCTATACTTTCAGAGTATACCAAGCTCTGTCATAAGCCCTGGCACCATATCACAGTCTGGTCTTGTATTATTTTCCATTGTTTTGTATGTGGTACCTCAATTAAAGAATAAATTCCTTTTACGTGAACCGTGAACTTCCAGATGTTCAAGCTGGTTTTAGAAAAGGCAGAGGAACCAGAGATCAAATTGCCAACATCCGCTGGATCATCGAAAAAGCAAGAGAGTTCCAGAAAAACATCTATTTCTGCTTTATTGACTATGCCAAAGCCTTTGACTGTGTGGATCACAATAAACTGTGGGAAATTCTTCAAGAGATGGGAATACCAGACCACCTGATCTGCCTCTTGAGAAACCTGTATGTGGGTCAGGAAGCAACAGTTAAAACTGGGCATGGAGCAACAGACTGGTTCCAAATAGGAAAAGGAGTACATCAAGGCTGTATATTGTCACCCTGCTTATTTAACTTACATGCAGAGTACATCATGAGAAATGCTGGGCTGGAAGAAGCACAAACTGGAATCAAGATTGCTGGGAGAAATATCAATAACCTCAGATATGCAGATGACACCACCCTTATGGAAGAAAGTGAAGAAGAACTAAAAAGCCTCTTGATGAAGGTGAAAGAGGAGAGTGAAAAAGTTGGCTTAAAACTCAACATTTAGAAAATGAAGATCATGGCATCTGGTCCCATCACTTCATGGCAAATAGATGGGGAAACAGTGGAAATAGTGTCAGACTTTATTGTTTTGGGCTCCAGAATCACTGCAGATGGTGAGTGCAGCCATGAAATTAAAAGACGCTTACTCCTTGAAAGAAAAGTTATGACCAACCTAGATAGCATATTGAAAAGCAGAGACATTACTTCGCCAACAAAGGTCCATCTAGTCAAAGCTATGGTTTTTCCAGTGGTCATGTATGGATGTGAGAGTTGGACTGTGAAGAAAGCTGAGCGCTGAAGAATTGATGCTTTTGAAGTGTGGTGTTGGAGAAGACTCTTGAGAGTCCCTTGGACTGCAAGGAGATCCAACCAGTCCATTCTGAAGGAGATCAGCCCTGAGATTTCTTTGGAAGGAATGATGCTAAAGCTGAAACTCCAGTACTTTGGCCACCTCATGCGACGAGTTGACTCATTGGAAAAGACCCTGATGCTGGGAGGGATTGGGGGTGAGAGGAGAAGGGGACGACAGAGGATGAGATGGCTGGATGGCATCACTGACTCGATGGACGTGAATCTGAGTGAACTCTGGGAGTTGGTGATGGACAGGGAGGCCTGGCGTGCTATGATTCATGGGGTCGCAAAGAATCGGACACAACTGAGTGACTGAACTGAACTGAACTGATGATAGGAAATACGACTTTGTTCCTAGTCTCTCCAGGAGCACATGAAGGTACTTAGTGGAGAACAAGGCAGCACTTGAAGAATATCTTGATTTCTTTTCTCCCTGCCCCAGCCTCCAAAGAAACTTTGGATTTGAAGAGAATGGTGACTAGGAGCTTTTGGGTAAATATAGCACACACTGCATTCTGTAGATCTACTCATTACATTTTTTCAATACTAGATGAGGAACCCTTTGAAATAGGGGCTTGTTATAAACTCTGTATTCTGTGTATTCTCAGAGATTGTCAGAATCTCTGTATTCTCTAAATCTCCATATTCTGTAGTGTCCTGCCCCACACTTTGCAGGTGCTCAGTAGCTGCTGAATTGATTTGAAGGCATTTCTTCTCCTGTTCCCTCCCTTGAGTCAGGCTAGTTTCTCTAGAAACCTTCTATTTCCTGGGGGAAGAGTCTGAAAGCTAGTGAAGAGGAAAGGGCTGTATCTGAGCATTGGCTGTCAGTGGCATCCCTTGGATCCAGAAGCCCACAGTTCTTAGTATTAGTTGACTTTTAGGGTACACATACTTTCAAATATATGTTCCTTTGTTTGTTTTCCTATGGGAGGGCAAATATGAGGAGTCAGGGCATGGACTGGGAGGTTAGAAGGTGGACATTCCTGAATGGTTGTTTCTTTTTACCACTTCCTTGTGAGAGAAGTACTAACTGGACCCTGAAGTACCTAGACGTCCAGAGGAGAAAGGCTTGTTTGCAATGTTGGGCACTAATGGGGGTCTTTATCCTTGGAGTTTTGTGGTTGGCATTAGTTTCATTCTTAGCTTTCCCTCCCACTGAGTTTGGCAGCTCCAACTTGATTTCCTTTTATTCTCCAAATGTTTTCTAAGGGGATAGGGAGGGAAGCAAGCCACATATGTCCCTTTGTTTCTTGAGCCCTTAATAGGCTGGCTGGGAAGGTCTCCTTCTTCTTTCTTCTTCATACATGCCTCTTGCTCTTCAAGACCAGATGTTTGAGCCAGAGGCCTAGGGATCAAGCTATCACTGACTCAGCCCCTGGTCTGGGGCATGTTATTGAGGGGGTTCGGCTTGGCACAGGTCCCTTCTGGTATGTGAATGAGCCTTTCAGAAATAGATGGTTAGTAGTCTAAGCTTATTATTTCCCCTCCCCACCAATACCCTTACTTAGGAAGGGAATAGGCTACTGTGTATGATGATCTGGTCCAGTTTTTGGTTAATTTTCAGATAAGACTCTTGCTGCCCATCTTCTATGGAAAGTAGAATGTGAAGGAGCTATTGGTTCAGGTTTGAGGTCTTGCAGATAGTGAATGGAGTTACTAGTCTAGTCTAGCAATTAGCAAACTTGTCTGTGAGGCCTGATTTTTTAAGAAAAGGCTTCACATTTTAAAAGCATTGTTAAAGAGAATAAAAGAGGACTATGCAACAGAGACCATATGTGGTCCATAGAAACAGTTTGCCAACCCGTGATACTTTATACTACCAATTTATTATACACCAATTTCTCATAAACTCATAGTTTCTCTTTCTTGAGCCAAGCACATGGTAGGCCTTTGGCTCTTTTGATTTATGACTGAGATGTTTGTAGCTAGCCTCTTCTGTGTTGGATGCTAACTAACAAATCCACTGTATCTCCTTCTGTTGTATACTTGGTGTCTTAGTCACTAGGGGTTAGAATTAGGATTGTATTCTTCTTGGAGGAGAAAGAACTTGAAAACTGATGCTCTCCTCAACCTCTCTCTTCCTGTGAAAGACTTAGCCTTTCATCTCAGATGGCCCCAAATCTTATAAGTAAGCAGCTCCTGTTGATGGTAATTACAGAGATTTGAAAACAAAAATCACAAAAGTCCAAAATTGAATACGACAGGGGATTCTGGAGCTGGGGCTAACTCTTCCTGCTCCCCCCCCTCACACTTCATCCTTGGCTATTTTTCCTCCTAAAATCAAACATAACTTTTTGAGAAGGTGCCTCCTTTGTGTTCTTTCCAGACTATGCCTGAACAGAAGGAATCCTGGGTACTTTTAGAGTAAGATACTGAGACTATCTGTTGTAGGGGTGATATCAGAGTGTAGCTCTTATCCAGGCAGGAAGGCATTCTAAGCTCCATCTGGAGCCCTTATATCCAGTGTTCTGGAGATTTGCATTTTGTTAACTGTTGTGTGTTTATGTGGGTACATGCCTATTTGGGCACCCATGCCAATTCTTGCCAAGTGCCTGGGAATGGAGAGAGTATGGTGCCAAGGCTGAGTCATTCTCTTGGAAAAGTCAAGATTATAAGGTGTTGCACCAGATCTGCTTTAGAATGTTTTCTCTTCTCTCTTTTGCTGCCCCTACCCTTCTCCAAACACACCTAGGATTGTAGTTCCCCTGTCTATGCTCCTTTAGACCTGGACAGCTCAACCATTGAGCTTCCTGAGGGGTAACCAGGGCTGCTCCTCCTCTCTCCTTCCCTCCTGTCCCCAAAACCCTACACCTCTACCCAACAATATAGAAGACTTGTGGAATGGGTAAAGATGTTCTGACTCTTAGGGACTAAAGCATATTTGTGAATCGTCAGTGAATGAGGTTAACTTAAGTGGTTTTAAGGTGACAGTTAATGGTGAGCATTCCAAGTAGAGTTGCCTCATGTTTTTCTCATGACTTCTTTGGGAAGGTGTCTGGTCAGTATTGTTCAAGGTGACTTGAAAAAGGAGGATGGTAGCCATAAGATAAATTAAGTGCACCAATTGTATAGAAATATTTTCAACCATTATTTATAGCTGCATGACCCTGAGTAAGGTATTTAGCCTTCTGAATTTTAGTTTTCCATCTTTATTTTTAAAATAATTTTATTTATTTATTTTTGGTTGTGATGGGTCTTCATTGCTGTTCAGGGGTTTTCTCTTGTTGGGACAAATATGATGCACGGGTTTCTCATTGCAGTGACTTCTGTTGTTGTGGAGCACAAGTTCTAGGTGTACAGGCTTCAGTAGTTGCAGGACGTGGGCTCTAGAACCCAGGCTCAGTAGTTGTGGCCCGCGGGCTTAATTGCTCTGTGGCAAGTGAAATCTTCCCGGACCTGGGATCAAACCCATGTCCCTTGCATTTTTAGCCACTGTACCACCAAGGAAGTCTTTCATCTTTAAAATGGAGATAAAAATGATACCCACTTACTTGGAATTCAGGAGAGAGAAAAGAGCTCATGCAGGATGTCTGGCATATTGAAGGTGCTTGATAAAAGCCCTATTTCTCTTAATTTATTTCATTGTATTTTGCTCTCTTTAAGTATTTGAGATAAAATAATTTTAGGACCCTAGTTTAGGCTTTTCCTCTAATTTGTAAATGTGCTCCCTGTACTGTAGTATCTTTCACTGCAGCCTGTTGAGGGGAAACAGTATAAGAATTTTTGTGGGTATATCTTTTGCTCTGCAAAGAACCTCAGCTCTGGGGAGCCTTGAAAGTCCCAATATGAGGGAGTAGGGTAAAGGAGAAGAGGTATTATGAGACCCAGGTTAGATAGGATGGTTGTGGGATGGGTAAAAGAGAGAATGTGCAGAGGGGAAAATGGTTAGAGGAACCCTTACTCAAGAAGGCAAAACAGTTTGTGGGTCCCTGCCCCTTGGCAGAAGCCAGGCAGCCATAGCTGAGGCCCACCCCAGCCCTTGCTGTGCTGGTAGCTTTCACTTCCTGTGTGTGTGTGGTAAGGTACAGGGGGAGGTCTTAGTCTGGTCACCCTTTCAGATATGCCTGTGAGTAGACAGGCTTTCTATATAGACTGAAAGTGGGTTGTAATGGGATCTCTCAAGATCTGGAGAGTGGTTCCCCTGAGGTTTGTGGAAGCTAGGATAGGGAGTCCTCATTAAGCTAAGCTGGTACCTTAGTGGGACTGTGCGGGAAAAAAAGCCAGCTTCCAACATGTATCTTGTATATTAGGCCAGCTTGTCTGGCTTTGTCTTCAGGGATTTCTGTCTCTGCTTGTGGCACACCCCTCCCCACATCTGATGAACTGCTGTTCAATACTGTGGAAAGGTCTCTAGTGTATTCACTTTTGATAGTTTCTGGCAAGAAGGTCAGGGAGCTGGGCAAAGAGGCCTTGACCCTTAACTTTGTACTTTTGGGAGGGATTTCACGAATTGGAAATTTTCCTGTGGCATTTGAAGGGCCTACATCGTGTTTCTTTCCTGTGTCCTTGTACAGGCTATTTGTCTACCTGGAATACCTTGAGCTTCACTTTCCTTTTAAAATATTTTCCCTGTGAAAATATTTTTATCATTCAGGACAGGTCTGCTCTTTCTCTGGAAACCTGCTCTTCTGCCTTCTCCATTATAGCCTGGGTCCCCTTTATGTTTCCACAGTTCACTCTGATTACCTCTATCACTGCTTTTGCTGTACAAGAGTATGTGGTACATACTCATACTCAGTCACTGTCATGTCTGACTCTTTGTGACGCCATGGAGTGTAGCCCGCCAAGCTTCTCTGTCCATGGGACTTTCCAGGCAAGAATACTAGAGTGGGTTGCCATTTCCTCCTCTAGCCCATCTTCCCAACCTTGGCATCGAACCCACGTCTACTGTGTCTCCTGCATTGGCAGGTGGATTCTTTACCACTGAGCCACCTGAGAAGCCCTGTGCAACATGGCAATTCCTCATTTACTTACAATCCCTCCCCTACAAGAAATACTCTCACACGCTTACTCATTTACTTTCACATATGTACATGTGCAAACTTTAGAATCATTGTCTCATGGCCTGGTCCATGCTGGGTGTCTTATAACTTAGTGGTGTGTGGAACAAGCATGTGTATATATGTGACTGTCAGGAGTGGAGGTCATTTCTGAAACACCTGACGTAGGTAAGAGTTGGCCCTATTTACTTTTCTAGGCCTTATTAGTATTATAGGTAAAGTTTTGGGCTCAGTTTGGATTATGGAACATTATCTATTGCCTGGGAGGCTGCTGGGTAATTTCTGTAGAGATTGTAGTGGGCCTTTTCCCTGCTGCTATCTAAAGAAAGTAAACCAAAGTTAGGGTAGGGGTGCTTCTTACTCTACCTGAAGAACTCTGATGTATGTATGTATTTGGAGTAAGTGGTTTCATGCATGCTTACCTTAGCATTAGGGGGTACAAAATTTGTAAGTTTCTGGTGGTAGGGGTGCTAAAAACCCTGGTATTGTTGGTTGGATAAAGTTAAACAGTTTCTACTGGTCTTAATAAATTAGTAGCTGAGCTTGTGGTTTGGAGGGCAAGATGTGGCTTTATCAACTCAAAAAATACAAAGCCACCTTTTAGAGAAGTTATGTTAACTGTGTAGGAACCATAACTAATAAGCTGGATGTCATGTCTCTGTTCTCTTACTGACTGCTCCCCTCACTGTTCCCTAAAACTTTTCTAAAAGAGTCATAGATGCACAGAACTCAAGGGCATTACTTGGGCTCTCTATAACTCTGCTTTTAGGAAGGTGACTATAACAAAAGTGAAGACTGTGGCTACAAACAGAGGTACCCTAGGGCAGGTATGATACCACATGCCACTTTTCAGCCTTTAACACATCCACTGGAAATGGGTACTAAGAGTTGGTGTTTCCATAAGGATAAATCTTGTTCCTTGATGAGTGCTAGCGTTAGATTGGGCTGCAGATTAGGTGTAAGAAAGCAGCAGGCTGGTTGGGACTGGGGATGATTTGTTTAGGGGTAATTGACCAAGTTCTCCCATATAAACCTAGCCTGGGATTATACTCACTGAAAGTCTGCACTTAGTGAGGCAGTGCTGTGGAATGGCATCTGCCTTCTGATTTCTCACCCTGTATGAATGAGGAGACCCTCCCTGAACATTCAGATGGAGTGTTCAGCCACATTCTTTGCTACTTATAGTCCGGGAAAGGAAGACAAGGAGGAGTCAGGATGTCAGCTGGTTAGAGAGGAGTGAAGGGAAATTGAACAATGAGTGGGCTCAGACTGGTATCCTCTCTCCATTTCTTCCTCTGATCTTGTTGGAAGAACTGTTCCTACTGGCCTGAAGTCATTTTCTTTTACCCAGTGGCCAAAGCACTCTAGGCCCATTAAGACCCTGCGCAAATCACGTTGCTTTAGCAGAAATGTTGATACTGGCATCTAAAATCCATGTGTAGTGAAACTTCAGTGATATTTGGGATCCTTTTAAAAAATTTACTGTAGTTTTGCATTTCCTGGTTCATTGATCAAGGAAGAGCATTGGCATGTTTTCTTTGTTTCCAAACATAGAAGTTGCCAATTTGTGTTTCCTCAGAAAATTCATTTTTCCAGAAGTACTTTGGACCATCACCATCTTTCTGTAGACATGGATTCTCCAGTGTGGAAGATGCCCCCATGGTTAGCTGGTCACCCTTCCTGTCCTTTTCTGTGAAAGTAGGAGGTTACTGCAGATTTTTCAGCTTGATCAAGCAGATTACTCCAGCTCCCTCCCTAGTCAACCAAAGCCTCCTCCAGGGAGGGGAAGTGTGGTAATGACATTATCTTTCCCCAGGCAGCCACATGTTCTCTGAGAACAGGATGTGGGGAGGGCTGGGCCCCAGTCACAGGGTATGGGGGTGGGTGCGGGAAAGTGGGCTGGTAGTGTGGCCATGTGGGTTGATGCCTGCCTCCTTGGCTTTGAGAGGCATGAAGAGCCCTTCTGTTCTCAAGTGTTAATTCATGTGTACACCCACCCACCCACCCACCTACTCATGACATGTCCGTGTTCTTACTCTAAGAAAGAACTGTAAACACCTATGAGTGAGGACCAGCTCTTCAGGCTGGAGAAACTCAGTGGCAAGGAGTGGGTGGGCTCAGGCAGCCTGCTGTACCAGCCCATGCCTTGTGACTCTGTAGCCATAGGCCATTTTGGCAAGGTTTTGTCTAGGGAGCTGGGCTCCAGTAGAGAATGTGGTTGCTTTGTTGCTTCTTCCCAGGACCTCGTCAGTCTCCTCCCTACAGATGGGTCTCTAGCACACTGAGGCGATTTTAATGTTCAGTTTGCTTTTGGCCCTGTCCTCTTCTTTTCCCTGCCCCCACTACTTCTGCTGGGGACCTTTGGAGATGTGCTGCCTGGGGTGGGGAAAAGAGGATGTAGCTAGCTTCCTGTGCAAGGGAGGGTGGGGCGCCCGCCTTCCTGCCTGTCTGCCCACCCTCCCAGCTGCCAGTGCTTGAGGAACCGACTGTAGAGTTAAGTTCAGAGTCATCAGAGGCATAGGGGCTCTCTGGGGCATAGGGATGAGGCTTTGTTCTTCTTGGTCTCTCTTTACAGTTCTCCACCAACAGGGATTGCTGGGCTCCCTTTTTCTAGAACCACAAGGCAAAAAAGTACTTTTAGGCACCAAATGGTCCAACCATCTCATACCACAGATAGGGAAACTGAGCCCCAGGGAGTCTTTAAGTCCTCTAAAGAATTGGTGGCAGAGTTGTGTAGAATTTTACAAGGTTAGAACTGAAGCTCCTTCCCTTTCCCAAGCTGGTCCAGTGGTTGGCAAACTGTATTTGGCTAAGCTGCTTGGGGTAGCCTTCCTTTGACCAGAACAATTCTACTTTTATGTACATTATATCTTGAAATTTCATGTGATTTTCTGTTTGGGAAAGTGAAGAGGCAGGAAGCTGCTGAAAAAACAAATAAAGTTGAAAACGACTGATCAAGACCTACCCAGTACAATTGGTCACACTCTGACCTAAGAGGAAGGGACTGTCTCAAGATCACTGGTCCACTGTTCCTGGCTGATTGCTTCCAGCTAATAGTGTGGCTCCCTCGACTATAGGAAAGATTGTTCCCATCCTGTGTTGCCTTGATCTTCTCCCATCCCAAGGAGACCCCCTCTTGAAGCACCCTGAGACAAGAGCTGCTGCTGCTACTGCTAAGTCACCTCAGTCGTGTCCGACTCTGTGCGACCCCATAGACGGCAGCCCACCAGGCTCCCCCATCCCTGGGATTCTCCAGGCAAAAACACTGGAGTGGGTTGCCATTTCCTTCTCCAATGCAGGAAAGTGAAAAGTGAAAGTGAAGTCGCTCAGTCCTGTCTGACTCTTAGCGACCCCATGGACTGCAGCCTACCAGGCTCCTCCGTCCATGGGATTTTCCAGGCAAGAGTACTGGAATGGGTTGCCACTGCCTTCTCCAAGACAAGAGCTAGAGGCCATTAAATTTATTGGATGAAATAAATGATAGCAAGTAAGCCTTTGGAAGGACCTTCTTGCAACCTTAAATAAGAGAAAATTGGGAGGGCAAAGTTCCAAGTTCGGGGGACCTGGGTTCTAGTCCAGTCTCCTTTACACTTGGACAAAGTGCCATTTGCCTCACTGAACCTCCATTTCTCCTGTCTATAAAATAGTGCTGATATGTACTCTGCCTTTTGTACAGACTTGAGTTCAGCAAGAGAATGCATGTGGACAAGTGTCTTTTTTTTATTGCTTAACTGATTTTAATAACATGACATAAAACTCTTACACTTGATGTAATTGTTATGTAAAATACATAGATGAATACTGTCTTGTTTTAAAAATATAAAATAAACAAGACATGAAAGTAGGCAAATTTCCATTAAGTGAATGAAAAAAGTTTTAAAAGTTTTGCTTTCCATATCATTTGAAGAAGGGAAATTATCATTTTAAACAATATTCAAGTTTATTAAACAGATTTTTTTAAGTTGTATAAAATGTTTACCTTTCATCACCTTCAAGGTTTATGTTACTCCCAAATTTTGCATGTAACTGAACTTTTCAAATCTGCTAATACCTGCTGAATTGATTCCACTATGGATTCTAAGGTGTCAGTTTCTTTTTTTTTTAATTTAAATTTATTTATTTTAATTGGGAACCAATACAATATTGTAAGGTGTCAGTTTCTTCTTGCAAATTTTTATTTACTTCTGCTAACATTTCTTGTGTTTAGAATGGCTAATGAAAACATTACCAGTCTGATAAGGTATCACTAAGCAGTCATCTGTAAGCATGATATCCTCACAAACATCTTCTAAATTTTGGAGTTATTTCCTTTTTATTTCTGTTTATTCCTTTAGTTCTATGATTCTACTTGTATTCTGTGCTAATTTGTGTATTGTAAGACTGACAGCTGCAACCACCTTCTTCATGGTGGCTGCCATCTTGGGCCATGAGTGTCTTTTAAACTGTAAAGCACTGTGCACATGGGGTTAGGATTTTTATTGTATAAGGGTGAGTCAAAAGTCCTGCATTTGATAATGAGGTTGCAGGAGAAAGGTACCAAAATGTATCAAATATCTAATACATGCTAGGTGCCAAGCCAGGTTGTTTTGTATAAATAAAGGAAATAATGCTGTTCCTCACAACTATCTTGTGAGGTAGGCATTGTTACTCCCATTTTACTTGGAGGAAAACTGATGCTTCAAGAGATAGAGGGACTTGCAGTGCACCAAGGGACTCCCTCTAGAGCCCACACTGTCCGTCATATATTTGTAAAAACATCTTAAGAAAGTGCTGTGGTTTCCTTTGTAACTTTCCAACTCATTCCCTGATCTACTCCAGTGTCTCTCCTCTCTTGTTGGCTTCATGTCACAACCCTGGGCTCTGTACTCCTTGCTTTCCTTGGTGGTACATACACCAAGTGCACTTAGGTGCCCTTGTTTGGCCATTAGTTGATGGAGGAGCCCTTTGGGTCAGCAACCTTTTTTGTTGATAAGAGGGACTTCTTACTCCCCTGGAGAGCTGGTAGGAAGGGCTAGGATGTGTTGCTAGTTAGAACTGGCTCTTGTCCAAGGTCATGCAACTAAAAGATGGTAGTTGCTTCCCTTCATTGAGACTCAGTTTTCTCATTTTTAAAATGGGCCTACAGATGCTTCCTTTATATGTACTGATAAATTTTTCACAACAGACTCTCTGGTGAAGCCATGATTTGTACGGTTTACCAACCCCAATGGTATAAATACTCTCACCACTTGTTGTTCAGTCACTCAGTTGTGTCCAACTCTCACCATGGCCAATTTCAAACTACCAACACAGGGTCCTTGAAGGAGGACTTATACAGAGATCAGCTCTAGTGTAAGTTGGTTCCAGTGCACTGTTATTGATTGCACCTATCTGAGAGTCCCTAGCCTGTCCCCAACTTCAACCTGTTCACATCTGTATGCAGATACAAGGCTTGCTCCCTAAGTTCCCACAGCATCTAGGAAAGGGAGAGTATCATTTAAGGTCTGCTCCTTGCCTAAGATTTTGATTGAGGCTCTAATTAGAGTATTTTTGATCAATGTTGTTGGGCTGCTGAGGTATTTGTACCAGTTGTTTCCTTCCTCTGTCTAATTCTTAACTAGATGGGAAGATAGTGGAAGGCTCTGGACAATGGCCTGAGGGTTTGGTCATTCCAGAAAGCACTCAGCTTTCTGTTTGAAATCCCAAAGCCTATCCTCCCTCTCCTGCCTGTAGAGCCTGCTCCTCTGGGTTCTAACCTGAAGGTCCCAGCTATGAGGGTCTCTGGGCTAGAAAGTATTTTGGAGGACTGGAGATCTGGTCTGACCTCTCATCTCATCTCAAGAGAATCTATGCTAGGTGATGTTTCTTTAAACTTCCCAGAGGATAAGAATCACCTGGGACAAAACTACTGCTTTCCTAGCTCTTCCTCTGAAGTGTCTTTTTCAGTAAGCTTGGAGTGGGGTCCAGGAATCTAGGTTTTTAAATTAGTGCCCCAAATGATTCCCAGCAGTTAAGTTTGGGAAATACCACATTGCCACTGCACAATCCTCTGCCACGTGGGTGTCATTTTGTCCATTTTGCAGGTAGGAAGATTGAGAGATCATGGCTTGTTTTTGGCAAAGCTCGATCCTGCCTTCAGGTTTTTAGAGTACATAGCTATGTTCCTTCTACAAGAGAGGAATTACTTTAGTATATAGAGAAATTGCTTTAGTATATAGAGAAATTACTTTAGCCCCTGATCTTTTGTAGAGGTAAGCTGCATTTAACTCTGGAGAACCATTCACTAGGGCCACTGGCCTAGATGTCTCTGTAGTTACTGCTATCTACTTGGCTTTGTTTCCCTTCAATCGAGGATCCCTCTGCCCATATTGACTGTTGACACTAGTCCTTGAGAGGCTGTATTCCATGCCAGAGGTTCCCAAATTTGGCTGGGCCTTAGAATTATCTGAAGCTCTTAAATTCTGATGCCAGGGCCCTGCTTCTTATATAATAATAAACCATGATCTCTGTGGGTAGGGCCAGGAAATCTGTCTTTAAAATTTTTCCAAAGTGATGCTGATTAGCCTATCTACAGACCCAGTTTGTGATTTTTCTGGATACCAGCTGAAGGAGTTTGGACGTTTTGGTGGGTTGTGTTGGAGGGCTGGAAACCTGTGTATATTAATGGGACATAATTAGAGAAAATGGCAAGGCAGAGCCTAGGATGAGGAAAGAAGAGCAGGTATCCTTTAAAAGGACAAGGTAGCCTAGGTGCTCTGTTGTGTTCTGCCTCACTTCAGGGCTCTGCTTCTTGAGGGGATATCCCTATCCCTCCCAAGAGAGAAAACATTTAAAATAATACAAGGATGTGTGTGTTTCTGCCTGATATGCATGGCTTCAATTGTCTAACCAACTAGAAATCTAATCATATTTTAGAGTTTTCCCCAAAATCAAAGCGCCCTTAGGCTAGAAGGGCCCTCTGCAGGTCTTCTTGGCAACCCATAGCCCTTCCGTGTAGTCAAACCGGCTTTTAGTTCAAATTATTCTGGAGCGATTGAATATTTGTAATAACATGGCTAAAAATGGAGGCGCTAGTAATCATCACATTCTACTTATGATATGCCAAGTACTTTCTTGTCTGTTATTTTTAACTTAAATCTCCCAATAACCCTGTTGTGAGGTTGATATTATTAGGTTCATTTTTATATATTAGAAAACTGAGTTTTAGAAACAGGAAGGTAAGAGAGACTCTAAAGCATCTTTCAGCTGTACCAAGATTTATTTCTCAAAGAACTAAGACCATTATTTCTAGGATGAGGACTCCAGTTTTGTGAGTCCCCTAGATGCCAGGTTTGACTGATGGCATACCAGCAAGTTTGGCAGGAAGCCAATCATAGCTTAGCTCTGGGACGGAAAACAGAGCTTTTTTTTTTTTTTAATATTGGAGTATAGTTGACTACTATATATAAAATAGACAACAGTGTGCTAGTTTCAGGTGTACAGCAAAGTGAATCACTTATATCCACTCTTTTAGATTATTTTCCCATATAATTCTTTACAGAGTATTGAGTGCTATATAGTAGTGTGTGTGTGTGTGTGTGTGTGTGTGTGTGTACGCATGCACTCAGTTGTGTCTCTTTGTGACACAACTGTAGCTCGCCAGGTTCTTCTGTCCATAGGATTCTTCAGGGAAGAATACTGGATTGGGTTGCCATGCCCTCCTCCATGAGATCTTCCCAACCGAGGGACTGAACCCAAATTTCCTGCATCTCCTGCATTGGCTGGTGGATTCTTTACCACTGCGCCACCTGGAAAGCCCATATAAGTAATGTATATATGTTAATTCCAATCTCTCAATTTATCTCTACCCCTTCCTAATAACCATACATTTGGAAAATAGAGCTTTTTTATTTAGCTGGAAGCCTCCTCTTGCCCCTACATAGTTGACTGATCCTGTCTTCAGCAGTTTTTAACACAGGACAGGGCAGAAAGCCCATGAGTAATGGATGGAATCCAAGCTGATTCTTAGGTCAGCTCCAGTGCCCTTCAGAGCTGGGATGCTGGAGGTTGCTGTGGTGTGTTTCTGAGCAGAGAGAATAGAGCCCTCTTCTGGTGTTCTGCATAACTAGTGTCTCCAGGCAGCTGCAAATGGTCTGTGTTTCCAGTCTATAAATACTTCTTGTGAAACTTGTAGGCAGGAAGCTGGGTTAAGCAGGAAACTGATGCTATTGACTGAAGCCCTGCTGGGTGTGGCCCCAGAGAGAGGCTTAATCCATGCGAGAGACTTATTAATGTTAGGCCCTCTTTCCTTTAAATTCAGTGGCTTCAAAGTTTTATGAGAATTGAAGAATCTGTTGTTCTTGGCTACCTGGATATAAACCCATTCCTCCAATTCCTTGCCTCTTTCCCTGCTGTGTCGTCTTCACCCTCTGTACCTCCCTGCTCTGTCCCCAACCTCCAGCTTGGGTCTTGGCTGTACCTGCTGCCAGAGACCTTCCCAATTAATTGCTATTTGTTTTAAAAAGAAGCTGTCCTAAAACAGGAGACCTTTTAGTTTCCTTCCTTGTGGTTATAAAAGGTTTAGTCTCTCTAAAATGAGTGATGGTGAATGTATCAGAGCCTAAAAGTTAGGCTTTCCCTCGGTCATAAACTAGACTTCCATTCAGTGTCCACTTAGAGTTTTTAATGGAAGCAAGCTGGTTCTGCCTTCTCCACATAGTCTTTTCAGCTCAACATCCTGATTTGTCTACTGTTTTCTAAGTGCTAGGGTGTTTCTATTGCTTATAATGGTCAGTGGATCAAGAGCAAGGCTTTTAATCCTTGCTCTCACACTGTCCAGCAGCTGTGTGACCCTAGGCCAATGCTTCCCCTTCTTTGGACCTCAGTTTCCTCAGCTGCATATTGTAGAATTTGAATCAAGTGATCTCTGAGGTTCCTTTCAGGTCTGATAGTTGGGGATTCTGGATTATTTATTCTCTTGGAGAATAGGGATGAGAAATTCAGAAGGGTTTATTCTGAAGGAGCCAGATGAGGTTCTAGGATGAGTAGATTGAAATCTTGAGGAAATTTAAAGAGGAATGGCCATGCTAAGGAGCGTATGGGACAGAACCCTGTGCCTAGGAGAAGAGATGAGTTAGGGTAGGGGGTAGGGGTATGGTTTGGCTGAGCTGATTTTGAAAATAAGTCCTGGAGTTAGGTATAAATGGTGAGGAGCTAGTTTCCTTCCGGACCTTAATGTGTTGAGAGGCAGAGGGGAACTCTACCTCGGTCTCAGGTTAAGCAAAAGGCTGTGCAATTAAGGCTGGATTAATAAGAAAGCTGTAGCTTGCTAAAGTTTCTGATTGTTTATCTCCTTTTTAGCTTTGGTCTCTGTCCTGAGCTGTCCTCACATAGCAACAATGTAATTATGTTCTCATTGTTAACAAAGGTTAGTTTTGTTTGAGGTTGCTTCCCCAAATATAACTGGGCAAGTAACACCCAGGGTCCAATATGCCCTTGTCTCCCAGTTGAAGTGATTCTTAGGGAAGGTGACTGGGTCAAAGCAAGTTAAAGGGAACCATTGTCTCCCATGCCCTTTGCAGCAGTTGGAGTAACTAATCGGAGAAGGCAATGGCAACCCACTC
Source organism: Bos indicus (assembly GCF_029378745.1). NCBI lineage: Eukaryota > Metazoa > Chordata > Mammalia > Artiodactyla > Bovidae > Bos > Bos indicus. Next base: position 102,575,850 of record NC_091789.1, on the reverse strand, counting down.
CAATACTCTTACCTGGAAAACCCCATGGATGGAGGAGCCTGGTAGGCTACAGTCCATGGGGTTACGAAGAGTTGGACACGACTGAGCGACTTCACTTTCAGTTTTCACTTTAATGCATTGGAGAAGGAAATGGCAACCCACTCCAGTGTTCTTGCCTGGAGAATCCCAGGTACAGGGGAGCCTGGTGGGCTGCCGTCTGTGGGGTCGCACAGAGTTGGACATGACTGAAGTGACTTAGCAGCAGCAGCAGCAGCAGCAGCAGCATTAAAGGTATGGGTGTGCATGGGGTCCAGGTGGTCTTCTTTCTAGAACCTACTGGGGAAAAGCATGGCATAGGAAGAGTTAACCCTAGGCAGGTCTTGCTCTCTGTGTTAAGTAAGGGTCTGGAAATGGGCAAGAAGAGGTCAGAACAGATAACTGTACCACATCCCACTTCCAAGTCCATGGGAAGAGGCTGAGTTGCTGGGAAGTGAGTGAGTCAGTGGAGAAGAAGGAGGGGAAGGGAGAGGGGGAGAATGCCTCCTAGGCTAGAGATTAAAAGCAACCCTTGTTTTACCCCTTATGGAAAACAGATGCTTGAGTCAGTGCTGTCATCTCAAGAGCCAAGACAGACCAGGCCCTGCCCTGCTCTGGCTCTAGTTCTGGCAGCAGGAAATGGTGGATGCTAGAGCCTAAATAATGGTGAAAGGCAAATTTGAGTCACAATGTAGTGACTGCCCTCTGTCCATGGAAGAGACTGAAGTTCTGGGGTTGCCCTAGTAGGGCTCATCCTACCTCTGGCCACACTTTTGCACTTACCTTTGCCTTCTCCATAACGGCAATGCCACTGAAAGCCCAGAGGACTTGGGCCTTTGAAGAATGGGGAGGTGGCAGGTGAGAGGTGAGGTCATTGAGCTCAGACTCAATTGGGCTGACTCACAAGCTCTGCCCTGGCAAGGGGGCCTTCCCAAGTAATGCTTCACAGATGTGCCCAGGTTCCCTTGTACCAGAGTGTTTGGGCCTTAGCCAAAACAGTTGCCAAGGCATTGTCTGAAGTCAGCAGTGAAATCAGCATGACCAGAGAGGTAGGTGGAGTCAAGGATGGTGCTCTGGAATGTCCAGAAGGCCTGTCTTTACCACTTGTTGGCTGAGTAAATGTGGTTTCAGTGATGTTAAGTTAGACTGTGAGTGAAGGGGCTTGGTGCATTGTTGTTAACATAGTTTGTTCGTTTCCATCTTTATGTTACCTGCCTCTTTGTTCATCAGTTTCCTTATTCATGATGTGGGGTTGGTAATGCCAGTTCCTTCTAGCATACAGGTCCATTGTCCAGACAAGTCAGTTTATTTGACTGTCTCTGCTTTGTCCTCTGCGTGTGTGCATGCTCAGTTGTGTCTTGACTTGTTGTGACCCCATGGACTGTAGCCCACCAGGCTCCATTGTGCATGGAATTTTCCAGGCAAGAATATTGGAGTGGGTTGCCATTTCTTCCTTCAGGGGATCTTCCCGACCCAGGAATTGAATCCACATCTGTTGCATCTCCTGCATTGGGAGGCGGATTCTTTACCACTGCACCACCTGGGAAGCCATCCTCCAAATTCCTCTCTGGTAAAGAGCCATATTGTAGTTCAGTAACATGGAGCAAATGAGAGGAAACTTTGCCCCGATCTCCTCTCTGTGGCCCAGCTACTGCTCATGTGGGTACTCTTGGCCCTAGGAAATGAGAGAGTTCCTTATTTGAAGTGGCCAGGTCTAGAGGGCAAAGTTCCCCAGCTGTTGCTGTCAAGGCAGAGGTAGGTAGTTATTTTCTTTTCTAGGCCAGCCAACTGGGGACACAGGAGAGATCCAGTTTGTTGAGGGCTTTGGATGATAGACTACTGAGATGGGCTATAGACCAGTGAAGGGCTTGCTTGGGAATTGTCTGTATTCCATTTTTCAATAAGGAACAGTGGATTTATTGTTCTTGGGCTAGGGGTGGGTGGGCTAGTGTATATGAGTGACACCCCCCACCACCACATCCAGACTCTTTCTGTTCCGTAAACCCTAAATGATTTCATGAAACACAGTTTTCAAGGACAGGCTTAGACAGGGCCTTAGTTCTTTACTGGGGACCACATCTTGAAATACTCTCTCACCCAGGCCAGCTCCTCCATTCCCGCTGAGCTGTGGGGCTGCCTGGGAACTTTCTGCTGACTTTGGAGGCTTTATTTTCAGGTTCTTGCCTTTCAAACTAGACTACCCTCCTCTCTTCATTGATACTGAAGAGGCCAGGCCCAAAAGGAAGGCAGTGGGTGCCCACTTGTGTGAGCATCCTGTGTGGCAGTGGATCTGGGCCTGCAGCTCCTTGTACACATTTGGGTCCCAGATTACTGTTAAGGAAAATGAGAGATTTTCTTTGATCACCACTCCTGCCCTATACCTATCACCTTCAGCCCTGGTCATGCTATTACCCTTGCTACCCCTACTGCCAACACACTGAAAATCAGGAGAACACAGACCCATGATCCTGTCTTCAAGACTCACATTTTATTCTGAGTTGAGTGGTGGCAAGAATAGAAGTCCCTTTGTGTTGTGTTTGCTTTTCTTCCTAATTTTTTAAACCTAAGATTTTTTATCTCCACAGTGAAGTTCAGGGAACCACAGGCTGCTTTCCCTTGAGATGCAGCCACAGTGGAATGACAGAAACTCTGAGCAGGGATTCTGGAGACATAGGTTCCAGTTTAGTTTCAACTGGACAGCATCAGATTGAAGGAGAGCTCTTTCTTGTTCTGGGGCAATGCTCTATATATGATACAGGAAGCATGAACAGTTCTAGCCTCTCTGACATATTTATCCCTAACCCAGACTGAGTTCTTTTCTACCAGTTGATTTATTTAAGAAACATTTATAAACAAATATTTCAGTTAAATATTTGGAGTTATGGGCCAGCCCCTGAAGATGGTAGATTGCTATGACTCCTTTCCATCTACCTTCCTGGCCTCTGTGCCCACTCTTCACCTTGCAGGCCTCATTTACCCTGGAGGAGCTCTGAATCCTTGCATCTCTGTCTCCTTTGGGGCCATTGCATTGTGTCTCTTTCTTTACCTGGGACATTTGGGTGCTCTTCCCCCCAACTCTCACATTCTCCCTTTTTCAAAATCCTTATCTTTAGATACCCTGCAAATACCACTTTGAACTGTGGTTCTGTATTTCTACAAAAAAGTTTCTTCTGTTCTGGTATGGTACTTCTCAGGGTTTCCCTTGTATGTAATAATTTCCCTGTTATTCAGTAAGTCCTTAGGGTCAGAGACTGATTCTATAGCTCTACTGCAACCATAGTTCCCTAAACATAGTATTCCATTAATATTGGGTAAACTGAAATAAATTTATAGAGAGCTCCTTAACCTGGAGTCCTTGGGCCTCCATGAAATCTATGGGTATAATTTGAAGTGGGAAGGATCTATGAAGATGGATGGAGGAAAATTTACATATTTGTTTTCACTGACTTCTCACTAAAATTTAACCCTTCTTTCAGTTATGAATTTAGGCCAAAAAAAGGCAGTACCTGTGACTTTGTCACCAGAGGAAATCTAAGATACTTTGATATTACAGTTTAGTTACTATAGATTTTTCAGAATATCATTTATGCTGAAGACAAGATTGAAATTACAGTAGTAATAACTAATAAGAACCAGTGTTAGGTAATTATATAATATAATAATGAAGAAGTACATATTAAATTTTGGTAACTATTTCAATGTAATTGGTCTCTTTGTATCTACTTTATTTCATGCATTTACAAATTTCTGAGAAGGCAATCCATAGACCTCACCATACTGCTCAGAAAGGTCCGTGGCACAAAAAAGTCAAGATGTAAAATGTTCCCATCTCTGAGTCTGTATACTGTGCTATATCTATCTCTTGTATCTCCTTGCTTAGTACTGTTCATTTAGCCAATATCTTGTGAGTACCCACTGAGTCTTAGGTACTAGAGAAAGTGAAAGTGAAGTTGCTCAGTAATGCCCAACTCTTTGCGACCCCATGGATAGTAGCCTGCACCAAGCTCCTCTGTCCATGGGATTTTCAAGGCAAGAGTACTGGAGTGGGTTGTCATTTCCTTCTCCAGGGAATCTTCCCAACCCAGGGATCAAACCCAGGTCTCTCACATTGTAGACAGACACTTTACCATCTGAGCCACCAGGGAAGTCCCTAGATACTAGAGAGGTAGCTCTAATTAAGATAGAAGCCTCAAAATGAGGATTAAATTTCTCAATATACTAAAAGGGCTGTTGTCCCTTTTCTACTTCTTATCTGCCAAGTCATTGGTGTTTTGAGGGCTCCCCTAACTCAGCTCAAGTGTGATTTAAGGCTAGATATTGAAGCCAATATGGATGTGAGAGTATGGATGTATGGATGTGAGAGTTGGACTATAAAGAAAGCTGAGCACAGAAGAATTGATGCTTTTGAACTGTGGTGTTGAAGAATACTCTTGAGAGTCCCTTGGACTGCAAGGAGATCCAACCAGTCCAGCCTGAAGGAAATCAGTCCTAGGTGTTCGTTGGAAGGACTGATGTTGAAGCTGAAACTCCAATATTTTGGCCACCTTATGTGAAGAGCTGACTCATTTGAAAAGACCCTGATGTTGGGTAAGATTGAGGGCAGGAGGAGAAGGGGACGACAGAGGGTGAGATGGTTGGATGGCATCACCAACTCAGTGGGCAAGAGTTTGGGTAGATTCCAGGAGTTTGTGATGGACAAGGACGCCTGGCGTGCTGCAGTTCATGGGGTTGCAAAGAGTCGGACACGACTGAGCGACTGAACTGAACTGAATTGAAGCCAAATTCTAGTCCATTGGGCCTCATTCTCCCTACCTTATGAGGGTCCATTATATGGAGGTCACTGGATTGGCAGGGAGCCTAGGTAACACTGAGTCAAAGTGACTAATCTTGCCTGCTGTCTCTCACTGGGGTACTTGCCTTACTTGTTCCTGCCTTCATGGCCTTTCCTGTCCCATTGTCAATCCTGAAATAGATTTCCTCCTTGGCTCCCTGGTGAGATTTATTTACAAAATTGTTCCCCAGGCCTGGTCCTCATCAGAATTGTTTAGCTGGCAAAATTGCTGTCTGGCCCCCTCTTTCCCACTAGCTGACCCCTGTGCTCAGGAAAAGCCCATAGGTATTAAAGACTCATAAGGCTTAATGTTTTAGCTACTCCATGGGGATTTGTATCTTTGGCAATTCTACTTTTATTCCCCTCCAACAGAATAAGTAATATGTGAGCATCCTAGAAATGTAGATTAGTTTTCTTTTTAATTTAAAGAAGGGAGGATGCATTCATAAGATCACTACCCAAAAACCAAGACTGACAAATACTTGGGTATGATTCCAATAACCTCTCTTTGAATACTTTTTTATAAAATTGAGCTCATGAAATCTTGTTGCTTACTCTTTCTTAATATTACTGAGGTGTTTTATGTGGGCATGAAATAATCATTATGAATATTTTATTTGACCATGTGACAAGCCATCATATGGCTATATCATATAGATTACCTAAGCAAAATGTCCAACAACTAAAAAACTTAATCTTTGGAGGTTCTAAAGGGAGGAGATATATATATATATAACTAAAGGGAGGAGATATATATATACCTATGGCTGATTCATGTTGAGGTTTGACAGAAAACAACAAAATTCTGTAAACCAATTATCCTTCAGTTAAAAAATAATGAAAAAACCTTAATCTTTGGTTTCTTTTAATAGAGGCATTCTACACTTCGATGTAAGAGAGATTTGACATGTTGGCTTAAATTGTGAGACTTGGACTTAGATCTGAATTCAAACCCTGTCTTCCCCACTTACTAGCAAAGTAACATTAGACAAATATCTAAGTCTTCATGCCCAATGTGGAGATATCCTGTTTCACAGGATGATTATGATTATTGGGATAGTACATATAAAGTGCCTAGTGAGTAGTGAGTCTTCATACATGAAAGCTGCTGCTTATTGTTACTGTTAATACTATTACCACTGCTACCAAGTTTTCAGCCAAAGAATCCTATCTCTACTGATGAAATATCAGCTATCATTGACTTTGGCTAGGTGATCTATTCCTAAGAGTAGAGGGTGCTTTTTCTAGTACGTATGAAATACTTTGTGTTTCCATCTGGGCCTGTCCCTGTCCCTTTTCCCTATGCTTACTTGGCTTTGGTAGCACCTCTGTCCTGCTCAAACCTATCTATGTTGAGGGCCCTTTCCTCTCTTGTGCCTAGGGAGACCAGTGAGACATATATACAGGAAGTGTTAACAATGCAAGACAGTATATAGAACCATAGACATCAGCACGGAAATGGCTATTGGAGATTGCCTAGTATAATTGACAAACTCCATCTCCTGCACTCCTGCCCTTGCACAGGTGAAGGGAACTAAGGCTCAGGAATGGGATAAGATTTATTCAAGGTTGTAGAGTAAGCCAGTTATGGTGCTAGGCTTGGAATCCAGTGTTCTTTATCCTGCCCTTAACTTGCCTCTATGAAGACCAGTGCTGTAGATAATCCAGGCTATAGATCGGAGGTGGGGCGAGAATGCTGTGGGCTTGGAGCTGGCTGATGTAGGTGGAGAAGGCTTCCTGGAAGAAGTATAGCCAACATTTGTTTCCTTTTGATAATAGGTTTATTTGCATTCATTTATTTTCCCCTTGATAAGCACTGCCTTGTAGCAGTGGGGGGTTTGTCTTCAGTAAACTGGTTGGGAGCAGAGGGCTAGGTTACTGTTTGTTTTAATGGTCTCCCTTCCTTCACACCAGTATCTAAATTCCATAGGTTCCTGCACCTTAGTTTCTTCTCCTGTGGTTGGATAGAGACTTATCCCAGGCTCTGTTGAGCATCAAGCCAAACAACTGACTTATCTCCTTTGATCTAATCCTAGATCAATGTGCGTGTGACCACCATGGACGCTGAGCTGGAGTTTGCCATCCAGCCCAACACCACCGGGAAGCAGCTGTTTGACCAGGTAAGGGAGGACTTATTGCTTCTTAGCCTCCTACTTCTCCCAATAGCTTCCACTTTCCCCAAAATGCCCACTTTTGAGGAATCTCTTCTACTCACTCCTCCAGCAGAGGTCAAAACAAAGGCTGACCTCAGCCTTAATGAAGTAGGCAAATTTTAACTCTGGAAGCCTATATCTTGGATGGCCCCAATCAGTCCTATCCTTGGGGCTAAACATGGGAGAAAAGAGAAGCAAGTAGGGTATGACTGTGCTAGATACTTTAAAAATGTCAGCAGGCAGAGCCCTTCTCTCAACTCTGAAAGATATGTGATTCTTCTCTGATTTAACAATGAGGCTCAGAAATTAAATAATTTTATTGCACTCAGTTGGTATCTGCCTGGGATTTGAACCCCACATTCTTGTCACTGTACAACATGGCTTCTGTCACTTGGTTTTTCTTCCCACTAGAAGGAAACCAACATATTCTCCCTGTAGTAGTGTGCTCTATGTACATTTCCCTCAAGGAATATTGGGACTTAAGATACCACAGTGGGTGAGAAATGCAATAAGAGGATACCTCAGCTCCTATAAACTTGACATGGAGATAATACTGAAGTAGTCATCCCCATCTACAATCCAAAGAATGTCCTTTCATTGTGAATCACCATTGTCAGAAAGGATGTGCTATGTAACAGCCAGGTGGGGGCCATAGAATCCAAAGGAATGTGCCTTTTGTGACCAGACTTCCAGGAGTAAAAATGGGGCTCTCATTTCCAGAAACTGGAATCCCTCCAGACAGGCCATTATCCTACTTCCACACCAGCCTCTGGCGAGGTGAGAGTCTGACATTGTCCTGGATGTTGGGACCACATGTCCCCTTAATGGATTTTCCATGCCCTCCTGCTTCCCTTTCTCCTTTGCTCTCTGTGTACTTCTGCTGTCGGAGCTTACCCATACTTGGGAAGGGAAAGGAGGAAAGAGATTATATTCAAATAAGATCATTCTATTACTATGAATACATCTGACTGGTGAGAGGAGAGGATGGAGATGGGCATGGTACAGGGCTGTTTTCCATTCAGATCTCTGTGTAAAAAGAAGGAAAGTATGGCTAGAAATGTGAGACAGTTTGGGCATGTCTCCTGAGTCCCTGATGTCATATGGTAGAGTACGAAAATTGCTGTCTATGGCTAATACAGATGAAAGTTAACATTTTGTCAAGGGCTTCCTGTATGTCAGGTACTATGCCAGGCATTTTGTAAACCATATCACTTGACTATCACAAAGCCCTGTGAGTGCAGGGATTAGTACTAGCCCCATTTTACAGATGAGGAAACAAAAATCTTCATATTCTTAGCTAGGCCCTGGGAAAATTTATTGAACCTTTTTGGGTTAGTAGTCTCATTCCCCCACCACGTCCCCCACCCCAACCAAAGTGCATCTAATGTCTACCTCACAGACTTTTTGTGAGATTATGGAAGAGTCTATTATTTGTATCTCACTTGCTACCCAGTGGCTTGTAAGGATATATAAAATTCAGAAGGATAAATTAAAATAGGTGAGAAAGACTATAAGAAAGTGCATATAGAGAAGAGTGTTATGTGAAGCATCTGACGTATAGTAGAGATGTAATAAATGATAGCTGTCAAACACCGTGACACTTCTTGTCTGATTAATCAGATAGAGTTGAGAGATCGGCTTGAAGATCCTCAGCATATGTAACTGGATTTAACTGGAACTTGCTTCTTCTCTGGAGTTTGTTTTGTATCAAATGTTGTAAGGTAGTCATTGATATTTAATTTGAGAAAGTAAAAATTAGAGGAACATTTAAACACACATTTACTACAATTAATGTACTGGCATTCATATAGTTCACAAGTGATTACAATGCTAATCTTGAATATGACATTGCATTTTGATTATATTAAAGTTTTGCCTTCTTTTGCATGCAGGTTTTATGTTGGAAAGCTTATAAAGGGATAGCCTAGTGAACTAGAAAGGGCACTAAATAGAAAGTTAGAAATTTTGGGCCTTATGGCTGGCTCTACCACTAACTCTCCTGATACCTTACACAAACCTTTCCCCTCTTTGTGCTTCAGTTTTCCCATCTGTACAGTATCTAACTGATACCTCAAATCTGGTTATCTCTCAGAAATTTATGGCACTTATTTCTGTAATCCATATTTGTTCTTTCCCATTTGTAACCCCACTATTTGGATTTCAGATGACCCCTTTCTGTAAAAAGGAAGGAAATGCTTCACTTGAGTATGATTTGCAGTTGGCATATACCAGGGAGTGGGGAGGGCAAAGCTACCTGACAGCAAGGACAACTCTTCCTGTATAGGCTTCTTACTGTCCCTGGGACAAAAAGGAGAAGGTATCCATACCATAGGTAGGCTGTTGGGCCCTTTGCTTCAGACGGGAATATCATTCTGGACAGCAGCTGTAGAGAGGAGAGTATGAGCCAATGTGAATTTTATAGTCCAGATAGGAACCAGAGGTTCCCTCAACCTCTGCCCAGACTCATTCCCAGAGTTCTATGCCTAATCTCTCTCAAGTAAATGACACCATCCCCTGCCTTCAACACTGGGGTCTTTGTCCATTTGCATTGGATGGGGTAACTGTGGAGGGTGAGGAAGGTATAATTTAGAGACTAGGGCAGAAAAATCTTTGAACAAAGAAGTTTATTAACTTCAAAAAGCCACAAGGCCAGGTTATTCTTTGTTAGTGTTTGTTTGGTTTGCGTACTATGGATGTGGTTCTGAGGGAAGCCCATATGGTAGGGATTCTTGGCTGGATTGGTGTGCTAGTTCTGAAAGCTACTACTTCCCCAGAAAAGCCCTTGAGAAACTTGAATCTTTCATATGGTTAGAGACAGGAAAGGGAGGAAACCGCGAAGTTCATGATTTCCCAACCAGGAAGATCAGTGTTTTGAGAAAAATCATTTAGTGAGTACCTACTATGGACTAACTTTGGCTCAGTGTTTTAAACCTTGCAGTGACCCTGCTTATAAGAAGTGAAAGAACACACTCTAGGTTATATAGTTAGTAAATTGTAATATGGAGTTTAAATTATAGCTCTGACTGTAAATAAAACAATACTTTTCCCTACTGTGCTACTTTGGGGTGAATGAGCCTGTTTGGCTCAGAGAAGACTCAAGAAGATATGTATTCTCTGTCTTGAGGTCACTGAGGTGCTATCATTGGAAGGAAGGGGCAATCATGTTCTGTGATGTCAGAAGGAACAGAGCTGGGACCCCATAGGTGAAAAGTACAGGACAAAAAGATTTGAACTCTGACACAGAATTGAGCATCTGGCACTCTCAGGGCCAAGGCAAGTCTGGGTGGGAATCCTCAGACCTGTGCATGTTCACAGGCCACTGGCGGGGGTTGATCTTTTCCCTCTTTCCAACTTGATGAGGCATAAGGGAGGAAGTCTATTATGTTTGACCTTCTTTCTGGGAGATTAGGGGCCTAGGAGAAAGGAGCTGGACTCCTTGAGAGGGACTGACAAAAGCTTTGGGGCCATCCTGGAATCCAGCAGTTGTCTGGCTGATGACCAGAGAGGAAGCTGACTGGAGACGAAGCACTCTCCTTGGCACTGGTGATAAATAACAGGCAACAATGGGACTCCATAGCTTGAAGAGGCCCAAGGCATGGTGGGAAAGGGATATGGGGCCCATAGTTCTTCTCACTTGCCTTTGTCTCTTGTCAGTGCGGAGGAGTGAGAACATCTAGGGAGGAGAGAGAGAACATTTTTCTATAGCAATTTTTGTCACTTAGCCCCATTTCTAAAACCTGAGCTTCTTCCAAGGGCTCGTGATTACTTAGGTGGCGTAAGTTCCACTTTAAGAACCCTCTACTTGTCTCCTCCTCAGCCATGGTCTCTAAGCTCTAGCTCTAGTCTAGCTCTACCTGTCCCCTCCACTTAAGGTTTTGAGCTGTGGAAAAGAGGTGAAATCTCAGAGCATCCATCCTATTCATTGACTGATTCAATATTGACTGAAGGTCTACTGTGTCTTGAGAAGGATCTCTAGCCTATCAGATACCATCTCTGTCCTTAAGGAACTTGGAATTACTCACCTTTGGAAACAGAAAAATACATGCAACTCTCCTCTCACGTTGAATGAAAAAACATCCTTGAGACTCAAGTTGTACGTAGAGATGGTATATAGAGCATGGGATTTAGAGTCAGCCTTGGGTTCAAATTCTATCCTGCTGTTTAGCCATGTGACCTTGGATGGCTCGTGTAGCCTCTTAGGACTTCACTTTTCTCAGTAAAATAGTAATCACACAATTTTAGAGATTTTGTAGTCTTATTTAATCCTCGAATAAGTAAAGTGCCTGGTGCATAGCAGGCATTCTAATGTTGCTTGTTCTTATTAAGAGCTAAATAAGTGGGTAGAATTTCCCCTGGGAGTTCAGATAATGGAGCCATGCAATCAAGAGGCTTTTCTGGCTCAGTGAAGTTCTTAGGATTTGTAGATTCTGTATTGAAGACAGCAATCCTCCTTTTTCCATTTTTATTTTAGAAAATACCTAATATCTGTTATTGTAATAGTTGTATCTCCATCTTATAGATGAGGAACTGAGGCTTGGAAAGAGGAAAAGACCTGTTTAAGGTCAGATAGCTAGGACATAGTATAATGGTTTGAATCAAGGCACATAGCATTTGCAATTTTCCCAGTACCTTTTGTCAGCTGTGTCCTCTGTGACTTCCCCTTTCTTTGCCTGTTTCCATTCTAAAAGCAAAGTTTGGTCCCTATATTTAGAACCCTAGATGAACGTGCTCTGTGTTATAGAGTAGATGGCCACTTGGGCACAGTCAGTGTAGGGTAACAGAAGCAGAGATGGTGACAGCCCCTCCTGGAACTTTCCAGTTGTGCACTGATTTGCTTTCAGGTAGGTGATTGATGGAGCTGCTGCCAAGCCTGTAATGGCCTCAGGTATTTGGGCATTGGTGCAGTTTTGCACTGGAGAAGGCAATGGCAACCCACTCCAGTACTCTTGCCTGGAAAATCCCATGGGCAGAGGAGCCTGGAAGGCTGCAGTTCATGGGGTCGCTGAGGGTCGGACATGACTGAGCGACTTCACTTTCACTTTCATGCATTGGAGAAGGAAATGGCAACCCAGTCCAGTGTTCTTGCCTAGAGAATCCCAGGGACGGGGGAGCCTGGTGGGCTGCCGTCTATGGGGTTGCACAGAGTCAGACACTACTGAAGCGACTTAGCAGCAGCAGTGGTTTTGCACATAATTTCTCACGCACTTAAGGCTCAAGCCTTGCTTCCCAATCCTGCTATTGGCTTCTGAAGTGATTGATTATGTCACTAGTTTATTTATTCAGATAGATGCATAGAGGATATGGGGAGGGGGCTTTGGGTTCTGGAATTGGCCTAATATTCTCTGCCCTCCCCAGATCTCAGATATAAGTAGCCTTCACATGCAAAAAGAGGCAAACAGGAGTTCTTTCTTACTTATGATGCTCCTGGTAATTAGTGACAATTTTCTGAGAGGCAAGTCTATTTCCCTCATGGGACCCCAGTTTTCTAGTTTATGCTGCTTGGATCTTGTAATGCTCCAGTCTGTTTTGGGGGTTAGTATTATGTGGCTGAATAGAATCCACAGCCAGTGTTTTGCAAACTAAAGTCCTAGCCCCCCTCAAGGTGAATGTGCCAGGTTCCAAGAGGTTCACAGACCTGTAGGCTGAATGTGATTTACTATCTTGGAGCATCAGTTGTACTTGTAGATATCTATTTTATTATTAAAATATAGATATTTAAGGAGTAAACAGTAAATTTTGCACAAATTATTAAGATTAAACCTTCAGGCTTCAAAGAAATTATGACTTACAGCCAGCCATCTCCTAGTATTCTGACACTTCCAACCCCACCCCACCCCCCCACCCCCATCCTCTGGGTATATGCATTCATTATCTTCTGTGGCTTAAAAATGTCTTCCATGGCAGCTTTGAGAAATACTAGCTCAGGCCAGATGAGATTGCTGTCTGAAATCAAAGGGAGCAAAGAATTTTTTTCTTAGAGATGCAGCCACTTCTCAGAGTGGAATGGTAAAGAACCTGCTCATTGGAGCCACAGATGTTTTCCCAGAACCAGTACCTAGACACTCTTTCCCACTAGAAAATGAGGTTTCTCTTTCCTCTGAAGTAAGTTCTCAGCAGGAGGCAAAGCTTGAAGCAAGCTAAGCTTGGCCTGATTCCATATTTTAGAATTTGAAAATGGGGCCAAGAGTTGCCTGATCAAATGATTCCCAGCACCCTGTGGACCTTAATTGGAGATTTCCTTACAGCCTGGGGTCCACGAGTCATCAGTTTTATCCTTTGTTCTTTTTCAGTCTCAGTTCTGACTTCAGACCATATTTCCTTCACCCAACACACTCACTTCCTTACTTTGGGACTTCAATGGAGGCTAAGAGACATCGCTCTCTCTCCAAGCCTACAGTCTAAGGAAGTAGAGCATTTATATGCATCTGATTTCTTTGTGTTCATAGGGAAGAGGCAGTGCTCAGAGAGATTAAAATGCCCTGCTGATCCTGATATCTTTTCTTTTGATATCACTTTAACTATTACTTTATCCTCAGAGATACTCTAAATCCTGGAATTATTTTAGCTCCTATAACTCCTCTCATCATACCCCTAACCATCCCGCTAGTGAAGCAGACAACATGGTGTAGAGGCTAAGGAACTCACTCCTGGGACCTGTGGAACTGATTGTGTGGTCTGTGCCTGCCTCACTTTCTTTTAATTCTGGTGTCTCTTGAGTTTCTACACCTGGGCCGTTGGTACAGGCAAAAGCCAGTTGCTACCCTACTAGTTCTGTTCCCAGTATGCCCTGCCATGACCTAGCATCCTGTCCTAATGGTCCATTTTCAACATCTTCAGTGGGTCTTTTTCTATCCTGGGGCTGCATTGTTTCTTGGAACTTATTTCTTTACACCAATTGCACCTGTACACACTATGTTCTGCAGCCTTGTGGAAAACCATTAATTAGACCCTATCTTAGATATAGGATGTAAGAGGTGCTTAAAAAAATCTTTCCTATCCACATCCTCTCCCTTTATCCTCTGCAAAAAAAAAAAAAAAAAAAGTCACTGTCACATTTCAACATGACTACTTTGTATTCTCCATCTAAAACCTGATGGTAATGCCTATTGACTTAGACTCAGAGACTCACCTTTCCATCAAATCCTGGAAGTCTTGATCTTTCCTCATATAGTACACCTTCCCTCATTTATTTTTTTCTAAGCATGTTCCTAGTTACCCAAGTTGTCAAGAGGTATGTGGGAAATGGGGCTGTATTTCTTGGTCATTTACAAATAACTTAATTAGTAGATTGGTAGAACTTGAGAGCATAAAGAAGTCATTTAAGCCACACCACTCATAGTAGATGGCGAAGCTGGATAGATGAGGAAACTGAGGCCCAGAGAAGGAAATGTATTGCCTTAACATCACACAGCAAGTGGAAGACAGAAGTGAGACTTCCACTCAGGTTTCTTGATACCTGATTCAAGCTATGAAAGGGGAGGGTAATCATCATGAACACCCTGGTGAGCAATGAAGGTTAATGTCTTGGCAGTATGGCTTCTCTCCAAAGTGATTGTTGACTGAACCTAGTGGAAAAGCCAGGAGCTATATGTAGATGCAGAGGTAGTCAAAGTTCATTTTCTGGCTGGTATATCTGGATCAAAAGAGAGATAAGGCAGTTAGTCACTTGGGAACCCCAGAGCTTCTAAGCTCTTTTGAACCCTTGGCCTTAGGAGATAGCAAACAAGAGAAAAAGGGTATAGGTTTTAGAGTCATATAATTAGGATTTTAGTCTAGACTCTATGGTTTTAGACAGATTGCTCTCTAAGCCTTATTTTCCTCATTTATAAAATGGAAATAATAACTATCTCATGATTGTTCAGTGTTTGGTACCTGGCACATAATAGGTACTTAATAAACATGATCTACTTTTTCCTTGAGGCCTCTGAAGCTCTAGATTGTAAGCTCTGGGAGTGACAATGGGTCTGGCCTGGCTTGGATGCATAGTAGAAACTTTGTGGATACAGTGCAGTGTGTAGCAACGCTGGGTCCCTGCTACTTGTTTCTAACTCCAGGTAAATTTCTTCACCTCAAATTCCCCCTCCCACCCCAGTAGAAGAAAATATAAAGAAGACTCCCTGACACCTCATTAGGAAATGGCTTTATTACCTCTATCCCCAGTGGTGGGCATGCTAGGGTTGAGCCACCAGCCAGAACTATTTACATGCTAATGTCATGGACTGGAAAACAGACCCTGTCTATCTTTTCCTGGTTGTCTTTCCTTTCCTGCCCACTGCTCAGCCAAAATGCCCAGTAGCTGAACACCATGGGGCCCTTCAGCTACTATACTCATTCCTACTGTCAACCTGTGTGAGTAGTAAAGGAGAATCATGACTGAGCTCTAATCAGGGCTGAAAATAAGCATCTTAGCCTCTAAGCACAGCACAGGTTTGGGGTTTATAGATACCAAAGTACATTTTTTCTTTGGGCATTGTAAGTAGGACTTAGCCTGAAGGGTATGGGCATTATTCCTAATTGCTAAACATAAAGAAGGAGTCCAGGAGAACAAGATTCAGGAGTTAAACCAACAGTTTCTACCTTCAGCCTTTACCTTATCCTGGGAGTATGGAGCTGCATGGCATAACTGAGTGGGATGGTGATGGCAAAAAGCACTGAATTTGAATGGGTTTGGAGTCAAACAGTCCTGACTCTGCTACTCACTAACTGAACCTTACTTTTATTTATCTGTAAAATGGGCCCAGTTGTAATTATATCATAGGACTATTGTGAAAATTCAAGGAGATAATGGATATCAAGTTATTGGTGTCTGGTAGTGCTTATAATTTATCTAGTCCATACCTCAGCAGAAGTATTTGGTGCAGAGAGATGTTGACATTATTTCTTAGCTACTGCCCAAGTGTATTTTATTTTCAGACCTGGGTGCCTTATATCCTTTAAGGTCAGGGACCACATGGGCTCCACATTTGTCTCCTCTGTGCCTGGCACAGGGTAGGCACTCAAATCAATGGTTGTTTTCTGTTTTGCCTTTCAGGTGGTGAAAACTATTGGCCTGAGGGAAATTTGGTTTTTTGGTCTGCAGTACCAGGACACTAAGGGTTTCTTTACTTGGCTGAAACTCAATAAGAAGGTAATTGCTTACTCCACTGCCACATTTGGAATTCACTCTTCTACTAGACTTTGCTCAGGAGTGTAAAATGTGCAAGCTGGCAAATTTAGGGCATGTAGGGCTCCATTTTTCACTGGGTGGTCTCTCAACCGCTAGATCAGAATAAGGGTAGAGCTCTTGCTCTGTCTCTATTTGGATTTGTAACAGCGAGAATGGCCAGTGTCCAAGGAGGATGGGACCTACTTACGGATCATAGCTATCAGTAGTTCTTCTAGAGGAGATTGGTATCCTTTTTTCCTTTCCAAACTCAAGGGCTTTAGGAAATTTGTTAAACAGAGAGTCACAGACTATCGAACTGGAAAGAATCTTGAAAGTCTCATAATCTTGTCTATTTTCTTGCCTATTAACTTATGCCTGCACCCCATAAAGATGTGTCCTTCTTTCTTAATTTTCTCAGTTGAACTCCAAGTGAGATGGTTTAAATATAGTGAAAGTGAAGTCGCTCAGTTGTGTCCGACTCTGCGACCCCATGGACTGTAGTCCACCAGGCTCTTCTGTCCATGGGATTTTCCAGGCAAGAATACTAGAGTGGGTTGCCATTTCCTTCTCCAGGAGATCTTCCCAATCCAGGGATTGAACCCGGGTCTCCCGCATTATAGGCAGACGCTTTACCGTCTGAGCCACCAGGGTTTAAGTATAGGTCCATTCAAACTCTCCACATCCCAGCAGAATCTCTGCAGGTACATAGCAGTTCTCCATCTCATCATCCTCAAACTGTCTGACTTTGTCCTTGGAGGTCTCCATACAGTCCTGTGGTTTATTTTCCTGATTGTGTCTAGCGGGTGAGTGCTCCACCTTTTGCTGGCAGAGTCTTCTTTTTCCAAAGAGTGGAGACTTTTGCTGGGAAAATGTGGAACCATTAGTAGCCAATTTCAGGCTTCAAAAGACAATCTAATTTGTCCTCTTTTCTAGTCAATTCCCAGACCTCAGTCATACATCTTAGTCTTTACTTTGTTGATTTATGGAGTTGGAGGAGAGTCTTAAAAGAGGAGTTTCTTAAAACTACCCTCAGAATGTAGGAGCAGTTGGATATATTGTCTGATCATGGCTTAAGAGCTTATGACTATCAATAGGTGTTAGGTTATTTTAAGGAGAAATTCCCAATAGGAGGCAATTATGGATGTGGGCTTGGGTCCCTGATGAAAGTAATATGTCTCTTTTCTGAATTACCAGAATTGTTACCCAACTCTTTGGGATTATTCAAATTGATGACTTTCCAGTGTCTTCTCCCCACCCTACAGCCACTCCCTTACCCCTAAAATCTATTTTTTTGAGAGTGCATAGCCCCTTGGTGCTCCTAGGTGACCGCCCAGGATGTGCGGAAGGAAAGCCCTCTGCTTTTCAAGTTCCGGGCCAAGTTCTACCCTGAGGATGTATCTGAAGAGTTGATCCAGGACATCACACAGCGACTATTCTTCCTGCAAGTGAAGGAGGACATTCTCAATGATGATATTTACTGCCCACCTGAGACTGCTGTGTTGCTGGCCTCCTATGCTGTCCAGTCCAAGTATGGTGACTTCAATAAGGAAGTCCACAAGTCTGGCTACTTGGCTGGGGACAGGTTGCTGCCACAGAGGTGAGGTGGTATCCTGGTGATCTGCCCTGGTCAGAGTGAGCTGTGGCCCAAAGTTGATTGATTCCTGTTATACAGGGGTTGCCAGATCTGTCCCTCTCCACTAGGGTCTGTCTGAAGACCATGTTATGATGCTCAGACAGACATACTTGCATATGGCACCATACTCTGTTCTTATTTCTCTGGTTCTCAAAATAAAACACTTTTTTCCCTCCTCTGCTTGCCTATTACAGAACTTCATTACTGTGGAAACAGGTGCTTATATTGAGAACCAGAGATGGATTACTTCTCCTTGCCCCAGTTCCATTTTCTTGATCCTTTCCACTGATTTAGACTTCTTATATCAGAGGTTCATTGGAGTGAGAAATACTTAAACTAGGGACATAGGGAGCTCAAAACAGTCTTTTAATATTGATACCCAGTGTACAGAGATTTCTCCTTTTGTAAACTTCAAAACTGAACATTCTCAAACTCTAATTATTTTTATTTTAGCATCGCAACAACACACAGAATGAATAAGGCAGGCATAATCCTTATTTCCTAGCTAAGGAAATAAAGATGTAGAGGTACTCACTCTGACCTGCTGAATCTCCCACAGCTCATTTGTGGCAACCTGGAACCCTAGTCTTGATTTTTTTTAACCCTACTGCATCCAGTCACTATTTTATATAGGCTTTTAAATTGGAAGGAAAATTATGCTTCATTCCAGTAACCTCAGTCCCAGTGGAGCTATGGCAAATGTACAACTCACCTGAAGGTATTAGGGATAGTGGTTGTGCCCTGGGACTCTACATGAGTCAGTCACTGCTATAATGTCTGAAATAGCATATTTAAAGCAAGCCTTGTTTATGATCTAGTAGATCTGGGAGTTATTGTTATAATATAATTACAACTGGGCCCATTTTACAGATAATAACAGTTGAACCTGTTAGTTTTTTTCCTAAACCATTTGGACTCAGTTTTATCTTCCATAGCTACAGGCTATATCTTATCCCTGAGCAGTAGTCTCACAAATGCAAACTATTGGCCCCACAGAGATCTAGGAGAGAGTATGCATGCCTCCATGAGGCCAATTCCTCCTCTTAGTCTCACAAATCAGCACAGACTGTTAATATGTTACTGCTTTGCTTGGTGACCACAGCACATTATTGGATTTTCTGGTTAAAGGTACAAAGGAAGGTGTTCCCATTGTCTTTCTTGGTCACCCATTCTGTATGTCTCATACCCCTCAGGCAGTTCCCTGTGTCTAGTTAATATCTCCTGCTGTAATTTCAGTCTGCTTCTGGTGTAACTGACCCCACATCATCTTTCCAGGGTCCTGGAGCAGCACAAGCTTAACAAGGACCAGTGGGAGGAAAGGATCCAGGTGTGGCATGAAGAGCACCGGGGCATGCTCAGGTAAGCCTACCCTAGGAACTGTGGACTCTATGCTATGCCCTTGCAAGGAGAATAAGAGTTGGTTCAGTGGGGAAGAAGAGGCAGAGGCTAGGAACACTGGAGGATGTTGGAGAGAGACAGAAATGCCGTTTACAAGAGGAAATTAGAAATGGAAGGCAAATCAGCACCATTATAAAACTGTGGTTTTTGTGGATGATGGGAGCTGATAGCCCAAATGAGGGGATCCTGAGATTCCCTCCCCTAGGGAGTTTCTGAGCCACAAGGGTCCCCTCTCCAAGAATGAAATGAGGAAGGATCTTTATGAACATGGCATACCATTTGGGAGATGTCTAATTGAAGAACAAATCTTTTCATTTTGTCATCACCATCTCATTTGGGCTCTGCTAATAATGTGCCTGTGTAAGAGGCTTCTGTGATAGCTAATATGCCTGAGGTCAGCAAGTGTCAGCCTGCCTTTATTCCCCTTGGGAATCTCAGACCTTAGGCTTCTATGAGCATGTTTTGGCAAAAGTCACATTTTGCTGTGTTAACCATCATCTGCTCACCTTCCATCCTCTTTTCAACTGCTTTCGGCAAGATTCTTGTCAGAAGTGGAGAGCAAGTAGGCTTTCTGTCTCCCTGTGTCTGAGTCATAGGCTCCCTCCCCTTTATTACTTGCCCCTTCCGCGCCCACCCCCACCCCCACCCCACCGCCACTGACTTCTGCTCTGTTGTTTAGGGAGGATGCTGTCCTGGAGTATCTGAAGATTGCCCAGGATCTGGAGATGTATGGTGTGAACTACTTTAGCATCAAGAACAAGAAAGGCTCAGAGCTATGGCTGGGGGTGGATGCCCTGGGTCTCAACATCTATGAGCAGAATGACAGGTATAGTTCAGAGCTCGCTTTTTAACTTTTTATTTTGTATTAGGGTATAACCAATTAACAAACAATGTTGTGATACTTTCAAGTGAGCAGTGAAGGGGCTCAGCCATATATATACATGTATTTATTCTCCCCCAAACTCCTTTCCTATCCAGGATGCCACATAACATTGAGCACAGCTCCATGTTCTACACAGTAGGTCCTTGTTTGTTATCCATTTCAAACATAACAGCGTGTGTATGTCCATGTCAAACTCCCTAACTATCCCTCCCCCTTGTCCTTCCCCTCTAAGAACCATAAGTTCCTTTTCTAAGTCTGTGAATCTGTTTCTGTTTTGTAAGTAAGTTCATTTGTATCATTTCTTTTTAGATTCCACATATAAAAGATATCATATGATATTGCTCAGCTTGCTTACTTTTTTGGGCTACTTTGACACCTAGGACTTGACAAAGTATGATTATACTTCCTGGGTCCCACCTGTATCATTCTTTTTCTACCTAGATTAGACCAGCCCAGATGATCACACAACCTCCCTCAGGCCTCTAAATCTTGCATTGACTAGACTTTCACTGTCCACTGTGGTGGCTTCTGGCCCACATGTAGCTGTTGAATACTTGAAATGTGGCTGGTCTGAATTGAGATGTGCTATATGTATAAACTACATTGAAGACTTAGTGTGAAAAACAATATAAAATGTCTCATTTAATGTATTTTAAATATTCATTTACATCTTCATGAACATTTACATGTTCAAAATACATGATAGTATTTTGCATATACTGGGTTAAGTGAACTGTTGTTATAGTTAATTCCACTCTGTTTCTTTTTACTTACATGTGGTTACTAGAAAATTTTAAATTGCATGTGTGATAATTTATATTTCTGTTGGATAGCACTGATTTAAAACCCACCTTGTCAGGATTTGTAATTAATCTCACTTCATATGATGATTCAGTATTTTTTGACCTATAATCTCTCTTGCTACAGCCTTATCTCACTAGCTTATTTTTTTCCCTTGGTTTTCTCTTGATGAGTATAAAGATCAATATATTATTGTTTTGTGTAACTTGAGTCTTGGAACTTATTATTTACTGTCCTCTCAGATTTTACAACTTTGAGTAGAAGAGATCCAGTGAAGTAAGGCTGGTGATTCTTTGAGAGATTGTTACAAGGTCCATGCCTCAACAAAAAATAAAGCAAACCTTAGTTGTTGAGACAAGGGATATGTTGATTGTAGTATTAGAAAGTCCTTTGTGAACTCTCAGTGCTGGCAGCTGACCTGGTGGCATGTGATGATACTGGCTGAGCTGGCAATGAATCTGTCTCCTTAATGGAGAAGTTGGTGGTGGTGAGGGCAAGGCACCAACCCTCTATGTCCTTCTTGCCTTGTGTTTGTCCTAATGCTCTTGGTATCCATTTTTACAGGCTGACTCCTAAGATAGGCTTCCCCTGGAGTGAAATCAGGAACATCTCTTTCAATGACAAGAAATTTGTCATCAAGCCCATTGACAAAAAAGCCCCGGTAAGTGGCTCCTCCTACTGGCCAAGGCCTAGGTAATGGTCATATTGGCCAAGGCCTACATAATGCTAGAAGCAATCATGTCATTGCATATTTCTCTCCTTTCTCTGGATTTTTGTGTATGTGGATGGGAATAGGAGGTACAAAAAGTGATTGGCAATGAAAAAGGATGTTGATGCCAATAAATGGTCAGGAGGCATCCTGTAACTGGTGCTACCCTGCTAACTGTGTCTCAGGAGAAGCATGGATTAGGGAGAAACACAGGCAGTCTAAGTTCTGCCTGTTAGCCACTGTTTGTTACTGCCCCAAGGCTCTGGGGTAGTACATCTTATCTTTTAAAGCCTCTAGGCTTGAAAAGTAGAAATCGTTCATGTACTTGATTTATCTCTAATTGTGGAGAAGGGAGAGAGCCAGGAGAAGTCCAGATCCAAATGTTGTTCTTTTTGTTATAACTTTACTGCTGTCCTCTTAAGACTTCTCTCCAGAGCAATCCAAATACAAAATAATGCTTTGAGTCCAGTAATTCCTCTAACATGGTTGCCACACCTGTCACCTGTAGTTGCCTGTGGCTGACAAGACTGAAAAACTGGGGATTGGGAATAAGATAGAAAACTGTGATGAGAGTCTCCTCTTTCATGTGCCAAGGGCAAGTGGCCATGCTGAACTAGACACTTCTCATGGGGTCTCAACCTTCTTCTAGCTTTGAGGTCTCTGAACTTTCCCTGCTAAGAACTTTATATATATTGTCTCCTTCAACCCTCAATGATATTGTCAGGTAGGTAATGGCATTCCTATTTTATAAGTGATGAAATTGAGTTTCAGAGGGATGGAGTGATTTGCCCAAGATCATACAGCTAAAATGGTAGAGCTGGGATTTATACCTAGGTTGTTTGACCTCTAGAGCTTGTGCTCCTTCTACTGTACCCCAAGCTATATGAGATGGTAGAAGTTTGGGTTCAGTGGCAGAAGAGCTGGTGGTTAGCACATCAGCTGGTGAACTTGGTCCAGTGGTATTTGTAGCAACAAACTCCAGCTCACTGGATTTTCTTGTGTGTGTGTGTGTGTGTGTGTGTGTGTGTGTGTGTGTGTGTGTGTTTTAACTGCTGTTTTGCTTAACTTTCATCAGAAAGGTAAGTAACAAAGCCAGCTGAGACCAAGGGCTTATTTAAAACACAACGACCAGGATAATTGATGTTCAGGAGACTTATATATTCATGTATGTATTTACAAATACACTGCCTTATTCCAAATAGGATTGAAGGGACTAGCTCTAAGATATGCTTTTAGAAGATACAGAACCAGTCCAGCCCACTCATACTACACTCACCAGGGTATTATCTAAAGATTATTGTACCTCTAAGAGAGGTTGCTGAGACCCAGCAGGATATTTAATTAGCAGATGAAGTCAGTTTCTATCTTTCAACTGGATTGAGGGTATTTTAAGATGATTTTCATAAGCAAATGTTGAAAGAAATTGTGGCTTGGTAAGGAAGAGCACTAGTTTCGGAGTCAAGAAGCCTGGGTTCTAGACCTGGGTCTGCCACTAACTTGCCATCTGACCCTGAGCAAGTCACTTCACTACTCTGATAATTGGTCTTCCCATCTGTAGTATGATTGTTTCAGTGCTTTTTAACTTAGCTTTTCAGAAGGCAGAAGCCCACCTTCATCTTTCCCTCTACACTCTTTCTAACTGCTGGTTTTCTACCAGGACTTTGTTTTCTATGCTCCTCGGCTGCGGATTAACAAACGGATCTTGGCTCTGTGCATGGGGAACCATGAGCTATACATGCGCCGTCGCAAGCCCGACACCATTGAAGTACAGCAGATGAAGGCACAGGCCCGGGAGGAGAAGCACCAGAAGCAGATGGAGCGGTAGGTGGTGTGGAACTGAAGTGGGGGCTTGGGCTATGGCAAAGAAGCTTTTCAAAGGTGCCAAGCCTGCTAAAGGCAGGACATGAAGTCATCCTGGTACTAGGGGAAAGGGAGCTGTACAGGGATGACACCTCTTCCTTTAAGTCTCAGATATCCTCATCCCCAGGAATCAGGCATTTAGAACCCTAGGATTTCAGAGATTCATAGGAGAGAGGGGCATTTCATAGTTCCCCGTTATTTATGACCCTCATGCTATTGCTCTTCTAGGTGGACTCTGGGTTGCTCTGGGCTATCTGACCAGTATAGTGGTGGTAGCAAAAGGCTCTATGCACATTTAAACCTGGACTCTATAGGATCTTTTGAGTAGAATTAGACAGAGCTACCAGATTTTTCCAGCCCTTTTGCACTATGGCCCCTTTGCTACTCAAAGTGCATCAAGGCTTAGCAGCATCAGCATCAACTTTGAAACTATTTAGGAAGGCAGTATCTGAGACCTACCCCAAATGTGCTGATTCAAAATCTGCATTTTAAGAACCTAGTTAACCATTTCTTCAAAGAAGATGTGTAAATGGCCAGCAGGCACATGAAAATACCCTTAGTTATTAGGGAAATGCAAATTGAAACCTCAGTGAGGAACTATTTCATACTCACTAATATGGATATAATAAATGAAAACAGATAATAACAGCTGTTGGCAAGGGTGTGGAGAGACTGAAACTCATGTTCTTCACTGTTGGGAATGTAAAATGGTTCAACTGCTGTAGAAAATAATTGATAGTTCCTCAAAAAGTTAAATGTAGAATTATCGTATAACTCTACAGTTCCCCTCCTAGGTATACACTGAAAAAAAAAATTTGAAAACAGATGGTCAAACATGTATATGCACACACATGTTTGTAGCTGTGAAATTCACAGTAGCCAAAAGATGAAAACAGCCCAAATGTCCATCACTGAATGAATGGATAAGCAAATTATTCAGCTATCCAATGAAATATTATTCAGTCATTAAAAAGAACAAAATACTGATACATACTATTATGTGGATGAATATCTAAAACATTATGCTAAGTGAAAGAAACCAGACACAAAAGGCCTATATTGTATTATTCCATTTATATGAAATATACAGAATAGATAAACCTACTGAGACAGATGACAGATTGATGATTGTCAAGGGCTGGAGGGAAGGGAGATGTGGAGAAACTTCTTAACACCAGGTATGAGGTTTTACTTTGGCATGATGAAATATTGTGCATGTATTAAATGCCACTTAATTATTTGCTTTAAATGATTAACTTTATATTATTAATATGATTATCACTAAGTAATTTATTAAAAAAATAAGATCCCAGGTGATTCCTGTACACGTTAAGGTTTGATAGCACTGCTCTAATAGATACTATATCATAAAGAGTTTGGAATCTCAGGAAGCTTCTAATCTAGTAGGCTGGAAAATGACTCCATGTATGAGAGGTTAGACACCAAGATTTACATTTATTCTGAAAAAAAAAATGATATGAGGGGCAGTTTACAGAACTGGTTCTGGCAGGAACCTGCCCTATAGGACCTCACAGTCTAGTAGAAGAAAGGGGAAAAACAGTATATGCATAACTATTCAGGGCACAATGCTGTGTCATTCATTCACTCAATATATATTTATTGAGCAGTGAACAAAAGACAAAAATCTCTGCTCTGCTCCCATGAAGCTGTCGTTCTAGTGGGACGAGACAGGCAGATCAAATAAGCATATTATACAGTCTGTGACATGATAAGTACTTTGGAGAAAAATAACAGGGTGGAGGGCTATGGAGAAGGATAGGGCCAACTATTTTGAGAGAAAAGACATCTAACCAAGGGAGAAAAGAAGGACTACTAGAAGAGGTGCTGGGGCAAGAAAAAGCCAGTACTTATTTTAGATTTACAACAAATTTTGAGAGAAAGGAGCCTAAAACTGAACTTCACAAGGCAGAGGACTAATGCCCTAGCCATAGAGATCACCAGACTTGAAGCACAGTGTATCAGCAAAGAGTCAAAACTTTTCTGTCTGTAACTCCATAAGGTAGACAGGGTAAGAGTTATTTGGCCATCTTACACATAGGATTACTAAGAACAAGACCAAAGAAATGATGCAGCTAAGGTCACCCACTGGTTACTCACTGGGTAGTGGATGAGCTGGGAGTCCAGGTTGGATCTCCTGATACTGGGACAAACTGGCAGGGCTCTGAGCATACCAGCCCATGTGGGGCTGTGATATGAGGACAAGAATATAGGGAGAAGGGAGAGTGATCTTGCCTCACAAGCCCCGAGTGTGCTAGATGGGTGGGGACTGAGGGATCAGGGCCAGAAGGTCTTGGGGATCCCAAGGCTTCCATGTGGCCTTGCTATCCTGTTCCATTCCTTCTTTCTCCTTTCCTAGTGCTCTGCTGGAAAATGAAAAGAAGAAACGTGAGATGGCAGAAAAGGAGAAGGAGAAGATTGAACGGGAAAAGGAGGAACTGATGGAGAGGCTGAAGCAAATCGAGGAACAGACTAAGAAGGCTCAACAAGGTGAGGCTTGGAGTCATCTTGGAGACTGGATTTTCCCACAGTCTGACACTGTGAGCTGGAAACCCTTCTGTCTGAGCTGCAGACTCGGGGCATATATTCAAGATGTGGCTAAAAGAATAGAGGAATGATGAGGCAAAAGGAAGAGTGCCTAGAGCTTTTTGCCATCTGTGCCTGGAGTGAAGCATTTCCAGGAAGGAAGTTAGGCATCCCTTCTTAATCTCTGTACTCTTTACCACCTTTCCCCTTCCTTCTCTTCCCAGAACTGGAAGAACAGACCCGCAGGGCTCTGGAACTTGAACAGGAGCGAAAGCGTGCCCAGAGTGAGGCTGAAAAACTGGCCAAAGAGCGTCAAGAAGCTGAAGAGGCCAAGGAGGCCTTGTTGCAGGCCTCCCAGGACCAGAAGAAGACCCAGGAACAACTGGTAAAGCTACAAAATGGGATGGGATTATGGGATCTGAATTTTCTCTTCTGTCTATCTACCTATTCACAGCTACCTCTGTTTGCACATCTGGCTCTTTTTAGCAGAGTACCTCTCTGCAGGCTTCCAGCAGATAGATCTTTCAGAAGCAAGCTGAGAAGTTACTTCCCTAACCCTTACTTTTATTCTTTTTCTTAGCAAGTGGGGACTTGAGCTGATGACCTGACAAAGAGAGGAAGGAAAGAAGGGATTCACACCTGATTGACTAGCTATGTGTGTTACAAACTATACGATCAATTTTTCACTTTTCCTTACTTTCTTATTTCCTCTTCCTAATAATCCTATGGGATTAACCCATGTGGGATAATATGCCCAGGTAATGAAATTAGGGCTTAGAGTGGTTGAAGAGACTTGCATAGGTCACACAATTGTGACTAAGAATGAGAAGTCATTTCTGCTTCTCTTGTAAGGGTTTACTCCCTAAAATCATGTGTAAAGTTGTATGTCTATACATTATTTATAGGGGAGGAGGGTGAGCATCTGTACTTTCATCACAATTTCCAAGGGTTCTGTAACTCAGAATTTAAGGACCTGTGGCCTAAATTCCTTAACATATGCTTTTACCCTGTACTGTTTAGAGTGGGAGTACAGGAAACTAAAACCTAATTTTCAGGGGAAAATGTCCTCTGGGAGATTTGTCCAAGATGTGAGGGTATGCATAAGCTTTATTTCCTTGGTCATATCACTCTGTGACACTTGAGTGTCATTCCTATACTTGTCCTGAGAAGATCTTAGTGGAGGCCTGAGCATTGTAGGATAACAGGAAAGGGTCTGCCACTTCAGGCAGTGATACAGTGATCTCCAAAGCTTTACTGAGGCCCGAACTCTGCAGTGAGAGAGAGAAGAGAGGGGAGAGAGTGACATAAAGAACCAGAGGTGACACGTTGTTTGCTTTCAAGTCTAGTCTAGTCTAGGCAGGGAGTTAATAGGATGCTGTAGTAGATGGGATAATGAGAGTGTTCCCTCTGGGCTTCCTGGAGGAGGTGTGGTAAAAAGAGTCTCCAGAGAAGCATGCAAGTGAAACAGGAAGTTCCCTGTTAGTTCTCAGAGGATCTGGGGTTGAAGAAACTTGGGCCCTAGGGACCAGAAGGCCCACTTCTCATAAGTTTCCAACTGATCCGTAGGCCTTGGAAATGGCAGAGCTGACAGCTCGGATCTCCCAGCTGGAGATGGCCCGACAAAAGAAGGAGAGTGAGGCTGTGGAATGGCAGCAGAAGGTAAGACATAGTGCCCAGGACTAAGCAGTGTGGGATGGGATATCATGCATAAGTTCTTGGATTCCTCAGGTTTGGGTTTCGTCACTTTTCCATCCTTCCTTGACAGTGTGTATCATGGGAGGAGCTCAAGGCTCTCTCAAATATTTCCCAGAATTCTCCAGTATCCCCAGGGAATTTGGTACAATTACTCCTGTTATACAGCTGAAGAAACTCAGGATCAGTCAGGCAAAGTGGCTTGAACTACCTGGTGCCTGCTTTCTTCTGGGCCATTCTAGGCACATGTAGGGATGCTACAAGTTAACCTGGTTTAGCTGCCAGCCCTTCTCTTCCTCTGTTACTGAACAGGCTCAGATGGTACAAGAAGACTTGGAGAAGACCCGTGCAGAGCTGAAGACTGCCATGAGCACGCCTCATGTGGCAGAGCCTGCTGAAAATGAGCAGGATGAGCAGGATGAGAATGGGGCAGAGGCCAGCGCTGAACTGCGAGCTGATGCCATGGCCAAGGATCGCAGTGAGGAGGAACGTACCACTGAGGCGGAAAAGAATGAGCGTGTGCAGAAGCACCTGAAGGTATCCAGGCAGACCCAAAGAGTCATGGAGACCATGTGTATTGACTTAGTAGCTATGGCCTTCCCTAGATCATTGGGGTAGGGGAGAAGAAGAACCTGTCTCAGTGCTGTGTGGGAGCTTGAGCATTTCTCAGTGAGGGCTCTAATGGAGGGATCTCTCACTTATAAATCAGACTCTGAACTACCTGTTCCCCCTCCTTTTTTTTTCCACTCTGTCCTCCATCCATATTCCATTTACCTCTTATATTCAGAAAATATTTAGTTGACACAATTCCTACCTGAATCTTTGATGTATTGCTCCACTCACAGAGAATACCTGTCATCAATTGATCCACTCAGTTGGTATCTTTTGTTTTATTCTTGCCCCCCTGAAATTCTAACAGGGCTGGAAATGGCTCTCAAAAAATATGTGTGTGTGTGTGTGTGTGTGTGTGTGTGTGTGTGTGTGTATAAAGGGTGGGGACAGTGGGAGTGGAGTGGGAGGGGAGAGAGAAAGGTGAGGGAGAAGGTGGGACAGGATAAATCAGGAAATACATTTGGTTAAGAAGGGGAGGTAAAATTAGAGGAAGCCATTAACCCTTTATCCCCTTGCACCTTCACAGGCCCTCACTTCAGAGCTGGCCAATGCCCGTGATGAGTCCAAGAAGACTGCTAATGACATGATTCATGCTGAGAACATGCGACTGGGTCGAGACAAATACAAGACCCTGCGCCAGATCCGGCAGGGCAATACTAAGCAGCGCATTGATGAGTTTGAGTCTATGTAAAGGGCACCTAGCCCCTAGGGACCCCTCCTCCCTTCTTCCTTGCTCTCACACTCTTATACTCTTGCCTAACTCACACTGTGCTGGAGCCATTAACTAGAGCAGTCCTGGAGTCACGCCAAGCATTCAGTGCAGCCATGGGACCAAACCTAGCCCCTCAATCCTTATTCACTTCCCTAGGCAGAGAGATGGCCACTGTGGTGCCAATGAGATCCTCTTTTTCCTCTGTCCTGGGTGATCTGGCTTGCTAGAAGAGAACACTTTCTCAGCTCAGAGGCACTTCCCACTTGGTTTGGGAAATACCCTCATATTTAATGCTGTTCTGCAGGAGTCAAGTGTGGAGTAGGTTGAAAACTGGCCCTCACCCCTGCCCTACCACAGCCTTCATGTTCATGGTCTTGTGATTTGCAGAATTGAAGCATCACAGGTTTAGAAAAGAAGGCAGGGCCCTGGCTACATGCTCTAGAATGTCAACTGCCCTAGGATTAGGCCTCCCAATGTCCATTCTTTCTAGAGTTACTTATGCTTTGTAATCATTGGAGGCAAAAAGATGTTCAGTCATTCTTCTCTCTACCTCCCAGATTGGGCCTGTTACAAATTCAGTCCCAATAAGCCTTGTGCCTGAGTTCAGACACTGATTTTTCTCTTCAGGGTAGTATGGGGGAGAATATGCCTTCAAGAGGCTTCCCCAACCTCCTGGAAGGCAGTTAGCCCTTCTGTTCAGACCTGATTGGGTAGAGAATACGCCTCTATGTTTTATGGGAGCCTAGGCTTATTTCAGGTGAGCTCTATGGGCAGAGATATCCCTTATTATTCTGTGTTCCTATTCCGATCTTGGGACCTGCCCTTCCCCACTCTAATCCACAAATCTCCTCAGGTAGAACAATAGGGATGATTACTCTCAAACCCAGCCAGCCACATCTAGAACTCTTGCCAAGGGGATGAAATATTCACATGTGGCTTCAGTATTTTCACCTCCAGGGGGTCCCAAACCACTTCTCCCTTCAGGGCTAGTTGGGCCACAACTTCTGCTTCAGGGTCATTAAGGCCTTGGTTTTGTGAGTCCTGGATCTTGATGTCAGTTGGCTCAATTGGTGAATGTGTGGAAGAAGCCAAGTGTGGTGTGAGAAGCTCGTGACTCAGATCCTACAGGTTACTTGAGCCCTACCAGGTGCCTAACAGCCCCTTCCTATCACCCCTCTCTGAGGTGATGACTGGGTCCTGCCTCTGTTTAATAAACCTTTAACCCAGATCTTCCCACCAGCTGTGCTATCCCTTGGAGCTATAAACCAGAGAGCTGTTAGGGGTTCTGGTCTGGTCCCTTTCACGCCGCCACCTCTTTCTCTCAACCCTGGAGCAGCATCCTCTTCCTCTCTGTCTCACGTGTGCTCTTTTTCTTTCTACCAGTGTTATATATTTTAGCAGCATCTAACTCAACATTGATTTCTGCATTTCTTGCTAATGCACCTTTAGAAGATACTAGTCTTGGGACAGGATCATTTTGGCCTCATTCCTTTACCACCCCTACACCTAAGAAGCATATTTTGCCAGAAAAATTAATGTAAGAAGCTTTCAGTATTAGTGATATCATCTGTCACTGTAGGTCATACAATCCTTTTTTAAAGTACTTGGTATTTGGTTTTATTGTTCCCTTTTTTTCCTGCCTTCTTCTCAAAGTTCATTCCCCAAAGGGGCCCTACTGTACTTCCATGCAGTGCCCCTAGCCCAGAGCCCATGGCTTTGATCCCTCCATCCCCTTGTCTTCTGCTTGACCTTGGGAAATCTTATGTGCATCGCTGTGTATTATATTGACACTTTCTTGGTGATGTGCCCTATATTTGCTAAATTCAAACCTGGAATTATGGGGCAATCCAGCTGCCTTAAAGATAGTATACCACCCCACCACCACCCCCCTCCCCGCCAGGGGAAGCTGGGGAGAAAGATTAGATTTTATATTCAGGGTTTTTTTGTGCATCTTTTGGGTTTTTTTTTTTTTTTTTTTAATTTGTTTTTGGAGGGGTTTATGCTTAACCCATGTTCTATTTCAGTGCCAATAAAATTTAGGAAGACTTCATTATGACTTAATCTTTCTTTATGGCATCAGTGGATGACTGTAAAATACTTTAATGTAATTTCCACTCTGTGAACCACTTTTTTATCCCTGGTCTCTTTTCATTCTCACTTCAGTCCTATTGGGAATGTATATGACTATCCATCCTCGTTTTATAGAGGAAGGAATGAACTTGAAAAAATAGAAGAGTAGAATAACTGCCCAAGGACACAGGACTGTATGAATTAGTAGCCTGTGCCCTTTCCATAGTCCTAGGCCAATTTTTCCAAGGTAGATGGGCCCTGCATTGACCATGTGATGCTCCTGGGTTTGTTTGGCTCTGGGTCTGCTTGTAAGGAGTGGTTTATATCTCTGGACTCCTACTGGGATGGTCAGGCCCTTTCCTGCCTCCTTGTCAGGAATACCTCCAAGCTTGCCCACCTCCTACTACCCTCACTTCTTGTAGTGTCAGTGAAGGTCAGAGAAATTACCTTGAGTTGAACCCTATTGCAGAAGATAGTGGGAGTATGAAGTGAGAATGGAGAATATATGTATGTACAAAAACTGTTGGGCAGTACTTTATGGTTTATAAAACATGTCATTTTGTAGCCGTGTTATGGTTGTCCTAGTTTTACAGATGAGGAAACAGACTCAGATAAGCCTTCTAGGTTGTCTTGGACCTGGCGTACTCTCACTTACCAGCTCCCTTCTTGGTGAGCCATCGTGTGCAAGGAAAAGCAAGTTATGTATTCTGTGAGCTTTAAATCCTTACAACAACCCTTTGAGGCAGTGTCTCTCAAACTTGTCTACATATTAGAATCTTAAAGATTTAAAAGCCTAGACCACTTCCTCAGATCAAATTATAATCTCTAGTAGTGGGAAATGCTCTGAGAATATACTGTTTTATCCTATTTTACAGATAAAGAAATGGAGGACCAATAAGATGAGTTAATTTCTCCAAGGTTGCAGATAGAAGTAATAGAGCCAGGATATGAACAATCTAGGCAATTGTTCATTAGGCAATCTAGTTCATGAGCCTCTGCTCTTAATCACTACACTATATTTCTTCCCTGCTATTTCCACCAAGGGCCTGAGGAAGGATAGACATGCACTGGAAAAAGGAAATACATTTGATTCTTTGTATCTTTGGAATCTACATCCTCTGATTCAATCAACTGTGGATCAAAAATATTTGAAACAATTCTGGAAAGTTCCAAAAAGCTAACCTTGAATTTTCTGCATCTTGGCAACTATTTACATAGCATTTACATTGTTTTAAGCATTATAAATAATCTAGAGATGATTTAAACTATACAGGAGGATGTGCATAGATTATATGCAAATACTGCACCATTTTATAAAAGGGACTTGAGCATGCACTGCTTTTGATATCTGCAAGGTACCTGTAACCAATCCCCTATGGATACTGAGGGATGACTGTACTTGCACACCTTCAGTTCTAAGGCATCAAATAGAAAAGACAGAGGAACCAGAGATCAAATTGCCAACATCCACTGGATCATTGAAAAAGCAAGAGTTCCAGAAAAACATCTATTTCTGCTTTATTGACTATGCCAAAGCCTTTCACTGTGTGGATCACAATAAATTGTGGAAAATTCTGAAAGAGATGGGAATACCATACCACCTGACCTGCCCCTTGAGAAACCTATATCCAGGTCAGGAAGCAACAGTTAGAACTGGCCATCGAACAACAGACTGGTTCCAAATAGGAAAAGGAGTACGTCAAGGCTGTACATTGTCACCCTGCTTATTTAACTTACATGCAGAGTACATCATGAGAAACGCTGGGCTGGAAGAAGCACAAGCTGGAATCAAGATTGCCGGGAGAAATATCAATAACCTCAGATATGCAGATGACACCACCCTTATGGCAGAAAGTGAAGAGGAACAAAAAAGCCTCTTGATGAAAGTGAAAGAGGAGAGTGAAAAAGTTGTCTTAAAGCTCAACATTTAGAAAACGAAGATCATGGCATCTGGTCCCATCACTTCATGGGAAATAGATGGGGAAACAGTGTCAGACTTTATTTTTTTGGGCTCCAAAATCACTGCAGATGGTGACTGCAGCCATGAAATTAAAAGATGCTTACTCCTTGGAAGGAAAGTTATGACCCACCTAGATAGCATATTCAAAAGCAGAGACATTACTTTGCCAACAAAGGTCCATCTAGTCAAGGCTATGGTTTTTCCTGTGGTCATGTATGGATGTGAGAGTTGGACTGTGAAGAAAGCTGAGTGCCAAAGAATTGATGCTTTTGAACTGTGGTGTTGGAGAAGACTCTTGAGAGTCCCTTGGACTGCAAGGATCCAACCAGTCCATCCTAAAGGAGATCAGTCCTTGGTGTTCATTGGAAGGACTGATGCTGAAGCTGAAACTCCAGTACTTTGGCCACCTCATGCAAAGAGTTGACTCATTCGAAAAGACTCTGATGCTGGGAGAGATTTGGGGTGGGAGGAGAAGGAGACAACAGAGGATGAGATGGCTGGATGGCATCACCGACTTGATGGACATGAGTTTGGGTAAACTCCGGGAATTTGTGATAGACAGGGAGGCCTGGCGTGCTGCGATTCATGGGGTTGCAGAGAGTCAAACACGACTGATCTGAACTGAACTGAGGTTCCCTCCAGCTTCAACCAGAGGGTGCCTGTTTCTGTGTGTATGTTGGGCTATATATGTGCAAATATGGGAGACAAGTGGTCTTATGTTTCCAGGAAGATGCATGTGGCAGGCAAGATAATGGCCCCCCGCAAAGATGAATATATTACCTTATGTGGCAAAAAGGGACTTGGCGATGGTGGTGTGATTAAGTTAAGGAGTTTAAGTTTGGGAGATGATTCTAGATTATCCAGGTGGGCCCAATGTAATTACAAGGGTCTTTAAAAGATCAAAGAGGGTCAGAGAAACAATTGAAGATGCAGTGTTGATGGCTTTGCAGATGAAGAGGACACAAGCCAAGGAATACAGGTGGCCTCTAAAAACTGGGAAAGGCAAGGAAGCAGATTCTCCCCCCAGAACCTCCAGAAGGAACACAGTCCTGCTAACTCTTAAGCTCAATGAAACCCAATTAAAACAAACAGTAAAAAATGGAAATCATCCATACATGAATATGATACCAAAACCAGGAACCATGTGAGGAGGAGAGTACAAACGCAGGAAATGGGAACTGAATTTGAAATGAAGAGACCAGCAACTTAAAGCAACTATATAGATAGATAGATAGATAGATAGTGAAGTCACTCAGTCGTGTCCAACTCTTTGCAACCCCATGGATAGTAGCCAACCAGGCTCCTCTGTCCATGGGATTTTCCAGGGAAGAATACTGGAGTGGGTTGCAATTTCCTTCTCCAGGGGATCTTCCCGACCCAGGGATCGAACCCAGGTCTCCTGCATTGTAGGCAGATGCTTTACTGTCTGAGCCACCAGGGATATATATATATACATACATACATATATATATATATATATATATATGTGTGTGTGTGTGTGTGTGTGTGTGTGTGTGTGTGAAAGTGAAGTCGCTCAGTCATGCCCAACTCTGCGACCCCATGGATAGTAGCCTGCACCAAGCTCCTCTGTTCATGGGATTTTCAAGGCAAGAGTACTGGAGTGGATTGCCATTTCCTTCTCCAGGGAATCTTCCCAATCCAGGGATTGAACCCAGGTCTCTCACATTGTGGACAGACACTTTACCGTCTGAGCCACCAGGGAAGCATATATATATATATAACTGCTATATCAAAACTTCATAGGAAATGGAACCCCCCCCCCCAAAGACTACAATAGATATACACACATGAAAGAAAAAGTAACACAAATACAACACCAAAGATGAGCCAAAAGAGAACAAAACAGGAAGAGAAGAAAAAATGACCTACAAAAACAAACCCTAAACATTTACTGAAATGAAAATAGATGTTGATTTGAAGTGAACTTAAATATTGATATTTATGCTAAATTTAAATGAATTTCATGCTTCAAAAAAGATTCAGACTGACAGAATATATATAAAAAACAAGACCTGTATAAGACACCCACTTCAGATCTAGGAACACATACACTCTGAAAGTAAGAGAATGCAAAAAGATATCCCATGCAAATAGAAATCAAAAGAAAGCTGGAGTAGCAATATTCATATCAGACAAAATAGACTTTAAGATAAAGACTGTTGTTACAAGAGACAAGGAAAGTACGTACGTAGTGATCAAGATATCAATGAAAGAAGAGGGCATAAGAATTATAAATAAATATGTATCCAACACAAGAGCTCCTCAATATATAAGGCAAATCCTAGCAGCCATAATAGGGGAAATTGGCAGTAATACAACAATAATGGGACATTTTAACACTCCACTGACACCAATGAACAAATCATCCAGAAAGAAAATTAATAAGAAAAGACAACCTTGTATGACACATTAGACCAGAGAGACAATTGATATTTATAGGACATTCCATCTGAAAGCAGCAGAATATACTTTCTTCATGAAAGTGCATGTGGAACATTCTCCAGGATAGGTCTCATCTTGGGTAACATATCATGCCTTGGTAAGTTAATTAATTAATTTACTTTTGGCTGTGCTAGGGCTTCTTTGCTGTGCATGGGTTTGTTCTAGTTGTGGCAAGCAGCAGGTCCTCTAGTTTCAGTGTGTGGGCTTCTCGTTGCAGTGGCTTCTCTTGTTGCAGAGCACAAGTTCTAGGCAAGCAGGCTTAGTAGTTTTGGTGGTGCATGGGTTTAGTTGCTCCATGGCATGTGGGATCTTCATGGACCAGGGAACAAACCTGTATCCCCTGCATTGGCAGGTGGATTCTTAACCACTGGACCAACAGGGAAGTTGAAGCACTGGTAAATGTAAGGAAATTGGAATCATATCAAGCATCTTTTCTGACTAGTGTCCTCAGGGATTAGTAATCAATTACAGGGGAAAAAAAGAGGTAAAAAACAAAAGTTCAAGGAGGCCAAACAATAGGTTATTGAACAACCAATGGATCACTGAAGAAATCAAAGAGGAAATTTAAAAATACCTAGAGACATATGACAACCAAAACATTATGATCCAAAACATATGGGAAACAGCAAAAGCAATTCTAAGAAGTTTATAGAAATACAATCTTACCTCAGGAAACAATAAAAATTTCAAATAAAAAAAGCTAACTTTATACCTAAAGCAACTGGATATAGAGAAACAAACAAACCCAAAGTTAGAAGAAAAGAAAACACACATATCAGAGCAGAAACAAAGAAAGCAGAGACAAAGAAAACAAAAGCTAAGATACATGAAACTAAAAGCTGACTCTTTGAGAAGTTAAACAAAATTGATAAACCTTTAGCCAGACTCATCAAGAAAAAAAGGGAGAAAACTCAAATGAGTAAAATTAAAATGAAAAAGTTACAGCTGACACCACAGAAACCAAAGGATCACAAGAGACTACTACAAGGCCAAACAACCTAGAAGAAATGGAGAAATTCTTAGAAAGGTACAAACTTCCAAGACTGAACCAGAAAAAAATTGAATATATAAAACAGACCGTTTACAAGCACTGAAATTGAAAGTGTGAGAAAAAAACTTCCAACCAGCAAAAGTCCAGGAGCAGATGGCTTCACAAGTGAATTCTATCAATCACTTAGAGAAGGATTAACTCCAACCCTTCTGAAACTCTTCCAAATAATTGCAGAAAAAGGAACACCCCCCAAGCTCATTCTATGAGGCTACCTCACCCGGATATGAAAACCAGACCCAGATATTAAAAAAATTACAGGCTAATATCACTGATGAATGGGTGCGACCATCCTCAGCAAAATACTGGTAATCCTAGTCCAATAAGATATTAAAGGGTCACACTCCATGATCAAGTGAGAATCATCCCAGGGATGCAAGGATTCTTCAATATACTCAAATCAATGTGATGCACTACCTTATCAAATTTAAAAACCATGTGATTTTCTCAATAGGCGTAGAAAAAGACTTTTGAGAAAATTCAACATCGATTTATGATAAAACTCTCCAGAAAGTAGGCACATAGAAGGAATCTTCCTCAACATTATAAAGGCTATATATGACAAATCTATGGTCTTCCCAGGTGGTGCAGTGGTAAAGAATCTGCCTGTCACTGCAGGAGATGCAAGATACTCGGGTTTGATCCCTGGGTTGGGAAGATCCACTGGAGAAGGAAATGACCCACTCCAGTATTCTTGCCTGGAAAATTCCATGGACAGAGGAGCCTGGCATGCTACAGTTCATAGCGTTGCAAAGATTTAGATTCAAGTGAGGATATACATACACAGGATAAACCCACAGGTAACATTATTCTCTATGATAAAAAAACCGAAAGCATTTCCTGTAAGATCAGGAATAAGATAAGCATGTCCACTCTTGCCACTTTTGTTCAACATAGTTTTTGAAGTTCTAGCCATGGGAATCAGAGAAGAAATAAAAGGAATCCAAACTGAAAAAGAAGCGAAATTGTTGCTGTTGGCAGATGACATGATACTATATTTAGAAAATCCAGACATGCCACCTGAAAACTACTAGAGCTCATTAATGACCTTAGTAAAGCAATAGCACACAAAATTAAAAGACAGAAATTTCTTGCATTCCTATACACTAGCGATGACAGATCAGAAAGACAAATTAAGGAAACAATCCTATTATCATCACATCAAAAAAGAATAAAATACCAAGGAATAAACCTACCTATGTGCCGGGGACCAGCCCCAGCTGATCCAGGGTATTCGAAGGAGAGACGGCCTAGGCGACTATTTATATGCTAATTAGAGATATAGAGAACAATAGAATGAGGATAGCTCAGTAGGAAAATTCAGTGGAGAAAAGAAGCTGAGTAGCTTGGTTTACGCGGGAGACCAATAAAACTTCAAGACAAGAAGTTTGCACCACTTACGTAGGCCGCAGGCGCCCTCTCGAATAGCGGA
Organism: Bos indicus; assembly: GCF_029378745.1. Taxonomy (NCBI): domain Eukaryota; kingdom Metazoa; phylum Chordata; class Mammalia; order Artiodactyla; family Bovidae; genus Bos; species Bos indicus. Next base: position 102,537,889 of record NC_091789.1, on the reverse strand, counting down.
AGGTGTCTCACCCTAGACTCTTTCTCGAGTGGGTCTTAGAAGCCCAGGCATGATTAGTAAGCGTGGTGGGTTCCGCGCTCCAGATGGAGACTCAGCTGGAAGTTAAAGGGAAGAATGACATGGGGAGACCAAGCGCTGGTAAACAAGGCCCGTAGCTTTATTTTTAACAGGGGCTTTTATACCCTAAGTTACACATAGAGGATAATAGGGGATGCAAAGTCAGCAGTCTTTGGTTCTTATCAAAAACCAAGGTTTCTTTCCTGCAAATGTATCGTATACAAATGGTTTAGGTGATTTACATCATCTTCTGGCCAGAAGGCCTACTAACATTTTATGACTCTTGACAAGGACTTATCAACAAAGACTTATTTTCTCTAAGAGTAATTATTTCAAGGTTTGGCACCATCTTCCAAAGATAAAATTGCATTCCTATAGGGCGGATGTGTAATGGGTTTACAACAAAGAAAGAATTTATTACCTTAAGGGTCTAAAGTTACTAACACCAAGGCCACTACTTATTTTTTCTACATGCCCACTATTAATTAATACATATTCAAGGATACAATTCAGGGGATGTGAAAACTTGGCAACAAGCATTGACTCATCAATGAAATCCTTTACTAGTTTATTCTGACAGTTTTTAACTCTCTGAGAGGCTCTAAGCTATTTGAATATCTTAAGCTTCCCGTGCCTCTGGAGGCTAGGAGACTGTAAACAATCGTATGCATAGCTGCAGGAGTCCGGGTAAACTTGTCAGGCGAGTTAGAGAGCCATCTGAGGGGTTTGGATTTAAACACTCCTAATTGCCCAGGAACTTTATTAATTGGAGCTGTAAGTTAACTCTTTGACAGAAAGAGAGAGAGATGGTGGTAGGGGACAGCCCCTAGTAAAGTCAGAGGTGAGAGCACAAAGCAATAAAGTAGGCAGACTCTGGTTTTTGGGGGGAAAATGCTCGAGAATATCCGGGGGGACTCCTGAGGCTCGATCCCGCCTTTGCGTATGCCGAGCCTCCTTCCTCATGACCTTTGTCACGAGTGGAATGCCTCACCGGCTCCCCGCACCTATGGAGATCAAAGTCCTGTACTCCAAAAACTATAAGATATTGATGAAAGAAATAAAAGATGACACAAACAGATGGAGAGATATAACATGTTCTTTAATGGGAAGAATCAATATTAACAAAATGATTATACTATCCAAAGCAGTCTACAGATTAAATGCAATCCCTATCAAATTAAGAATGGCATTTCCCCCAGAATTAGAAGAAAAAGTTTACAGCTTGTCTGCCCTCTGGTGGATGAGGATAAAAGGTTGTGTAAGCTTCCTGATGGGAGGATTGGCTGTGGGGAAAACTGAGTCTTGCTCTGGTGGGCAGGGCCATGCTCAGTTCAGTCGCTCAGTTGTGTCCAACTTTTTGTGGCCCCATGGACTGCGGCACACCAGGCTTCCCTGTCCATCACCAACTCCTGGAGCTTGCTCAAACTCATGTCCATCAAGTTAGAGACACCATCCAACCATCTCACCCTGTCACCCCCTTATCCTCTTGCCTTCAATCTTTCCCAGCATCAGGGTCTTTTCCAATGAGTCAGTTCTTCGCATCAGGTGGCCAAAGTAGGGGAGCTTCAGCTTCAGCATGAGTCCTTCAGTGAATATTCAGGAAAGGTTTCCTTGACCAGTGACTGGTTTGATTTCCTTGCTGTCCAAGGGACTCTCAGCCATACTCAGAAAATCTTTAATCCAATTTTCTGCTGATGGGTGGGGCTGTGCTCCCTCCCTGCTAGTTGTTTCACCTGAGGGAACCTAGTCGTGAAGCATAATGTATGTTCTTAGTCACACTTTGAAACCTCATAGACTGTAGCCAAATTTCCCTGTTACTCCAGGTGTTTCTTGACTTCCTACTTTTGCATTCCAGTCCCCAATAATGAAAAGGACATCTTTTTTGGGTGTTAGTTCTAAAAGGTCTTGTAGGTCTTCATATAACCATTCAAATTCAGCTTCTTCAGCATTACTGGTTGGGGCATAGGCTTGGATTACTGTGATATTGAATGGTTTGCCTTGGAAATGAACAGAGATCATTCTGTCATTTTTGAGATTGCATCCAAGTACTGTGTTTGGGACTCTTTTGTTGACCATGATGGCTACTCCATTTCTTTTAAAGGGTTCCTGCTCACAGTAGTGGATGTAATGGTCATCTGAGTTAAATTCACCCATTCCAGTCCATTTTAGTTCACTGATTCCTAGAATGTCGACCTTCACTCTTGCCATCTCCTGTTTGACCACTTCCAATTTAGCTTCATTCATGGACCTAACATTCCAAGTTCCTGACCTCCCTCTTGAGAAATTTGTATGCAGGTCAGGAAGCAACAGTTAGAACTGGACATGGAACAACAGACTGGTTCCAAATAGGAAAAGGAGTACATCAAGGCTGTATATTGTCACCCTGCTTATTTAATTTATATGCAGAGTACATCATGAGAAACGCTGGGCTAGAAGAAGCACAAGCTGGAGTGAAGATTGCCAGGAAAAATATCAATAACCTCAGATATGCAGATGACACCACATTTATGGCAGAACGTGAAGAGGAACTAAAAAGCCTCTTGATAAAGGTGAAAGATGAGAGTGAAAAACTTGGCTTACTCAACATTCAGAAAACGGAGATCATGGCATCCTGTCCCATCACTTCATGGGAAATAGATGGGGAAACAGTGGAAACAGTGTCAGACTTTATTTTTGGGGGGCTCCAAAATCACTGCAGATTGTGACTGCAGCCATGAAATTAAAAGACACTTACTCCTTGGAAGGAAAGTTATGACCAACCTAGATAGTATATTGAAAAGCAGAGACATTACTTTGCCAACAAAGGTCCGTCTAGTCAAGGCTATGGTTTTTCCAGTGGTCATGTATGGATGTGAGAGTTGGACTGTGAAGAAAGCTGAGCGCTGAAGAATTGATGCTTTTGAACTGTGGTGTTGGGGAAGACTCTTGAGAGTCCCTTGGACTGCAAGGAGATCCAATCAGTCCATTCTGAAGGAGATCAGCCCTGGGATTTCTTTGGAAGGAATGATGCTAAAGCTGAAACTCCAGTACTTTGGCCACCTCATGCAAAGAGTTGACTCATTGGAAAAGACTGTGATGCTGGGAGGGATTGGGGGCAGGAGGAGAAGGGACGACAGAGGATGAGATGGCTGGATGGCATCACTGACTCGACGGACGTGAGCCTGAGTGAACTCCGGGAGTTGGTGATGGACAGGGAGGCCTGGTGTGCTGTGATTCATGGGGACGCAAAGAGTCGGACACGACTGAGTGACTGACCTGAACTGAACTGGTGCAATATTGCTCTTTACAGCATCGGACCTTGCTTCTCTCATTAGTCACATCCACAGCTGGGTATTGTTTTTGCTTTGGCTCCATCCCTTCATTCTTTCTGGAGTTATTTCTCCACTGATCTCCAGTAGCATACTGGGCACCTACCGACCTAGGGAGTTCCTCTTTCAGTATCCTATCATTTTGCCTTTTCATACTATTCATGGGGTTCTCAAGGCAAAAATACTGAAGTGGTTTGCCATTCACTTTTCCAATGGACCACATTCTGTCAGACCTCTCCACCATGACCCGCCCGTCTAGAGTGGCCCCACAGGGCATGGTTTAATTTCATTGAGTTACACAATGCTGTGGTCTGTGTGATTAGATTGACTAGTTTTCTGTGATTATGGTTTCAGTGCGTCTGCCCTCTGATGCTCTGTCACAACACCTACCATCTTACTTGGGTTTCTCTTACCTTGGACGTGGGGTATCTCTGCACAGCTGCTCCAGCAAAATGCAGCCGCTGCTCCTTACTTTGGACGAGGGGTATCTCTTCACCACCGCCCCTCCTGACCTTGAACATTGGAGTAGCTCCTCTTGGCCATACTGCGCCTGTGCAGCCACCGCTCCTTGGACATGTGGTAACAGGCAAATTTGGCCTGGGAATACAGAAAGAAGCAGGGCAAAGGCTAATAGAGTTTTGCCAAGAGAATGCACTGGTCATAGCAAAAACCCTCTTCCAACAACACAAGAGAAGACTCTACACATGGACATCACCAGATGCTCAACACCAAAATCAGATTGATTATATTCTTTGCAGCCAAAGATGGAGAAGCTCTATACAGTCAGCAAAAACAAGACCGGGAGCTGACTGTGGCTCAGATCATGAACTCCTTATTGCCAAACTCAGACGTAAATTGAAGAAAGTAGGGAAAACCACTAGACAATTCAGGTATGACCTAAAGCAAATCCCCTATGATTATACAGTGGAAGTGAGAAATAGATTTAAGGGCCTAGACTTGATAGATAGAGTGCCTGATGAACTATGGGTGGAGGTTTGTGACATTGTACAGGAGACAGGAATGAAGACCATCCCCATGGAAAAGAAATGAAAAAAAGCAAAATGGCTGTCTGAGGAGGCCTTACAAATAGCTGTGAAAAGAAGAGAAGCGAAAAGCAAAGGAGAAAAGGAAAGATATAAGCATCTGAATGCAGAGTCCCAAAGAATAGCAAGAAGAGATAAGAAAGCCTTCCTCAGTGATCAATGCAAAGCAATAGCGGAAAACACCAGAATGGGAAAGACTAAGATCTCTTCAAGAAAATTAGAGATACCAAGGGAAGATATCATGCAAAGATGGGCTCAGTAAAGGACAGAAATTGTATGGACCCAGCAAAAGCAGAATATATTAAGAAGAGATGGCAAGAATACACAGAAGAACTATAAAAAAGATCTTCACGACCAAGATAGTTTCAGTGGTGTGATCACTGACCTAGAGCCAGATATCCTGGAATGTGAAGTCAAGTGGGCCTTAGAAAGCATCACTATGAACAAAGCTAGTGGACGTGATGGAATTCCAGTTGAGCTATTTCAAATCCTGAAAGACGATGCTGTGAAAGTGCTGCACTCAATATGCCAGCAAGTTTGGAAAACTCAGCAGTGGCCACAGGATTGGAAAAGGTCAGTTTTCATTCCAATCCCAAAGAAAGGCAATGCCAAAGAATGCTCAAACTACCACACAATTGCACTCATCTCACACACTAGTAAAGTAATGCTCAAAATTCTCCAAGCCAGGCTTCAGCAATACGTGAACCGTGAACTTCCAGATGGTCAAGCTTGTTTTAGGAAAGTCAGAGGAACCAGAGATCAAATTGCCAACATCCGCTGGATCATTGAAAAAGCAAGAGTTCCGGAAAAACATCTATGTCTTCTTTATTGACTATGCCAAAGCCTTTGACTGTGTGGATCACAATAACCTGTGGAAAATTCTGAAAGGGATGGGAATACCATACCACCTGACCTGCCTCTTGAGAAACCTATATCCAGGTCAGGAAGCAACAGTTAGAACTGGCCATCGAACAACAGACTGGTTCCAAATAGGAAAAGGAGTACATCAAGGCTGTACATTGTCACCCTGCTTATTTAACTTACATGCAGAGTACATCATGAGAAACGCTGGACTGGAAGAAGCACAAGCTGGAATCAAGATTGCCAGGAGAAATATCAATAACCTCAGATATGCAGATAACACCACCCTTATGGCAGAAAGTGAAGAGGAACTAAAAAGCCTCTTGAAAGTGAAAGAAGAGAGTGAAAAAGTTGTCTTAAAGCTCAACATTTAGAAAACGAAGATCATGGCATCTGGTCCCATCACTTCATGGGAAATAGATGGGAAACAGTGGAAACTGTGTCAGACTTTATTTTGGGGGGCTCCAAAATCACTGCAGATGGTGACTGCAGCCATGAAATTAAAAGACACTTACTCCTTGGAAGGAAAGTTATGCCCAACCGAGATAGCATATTCAAAAGCAAAGACATTACTTCGCCAACAAAGGTCCATCTAGTCAAGGCTATGGTTTTTCCAGTGGTCATGTATGGATGTGAGAGTTGGACTGTGAAGAAAGCTGAGCACCAAAGAGTTTATGCTTTTAAACTGTGGTGTTGGAGAAGACTCTTGAGAGTCCCTTGGGCTGCAAGGAGATCCAACCAGTCCATTCTAAAGGAGATCAGTCCTTGGTGTTCTTTGGAAGGAGTGATGCTAAAGCTGAAACTCCAGTACTTTGGCCACCTCGTGCAAAGAGTTGACTCATTGGAAAAGACTCTGATGCTGGGAGGGATTGGGGGCAGGAGGAGAAGGGGACGACAGAGGATGAGATGGCTGGATGGCATCACCGACTCGATGGAGATAAGTTTCTGTGAACTCCGGGAGTTGGTGATGAACAGAGGGCCTGGCGTGCTGCAATTCATGGAGTCACAAAGAGTCGGACACAACTGAGCGACTGAACTGACTGACGGACTAGACTGTAGCCTGTCAGGCTCCTCTGTCCATGGGGATTCTCCAGGCAAGAATACTGGAGTGGATTGCCATGCCCTCCTCCAGGGTATCTTCCCAAACCACGGGTCGAACCCAGGTTTCTTGCATTGAAGAATTCTTTACCAACTGAGCCACCAGGGAAACCCAGGTAGGGCTAATGTCCTCCAAAATGACTTATGCCAGCGTGTGCTTCCCAGGACTACTGCTGCCAGGGCTCCTGTCCCCGAGGCAGGCCTCTGCTACCCCACGCCTCTGCAGGAGACCCTCAAACACTCACAAGAAGGCCTGATTCTGTATCCTGTGGGGTTGCTGCTCCTTTCTTTTGGGTCCTGGTGTACACAAGGTTTTGTCTGTGCCCTCCAAGTGTGAAGTCTCTTTTTCCTCTAATCCTGTCGAGGTCCTAATCAAATCCCACTGGCCTTCAAAGTCAGATTCCTTGGAGATTCCCAATCCCTTTTTCAGATTCCCAGCCTAGGAAGCCTGTTGTGGGGCCTAGAAACTTTACAATAGTGCAAGAACTTCTTTGGCATTATTCTCCAGTTTTTGAGTATCCCACTCGGTTGGTATGGGATTTGATTTTATCATGACTATTCCCCTCCTACAATCTCACTGTGGCTTTTCCTTTGTCCTCGTATGTGGTGTGTCTCTCTTTTTTTTTTTTTTTTGGTGGGTTCTAGCATCCTCCTATTGATGGTTTTTCAGCAGCTTGTTGTGATTTTTGTGATCTTGCAGGAAATGAGTCCACGTCCTTTTACCTAGCCATTTTGAACCTTCTCTTCAAAAATTTTACAGTTTGTATGGAAACAGAAAAGACCACAAATAGAGCAAGGTTGAGAAAGAAAAGTAGAGCTGAATAAATCAGGCTTCCTGACTTCAGGCTATACTACAAAGCTGCAGTCATCAAGACAGTATGGTACTGGAACAAAAACAGAAATATAGATCAATGGAACAGGATAGAAAATCCAGGGACAGGCCCACACACCTAATATACAACAAAGGAGGCAGGAATAAACAGTGGACTGTCTCTTCAATAAGTGGTGCTGGGAAAACTGGACAGTTACATGTAAAAGAATGAAATTAGAACACACTCTAACACCATGCACAAAAATAAATTCAAGATGAGGTACTAAATATAAGTCTGGATACTATAAAACTCTTGGAGGAAAACATAGGGAGAATGTTGGCTGACATAAATTGAAGCAAGATCGTTTTTGATCCACCCTATAGAGTAATAAAATAAATAAATGGGACTTAATTAAAATCTTTTGCATAGCAAAGGAAATCATAAAAAAAAAATGAAAAGACAAGCTTCAGAATGGGAGAAAATGTTTGGAAAGAAAGCAACTGACAATTGATTAATTTCCAAAATATACAAACAGCTTATGCAGCCCAATATAAAAAATAAACAACCCAATCAAAAAATGCACAGAAGTTCTAAATAGACATTTCACCAAAGATGACATACAGATGGTCAATAAGCACGTGAAAAGATGATCATCATGCATTATTAGAGAAATGCGAATCAAAACTACAATGAGGTATCATCTCACACTGGTCAGACTAACTATCCTCAAAAATCTATAAACAACACATGCTGAACAGAGTGTGAGGAAAAGGGAACCCTTTTACAGTGTTGGTGGGAATGTAATTGGTATAGCCATTATTGACAACAGTATGGAGGTTTCTTAAAAAATAAAAATAGAGTTACCATCTGATCCAGAAATATCACTGCTGGACATATTTCTGGAGAAAACCATAATTTGAAAAGATACATGCCCTCCAATGTTCATTGCAGCACTACAATAGCCAGGACATGGAAGCAACCTAAATGTCTATCAACAGAGGAATGGATAAAGAAGGTGTGGTACATATATACAATAGAATATTACTCAACCAGTAAAAGGAATGAAATAATGCCATCTGCAGCAACATGGGTGGATCTAGTTGATTGAAATTGTTGGATGGATAGGTTAATGCTTTATTATAAAATTTGACAAATTTCAATAATTATTTCTTCAAATATTTTTCTTTCTCTTTTCTCTCCTTTCATTTGGTACTTTCATTATTATAGTTTGGTGGTTTAATGGTGTCCAATATTTTTCTGAGACTGTTTTTTTTCCATTCTTTATTTTTCTCTGTTCTTTGGATTGCATAACATCTATCAGTTTATTTTCAAGTTTACTTACTCTTCATTGCCAGTTCATATCTATTATATGCATCTATATTTAATTTTGGGAAAATGTACATAACATAAAACTTAACTATTATAACAGTTTTTAACACACAGTTCAGTTGTATCAAGTACATGTACAGTGTGGTAAATCCATCACCACTATATATCTCTAGAAAATGTTCATTGTCTCAAACTGAAACCCCATAACCATTAAGCAATAGCTCCCCAGTATCCTCTCCTCTTAACCCTGGTAACCCCTGTTCTACCCTATATTTTTGTGAGTTTGACTTTTCTAGATACTTCATATGAGTGGAATCATGCAATATTTGTATTTTTGTGTTGGCTTATTTCTCTTATCATGTCTTCAAGATTCAACCATGTTGTACCATGTATCAGAATTTCATTTCTTTTAAGGCTAAATAAGATTTCATTGCATGCATATACCACATTTTGTTTAAACATTTATATATTGAATAACATTTGTATTGTTTCCACCTTTTGGCTTTTTTGAATAATGTTGTGAAGATGAGCACATAAATATCTGTTCAAATCTCTGCTTTCAATTATTTTGGTTATATACTCAGAAATGAATCTGATATATTGTATGGTACTGTATGTTTACTTTTTTGAGGAATAACTATATTGTTTTTCACAGAACCTGTAAATTACTGTTATTTTAACCTTAGAATTTTCATTTTTCATTTCATTTTATTGATGTTCTGATTTTCATGAGACATTGTCATTATTTTTTTACTTCATTTTTATTGTAATTTTTCTTACTGTAATAAAATTCACTTACCAGAAATGTCATCCTTTTAAGATGCATAATTCAATGGATTTTATTATATTCACAAGGTAATGCAAGCATTACCACTATCTAATTCTGGAACATTTTCATAATCCCCAAAGGAAACCTCAGACCTATTAGCAGTCTCTCTCCACTTCTCTCCTTATGCTGCCACAAATCCCTGAAACCGCTAACCTGTTTTCTGTCTTTATAGATTTGCCTATTCTAGATAGTTTACATAAATGAAATTATATATGATGTTTTGTATCTGGCTTCATTCATTTAGGACAATCTTTTCAAGGTTCATACAAATTTTTACATGAATCCTATTTTACTCTTTGGATGAATGAATAGTCCATTTTTACTCTTTGAATGAATGGACTATTCATAAAATTTAAATTTATCTAAAAAATTTATCTAAATGATTAAATTTATCTAATGATTAATTAATGGAAATTTGAGTTTTTAAATACTTTTTGATATTATAAATAATGCTAATATCACTATTCATGTACAAGATTTTGTATGTACATATATTTTTTTTTCTCTTGGAGTGGAATTACTGGATCATATGGCATGTTTACATTTTGAGGAGAATTCCTCAGAATTTTCCATATGTGAGATCAAATCATTTGCAGGCAGAGATAGTTTTACTTCTTACTATTTAAACTGAATAAATTTTATTCATTTTAATGGTCTAATTTCTCTGGATAGAACCTCCAGCAAAATGCTAAACTGAAGTGACAAGAGCTGACTTCCTTGTCTTGTTACTAATTTTAGTGTCAATGCTTTCAGTTTCATGATGAAGTATGATATTAGCTGTTATTGTTATTTTTTATAGATGCCTGAGGAAATCCACTTCTATTCCTAGTGTGTTGCATGTTTTTTTTTTATTTATAATGAAAGGAATTTTGAAAAATGTTATATTTGAATCTATTAAGAGGATCATGTGATTTGTTTCTTTGTTCTATTAATACTGTGCATTACATTGATTGATTTTCATATGGTGAGTCAGCCTTGTATTACTGAGATAAATCTCACTTACTTGTGGTATGTAAATTCTTTTTATATGTTGATGGTTCTGTCTGCTAGTATTTTGTTGAGAAAATTTTTATCTATAATAAGAAAGGATATTTATCCCTAGCTTTCTTTCCTTGTGATTTTTTTTGTCTGATTTTGCTATCATTGTAAGGCTGGCCTCATAGAATGAGTTGGGGGACTGTGGCCTCCTTAGTTTTTTGGAAGAGCTTGTGAATGGCACCAGGTTTAGGAATCTAGGACTCTAGGATGTACAAGACTGACAGGCACAATTTACTAGTAAATCCACATTAACTGTTTAAATATTGAAACACTTCAATGCCAGTAAGTAAATGGTCATGGTCTTTATTCTTCCTAACATTTCCCTGTCCACTCTAGTCTCTCTTTCAGGACTTCTTAGACTTTCCCACAATCAGCAACTAAAAGATTTACACCTGGACTAACAGGCGAGTTTTCATAACCTTGCTCCAGTTCTATGATCAGTTTGCTTCCTGATAGGTTGCTGCCTTGGCCCTTTACAATTTCTAATTATATAATAACCATCCTCCAAATCTGAAGACATTCCAAGTAGGGACATAGAGGCAGGAGTCCAGTGTGGGCCAATGGGGGGAAGGTAACTGTGATTCAGATATGTCCAATTTGCTCATAATTCACTTTAATAACATGCTAAGGCTAAGTAACAGTCCCAATAATATCTGAGGTCATTGATCCAACACCTTCAGTCCAGGCTGGGATTTGCTTAAGAACAGGACACACACACCAATGTTCATAGCAACATTGATTACAATAGCTAAAAGGTGAAAACAGGCCAAGCATCTATCAACAGATGAATGGATAAACAAAATGTGGTGTATACATAGAATATAATATTATTCAGTCATAAAAACAAATGAAGTTCTGATATGTGCTACAATATGAATGAATCTTGAAAATACTGTGGTGATAAAAGTCAAACAGAAAGGGAAACATATTATATGATTCCACTTATATGACATATTTAGAACAGGTAAATTAATACAGACAAAAAAGTAGAATAGAGTTTACCAGAGGCTGAGGGTAAAGGAGAATGAAGAGTTATTGCCTAATTATAGGGTTTCAGTTTGGGGTAATGGACAGTAGTGATTGTTATATACATTGAGAATGTACTTGATTCGAATATTTAGCAATGGTCACAATGGTAAAATTTATATTATATTTTATACTATACATAATTTATCACAATAAAATGACTTTTTAAAGAAGAATGGGGGGAGAGTGGCCAAGATTGTGAAGTAGGGAAACCCTGAGCTCACCTCCTCACATGGTTATCCCCAAACTACAACTGTTTACAGAGAAACTATTGACCAGAAAAACATAAAGATGAGCAGGAAAGGTCTTTTACAACTAAAAATATAAAGAAGGAATCATAATGAGATGGGTAAGAGGGACTGAGATGTGACAAAGTCAAGACACATACCTCAGAGTTGGCAACTCACAATTAGGAGGATAATTACAGTCTCAGTTTCTCCCTAGGGAACGAGCGGTCTGAGTCCCTCATTGGGCTCTCTAGTCCAGGTGTCTTGCACTAAAAAGATGAATCTCTCATATGTTTTGATTTGAAGGTCAATGAAACTTACTTTGGGGATAGTGAGAGGGCTGTGGAAAAGAGAGACTCCATTCTTAAAGAGTGTATATAGAATGTCACACAATCCAGGACTCAGAGAAGCAGTGACTTGAAAGAAGCCTCAGTCAGACCCACTTAGTGATCTTGGAGAGCCTTCTGGGAACAGGATATAACTGGAGCTCATGCTCGGAACATAGACACTGCTGGCAGTAATTTTTGAGAGCTTGTTCTACAACGTGTATTCTTGTGCTGGCAGGCAGTATTTTAGAATCCTCCATTTATCTTAGTGCCAGGGCCTGACTTCACCCATCAGCCTTTCCTCACCAGTATCGGTATGCCTCAGACCAAGCACTGAGTGGAGATGCAGTTCCACCCACTAAGAGGCCTGATGCCTTTGTACCATCTGTATTCACAACATCCCTGGGCCACAGCCTTATCCACCATAAGGGTCAGAACCAAGCTGTGCATACCAGTGCACCAGCAGTAGCCCTGGGACACTCAGGCCACAAGAGTTGGAGATCCTTGGACCCAGCTCTGCCTACCAAGGAGCTAGCATTAGTCCTAGGATCTGGCCTCATGCACCACTGGGTGGGCACCAGCTTCAAGATCCCCTGGGATTCAGCTCCACCCATCAATGAATTTACATCAGTTCTGGGACTTCTGGACCCTGCAAAGTCCCTCCTGGACTCCAGAAACCTCATGACCTGGCTCCATTCACCATAGAGCCAGCGGTAGCCTCAGGACACAGCCCACTCACCATTAGGTGGGCACCACCCCCAAGCCATCCATGGGCCCTGGTCCTTATTTATTGCAGGCCAACACAAACTCTGGCATACCATGGGGCCCTCAGCCAATCACTCTGAGATCCAGCCCCACCAGGGAACTTACACCAGCTTTGGGACACCCTACATCCTGCAGCCAGTTGTGACAGGCTGGCACTAGATCATGGACCCCTATTCCCACAAACGCCCCAGTCCAGAAATTGGATCAACCATCAGTGGACCAGCATTAGCTTCAAGAGCCTCTAGGGCTCTGCATTCAGTGGCCTTGTGACACCCTTCCCCACACACAAGTGATAAGCAGCCTTTATATAAGGTGAGGCTTAGCAACCAACCAGAGTAGCCATGCCCACCAGACTACTCACAGTAGTCTACTCACTACAACAGAAGGACTCATGAAGACCAAATAGGGGACACTCCTAAAGAACATAGTTCTGGTGACTGGGGCAGGGGGACTGGGGGGTATGCTACTGGGATGCATAGGCAGTCTCCTACAAAAAACCACTTGTCTATGTATAGAACAAATGAACATAGTAGGAAGTCACAAAAATGAGATTCTGAGAGACTGGTTTACCAAGGAGGATTTGGATAGGCACAGAAGAAGAGAAAAAATAAATCGTACAACAGAGAGATAGAATAATACTTGAAGAACGTATATTATTCAAGAATAATACTTGAAGACTATTGGCCAGTGGTTTGCTACTTTCCTATGAGATATGTACAGAAATGGAAGTAAGCAGTTAGAAACTTTTCTAGCACCTTGACACTGCCCTGACATCCAAGCTTGTAGTCAGTGGACTTTTCTCATTGGACAAGTCATAGACTAGTTAGGGTACCATCAGACTTAATGGACAGGGTCATGTGTGGCACAAGCTGCATGCCAGGAATATATACTAGGTCTACATCACAACATATTAACACTTTCACGCTTGTGATCAACTATAACCCAACAGTGTATAAAACTCAGAAATCATTTCTTTCTTCAAGAGGCAAATTGTATACTAGAGAATTGTTGAAATCAGTGACTGATAAAAGATGGAAGAGTAGTTTGAAAATAATAGGATGACTTGCTTCACTTTGGATAAAAGGTTTAAATAAATATCCTGAGCTTGTGAAAACTGCTTTAAAAAGCTAATCTTCCTTTCCTATTGACATAGCCTCTGCAAGAATGGTTTCTCTACTATGAGTTTTACCAAATCAAAACCTAAAACACTTTAGGTAGACATTATGCCTTATGAGTAACATGTCATTAGCCCTGTAATTTTTGTAATTTTTTTCTTTTTTTTTTTTTTCCTATGCTATGTTTATTATTGTTTACTGAAATGTCATTTTGTCTGTTGAATCTAATAATAAGAAGTTTGGACTTATATTAAAAAAAAAAAAAAAAACTTGTCTAAGGTAAGAAAACATAACCAACCTACAAAATACATAAAAATAAAACCAGTAAATTGGGAAAAAATGAGATGATAGGGAAATATATTAAAAATGAAGGAAGAAGATAAAACCCTAGGAGAACTAATTTAAGTAGAGATAAGCAATCTAACCAAAAAACAGTTCAAAGTAATGGTTGTAAAGATGTTCAAAGACCTTTGGAGAAGATTTAATAAAGAGTGAGAAATTGAACTTTTTAGTAAAGAGTCAGAAAATAACCAGAGTTGAAGGTATATAACTGAATAGTTGAAATAAAAGGTATGTAGATTAGATGATACAGAGGAACAGATAACCAAACTGGAAGACAAAGTAGTGGAAATCACTGAAGCCGAATAGAAAAAAAAAAAAAAAGGAAAGACATGAGAACTGTTCAATAGACCACTGGGAAAACATAAGGCATATTAACATTCATCTCAAAAGTGTCTCCGAAGGAGAAAAGTGAGAGAAATGTACAGAGAACATATTTGAAGGTATAATAGCTGAAAACTTTCTTAACTTGGGAAAGGAAACAGACACCCAGATCATCTAAGAAACACAAAGGCTCCCAAACAGGATTAACACCAAGACATATTGTCTTTAAAATGGCAAAATTTAAGGAAATAATATTAAAAAACGAGGTAAATGTAACAAATTACATACTGTTCATGGGGTGCTCGAGGCAAAAATATTGAAGTGGTTTGCCATTCCTTTCTCCAGTGGACACATTTTGTCAAAACTCTCCATCATGACCCTCTGTTTTGGGTGGCCCTACATGGCATGGCTCATAGTTTCACTGAGTTAAACAAGGCTGTGATTCAAGTGGTCAGTTTGGTTAGTTTTCTATAATTATGGTTTCCATTCTGTTTTCCCTCTGATGGATAAGAATAAGAGGCCTGTGGAAGCTTCCTGATGGGAGGAACTTGCTGTGGGGGAATCTGGGTCTTGCTCTGATGGGTGTGGCCATGCTCATTAAATCTTTAATCCAACTTTCTGCTGATGAGTGGGGCTGTTTCCTCCCTGTAGTTTGGCCTGAGGCCATACTATGGTAGGGGTAAAAAGCAAGAGAATTCCAGAAAAACATTTACTTTTGCTTAATCAACTATGCTTAAGCATTTGACTGTGTGGATCACAACAAACTGTGGAAAATTCTTCAAGAGATGGGAATACCAGACCACCTTACCTGCCTCCTATGAAATCTGTATGCAGTTCAAGAAGCAACAGTTAGAACCAGACATGGAACAATGGGCTGGTTCCAAATTAGGAAAGGAGTATGCCAAGGCTGTATATTGTCAGCTTGATTATTTCACTTATATGCAGAGTACCTCATGAGAAACGCTGGGATGGATGAAGCACAAGCTGGAATCAAGATTGCCAGGAGAAATATCAATAACCTCAGATATGCAGATGACACCACCCTTATGCCAGAAAGTGAAGAGGAACTACAAAGCCTCTTGATGAAAGTGAAAGAGAAGAGTGAAAACATTGGCTTAAAGCTCAACATTCAGAAAGTGACGGTCATAGCGTCCTGTTTCATCATTTCATGGCAAATAGATGGGGAAACAGTGACGGACTTTATTTTCTTGGGCTCCAAAATCACTGTAGATGGTGACTGCAGCCATGAAATTAAAAGACACTTGCTCCTTGGGAAAAAAAACCTATGACTAACCTAGACAGTATATTAAAAAACAGAGACATTACTTTACCAACAAAGGTTTGTCTAGTCAAAACTATGGTTTATTGTTGGCCCATAAAGAAAGCTGAGCACTGAAGAATTGATGCTTTTGAACTGTAGTGTTGGAGAAGACTCTTTGTTGTTTGTTTTTTGACATAGAAATCATATTACTTGTATTTATACATGTATTGGGCTTCCCAGGTGACACTAGTGGTAAAGTTGGCCTACAATGCAGGAGATGCGGGTTCAATCCCTGAGCTGGGAAGAACCCCTGGAGTGGGCAATGACAACTCACTCCAGTATTGTTTCCTGAAAAATTCCATGGACAGAGGAGCCTGCTGGGCCACAGTTCATGTGGTCCCAGAGTCAAACATTATTGAATCTGCACAAACACAATGCATACAAGTATTGACCATTTCTGGGCCCTTCATTCCTTTTAGGAGATCTGGATTTCCCTTTGGCACTGTTTATATTCTGACTGAAAAACTTCCTTAATATTTCTTGTAGTGAAGTCTATTGTTGAGGGATTCTTTGACTTTTGAATATCTGAAAGTCTTTACTTCACATTTCATTTGGAAGATATTTTTGAGGAGTATTGAAATCTAGGTGTACAATTTTTTTTTGAATCCTTTAAAGATGTTGCTCCACTGTCTTCTGGTTTGCATTGTTTCTATCTAGAAATCCACTGTAAGGTTTACCTTTAGTCCTCTGTACATAACAATTTCTTTTCTCTCTTTGACTGCTATTAATATTTTCTCTTTATCACTGCTTTTGACCAATGAATCATAATGTAGCTTTTAATTGTTATTTTATCCATGATTTTTGTGTTTGAGATTTATTGGATTTTTGAATCTGTGGATTTATGTAGTTCTTATTAAATTTGAGGCTTCCCTGGTGACATAAAAGGCAAAGAATCTTCCTGCAATGTGAGAAACCCAGGTTCATGCCCTGGGTTGGGAAGATCCTGTGGAGAAAGAAGCAGTTACCCACTCTAGTATCCTTGCCTGGAGAATTCCATGGACTGAAGTGGCTAGGGGGCCACAGTCCATGGGGTTTCAAAGAGTCAGAAACAACTGAGCATCTAACACTACTACATTTGTGGAAAATGTGGCCATTATTTCTTTAAATAGTATTTTATATTCTCTTTCTATTTTCTATTTATCCTATCGTACTTTCTGAGAATTTCAGTTATTTATATGTTAGGTGTTGACAGTTTTTTCAAAGCCAACTGATATTCTGTGTATATGTTTTTCAATTCCTTTTTTCCCATTAAAATTAATTTATTTATTTTAACTGGAAGCTAATAACTTTACAATATCATTGTGGTTTTTGCTATACATTGACATGAATCAGACATGGGTGCAAATGTGTCCCCTAATCCTGAAACACCCTCCCACCTCCTTTTCCACTCCATCCTTCTGGGTTGTCCCAGAGTACTAGCTTTGAGTGCCATGCTTCATGCATCAAACTTTGCACTGGTCAGCTATTTTTCATATGGTAATACACATGCTTTAATGTTATTCTCTCAAATCGTCCCAGCCTCGCCTTCTCCCACAGAGTCCAAAAGTCTGTTAATTACATCTGTGTCTCTTTTGCTGCCTTGCATATAGGGTCAGCATTACTATCTTTCTAAATTCCATATATATGTGTTAATATACTGTATTAATGTTTCTCTTTCTGAGTTACTTCATTCTGTATATTAGGTTCCAGTTTCATCCACCTCATTAGAACTTATTCAATGCATTATTTTTTTATAGATGAGTATATATACTATGTACTATGTATATATGCACTATGTATATATACCACAACTTTCTTACCATTTATCTGCTGATGGACATCTATGTTGCTTTCATGACCCAGCACTGTAAACAGCGTTTCAATGAACATTGGGGTACATGTGTCTTTTTCAATTCTGGTTTCCTTGGTGTGTATGTCCAGAAGTGGGACTGCTGGGTCATATGGCAGTTCTATTTCCAGTTTTTTAAGTAATCTCCACACTGCTATCCATAATGGCTGTACTTCTTTGCATTCCTACCAACAGTGTAAGAGGGTTACGTTTTCTCCACACCCTCTCCAGCATTTACTGTTTGTAGACTTTTTGATAGCAGCAATTCTGACTGGCATGAAATGATACCTCACTGTGGTTTTGATTTGCATTTCTCTGATAATGAAGGATGTTGAGCATCACTTCATGTGTTTGTTAGCCATCTGTAGGTCTCTGGAGAAATGTCTGTTTAGTTCTTTGCCCCATTTTTCTGGTATTGGGCTGAATGTGCTGCTTGTTTATTTTGGAGATTAGTTCTTTGTCAGTTGCTCATTTGCAATTATTTTCTCCCATTCTGAAGTCTGCCTTTTCTCTTTGCTTATGGTTTCTTTGTTGTGCAAAAGCTTTTACATTTAATTAGGTCCCATTTGTTTATTTTTGCTTTTATTTCCATTACTCTGGGAGGTGGGTCATAGAGGATGTTGCTGTGATTTATGTCAGAGAGTGTTCTGCCTATGTTTTCCTCTAGGAGTTTTATAGTTTCTGGTCTTACATTTAGATATTTAATCTATTTTGAGTTTACTTTTGTGTATGGTGTTAGAAAGTGTTCAAGTTTCATTCTTTTGCAAGTGGTTGACCAGTTTCCCCAGCACCACTTGTTAAAGAGATTGTCTTTTCTCCATGGCATATTCTTGCCTCCTTTGTCAAAGATAAGGTGTCCATAGGTGCGTGGATTAATTTCTGGGCTTTCTGTTTTGTTCCATTTATCTATATTTCTGTCTTTGTGCCAGTACCATACTATCTTGATGACTGTGGCTTTGTAGTATAGTCTGAAGTCAGGCAGGTTGATTCCTCCAGTTCCATTCTTCTCTCTCAAGATTGCTTTGGCTGTTTGAGGTTTTTTGTATTTCCATACAAATTGTGAAATTATTTTTTCTAGCTCTGTGAAAAATACCATTGGTAGCTTAATAGGGATTGCATTGAATCTATAGATTGCTTTGTGTAGTATACTCATTTTCACTATATTGATTCTTCCGATCCATGAACATAATATATTTCTCCATCTATTTGAGTCATCTTTAATTTCTTTCATCAGTGTTTTATAGTTTTCTTTAATAAGTCTTTTGTTTATTTAGGCAAATTTATTCCTAAGTATTTTATTCTTTGTCTTGCAATGGTGAATAGCACTGTTTCCTTAATTTCTCTTTTTGTTTTTTCATTGTTAATGTATAGGAATGCAAGGGATTTCTGTGTGTTAATTTTATATCCTGAAATTTTACTATATTCCTTGATTAGCTCTAGAAATTTTTTACTGATATCTTTCTGGTATTCTACGTAGAGGATCATGTCATTTGCAAATGGTGTGAGCTTTATTTTGTCTTTTCCAATCTGGATTCCTTTCATTTCTTTCTTTTTTTTTTTTCCTCTCTGATTGCTGTGGCTAAAACTTCCAAAACTATGTTGAATAGTGGTGAGAGTGGGCACACTTGTCTTATTCCTGATTTTAGAGGAAATGCTTTCAATTTTTCACCATTGAGGATAATGTTTGCTGTGGACTTGTAATATATGGCCTTTATTATGTTGAGGTATGTTCTTTCTATGCCTGCTTTCTGTAGGGTTTATATAATAAATGGATGTTGAATTTTGTTAAAGGCTTTCTCTGCATCTATTGAGATAATCATATGGTTTTTATCTTTCAGTTTGTTAATATTAATTGATTTTCAAATATTGAATAATCCTTGCATCCCTGGGATTGAGTCCACTTGGTCATGATGTATGACCTTTTTAATATGTTGTTGGATTCTGTTTGCTAGAATTTTGTCTAGGATTTTTGCATCTATGTCCATCAGTGATATTGGCCTGTTGTTTTCTTTTTTTGTGGCATCTTTGTCCGGTTTTAGAATGAGGGTAATGTTGGCCTCATAGAATGAGTTTGAGGGTTTAACTTCCTCTGCAATTTTCTGGAAGAGTTTGAGTAGATTAGCTGGGTGTTCCATGGATGGAGGAGCCTGGTGGGCTGCAGTCCATGGGGTCACTAAGAGTCGGACATGACTGAGCGACTTCCCTTTCACTTTTCAGTTTTATGCATTGGAGAAGGAAATGGCAACCCACTCCAGTGTTCTTGCCTGGAGAATCCCAGGGACAGGGGAGCCTGGTGGGCTGCCATCTATGGGGTCACACAGAGTCGGACACGATTGAAGCGACTTAGCAGCAGCAGAAGCAGCAGCTGGGTGTTAGCCCTTCTCTAAATTTTTGAATGAATTCACCTGTGAAAACATCTGGTTCTGGGCTTTTTTTTTTTTTTTTTGGAAGATTTTTGATTAGTTTCGATTTCTATGCTTCTTAGGGATCTGTTAAGATTTTCCTTTTCTTCTTGGTTCAGTTTTGGATGGTTATACTTTTCTAAGAATTTGTCTATTTCTTCCAAGTTGTTCATTTTATTGGCATATGATTGCTCATAGTAGTCTCTTATGATCTTTTGTGTTTCTGTGTTGTCTGTTGTTATTTCTCCATTTTCATTTCTAATTTTATTGATTTGTTTCTTCTCCCATTTTTTTCTTGAGGCTGGCTACAGATTTGTCTACTTTATTTATCTTCTCAAAGATTCAGCTTTTAGTTTTGATAATTCTTTCTATAGTTTCCTTCATTTCTTTCTCACTTATTTAGGCTCTATTTTTTATGATTTACTTCCTTCTACTAACTATTGGGTTCTTCTGTTCTTCTTTATCTAGTTGCTTTAGGTGTAAAGTTAGGCTGTTTATTTGATGTTTCTCTTGTTTCTTGAGGTAGGCTTGAATTGCTATGAACCTCCCTCTTAGCACTGCTTTTTTTTTTCTTTTTTTTTAAATTTTATTTTATTTTTAAACTTTACAAATTGTATTAGTTTTGCCAAATATCAAAATGAATCCACCACAGGTATACATGTGTTCCCCATCCTGAACCCTCCTCCCTCTTCCCTCCCCATACCATCCCTCTGGGTCGTCCCAGTGCACTAGCCCCAAGCATCCAGTATCGTGCATCGAACCTGGACTGGCAACTCATTTCATACATGATATTATACATGTTTCAATGCCATTCTCCCAAATCTTCCCACCCTCTCCCTCTCCCACAGAGTCCATAAGACTGTTCTATACATCAGTGTCTCTTTTGCTGTCTCATACACAGGGTTTGGGTTATTGTGTTTTCATTTTCATTTGTTTCTATGCATATTTTTGTTTCCTTTTTGATTTCTTCCATGATCTATTGGCTATTCAGAAGTGTGCTGTTTAACCTCCATATGTTTTAAAAAAATTTTTTTTCCTGAATGTCAATTAGTTGACATCTAATCTTACTGCATTGTGATCAGAAAAGATGCCTGAAATGATTTCAATTTTTAAAAATTCACCAGGGCTAGATTTATGGCTCAGGATGTAATCTATCCTGAAGAATGTTCTGTGTGCACTTGAGAAAAAGCTGAAATCCATTTTTTGGGGGTGTAATAATGCCGGCTGTGATGAACCTCACAGAAGCATGGCCAAGAGGAGCTACCTACCCCACGTCTGAGGTCAGGGGCGGCAGCCGAGAGGAGCTACCCAACGCCTGAGGTCAGTGACGGTGGTGCAGAGGAGCAACCCCACGTCCAAGGAGCAGTGGCTGCACGGACGCAGGTGGGCCAAGAGGAGCCACTCCACATTCAAGGTCAGGAGGGGCAGCAGTGAGGAGATACCCCTCGTCCAAGGTAAGGAGCAGTGGCTGCACTTTGCTGGAGCAGCCATGAAGAAATACACCATATCCAAGGTAAGAGAAACCCAAGTAAGATGGTAAGTGTTGTGAGAGGGCATCAGAGGGCAGACACACTGAAACCATAATCACAGAAAACTAGTCAATCTAATCACACAGACCACAGTCTGATCTAACTCAATGAAACTAAGCCATGCCATGTGGTGCCACTCAAGATGGGTGGGTCATGGTGGAGAGGTCTGACAGAACATGGTCCACTGGAGAAGGGAATGACAAACCACTTCAGTATTTTTGCCTTGAGAACCCCATGAACAGTATGAAAAGGCAAAATGATAGTACACTGAAAGAGGAACTCCCCAGGTCAGTAGGTGCCCAATATGCTACTGGAGATCAATGGAGAAATAACTCCAGAAAGAATGAAGGGATGGAGCCAAAGGAAAAACAATACCCAGTTGTGGATGTGACTGATGAGAGAAGCAAGATCCAATGCTGTAAAGAGCAATATTGCATAGGAACCTGGAATGTTAAGTCCATGAATGAGTGCAAATTGGAAGTGATCAAACAGGGGATGGCAAGGGTGAACATTGACATTCTAGGAATCAGCGAACTCAAATGGACTGTAATGGGTGAATTTAACTCAGATAACCATTATATCTACTACTGTGGGCAGGAATCCCTTAGAAGAAATGGAGTAGCCATCATGGTCAACAAAAAAGTCGAAAATGCAGTACTTGGATGCAATCTCAAAAATGGCAGATGATCTCTGTTCGTTTCCAAGGCAAACCATTCAATATCACAGTAATCCAAGTCTATGCCCCAACCAGTAATACTGAAGAAGATGAAGTTGAATGGTTCTATGAAGATCTCCAAGACCTTTTAGAACTAACACCCAAAAAAGATGTCCTTTTCATTGTAGGGGACTGGAATGCAAACGTAGGAAGTCATGAAACACCTGGAGTAACAGGCAAATTTGGCCTTGGAACATCAAATGAAGCAGGGCAAAGGCTAATAGAGTTTTGCCAAGGGAACGCACTGGTCATAGCAAACACCCTCTTCCAACAACACAAGAGAAGACTCTACACATGGACATCACCAGATGCTCAACACCAAAATCAGATTGATTATATTCTTTGCAGCCAAAGATGGAGAAGCTCTATAGAGTCAGCAAAACCAAGACTGAGAGCTGACTGTGGCTCAGGTCATGAATTTCGTATTGCCAAATTCAGACGTAAATTGAAGAAAGTAGGGAAAACCACTAGACCATTCAGGTATGACCTAAATCAAATCCCTTATGATTATACAGTGGAAGTGAGAAATAGATTTAAGGGACAAAATCTTATAGATAGACTGCCTGATGAACTATGGACGGAGGTTCATGAAATTGTACAGGAGACAGGGGTCAAGACCATCACCATGGAAAAGAAGTGCAAAAAAGCAAAATGGCTGTTTGGGGAGGCCTTACAAATAGCTGTGAAAAGAAGAGAAGTGAAAAGCAAAGGAGAAAAGGAAAGACATAAGCATCTGAATGCAGAGTTCCAAAGAATAGCAAGAAGAGATAAGAAAGCCTTCCTCAGAAATCAATGCAAAGAAATATAGGAAACAACAGAATGGGAAAGACTAAAGATCTCTTCAAGAAAATTAGAGATACCAAGGGAACATTTCATGCAAAGATGGGCTCAAAAAAGGAGAGAAATTCTATGGACCTAAAAGAAGTAGAAGATATTAAGAAGAGGTGGCAAGAATACACAGAAGAAGTGCACAAGAAAGATCTTCATGACTAAGATAATCACGATGGTGTGATCACTCACCTAGAGCCAGACATCCTGGAGTGGGAAGTCAAGTGGGGATTAGAAAGCATCACTACGAACAAAGCTAGTGGAGGTGATGGAATTCCAGTTGAGCTATTTCAAATCCTGAAAGATGATGCTGTGAAATGCTACACTCAATATGCCAGCAAATTTGGAAAACTCAGCAGTGGCCACAGGACTGGAAAACGTCAGTTTTCATTCCAATCCCAAAGAAAGGCAGTGCCAAAGAATGCACAAACTACCGCACAGTTGCACTCATCTCACACGCTAGTAAAGTACTGCTCAAAATTCTCCAAGCCATGCTTCAGCAATACATGAACCATGAACTTCCTGATGTTCAAGAAGGTTTTAGAAAAGGCAGAGGAACCAGAGATCAAATTGCCAACATCCGCTGGATCATCAAAAAAGCAAGAGAGTTCCAGAAAAACATCTATGTCTGCTTTATTGACTATGCCAAAGCCTTTGACTGTGTGGATCACAATAACCTGTGGGAAATTCTGAAAGAGATGGGAATACTAGACCACCTGACCTGCCTCTTGAGAAACCTGTATGCAGGTCAGGAAGCAACAGTTAGAACTGGACATGGAACAACAGACTGGTTCCAAATAGGAAAAGGAGTACGTCAAGGCTGTATATTGTCACCCTGCTTATTTAACTTCTATGCAGAGTACATCATGAGAAACGCTGGGCTGGAAGAAGCACAGGCTGGAATCAAGATTGCCAGGAGAAATATCAGTATCCTCAGATATGCAGATGACAGTACCCTTATGGCAGAAAGTGAAGAGGAACTAAAAAGCCTCTTGATGAAGGTGAAAGAGGAGAGTGAAAAAGTTGGCTTAAAGCTCAACATTCAGAAAACTAAGATCATGGCATCTGGCCCCATCACTTCATGGGAACTAGATGGGGAAACAGTGGAAACAGTGTCAGACTTTATTTTTTGGGGGGCTCCAAAATCACTACGGATGGTGACTGCAGCCATGAAATTAAAAGACGCTTACTCCTTGGAAGGAAAGTTATGACCAACCTAGATAGCATATTGAAAAGCAGAGATATTACTTTGCCAGCAGAGGTCCGTCTAGTCAAGGCTATGGTTTTTCCAGTGGTCATGTATGGATGTGAGAGTTGGACTGTGAAGAAAGCTGAGTGCCGAAGAATTGATGCTTTTAAACTGTGGTGTTGGAGAAGACTCTTGAGAGTCCCTTGGGCTGCAAGGAGACCCAACCAGTCCATTCTAAAGGAGATCAGTCCTTGGTGTTCTTTGGAAGGAGTGATGCTAAAGCTGAAATTCCAGTACTTTGGCCACCTCATGCGAAGAGTTGACTCATTGGAAAAACTCTGATGCTGGGTGGGATTGGGGGCAGGAGGAGAAGGGGACAACAGAGGATGAGATGGCTGGATGGCATTACAGACTCGATGTACGTGATTTTGAGTGAGCTCCGGGAGTTGGTGATGCACAGGGAGGCCTGGCGTGCTGCAATTCATGGGGTCGAAAAGAGTTAGACACCACTGAGAGACTGAACTGAACTGAACTGAATACCCTATAGATATCAGTGAATACTAACTCGTCCACTGTATCACTTAAAGCTTGCGTTTTCTTGCTCATTTTCTGTTTGGTTGATCTTCCCATAGGTATGAGTGGAGTATTAAAGTCCCCCCACTGTTACTGTGTTACTGCTTACTTCCCCTTTCATACTTGTTAGCATTTGGCAATGGCAACCCACTCCAGTACTCTTGCCTGGAACATCCCATGGACGGAGGAGCCTGGTAGGTTGCAGTCCATGGGGTGGCTAAGAGTTGGACACGACTGAGCGACTTCGCTTTCACTTTTCACTTTCATGCATTGGAGAAGGAAATGGCAACCCACTCCACTGATCTTGCCTTGAGAATCCCAGGGACGGGGGAGCCTGGTAGGCTGCCATCTATGGGATCGCACAGAGTCGGACATGACTGAAGCGACTTAGCAGCAGCAGAAACATTTGCCTTTGTCTTACATATTGTTGTTGCCTAGTTGCTAAGTCACTTCAGTCATATATATATATATATATATATATATATATATATATATATATATATATATATATATTGTTTTATCTTCTTCTTGGATTGATCCTTGGATCATTATGTAGTATCCTTCCTTGTTTCTTTTCAAAGTCTTTATTTCAAAGTTTATTTTATCTGACATGAGTATTGCTACTCCTTCTTTCTTTTGGTCTTCATTTTCATGAAATATCTATTTCCTGGCCTTCACTTTCAGTCTGTATGTGTCCCTAGGTTTCAAGTGGGTCTCTTGTAGACAGCATATATAAGCGTCTTATTTTTGCATCTATTTGGCCAGTCTTTGTCTTTTGGTTGGACCATTTTACCCATTTAAATTTGAGGTAATTATTAATAAGTATGATCTCATTACCATTTACTTTGTTGGTTTGGGTTAGTTTTTATAAACCTTTTCTGTGTTTCTTGTCTAGAAAAGATCTTTAAGCATTTGTTGAAGAGCTTGTTTGGTGGTGCTGAATTCTCTCAATTTTTACTTCTCTGTAATATTTTTGATTTCTTCTTCATATCTGAATGAGATTCTTGTTGAGTAGAGTTTTCTTGGTTGTAGTTTCTTCTCTTTCATCACTTTAACAATGTCCTGACATTCCCTCCTTGTCTGAAGTGATTCTACTAAAGATCAGCTGTTATCCATATGCCGATCTCCTAGTGTGTTATTTGTTGCTTTTCCCTTGGTACTTTTAATATTTGCTCTTTGCATTTAATTTTTGTTATTTTGATTAACATGTGACTTGGGGTGTTTTACCTTGAGTTTATCCTGTTTGCAACTCTCTGGGATTCTTGGACTTGGATAGCTATTTCCCTTCCTCATTTTAGGGAAGTTTAGGACTATTATCCCCTCAAGTATTTTCTCATGCCCTTTCTTTTTGTCTTCTTCCTCTGGGACACCTATGATTCGAATGTTGTGGCATTTAACATTGTCTCAGAGATCTCTGATGTTTTCCTCATTTTTTTTTTTGAACCTTCTTATTTTTTTTCCCTCTCTGCTTCATTTATTTCCACTATTCTATCTTCCACCTCACTTATCCTCCATTCTGCCTCAGTTATTATATTGTTGGTTTCCTCCAGAGTGCTTCTCATCTCAGCTATTACATTATTCATTATTGATTTGTTCTTCTTTATTTCTTATAGGTCCTTGTTAAACATTTCTTGCATCTTCTCAATCCTTGTCTCTAGTCTATTTATCTGTAACTCCATTTTGTTTTAAAAATTTTGAATCATCTTTATTATCATTATTGTGAATTCCTTTCCAGGTAGACTCCCTATCTCCTCCTCTTTTGTTTCGATTAGTGGGTTTTTATCATGTTCCTTCACCTGCTGAATATTTGTCTCTCCTTTCATTTTGTTTAGATTGCTGTGTTTGGGGTGCCCTTTTTGCAGGCTGGAAGTTCATGGTTCCTTTTAATTGTGGATGGGGTTGGACCAGTGGCTTGTCAAGGTTTCCTGGTTGTGGGAGCTTGCATCTATCTGTGTTTTGGTGGGTGAAGCTGAGTCTCTTCTCTATGGAGTGCAATGAAGTGTCCAGTAGTGAGTTTTGGGATGTCTATAGGTTTGGCATGGCTTTGGGCAGCCCGTCTTTTAATGTTCAGAGTTGTGTTCCTCTTTTGCTGGAGAAATAGCGTGGTGTGTCTTGCACTCGATCTTGTTGGCTCTTGCATGGAGCTTGGTTTCAGTGTAGGTATGAGGAATTTTGGATGAACCCTTGTCTATTATTTTTCCCTGGAGCCATGAGTTCTCTGACGTTCTAATGTTCTGGAGTTAAGCCTCCTCCCTCTGGCTTTCAGTTCTTCTCTTACAGTAGCCTCAAGACTTCTCCATCCATACAGCACAGAAAATAGAATCCTTAGGTTAATGATGAAACAATTTTCCACATCCAGGAACACTCAAAGAGATTCACAGTTATATAGAGAAAAGAAGAGGGAGGAAGGAGACATATGTGACCAGGAGGAGAAAAGGAAGTTAAACGGGGAGAGAGCAACCTCGCCCATAATAAAATCCTTAAGTGGTCTTTTTATCTAGGCTCACTTGTTCATTTGTGCTGTGGGGAGGGAGGGACACTGCAAACAAATACCACTGGCATGTGTGGGGAGTGTTCACTGTGGATGGACCACACTGGGTTTGCTGCAACCCAAGGTGTGTGTACTTCCCAAGTCCACACTGCTGAGGCTTCAGGGTGCTCTGCAAGGGCACTGTTCCAAGTGTACCTTAGCTTTTGTGCATTTCCCAGGTCTAAGTCGCTCATGTTCTCATGTGCTCCACACGGGCACAGACCCAGATGAGCTGTGCATTTTGTCCCCTCCCAGGTCCAAGTAGCTCAAATGAGTGGGTGCTTGGTGAACACAGTGTCTCAGATAGGACATGCATCTTATGCACCTCCCTGGTTCCAGCCATTTGGTTTCCCTGGTGTCCCATGAGAGCACAGTCCCAGGTATGCTGAGTGTCTCCTCTGGGGAGCTGATCTCAGTCTGTGACACTCCTGGCAGATGTGAACCCTCCTTGATTCCAGGAGGATGTGGTTAGCAACTGAGAGCCTACTCACAGTTTGGTGGAAGATGCGATCTCTGGGTCTGAGATTGTAGTAGCCCCTTGCCTTCTGGCTCTGGCTGTCACATATCTGCCTCTCTGTCTCCAGGGAGGGAGGGCCCTATATGGCAGCTGACTTGCTCTATTTTGGCACTCGCTCAATGCTTTGTTCTGTGAGCATGCCAGGTGTCACCAGGCAGCATTAGAGCCTTTCATGAGAAAGGTCTTCTTCTTCTTCTTTTTTTTTTGGTCTCTCTGGCAAACCCACGGTTTGGGTTGCTATTTCACATTAGCTCCCTCAGATTGTTCTCAGGGCATTCAGGCCCATCCTTACTATAAGGACCAATGGTGCAGCCCATGCCTTCCTGCCCAGTTCCCACTTGCTGGTAGCAGACACAAGCCAATTCTGTGCCACTTCTCCATCTCCACCTCATCTTATTCCTCCACCATCTTGGGACCACCCCTGAGAGTAAATATTTTAAGTTCTCATGATAAAAAATAAAATTAACTATAGGCTTCCCCAATGGCTCAGCAGTTTAGAATCCACCTGCAATGCATTCCATGGTTCATTCCATGGATTGGGAAGATCTCCTGGAGAAGGAAATGGCAACCCTCTCTAGTATCCTTGCCTGGGAAATCCAATGGACAGAGGAGTCTATGAGGTTGCAAAAGAGTCAGACACAACTTAGCAACTAAACAATAACAAATAGGTGTAATTGTTGTTATCTAGATTTATTTTCATTTTGCAGTTACCAAATGTCAAATCATTGTGTTGCACACTTTAAGCTAATATATTGTTTTGTATCAATTACACCTCAATAAGAAGTTAAATTCATGTAAATTAGATGTAAATCTATATGGATCACTTTGAAGTCCAATCATATATGTGGACGGTGTTCTCTGGGAATTAAAAGTGGTGTTGGTGTGATTATGTGTTTTCAATGAATGGGGTCCTGAGAGGAAAGAACTATACTTGTTTATTTCCTATGCTCATTCCCCATATGTGCTAAGTTGCTTCAGTCGTGTCCAACTCTGTGCGACCCCATAGACGGCAGCCCACCAGGCTCCCCTGTCCCTGGGATTCCCCAGGCAAGAACATGGGAGTGGGTTGCCATTTCCTTCTCCAGTGCATGAAAGTGAAAAGTGAAAGTGAAGTCGCTCAGTCGTGTCTGACTCTTAGCGACCCAATGGACTGCAGCCCATCAGGCTCTTCCGTCCATGGGATTTTCCAGGCAAGAGTACTGGAGTGTGGTGCCATTGCCTTTTCTGATTCCCCATATCAGGTTGGCTAAATTGTTTAACGCAAACTTCATTAATTACTTGAGGATCACAGTGTTAGGCAGCAAATTCCAGAACATGCTTCAGGCCATAATGAATCAATTTCTATTTGACAGATGTGGAGTAGATTAGGAATATGAACTGAGATATAGTTCAGCAGTGTAAAAGGAGGCAGTCTAGAGTGAGAAAGGTAAGTAAGGATCAAATAAAATTGAAGGGAAGAAAGTTGCAATAGCTCTTATAATTTGCTTAGGCAATTGAGGTGACTGTAGTGGGTTTCTCCCCCCCTCATCACTCATCTTAGGGAAAGAATAGGCTGTGAACCTCCGTAAGGGTCTTTGTGGTCATGTGGGGGCTTTGAGTGCTTAGAAGGTCACCACTGGGGAGCAGAGTGGAACAGGGAAAACCATGTATTCAGGCTGTCTTATGATTGGTTCTTTGAGCAGGTGCCTGTGAGCATTCCCTGGGTTGTTCCATCTGCTGCTTTATGTTGAGGAAAGAGGCTTTTTGGCATCTCAGACCCATCTCTGAGGATAAGCTGGACACTGTTTGATCTGATTGGGTAGAAGGGGTGTGATGGCAACATAGGTCTTTGTGTTTGAGTGTTGGCTATTTGATTCCTTGAGGAGAACAACAAGCTGTGATGATAAAAGTGTCACAGAATGAGATCTGCTCTCCAGAGGAGACACTCGGCATACCTGGGACTGTGCTCTCATGGGACACCAGGGAAACCAAGTGGCTGGAACCAGGGAGGTGCATAAGATGCATGTCCTATCTGAGACACTGTGTTCACCAAGCACCCACTCATTTGAGCTACTTGGACTTGGGAGGGGACAAAATGCACAGCTCATCTGGGTCTGTGACCATGTGGAGCACCTGAGAACATGAGCGACTTAAACCTGGGAAATGCACAAAAGCTAAGGTGCGCTTGGAACAGTGCTCTTGCAGAGCAACCTGAAACCTCAGCAGTGTGGACCTGGAAAGTGCACACCACCTTGGGCTGCAGCAAACCCAGTGTAGTCCATCCACAGTGAACATTCCCCACACATGCCAGTGGTATTTGTTTGCAGTGTCCCTCCCTCCCCACGGCACAACTGAACAAGTGAGCCTAGATAAAAAGAGCACTTAAGGATTTGATTATGGGCGAGGTTGCTCTCTCCCCGTTTAACTCTCCCTTTTCTCCTCCTGGTCACATATGTCTCCTTCCTCCCTCTTCTTTTCTCTATATAACTCTGTGAATCTCTTTGAGTGTTCTGGATGTGGCTGTACTACTTTGCATTCCCAACCAACAGTGTAAGAGGTTGTTTGTTTGTTTGTTTGTTTTTTTCTGTACCCTCTCCAGCATTTACTGTTTGTAAACTTTTTGATAGCAGCCATTCTGACCAGCATGGCATGGCACCTCATGGTGGGTTTGATTTGCATTTCTCTGATAATGAGTGATGTTGAGCATCTTTTTATGTGTTTATTACCATCTGTATGTCTTCTTTGGATATATATCTGTTTAGTTCTTTGGCGCATATTTTGATTGGGTCATTTATTTTTCTGGAATTGAGCTGCAGGAGTTGCTTATATATTTTTGATATTAATTCTTTGTCAGTTGCTTCATTTGCTATTAGTTTCTCCAATTCTGAAGGCTGTCTTTTCACCTTGCATAGAGTTTCCTTTGTTGTGCAAAAACTTTTAAGTTCAATTAGGTCCCATTTTTTTTTATTTTTGCTTTTATTTCTATTACTCTGGGAGATGGGTCACAGAGGATCCTGCTATGATTTATGTTAGAGAGTGTTTTGCCTATGTTTTCCTCTAGGAGTTTTATAGTTTCTGTTCTTACATTTAGATCTTTAATCCATTTGGAGTTTATTTTTGTGTATGGTGTTAGAAAGTGTTCAAGTTTCATTCTTTTACAAGTGGTTGACCAGTTTTCCAAGCACCACTTCTTAAAGAGATTGTCTTTTCTTTTCTCCATTGTATATTCTTGCCACCTTTGTCAAAGATAAGGTGTCCATAGGTGCATGGATTTATCTCTGGGCCTTCTATTTTCTTCCATTCATCTATGTTTATGGCTTTGTGCCAGTACCATACTGTCTTGATGACTGTTGCTTTGTAGTAGAGCCTGAAGTTAGGCAGGGTGATTCCTCCAGTTCCATTCTTCTTTCTCAAGATTGCTTTGGCTATTCAAGGTTTTTTGTATTTCCATACAAATTCTGAAATAATTTGTTCTAGTTCTGTGAAAAATACCATTGGTAGCTTGATAGGGATTGCATTGAATCTATAGATTGCTTTGTGTAGTATACTCATTATCACTATATTGATTCTTCCGATCCATGAACATGGTCTATTTCTCCATTTTTTTGTGTTCTCTTTGATTTCTTTCATCAGTGTTTTATAGTTTTATATACATAGGTCTTTTGTTTCTTTGCTGCTGCTGCGTCACTTTAGTTGTGTCTGACTCTGTGCAACCCCATAGACGGCAGCCCACCAGGCTCCCCGGTCCTTGGAATTCTCCAAGCAAGAACACTGGAGTGGGTTGCCATTTCCTTCTCCATATGCAGGTCAGGAAGCAACAGTTAGAACTGGCCGTGGAACAACAGACTGGTTCCAAATAGGAAAAAGAGTATGTCAAGGCTGTATACTGTCACCATGCTTATTTAACGTATATGCAGAGTACATCATGGGAAACGCTGGGCTGGAAGAAGCACAAGCTGGAATCAAGATTGCCAGGAGAAACAATAACCTCAGATATGCAGATGACACCACCCTTATGGCAGAAAGTGAAGAGGAACTAAAAAACCTCTTGATGAAAGTGAAAGAGGAGAGTGAAATGTTTGGCATAAAGCTCAACATTCAGAAAACGAAGATTATGGCATCTGGTCCCATCACTTCATGGGAAATAGATGGGGAAACAGTGGAAACTGTGTCAGACTTTATTTTTTTGGGCTCCAAAATCACTGTAGATGGTGACTGCTGCCATGAAATTAAAAGACGCTTACTCCTTGGAAGGAAAGTTATGATCAACCGAGATAGCATATTCAAAAGCAGAGATATTACTTTGCCAACAAAGGTCCATCTAGTCAAGGCTATGGTTTTTCCAGTGGTCATGTATGGATGTGAGAATTGGACTGTGAAGAAAGCTGAGTGCAGAAGAATTGATGCTTTTGAAGTGTGGTGTTGAAGAAGACTCTTGAGAGTCCCTTGGACTGCAAGGAGATCCAACCAGTCCATTCTGAAGGAGATCAGTCCTGGGTGTTCTTTGGAAGGAATTATGCTGATGCTGAAACTCCAGTGCTTTGGCCACCTCATGCGAAGAGTTGTCTCATTGGAAAAGACTCTGATGCTGGGAGGGATTGGGGGCAGGAGGAGAAGGGGACGACAGAGGATGAGATGGCTGGATGGCATCACCGACTTAATGGACATGAGTTTGAGTAAACTGTGGGAGTTGGTGATGGACAGGGAGGCCTGGCGTGCTGCGATTCATGGGGTTGCAAAGAGTTGGACATGACTGAGCGACTGAATTTAACTGAACTGAACTGAGTCCTAAATATTTTACTCTTTTCATTGCAATGGTGAACGGGATTGTTCCCTTAATTTCTCTTTCTTTTTTCTCATTGTTAGTGTATAGGAATGCAAAGGATTTCTGTTAACTTTATATCCTGCAATTTTACTATATTCATTGATTAGCTCTAGTAATTTTCCGGTGGATTCTTTAGAGTTTTCTATGTAGAGGATCGTGTCATCTGCAAACAGTGAAAGTTTTACTTCTTCTTTTACAGTCTGGATTCCTTTTGTTTCTTTTTCTTCTCAGATTGCTGTGGCTAAAACTTCCAGAACTATGTTGAATAGTAGTGGTGAGAGTGGGCATCTTGTCTTGTTCCTGACTTTAGGGGAAATGCTTTCGATTTTTCACCATCGAGGATAATGTTTGCTGTGGGTTAATCATATATTACTTTTATTAGGTTGAGGTATGTTCCCTCTATTCCTGCTTTCTGGAAGGGTTTTTTTTTTTTTTATCATAAATGGATATTGAATTTTGTTAAAGGCTTTCTCTGTATCTATTGAGATAATCATATGGTTTTTATCTTTCAATTTGTTAATGTGGTGTATCACATTGATTTGAAAATATTGAAGAATCCTTGCATCCCTGGGAAAAAGCCCACTTGGTCATTATGTATGACCCTTTTAATATGTTGTTGGATTCTGTTTGCTAGAATCTTGTTGAGGATTTTTGCATCTATGTTCATCAGTGATATTGACCTGTAGTTTTATTTTTTTGTGGCATCTTTGCCTGGTTTTGGTATTAGGGTGATGCTGGCCTCATAGAGTGAGTTTGGCAGTTTACCTTCTTCTGCAATTTTCGGGAAGAGTTTGAGTAGGATAGGTGTTAACTCTTCTCTAAATTTTTGGTAGAATTCATCTGTGAAACCTTCTGGTCCTGGGCTTTTGTTTGTTGGAAGATTTCTGATTACAGTTTCCATTTTTTGAATGCTGAGCAACTTCCACAAAACAACTTCTGAACCACTGGCAGAGGATACCAGGCACCAAGAAAGGCAGCCCATTCTCTTCAAAAGGAAGTAGGACAAAAGATGAAAGAAAAAAAGAGAGAAAAAAGAGTTAGGGATGGAGACTTGTCCTGGGGAGGGAGTAGTGAAGGAGGAGAAGTTTCCAAACAGCAGGAAACCCTCTCACCAGCAGGTATGTGGGAGCTTTGGAATCTCAGAGGGCAACATAACCAGAAGGGGGAAAAAAAAAAACCCACAGAGTACACACCTAACCAAAACTCTCAGCAGAGAAGTAGCCCAGACACTTGCGTCTGTCACAAGTGAGTAGGGGCTGAAAGGGAGGCACGGGTTGCATGCTTAGAGTAAGGACTGAGCCTGAGTGCCCTGTGGACAATCTGAAGGAGTTAATGTGAGATAGAAACACAAACTGTGGGATAACCAGAAAGAGGAGAGAGAGAGAGAACTTTCCCATGAAAAGCTCTAACTAAGGCACAGCCTGGTCTGCTCACAGGACAAAGGATTGAGTGAATACCAAAGGTGAGCTAGCCAGCTGTGGACCAGCCCATCCTCCCACTGGAGGCAGAGAGGCAGGCCTGTGACAACCAGAGCCAGAAGGCAAGGGACAATCTTGGCCCCACAGATGGCATCCTTCACCAGACTGTGAGCAGGGTCCCAGTTGCTAAGCAAGTCTTCCTAGGATCCTGGATGGGGAGCACATGTACACCAACGGCTGATTCATATCAATGTATGGCAAAAACCACTACAATATTGTAAAATAATTAGCTTCCAATTAAAATAAATTAATTATCAGATCAGATCAGATCAGTCACTCAGTCATGTCCGATAAAAAATAAAAATTAAAAAAGAAAGCAAAAAAATATCTAAACCACCAGGGAAGCCCATAGTTACTTGTAGTAGCTTCTTATTATCTTTTCTATTTCTATGGTGTCCATGGTAGCTTCTCTTATTTCTTTTTTAACTTTACTGACTTGATTCTTCTCTCTTCTTTTATTTATAAGTTTGGCTAAAGTTTTAAGAACCACTATTATTTTTATTGATCTTTGCTATTGTTTTTTTGTCTCTATTTTATTTATTTCTTCTTTGGTCTTTATTATTTCTTCCTACTACTAACATTAGATTTTATTTATTCTTTCTCTGGTTTGTTTAGGGTAAGGTTAGGTTAAACCTAACCTTAAAAAATTGGATTAAAATTTTACCGAGCATGGCCCTGCCCACCAGAGCAAGACCGTTTTACCCATAGCCAGTCCCTCTCACCAGGAAGCTTCCACAAGTCTCTTATCCTCATCCATCATAGGGCAGACAGAATGAAAACCACAATCACAGAAAACAAACCAAACTGATCACATGGATCACAATCTTGTGTAACTCAGTGAAACTATGAGCCATGCTGCTTAGGGCCACCCAAGACAGATGGGTCATGGAGAGTTCTGACAAAATGTGGCCCACTGGAGAAGGGAATGGCAAACCACTTCAGCATTCTAGCCTTGAGAACCTCATGAACAGTATGAAAAGACAAA
The DNA here is from genome assembly GCF_029378745.1 of Bos indicus. Taxonomy (NCBI): domain Eukaryota; kingdom Metazoa; phylum Chordata; class Mammalia; order Artiodactyla; family Bovidae; genus Bos; species Bos indicus. Next base: position 102,502,693 of record NC_091789.1, on the reverse strand, counting down.
AAGATATGACACTGAAAGATGAACTCCCCAGGTCAAGTAGGTGTCCAATATGTTACTGGAAAAGAGCAGGAAAATAGCTCCAGAAGGAATGAAGAAGCCAAAGAGGAAACAATTCCCAGTAGTGGATGTGTCTGATGGAGAAAGTTAAGTCCAATGCTATAAAAAATAATATTACATAGGAATCATGAACAATATTGCATAGGAATCTGGAAGTTAGGGCTTCCCCCATAGCTCAGTCGGTAAAGAGTCTGCCTGCAATGCAATGCAGGATACCTGGGTTCAATTTCTAGTCCAGGAAGATCCCCTGGAGAAGGAAATGGCAACCCGTTCCAGTATTTTTGCATGGAAAATCCCGTGAACAAAGGAGCCTTGCAGGCTACAGTCTATGGGGTTGCAAGATTCAGACAGGACTGAGGACTAAGCACAAACTTGAATGTGAAGTCAAGGTAAATTGGAAGTGTTAAAACAGGAGATGACAAGAGTGAGCATCCACATTTAAGGAACCAGTGATCTGGAATGGGTGAATTGAATACATGTGACTATTATATCTGCTATTGTATGCAAGAATCCCTTAGAAGAAATGGAATAGACTCATAGTCAACAAGAGTAAAAAATGCAGTACCTGGGTGCAGCTTCAAAAATGACAGAATGATTTCTGTTCATTTCCAATGCAAACCATTCAATATCACAGTAATCAAAATCTATGCCCCAACCCCTAATGCCAAAGAGATGGCGTGAATGGTTATATGAAGACCTACATGACCTTCTAGAACTAACATAAAAAAATGTCTTTTTTATCATAGAGGACTAGAATGTAAAAGTAGACAGTCAAGAGATACCTGGAGTAACAAGCAAATTTGGTCTTAGAGGACAAAATAAAGCTGGGCAAAGATTATCAGAGTTTTGCCAAGAGAATGCACTAAGCATAGCAATCACTGTCTTCCAACAACACAAAAGAAGACTCTACACATGGACATCACCAGATGGTCAAAACTGAAACAAGACTGATTATATTATTTGTGGTCGAAGATGGAGCAGCTCTATACAGTCAACAAAAACAAGACCAGGAGCTGACTGTAGCTTAGATCATGAACTCCTTATTGCCAAATTCAGACTTAAATTGAAGAAAGTAGGGAAACCACTAGACCATTCAGGTATGACCTAAATCATACCCTTTACAAGTATACAGTGGAAGTGACAAATAGATTCAAGGGATTAGATATGATAGAGTGCCTGAAGAACTAGAGACGAGGTTAATGATACTGTACAGGAAGTGGTGATCAGAACCATCCCCCAAAAAACGAAATGCAAAAAGGCAAAATAGTTGTCTGAGGAGGCCTTACAAAGAGCCGAGGAAAGAAGAGAAGCTAAAGGCAAAGGAGATAAGCAAAGATATACCCATTTAAATGCAGAGTTCCAAAGAATACCAAGGAGAAATAAGAAAGTCTTCCTAAGTGAACAATGCAAAGAAATAGAGGAAAATAATAGAATGTGAAACACTAGAGACCTTTTCAAGAAAATTCGAGATACCAAGGGAACATTTCAGGCAAAGATGGGCACAATAAAGGACAGAAATGGTATGAACCTAATGGAAGCAGAAGAATTTAAGAAGAGGTGGCAAGAATACATGGAAGGACTCTATAAAGGAGATCTTAATAACCTGGATAACCAGGATGGTGTGATCACTCACCTAGAGCCAGAAACCTGGAATGTGAGTCAATGGGCCTTCACTACAACAAAGCTAGTGGAGGTGATGGAATTCCAGCTGAGTTTTTTCAAATCCTAAAGGATGATGTTGTTAAAGTGCTGCACTCAATATACCAGCAAATTTGGAGAACTCAGCAGTGGCAACAGAACGGGAAAAGACCGGTTTTCATTCCAATCCCAAAGAAAGGCAATGCCAAAGAATGCTCAAAGTACTGCACATTGAACTCTTTTCACATGCTAGCAAAGTTTTGTTCAAAATTCTCCAAGCCAGGCTTCAATAGTACATGAACCAAGATATTGCAGATGTTCAAGCTGGATTTAGAAAAGGCAGAGGAACTAGATACCAAATTGCCAACATCTGTTGGATCATAGAAAAGACAAGAGAGTTCCAGAAAAAAAAAAAATCTACTTCTCCTTCATTGACTATGCTAAAGCCTTTGACTATGTGGATCACAACAAACTGTGGAAAATTCTTAAAGAAATGGGAATACTAGACCACCTGACCTGCCTTGTGAGAAACCTGTGTGCAGGTCAAGAAGGAATAGTTAGAACCAAACATGGAACAACAGACTGGTTCCAAATTGGGAAAGGAATACGACAAGGCTATATATTGTCACCCTGGTATTTAACTTAAATGCAGAGTACATCATACGAAATGCCTGCTGGATGAAGCAGAAGCTGGGATCAAAATTGCTGGGACAAATATTAATAACATAAGATATGCAGATGACACTACCCTTATGGCAGAAAGTGAAGAAGAACTAAAGAGCCTCTTGATGAAATTGAAAGAGGAGAGTGAAAAAGCTGGCTTAAAACTCAACATTCAAAAAATGAAGATCATGGCATCTGATCCCATCATTTCATGTCAAATAGATTGGGAGACAATGGAAACAGTGACAGACTTGATTTTCTTGGGGTCCAAAATCACTGTAGATGGTGACTGCAGCCATGAAATTAAAACATGCTTGCTCCTTGGAAGAAAAGCTATGACAAACCTAGACAATATATTAAAAAGCAGAGACATAAATTTGCCACCAAAGGTCTGTATAGTCAAAGCTATGTTTTTTCCAGTAGTCATGTATAGATGTGAGAGTTTGAGCACAAAGAGTTCCGAACCCCAAAGAACTGATGCTTTTGAGCTGTGGTTTTAGAGAAGGCTCTGGAGAGTTCCTTGACTTGCCAGGATATCAAACCAGTCAATCCTAAATGAAATCAGTCCTGAATATTCATTGGAAGGACTGATGCTGAAGCTGAAGATCCAAAACTTTGGCCAGGTGAAGTGAAGAGCTGACTCATTAGAAAAGACCCTGGGGGAGGAGCCAAGATGGCGGAGGAGTAGGACGGGGAGAACACTTTCTCCCCCACAAATTCATCAAAAGAGCATTTAAACGTCGAGTAAATTCCACAAAACAACTTCTGAATGCTGGCAGAGGACATCAGGCACCCAGAAAAGCAACCCAACTCTTCGAAAGGAGGTAGGAAAAAATATTAAAAACAAAAAAAAAAGAGACAAAAGAGGGAGGGACGGAGTTCCGTCCCGGGAAGGGAATCTTAAAAAGAGAGAAGTTTCCAAACATCAGGAAACCTTCTCACTGCCGAATCTGTGCCGAGCTTTGGAAGCACAGAGGGCAACATAACAGGGAGAAAAAATAAATAAACAATTTAAAACTCGCAGATTGCGAGCCCTACGGTAACTCCCCCAGCAGAGAAGCAGCGCAGACGCCTGCATCCGCCATTAGCAAACCGGGGCTGGGCAGGGAGGCGCGGCGTGGGCTGCATCGCTGAGAGTAAGAATCTGGCCTGAATACCCTGAGCGCTATCTGAGCGAAATAATTTGGGCTAGCAAACCAGACTGTGGGATACCTACCACGCGAAAAGCCAGCCCTAACCTAAGACCGCCAGGCCCGCGCACGGAACAAAGGACTGAACAGAGATAGCCGGCTGCAGACCTTCCCCCTCCGGTGACAGGCAGCCAGACCCGGAAGGGGGCAATCGCAGCCCCAGAGAGACATTATATATAAAATTGTAAGCAGGCTTCTTTGCTAACTAAAACTTCTTGGGGGTCTGGACGGTCAACATCTGCCTGAGAAGGTGCGCCGGTTTTACATCCAGATAACCGAGTGGCGGGGAGGCGATAAGTCGCAGCATTGGCGCTCGCCTGGGAAGAGCAAATTGGCGCTCGGACCTGGGAAGAGCACAAAACGCAGGCCCAACTGAGTCTGCGCCTCTGAGGACTACCCGAGTGCCTGAACCTGAGCGGCTTGGACCTGGGAGGTGCATGCAGTCCAGGGCCAGCCTCGGATTGTTCCCGGCGGAACAACCTAGAGTCCGAGCAGTGTGGACAGGGAGGCTACACGCGCTGTGAGCAGGGGCAGACCCAGGGTGGCTGAGGCACTGCGAGCCCACGCCAGTGTTATTTGTTTGCAGCATCCCTCCCTCCCTCCCCACAGCCCGACTGAACAAGTAAGCCTAAAAAAAAAAAAAAAAAAAAAGTGTCCTCCACCGTGCCCTTTGAGTCAGGGCGGAAACCAGATACTGAAGAGACTAGCAAACAGAAGAAGATATAACAGAGGGAAACGCCTTGGAAGCTACAGGCAATAGATCAAAACCCTGTGGTTATTACGGACTACATAGGAAGGGGCCTATAGATCTTGAGAAATATAAATCTGACCAAGGAACTAGCCAAAAATGAACTGAACCCACAACACCCACAAAAAAAAACACAAAAAAGTCCTAGATATATTTTTATTATTTTTACGATCATTCTTTCTTTTTTTTTTTTTTAATTAAAAAAAAAAAAATTTTAAGTCCTCTATTGTTCCTTTAATTTTCACTTTTATAACCTATTACTTTGCAAAAAAAAAAAAAAGACCCTATTTTTTTCTTCTTCAGCAAACTTCATATATATATATATTTTATAATTTTTTGACCTTGTTTTTTTTGTTTGTTTGTTTTTGTTTTTTTTCTTCTTTTCTTTAACATTGTATTTTTGAAATTCCAAACTCTACTCTAGATTTTTAATTTTCGCTTTTTGGTATATCTTATCAATTTTGTACCTATAGTTTTTTTTTATAATTTCTGTGACTTTTTTTTTTTTTTCTTTCTTCTTCTCTGTTTCTTTCTCTTCTTCTTTTATATAACATTGTATATCTGAAATTCCAAACTTTACTCTAGATTTTTAATTTATGCTTTTTGGTATTTGATATCAATTTTGTACCTGTATTTTCTGTATAATTTTTGTGACATTGTTCGTATTTGCTTGTTTGTTTTCTCTCTTTATTTTTCTTCTTCTTCTTTTTTTTTTTTTTTTTTTTTTAACATTGTATTTTTGAAATTCCAAACTCTACTCTAGATTTTTAATTTTTGCTTTCTGGTATTAGTTATCAATTTTGTACCTGTACTTTCTTTATAATTTTCGCGACCTTGTTTGTTTTTGTTTGTTCGTTTTTTCTCTCTTTCTTTTCCTTCTTCTTTTCTTTAACATCGTATTTTTGAAATTCCAAACTCTACTCTAGATTTTTAATTTTCACTTTCTGGTATTAGTTATTAATTTTGTACCTGTACTTTCTTTATAATTTTCGCGACCTTGTTTGTTTTTGTTTGTTCGTTCTTTCTCTCTTTCTTTTCCTTCTTCTTTTCTTTAACATCGTATTTTTGAAATTCCAAACTCTACTCTAGATTTTTAATTTTTGCTTTTATGTATTTGTTACCAATTTTGTACCTTTAAGGACCCAATCTTCAGGACCCATTTTTCACTAGGGAGTGAGATTACTGGCTTGACTGCTCTCTCTCCCTTTGGACCCTCCTTTTTCTCCACCAGGTCGCCTGTGTCTCCTCCCTAACCCCTCTTTACTCTACCCAACTCTGTGAATTTCTGTGTGTTCCAGACGGTGGAGAACACTTAGGGAACTGATTACTGGCTGGATCTGTCTCCCTCCTTTTCATTCCCCCCTTTTATCCTTCTGGCCACCTCTGTTACCTTCCTCCTTCTTCTCTTCTCTGTATAACCCCGTGAACATCTCTGAGTGGTCCAGTTGTGGAGTGCACATAAGGAAGTGACTACTGGCTAGCCCACTCTCTCCATTATTGATTCACCTCATCTCATTTGGGTCACCTCTAACTCCCTCTTCCCTCTTCTCTTCTCCATGTAACCCTGTGAACCTCTCTGAGTGACCCTCACTGTAGAGAAACTTATCATCTTTAATGTAGATGTTTTATCAATGGTGCTGTATAGAAGGAGAAGTTTTGAAACTACTGTAAAAATAAGACCGATAATCGGAAGCAGGAGACTTAAGTCCAAACCCTGACTCCAGGGAACTCCTGACTCCAAGGAACATTCATTCACAGGAGCTCATCAAATGCCTCCATACCGACACTGAAACCAAGCACCACACAAGGGCCAATAAGTTCCAGGGCAAGACATACCAAGCAAATTCTCCAGCAACAAAGGAACACAGCCCTGAGCTTCAAGATACAGGCTGCCCAAAGTCACCCCAAAACTATAGACATCTCATAACTCATTAGTGGACATTTCATTGCACTCCAGAGAGAAGAAATACAGCTCCACCCACCAGAATATCGACACAAGCTTCCCTAACCAGGAAACCTTGACAAGCCACCTGTACAAACCCACACACAGCGAGGAAACACCACAATAAAGAGAACTCCACAAACTGCCAGAATACAGAAAGGACACCCCAAACTCAGCAATTTAAACAAGATGAAGAGACAGAGGAATACTCAGCAGATAAAGGAACAGGATAAATGCCCACCAAACCAAACAAAAGAGGAAGAGATAGGGAATCTACCTGATAAAGAATTCCGAATAATGATAGTGAAATTGATCCAAAATCTTGAAACTAAAATGGAATCACAGATAAATAGCCTGGAGACAAGGATTGAGAAGATGCAAGAAAGGTTTAACAAGGACCTAGAAGAAATAAAAAAGAGTCAATATATAATGAATAATGCAATAAGTGAAATTAAAAACACTCTGGAGGCAACAAATAGTAGAATAACAGAGGCAGAAGACAGGATTAGTGAATTAGAAGATAGAATGGTAGAAATAAATGACTCAGAGAGGATAAAAGAAAAACGAATTAAAAGAAATGAGGACAATCTCAGAGACCTCCAGGACAATATTAAACGCTACAACATTCGAATCATAGGGGTTCCAGAAGAAGAAGACAAAAAGAAAGACCATGAGAAAATACTTGAGGAGATAATAGTGGAAAACTTCCCTAAAATGGGGAAGGAAATAATCACCCAAGTCCAAGAAACCCAGAGAGTACCAAACAGGATAAACCCAAGGAGAAACACCCCAAGACACATATTAATCAAATTAACAAAGATCAAACACAAAGAACAAATATTAAAAGCAGCAAGGGAAAAACAACAAATAACACACAAGGGAATTCCCATAAGGATAACAGCTGATCTTTCAATAGAAACTCTTCAAGCCAGGAGGGAATGGCAAGACATACTTAAAATGATGAAAGAAAATAACCTACAGCCCAGATTATTGTACCCAGCAAGGATCTCATTCAAGTATGAAGGAGAAATCAAAAGCTTTTCAGACAAGCAAAAGCTGAGAGAATTCTGCACCACCAAACCAGCTCTCCAACAAATACTAAAGGATATTCTCTAGACAGGAAACACAAAAACGGTGTATAAACTCGAACCCAAAACAATAAAGTAAATGGCAACGGGAACATACTTATCAGTAATTACCTTAAACGTAAATGGGTTGAATGCCCCAACCAAAAGACAAAGACTGGCTGAATGGATACAAAAACAAGACCCCTACATATGTTGTCTACAAGAGACCCACCTCAAAACAGGGGACACATACAGACTGAAAGTGAAGGGCTGGAAAAAGATTTTTCATGCAAATAGGGACCAAAAGAAAGCAGGAGTAGCAATACTCATATCAGATAAAATAGACTTTAAAACAAAGGCTGTGAAAAGAGACAAAGAAGGTCACTACATAATGATCAAAGGATCAATCCAAGAAGAAGATATAACAATTATAAATATATATGCACCCAACACGGGAGCACCACAGTACGTAAGACAAATGCTAACAAGTATGAAAGGAGAAATTAACAATAACACAATAATAGTGGGAGACTTTAATACCCCACTTACACCTATGGATAGATCAACTAAACAGAAAATTAACAAGGAAACACAAACTTTAAACGATACAATAGACCAGTTAGACCTAATTGATATCTATAGGTCATTTCATCCCAAAACAATGAATTTCACCTTTTTCTCAAGCGCACATGGAACCTTCTCCAGGATAGATCACATCCTGGGCCATAAAGCTAGCCTTAGTAAATTCAAAAAGATAGAAATCATTCCAAGCATTTTTTCTGACCACAATGCAGTAAGATTAGATCTCAATTACAGGAGAAAAACTATTAAAAATTCCAACATATGGAGGCTGAACAACACGCTGCTGAATAACCAACAAATCACAGAAGAAATCAAAAAAGAAATCAAAATTTGCATAGAAACGAATGAAAATGAAAACACAACAACCCAAAACCTGTGGGACACGGTAAAAGCAGTCCTAAGGGGAAAGTTCATAGCAATACAGGCACACCTCAAGAAACAAGAAAAAAGTCAAATAAATAACCTAACTCTACACCTAAAGCAACTAGAAAAGGAAGAAATGAAGAACCCCAGGGTTAGTAGAAGGAAAGAAATCTTAAAAATTAGAGCAGAAATAAATGCAAAAGAAACAAAAGAGACCATAGCAAAAATCAACAAAACCAAAAGCTGGTTCTTTGAAAGGATAAATAAAATTGACAAACCATTAGCCAGACTCATCAAGAAACAAAGGGAGAAAAATCAAATCAACAAAATTAGAAACGAAAATGGAGAGATCACAACAGACAACACAGAAATACAAAGGATCATAAGAGACTACTATCAACAATTATATGCCAATAAAATGGACAACGTGGAAGAAATGGACAAATTCTTAGAAAAGTACAACTTTCCAAAACTGGACCAGGAAGAAATAGAAAATCTTAACAGACCCATCACAAGCATGGAAATTGAAACTGTAATCAAAAATCTTCCAGCAAACAAAAGCCCCGGTCCAGACAGCTTCACAGCTGAATTCTACCAAAAATTTAGAGAAGAGCTAACACCTATCCTGCTCAAACTCTTCCAGAAAATTGCAGAGGAAGGTAAACTTCCAAACTCATTCTATGAGGCCACCATCACCCTAATACCAAAACCTGACAAAGATCCCACAAAAAAAGAAAACTACAGGCCAATATCACTGATGAACATAGATGCAAAAATCCTTAACAAAATTCTAGCAATCAGAATCCAACAACACATTAAAAAGATCATACACCATGATCAAGTGGGCTTTATCCCAGGGATGCAAGGATTCTTCAATATCCGCAAATCAATCAATGTAATACACCACATTAACAAATTGAAAAATAAAAACCATATGATTATCTCAATAGATGCAGAGAAAGCCTTTGACAAAATTCAACATCCATTTATGATAAAAACTCTCCAGAAAGCAGGAATAGAAGGAACATACCTCAACATAATAAAAGCTATATATGACAAACCCACTGCAAACATTATCCTCAATGGTGAAAAATTGAAAGCATTTCCTCTAAAGTCAGGAACAAGACAAGGGTGCCCACTTTCACCATTACTATTCAACATAGTTTTGGAAGTTTTGGCCACAGCAATCAGAGCAGAAAAAGAAATAAAAGGAATCCAAATTGGAAAAGAAGAAGTAAAACTCTCACTATTTGCAGATGACATGATCCTCTACATAGAAAACCCTAAAGAGTCCACCAGAAAATTACTAGAAATAATCAATGACTACAGTAAAGTTGCAGGATATAAAATCAACACACAGAAATCCCTTGCATTCCTATACACTAATAATGAGAAAACAGAAAGAGAAATTAAGGAAACAATTCCATTCACCATTGCAACAGAAAGAATAAAATACTTAGGAATATATCTACCTAAAGAAACTAAAGACCTATATATAGAAAACTATAAAACACTGGTGAAAGAAATCAAAGAGGACACTAATAGATGGAGAAATATACCATGTTCATGGATTGGAAGAATCAATATAGTGAAAATGAGTATACTACCCAAAGCAATTTATAGATTCAACGCAATCCCTATCAAGCTACCAACAGTATTCTTCACAGAGCTAGAACAAATAATTTCACAATTTGTATGGAAATACAAAAAACCTCGAATAGCCAAAGCGATCTTGAGAAAGAAGAATGGAACTGGAGGAATCAACCTACCTGACTTCAGGCTCTACTACAAAGCCACAGTTATCAAGACAGTATGGTACTGGCACAAAGACAGAAATATTGATCAATGGAATAAAATAGAAAGCCCAGAGATAAATCCACGCACATATGGACACCTTATCTTCGACAAAGGAGGCAAGAATATACAATGGATTAAAGACAATCTCTTTAACAAGTGGTGCTGGGAAATCTGGTCAACCACTTGTAAAAGAATGAAACTGGACCACTTTCTAACACCATACACAAAAATAAACTCAAAATGGATTAAAGATCTAAACGTAAGACCAGAAACTATAAAACTCCTAGAGGAGAACATAGGCAAAACACTCTCCGACATACATCACAGCAGGATCCTCTATGACCCACCTCCCAGAATATTGGAAATAAAAGCAAAAATAAACAAATGGGACCTAATTAACCTTAAAAGCTTCTGCACATCAAAGGAAACTATTAGCAAGGTGAAAAGACAGCCTTCAGAATGGGAGAAAATAATAGCAAATGAAGCAACCGACAAACAACTAATCTCAAAAATATACAAGCAACTCCTACAGCTCAACTCCAGAAAAATAAACGACCCAATCAAAAAATGGGCCAAAGAACTAAATAGACATTTCTCCAAAGAAGACATACAGATGGCTAACAAACACATGAAAAGATGCTCAACATCACTCATTATCAGAGAAATGCAAATCAAAACCACTATGAGGTACCATTTCATACCAGTCAGAATGGCTGCGATCCAAAAGTCTACAAATAATAAATGCTGGAGAGGGTGTGGAGAAAAGGGAACCCTCTTACACTGTTGGTGGGAATGCAAACTAGTACAGCCACTATGGAGAACAGTGTGGAGATTCCTTAAAAAACTGGAAATAGAACTGCCTTATGATCCAGCAACCCCACTGCTGGGCATACACACTGAGGAAACCAGAAGGGAAAGAGACACGTGTACCCCAATGTTCATCGCAGCACTGTTTATAATAGCCAAGACATGGAAGCAACCTAGATGTCCATCAGCAGATGAATGGATAAGAAAGCTGTGGTACATATACACAATGGAGTATTACTCAGCCATTAAAAAGAATACATTTGAATCAGTTCTAATGAGGTGGATGAAACTGGAGCCTATTATACAGAGTGAAGTAAGCCAGAAGGAAAAACATAAATACAGTATTCTAACGCATATATATGGAATTTAGAAAGATGGTAACAATAACCCTGTGTACGAGACAGCAAAAGAGACACTGATGTATAGAACAGTCTTATGGACTCTGTGGGAGAGGGAGAGGGTGGGAAGATTTGGGAGAATGACATTGTAACATGTAAAATATCATGTAAGAAACGAGTTGCCAGTCCAGCTTCGATGCACGATACTGGATGCTTGGGGCTGGTGCACTGGGACGACCCAGAGGGATGGTATGGGGAGGGAGGAGGGAGGAGGGTTCAGGATGGGGAACACATGTATACCTGTGGTGGATTCACTTTGATGTTTGGCAAAACTAATACAATTATGTAAAGTTTAAAAATAAAATAAAATTAAAAAAAAAAAAAAAAAGAAAAGACCCTGAAGCTGGGAAAGACTGAAGTCAGGAGGAGAAGTGGATGACTGAAGGTGAGTTAGTTGGATGGAATCACTGACTCAATGGACACAAGTTTGAACAAGCTCCAGGAGATAGTGAAGGACAGGGAAGCCTGGTGTGTTGCAGTCCATGGGGTTTCAAAGACCAGACTCGACTGAGTGACTGAACAACTACAGGGGTTAGGTTGTTTCTTTTAGGGTCAGGTTGTTTCCTGAGTTAAGATTGTATTACTATAATCTTCCCTTTTAGAACTGCTTTTGTTGAATCATATAGGTTTCAGATTGTTGTGATTTCATTTTCATTTTTACCTTGGTATTTTTAAAAAATTTCCTCTTTGATTTCTTTGGTGATCCATTGGTTGTTCAGCAGCATAGTGCTTAGTCTCCACACATTCATGTATGTTATACTCTTTTTCTTTTATTTTTAATCTCATAACACTGTGATCAGAAAAAATGTATAATATGATTTCAATTTTCTTAAATTACTGATATTTGCCTTGTGGTCAAGCATATGGTAAACTCTTGAGAATCTTATGTGTGCTTTTATAAAAAAAAAATGTATTTTGCTGCTTTTGAATGGAATGCTCTATAAGTGTTAATTAAGTCTTTCTGGTCCAATGTGTCATTTAAGGCCTGTGTTTCCTTATTGATTGTCTGGATGATCTGTCCATTGATTAAAGTAGGTTGTTAAAGTCCCCCACTAATATTGTGTGTGTAGGAAGTATCACTATGAGCAAAGCTAGTGGAGGTGATGGAATTCCAATTGAGCTATTTCAAATCCTAAAAGATGATGCTGTGAAAGTGTTGCACTCAATATGCTAGCAAATTTGGAAAACTCATCAGTGGCCACAGTACTGGAAAAAGTCAGTTTTCATTCCAGTCTCAAAGAAAAGCAATGCCAAAGAATGCTCAAACTACCACAAAGTTGCACTCATCTCTCACACATTAGTAAAGTAATGCTCAAAATTCTCCAAGCCAGGCTTCAACAGTACATGAAACATGAACTTCCAGGTATTCAAGCTGGTTTTAGAAAAGGCAGAAGAATCAGAGATCAAATTGCCAACATCCATTGAATTATCAAAAAAGCAAGAGAGTTCCAGAAATACATCTAATTCTGCTTTATTGACTATGCCAAAGTCTTTGAGTGGATCACCACAAACTGTGGAAAATTCTGAAAGAGATGGGAATAGCAGACCACCTGACATGCCTCTTTAGAAACCTGTATGCAGGTCAGGAAGCAACAGTTAGAATTGGACATGGAACAATAGACTGGTTTCAAATAGGAAAAGGAGTATGTCAAGGCTGTACATTGTCACCCTGCTAATTGAACTTATACGCAGAGTATATCATGAGAAACGCTAAGCTGGAGGAAGCACAAGCTGGAATCAAGATAGCTGGGAGAAATGTCAATAACCTCAGATATGCAGATAACACCACTCTTATGGCAGAAATTGAAGAAGAACTAAAGAGCCTCTTGATGACAGTGAAAGAGCAGAGTGAAAATGTTGGCTTAAAGCTCAACATTCAGGAAACTAAGATCATGGCATCTGGTCCCATCACTTCATGGCAAATAGATGTGGAAACAGTGTCAGACTTTATTTTTCTGGGCTCCAAAATCACTGCAGATGGTGACTGCAGCCATGAAATTAAAAGACGCTTACTCTTTGGAAGGAAAGTTATGACCAACCTAGACAGCATATTCAGAGAAGACGATAGCACCCCACTCCAGTACTCTTGCCTGGAAAATCCCATGAGTGGAGGACCCTGGTGGGCTGCAGTCCACGGGGTTGCTAAGAGTCAGACACAACTGAGCGACTTCCCTTTCACTTTTCACTTTCATGCATTGAAGAAGGAAATGGCAACCCACTCCAGTGTTCTTGCCTGGAGAATCCCAGGGACAGGGGAGCCTGGCGGGATGCCGTCTACAGGGTCACACAGAGTTGGACCTGACTGAAGTGACTTAGCAGCAGCAGCAGCAGCAGCAGCAGACAGCATTTATTAAAAAGCAGAGACATTACTTTGCCAACAAAGGTCCATCTAGTCAAGGCTATGTTTTTCCGTTAGTTATGTATGGATGTGAGAGTTGGACTATAAAGAAAACTGACCACGGAATATTTGATGGTTTTCAACTGTGATGTTGGAAAGGACTCTTGAGAGTTCCTTGAACTGTAAGGAGACCCAACCAGTCCATCCTAAAGGAAATCAGTCCTGAATATTCATTGGAAGGACTGATGTTGAAACTGAAACTCCAATACTTTGGCCACCTGATGTGAAGAACTGACTCATTAGGAAAGACACTGATGTTGGGAAAGATTGAAGGCAAGAGGAGAAGGGGATGACAGAGGATGAGATGGTTAGATGGCATCACCTACTCAATGGATCAGAGAAGGCAATGGCACCCCACTCCAGTACTCTTGCCTGGAAAATCCCATGGATGGAGGAGCCTGGTAGGCTGTAGTCCATGGGGTCGTCACTAAGAGTCAGACACGACTGAGCGACTTCACTTTCACTCTTCAGTTTCATGCATTGGAGAAGGAAATGGCAACCCACTCCAGTGTTCTTGCCTGGAGAATCCCAGGGACGGGGGAGCCTGGTGGGCTGCCATCTATGGGGTCGCACAGAGTCGACTCAATGGATATGAGTTTGAGCAATCTCTGGGAGTTGGTGATGGACAGGGAGGCCTGATGTGCTGCAGTCCATGGGGTCACAAAGACTCAGACATGACTGAATATTGTGTTACTGTCAACCTCTTCCTTTATGGCTATTAGTATTTGTTTTATATATTGAGCTGCTTCTGCGTTGTATGCATATATATTTATAACTGCCATAGATTCTTGAATTGATCCCTTGATCATTATGCAGTGTCCTTATTTTTCTGTTATAGCAGCCTTTATTTTAAAGTCTATTTTGTCTGATATGAAGATTGTTACTCCAGCTTTCTCTTGATTTCCTTTTGTATGGAATACCTTTTTCTATCCCCTCCTCCCCTTTATCTATTACCATGAAAGTGAAAGTGAAGTCACTCAGTCGTGTCCGACTCTTTGTGACCCCGTGGACCATAGCCCACCAGGCTCCTCCACCCATGGGATTCTCCAGGCAAGAATACTAGAGTGGGTTGCCATTTCCTTCTCCAGGTGATCTTCCCAACCCAGGGATCAAAGCCAGGTCTCCCGCATTGCAGGCAGAGGCTTTAACCTCTGAGCCACCAGGGAAGCCCATCCATTACCATACTCAGCTATTAAACTCTACTAATTATAGATTGATTTCTCTATTGTTTTCAACAGGTCTCTGGGACATACATTTTTCTGAGAACTAGTCCTATCAAATTCTGGCTCTTTTGAAGAGAGGTGGCTAAGGTCATCGTTTGATGTTTGTTCTGTCAAAACTCTTGTCTAGCACTCTGGAACAGAGCTTGGGGACAATGGCAAGCTTTTTTTCTGAGTGGGTGCTGAGTTCACTGTGATGTTGAATGGCAGTCACCTATGACCCTCTTAGATTGTTGTCCTGCTTGGCATGAGAACTCTACCTTATGAAATGGATAAAGGACATCTACAGTCACAGATCTAGGGCCCAAGCATTCTCAGCACACTGCATTCAAAGTATAGCCTTTGTTCCATGAGAAAAAGATGGATAGATGAATGAAGTCCCATTTCTTGACTCAGTTGGTACTTAGCCTCAGCAACATGTAGCTGGAGACAGGATGAGAAACACTGACATCCTGCTACCCCCAGGAAGACAGCCCTCTTCCTGGGAACTGGGGAGAGAGGGAGCCCTGCTTTTTTGGCTGCAGTTGTATAGTGTAGTCTCCACCTGGTTATGTTGGAAGAGAGAAGGGAGAGACTGGTTGTATAGTCTAGATTTGTCTTTTACAGAGAATTTTTATAGATTTTCTTAAATGAATTTTTAAAAGTTTTCTATGTGCCTTTAGGCTATTTACAGAGATTTTAAATGGTTGCCTTCTCATATTTTTATCAGTTACAATTGGGTGCAAGTTGGTGGAACTCCTCACATTAATATGCTAGAAATCAACCTCTTAAACTTGCCATATATTTTTTCTAATTTAAATAACATGTCTTGTTATCTTTCCATGTGTATATAACTCTACTGCAATATTTATAATAACTGTGCAATACTAATTTTATGGATATCCCATAAACATTTTATATTCTTATATGGATATGGTGGATATGTTTATATCCATAAACATTATGGATAATGTTTACCCAATTCCACACCGGTGTATATTTAGACTTTTTTTTCAAAATTGTTGGTATCAAAATTTGCATTTCAATGAATATTCGATTACATAAGTATATACACTTTCACACATTAATTGTTGTTTTCTTAGGTTAAACTCCAAGAAGAGAAAATAATGAGATGAAATTGCACTTCCTTTTCAGATTATTATGTTAATTCATATATTTTTTTCCTACATAGATTGACCTGAATGTTTGGCTTGGGTTTAAACGAGCTCACTCCTTCATGGATCACAGCCTTGTTCAGGTGAAGGGGATTGCATAAGTCAATGAAGCTATGAACCATGCCAAGAAGGGCCACCCAAGATGGCTAAGTGATAGTGGAGAGTTCTGACAAAGCGTGATCCACTGGAGGAGGGAATGACAAACGACTCTAGTATACTTGCTGTGAGAACCCCAGGAACTGTATAAAAAGGCAAAAGATATGACACAGAAAGATGAACTGCCATGTGTCCAGTATGCTACTGGGGAAGAGCAGAGCACAACTATTAATAGATCCAGAAAGAATGAAGTAAAGTGGAAATGATGCTCACTTGTGGATGTGTCTGGTAATGAAAGCAAAATCCAATGCTGTAAATAAGAATATTGCATAGGAAACTGAAATGTTGGGTCCATGAACCAAGGTAAAGTGGACGTGGTCAAGCAGGAGATGGCAGGAGCAAATATTGATGTCTTAGGAATCAGTGAACCAAACTGTGTAGGAATGGGTGAATTTAATTCAGATAATGGTTATATCTACTACTGTGAGCAAGAATCCCATAGAAGAAAAGAAGTAGCCATCATAATCAACAAAAGAGTCTGAAATGCAGTACTTGTGTGCAATCTCAAAAATGACAGAATGAACCTGGTTCATTTCCAGGACAAACCATTCAACATCACAGTAATCCAAGTCTATGCCCCAACCAGCAATGCTAAAGAAGATGAAGTTTATCAGCTCTATAAAGACCTAGAAGACCTCCTAGAACTAACACCAAAATAGATCTTATTCATCACAGGGAATTAGAACACAAAAGTAGTTAAGTCAAGAGATATCTAGGTAACAGATATGCTTGGCTTTGGAGTACAAAATGAAGCAGGGTAAAGGCTAACAGAATTCTGCCAAAAGAATGCTCTGGTCATAGGAAACAACCCTTTTCAACAACACAGGAAACTTCTTTACAAATGGACATCACCAAATGGTCAGTACTGAAATCAGATTGATTACATTCTTTGTAGCCAAAGATGGAGAAGCTGTTCACATTCGGCAAAAACAAGACCTGGAGCTGACTGTGTCTCAGATCATCAGCTCCTCGTAGCAAAATAAGGCTTAAACTAAAGAAAGCAGGGAAAACCACTAGCCTGTCAGGTATGACTTAAATCAAATCCCCTATGAATATAAAGTGGAAGTGATGAATAGATTCAAGGTATTAGAGCTAGTAAACAGAGTGCCTACAGAACTATGGGCAGAGGTTTGTAATATTGTGTGGGAGGCAGTGAACAAAACCATTCCAAGGAAAAAGAAATACAAGAAGTCAGAGTGGTTGTCTGAGGAGGCCTTTCAAATGGCTGAGGAAAGAAGAGAAAGGTAAAGGTACACCCAACTAAATGCAGAGCTTCAGAAAATAGCAAGGAGAGACAGAAGGCCTTCTTCAAAGAACAATGCAAAGAAATGGAGGAAAACAGCATACTGGGAAAGAGCTCTCAAGAAAATTGGAAATATCAAAGAAATATTTCATCCAAAGATGGGCACAATAAAGGATAGAAATGGTAAAGACCTACTAGAAGCAGAAGAGATCAAGAAGAGATGGCAAGAATAAACAGAAGAACTCTAGAAAAATGATCCTAATGACCTGGATAACCATGATGGTGTGGTCACTCACCCAGAGACAGACATTCTAGAATGTGAAGTAAAGTGGGCCTTAGGAAGCACTGCTGCCAATAAAGGTAGTGAAGGTGATGGAATTCCACCAGAGCTATTTAAAATCCTAAAGGATGATGCTATTAAAGTGCTTCACTCTGCACTATCAGCGAATTTGGAAAACCCAGCAGTGGCCACAGGACTGGAAAAGGTCAATCTTCATCCTAATTTCCAAGAATGGCAGTACTAAGGAATATTCAAACCACAAGACAGTTGCACTCGTCTCCCGTGCTAGTAAGGCTATGCTCAAAATCCATCGAGCTAGGCTTCAGCATTATGTGAACGGAGAACTTCCAGATATTAAAGCTTTTAGACAAGACAGAGGAACTAGAGATCAAATTGCAAACATTTGCTGAATCACGAGAAAACAAGGGAATTCCAGACAAATATCTACCTTCGTTTCATTAACTACACTGAAGCCTTTGATTGTGTGGAGTATGACAAACTGGAAAACACTTAAAGAGATAGGAATACCAGACCATCTTATCTGTCTCCTAAGAAACCAGTATGAGGGTCAAGAAGCAACAGTTAGAACCTTATATGGAACAACTGACTGGTTCAGGATTGAGAAAGGAGTATGAATAGGCTGTTTATTGTCACCCTGTTTACTTAATTTATATGCAGAGCACATCATGCGAAATGCCAGGCTGGATGAGTTACAGGCTGGAACCAAGATTGCCAGGAGAAATATTAACAGCCTCAGATATATGGATGATACCAATCTAATGGGAGAAAGCAAAGAGGAACTAAAGAACCTGTTGATGAAGGAGGAGATTGAAAAAGCCGGCTCAAAACTCAATATTAAAAAAAAAAAAAAACTAAGATCATGACATCCGGTCCTATCACTTCATGGCAAATAGAAGGGGGAAAGGTGGAAGCAGTGACAGATTTCCTTTTCTTGGTCTTTGAAATCACTGTGGATGGTGACTGCAGCCACGAACTTAGAAGATTTCTTCTTGTCAGGAAAAATATGACAAATCTGGACAATGTATTAAAAAGCAAAGACATCACTTTGCCAACAAAAGTCTGTATATTTAAGGCTATCATCTTTCCAGTACTCATGTTCAGATGTAAGAGCTGGACTGTAAAGAAGGCAGAGCAGAATGGATGCTTTTGTACTGTGGTGGTGTAGAAAACTTGTGAGAATCCCTTGGATAGCAAGGAGATCAAACCAGTCAATCTTAAAGAAAATCAACCATGAATATTCATTGGAAGCACTGATGCTGAAGCTGAGGTTCCAGTACTTTGGCCACCTAATGCAAGGAGCCAACTCATCGGAAAATACCCCCATGCTGGAGAAGACTGAAGGCAGAAGGAGAAGAAGGTGACAAAGAAGGTGATTCAGTCCTATTTTTATACTCCCCCCCCCCCAAAAAAAAAGAAGGTGATTCAATGGACATGAACTTGGGCAAACTGGGAGATGGTAAGGGACAGGGAATCCTGGTGTGCTGCAGTCCATGGGGTCATGAAAAGTCAGACACGACTTGGTGACTGAACAACAACAACAAAAATGACTTCAAGTTCTTGATGATGTTGACAAGCAGCCTATGAAGTGTGTTTTCTACAAGGTACTCTACCTTTTATATGCTCTCCTGGTTGATCTCTCAAAATCATTCAGTATTTTCTTAAAAGTGAAGATTACCCATCTCACCCCCAGCTTACCTGTGTTTATGTGTGTGCTAAGTTGCTTCAGTGGTGTCTGACTCTTTGTGACTCTATGAACTGTAGTCTGCCAGCCAGGCTCCTATGTCCAGGCAAGAATACTGGAGTGGGTTGCCATGCCCTCCTCCAGGGAATCTTCCCAACCCAGGGGTCAAACCTGTATCTCTTGAGTCTTCTGCATTGGCAGGTGGGTTCCTTACCAGTAGCGCCACTTGGGAAGTCCCGCTTACCTGTGAGGGGAGTTCAAATAATGTAAAAATAAGTAAAATTTGATTTGAGACATTGGTTAAGGGTTGGAGTCTGGGGTTAGGCAGAGTAGGTTCAAATCACATGTCAAATACTTATTAGCTATGTAATAGTGGGCAAGATCTTAATGTCCTTGTGCTCCAATTTATTCATTCAAAAAAGTAGAGATGATATCTATCTTTCTAACTTTTAAGTAGGTTAGGTGGATTTTATGGACCAATGTAAGTACAGTGAAGGAGAATTGTCTAGTACATAAGAAGTATTCACTAACTGATACATTATTGATTATATTTTTTTCTTAATAAATGAATAGAATGGATCATATTCCAAAAAACATTCGATTTGTTAGAGTGTCTTGTGTTCCAATCCTAAGGAGGTTTGTGAGAGCCTTATTTCACTGAAGTATTTCATTGAAGTATTGTTTGAATTACGTTTTCTTTCTTGTTTTGTTCCTGCTCTGATGTAAAGGAAATCTCTGAATGAAGTGAATTATGAAATCAGTGGCTTTATAATCACTCTTGCTTGTTATTCATAAGACAAGTCACACTCCAGTTTATATGGAGCATTAGCACCTTTCTATAAGTTCTCTAGCCAATTAATTTTCTTTTTATAGTTTTATTTATTTATTTATTTATACTTTACAATATTGTATTGGTTTTGCCATACATCACATGAATCCGCCATGGGTGTACATGTGTTTGCCATCCTGAATCCCCCTCCCACCTCCCTCCCCATCCCATCCCTCTAGGTCATCCCAGTGCACCAGCCCCAAGCACCCTGTGTCATGCATTGAACCTGGACTGGCGATTCATTTCACATGTGATAATTTACATGTTTCAATGCCATTCTCCCATATCATCCCACCCTCGTGCTCTCCCGCAGAGTCCAAAAGACTGTTCTATATATCTATGTCTCTTTTGTGGTCTCTCATACAGGGTTATCATCACCATCTTTCTAAATTCCATATATATGCGTTATTATACTGTATTGGTGTTTTTCTTTCTGGTTTACTTCACTCTGTATAATAGGCTTCAGTTTCACAACTGAGTGACTGAACTGAACTGAAGGAGTTGCTTAAATGCTCAGAGTGGTGTCTAACAGGTAGAAAGCATTCAGCAAAGCTCACTGTCATGCCTTCTCACTCAGCAGAATGGAGAACTCTTGTTGGAGAACTCAGAATAACACATTCAAGGAGGTTCAGGAACGTGCTCCAATACCAAGCTGTGTGCACAGATATTAGATATAAGGTAAGGGTAACCCCTCGAGTGAGATAAGACATTTAATCAAAGCTGTTTTCACTGTGTGCTAGGTCCTGAGAGGAATGCAGGGATGAAAAAAAGCCTTCTGTTGTCCTGAAGCTTTCAGATAGGCCACCAGAGGGAGATGTCAAGAAAGGAGCACCTCTTTGTGATAATTAAGAGGTAGTAGGAGATAAAACTGGAGAAGGCAGTGGCACCCCACTCCAGTACTCTTGCCTGGAAAATCCCATGTATGGAGAAGCCTGGAAGCCTGCAGTCCATGGGGTCGCTAAAAGTCGGACACAACTGAGCGACTTCACTTTCACTTGCATGCACTGGAGAAGGAAATGGCAACCCACTCCCATGTTCTTGCCTGGGGAATCCCAGGGACGGGGGAGCCTGCTGGGCTGCCGTCTATGGGGTTGCACAGAGTCGGACACGACTGAAGTGACTTAGCAGTAGCAGTAGGAGATAAAACAACAGACTGGTTCCAAATAGGAAAAGAAGTACGTCAAGGCTGTATATTGTCACCCTGCTTATTTAATTTATATGCAGAGTACATCATGAGAAATGCTGGACTGGAAGAAACACAAGCTGGAATCAAGATTGCCAGGAGAAATATCAATAACCTCAGATATGCAGATGACACCACTCTTATGGCAGAAAGTGAAGAGGAACTCAAAAGCCTCTTGATGAAAGTGAAAGTGGAGAGTGAAAAAGTTGGCTTAAAGCTCAACATTCAGAAAACGAAGATCATGGCATCCGGTCCCATCACTTCATGGGAAATAGATGGGGAAACAGTGGAAACAGTGTCAGACTTTATTTTTCTGGGCTCCAAAATCACTGCAGATGGTGACTGCTGCCATGAAATTAAAAGACACTTACTCCTTGGAAGGAAAGTTATGACCAACCTAAATAGCATATTCAAAAGCAGAGACATTACTTTGCCAACAAAGTTTCGTCTAGTCAAGGCTATCGTTTTTCCAGTGGTCAGGTATGGATGTGAGAGTTGGACTTCGAAGAAAGCTGAGTGCCGAAGAATTGATGCTTTTGAACTGTGGTGTTGAAGAAGACTCTTGAGAGTCCCTTGGACTTCAAGGAGATCCAATCAGTCCATTCTGAAGGAGATCAGCCCTGGGATTTCTTTGGAAGGAATGATGCTAAAGCTGAAACTCCAGTACTTTGGCCACCTCATGCGAAAAGTTGACTCATTGGAAAAGACTCTGATGCTGGGAGGGATTGGGGATAAGAGGAGAAGGGGACGACAGAGGATGAGATGGCTGGATGGCATCACTGGCTCGATGGACGTGAGTCTCAGTGAACTCCGGGAGTTGGTGATGGACAGGGATTCCTGGTGTGCTGCGATTCATGGGGTCGCAAAGAGTCGGACATGACTGAGTGACAGATCTGATCTGATCTGAGGAGACAAAATTGCAAAACTAAGCTGGGATCAGATTCTAGAGTGGAGATTTATATGTAATGTTAAGTCTGAAATGACCAGTTCTTTGAGAATCAACTTCCAAGTTCAATAAAGGGATTAAATACCCTGGCGAATGACTTTGCCTTCTGAGGAAGCACCTTTGAGTTCCCAGAAGCACAGATTCACCATTTACAGGATGATGTCTGTTTGTGGTCTGCTACTTCCAGAATTTCAGTCAGTCCAGGGCTCATACTGTGATTTCAAATTCAGTCAGATTCTTGGAGAGGAGTCATAGTTCTCAAAAGAAACCCATGCTTTTTTTTTTTTTTCTTTTCCAAGTACAATGGAAAGAAGTTTTCTCTTTCAGGGATTGCCAATCGTTTCCTCCTGATGCAGTTATCTGCTTCATTTGGAGGAATAGGATAGTGTGATAGAATCCCAAAAAGGTTAAGTAATTTGCTTCAGATCACATAAGTAGACAGTTTAGTCAGGATGACAGATTTATAGACAAATAGTTGGAGATGACCTCAAAGATCTGTTCATTCAATCTGCCCACCACACCCATTTAAGCCTTGAATCACTTCTACTGCACCCCACTACAAATGTTTTCTTGTATTTCCTCTATACTTTCAATGAAAGAGAGCTTGCTTCTTTCTGAGACAGACCAATCCATCTCTGAACAACTCTACCATTAGATATTTATTTCTTCTGTTAAGCTAAACTTTATCTCCCTGTGGCTTTCACTCATAGCCCTTAGCTTTATCACCTGGTACCATCCAGAGCCCATCTGCTCCCTCCTCCCCTGATAGTCCTTTAAAGACTTAAAGACAGAGAACATGTCTTCCTAATCTGTTCTCCACAAACTAAATAGATTTTTTTTCCTTCAAAAGTATGTCATGGTTCTTATTAGAAGCCCCTTACCCAGACTGTTTAATCCCTTTTGGACATAATCTGGTTTTCCCATGTTACTACAAAATCTCCTTACACTGAATCCTCTCACACTAAAAATCTATACCTATTAATATTTAGTTTGGTGGGAAGAGATTTTAAAGTAAGGAGACCTAAGTTTTAGCCTCATCTCTATCACTTCATTACTGGGTAATTTCAGGTGGACTCCTTCTCTTCTCTACTCTTCTCCAGTTATACAAACAAACAAAAAGGAATAGACAGTATGAATTGTGAATACTCTCCAAGCTCGAAAATTCCTTGAATCTAAGACAAAAGAGTAGACTCAGATGGAGAATGAAGACCTGGCTTTATGGTAGGAATGCCTGAGCAGAATAACTTTTCTCTTGTGCTCCAGTAAACCCCTTTATCTCCAAGTGGTTTGGAAATATGGAAAATGCTGGCCTGTGACTGTTTCAAAGACCTGGAATCCCAGTCTGTGGGCTTAAAGGCTGGGTGATGGCTAAAAATACAGAGCTGAAACTCCCAGATAAAAAGCCAAAGCAACCTGGAACATTCTAGATGAGGGCCTTCTTGGGCCATTCTAAAGAAGAAAAAGATTTATGGGAATGGATGGGGACTCAAACTGCAGTCTTCCATAGCCCAAAATGCTTATTTATGGGAGCCTAGATCCAGCCCCAGAGCCTTAACATGTCCATTACACGTTAAAATGCTAAGAAATTCAGCCTCCAGGCTTGACCTTTTTGGATGATCAGTTCTACCTCTGGGTTTTTTTTTTTTTTTTTTTTTTTTTTCTGTCTAAGCTCCTGGTATGGTAGAATGGCTCCATTAGAATGGAGCCCTGAGAAACTCCAAATGGCTGAATGCTTTTGCCCAACATGGCATAAAAATACCCCTCTCAGACTTCTGGTCCAGAGAAGATGGCATAGATCAGACAAGATGACATTCTCTCTGCTTTTCCCTCCTAAGGAAAACTACAAGCCCTAGAAATAATGACAAGAGGCAAGAAAGGAGAGCCCTGGAAGGTAGTAAGAAAAGGCTAACTGGTTTGAAACCCTAGACTTCGAGGAATATCCCAGGGGCAGGATGTCTTACACTCATAAACTTGACAACAATACAAATAGACAATTCTTTGAAAGCCACAAGCTACTGAAACTCACCCAAATGAAATAGGTAATCTGAATAGTCTTACAATCATTAAAGACATGTATTAAAATCTTTAGAAAAATAAACTGCTTGGACTAGGATGTTTCACTCAAGAATTCTACCAAACATTTAGACTAGGATGTTTCACTCAAGAATTCTACCAAACATTTACAGTATAATTAACATCAACTCATACTTCCCAATTCCAGGAGTTAGGAGAGGGAAGGACAGCAAGATAGAGGTGGCTATAAAAGGGTAACAGAAGGAATCTATGGTGCTAAAATGGTAATATAATATATCCTTGTGGTGATGGAACAGTTCTGTGACTTAACTGTGGTGTTGGTCACACAAACCTACATGTGATAAAATTATTTGAGGCTGGATACACGTAACACACAGAAACACACACAATGATTACAAATAAAATTGGGAAATAAAAATATGATCTGTGAGTTACATCAATGTCAATATCTTTGTTGTGATATTATCCTATAGTTTTGTAAAATGTTGCCATTAGGAAAAACAGGGAAAAGTCTACAAGGAATCTGTATTATTTCTTACAACTACATGTGAATCCACAATTACCACAATACAAATTTCAAATTAAAAAACTTTCTCCTCCTTGAGCCAATGGAGTAGAACAACAACCATGACCCTGTTCTACTCTGTGCATTGCTTTTCTTCAAAGAGCAATGGAAGTAGCTCAACTGAAAGTGAAATTTAGCCCCTTCTCGTCTCATTGCACGTCTTTGAATAAGCCTCCTTCTGTCCCTTTCTGAGTCCTGTGCTCTCCTTTGATAATAGTAATAACATTTAACATATGCATAACTCTTCATGGTCTACGGAATTCTGTTATCTCATTTGAGCTTCATTCTGAAAGGTCGATAACGTTTTCTTAATGGGTATGAGTAAACTGAAGCTCAGAGAGGTTAAATAACTTGTTCAAGGTCACATAGCTAGTCCGAGGCAGACTAGAAGACAGCTCTTTCTAACTCTGCTGCTTCATCTGCTAAGTCACTTCAGTCGTGTCCGACTCTGTGCAACCCCAAAGACGGCAGCCCACCAGGCTCCCCCATCCCTGGGATTCTTCATTCAAGAACACTGGAGTGGGTTGCCATTTCCTTCTCCGATGAATGAAAGTGAAAGTGAAGTCACTCAGTCGTGTCCGACCCTCAGCGACCCCATGGACTGCAGGCTTCCAGGCTCCTCCGTCCATGGGATTTTCCAGGCAAGAGTACTGGAATGGGTTGCCATTGCCTTCTCTGCTTTCTAACTCTAAAAACTACGTTTTCCCTTCTACACTACACTATCAAGTTTTGTCATGCATCTATACTTTCATTCATTCATCCAACAAACCTTCATTGGGAAGCCTTCTCTATGTCAAGCCTTTTGGTGGGCCACAGAGTTAGGGAGATAAGATATGGACCTTGCTTTTAAAGACCCTACACTCCACTGGGAGGGGCTCCATTCTAAGCAGATTCTTCCTGCCCCTCAGGTTGGGATCTCTTCTGCCCGTGAGGGTTCTGGAGGCTTGAATGCCACCTATACCAAAGTCTCCTTGGGAGTCAGCCCTTGGTACCCCTGCCTGACATGAAAGTCCACCAATGCTGGCCAGGGCTGAGTGCTAAAGTGTAGAGTTGGGAGAACTGATCTGGGGAGAAGAACACTGTTGGCTCTGCTGATACAGCAGGTGGGACCGGAGGTAGGGGATGTGTGGGCCAGGAATGCCCCCTAGAGGAAGCATGATCTGCCTGGAAATTTGCCACTGTGGCAAGGCATAAGGAGGGTAGGGCTCCCACCACTCCCATATGCCAACTTCTGCCTCCACAGACTGGAGGGACTCCACAGACTGGAGGGACTCCCACCAGATTGAGTTGTCACAGTTGGTTACAACTGACTGACAGTTCCTGCTACCACAGGCAACTCATGCATGCCCCAGTCTGAATGAATAAGTGTGCTCCAAGCAGGGGTTGCTTTTTTCCCTCTTGCCTGGGCAGGGAACAAACACCTGAGGGTGGTGCACATTCAGAGGTGGGGTCAAAATCAAAGCTGGGCCCCAGGGGCAGTGAAACTAAGGAAGAACAAAAATATTTCCATGTATCTGCACAAGTCATGGGTCAAATCCCTGAGATCAGCTTGGTAAATCCTGTGTCTGTGGAATACCTGAATAAACCTGACCCTGTTCTACTCTGTGCATTGCTTTTTTTTAAAGAGCAATGGAAGGAGCTCAACTGAAAGTCACGTGATTCTAAATTTAGCTCCTTCCCATCTCACTGAAAGTCTTTGAGTAAGCCTCCTTTTGTTACCACAATTGAGACTGGTCTACCATTTGCAGCAATGAAATTAGGAGACAAATACTTGTAGGAATTGGGCCAGGCCAGTCTAAGCTGACCCCACAGTGTTGACAGCAGCTCCCAAGATCTACCTAGAGGTACTGGAAGGCCTCCTGGGGAGGCAGAGATTGGTTCTTGATCACTATGGGAGCAAGCACACTCTCACCAGAGGCCCCAGGAAAATATTCTTAATTTTTTTTTTGGTTTAATTTTGTTCAGTTATTGGTATTGTTACTTTCATTAACTTTTATCTTTTATTTTTATTATGTTTAATAAATATTTATTTTGTTTATGAATTTATTACTTTAATAAATAATAAGTTGACTATAACTTAAAAAAACATGGGACAAAAATAGGCAAAATTGAGCTTAATTTTAACCGACCACTTCCTACCCATGTCTGGCCATGTCCCTTATTTTTCTTTTTTTTTAATTTATTTATTTTTTATTTTTAATTGTAGGACAATTGCCTTACAAAGTTGTGTTGGTTTCTGCCATACAACAACATGAATCAGCTGTAAGTATTTATAGGTACCCTCGGTCTTGAATCTCTCTCCCACTCTGCACCCTATCCTACCCTTCTAGAGTATCACAGAGCACCAGGTTGAGTTCCCTTTTTATGAAGCAACTTCCTACTACCTGTATTTTACATATGGTAATCTATATGTTTCAATGCTACTCTCCCAATTAATCTCACCCTCTCCTTCCCCCAAATATATTTGTCTCTATTCCTGTCTGGGTCTCTATTCCTGCCCTGAAAATAGATTCATCAGTACACTTTCCTAGATTCTCTCTCTCTCTCTCTCTCTCTCTATCTATATATATATATATATATATATGTATTAATATATAATATTTGTTTTTCTCCTTCTGAATTACTTCACTCTGTATAAGAGGCTCTAGGTTCATTCACCTCACTACAACTGACTCAAATGTGTTCCTTTCTATGGCTACATAACATTCCATTGTATATATGTACCACAGCTTCTTTATCCATCCATCTGTTGATGGACATCTAGGTTGCTTCTATGTCCTAGCTATTGTAAATAGTGTTGTAATGAACATTGGGAGTACATGTGTTTTTTAGAATTTGTTTTTCTCAGGGCATATGCCCAGTAGTAGGATTGCTGGGTCATATGCTAATTTTATTCCTACTTTTTAAGGGATCTCCATACTGTTCTCACTAGTGGCTGTATCAATTTACATTCCCACCAGCAATGGAAGAAGGTTTGCGTTTCTCTACATCCTCTCTAGCATTTATTATTTGTAGATTTTTTGATGATGACCATTCTGACTAGTGTGAAATGATACCTCAATGTAGTTTTAATTTGCATTTCTCTAATAATGAGTGATGTTGAGCATGTTTTTATGTGTTTATTAGCCATCTGTATGTCTTCTTTGTATTATATGAATGTTTGTTTAGGTCCTCTGTCCATTTTTTGATTAGGTTGTTTTTCTGATATTGACCTGCTTGAATAGCTTGTATATTATGTAGATTAATCCTTTGTCAGCTGCTTCATTTGTAATTATTTTCTTCCATTCTGAGGGCTGTCTTCTCATCTTGTTTATAGTTTCCTTTGCTGTGCAAAAGCTTTTAAGCTTGATTAGGTACCATTCATTTCTTTTTGTTTATATTTCCATTATTCTAGGAGATGGGTCAAAGAAGGTCTTGATGCAATTTGTGTCAAAGGGTGTTCTAAGTTTTCCTCTATCAGTTTTATAGTTTTGGGCATTAAATTTAGGTCTTTAATCCTTTCTAATTTATTTTCGTGTTTGGTGTTAGGAAGTGTTCTAATTCCATTCATTTACAGGTAGCTGTTTACTTTTCCTAGCACCAATTATTGAAGAGATTGTCTTTTCTCCATTGTATATTCTTGCATTCTTTTCCAGAGATATGGTACCAATAGATGAATGGTTTTATCTAAGAGTTTTTTTATCTTGTTCCATTGATCTGTTTCTGTACCAATACCATACTGTCTTTATTATTGTATCTTTGTAGTATAGTTTAAAGTCATGGAGGTTAATTCCTGAAGCTCCATATTTCTTTCTCAAGAAAGCTTTGGCTAATTGGGGTCTTTTATGCTTCCATACAAATTGGAATATCTTTGGTTCTAGTTTTGTGAAAATTCCAGTAGTAATTTGACTACTGCATTGACTCTGTGGCTTCCCTGGTGGCTCAGACGGTAAAGCTTGCAATGTGGGAGACCCGGGTTCGATTCCTGGGTTCGGAAGATCCTCTGGAGAAGGAAACGGCAATCCACTCTAGCACTCTTGCATGGAAAATCCCATGGACCGAGGAGCCTGATAGGCTACAGTCCATGGGGTCGCAAAGAGTCGGACACATTGACTCTGTAGATTGCTTTGGGTAGTATCGTCATTTTTAGATTATTGATTCTTCTAATCCAAGAATGTGATATATTTATAGTTTTTGTCTTTGATTTCTTTCATCAGTCTCTTGTAGTTTCCTGCATACAGGTATTTTGTCTCCTTAGATTGGTTTATTTCTATGTATTTTATACTTTTGTGGCAATGGTGAATGGGATTGTTTCCTTGATTTCTATTTTTTTCCCATTTTTATTGTATAGAAAGGCAAGATATTTCTCTGTTTATTTTGTATCCTGTGACTACTAAATCCATTGATTAGATTTAGTAATTTTCTGATGATATCTTAATTTTCAATGTATAATATTGGGATTCCCAGGTTGTCATTGGTAAAGAATATGCCTATCAATGAAGGAGCTGCAGTATATGTGCATTCAATTCCTGGATTGACACGATTCCCTGAAGAAGGAAATGGCAACCCACTCCGGTATTCTTGCCAGGATAATCCCATGGGCAGAAGAGTCTGGTGGGCTACAGTCCACAGGTTCGCAAAGAGTCACACACGACTGAGCAACTAAGCATACACACATGTGCATGCAAAAATTTATAGTATCACATCACCTGAAAACAGTGAGAGTTTTACTTCTTTCCCAATCTGGATTTCTTTTATCTCCTTTTCTTCTCTAGGACAACTAAAGCTATGTTGAATAATAATAATGAGAGTGGGCACCCTTGGCTTGTTCCTGATCTTAGAGGAAATGCTATCAATTTTTTACCATTGAGAATAATGTTTGCTGTGGATTTGTCATATACAGCCTATATTACGATGAGGTAGGTTCCTTCTATACCCATATTCTGAGGAGTTTTTTCATAAATGGATGTTGAATTTTGTCAAAAGCTTTCTCTGCATCCATTCAATGGATTATATGGTGTTTATCTTTCAATTTGTTAATATGGTCCATCACATTGATTGATTTGTATGTATTGAAGAATCATTACATCACTGGGATAAACCTCACTTGATTATGGTGTGAGATCCTTCTAATGCATTGTTGGATTATGTTTGCAAGAATTTTGTTGAGGATTTGCATCTATATTTGTTGGTGATATTGGTATGTAATTTTGTTTTTTGTGCAATCTTTATCTGGTTTTGGTATCAGGGTGATGGCCTCATAGAATGAGTTTTGAAGTGTTCCTTCATCTACAATTTTTTGAAAGAGTCTTAGAAGGATAGGCATTCAGTTTAATTCAGTCACTCAGTCAAGTCTGACTCTTTGCGACCCCATGGACTGCAGCATGCCAGGCTTCCCTGTCCATCACCAACTCCCGAAGCTTACTCAAACTCATATCCATCAAGTCAGTGATACCATCCAACCATCTCACTGTCTGTCAGCCCCTTCTCCTTCTGCTTTCAATCTTTTCCAGCATCAGGGTCTTTTCTAGTGAGTCAGTTCTTTGCATCAGGTGGCCAAATTACTGGAATTTCAGCTTCACCATCAGTCCTTCCAATGAATATTCAGGACTGATTTCCTTTAGAATGGGCTGGTTGGATCTCTTTGCAATCCAAGGGACTCTCAAAATTCTTCTCCAACACCACAGTTCAAGATCATCAATTTTTTGGAACTCAGTTTTTTTTATAGTCCAACTCTCACATCCATACATGACTACTAGAAAAACCAGAGCTTTGACTAGACAGACCTTTGTTGGCAAAGTAATATCTCTGCTTTCTAATATGCTGTCTAGGTTGATCATAGCTTTCCTTCCAAGGAGCAAGCATCTTTTAATTTCATGGCTGCAGTCACCATCTGCAGTGATTTTGGAGCTCTCAAAAATAAAATCTTTCATTGCTTCCATTGTTTCCCCATCTATTTGCCATGAAGTGATTGGATCGGATGCCATGATCTTAGTTTTCTGACAGGCATTAGCTCTTCTCTAAATGTTTGATAGAATTCCCCTGGGAACCCATCTGTCCCTGGGCTATTGTTTTACAGGAGTTTTTTTTTTTTTTTTTTTTAATCACAGTTTCAATTTAAGTGCATGTAATTGACTTGTTCATAATTTCTCTTTCTTCCTGGTTCAATTTTGGGAGATTGAACTTTTCTAAGAATCTATTTTTTTTCATGTTGTCCATTTTATTGTTTTATACTTGGTCAAAATCGTCTCATGATTCTTTGTATTTCTGCATTGTCTGTTGTAAACTCTCATTTTTCATGACCAATTTTATTGATTTGATTCTTCTCCATTTTTTTTTTTCTTGGTAAGTCTGGCTAAAAGTTTGTCAATTTTGTTTATTTTCTCAAAGAACCTGCTTTCAATTTTATTAATCTTTAATATTATTTCCTTCATTTCATTTTAATTTATTTCTGCTCTGATGTTTATGATTTCTTTCATCCTGCTAACTTTTATTTTTTGTTTGTTTGTTTTGTTTTTCTTTTTCCAGTTGTTTTAGGAGTAAAGTTAGGTTGTCTATTTGATGTTTTTCTTGTTTCTTGGGGTAGGATTGTATTGCTATAAACTCCCTCTTAGAACTGCATTTGCTGCATCCCACAGGTTTTGAGTTGTCCTGTTTTCATTGTCATTTTGTTCTAGAAATTTTTTTATTTCCCTTTTGACTTCTTCAGCAAACTGTTAATTATTTAGAAACATAATTTTTTAAATCTCCACGTGTTTGTACAGTGTTTTTCCTATAATTGATATATAGTCTCGTAACATTGTGGTCAGAAATGATGCTTGATATGATTTCATTTTTCTTAAATTTACTGAGGTTTGATTTGTGACCCGTGATGTGGTCTATCCTCGAGAATGTTCCATGTGCATTTGAGCAGAAGGTGTACATGTCTGCATTTGGATGGAATGTCCTGAAGATATCAATTAGAACCATCTGGCCTAATGTGTCATTGAAGGCTTGTGTTTCCTTATTGATTTTATGTTTTGATGATCTGTCCATTGATGTGAGTGAGGTGTGTGAGGTGCTATTATTGTGTTACTGTCAGTTTAGCCTTCTCTCTGTGTTAGTATTTATCTTATGTATTGAGCTGCTCCTATGTTGGGTGCATAGATATCTACAATTGTTATATCTTCCTTTTGGATTGATCCCTTGATTATTATGTAGTGTCCTTCCTTATCTCTTGCAATATTCTTTATTTTAAGGTCTATTTTGTCAGATATGAGGATTGCTACTCTGGATTTCTTTTGATTTCTACTTGCATGAAGTATCTTTTTCCATCCTCTAAGTTTCAGTCTGTATGTGTCTCTAGGTCTGAAGGCACCATATATTTGGGTCTTGTTTTTGCATCCATTAAGCCAGTCTGAATCTTTCGGTTGGAGCATTTAACCCATTTTCATTTAAAGTAATTGTTGATATATATGTTTTTATTGGCATTTTCTTAATTATTTTGGGTTGTTTTTATAAGTCTTTTCCTTCTCTTGTGTTTCCTGTTTAAATAAGTCCCTTTAACATTTGTTGTGATGCTGGTTTGGTAGTACTAAATTTTCTTAACTTTTGCTTCTCTGTAAAGCTTTTGATTTCTCCATGAGTTTTGAATGAGATCCTTGCCAGGTAGAATAATCTTGATTGTAGATTTTTCCTTTTCAATACTTTAAATATATCGTGCCATTCCCTTCTGGCCTGCAGAGTTTCTTCTGAAAGATCAGCTGTTAATTGTATGGGGTTTCCCTTATATGTTACTTGTTGTTTTTCCCTTACTGCCTTTTAATATTCTTTCTTTGTATTTAGTCTTTGTTAGTTTGGTTAGTATGTATCTAGCTGTGTTTCTCCTTGGGTTTATCCTGTATGAGATTGTCTGTGCTTCGTGAAATTGACTGACTGTCTCCTTTCCAATGTTGGAGAAATTTTTGACTATAATCTCTTCAAAATTTTTCTCAAACTCTTCTTTTTATATTCTTCTTCTGGACTCTTATAATTTCAATGGTGGTGCATTTAATATTGTCCCAGAAGTTTCCAAGACTATACTCAGTTACTTCCATTCTTTTTCCTTTATTCTGCTCATCAACAGTTATTTCCATCTTTCTAACTTCCAGCTCATTTATCTGTTCTTCTGCTTCAGATATTATGCTATTGATTCCTTTTAGAGTATTTTTAATTTCAGTGATTGTGTTGTCTCTGTTTGTTTATTCTTTATTTCTTCTAGGTTTTTGTTAAATGTGTTAATTGATTCTTGCATTTTCTCCATTCTGTTTTTGGGGTTTTGGATCATCTTTATAATCATTCCTCTGAATTGTTTTTAAGACAATTTGCTTATTTCTTTTTTTGTTTATTTGGTTTTGTGTTTCTTCCTTCATTTGCACAGAATGTCTCTGCATTTTCTTTTTTATTAACTTACTGTGTTTGAGGTTTCCTTTTCCCAGGCTTTGAGGTTGAATTCCTTTTTCCTTTTGGTTTCTACACTTGGTGGGTAAGGTTGGTCTAATTGTGTAGGCTTCATGTTCAATGTGACTTGTGCTTGTGTTCGGGTGGAAGGACATGAGTTTTTGCTTTTATTTATTTTTTCCTCTGATGGGTGGGGCTTTGTGAGGTGGTAATCCTATCTGCTGACGACTGGATCTGTGTTTTTGTCTTGCTGTTGTTTGGGCAAGGTGTCCTGCACAGATTTCTGCTGGCAGTTGGGGATGCTGGGTCTTATACACAGGTGGAAGTATTTGTGGGAGTTCTTACTGATTCATACTCCCTGGGGTTAGTAATTCTCTGGCAATCTAGTGTCTTGGTGTCAGTGGTCACACTTCAAAGGCTCAGGGCCTAATTTATGGCCAGGGAATACAGATTTCACAGGTTGTTTGTTATCGCATTAAAGGAGATTAAAACAAACACACAAAAGCAAAAAACAAGAATTAAAAGGGGGCGACCCAGACAAATGGCAAATACAAAATAAATCAAATAATAACAAAAATAATGGAATATACACATACACATATAAACCCATAAACAAAACTGAAATAGCCCCCCTCAAGAAAATAAAGTTCAAGAGATTAACCTGGCAAGTAAAGGAAACCAAAAATAATATCAACCTTTTACAACAAAACTAAAGTATAAACTGGAATACAAAACCAAAGCAAGGTGCCAACTGGGGAAGAAAGCAATGAAAACAAAATAAACTAACCAATATGGTGAGAAAAAGAATAGAAAAGCATAGTTAAAAGAGGTAGATAAAGATTTATATATATTAGAGCAACTACAACAGGAAAATAACAATAAGAAAGGCAAACAAAAGAATAAATGTAGTAAAATAATAAAAAATAAACTTTTAAATTTTGTAAAAATAAAAAAAGAAAAGAAAAATATATGCCACAGAACTGCAAAAGGCCGCTGTAGAGGAGAAAGATATAAAATAATTAAAAATTATGATTAAAAAATTATCAGAAGTTTAAATGAATTTAATAGTACTAATAAAATCAACAAATATAGCAACAGTGGGGGGAAAAAGAAAAAATCAAGAAACAACTGCAGAATAAGTCAAAATATAAGAATAATAAATATATTTTTTTGAATCTCAGCTGTCAGTATCTTTTCCCTCTTTGTGAGTCACAGTCCACCTCTCCTCCCTAGGATGCCCTCTGATACTGGACTGGTCTCCAGACCTGCTGTGGTGGCAGCTCAGACTCTAATCTTGTCTTACTCCTGTGTGTTCTTGCCTCCAATGTCCACCTCCAGGTGCCAGAGCCAGTCATTTTCTTTTGTGGGAGCTTTCATTGTCTTTTTATACATCCCATAGGACACAGAGTCAGCCCAGTTGATCATCTGGGTTTAACCTGCCACTTGTATAGCTGGTGGGAAGCATTTGGGTCCTATTCCTTAGCCACACTGTCCCTGTGTTTCAACTGTGGTTTTATCTCCACCTCTGTATGTGAGTCATCCACAGGGCTTTGCTCCTAAGTCTGCCCTGGAGGACCTGGGTCTGCCTCAATGAGGACCCAGGTGGCACAGTTGCTTGGATCACAAGGGCCTCAGCACCACCAGGTACTCAGGAGCCAGCAGCTAGAGCAGCATGAAATGTGATACCCTTGGTTTTTTTTCTAGCTTTTGGCAGCTCTGCCCCAGCAAGTGTTGAGTATAGAGGTGGCACAGCTGCTTGGATCACAGGGACACTGGAAGCACCAAATGTGTAGGGATACTGACTGCCTCAACAGTAGGAGCTATGGCCCAGTCAGAGTCTTTTTCTAGCCTCTGGCAGCTGGTGATTGAGGGGCTCTTTGGCTGGCCCTTCTTTTTTGCTTGGCCTGATCAGGCACTTAAAAGGCCCTCCTGGCTGGAGTCCTTCTCTATTGTTTGGCCCATCAGAGGCTTAAAGGGCCAGCCTGTCTGGGGTCTTTCTCTATTGTTCAGTTGCTGGTGCTGGTATGTGGGAGAGAGAGGCTACAGTGTTGGCTTCCTGCCCTGTACATGACTCAACAGTATCACTTTGCCTTCATGGCTGCCTGGTTTTCCTACACAGTCATTTCCAACCATGATCTCCTCCTTCATGTCCCCTTGGGGCATCTCCCTGCAGCCAACAGCAGACCTCACCCTGGGATTTGCTCTCCAGTCCCTACACTCCAGCTCCCAGCTGCTGTGCTTTCTAGGGGACTTGCATCTCTGTCCACAGTATGTATGATTGTAGCAAAGACTGTCTCTGTGATTCTCATTTCAACAAGACTGTCACTGATCAGCTGCTTCACTGCCCAACAGCCTCAAATGCTTCTCCTCTGCCCCAAATATTTTCCTTGATGTAGGGATCTGACCCCTGCTTCAGTTCCCCCACTCCCCAGGTGCAGGTCCAGTCCTTCTCACTCTCCTTCCACCCCCTCCCCCACACTTCCTTCATCTTACCAAGTTCTTCCTGGTTCTATATATTCATTTCAGGTACTCTTTCCTGCTCCTAGCTGGTGTTCTGCAAGATCTTATGTGTCTGAAGGTGTACTAGTGTTGTATCCATGGAGAGATATGCTCAATATCCATCTATCCTCTGTCATCTCGTTCTCTGGAATACCTTTTTCCATCCTCTCTCTTCTGATCTGTATGTGTCTCTAGGTCTGAAATTAGTCTCTTATAGACAGCATATACATAGGACTTGCTTTTGTATCCACTCAGTCATTCCATATATTTTGGTTGGAATATTTAATTCATTGAATTTAAAAGTAATTAGTGATATGTGTTTCATATTGACATCTTCTTAATTGTTTTGGAGTTGTGTTTGTAGGTGTTTTCCTCCTCCTTCTGTAGCATTTGTTGTAAAACTGGTTTGGTTATGCTGAATTCTCTTAATTTTTGTCTGAAAAGCTTTTGATTTCTTTATTAATTTTGAATGAGATCCTTGCTGGGTAGAGTAATCTTGATTGTAGGTTTTTCCCTTTCAATATTTTAGGGATATCCTGCCACTACCTACTGACCTAGAAATTTTGTGCTGAAAGATCAGGTGTTAATATTGTGATTACCTTGTATGTTAATTGACGTTTCCCCCTTGCTTCTGTTAATGCTTTATGCTTTTAATTTTGATTAGTTTAATTACTATGTGTCTTGGTGTGTCTCTCTTTGGATTTATCCTGTATGGGACTCTGCGCTTCTTAGACTTGATTATTTCCTTTTCCATATTAGGTGGGCTTTTTACTATAATCTCTTCAAAACTTCTCAGACCTTTCTTATTCTCTTCTTCTGAGACTCCTAAAAGTTGAATGTTGGTGTATTTAACATTGTCCCAGGTTTCTCTGAGACTATCCTCAGTTCTTTCCATTGTTTTCCCTTTATTCTGGTTTTCAGAAGTTATTTCCACTAGTCAAAAAGCAAGAGAGTTCCAGAAAAACATCTATTTCTGCTTTATTGACTATGCCAAAGCCTTTGACTGTGTGGATCACAATAAACTGTGGAAAATTCTGAAAGAGATGGGAATACCAGAACACCTGACCTGCCTCTTGACCATCCCCTGCGAAGAGTTGACTCATTGGAAAAGACTCTGATGCTGGGAGGGATTGGGGGCAAGAGGAGAAGGGGACGACAGAGGATGAGATGGCTGGATGGCATCACTGACTCGATGGACGTGAGTCTCAGTGAACTCCGGGAGTTGGTGATGGACAGGGAGGCCTGGCGTGCTGTGATTCATGGGGTCGCAAAGAGTCGGACACGACTGAGTGACTGATCTGATCTGACCTGATCTGATCTTCTTGCTAACATTTATTCTTCTGCCTCAGTTATTCTACTATTGATTCCTTCTCGAGTATTTTTTGTATAGTTCTTCTGTGTGTTCTTGACACATCTTCTTAAAATCTTCTGCTTCTGTTAGGTCCATACCATTTCTGTCTTTTGTTGTGCCTATATTGGCATGATATGTTCCTTTGGTATCTCTAATTTTCTTGAAGAGATCTCTAGTCTTTCCCATTCTGTTGTTTTCCTCTATTTCTTTGCATTGATCACTGAGGAAAGTTTTCTTATCTCTCCTTGCTATTCTTTGGAACTTTGCATTCAGATGGATATATGTTTCCTTTTCCCTTTGTATTTTGCCTCTATTCTTTTCTCAGCTATTTGCAAAGCCTCCTTAGACAATCAATTTGCCTTTTTGCATTTTTTTCCCTTGGGGGTGGTTTTGATCACAGCCTCCTGTACAATGTTGTGAACCTCCATCCATAGTTCTTCAGCCACTCTGTCTATCAGATCTAATCCCTTGAAGCTGTCATTTCCACTGTATAATCATAAGGGATTTGATTTAGGCCATACCTGCCTGAATGGTCTTGTGGTTTTCCCTACTATCTTCAATTTAAGTCTGAATTTTGTAATACAAAGATCATGATCTGAGCCACAGTCAGCTCCCGGTCTTGGTTTTTCTGACTGTATAGAGCTTCTTCATCTTTTGCTGCAAAGAATATGATCAATCTGATTTTGGTATTGACCATCTGGAGATGTCCACGTGTAAAGTCATCTCTTGTGTTGTTGGAAGAGGGTGTTTGCTATAACCAGTGCATTCTCTTGGAAAAACTGTGTAAACCTTTGCCCTGCTTCATTCTGTACTTTAAGGCCAAATTTGCCTGTTACTCCAGGTATCTCTTGACTTCCTACTTTTGCATTTGAGTCCCCATGATGAAAAGGACATCTTTTTTTTGGTGTTAGTTCTAGAACCTCTTGTAAGTCTTCATAGAACTGCTTAACTCAAGCTTCTTTGGTATTGGTGGTTGAAGCATAGAATTGGATTACTGTGATATCAAATGTTTTGCCTTGGAAATGACCAGAGATCATTCTGTAATTTTTGAGATTGCACCCAAGTACTGCATTTTGGACTCTTTTGTTGACCATGAGGGCCACTCCATTTCTTCTAAGGGATTCTTGCCCACGGTAGAAGACATAATGTGCATCCGAATTAAATTCACCCATTCTGGTCCATTTTAATTCACTGATTCCTAAAATGTCAGTGTTCACTCTTGCCATCTCCTGTTTTACCACTTCCAATTTACCTTGATTCATGGACCTAACATTCCAGGTTCCTATGCAATATTAGGCTTCCCACACAATAGTAAAGTAATGCTCAAAATTCTCCAAGCCAGGCTTCAGCAATATGTGAACCGTGAACTTCCTGATGTTCAAGCTGGTTTTAGAAAAGGCAAAGGAACCAGAGATCAAATTGCCAACATCCACTGGATCATGGAAAAAGCAAGAGAGTTCCAGAAAAACATCTATTTCTGCTTTATTGACTATGCCAAAGCCTTTGACTGTGTGGATCACAATAAACTGTGGAAAATTCTGAAAGAGATGGGAATACCAGAACACCTGACCTGCCTCTTGAGAAATTTGTATGTAGGTCAGGAAGCAACAATTAGAACTGGACATGGAACAACAGACTGGTTCCAGATAGGAAAAGGAGTTCGTCAAGGCTTTATATTGTCACCCTGTTTATTTAACTTCTATGCAGAGTACATCATGAGAAACGCTGGACTGGAAGAAGCACAAGCTGGAATCAAGATTGCCGGGAGAAATATCAATAACTTCAAATATGCAAATGACACCACTCTTATGGCAGAAAGTGAAGAGGAACTCAAAAGCCTCTTGATGAAAGTGAAAGTGGAGAGTGAAAAAGTTGGCTTAAAGCTCAACATTCAGAAAACGAAGATCATGGTATCCGGTCCCACCACTTCATGGGAAATAGATGGAGAAACAGTGGAAACAGTGTCAGACTTTATTTTTCTCGGCTTCAAAATCACTACAGATAGTGACTGCAGCCATGAAATTAAAAGACGCTTACTCCTTGGAAGGAAAGTTATGACCATCCTAGATAGCATATTCAAAAGCAGAGACATTACTTTGCCAACAAAGTTTCGTCTAGTCAAGGCTATGGTTTTTTCCTGTGGTCATGTATGGATGTGAGAGTTGGACTGTGAAGAAGGCTGAGCACCGAAGAATTGTTGCTTTTGAACTGTGGTGTTGGAGAAGACTCTTGAGAGTCCCTTGGACTGCAAGGAGATCCAACCTGTCCATTCTGAAGGAGATCAGCCCTGGGATTTCTTTGGAAGAAATGATGCTGACGCTGAAACTCCAGTACTTTGGCCACCTCACGCGAAGAGTTGATTCATTGGAAAAGACCTTGATGCTGGGAGGGATTGGGGGCAGGAGGAGAAGGGGACGACAGAGGATGAGATGGCTGGATGGCATCACTGACTCGATGGACATGAGTCTCAGTGAACTCCGGGAGTTGGTGATGGACAGGAGTCCTGGTGTGCTGCGATTCATGTGGTCACAAAGAGTCGGACATGACTGAGTGACTGATCTGATCTTATTTGATCTGGTGGCTCAGATAGTAAAGCGTCTGCCTGCAATGTGGGAGACCTGTGTTCCATCCCTGGGTTGGGAAGATCCTCTGGAGAAGGAAATGGCGACCCACTCCAGTACTCTTGCCTGGAAAATACCATGGACAGAGGAGCCTGGTAGGCTACAGTCCATAATCAGACATGAGTGAGTGATTTCACTTCACTTCATGCAATATTAGTCTTTACAACATCAGACCTTACTTCCATCACCAGTCACATCCACAACTGGGTGTTGTTTTTGCTTTGGCTCCATCTCTTCATTCTTTCTGGAGTTGTTTCTCCACTCTTCTCCCGTAGCATATTTGGCACCTACTGACCTGGGGAGTTCATCTTTTAGTGCCCTATCTTTTTGCCTTTTCATACTGTTTAAGGGGTTTCTCAAAGCAAAAATACTGAAGTGGTTTGCCATTCCCTTCTCCAGTGGACCACACTTTGCCCAAACTCTCCACCATGGCCAATCCATCTTGAGTGGGCCTACGTGGCATGGCTCATAGTTTCATTGAGTTAGACAAGGCTGTGATCAGTTTGGTTAGCTCTCTGTAATTGTGGTTTTCATTATGTCTGCCCTCTGATGGATAAGGATAAGAGGCTTGTGGAAGTTTCTTGATGGGAGGGACAGGCTGTGGGAAATCTGGGTCTTGCTCTGTGGACGAATCCAGGTCTTGCATGTGTATGTGCACAGACATGTCAGACTCTTTGCAACCCCATGGACTGTAGCCCTCTAGGCTCTTCTCTCCATGGAATTTTCCGGGCAAGAATACTGGAGTGGGTTACCATTTCCTACTTCAGGGGATTTTCCTGACCCAGGGATCAAATTTGCTTCTCCTGCATTGGAAGCAGAATTCTTTACTACTGAGACACCTGGGAAACCCTCCACTTTCTGATACTTAGGGCTAATATTCAGGAAATTCAAAGTTATATCATCTCTTAAATATTGAAGTGTTTCTATACCAGCTGGTAAATAGTCACTACCCTAAGTTCCCTACATATCCCTTACTGCACTAATCCCTCACCTGGAACACCTAATCCTTCCTAGGATATAGCAACTAAAGGGGTAATGTTTCTTGAACCTTGTTTTAACATCACAAACCTATATTTATTCAGATATTTGGGGGGCCATTGCCATACATTTTATTAAATATTTTGAATATTACTCCTATCTGTGCCCAATGTTTTATGATATAACTGACTACTCGTGATCCTGACATGTTCCTAGCTATCTTGCTTCTATAACAGGCCTTAACTTCTCTAAGTTTTTTCATTCAAATATTAGTCTTGGGGTTCAAGATTTTATAGCCTATATAAGAAATTCTAGGGAAGTGAGGGGGTTTGAGAATCTGATGGTCCACATGCTGTCTATAAAAATCATACTATACCCAATTATAAAGCCGTCCAAAGATTATCCAGGTGAGATTTTAGAAAATTAGAAGTCGGCTTTACTATCAGATGGATCAATTTGAGTGTAGACTTTGTTACATACTAACTGTATGACCTTTGATGTGTCACTCAATTTTGTGAATCTTAGTTACCTTGTCTATAAAACTGAGGCAATGTTATTGTAATAGGGTCATTATATGAAACACCTTAACTGGTCCAACAAATATTGAGGTCCTTTTCTGTGGTAGGAATTGCTCCAGCCCTTGCTCCTCAAAGTGTGGTTCATATTGATGTTATTGACATCATGGAACACCAATCTCACCACCTAATCAGAATATTTATTTTTACAAAAATATCAATGGACATTAAAGTTTGAGAAGCACTACTCTAGATAGACCACATTCCTGAAATATACACATATTATGCAATATACAAATATTATCATTTCTAGAGAAAAAATCTGTTTGAAGGAGAAGACATTTTTGATTTTGATCTCCTGGAATTGTAGAGTTAGAATAAAAATGAAGGTCAGAGAGCCCTGAAAAGTAGAAGTCACCATTCAGATGTCTGCTGGGGCTAAGCAGGAGCTACAAGGTAGGTTCTATGTCCCTAAAAGAGAGCAGCTGCACCCAGCTCCAGTCGACTATTGCAAGGTGGAAATGTTAGCCAAGGGATTCTAAACCTTCTGATTTTTCAAGAGAAACTAGAAAGCCAGAGGTTCACACAGAAGGGAACAAATTCTTTCAGGTGGATCCCATTCATTGACTTCTACCTAGAGCTCTCTATTGTCATGATATTCAATGCATGGTCTGTAGACCAGCAGTATCTGTACCACCTAAGAGCTTTTTAGAAATTCTGAAATTTTAGGCCCCATTTCAGACCTTCTGAATCAGAATCCAAATTTAAAGATCACCAGGTGATTTGTACACACAAAAAAGTCTGAGATGCATGATTTAGTTGCTGGGAATATAATAGTATACAAATATTTTGTTCTCATAGATGTTACATACTAGTAGGACAAGATATACAATAGAAATGAAAAATGATTAGTAAACAAGAGTAGTTTCAATGGTGATATATATTATGAAGAAAGTAAAATGTCCAGGATGGCTTCTTTACTTGCATGGATGGTATTTAATCTGGGGCCATAGATAAACTAAAATGACTCAAAATAGGATGGCTAGACACACTGGCATCACAGGTCTCTCTTTTTCTGTGACTTCTCCACATGACTAGCATGGGCCTCTTCATAGCATGGTGATCTTAGGGTTATCAGCCATCTTAACATAGTGGTTAGCTTCACCTAAAATAAGCATTCCAATAGGCCAGTGTGACAACTCATTAGTTAAACAGATACTGAGGAACTACTCTGCAAAGCACTGTCCCATACACTTGTTATAAATATTCTGATACAACCTCACAAGTTACGTAGCATCACTTCTGTCGCATTCTACTAGTTGCAAGGAAGGTATAGGACCATCCCAGATTTAAAGAGATGAGATATACAAGAATAAGAATAATGAAGGAGTGTATTCCTTGGGGAATCATGTTTGGAGAATAACTACCACAAGAGATAATATTTGAGCTGAGACCTGAATGGAGCAAAGTTGCCAACCATGCAAAATTCTGAGCAAAAAGCACTTCAGGTAGAAGAAATTGCCTGCAAAGGCACTGGGACAGAAGCAAGTTTAAAATTTTCAAGAGATGTAAAAAGGACATTGTTATTATAGCAAAGTGTATGAA
Organism: Bos indicus; assembly: GCF_029378745.1. Lineage (NCBI taxonomy): Eukaryota > Metazoa > Chordata > Mammalia > Artiodactyla > Bovidae > Bos > Bos indicus. The sequence goes on along the minus strand of NC_091789.1, from coordinate 102,459,765 downwards.
GGAGAGTGTCATAGAAAACAAAACTGGAGAGGTAGGCAAGAAACATATTATCATAGGTGAGAAGTTCAGAGTTTACATTAATCACAATGGGAAGAATTGGAGTTTTTGAAGCATGCTATGCTAAGTCACTTCAGTCGTGTCCAACTCTGTGTGACCCCATAGACGGCAGCCCACCAGGCTCCCCCGTCCCTGGGATTCTCCAGGCAAGAACACTGGAGTCGGCTGCCATTTCCTTCTCCAATGCAGGAAAGTGAAAAGTGAAAGTGAAGTTGCTCAGTCATGTCCGATTCTTAGCGACCCCATGGACTGCAGCCTACCAGGCTCCTCCGTCCATGGGATTTTCCAGGCAAGAGTACTGGAGTGGGGTGCCACTGCCTTCTCCGTTTTGAAGCATGGAAGTATTAAAAGATAAACTGAGGCATATTACAAACTTTGAGTTTATTTGAGCAAAACTTAGTTGGAATTAGGCAGGACTGGACTGAAAATGGTTAAGAGTGCTCCACCAACAGGAACTAAAGGAAAGACTTTTATAGAGAAGAGGCAGGCATAAGTAAAGAAAAACAGAACTTCGCTATAGTTTAAGCAGTTGCATTACATGACTATTTGCGATGTATTGTCCTTAGGTTTCAGTTTGTTATCCTTGAGGATATCCTTACAGGCTTAGGCTTTGGTCTGTTTACACAGATTCCTAAGTCACTCAAACTACTGCAGTCTAATGGCTTTCTTTCTTTCTTTTTTTTCACTCATTGAGGTTATCTTTTTTCTTTTTAAACTTATATTTAATTGGAGGATAATTGCTTTATAATGCTTTCTTAAAATTAATTTATATTAATTGGACAATTATTAATTTACAATATTTGATGTTTTTTTCCATACATCGACATGAATCAGCCATAGGTGTATTTGTGATTCTCCATCCTGAACCTCCCCCCTCCACCTCCCTCCCCACTCTATCCTTCTGGGTTGTCCCAGAGCACTGGCTTTGAGTGCTTTGCTTCACACATGGAACTTGCACTGGTCATATAATTTACATATGGTAATACACATGTTTCAATGCTATTCTCTCAAATCATCCCACCCTCGCCTTCTCGCACAACCCAAAAGTCTGTTCTTTACATCTGTGCTGTCTCACATATAAGGTCATCATTACTATCATTCTAATTTCCATATATATGTGTTAATATACTGTATTTGTGTTTTTCTTTCTGACTTACTTCACTCTGTAAAATAGGCTCCAGTTTCATCCACCTCATTAGAACTGATTCAAATGCATTCTATTTAATGGCTGAGTAATATTCCGTCGTGTATATGTACCACCGCTTACTTATCCATTCCTGTGTCGATGGACATCTAGGTTGCTTCCATCTCCTGTCTATTGTAAACAGCACTGTGATGAACATTGGGGTATATGTGTCCCTTTCAATTCTGTTTTCCTTGGTGTGTATGCCCAGCAGTGGTATTGCTGTGTCATATGGCAGTTCTATTTCCAGTTTTTTAAGTAATCTCCACACTGTTCTCCATAGTGGCTGTACTAGTTTGCATTTCCACCAACAGTGTACGAGGGTTCCCTTTTATCCACACCCTCTCCAGCATTTATTGTTTGTAGACTTTTTGATACCAGCCATTCTGACTGGCATGAGATGGTACCTCATTGTGGGTTTGATTTGCATTTCTCTGATAATGAATGATGTTGAGCATCTTTTCATATGCTTGTTAGCCATATGTATATCTTCTTTGCAGAAATGTCTGGTTAGTTCTTTGGCCCATTTTTTGATTGGGTCGTTTATTTTTCTGGAATTGAGCTGCAGGAGTTGCTTGTATATTTTAGAGATTAATTCCTTGTCAGTTGATTCATTTGCTATTATTTACTCCCATTCTGAAGCCTATCTTTTCACCTTGCTTATAGTTTCCTTCGTTGTGCAGAAGCTTTTAACTTTAATTAGGTCCAATTTGTTTATTTTTGCTTTTATTTCCATTACTCTGGGAGGTGGGTCATAGAGGATCCTGCTGTGGTTTATGTCAGGAGTGTTTTGTCTGTTTTCCTCTAGCAGTTTTATCATTTCTGGTCTGACATTTATATCTTTAATCCATTTTGAGTTTATTTTTGTGTATGGTGTTAGAAAGTGTTCTAGTTTCATTCTTTTACAGGTGGCTGACCACTTTTCCCAGCACCAGTTGTTAAAGAGATGATTTTTTCTCCATTGTATATTCTTGCTTTCTTTGTCAAAGATAAGGTGTCCATAGGTGTGTGGATTTAATTCTGGGATTTCTATTTTGTTCCATTGATCTATTTTTTTTTTGGTCTTTGTGCCAGTACCATACTGTCTTGATGATTATAGCTTTGTAGTATAGTCTGAAGTCAGGCAGGTTGATTCTTCCAGTTCCATTCTTCTTTTTCAAGATTGCTTTTGCTATTCAAAGTTTTTTGTATTTCCATACAAATTGTGAAGTTATATATTCTAGTTCTCTGAAAAATACAGTTGGTATCTTGATAGGGATTGCATTGAATCTATGGATTGCTTTGGGAGGTATACTCATTTTCACTATATTGATTCTTCCACTCCATGAACATGGTATATATCTCCATCTATTTGTGTCATCTTTGATTTCTTTTATCACTGTTCTATAGTTTTCTTTATATAGGTCTTTTGTTTCTTTAAGTAGATTTATTCCTAAGTATTTTATTCCATGTACCGCAATGGTGAATGGAATTGTTTCCTGAATTCTGCTTTCTGTTTTCTTATTGTTAGTGTATAGGAATGCAAAGGATTTCTTGCCGGGGTCCAGCCCCAGTGGATCCAGGGAATTCGAAGCGGGGACGGTGTCGGCGAGGATCAGGAAACAATTGCTTAATTAAATGTTAATTAAGGATATAAAGAGTAATAGAATGAGGATAGCTCAGTGAGGAAATTCAGTGGAGAGAAGAGGCTGAATAATTCAGCCAGAAGGTAAGAGAAAGAACGACATGGTGAGACCAAGTTTCGGTGAACAAGGCCCGCACTTTATTTTCCAAAGTAGTTTTTATACCTTAAGTTATGCATAGAGGATAATGGGGGAAGGGGTAGAGTCATGCAGTAAGCCAGGCTTTCTTCCTGCAAACTTATCATATGCAAAAGTTTAGGTGATTTGCATCATCTTCTGGCCCGGAGGCCTTTTTCTCTAAAGGTGATTATTCTAAAGTCAGGCGCCAGCCTCCAAAAAGCATTAGATAAAGTTGCATTCCTACAGAGCAAAGGTGTGGTGGGCTATAACAAGAAAAAGAATTAACTCAAGGGTCCCAGGTTACAAACATTAAAGCTAATATTTACACCAATTATATTAATCAATACACTGCCAGGGACACAGCAGGTAAGGGATATGGAGACTTAGCAGCAAACATTGGCCCAACAAGTGAAAAACCCTTCACCAATACAATTTCTAATCAATCTTTTAACTGCTCAAAGGAATCTGTATTTAGACAGTTTAGAACATCTCATGCCTCTCACAATTTGGAGGCTCTGAGCAATCACATGTGGCCGGAAAAACCTATTCAGGCAGGCTAGAGGACTTCCAAGGGAGTTTGTAGGTTGAAACACTGTCACACCCAGGAATTATTAACTGGAGCTGTAAGCTAACCCTTTTTTCAGAGAGGTAGTGGGGGACAGCCCCCCGTAAAGTCAGAGGTGTAGGTGAAAGCACAAAGCAGAAAGTAGGCAGACTCTGGTTTTGGGGGTAGATTGCTCGAGAATTTCCAGGGAGACTCCTGAGGCTTGATCCCACCTTTGCGTATGCCAAGCCTCCTTCCTCATGACCTTTGCCAGGGGCGGAGCTCGCTCCCCGCATCTCCCCCTTTTTTATTTCTTAAAACAGCCAGATGCAGCTCAGTCGCGAGCTTTTGAATGTTCTGCCGAAGAATCCTGACAATACAAGGAAGAATGATTATGAGAAGCAAAATTAGAACTAAAGATATTAGACAGAATGTTTTTTCCAGAAGTAAAGTTAGAGAAGGTGTGAAATAAGTCATTAGCTGCTCCAGTGGCGGTAAAATCCAGTCGAGAGTGTTCCAGGGTCTGTATTTGATTATGAACTTTCCCTAAGTCCAGGCCAATGTCAGAGCTGTTGCAAACACCTGATATATGTTTTTTGATTTTTTCCCATTCATAATCTGTCTCGTTTACCTTTAAAGATGTCACGCATATCCACCGGTAATCAGCGTGGCAAGACAGAGCCATTTTCACTTTTAAAGCCTGTAACTCAGTCCCAATATGCATTATTGCCTCTTCTAAGGCATCTACTCTCATCTCCAATTTTCTATCTATAACTTTCTGTGTTGCTAGAGTTAAAGAAACATTTTTAGACATGGTATCAACATATTGGGCAGTATGCACTTGTTGAGTCAATGATATTGCTGCCACAGTAACAGAAGCAATTGCTGCTATTAAAGCTGATATTCCTAAAATAAGTAAGCCCACAAATCGTCACGATCGCATTAAATCCTGAAGTCTTTGTAATACAGCAAGACTATAGTTATATCAATAAGTGGTTACATCATAAGATAAGGTGGACATTGTAACACTACAAAGGAGCAAACATTATATTGAGGGTTTAAACAAGATGAGAGCATGCATTGTTCACAAGTCACTGCATTGGGTCCACCAGTGAAAAGTCACATGTACATTAAGTTTTCCAGAATCATTGGTAAAGAGAAAAACATAAGGAGAGGGTAGACAAGCCAAAACAGAATAAGTAGAATTATTTTCTGGTTGGAGTTCGCACTGCAGCAGCCCCGTCGGTCTCTCCGGGATCTCGATGTTTATTTTGCCTCCCCTTCAGGCGGGCTCCTCTTTTGTGATCGAAGCAATGGGGGAACTTGATGTCTGGGAGACTGCAACATGGCAAATCAGCCTGTCCCGGATGTAAATTGGAAAATGTGCATCCTGTGGAAAAATACAAGCACATCCTCGACCGCTAGTTAATAATGGGTCAGGACCCTTCCATTGTCCTGTGAGGAGGTCCTTCCATTTAACTAATGGTTTTGCATTTAATTGCTCCAGGCACCAATGACGAAGCATTGCAGTAGTTCCAGCCAGATCAGTGTTTAGAATATTTATTACAAAAAGAGCAAATATTTATTACGAAAAGAGCATGTTGCAAGATTTGATGGGGACAGCTATACTTAAACTCCCCTTCTTTTAGTTTTTGAATTTGGATTTTTATTTTTTATTTTTTTTTTCACTTTTTTATTTTTTATTTTTTTTTATAAATATTTTTATCCACCACAGGTATACATGTGTTCCCCATCCTGAACCCTCCTCCCTCCTCCCTCCCCATACCATCCCTCTGGGTTGTCCCAGTGCACCAGCCCCAAGCATCCAGTATCGTGCATTGAACCTGGACTGGCATCTCGTTTCATACATGATATTTTACATGTTTCAATGCCATTACTCCATATTCATTTCTAATTTTGTTGACTTGATTCTTCTCCCTTTGTTTCTTGAGGAGTCTGGCTAATGTTTTTTCTATTTTATTTATCTTCTCAAAGAACTAGCTTTTAGCTTTGTTGATTTTTGCTATGGTCTCCTTTGTTTATTTCTGCCCTAATTTTTATGATTTCTTTCCTTCTACTAAACCTGGGGTGCTTAATTTCTTCCTTTTCTAGTTGCTTTACATGTAAAGTTAGGTTATTTCTTTGACTTTTCTCTTGTTTCTTGAGGTAAGCTTGTATTGCTTTGAACCTTCCCTTTAGCACTGCTTTTACTCCACCCCATAGATTTTGTGTTGTGTTTTCATTTTCATTCATTTCTATGCATATTTTGGTTTCTTTTTTGACTTTTGTGGTTTGTTGGTTATTCAGAAGCATGTTCTTTAGCCTCCATATGTTTGTATTTTTAATAGTTTTTCCTGTAATTGACATCTAATCTGACCGAAATGTGATCAGAAAAGATGCTTGGAATGACTTCAATGCTTTTTTAATTTACCAAGGCTAGATTTGTGGCCCAGGATGTGATCTATCCTGGAGAAGTTTCCATGTGAACTTTAGAAAAAGATGAAATTCATTGTTTTGGGGTGAAATGTCCTATAGATATCAATTAGATCTAAATGGTCCATTGTATCATTTAAAGTTTGTGTTTCCTTGCTAATTTTCTGTTTAGTTGATCTATCCATAGGTGTGAGTGGGGTATTAAAGTCCTCCACTATTTTTGTGTTACTGATAATTTCCCCTTTTATACTTGTTAGCATTTGCCTTACATATTGAGGTGCTCCTAAGTTGGGTGCATATATATCTATAATTGTTATATCTTCTTCTTGGATTGATCCTTTGATCGTTATGTAGTGTCCTTCTTTGTCTCTTTTCACAAACTTTATTTCAAAGTCTATTTTATCTGATATGAGCGTTGCTACTTCTGCTTTCTTTTGGTCTCCATTTGTGTAAAATATCTTTTTCCAGCCCTTCATTTTCAGTCTGTATGTGTCCCGTTTTGAGGTGGTTCTCTTGTAGATAACATATACAGGGGTCTTGTTTTTGTATCCATTCAGCCAGTCTTTATCTTTTGGCTGGGGCATCAACCCATTTACATTTAAGGTAATTATCGGTAAGTATGATCCCGTTGCCATTTACTTTGTTGTTCTGGGTTCGAGTTTTTAAACCTTTTTTGTATTTCCTGTCTAGAGAAGATCCTTCAGTACTTGTTGAAGAGCTGGTTTGGTGGTGCTGAATTCTCTCAACTTTTGCTTGTCTGTAAAGCTTTTGATTTCTCCTTCATATTTGAATAAGATCCTTGCTGGGTACAGTAATCTGGGTTGTAGGTTTTTCTCTTTCATCACTTTAAGTATGTCCTGCCATTCCTTTCTGGCCTGAAGAGTTTCTATTGAAAGATCAGCTGTTATCCTTATGGGAATCCCCTTGTGTTATTTGTTGCTTTTCCTTTGCTGCTTTTAATATTTGCTCTGTGTTTGATATTCGTTAATTTGATTAATATGTATCTTGAGGTATTTTGCCTTGGGTTTATCCTGTTTGGGACTCTCTAAGTTTCTTGGACTTGGGTGGCTATTTCCTTCTTCATTTTAGGGAAGTTGTCAACTATTATGTCCTCAAGTATTTTCTCATGGCCTTTCTTTTTGTCTTCTTCTTCTGAGACTCCTATGGTTTGAATTTTGGGATGTTTGACATTGTCTCAGAGGTCTCTGATGTTGTCCTCATTTTTTAAAATTCTTTTTTCTTTTTTCCTCTCTGCTTCATTTATTTCTACCATTCTATGTTCCACCTCACTTATCCTATCTTCTGCCTCAGTTATTCTACTCTTGGTTCTGTCCAGAGGGTTTTTTTTTTTTTTTTGATCTCAGTTATTGTATTATTTATTATTGATTGACTCTTTTTTATTTCTTCTAGATCCTTGTTAAACACTTCTTGCATCTTCTCAATCCTTGTCACCAGACTATTTATCTGTAACTCCATTTTGCTTTCAAGATTTTGGATCATTTTTACTATCATTATTTTGAATTCTTTTTCAGGTAAACTCCCTATCTCCTCCTCTTTTGTTTGGTTTGGTAGGCAGTTATCATGTTCCTTTACCTGATGAATATTTCTCTGCCTTTTCATCTTGTTTATATTGCTGTGTTTTGGTGGCCTTTCTGTATGCTGGTTCTTTGTGGTTCCTATTTATTGTGGAGGTTGCTCCCTGTGGGTGGGGTTGGACGAGTGGCTTGTCAAGGTTTCCTGGTTAGGGAAGCTTACGTTGACATTCTGGTGGGAGGAGCTGGATCTCTTCTCTGGAGTGCAGTGAAGTGTCCAGTAGTGGGTTTTGAGGTGTCCATGGGTTTGATGTGACTTTTGGCTGCCTGTACTTTAATGCTCAGGTTTATGTTCCGGCATTGTTGGAGAATTAGCTCGATATGTCTTGCTCTGAAACTTGTTGGTTCTTAAGTGGAGCTTGGTTTCAGTGTAGCTATGGAGCCTTTTGGATGAGCTCTCATCAATTAATGTTACCTGGAGTCAGGAGTATTCTGGAGTTCTCAAGTTTGGGATTTAAGCCTCTTGCCTCTGGATTTCAGTCTTATTTTTACAGTAGCCTTAAGACTTCTCCATCCATACAGCACCTATGATAAAACATCTAGGTTAATGGCAAAAAGATTCTCTACAGTGCGGGACACCCAGAAAGGTTCACAGAGTTACATGGGGAAGAGAAGAGGGAGGAGGGAGATCAAGGTCACCAGGAGGAGAAGACAGGGAATCAAGCAGGGAGAGAGCAATCTAGCCAATAATCAATTCTTTATATGCTCTCCACCATCTGGAACACTCAGAGAGGTTCACGGAGCTACATAGAGAAGAAAAGAGGGAGGAAGGAAATAGAGGTGACCAGGAGGAGAAGAGGGGGAGTCAAAAGGAGAGAAACAGATCTAGCCAGTAATCAGTTCCCTAAGTGTTCTCCACAGCCCAGAACACCCAAAGAGATTCACAGAGTTGTGTAGAGAAGAGAAGGGGGATGGAGGAGATAGAGGTGACCTGGGAGAGAAAAAGGAGAGTCAACAGGGGGAGAGAGCAATCAAGCTAGTAATCACACTCCTACGTAAAAATGGATACTAAAGATTGGATTCTTAAAGGTGCAAAATTGATAACAAAAAACAAAAAGCAAAGATTAAAAATCTAGATTAGAGGTTAGACTCTCAAAAATACTATATTAAAAATACAAAACAAAATCAATCACAAAATTATAAAAAATATATATGTGAAATTTGCTTTAAAAATAGGGTCTTTTTTTGCAAGGTAATAGTAGGTTATAAAAATGAAAATTAAAGGAGTAATAAGGAATTTAAAAATTAAAAAATGATAATAGTAAAATATATCTTAGAATTTCTCTGGAGCTGTTGAGGGCAGTGTGGTGCCAGTTTAGTTTCAGATAGTTCCTTGTTCCAGCTTATACTTCTTCTCAAGGTCTATAGGCCCCTTCTAGTATAGTCAGTGCTAACTGCAGGGTTTTAATCTGTTGCACCTGTCACTTCCAGAGCAGTTCCCTCTTCTTTGTTTATTTTGACTTCCTCTGTTTCCAAGTCTCTTCAGTGTCTAATTTCCGCCCTGACACAAGGGGGCGAAGGTGGTCACTTATTTAGGCTAACTTGTTTAGTTGTACTGTGGGGAGGGAGAAACACTGCAAACAAATATCACTGGCATGTGTGGGGAGTTCTCGCAGTGTCTCGGCCACACTGGGTTTGCCCCACACTCTCAGTATGTGTGCTTTCCCAGTCTACACTGCCCAGGCTTCAGACTGTTCTGCAGCGGAACTGTCTAAAGTGGGCCCTGGGTTGGGTGTACTTCCCAGTCCTAAGCCACTCAGGTTCAGGTTCTCAGGTACCCCACAAAGGCACAGACTCGGTTGGGCCTGCTTTTTGTGCCCTTCCAAGGTCCAAGCAGCTCAGGCGACCAGGTGCTTGGCGAGCACACTCCCAATTTGGTGGTGCATCTTATCACCTCCCCAGTCCCAGGCACTTGGTTTCCTGGGTGCACCACAAGAGCACTGTCTCAGGTATGCCGTGTGTCTCCTTTGGAGGGCTGATCTCTGATTGCCACCATCCTGGTGGATGTCAACTGTCCAGGATCCCAGGAAGACTGGTTAGTAACTGGGAGCCTACTCACAGTTTGGTGGAGGATGCCATCTCTGGGGCCAAGATTGCCTCTCACCTTCTGGCTCTGGCTGCAGCCTGCCTGCCTCTCTGCCTCCAGTGGGGGAAGGGGCTCATCTGCATTCGGCTAGCTCTCCTCTGGTGTTCGCTCAATCCTTTGTTCTGTGAGCAGGCCAGGCTGTTGTGGGAAAGTTCTCTCTCTCTTTTTTTTCTTTTTTCCTCTGGCTATCGCAGTTTGGGTTGCTATCTCACCTTAGCTCCCTCAGATTGTTCTCAGGGCATTCAGGCCTGGTCCCCACCCTAAGTATGCAGCCTAGACCTCCCTGTTCAGCCCCCATTCAGCTCACTGCTGGCAGACTCCAGCGTCTGGGCTACCTCTCCGCTGAGAGTTTCGGCTAGGCGTGTAATCTGTGGGTTTGTTTGTTTGTTTGTTTTTTCCTCCCGGTTATGTTGCCCTTGGAGATTCCAAAACTCTCCACAAACCTGCCGGTGAGAGGGTTTCCTGGTGTTTGGAAACTTCTCCTCTTTCATGACTCCCTCCCCAGACCAGGTCTCTGTCCCTAACTCTTTTGTCTCTCTTTTTATCTTTCATATTTTGTCCTTCCTCCTTTTGAAGAGAATGGGTTGCCTTTCTGGGTGCTTGGTATTCTCTGCCAGGGTTCAGAAGTTGTATTGTGGAATTTGCTCAGCACTCAAATGTTCTTTCCATGAATTTGTGGGGGAGAAAGTGGTCTCCCCGTCCTATTCCTCTGCCATCTTAGGTCCGCCCCCTGATTTGCATTTTTTAAATTTTTTAAATTAAATTTAATTTAATTTAATTTAATTTTTTTCCCCATGCCTTAAGGTAATTTATTTTTTTAATTTTATTTTATTTTTAAACTTTACATAATTGTATTAGTTTTGCCAAATATCAAAATGAATCCATCACAGGTATACATGTGCTCCCCATCCTGAACCCTCCTCCCTCCTCCCTCCCCATACCATCCCTCTGGGTCGTCCCAGTGCACTAGCCCCAAGCATCCAGTATCGTGCATTGAACCTGGACTGGCATCTCGTTTCATACATGATATTTTACATGTTTCAATGCCATTGTCCCAAATCTTCCCATCCTCTCCCTCTCCCACAGAGTCCATAAGACTGTTCCATACATCAGGGTCACTTTTGCTTTCTCATACAAAGGGTTATTGTTATCATCTTTCTAAATTCCATATATCTGCGTTAGTATACTGTATTGGTGTTTTTCCTTCTGGCTTGCTTCACTCTGTATAATAGGCTCCAGTTTCATCCACCTCATTAGAACTGATTCAAATGTATTCTTTTTAATGGCTGAGTAATACTCCATTGTGTATATGTACCACAGCTTTCTTATCCATTCATCTGCTGATGGACATCTAGGTTGCTTCCATGTCCTGGCTATTATAAACAGTGCTGCGATGAACATTGGGGTACACGTGTCTCTTTCCCTTCTGGTTTCCTCAGTGTGTATGCCCAGCAGTGGGATTGCTGGATCATAAGGCAGTTCTATTTCCAGTTTTTAAAGGAATCTCCACACTGTTCTCCATAGTGGCTGTACTAGTTTGCATTCCCACCAACAGTGTAAGAGGGTTCCCTTTTCTCCACACCCTCTCCAGCATTTATTATTTGTAGACTTTTGGATCCCAGCCATTCTGACTGGTGTGAAATGGTACCTCGTAGTGGTCTTGATTTGCATTTCTCTGATAATGAGTGATGTTGAGCATCTTTTCATGTGTTTGTTAGCCATCTGTATGTCTTCTTTGGAGAAATGTCTATTTAGTTCTTTGGCCCATTTTTTGATTGGGTCATTTATTTTTCTGGAGTTGAGCTGGAGGAGTTGCTTGTATGTTTTTGAGATTAGTTGTTTGTCAGTTGCTTCATTTGCTATTATTTTCTCCCATTCTGAAGGCTGTCTTTTCACCTTGCTGATAGTTTCCTTTGATGTGCAGAAGCTTTTAAGAACTCTCCAGAAAGCAGGAATAGAAGGAACATACCTCAACATAATAAAAGCTATATATGACAAACCCACAGCAAACATTATCCTCAATGGTGAAAAACTGAAAGCATTTCCCCTAAAGTCAGGAACAAGACAAGGGTGCCCACTTTCACCATTACTATTCAACATAGTTTTGGAAGTTTTGGCCACAGCAGTCAGAGCAGAAAAAGAAATAAAAGGAATCCAAATTGGAAAAGAAGAAGTAAAAGTCTCACTATTTGCAGATGACATGATCCTCTACATAGAAAACCCTAAAGACTCCACCAGAAAATTACTAGAACTAATCAATGACTATAGTAAAGTTGCAGGATATAAAATCAACACACAGAAATCCCTTGCATTCCTATACACTAATAATGAGAAAACAGAAAGAGAAATTAAGGAAACAATTCCATTCACCATTGCAACAAAAAGAATAAAATACTTAGGAATATATCTCTGTAAAGAAACTAAAGACCTATATATAGAAAACTATAAAACACTGGTGAAAGAAATCAAAGAGGACACTAATAGATGGAGAAATATACCATGTTCATGGATTGGAAGAATCAATATAGTGAAAATGAGTATACTACCCAAAGCAATCTATAGATTCAATGCAATCCCTATCAAGCTACCAACAGTATTCTTCACAGAGCTAGAACAAATAATTTCACAATTTGTATGGAAATACAAAAAACCTCGAATAGCCAAAGCGATCTTGAGAAAGAAGAATAGAACTGGAGGAATCAACCTACCTGACTTCAGGCTCTACTACAAAGCCACAGTTATCAAGACAGTATGGTACTGGCACAAAGACAGAAATATAGATCAATGGAACAAAATAGAAAGCCCAGAGATAAATCCACACACGTATGGACACCTTATCTTTGACAAAGGAGGCAAGAATATACAATGGAGAAAAGACAATCTCTTTAACAAGTGGTGCTGGGAAAACTGGTCAACCACTTGTAAAAGAATGAAACTAGAACACTTTCTAACACCATACACAAAAATAAACTCAAAATGGATTAAAGATCTAAACATAAGACCAGAAACTATAAAACTCCTAGAGAAGAACATAGGCAAAACACTCTCTGACATACATCACAGCAGGATCCTCTATGACCCACCTCCCAGAATATCGGAAATAAAAGCAAAAATAAACAAATGGGACCTAATTTAATTTTATTTTTTAACTTTACAATATTGTATTGGTTTTACCATATATCAACATGAATCCGCCACAGGTATACACGTGCTCCCCATCCTGAACCCTCCTCCCTCCTCCCTCCCCGTACCATCCCTCTGGATTTGCATTTTTAAATAATGAGCAATGATTAGCATCTTTTCATGTGTTTGTTAGCCATCTGTATGTGTTCTTTAGATAAATGTCTGTTTAGGTCTTTTTACTGCTTGTTGATTGGGTTTTTTTTTTTTTTTTCTTTCTGGCATTCAATTGTATGAGCTGCTTGTGTATTTTGGAATTTAATCCTTTGTCAGTTGTTTCATTTGCTATTATTTTCTCCCATTCTGAGGGCTTTTTACCTTTTTTATAAAAGGTAAAAGGGCTTTTTACCTTTTACCTTCCTTGCTGTGAAAAAGCTTTTAAGTTTAATCAGGTCCCACTTGTTTACTTTTGTTTTTATTTCCATTACTCTAGGCGGTGGGTCATAAAGGATTTTGCTTTGATTTATCTCATCGAGTGTTCTGCCTATGTTTTCCTCTAAGAGTTTTATAGTTTCTCATCTTACATTTAGGTCTTTAATGCATTTTGAGCTTATCTTTGTGTATGATATTAGGAAATGTTCCAATTTCATTCTTTTACATGTAGCTGTCCAGTTTTCCCAGCACCATTTATTGAAGAATCTGTCTTTGCCCCATTGTATATTGTTGCCTCCTTTGTCAACAATAAGGCACCCATAGGCACATGGGTTTATTTCTGGGCTTTCTATCTTGTTCCATTGATCTATATTTCTGTTTTTGTGCCAGTGCTATACACTCTTGATGTCTGTGGCTTTGTAGTATAATCTGAATCAGGAAGGTTGATTCTTCCAGCTTCATTCTTCTTTCTCAAGATTGATTTGACTATTCAAGATCTTTTGTGTTTCCATATGAATTGTGAAATATTTTTTCTAATTCTGTGAAAAATGCCATTGGTAATTTTCAGGGATCACATTGAATCTGTAGATTGCCTTTGGTAGCAGAGTCATTTTCAAAATATTGATTCTTCCTACCAAGGAACACTGAATATCTCTCCATCTGTTTACGTCATCTGTGATTTCTTTCATTAGTGTCTTATGATTTTATCTGTACAGTTCTTTTGTCTCCTTAGGTAAGTTTATTCCTAGATATTTAATTCTTTTTGTTGTAATGGTGAATGGGATTCATTCCTTAATTTCTCTTTGTCATTTTTCATTGTTAATATATAGAAATGCAGTTGATTTCTGTGTATTGGTTTTCTATCCTACAACTCTGCTAAATTCACTGATTAGCTCTAATAATTTTCTGATAGCATCTTTAGAGTTTTCTATGTATAATACCATGTCATCTGAAAATAGTGAGAGCTTTACTTCTTCTTTTCTGATATGGATTCTTTTTATTTATTTATTTCTTCTCTGATTGGTGTAGCTAGGACTTTCAGAACTATATTGATTAACAGTGATGAAAGTGGACACCCTTGTCTTGTTCCTGATCTTAGGGGGCACGCTTTCAATTTTTTCACCATTGAGAATAATGTTTTCTGTGGGCTTCTCATACATGGCCTTTAGTATGTTGAGGTAGGTTCCTTCTATGCCCATTTTTGAAGTTTTACTCATAAATAGGTGCTGAATTTTGTCAAAGGCTTTTTCTGCATCTATTGAGATGATCATATGATTTTTATCTTTCAATTTGTTAATATGGTGTATCACATTGTTTGATTTATATATATTGAAGAATCTTTGCATTCCTGGTATAAACTCAACTTGATCATGGTGTATGAGCTTTTTGATGTGTTGCTGAGTTCTATTTGCTAACATTTTTTGAGGATTTTTTCATCTAGGTTCATCAGTGATATTAGCCTGTAGTTTTCTTTTTTCTGTTGTCTTTGTCTGGTTTTGGTTTCAGGGTGATGGTGATATCATAGAATGTGTTTGGAAGTGTTCCTTGTTCAATGACCTTAAGGCATTCTTCTGCTTTTAGATGCTTCTCTTTGATAACTGACTTTTTCTGTTTGTATTTCTTGACCTTAGGCATAGACTTAGGGATCTGCTACTGTTATTCTCTAAATGTTCTTTCTTTTTGTGTCTTGCATCTCTATCACTTTATGTGTGTTTCTGTCTCTAAGAGAGATCTCCCCTCTCTGCTGAGACTCCCACATATCCTCAGGTGGTACCAAGCTATAAACATTTATACATTTCTTATAAATACTTACAAAATACTAAGGTTATTTTTCCAAAAGTCAAATTTTTAAAAATGCAAGATTTGCATTCAGTTAGTAGATAGAGGCTGTATACTAAAGTACTATCCATGCTATCTTGCTTTTAATTTCAGCATTTGGGGCCTCTTACCTCTTGCTTTCACCCCTTGTCCCAGTATGTTATCCCAGGTTAACCTTTATCTTGTCAAGTACAAATTGACACTGGCAATGGGCACTTGCCCTCAACTTCTATAAGGATTAACTGATGTGCTGATGAAGCTCCTGACATTCAATACCCCTGAAAGGAGTTCAGCATGGAGAACAGAAATTGAGGCAGGAAACAGAAGGCCCCCCACCCCCCAGTAAAGCAATTGGAGATTCATTCCTTATGGACCAAAACTCTGAATAGCAGGATAATTATGAGAGGAGGCTAGGCCCTGCTCAGACCACATATTTCTTGTTCTTGACATCAGGAGACCTCCTTGACCACACATACACAGAAAGGCTCTTTGGAAGCCAAAGGGGAATTATGTCAAGGGATGTTCTACCCAGATGCCTTTTCAGTAAAATCCACCCTGGCTAAGAGATGCATGCACACAGATGAGAGGTCCTGATGTGAAATGAAAATTTCTCCTGCCATATTAATAAATAAGAAATGTCATAGCCATCAGCGATTTCTGGTCTCCAAATGTGAATTAGGGCTCCCAAAATTGTGATCCAGCAAATGCTGCCACCACTACCACCTCATGGTGATTGCTGAGGAGCTGGGGTGATGCAAGAAGCAGGGTGAACAAGGAAACAGGTTTGGCCCCAGATAGCTGAGGTGCATATGACAAGAATGAATTTAGTGAGCCCAGACTTGTATCTTCCTATACATAGAATGCTACATTCCTTAACTTGATACTCGATCTTTGATGTTCAGACTGCCTGCCCCCTCTGTTACAAACTAACTTGACTCCCTCTCCTTCCTCTTTGGAGCAGTTTTCTGGGCTCAGAGTCCTAAACATTCCCAACAAATAAAATAACTCTCTAATTTCAGGTTGTGACTATATTTTTTAGTTAACACTGAGATATACCAAATATGGACTGTGACTCAGGCAAATCAAAATGATTGGCCAAATGAAACAAAGAAGATATGCTCCATAGAAGTAATTGAAACTGCTGCAAGGGCACAACTCAGTGACTTTCTCTCACTGAATTCACCCATGTACTTATCCACATGTACTGTACTTTTTTTCCTCTTATTAAGTACTTTACTATCTTCACTACTTTCTATTATAGTGGAAATTCTTTTCTGCAAAGCCAAAGGGCCAGGGCCTTTGTCACTGACCCCTGGTCTAGTGGCTAGGATGTGGTGCTTTCATGGCTGCAACCCAGCCCAATCTCTGGCTGGCAACCCAAGCACCTCTCCAAGCCATTGCAGGCTGAGGCCACAGGAGATCAAATGAGGTACTCTGTGCTCCAGTAAACTGTCAGGATGGGTCTTTCAGCTCAGTTCAGTTGCTCAGTCATGTCCGACTCTTTGCGACCTCATGAATCACAGCATGCCAGGCCTTCCTGTCCATCACCAACTCCCGGAGTTCACTCAGACTCACGTCCATCGAGTCGGTGATGCCATCCAGCCATCTCATCCTCTATTGTCCCCTTTTCCTCCTGCCCCCAATCCCTCCCAGCATCAGAGTCTTTTCCAAAGAGTTTACCCTTTGCATGAGGTGGCCAAAGTACTGGAGTTTCAGCTTTAGCATCATTCCTTCCAAAGAAATTCCAGGGCTGATCTCCTTCAGAATGGATGGGTCTTTAGCTAGTTAGATATTTTCAGGAGCTGAGTTTATGAGCCAGGTTATTGTATCTCCTCATATCTAGAAAAGCACTAAAATTCTTCATGGTGACACTGTTCCTTGGGATTAATAAAGTTTCATGAGACTAGTAGAAACCTTCTGGAAAAATATGTGCTTGTTTGCATGTATTCCCTTTTCACCAAAATCACACATGTACTGACCTTTCCGCCTACCTCTTTGGAGAAGTTTGTCAGAGCTATCTGAGGTACTATCTCCCAGGCTGAAGTCCTCATTTTGCCTCAAATAAAACTTAACTCGCAATTCTCACATTATATGTTTTTTTAATGTTGGCAATATCTTGGTTTAAGCTGCTCCCCCCGCTACTAACACCATCCTCTTTTCATTTCATTGCACCTATGCGAGTATTTGGAGGATTAATTTGAAGTCCTGTGTTCTCCAGAAAGCATTCCAGGATACTGAAAAACATGATTGCAGTTAGCATGGAATCTTAGAATGTCTTTTAACTGGTCATTTAGAATTCAGAGATAGATATCTTTTCAATTCTATCTTAACTTTTATCAAGAGCAGATACACTTCTCTGGTGGTAGTCACATAGTTTTAGCACAACACTTAGATATACATTCTAGTGAACTGTTTTTCCAAATCTAAGCAAATACCTGTTTGACAACAGGTAAAATTACTTGAATCTGGAATGAATGATGTCAGCCCACAAGGTAGACTTTAGCTGGTGAAACAAAAATCAACAAAGCCAAAAGCTGGTTCTTTGAAAGGATAAATAAAATTGACAAACCATTAGCCAGACTCATCAAGAAACAAAAGGAGAAAGTCAGATCAATAAAATTAGAAATGAAAAAAAAAAATTAGAAATGAAAATGGAGAGATCACAACAGACAACACAGAAATACAAAGGATCATAAGAGACTACTATCAGCAATTATATGCCAATAAAATGGACAACATGGAAGAAATGGACAAATTCTTAGAAAAGTACAACTTTCCAAAACTGAACCAGGAAGAAATAGAAAATCTCAACAGACCCATCACAAGCATGGAAATTTAAACTGTAATCAGAAATCTTCCAGCAAACAAAAGCCCAGGTCCAGACAGCTTCACAGCTGAATTCTAAGAAAAATTTAGAGAAGAGCTAACACCTATCCTACTCAAACTTTTTCAGAAAGTTGCAGAGGAAGGTAAACTTCCAAACTCATTCTATGCGGCCACCATCATCCTAATACCAAAACCTGACAAAGATACCACAAAAAAAGAAAACTACAGGCCAATATCACTGATGAACATAGATGCAAAAATCCTTAACAAAAGTCTAGCAATCAGAATCCAACAACACATTAATAAGGTCATACACCATGACCAAGTGGGCTTTATCCCAGGGATGCAAGGATTCTTCAGTATCCACAAATCAATCAATGTAATACACCACATCAACAAATTGAAAAATAAAAGACATATGATGATCTCAATAGATGCAGAGAAAGCCTTTGACAAAATTCAACATCCATTTATGATAAAAACTCTCCAGAAAGCAGGAATAGAAGGAACATACCTCAACATAATAAAAGCTATATATGACAAACTCACAGCAAACATTATCCTCAAGGGTGAAAAATTGAAAGCATTTCCCCTAAAGTCAGGAACAAAACAAGGGTGCCCACTTTCACCACTACTATTCAACATAGTTTTGGAAGTTTTGGCCACAGCAATCAGAGCAGAAAAAGAAATAAAAGGAATCCAAATTGGAAAAGAAGAAGTAAAACTCTCACTGTTTGCAGATGACATGATCCTCTACATAGAAAATCCTAAAGGCTCCACCAGAAAATTACCAGAGCTAATCAATGAATATAATAAAGTTGCAGGATATAAAATCAACACACAGAAATCCCTTGTATTCCTATACACTAATATGAGAAAATAGAAAGAGAAATTAAGGAAACAATTCCATTCACCATTGCAACAAAAAGAATAAAATACTTAGGAATATATCTACCTAAAGAAACTAAAGATATATATATATATATATATATATATATATATATATATATATATATATAACTATAAAACACTGGTGAAAGAAATCAAAGAGGACACTAATAGATAGAGAAATATACCATGTTCATGGATCGGAAGAATCAATATAGTGAAAATGAATATACTACCCAAAGGAATCTATAGATTCAATGCAATCCTTATCAAGCTACCAACGGTATTCTTCACAGAGCTAGAACAAATAATTTCGCAATTTGTATGGAAACACGAAAAACCTAGAATAACCAAAGTAATCTTGAGAAAGAAGAATGGAACTGGAGGAATCAACCTGCCTGACTTCAGGCTCTACTACAAAGCCACAGTCATTAAGACAGTATGGTACTGGCACAAAGACAGAAATATCAATCAATGGAGCAAAGTAGAAAGCCCAGAGATAAATCCACGCACCTATGGACACCTTATCTTTGACGAAGGAGGCAAGAATATACAATGGAGAAAAGACAATCTCTTTAACAAGTGGTGCTGGGAAAACTGGTCAACCACTTGTAAAAGAATGAAACTGGAACACTTTCTAACAGCATACACAAAAATAAACTCAAAATGGATTAAAGATCTAAACATAAGATCAGAAACTATAAAACTCTTAGAGGAGAACATAGGCAAAACACTCTCTGACATAAATCACAGCAGGATCCTCTATGACCCACCTCCCAGAGTAATGGAAATAAAAGCAAAAATAAACAAATGGGATCTAATTAAAATTAAAGGTTCTGTACAACAAAAGAAACTATAAGCAAGGTGAAAAGACAACCTTCAGAATGGGAGAAAATAATAGCAAATGAAGCAACTGACAAACAACTAATCTCAAAAATATACAAACAACTCCTGCAGCTCAATTCCAAAAAAATAAACGACTCAATCAAAAAATGGGCCAAAGAACTAAATAGACATTTCTCCAAAGAAGACATACAGATGGCTAACAAACACACGAAAAGATGCTCAACATCACTCATTATCAGAGAAATGCAAATCTAAACCACAATGAGGTACCATTTCATGCCAGTCAGAACGGCTGTGATCCAAAAGTCTACAGTACTTTGGCCACATCATGCAAAGAGTTGACTTATTGGAAAAGACTCTGACGCTGGGAGGGATTGGGGGCAGGAGGAGAAGGGGACGACAGAGGTTGAGATGGCTGGATGGCATCGCTGACTCGATGGATGTGAGTCTGAGTGAACTCTGGGAGTTGGTGATGGACAGGGAGGCCTGGCATGCTGCTATTCATGGGGTCACAAAGAGTTGGACACGACTTAGCAACTGAACTGAACTGCAAATTCTACAAGCAATAAATGCTGGAGAGGATGTGGAGAAAAGGGAACCCTCTTACACGGTTGGTGGGAATGAAAACTAGTACAGCCACTATGGAGAACAGTGTGGAGATTCCTTAAAAAACTGGAAATAGAACTGCCATACGACCCAGCAATCCCACTGTTGGGCATACACACTGAGGAAACCAGAATTGAAAGAGACACGTGTACCCAATGTTCATTGCCGCACTGTTTATAATAGCCAGGATATGGAAGAAATCTAGATGTCCATCAGCAGATGAATGGATAAGAAAGCTGTGGTACATATACACAGTGGAGTATTACTCAGCCATTAAAAAGGATACATTTGAATCAGTTCTAATGAGGTGGATGAAACTGGAGCCTATTATACAGAGTGAAGCAAGCCAGAAGGAAAAACACCAATACAGTATACTAACACATAAATATGGAATTTAGAAAGATGGTAATGATAACCCTGTATGCAAGACAGCAAAACAGACACAAATGTATAGAGCAGTCTTTTGGACTCTGTGGGAGGTGGAGGCGGGGGATGAATTGGGAGAATGGCATTGAAACATGTATAATATCATATAAGAAACGAATCACCAGTCCAGGTTTGATGCATGATACATGATGCTTGGGGCTGGTGCACTGGGATGACCCAGAGGGATGGTATGGGGAGTGAGGTGGGAGGGGGGTTCAGGATTGGGAACACGTGTACACCCGTGGTGGATTCATGTTGATGTATGGCAAATCCAATATTGTAAAGTAATTAGCCTCTAATTAAAATAAATAAATTTAAAAAAAATCCCCACTAAAAAAAAAATTGAATCAATGGTCAATTAAATAATCAATTGCCTTATCAGGTAATCATCTCATGTTTATCAGAATATTAGCAAATCTGTTACAGTAGGCAGGTAGCTAGATATGAGCAGAGAAAGGGCGTCAGGGGACAGGTAGCAAGAAACCATGCATCTTGTAAACAACAGGGATCCATGGGCAGACAGAAGTAGGAACCTCCATATTGACAAGAAACCATACATTTTGGGTGATAAGTGTCCTAGAAGAAAGTCAGGAATCTCCTGTGTCAGAATGTAATCTGTTGTTCATTATACTCTCATTACAATAAAATTAGCCTTGCAGATAAGAAGTACCTACCAATTGTGCACCAACACAGGGAAGCCTGGTGGGCTACAGTCCATGGGGCACAAAGAGCTGGAAACAACTCAGTGACTGAGCATATACACAGGCTCACACAATCAGCCTACCAAAGAAACCCAGGGCAGCTACTCTCTGTCTGCCTGTTCTCCCTCTGAGAGCATATTTTTGCTTAAATAAATCCTCACTTTACTTTCTTGACTTCACTGTCTGGTCTCTAAGTTATTTCTGTGACAGGGCAAGAACCTAAAATTCACTGGAACAGATTGAGCTATGGTATTGAGTACTATGTGCCAAGTACTGAACTGGGAAATGTCACATACCCTTTTCATATAACTTTCACAACAGCCCTGAGAATAATTTCCCACTTACAGGATGAGATAATCCTTAAGACTTCCATACAAAATCATTGTTACATGCCAGAGCACTTCCCATGGAGGAGGGTCTCACCAAGGATCAATCTTTGATTAGAAATATCCAAAGCAGGGCAGAGTTGAATTTTCTGTATAGTGCCAGAGCTTTGTGCCCTTTTCTACCAAAAGGTCTACAGACTTAGTCAGTGCCTTATTATAAATTAGGACAAAGATAGGTAGGGAATCTTAGGGTAATCTCTTTAATGTGAAATCAGTAAAAGGGCTTGGGTTTTTAACAAAAGTGTTTTATAGTCAATTAGCTACCTATACCTTTATATATAAGAATATATACTATATATATCTATATGCGTGTTAGTCACTCAGTCATGTCTGACTCTGCAACCCCATGGACTGTAGTTCACCAGGATCCTCTGTCCATGGAATTCTCCAGGTAAGAATACTGAAGTGGATTACCATTCCCTTCTCCAGGGGATCTTCCCAACCCAGGGATCGAACCCAGGTCTCCTGCATTACAGGCAGATTCTTTACTCTCTGAGCCACCAGAGAAGAAACCAGCGAGGTCATATACATCTATATTTACATCTATATACATATTTACAGCTATATCTATATAGAGATGAGGATCCTTAAATATGAGGTTCATGTCCTTTGACTCTATATTTTCACTTCTAGGATTCTATCATAAGGAAGTAATCTGACAAAGATGTATGTACCAGAATATTCATTGCTGCAGAGGTTATATTTTTGCCAATTCAGCAGACTGGGGACTGGAGATAGAAATTCAGTTATAAAAAATAAAGTTATTTTTCCTACTTACACACATTTATGGATTTACTGAAATTCATGCTTGAATAAGTACTTGATAGATTTATAAATTGATATATAGATATCTATATCTAGATATCTATAGAGATGAATGTTTATAATGGGCCACGTTAAATGTTCCAGGGAATGTCTAAATAAGTATGATATAGCTATAAGAGATGCTATTTAACCATTAAAAGTCATGACTTTAAAGAATATTTAGTAAGATGGGAAAATGTCACTTTTTTGGTGTTAAGTGAATAAAAGAAGACAAAACACAGTTATGAAGCTTATAATCCCAATTAAGAAAATCAACCATTGCACACACACAGGAAAAAGGTAAAAAATGTCTTTAAAAAGTTAGCTGTGTTTACTTCTTGATTCTAAAATTGTGGATTTTTTTCCTCTGCATATATTTAATTCTCCACACTTTTAAAGTTTTCTATTCTGAACATGTTTTACTTTTATAATAACAAAGAAAAAGTGTTTTGCAAAAAAGAAGGTTTGTATGTGTATGTTTCCTTGGGAGTGGGGATAGAAGAACACCAATGGGAGATAAGGAAAATAAATGGTACTTTCAGCTAGGGGGACAAGGAGCTAGAAGAGAAGGAATGCAGTCAAGGTTAGGATAGCCTATTGAAAGATGGGTTTCGCTATTTAGAAGAATTGTTCTCCTTTGTTGGTGTTCAGAAGGAAATTAGAACCTGAAGTGTCTGTATTGGAAGCAAAAGTTCTGTGTTGATATGTTCTATAATGGTGGGAGTTGGAGGAGAGGGGTCATGTGCAAAGCAGTAGCAGTGGGAAGTAAAGTGAAGGAGTCTCAATTCAACCTTAGAGCAGGAATTTGGTTTTAGTCCTTCCACTCCCACTCCCAATCCCATGGCCCTGCAATAGACCTGACACAGAATAAACTGCTCAGTGTTTCAGTGTTTTTTGACTGGACTTCTGAGTGGCAGAGATCGAGGCCCTTCTACCTAAAGATTTCCATCTAGGCTTTTCTTTTACATCACTGACTTCTTTTGTTTTAAGGGAGCCTGCATCTTTATAAAGGCAAATTCAGTGGCTATCATAATTTATTTTTCAGCTTATTTTTTATTATATAAATATTATATATTTATTATAGACAAATGAAAAAATACAGGTAAGCAAATCCACAGAAGATGTAAAATAAAACTATCTAAATTTCCACCACCGCCACAACCACATAAAGATAACTGTGTAAACATTTCAGTGTACATCCTTCCAGACATTTTTCTCTGTGTATATTTACCCTTATAATTCAATTATGTGTTTTGTAACCATGTCTTTCCACTTAACAATTTAACACAAACCACTTTTCAGGTTATTTTTATTTTGGGATCTTTAAAAAAATTTTTTTTAGCTACTCACATAATATTTTAATGTATTGTTCTTTCAAAAATTTAAGTATATAAAATTTACAGGTAAGATTAATATCTTATTTAATCAGCAGTCCCATCTTATCTTAGTCTTGGTCCCCTCCCCCACCCCTCAGAAATAACCACTATTATCATAGTATGTATATCTTCTTACAGGTGGTTCTCTAAAGATTTATGTGTAAGACATTATTTTGGTGATATACATGGTGTTTATTATCAACATAAGTTGTGACATACTGTACATATTAGTCTGCAATTTACTTTTTTCACTCAAAATCATGACTTCAATATCTAAACACATCTCATTTCATTAAGCTGATGTGTGGTATCATGTAGTAGAGATGCACCATTGTTTATTCAACTATGTCACTTATTGATGTAAGTTTAAGTTGTTTTCAATCTTTCACTGTTACAAACAGCACTGAAATAAATATGCTTGGCAAGACTCCTTGTGCACATGTGTACAAATGTTCCTTTAGGATAGATATGAGGAGAGTAATTAGTATGTCATGGGATGCATAGCCCTCAGCTTCAATAATTAACACATGGCCAAACTTGTTTCATTTATACTCCACTTCCCCATATATATTAGATTATTTTAAAGTGAATTATATAATTTGGATGCCTATTTTAACATTTAGTGTATGTTGAAAAATCCCTTCCAAAATGACTGAACCAATTTAGATTCTCATTAGCAGTGCATGAGATTATTTTCAACAAGTTTGCCAAACTTGAAATTATCAAACTTTATTTTTTGGTGATTAGAAGTAGTATTTTATTATTGTTTTAATTTGCATTTCCCTGATTAGTAGTAAAATTGCCCAATTTCAAGTTATCATATGAAATATCTTTTCATATATTTGTTGGTGTATTTAATGTTGTCCTAGAGGACTCTTGAACTATCATCATTTCTTACATTTTTTTCTTTTTTAAAAATTACTTATTTTTAATTGATTGATGATTGCTTTATAATATTGATTTGATTTCTGTTATACATCAGCATGAATTAACCATCTGTGTACACTCTTTTTTAAAATTCTGTTCCACTGCAGTGATTTCTTCCATTTTGTCTTCCAGCTTGTTCTTCATTTATTTTTATTTTATTTTTTTAGCTATCATTCCTTTTAGGATATTTTTCATTTTAGTTATGGTATTCTGCAACTATCTTTGTTTGTTCCTTATGTCTTCTAGCCCTTTGTTCGGAGAAGGCAATGGCACCCCACTCCAGTACTCTTGCCTGGAGAATTCCATGGATGGAGGAGTCCATTGGGCTGCCATCTACGGGGTCACACAGAGTTGGACACAACTGACACGACTTAGCAGCAGCAGCAGCAGCCCTTTGTTAAACATTTCTCATATCTTCTCAGTCTGTGTATCCATCTTTTTCCAAGATCTTGAATCATCTTTATTATAATCACTCTGAATTCTTTTTCAGGTAGATTGCCTATCTCTACTTCACTTAGATATTCTTCTGGGGTATTATCTTATTCCTTCATCCATAACATATTCCTCTGCTGTCTCATTTTGTCTAACTTTCTGAGTTTTCAGTCCCAAGCTTCAGGATAATAGTTCCTCTTGCATCTGGTGTCTTCACTCCAGTGGATGAGACTGGTCTAAGAGGCTTGTGCAGGCCTCCTGGTTGGGAGGGACTGGTGCCTTCCCATTGGTGAGTGTAACTGGGTCTTTTCCCTCTGGTGGGAAGAGCCATGTCAAGTGGTGTTTAGAGAAAGCTGTGGGCTCAGGAAAACTTTAAGTAGCCTGTCTGATGATGAGTGGGGCTATATCCCTGCCCTGTTGATTGTTTGGCCTGAAGCACCCCAGCACTGGAGCTTAATGTCTAGTGTTAGTTGCTCAGTCATGCCTGACTCTTTGTGACCCCAGGGACTGTAGCCTGCCAGGTTTCTCTGTACATGAGATTCTTCAGGCAAGAATACTGGAGTGGGTTGCCATTTCCTTCTCCAGTGGATCTCCCTGACACAGGGATTGAATCAGGTCTCCTGCATTGCAAGCAGATTCTTTACTATATGAGCCACCAGGGAAGCCCTCAGCACTGGAACCTATAGGCTATTGGGTGGGACCAGGTCTAGGAATCAAAATGGCAGCCTCCAGGATAGCTCATGGCAGCAAGTACTCTCCAGTATCTCTGCCACCAGTGTCCTGGTCCCTTCAGTGAGCCACAGCTATCCCTACTCCCTAGGAAATCCTTCAAGTTCACCATGTAGGTCTGGCCAAGGATTTTACGAAGTCACTACTTTTCCCCTGGGTTTCAGTACACATGAGACATTGTGTGCACTCTCTGAGAGTGGAGTTTCTACTTGCCCAGTCCTGTTGAATTCCTGCTACCAAGCTTCACTGACCTTCAAAACCAAATGCTCTGGAAGCCCTTCCTCTTGATTTCAGACTCCCAGGTTGGGAAGCCTGATGTGGGGCTTAGAACTAATTCCTGTGGGAGAACTTCTGCAATAAGGTTCTTTTCCAGGTTGTGGGTCACCCACCCGGTGGGTATAAGATTTGACTGTTTCACAAATGAACCTCTCCTACCATCTCATTGTGGCTTCTTCTTTGTCTCTGAAAGAAGAATATCATTTTTGGTAGGTTCAAATATTTTTTGCTGAAGGTTGTTTTGCAGGTAGTTGTGATTTTGATGTTTTTGTGAGATAACGTGAGCTCAGGTTTTTCTACTCTACCATCTTGTCCTCAGACCTGGTGTCCCAAACTAGAACAGCACCATCCTGTTGATCATGGGTCTTCATGGGGTGCAGCCAAGACTGATCTTGATACCAAGGTCACAGTCTTGGAGAGGCATCCATCCTCAGGTCCAAGCCATAGCAGCCCCAGCAGATCTTCTATATATTCTATATATTTAACAAACACTTGTTTTTCCCTTTCTGTGAAATATCTATTCAAACCCTTTGTTGATATTTCCATTTGGATTTCTCTTTTTTTAAATCACATTTAAGGTTTATATATAAAACACCACTGAATAAATACTTAATGTGTTAGCATTTTGAATGTTAAGAGACAAGTGAACTTTTCTTAGCATCTGTTGATTCTTTTTTTCAACTATTTCAGCTACTTTTTGAGAGCCTGTTATCTTTCAGTCTCTAGAATATATAATGTTGAACAAAAGAGGACATGGGAGCCTGGTCTTCTGTAGTCCATGGAGTTGCAAAGAGTTGAACAGGACTTAGTGGCTGAACGGCAACAACAAAAGAGATAATTCCTGCCCCCATGAAAATTATGATTAGTTAAATGGGATAGATAAATATTAATTAAATGACCATACATGCACTCATGGTAAGTTGCTTCAGCTGTGTCCGACTTTTTGCAACCCCATGGATCATAGTCTGCCAGGCTCCTCTGTCGATGTGCTTGTGTGCTTAGTTACTCAGTCATGTCTGACTCTTTGAGATCCCATGGACTGTAGTTCACCAGGCTCCTCTGTCCATGGGGATTCTCCAGGCAAGAATACTGGAGTGGGTTGCCATTCCCTTCTCCAGGGGATCTTCACAACCCAGGGATCAAACCCAGGTCTCCTGCATTGCAGGCCGATTCTTTACCATCTGAGCCATGAGGGAAGCTCTGTCTATATATATATTGTTGCTGTTCCCTAAGTCATTGTCTGACTCTTTGCAACCCCATGGACTGCAGCATGCCAGACTTCCCTGTCCTTCACCATCTCCCAGAGTTTGCTCAAATTCATGTCCATTGAGTCAGTGATGCCATCCATCTGTCGTCCCCTTCTCCTCCTGCTTTCAATGTTTCCCAGCATCAGGGTCTTTTCCAATGAGTCAGCTCTTAGCATCAGTTGGCCAAAGTATTGGAGCTTCAGCTTCAGCATCTGTCCTTTCAATAAATATTTAGGGTTGATTTCCTTTAGGATTGACTGGTTTGATTTCTTTGCTTTCCAAGGGACTCTCAAAAGTCTTCTCCATCACAATTCAAAAGTATCAGTTCTTTGGCACTCAGCCTTCTTTATGGTCCAACTCTCATGTCCATACATGACTACTGGAAAAATCATATCTTGACTATATGGACCTTTATATAAATAGTTACAAATAATTATAAGTTCTATGAAAGAAAAGTACCTTGACTAAAAGGATTGAGGAATCCAAGCTGGTGGGCCACTGGATAGGCTGCAATAGAGAAATGATGAGTAGTAGTGCTCCCATTCAAGCAGCCAGGACCAATTGGAAAGGATCTCTCATCCCCTAAAGGCTATTCAGTCTGCTTGAAAAGTATTGCTTTTTGAAATATAGTTAACTATAAAAGCACTGCTGCTGCTGCTAAGTCGTGTCAATTATGTCTGACTCTGTGCGACCCCATGGACTGCAGCCCACCAGGCTCCTCTGTTCATGGGATTCTCCAGGCAAGAACACTGGAGTGGGTTGCCATTGCCTTCTCCGATAAAAGCCCTGGCTGAATAGATAATCTAGCACTTAATTATTAATCTTTGGTCAAAAATGAGGCAAAGACTATCCTCTGTATCCCCAGGACAAGTCCACTACCAAAATCCTTCTAGGAAAACCAGCAGAAATAGATGATAGGTAGATCAAGTATTTTCTGAAGAAACTAGGGAAACTATGAATTCCTACTTGTGGGAATCCAGTAGGACTGTGCACTCCATTATAGCATTATCAACATGAGCAAGACCAATAACAGTAGCAACATCAAAACTCAGAGCAATAGCAAGAATATCCAGATCCATGAAAACAAGTGCAACAATATAAACAAGAACAACATTAATCACATCAACAGGCAGTGTAAGGACAGAGAATAATAAGAACACCTCAGACTTTTTTGTACTTATTCTTTCAAGAAGACAGTAAGATCACGCTTAAGGATGCTTGCCTCTTCTGTATGCTCTGCAGTAAGAAACCACCTTCAGCCTCAAGAAACATGGAATGGAGGACTAAGTGTGGCCCCAGAGTGTGATCCATCAAACTCCAATGATCCATTTGAGGGACACCATCAACTCTGAGAAAAACCACAATCCTGAACAAGAAATACTCCTAACAGTTATATGAGCAAGTCCAAAAAGTTTGGAAAAGTAGTCCATTTTATCTGACCTATGTGCCCACATTTCCACCCTTTTGGTTTACTGAGAAACCCATCTAGGCTTGGGACCTAGGAAAGTCTTCCTAACACACAAAACAGTTTGTGTTATGGTAGGTGGCAGTGGACTAAATAGTTCTTATTTATGAAGTTTTATAACAAAATAGAATGATCTTTAGTTGAATTAACTCATGCCTTTAAAACCCAAAAGCTTAAGAAGCTGATGAATGTAAGACTTCAAATTCTCCAGGACTTATGGCTCTCTGGCTGATGAAAGTTATATGATATGGCTTGAAGTTAGTCTGTGATCAGGGCTTGGCTATAGTGAGCTTGGAGGTTAGGGATGCTCCAGGGGAATGTTTAAACCAGTAGCTACTTCAGGGAAATATTGGGGCCTCAACTGTCTCAGTTTGTCAGTGTACCTCTCAGAGCATGGTGCCCATAAGGGAAAACATTCAGTGGTCTGAGGAGTGTTAAGTAGAACAAGACTGCCACCTCCCTTGTTCTGGACACTGTATTTTTGTAAATACAGCCAAAGCAGCTTTAGTTTTTGGCCACCACATTTCACAATTGATGCACACTGAGCTCACTGTCCACTGAAATCTCAAAGCTGTATTACACATGCTGTTTCTAAACCACGTCTCCTCAGTGGCCCTTAGTGGATAGTGCCAGTAGCACATCAACACATTCATTTGTTTTTATCTCCTCTTTCTCTAGCCTCTGTGGAGACAATTCCCCTCAACCTCCTCCCTGTTGTCACAACACAACAGAAACTTCAGCCAAATTACACATAATTGAATAGGTTACGGTTTTCTATATACCAAATTCCATTTCTGCTGCATCTTCCTCATCACTAGACTTGGAACACAACCTGTTCTCTTGATTGAGACTTGGGACATGTTCAGTTTACTTTCATACCAGTAGTTTGTGTCCAAATTATTTTTTAGGCTCAATTCTTTCTGCAAAAGGCTAAGCTCATATGTTTCTTGCTGATTATATTTGGTTCATTTTCCAAACAGAATCAAATTTGGTCTAATCTGGCCTCTATATGAACAAGTAGAGGATGTGGAGTTGGAAGGAGGATGTGATCTTTGTGAGATATGGCACAGCTTCAGGATGACTGTCCAAAATTCAACTACTCCAGATTTAAAAATAATCAGCTCTTACATATCATTTCATTTAGTCATTATAAGAGTCCAGGAAGATACATGTTGCCACCTGTTTATTGATGAAAAAGCCAAGGTTTAGAGAGATTAAAAGTTGTGTTTAAGAGTTACATAACTAGTTATGAGCAGAGCTGAACACAGAAACTCTCTTAACTAAAAATGCAGGGATCTTCTACCTTTCCATTTGGCTTTATCTAAAAGCTGATGGTATCTCCAACCTATGCTACTCTTGCCATGACTATCCTGTATCTGACTATTTCTGGGGACCTCACAGATGGGGACAAAATATGCCAGTGACAAAATCGCTTGGTACCTTGACCAGACTTGAAGTAGAAAATACAGGAAACTGGATTCATTGCTTGGGTGATGCTGCTGATGAGGTGACCTGGTCATAGTGGTTAAAAGAGGAAGTGGCAGACTACTAAGAAGAACTTCCTTTTCCAGGGACTCATAATGTCATGAGGAAGGCATCAGTGGACAGTGGACACAAAAAATAAAATAAAATCAGTCTCTGCAGATTAGTTTTCTAGGGTTGCCGTAATAACACAGACTGGGTGACTGAAAAAAAAAAAGTTTTTTTCTTACAACTCAGAAAGCTAGAACTTTAAGATGTCAGCAGATTTGTTTTTTCCTGAGGCCTCTCTCTTGGCTTAGAGGTGGCTACCTTCTCACTGTCCTCACATGGTCTTTACTCCACATGTACACATTCCTGGTGTCTCTTTTAGTGTCTAAATTTCCTCTTCTTATAAGGACACCAGTCAGATTGTATTAGGGCCCATATTAATGACCAAATTTTAAGTTAATTGCCTCATTAAAAGCCTTATATGCAAATACAATTATCACATTCTGAGATGGTGTGAGTTCAACATATGAATTTTTGAAGGACACAACTCAGCCCTTGACATTATACTCTGTTTTTCAGAGCTTGGACTGAATCTAGTTCTCCTTTTAGTTTTCAATAAATAGAGAACAGCTACATAAAGTGACACATAAATAGGATATTCTTGAGAAGAAGGATGTGTGGTGAGAGGAGTCGAGATATTGATTGTCATTTAATATCTGTATCTATTACCCCAGGTTCCAAATATTTCACTCCAGGCCTAGAATTTCAAGGTTTCTTGGCAATCCCTCATTGTTCTCTTGCTGGCACAATCTTATTTTCCTTGCTGAACTCTTTTCCCTTTTTTGGCTAATATTTGATCCTTTGAGAAAGTTTGGGCTCTTGGCTTTCTGGAAATAAGTATACAAAATTAAAATTTGGTCTATATTTATAGACCTTTGATCCACAAATGGACATTCTATCTTTAGGCAGTGATAATCATAAATGTGGTAGACATAGATTTCAGATTTTCCAGCATAGTTTAAGATCTAAAACTCTGGTCTTATTGCTCTCATAATTACATGTTCATTTGTTAGACTGTTTGAATCTGCATTCAGAAAATATACTTCAAAGAGTTGCTAAATAAATTTTTGTATTCCCTTCAATAAGTTTCCATTATTTGGGGAGCAGATTCTAAACTCAGCATAACATTCTAGGTCCCCAGTGATGTGGAACTGCACATCTATTCAGTTTCATCTCCTGCCATTCCTCAACATAAATTCTGTCATAAAACCACACAGAATTTTAATCACTCCAAATTACCTGTTTTATATATATGTCTGCACATGTATTTTAGGATGCTTTTCTAGAATGCCTATGATGCCCTTCTTTCTACCACTATCTATAAACTTCCTGCTATCATCTTATTTATCTTTCTAGTCTCATTTAAATTATTTTCTGTGAAACTGCTTCTGCCCTCCTCAGAAAGTTTATCACTCATGTTTTGCCATTGTAGTTTATACATACTAAATTACTTATTATATCATATATACTATAGTATAGCTCATACATATTATATTACATGTAAAAACTATGCTATATATCGTAGTGATGAGCACTTTGGTCTAATTGAGTCAGTTTATTTGGCTATCTTTCTCACTAGACAGGTACCTGACTCAGAGTAAGTACTCATGTGTTTGTTAAATTAGTGAATAAAAAAATATGAAAAGGACATTGCCAAGGATGTGTGTCTCTGCTTTCCCACCCTCCAACATGATCAATATGATTTTTGTGATTAAGATAGTGATATGGAAGTGAGGTAGAACTAGGAATAGCTAAACTTAGGCTTTTAACCTGTTTACCAGTTATGGGATCTGCTCTGATCTAAGCTGTATTACCAGTGTTGGGCCCTAAGAAGACCAATCCAAGTTGTCAGATTAACCTAAACTCCAAAAGGTTGAGAAGAAAGCAGGATGGCCTGACAGATATGTTCCCTGACAGACCAGGTGTCATGCTGAGGGGTTCAGAAAACCTGATTCCTCCTACCTCCATCTCCTGAGGCCCCCAACCCAGGGTCCTTAAAACTCTGAGAAACCAGAATATTGCCACAGTAGTGGGGAAATATTAGCATGGAAATTGCCACACATAGGCTTTGGGGAGGTTAGGGTGGAGGAAGAATGGTACAGAGGGACTGATGCAAAAGCCAACTGCCATTCTTGAGCAACTGAGGAGGTATGGGTTAGAAGTCCAGACTGTTGTTTCTGGGACTTCCTTTTCACAATGACTCTGCAATGAGTAACCGCTGGGGAGGCAGTTACAGAGGCCACCTCAGGCAAAGCCTGGACTAGGGGTGGTGACTGATAAGCCACCCACTTTTGAGTTCCCACCCCATCCTACTTTCCTCTTTCACACCTATTATTACATCAGATCTGACAAAAGTCCTGCAATGTATGCAAGGCAAAGATTATGACCTTTGTTTTACATTTGAGGATGTTGCCATTGGTGTTTATATATACTGTATTACTTATTATATTATACATACTCTAATATAGCTTATACATATTGAATTAATGAGGACCAGAGAAGTGGTCCATTAAGTAGCCTCTTTCCCTATTAAACTGCTAAACTACACTCACCTAGGAGAAGGTGATGGCACCCCACTCCAGTACTCTTGCCTGGAAAATCCCATGGATGGAGGAGCCTGGTGGGCTACAGTCCATGGGGTCACGAGGAGTCAGACACAACTGAGAGACTTCCCTTTCACTTTTCACTTTCATGCATTGGAGAAGGAAATGGCAACCCACTCCAGTGTTCTTGCCTGGAGAATCCCAGGGATGGGGGAGCCTGGTGGGTTGCCATCTATGGGGTCACACAGAGTCAGACATGACTGAAGTGACTTAGCAAGCAAGCACACTCACCTAATGGTTCCTCCATCCAAGACCTTGAGCTCTGCTCTTGCTGGAGCCTTTTGTCTATCCAACTTAATAGCTCTTTGGAATTTCCTGCCTTCAAAATCTCCAATTCAGCATAACCATAACACTAACACCAGTAATGTCAACTTCTTTCATCTTGACTTATGTTGTGTCAGGGACAACAGTCATTTATTCACCAAGTATTATTTGATATCTCCTACCATATGCCAGAAAACACCCTCTTCCAACAACACAAGAGATGGCTCTATACATGGATGTCACCAGGTGGTCAATAGCAAAATCAGATTGATTATATTCTTTGCAGACAAAGATGGAGAAGTTCTATATGGTCAGCAAAAACGACAAGGAGCTGGCTGTGGCTCAGATCATGAACTCCTTATTGCCAAATTCAGACATAAATTGAAGAAAGTAGAGAAAATCACTAGGCCATTTAGGTATGACCTAAATCAAATTCCTTACAATTATACAGTGGAAGTGACAAATACATCCAAGGGATTAAATATGATAGAGTGCCTGAAGAACTATGGACAGAGATTTGTAACATTGTGCAGGAAGCAGTGATCAAAACCATCCCCAAGAAGAAGAAATGCAAAATGACAAAATCGTTGTCTGAGAAAGCTTTACAAGTAGCTGAGGAAAGAAGAGAAATGAAAGACAAAGGAGAAAAGGAAAGATATATCCATCTGAATGCAGAGTTTCAAAGAAGAGCAAGGAGAGATAAGGAAGCCCTCCTAAGTGATCAGTGCAAAGAAATAGAGGAAAACATTAGGATGAGAAAGACTAGAGATCTCCTCAAGAAAATTAGAGATACCAAGAGAATAATTCATGCCATGATGGGCACAATGAAGGGCAGAAATAATATGGACCTAACATAAGCAGAAGATTATAAGAAGGGGTGGCAAGAATAAACAGAAAAACTATACAAAAAAGATCTTAAATACCCAGATAACCATGACATACTTAGAGCCAGACATCCTGGAGTGTGAATTCAAGTGGGCCTTAGAAAGTATCACTATGAACAAAGCTACTGGAGGTGATGGAACTCCAGTTGAGCTATTTCCAATCCTAAAAGATGAGGCTGTTAAAGTGTTTCACTCAATATGCCAGGAAATTTGGAAAACTCAGCAGTGGCCACAAGACTGGAAAAAGTCAGTTTTCTTACAGTTGCCCTCATTTCACATACTAGCAAGATAATGCTTAAAATCCTCCAAGTTAGCCTTCAAAAGGATGTGAACCAAGAACTTCCAGATATTCAAGCTGGACTCAGAAAAGGCAGAGGAACCAGAGATCAAATTGCCAACGTATACTGGATCATAGAAAAAGCAAGAGAATTCCAGAAAAACATCTACTTCTTCATTGACTACATTAAAGCCTTTGACTGTGTGGATCACAACAAACTGTTGAAAATTCTTCAAGAGATGGGAATACCAGACCACCTTACCTGCTTCCTGAGAAAAATGTATGCATGTCAAGAAGTAACAGTTAGAACCGGACATGGAGCAATGGACTGGTTCCAAACTGGGAAAGGAGCACATAAAGGCTGTATATTGTCACCCTGCTTATTTAACTTATTATATGCAGAGTACATTATGTAAAATGCTGGGAAGGATAAAGCACAAGCTGGAGTCAAGACTGCCGGGAGAAATTTCAATAACCTCAGGTATGCAGACAACACCACCCTTATAGCAGAAAGTGAGGAGGAACTAAAGAGCTTCTTGGTTAAAGTGAAAGAAGAGACTGAAAACGCTGTCTTAAAGTTCAACATTCAAAAAACTAAGATAATGGCTTCCAGTCTCATCACTTCATGGCAAATAGACGGGGAAACAATGGAAACAGAGACATACTTTATTTTCTTGGGCTCCAAAATCACTGAAGAAGGTGACTGCAGTCATGAAATTAAAAGATGCTTGCTCCTTTAAGAAAAGCTTTGACCAACCTTGGAGAAGGCAATCGCACCCCAGTCCAGTACTCTTGCCTGGAAAATCCCATGGATGGAGGAGCCTGGTAGACTGCAGTCCATGGGGTTGCGAGGAGTCGGACACGACTGAAGAAACTTAGCAGTAGCATGACCAACCAGGATATTAAAAAGCAGAGACATAACTTAACTGACAAAGGTCCGTCTAGTCAAAGCTATGATTTTTCCAGTAGTCAAGTATGGATGTGAGAGTTGGACCATAAAGAAAGTTGAACGCCAAAGAATTTATGTTTTTGAACTGTGGTGTTGGAGAAGACTCTTGAGAGTCCCTTGGACTGCAAGGAGATCCAACCAGTCCATCCTAAAGGAAATCAGTCCTGAATATTCATTGGAAAGACTGGTGCTGAAGCTGAAGCTCCAATACTTTGGCCACCTGATGTGAAGAATGGACTCATTTGAAAAGACCCTGGTGCTGGGAAAGATTGAAGGCAGGAGAAGGGAACGACAGAGGACGAGATGGTTGGATGGCATCACTCATGCGAAGGACATGAGTTTGAGCAAGCTTCGGGAGTTGGTGATAGACAGGGAAGCCTGACGTTCTTCAGTCTATGGAGTCACAAAGTGTCGGGCACAACTGAGTGACTGAGCTGACTGACATATGCCAGGACTTTCCTGGTGGCTCAGTCAGTAAAGAATCTGCCTGCAATGCTAGAGACCTGGGTTTGATCCCTATGTTGGGAAGATCCTCTGCAAAGGGGTATGGCAAACCACTCCAGTATTGTTGCCTGGAGAATCCTCATGGACAAAGGAGCCTGGTAACATGCAGTCTATGTGGTCACAAATAGTTGGACACAACTGTGTGACTAAGCACACACGCCATATGCCAGGTACTAAGCACTAGTTAATATATTAGTGAATAAAACACAGTTTCCTTTTTATTACAGAGCTTACAGTCACAAAATGCAGTATCCCAAACCAGGGAGGTTATCAACAGTAAGCATGTAAATTGACCAAATATTAAATTATTCCAAATCAGTCACCTAGAGCCAGACATACTGGAGTGTGAAGTCAAGGGGACCTTAGGAAGCATTACTATGAACAAAGCTAGTAGGGGTAATTGAAATCCAGCTGAACTATTTCAAATGCTAAAGATGATGCTGTTAAAGTGCTGCACTCAATATGCCAGCAAATTTGGAAAACAGTGGCCACAGGACTGGAAAAGTCAATTTTCATTTTAATCTCAAAGAAGGGCAATGCCAAAGAATGTTCAAACTACCACACAATTGCACTCATTTCACATGCTAACAAAGTAATGCTTAAAATCCTCCAAGCTAGGCTTCAACACTGTGTGAACCAAGAAATTTCAGATGCACAAGCTGAATTTACAAAAGACAGGGAAACCAGAGATCAAATTTCCAACATCTGTTGGATCATAGAAAAAGCAAGAGAATTCCAGAAAAACATCTACTTCTGCTTCATTGACTATGCTAAAGCCTTTGACTGTGTGGTTCACAACAAACAGTTGAAAATTCTTCAAAAGGTGGGAATCCCAGACTACCTCACCTGCCTCCTGTGAAACCTATATTCAAGTCAAGAAGCAACAGTTAGAGCTGGATATGAAACAATGGACTGGTTCCAAATTTGGAAAGGGATACGTCAAGGCTGTATATTGTCACCCTGCTTATTTAACTTATATGCAGAGTACATCATGCAAAGTGTTGGGCTGGATGAAGCACAGGCTGGAATCAAGATTGCTGGAAGAAATATCAATAACCGCAGATATGCAGATGACCCTACCCTTATGGTAGAAAGTGAAGAGGAACCAAAAAGCCTTTTGATGAAGGTGAAAGAGGAGAGTGGAAAAAGGTGGCTTAAGACTCAACATTCAAAAAACGAATATCATGGCTTCCAGTCCCATCACTTCGTGGAAAATAGATGGGAAACAATGAAAACAGTGAGAGACTTTATTTTGGGGGATCCAAAATCACTGCAGATGGTGATTGCAATCAGGAAATTAAAAGACACTTGCTTCTTGGAAGAAAAGCTATGACAAACATAGACAGTGTATTGAAAAGCAAAGAAATTACTTTGCCTACAAAGGTCCATATAGTCAAAACTATGGTTTTTCCAATAGTCATATATGGATATAAGAGCTGGACCATAAATAAAGTTGAGCACTGAAGAATTGGTGTCTTCAAACTGTGATGCTGATGAAGAGTCTTAAGAGTCTCTTGGACAGCAAGAGTTCAAACTAGTCAATCCGAAAGGCAATCAACTCTGAATATTCATTGGAAGAACTGATGCTGGAGCTGAAGTTCCAATATTTTTTCCACCTCATGTGAAGAGCCCACCCTGATGCTGGGAAAGATTGAAGGCATAAGAAGATGGGGATGACAGAAGATGATATAGTTGGATGGCATCATCCACTCAATGGACATGAATTTGAGCAAACTCAGGGAGATGGTGGTAGAGAGAGAAGGCTGGCATGCTGCAGTCCATGGTGTTGCAAAGAGCTGGACATGAATGAGCAACTGAATAACAACAGCAACAGCAACAACTGTGAAGGAAGGGCTTTCTAAATGGTTCTAGTGGTAAAGAACCCTCCTGTCAATGCAGGAGAGACAGGAGATGCCAGTTTGATCCCTGAGTGGGGAAGATCTCCTGGAGAAGGGCATGGCAAGGCACTCCAGTATTCCTGCCTGGAGAATCAAATGGAAAGAGGAACCATGCAGGCTACAGTCCATAGTGTCAGAAAAAATCAGACAGGAGTGAAGCAATTTAGCATGCATGCAGACACTATGAAGGAAATCAGTAGGATTTTTAAGGTGTGAGAGCAAAAGCATAAGAACAGTTACTTTAGCTTGGATTGGAAGGGAGAACATTCCATGAAGAGGCTATTTCAAGTTAAGACCTTAGAGCCAGAGGTGTATATAGTCCATCTGACTAGGGTTAATAGCCATCTGGAGGCAAAATAATATGCAGGAATGACACTGGATGCAACCCGAGGAATCCCTTTTAAGTGGCACAGAAAGGAACTGGCATTTGCTAAGTGTCTATTATGTGCCAGGCAGGAGCTAATCTCTTTCCCATATGATTTTTTAAAAAATTTTGTTCAGTCTCAGTATTCTCATCTGTATAAAAAGGAAGTGAAGATATTTGTCCTCTAAAGGCTCTTAAAGATTGGAGATATTAACTAGTCCATGATGCCATCTTTTTGTTAGAAAGTGAAGCCTGTGGATATGGATCACTTTTGCCTCAGCTTGTCCGATGGATAAGTACATCATTCTTTAACTCTAGGTCTGATCAACTTGGGCTGAGACAGTCTTATATAAACTAAAATCTAAAAGGGCACTTCAGACTCTTGACACTGCCCAGGAAGAATATGTGCATGGGGGAACTCCAACTTGGATGCAGAGGGAGGAAGTCATCTGTGAGCCCATTTACAGTATGGTTTTACCTTTGGATGATAGCAAAGCTTTTTGTAGCGTCAGATGTTTCCAGGAAGAGAAAAAACTGCAGTTCAATGTTTTGTGTAGATAAAACTTATTCTGGTTGCGGCAGACTTATTGGAAGAAGGTTAGGTATTAAGTCCAAAATCTTAATGCTTTCATGAAAAGAGATCTGATGAAAATTTCAAATCTATTTTCATTTCTTTTCTATAGCTCTCTTTTCTTCTTTCTCCTCCTCTGCTTTTGCCTCCTCCTCCTCCTCCCCCTCATCCTTCTTCTTCTCCTCCTTCCCTCCTCCCCCTCCCCCTCCCCCTCTTCTTCTGTCTGGAAGTCAAATACCCAATTATAACCTCAGTCTCCATTTTACATTAGCACTGGTCCTAATATCTGTCCCAACTCCCAGCTTGAGGGAGAGGATAGAAGAAGATAAAGGAGAAGAGAGAAGAAAAAAGGAAAAAGAAAAAAGGATGAGAAGATGGGAGAGGAATGAGTAGAAATAAAAAAAAAGTAGAGGAGTGCAGGGGAAAGAAGGAGAGGATAACTTCTTCTCTTTGACTAGTATGTCCACCAATTCTGTCTCATCATGAGAATAACTTCAATGAAGCCTAGGGTTTTCCCCATGAAATAGTATTTCATCTTAATAACAATGGGCTTCCCTGGTGGTAAAGAATCTGCCTGCAATACAGGAGACTTGCAGGAGACATAGGTTCATTCCCTGGATCGGGAAGATCCCCTGAAGAAGGAAATGGCAATGCACTCCAGTATTCTTGCCTGGAAAATCCCACAAATACAGGAGACTTCCAGGCTACAGTCCATGGGTCCATGCATTGCAAAAGAGTCAGACATGACTGAGTGACTGAGCAACAAACTTGATAACAATGCAACACTTTGGTTACAAATTTCTCAAATCAATAACCTCAACAGAAATAAAGTACATCTGAAAATTATTTCTTCCAGAGTCCCTTGAACTCACTCCAATTTCTATCATAGGAGAGGGTGTATCTCTTTGTGCATATGAATATGGGCAAAGTGAGATCCTTTTCCTCTTTCCCTCTGCCCAAAGGGAAAATCTCTGCTCCTCTGAGATTTTGCCCAGTAAAATCAGCATGTAATAGATCACAGTAAAATCAGCATGTAATAGATTACATGGAAAAGTCTTTAAGGGGAGAGAGGCCCTCACTAATCCATGTAGGAAAGAACAGTGCCTAACAGAAATCAGAAACCTAACTAAGGTGGAATCTTAAGAAGTCTGAAAAGTGAAAGTTGTTCAGTCGTGTCCTACACTTTGTGACCCCATGGACCCCATTCAGTCCATGGAATTCTCCATACCAGAATGCTAGAGTGGGTATCCTTTCCCTTCTCCATGGGATCTTCCCAACCCTGGGATCAAACCCAGGTCTCCTTCATT
The DNA here is from genome assembly GCF_029378745.1 of Bos indicus. Classification (NCBI taxonomy): domain Eukaryota; kingdom Metazoa; phylum Chordata; class Mammalia; order Artiodactyla; family Bovidae; genus Bos; species Bos indicus. The sequence goes on along the minus strand of NC_091789.1, from coordinate 102,419,672 downwards.
GCAGGTGGATTCTTTACCAGCTGAGCTACAAGAGAAGCCCAAAAACTGCTGGAGTGGTTAGCCTATCCCTTTTCCAGCAAATCTTCCCAACTCAGGAATTGAACAGGGGTCTCCTGCATTACAGGTGGATTCTTTACAAACTGAGCTATCAGGGAAGCCCTAAGAGGTCTGATGGGATATTAAAAAGAGGATCAGGGTTACTCATTTCTTTTCTCTGTCCCTTAGACATTACTATGGATAAAATGACCACTTTCAGCTCTTGATTCTGTTTTTTTTTTTTTTTTTTCCCCCCAGTGTTCATACAGAATTTCCACTTACCCCTCTGGGTTATTTCTGCAGATGAGTTAATCTTGTTGACGATGGAAAAAATCAGCTATTTGGGGATTATATTTGCTCTAGAATTAAAAAATATAACAAACAAGCAAACACAAACCCCTTGTTAATACATCCATTCTCTGTGAGTTTGGTTTGCATGAGATAGTTACAGACTATAGTCAGATCAACTCCAGATGTTTTCTCGAAAATGGTGTTTAGAGGTCAGGCAAAACTGAACCTTATGCCCCAAGATGAGAGATCTCTGCTTGAGAAGTGTATGTGGCTGTTCTCTTGCTCTCTGTACATCCCCAGCTTGACCACTGCCTGCTTTACCTACACCCTACTCATATGATTGACCTTCCTATATACTTGCCCCAGGTCCAAGCTAGTGATTATTCTTATCAAAGGGGCAGTGAGGGATGTGCCCCTATTCTAGTTTCCCTGGTAAATGATGAGCGAACCCGACATAAATTCCCCCTATAACTGGCCATCTCTCCTCCCCACTAGGAGTGAGCCTGAGACTCTGACCTGCCTACCTTCCACTCCACATGGTGGGGTGCTGCTCCACCACCTTACTTCAGACATGTAAGATCCTTCATCTATTAAGCCATTAATGTCTCTGTCGTTGACTCTGGGCTCTTTCTTTCGTCTTGAAACTGAACAAGCACAGAGGCTTGTAGGCCTGTGGAGTGTAATCTAACAAGAAGAAAGACCTTATCCTTGGAGAGCATTTTTACCTCATTCTATAATGTCAAGAAACCAATTTATTTATTTTGAAGATAAGGAAAATGGAGCCCAGAGAGGGTAAGAATCTTGCCCAAGTGGGTCAATGACACAGCCAGGATCTAGGTTTAGGTCATAACCTTGTTCTACATAGGCTCTTGTCCTATTACAGTCTATGTCTGCATTCTGTAATCTCTCTCTTACCCTGTAAATAAGAATCAGGAGTTCTGTGAAATCTCAGAAAAGTAATCATTGAGTCAATTGAACCTAGTTACTTTTCTATTAAGTGGCCAAGAGAGAGAAATCTATTTATAGATTTTCTCCTTTTATCTTTATATGATAGATCTTTTCCTTCTCCTCTCCACTAGGGTTTCCTTTTCTTTTGGATTTTAATTTCCTTATCTTCCTTACTTAAGGTGACAGAAATGTAACCCTGATTGTAACTTTGTTCATTTCTTTTCAAATTTTCTATCAGTATGTTCATAGAAAGAAAGTAGAGATTTGCAAGAAAACCCAATAGCTGTACAATTTTATCTTCACCTTGAGCCAGAATATGATTCTAGGTCTTTCATTAAGAGCCTACTGTGTGCTAGGTGTGGAGCCTATGAAAAGAGATAACCCTGCTATCTGAAGAGATTTTTGACTGGGGTAGGATTGGAGTTGGCAACTGAACCTGTGTGGAAAGGATCTTTCAATAGGTATTTTAATCAGATTTAACAAGAATTCACAGAAAGTCTGCTTCATGCAGACTTACCCTAAGGTTCTGGGAATCCCAAAGCAAATAAACCAAGGTCCCTGCCTGATTTCATCCTAGGTATGTTAACAGATAACTTAAATGCAATGTAATCAGGCAATAACTGCAAGATCAAACCAGTCAATCCTAAAGGAAAACAACCATTAATATTCTTTGGAAGGACTGATGCTGAGGTTGAAGCTCCAATACCATGGCCACAAGATGCAAAGAGATTACTCATTGGAAAAAACCCTGATGCTGGGAAAGTTTGAAGGCAAAAGGAAAAGAGGCAGCAGACAAACTCTGGGAGATAATGAAGGACAGGAGAGTCTGGTGTAATGCAGTTCATGGGGTTGCAAAGAGTCAGACATGATTTAGTGACTGAACAAAAATATGTAGTGTAGGACACTTTGTCTATGAAGCTAAGAGTGGTTTCCTAAAGATGATAATTGAGCTGAGCCTGAAGAACAAACACAAGGCCACCTTTCAGGATATATGTGAGGGGGCCAGGAAACTTTCCACATCTATAGAGAGGCATATAGACAGGTCAGAGATGTACTACTAGAGTATAAGGGATGTGATGTTGTAGTTAGAATACAGAATAGGTGGATAAGGATGAAGACATAGGTTGTGGACAAGTTGTGAAGGGTCCTGGCTAACTGGTTGAGTAATTTTCAACTTTCAGCTTCAGGCAATGGAGAGCCACTGATCCTTTTTAAGCACTAGAGTAAAAGACCATCCTGACGATAAATTCCAAACTTTAAAGAGAAACACATCATTGACTGAAAATAAGCATCATATTCATATGTATATTTTCATTTTCATCTTAATCATTAAGAACAAGATTATCCTCCCCCTTAAACAGGCACTATGGGAGCTAACCTCATTACTAGGTAACATTTCCTAAATAGTAACTTATTTTGTGCCTCAAACTGAGGATATAGAAATTATCCAAGAGACTCTTGTCCTTGAGGGAACTCCAGGCTATAATGAGAGAAAGTCAGGGGTATGAAATGTCATGATGAAAAGAAGTGTTCTAATGAGTATTAATAAAAATTTATAATTGTAGTCAAAGATGACTGATCTCTCTATCTCGGATTCCCTTTCATAGGGATGTGGATTCCCTTCAGGATTATTAAAAGGTTTGAGGTATAGGGTCAGGGATATGAGGACTTTGACATTCAGGGGGATATGCTCAGTATTCAATTGAATCTACGGATGTGAGTCTGAGTGAACTCCGGGAGTTGGTGATGGACAGGGAGGCCTGGTGTGCTGCGATTCATGGGGTCACAAAGAGTCGGACATGACTGAGCAACTGAACTGAACTGAATATGGAAGTGGGGGGCGGATATAGAGTGAACAAGCTGTAGACACAAGCACATACACACAGAGAAAGATACAGCACTCAAGAAAACAGTTAACATGTAATAAGGAGCAGGAAAAGAAAAGAATTCATAAAGAAAACCAAAAAGAGTGGTCAGGAAGATAAACAAATCAGAGAAAAGTAGGCACGCCAATTCAACTACTCTCATTGAATACTACTCTGGATTGGGTGCTGTGTTAGGCAGTAGGGAAACAAATGAAGAGGACAGTTCCTGCCATAAGCTATGATCTTCTGGCAGAAAGTTGATTTTTATATCTCATCTGAACCATGCTTGTGTGACTTTGATGACAGAATTCATTTTGAAGAGGGAGGTTAACTTATAAACCACAGGAATTTGAGAAAAAAGGAATGGATGACAGCATCATCAATTGCAGAGACAATGAAGGGAATGGGAGCTGGTAGGGAGGCTTTTGGTTTTGTTGAGAAAGAATTCATGCTAATTTGGTGACATCAGATAACAGGGTCAGTGCAGAGATGGGGACAGAAAAGAAAAAGCTTAAGTTATGGTGAATAAGGAAGAAAAAAAATGAGACAATTTTTAAAAACTACTTAAACTTTGTGTAAAATGAAGAATGATGAGGTGAGCATTTTTTAAAAGTTGACTGTGATCAACATATGAAACACCAAATAGAATGACATCTGAGAAGAGGCCATTGGGTTGGTAAGCTTTGTGTAAGCAGAGCCAGTGGAGTAATGGAAGCAGGTGAAGTGAGAGTGGCCTTAACCTGAGTTCAGAAACCACTTTGTTTGGCTTAGGAGTAAAAGTGGGAGGTTCAAAATGGCATAAGAAGTTGGAGGCTTGCAACACAGGGACACATATTTGGAGGAGAAGTAGGATAAGGGGAGAGGAAGTTGACTTAAACCACAACAGGCATGGTTCAGATGAGATGAGAGGATCAACTTCCTGCCAGTGGAGCATAGCTCATGGCAAGAGAAGTGAGAGAAACTCTATATTTCCAATCCCCTCCCCAAATTTATAAATAATTCTCCCTATACTTTGCAATAAAAATTGTTACTATCCAGCCTGGAGGCAGTGGAAGTTACAGAAGTTACTAAAATGACTCTTTCAAGTGGCATTTGGTATAGAAGAAAGTAAGAGAATTGCTCAGCTGCTACTGAATGACTTGACATGAATCATTTTGAGCACTCTGAATTTCATTTTTCTCATTTGTAGAAAAGGAAGAACAACTCCTACCTTCTAGAATGATTGTGAAGGTTACTTGAGAGGATGTGCATAAAAGCATCCAGCACAGCGCCTGAGACATAACAGCCATTAGCCAACTGTTAGCTCCCTTCCCCCACTTCCTTTGTTTCCCTAGTCCTATCAACACAATGCTGGAGTCTCCAGATGTTGCTCCCCCTTTCTTCTCCCTATTTATACTTAATAGATAATGAAAATATGAGAAAACCTGTGGATGCTGGGAATCCATGCCACAATGTACAAGAGCTGAGGATGTCTTGGATAGAGTCAAACTATCCAGAGGAGCCCACAGAGCACCCCTCAACCTACCTCCTTTACCAAGCACTGAGTCAAACCAGGCAGCTTTCCAAGATGTCTGATAGCATCAGTGGGTCAGAGAAGTGGGCCTAACTAGTAGTTAGAGACTCTTAGGCTTCTGAATAGGTCTTTGCCTGTCAGACAGATGGCATTTGCTTTACACTACTAAAAGTAACAGAAGATCCCCCTACAAGTCTCAGGGAGACTCAGGTTCAGCCTCAGGTTCAGCCTCAAAGGGTCTTAGAGTAAAGTCTCAAAACAGGTCTAGAGAAATCCCCAGCCACATGAAAAATGTCATCCTTCACATTCATAGTATCATTTTACAGTTTAGAAAACTTATTTCACATGTTAGGTTAGGATTTATGTGTATATGTTTGTGTTTAATATAAATATTGTTTATAATAAAATTTTAAATTATATAATAAATACATATAGTAAAGAATACAATATATACACAAAATAATTAATTTTAATGTATATGTGTATATTAAACAAGGACTTCCCAGGGGGCTCAGTGGTAAAAGAATCCTCCTGCCAATGCAGTAGACACAAGAGCTGCCAGTTTGATCCCTGGGTCAGGAAGATCCCCTAGTGGAGGAAATGGCACTCCATTCCAGTATTCTTGCCTGGAGAATCTCCTGGACAGAGGAGTCTGGCAGGCTACAGTCCACAGGGTTGCAAAGAGTCAGATATGACTGAACAGCTGAACACATACACACATATATATTAAATAAACAAAACCCAGAGAACTTTACTTAGTCTAGGTCATCCTCGAGATCTCAGTTTTAGACAGTTTGGAAGGAAGACTTACCTAAACTCATGCAAAATTAGATTTACTATTATTTTCTCTTATAAGGCTCTATATTTATCCTACATAAATCTTGATTTTTTATTGTAAGATTGTTTGGTGAGTGCCTATTTCTCTCACTAGAGCAAGAAATCTGGGAGTGTAGTGTCCTGGTCAATTGTATTATCTTTGATATCTCTATCACTCAGAGCATTTGAAAAATTCATAAATGAGAAAAGAGGGTTCTTGAAAACCATCTGTGCTTAGTTGCTCAGCCATGCCAGACTTTTTGTGACCCTGTGAACTGTAGCCCACCAGGCTCCTCTGTTCATGGGAATTCTCCAAGCAAGAATACTAGAGTGGGTTGCCATGCCCTCCTCCAGGGGATCGTCCCAACCCAGGGATCAAACCCAGGTCTCCAGCATGGCAGGCAGATTCTTTACTGACTGAGCCACCATGAAAGCCCTGAAGATAATCTAGTCTGCCAAATTTATAAACAAGAGCAAAGAAGGGAATTCCCTAAGTTCATACTATAAGCCATGGCATAGTTGAGCCTGGAACTCAGCTCTGCTGCCACTGTGTCCAGGACTTTCTTCAATGAATCTTTAATCTTGATTAATTAAGATCCCAGGTCATTAGGAACCAAGGTCAAGGGATGGTCAAGGCACTCAGTATTTACATGTCACCTCATTTTCAGGCCTATACAACATTAATCATTATTTTTCATTAACAAATATTTATTGAACGTTTACTATAAGCAAAGCACTAGAGTTATAGCTGTGAATAAGTTAAAATCACTGCCCTCCTGGAGTTTGGTAGAAGACACATACAATGAACAAAAACATGAAATGTTAGAAGGAAGGTCAAAAGACAAATGCTAAACTATTGACATTTGCAATTCTTATTACATACAAAGGGAGAAATCTAATATATAAAGAACTCTCAATCACAGGAAAAATAAATCAGCAACTTTATAGAAAAGTGGATATTACAGAGATGGTTCTTGACCTCATGGAACTTGTAATGTACTGGGAGAAACCCCTTTTCTCAAAGGTTAGGGAGAGTGGCTGGACTGCATGGTTTTAAGAGACCAAAGGAGATGGTGAGCTTTGAGTAGCCCTTCTCATGCTTTCTTAGGTGCACAGCTAATAAGAGTCTAAATCTCAGCTCTGTCACTTACTAAATATGTGACTCTAAGGGAAATTGCTTAATTTTTTTGAGCTTCTGTGTCTTCATTTTGTGAACAGGGAATAATTCTAATCCTACAAGTTTATTGAGAGGAGTGATAAAATAGATGTGAGAGTATGAAGTATATAATAAGCACTCAACAATACTTTTTTCCTTTCCATTTCCCACATCTCATTCTGCCTAGAACTGAGAATAGAGGAGCAGTGCCTTTTCTTCCATGAATATTTATCTTCTTTTTCTTCTTAACTTGTAATGTCTGGCCTTGAAGGAATTCTCAGCTATGTCATTCTGCTGAGTCCCATGAAGTACCTATTTATTAGTTTCATTTTGAGATGGGGAAATGCATAGTCAGAAACATTAGTAGTTTACCTACAGCTGTAAAGTGGCAAACTGAAGTTCAAATTCAGGTCTTTGAACTACAAACTCAATGCTCTTGTCACTATAATATAAGGCCTTAGGTGACAATCTTCAATGTCTGCCACCAATCAAGTGCCCACTTTTAGCATCTTTGTTGTCACTTAATCTAACTGTAACACTATTAGCAAGAGACATTTGACCATCTACATTATAACACCTTCTTAGGGGTTAGAAAAGTTCAGGATATTCATTGGAGATTCTGAACTACCTGTTATACTAATTGCTGACACTCCTTAGATAAGCCTGTGGAAACTAACATGCCAATACGGGACAGGAACATTAACGAAAAAAGTTCATTCATCGTGATTATTAGCTGTGGTGTAAGCACAAAGGTTTGGCCTAAATTCTTTTTTTGTCCACAAAAATGCACCATTCTTGCCCTTTGTTTAGTCAGAGGAAACACTAGGAAGATGAAAATGGGGTGAACATGGTTTGCATGCCAAGTCAGTGATACCAGGGGCACCCATCTCAGTCTGAATTTAGAGATTATATATTTTAAAGAAATGCAATTTCATTCCTTCCAAATATATGCAATGGGCTATGACAAGTTTTTCCTCCTTCCTTCCTTCACTGTCCACAACTGTTGCCTATGGGGTTTACCTTTAGGTGAACCATTGTAGGAGTATTTGGCTAGTTTCTTCAGTTAGTTCTGTCATAAATGGAAGCTTCTGAAGAACTCTGATTGGTGGTAAGGTATCATCACAATAATGTAAAGTAATTATTGACCAATTAAATAAATTTTAAAAAGAAGAAGTGAAGAGTACAACCAACTTGCTTTTCTAAGTCTTAAACAACTCTCTAGAACTCCTATCTTATTTACTCTTTTTGACTGCACTGCGTGACTTGTGGAGTCTTAGTTTCCTTTTCAGGCATCGAACCTGCACCCTAGTCAGTGAAAGCATGCAGTCCTAACCACCAAACCACCAGGGAATTCCCATTCACACATATAATTTTTTCTTTCCAAGAAACTAAGCAAAGGTCAGCTCAGACCCTCTAATAGTCATAAATTGGAAATTAATTGAGATTTTTCTGGATATGACTACCCTTGTAGACTGAGATGATAACTGACTTGAGTTTGCTGTTTGTTAACCAGAGCCATATTAAATATTTTTGTATATTGCTTTAAAAATCTAACCCTTCATAAATTGTTGCATAGCCTTTGGGCAAATGACACGACCTCCTTGAACTTCAGCTCTTCATATGTCATATGAGGTTAATTTTAGTATCTTCCTCATAAGGTTGTTGTGAGGATATTGCATAAACTAATACATACAAAGGGCTTTAGACAGTGCCTGGCACTTAGTAAATTTTCTTGGTAAGTACAAGGCCTTTGCCTTGTTTCTCCCAGAACACGTTTGATGAGTTGGACAGGCTTTGGGGCTGCTCTTATTCTAGTATATCTATAGATATTCAAAGATATTCTTGGGCTATATTTACCCTGTTATATCAGTGGTCCCTCCATTCATACAAGCTCACCATGCTCTTTTTTACCTCTGCAATTTTACTTTTGTTCTTCTTTCTGCCTGGAATGTCCTTTTCTGACTATTAATCTTAATTATCTTTCAAGGCTGTTTTTAAATGCTGCCACTTCTGTGAAGTCTCCAAGCAGTTGGAATTAATTTTTCTTTCCACACCCTTGACTCCAGAGTTGCTTGTATTGAAGATGAAAGAGTATTGAACTACCTGCACCTTCTCTGGTTTCTCATGTCTCATTGGATAAATTTCAAACTCTCAACAGTATACAAGGGCTTCTTCAGTTTGATCTCTTTACTTCTCTTACATTGCTTTGAGCTATTCTTTCCTTTCCTTACTCTATTCTAGACCACATCAACCTCCTTATCTTCTTGGAATATGCCACATATTTTCCCACTTTAGAGATTTTACATAAGCTGTTTCTTCTGTCTAGAATAGCTTTTCACAATTATTTGCTTGGCTCATTCCTTCTTATTCTTCAGTCTCATTTCAAAATTTACTTCCTCTGAGGGGTTTTCTCGACCTATCCAAGCCTTGTGGATTAGGTTCCCTGTGTCCTAACTTTCTGAGATTCCCCCTTTCTTGTCATATTTACCTGTAACTATTTGTTCAATGACTATTTTTCACCACATTGAAAGTGCCAAGAAGGGAGGCATCTTATGTGTCTTGTTCTCTGTACTCCGAGTGCCTCACATCATGCCTGATATTAAAAAAAAAAAAAAAAAAATTGTTGAGTGAATGCATCTATTCCAGCCTCGTTTTAGATATGGCTCATAGAGGGAGAGGGTTTTACTCAAAGTCACATAAAGAATCAGTGGCAGAGAAGACTGTAGTCTATGTCTCCTGACTTCAGGTGCAGTGCTCTTTTCCTTATATTCACTCCACTATAGTACTTGTTCTTCGTATTAATCTGGGTCCTAGGATAGGCTGTAAATTCCTTGAGAGCAGGGACTACATCTTGTACTTTTGCTGTCCAATTGTGGTAGCTACTAGCTACATGTGGTGATTGAATATTGTCATGAACTGTAGGTTTAAAATACACACAACATTTTAGAGTGTAGAATACCTCATTAAAACATGTTTTCATTGCTTACTGGTTAGGAAAACGTCTTGGATGCATTGGGTTAAATAAAATATACTATCAAAATTGCTTTCATCTATTTATTTTTTCAAATTTCTAATGTGGTTATTAGAAAATTTTTGGCTTATGTTACATTTCTATTAGATGTATACTACTGCTCTGTTGTGTGTGTGTGTGTGTGTGTGTGTGTGTATATATATATATATATATATATATATATATATATATATATATGTATTTTCCCCTTGGTACCACCTATAGAGCTTCGCAGCTGATAAGTACTCGACACACACATGTTGAATAAACTTGAGCTATAGTTGGTATATTAATTACTGCCATGTTGCTTGTTACTCTCACTGGGTTTTGGGGAACCTCACAGTGAACCATCTGCCCTCAAGCTTATGAGTACATGAAATTCTTCGATCTTGGCCTGAGGGTGCCCTATGCATTGCATCAGTCTTTGGGTTTCCTTTTGCAGGAAGCCCCAGTGCAATCATATACACAACAATCACCAAAGTTGAGGTGGAGTGTGTGGACACTGGCTTCTTGCACAGGAAGTGGCCTTAGCATTGCAATTGTTCCTGGGGCCTTTTCTTGACAGGCTTCCTATAGTGGGTGGGGGTAAATGAGCAGGGAGTTGAACTCAGTGTTGAGAGGGGCTTCTCATTTCTTTTATGGGGGTGAGGTAGGCTAAGGAATGTGGGGATCTTGGGCTCCTTCATTTGATTATGCACTGATGCATTCACTTATTCAACTCACAGTTATAGAGCAACTATTTCATTCTTGGTCCTGTGAAGAAAGGAAGGGATCAGGCACAGTCTCTATTTAGCAGTTTTTGGTCTGGCAAAGAGGCAGGCAAAGCCAGGAGCAATTAATTTTGTCAAGAGTGGGTGGTCACAGAAGGCTTTCCAAGGACAGTAATCATCATTACTTTCTCTATCCATCTTTAAAAATATAGGTTTTTACCTATTTTTTTTATCTTTTTTTTATTTTATTTTATTTTTAAACTTTACATAATTGTATTAGTTTTGCCAAATATCGAAATGAATCTTTATCCTTCTTTTTCTAAGAACCTTTCTAATCACCACCACCTTCTTACTCTCTGCCCTGGAAGAATCATGGCTTTCTCACTCTTCTGATAGCATTTTGTACCTTCATCAAATCACTTGTCTCACACTGTAGAAATATTTATTTCCTTGGATGTATGCCTACATCCCTCTCCTCTTTAGCTTGAGAATTCCTTGATATGATGTGGTGGCTGGTGCTCAAACAAGCTGTGCATGATTTTTCAAAGACATAATTAATCAGTTTCAGAGATGGATCTATAACCCAGGGGCTATAACACAGTATCTAAGACATAAGAATTCTGACTCAAAATTTAGTGTTTTTTATTTTTTCATTTCAACACTGAGTGAATAAATGAATGCATCTACAGTGTGAGACTCTAGCACCTTCTGCCTGCTCCCTTTATCCACCTCACTTCCCCCATATCTTGTCTCATAAGTACAGTCAAGCCAAAGAACATCCAAAGTGAAAGAATTCTATGTCTTTTGGTTGGACAACAGACCTAAAGGAAAAGTCCCTTTTGTGTATTGCTGCAAATTTGGCCCTTCCCAGCATGCTTTGTGTTTATGAGGTAAAAAGAGGCTCTGATTTACTGTAGTTCAGACCTTTTGCACAGTAGGCATGAGTTGTAGATCCTCCTGACTCTAAACACTCTTTTTTCACGGACCTACTATGAAGCTCAAATTTGCCATCATGCAGAGTACATCATATGGAATTACAGGCTGGATGAATCTAAAGCTGAAATCAAGATTGCTGGGAGAAATATCAACAACCTCAGACATGTAGATGATATCACGCTAATATTAGAAAGTGAAGAGGAACCAAAGAGCATCTTGATGAGGGTGAAAGCGGAGAGTGAAAAAGTTGGCTTAAAACTCAACATTCAAAAAACTAACATTATGGCATCCAGTCCTATCACTTCATGGCAAATATAAGGGATAAAAGTGGAAGCAGTGACAGATTTTATTTTCTTAGCCTCCAAAATTACTGTGGATGGTGACTACAACCAGGAAATTAAAAGACATTTTCTCCTTGGAAAGAAAGCTATAACAAACCTAGACAGCATTAAAAAGCAGAGACAACTCTTTGCCAACAAAGGTCTGTATAGTCAAAGCTCTGGTTTTCCCAGTAGTCATGTATGGAAGTGAGAGTTGGACCATAAAGAAGGTTGAATACTGAAGAATTGATGCTTTCAAATTGTGGTGCTGGAGAAGACTCTCTAGAGTCCCTTGGGCATCAAGGAGATCAAACCAGTCAATAGTAAAGAAAATCAACCCTGAATATTCATTGGAAAGGCTGATGCTGAAGCTGACACTCTAATACTTTGACCACCTGATGTGAAGAGCTGACTCCTTGGAAAAGTCTCTGATGGGAAAGAATGAAGGCAAAAGAAGAGGGGGACAGTAGAGGATGAGATGGTTAGATAGCATCACTGACTCAATGGACATGAATCTGAGCAAACTACAAGAGATAGTGAAGGGCAGGAAAGCCTGTCATGCTGCAGTTCATCGGACAGAAAAGAGTCAAACATGAGTTAGCAACTCAGTAACAACAATTGCTACTTTAATTGAAGATGTTGTTTCCAGAGGGTCCCTGTTAAAAATCTAGGAGAGTACCTTAACTGATAAATGAGAAAAAAAAAAATAAAATAAAAGTGGGTAGCTGAAATTACTCAATCTCTAGGATATAAGAAGAGAGGAAGGGTCCCTCCCTAGGACAGTGCTCAAGGGACAACCCTGACTCCACCCCAAGTTTTAGTAAGAAACAACAACAACAACAACAAAAAAGGAACTGAATCTTTCTAGAAGATAGATCTGGGGAAACTAGTCTCAAGGACTAAGTCAATAAATTATTCTGGTAGAAGAAAGTTTTCTACAGAGCAGTGTGAATGTGAGTGAATCCCTATTCAAGCTATCCCCTACAGCCTCTAAGCCCTGCATATGCAGAGAAGACCATAGTGAGAGAGTGGCAGTGATGGAAGGGTTAAAAAGTAACCAGGGAATATTTGAGTTGGAGAGGCCACCAAGATCATCTAGTTCAATCTCTGTTGGCTAAATGGGAAAGTAAGATTAAGGGAGGGAATAGAGCTGACAGATCTGGGAGTAGGACACAAAACTCCTGGCTCCCAGGATGTTTTTTTTTTTTTTTCTCTTGAACCTGAATTTATACTACTGTATGTGTCTTGGATAGATTATTCACTGAGTCTTGAGTACTGCAAAGAGTCCTATTTCTGCTCTATAGACTAAGGACTGAGACTTGGGCATTGCAATCATTGACAGTGATCATGCAAATATAGCCTGAAAGCATAGTAGGAATTGCCTCTATGACATGCCATCTGCCATGTCATCAGGTTTCATGATGTAGTGCCTGCATAATGGGAATTCAGTCTTCCTGGCTGTGAATGGAAACTGCCCAAGGATTGCAAACAACAGGATCTAGGAAATCATTTACTTTCTTATATCTGTCATGTTCCTCATGAATCCTGAAGGTCATAGTTGAATTTAAGGGTCTGGCATTATCTTTTCCTTCTTAAGGTCAATTACTTTCTTTGTAATCAAAATGAGAGAGTAGAAAAAGCCTAATATTTGGAATCAGAAAGACCTGAGCACAAATTCTGCCTTCTCAATTATTTCCCAGTTTTGTTTCTTTAGAAAAGCCACTTTACTTCTATGTGTCTCAGTTTCTTCACCTATAAATAGGAAAAATGATAGTACCATACTAAATGGTTGTTGATTAAATAACACATGTAAAACACGTAATAAAAGCATTATGCAAAACATATAATAAATGCTTTGTAGGTATGACATTTCTTTTTTCATTCTGTCTTAAGTTCCCTAGATGCCAGAATGCAACCTGTGGGCAGAACTGTGCTACCAAGGCCAGCTTCAAAGGTATGTGATCTGTAAAGTTTCACAGGTCTTCATGCTTAAAAAAGACCCCAAATTTAGCTTAATGTTCTGCTGTCACCATCTTGATTTTCTTTTCTTTTTTTTTTTACAAGGATCCCTTCATTTTGTACCTGTAAATTTACTCCTGTAAATTATATTTTGTGCCAATGGACTTAAAATGAATGTTTTAGGAACAGGAAACATTCCGACAGGATGAGAGAACACATGAATTTGGAGTTGACAGAAATAGATTCAAGTTCTATGTATGCCACTATTTTGCTTTTTTATATCAGGCATTTCCTTTTATCCTTGAGAAGATCAGTTTCTAAATTTTGACAATTTTTGTTTGACAATGTCTTAGCTTTGACATTTCAGGACTCTTTCAATAATTCTAAGGAAACCTCTCTGGCCATAGGCAGAACCTAGGGCAGCCAGAGCTCTCTACTTCAACTTTATGAAGCTTGGGGAATTAGTTCCTGGTGGAGTTCAGTGGCAGTGGGCAAGGGCATAGCAGTGGGGACTGTTGCTGCAGTAGGAGACCCTTTCACAACGGCACTGTTTTGTCATTTTGCACTCAGATTTCCGTTGGCTAACCTCAGCCTTATCTTCCTCATTTCTGTTTCCTCTTGAAGACACCAAAGGCCCTTCAAAACATAGGACCTTCCTGCTCAAAGCATAAAGCCCAGTTCCCTTTGACTTCTGCAGGATGGCGCATCACCAGGGAACCTATGCCTCCTACAAGATGAAGGCACCAATTCAGTAACAGGTATAGTATCCACTTGCCCTCTCTGTTTGGGTTCCCAAACTAGGGCAGTGTCTATGGCTACTAAAGGTGGCTTGGATCTACTCATCTCATTCTCTTTGGACACTTATGAATCCTGGATCAAGGGTGGGGGAGAAGAAGGGTCCCATTGGTCCCCTTCTGTCCTGAATCCTAAAATGGTAATAACAGACAGTTTAGGAGACAGTCAAATGGGAGTGGAAAGTTCTCTGGAACCAGAAGTCAGGATATTTGAATAGCAGTTCTGGTTTTGCTGTTTACCCATTATGTATCTTTGAACAAGTCCTTTCTCTATTCTAGGACATATATTTTTGGCCTTTTCTGCAAAAAATGGGAGGGGAAAGATTAGATGAATTGTATCCAGAGACTCTTTTAATTTTTATATTTCTTATTTTGAAGGTTGTCAGCCCTCTGTTGAGAAGGGATGTGAAAGTGATGCTGAGTAAATATCTCTGGGTGAGGCTGAGCAGGGGGTTTAACTATGCCTAAAAAAAAAAAAAAAAAATCCATACTGCTCCCAGTGTGAGGATGCACAACTGGGTCAGTTGCAGGGCAAGTCTTACTACTTGGTATATTAGACCTCCCAGGGCAGGCAGAGAACAGATGATATTTTATGTAGTGTAACAGACCAAGAGAAAAGCTTTCAGTGTCCCTCAATACCGCTCCATGTAGATATCCACCTCTTCTTCCTATGGGTTTGGCTAGCTTTTCTCAGCTAAACTTGCTTTCATTATACTCTATGGGAGAGGCATGGACTAGAACATCAAAAGTGGAAATAAAACCAGTGTAGTTTCAGCTCAACTACTGACTCCATTAATACTGGGACGAAATGGTCTATAAGGCTCTTAAGTTTCATGTACTAAAAAAGAATCTTTAACCTCTTCAAATCTCTCTTCCTTTTTGATGAAGTCAGAAAGGGTGTTCAGAAGGCTGTGGGCACATCCAGTTTATCCAGGTCTTCTCACAAAAGCTGGTAGTCAATAACACTGATAATAGAAGAAAGGCATCAGTACAGTTCTCTCTCTCTGGCCACCCTGAACTCAAACTGTATTAATCAGCTTCCTTGGCTGGCTTCTCCAGGGACCGAGCTAAGGTGTCCGTGAACTCCTATATGAAAGGCTCTGGAAAGGTCACCAGACCCTTTTACAACAATTTTGCCAGGTAAGTTTTCTTGTTACCATTTCCAGGGGAGACAACTGAAGCTCAAAGGACAACTGAAACCTAAGGGAAAACTTTCCCAAAGCCACGGTTGGCTAATCGGTGCCCACAGCAACATTAGAAAAGTCTGTATAAAAGTTTGTCTTTGTTCTAAATCAGACAAAGTTTGTCTGATTCTTTCCACTATGGCCTATCTGGTGATCATGATTGTTGCTTTGGCTGAAAAAGCCACACTTCTGGGTCACTTGGAATGGATTGGATAGGTAGAGAGGGAAATGATTGGATAGGTAGAGAGGCAGAGGGTGGAAAATACTGTTTAGAGCTTTAAGTTTGAAGTTCCTCTCAGATATCAAATTGGAGGAGCATGTCACCCCTTTGAGGCTTCTTGGTGGTGCTAGTGGTAAAGAACCTGCCTGCCAATGCAGGAGACATGAAATGCAGGTTCAAACCATGGGGTGGGATGATCCCCTGGAGGAGGGCATGGCAACCCACTCCAGTATTATTGCCTGGAAAATCCCATGGACAGAGGAGCCTGGTGAGTTACAGTCCACAGGATTGCAAAGAGTCAGATTCAACTGAAGCAACATAGCACGCATGCACACACATCACCCCCTTACCAACATATATTCAACTGAAAGAGTTAAGGTTTATTTATTTTTTACAAAAATACACTCTGCTGCTTCATTGACAGAGAAGTCCCTCTGCCTTGTCTTATCTAGGATAAGGCCTTCTCACCTCATGGGGCAGTTTTATATTCTTTGGAATGTTTGCAATTTTCATGCCAGTATTTAATATAAGCCAGTTACTTTCTCATATATCAACTATCACACTTGGGGAGGGGAAGAATTTGACACAGACAACCCGGAACTTTTAGGAACAGGATTTGGGCATTGCTAAGGGAATTCTCTCAGAAGTTCCAGGCATGCATGATCATGCTCCTGGTAGCTTCTTTATTTTTCACATGACTGCATTGAATGATCCCAGTAACTGACTGCCAAGTCCACTGCCAACAATACTTACACCCATTTTGTGGATGTGGAAAACTAGAGTTCAAAGAGATGGAATGATTTATCCAAGATTTCTCAACTACTTAATAGAAGAGCCAGAATTCATGCCCAAGCTTAGCCTAAAAGCCTTTGTTCACAGTCATAACACTGTAAGAACATAACGTACTGAGTAGCACACATAGCACACATAGCATAGAACACTGTGTGAACTGTGAGAACACTGTGAGAACCATAGGAAGGTGAGACATGGACATTAACTCTGGGACCTGGTCTTTTCCTGCACAGAGAACCTCACTGTAGCTAAGGACCCCTAGAAATGCCATAGCTATAGGACTCAGGCCTGAGAACCCCCCAACTGGGCATTGGGACTTCACCTGCAGTATCAACTGGGCCTTCCACATATACCATAAAGATCCTTCTTCTTGTTAAAAGCCTTATTGCCTATTTCATTCACTTCCTTATTTTGATGATTCACCTAGTCCCTACAGCCTCTGCAGTTTCCCTGGTGCTCAGGGTGTGACTCCTTTCTCTCTCTTTCCCTCCAAGGTCACATCTTCCAGGATGATCTCGCCTCCCCACTGAAGCCCCTGGCCCAGCCTCCTGCAGTGCCATGCTCCGTGTATTTGACAAGCTGAGTTGGACACTCCATGTAGTAGTGTCAGTTTGTCAAATACCCCAAGTGTGGCATATGCCTAGCAGCTCCAGGCCGAGACACTTGAGATACAACAGAAGAGAGACAGTTGGATACAAGAACACTCAGCAAATACCAACTAAATTCTCAGAAGTTATTTTTGGTGACTTTGAGGGAAATAAACCATTATACATGAAGGTGTGGGGGAAAAATGAAGCAGCTCTGCTACACACAGTGGGAGCCCTAGGGGGACACAATAGTCTTGAAAAGGCATTTGGGCATTTTCAAGGGATGTAAACGTTCTTTGATTCATACTTTCTTCCTTCACACTCCCCTCCCAGAGTCACATAGCAAGGACATCAGGACTTAGGAACCCAATTTCTTGACACTTTATCTTGACTTCTAAACACACTCTGACCTTACTTATCTCTCTCCTTTTCCTCATGCTGTTTCTCCTTCTGGGAATACCTTCTTTATTTCTCTCTTCTCAACTAATTCTTTCCCATAATTCCTGGCCCAGCCAAAGTCCAGCATCTCCAAAGACTTGAAAGTTAACTTATATTCTTTCCTGCTTCATTCTTCAACACACTCCTTGCCTGGGTGCTTGTATGTACCCATTTATCTCTTACTGGCCAATGGTACCTTTTGAATTGTTAGTGAACTTATTTCTTTTTTTTTTGGTTTGTCTTGTTTATTATTATTATTTTTTTTAATGGCCGAATTCTCAACAACAACCTTGAAGGAGTTCTTAAACAAATTCAAGCTTTTCTGACACTCAATAATGGATATATTCTAAAGTCATATATTTTGGACAAAGTTTTCTAACAATATTTCAAATATTTCGTAATTTCTTTTTTAAATTTAAATTTATTTATTTTAATTAGAGGCTAATTACTTTACAATATTGTGTTGGTTTTGCCATACATCAACATGAATCCTAAGGGAAGTATTTTTTTAGTTCCCCACTAGATTGTGAACTCCTAGAGAACAATATTCTTTCCGTGATTGCTCTCTCCCCATTCCATCCCTACTCTAACCTCAGCACAGTGCTCTAGTTACAGAAAATACTTAATAAATTCTTATTGATAGAAAAATTTTCCACTAGTACCTTAACTTTGGACCTTTGGGTCAAATGCTACCCAGGAACTTTGTGAAAAACCAATTTTGGTAACTACAATGCTATAGGGTGTGTGAGGTAACTGCCAACATGGAGGGTTTTATCCCTGAGAAATAGGGTCAAGAGTCAGAGGATGAGAGCAAAAAAGTAGACTCAGAGAGCAAGTAAGTTTTGGAATTACTTGATAGCAAAAAGTTATATAGATACTTTATTGGAGGATTTTTCAGAGACTTTAATATTGAAATATTGCTTTGGAAATCTCCGAGAGAGAGCCATAGAGTGAAACATTTCCCATGCTTATCTGATTATGGAATTTTTTTCTGTGGTCCATTTCCTGGGTCTTGAATTTCATGGAACAAAATTTGAGAAACTACCTTAGAGGAACTTTATATTTTTCATCTTTTCTGGAGATCTTGTCTTTTTACCAAACAGCTACTTGCCTAAGACAGGTCCAATGTTATTGCATCATTTTTGTTTACTCTATACTGTATATTTGGACTAGGTCTATACTTAGGACTTTCTTACTGACTTATTTTATATGTAAAAAATTATCAGGTTTTGGACAGAGATGATCTCTGGAAGTTTCCTGCTGTAATATATATATGATCCTAGGTCTGTAATTTTATCTTTTGTGTGACATTTAATCAACTTGTAGCATCCATGTTAACTGGCATCATTAAAATAATTTAAATGTTTGCTTTCAATTTTTTCTACTCTGGAACAATTTATGTAGCAACAAAAAAATGCATACAGGCCCTGGTGATGGAAGTACTCCTTGATTCATTACTTTCATTCCTATAAAACAAAGGGCTCCTTGCTCACTTTTGTGTATAATTTTGACTTTTGTAATCAGTGTATGGGGGGCAGCTGTTGGTTAAATCTGAAATGACCTTGGAGTTGCATTGTAATCAAAAGTGGTGCATATCAGCTTCCATAGAGGGTGAAGAAGTTGATTTGACATGAATTACCTGAGGAAAAGTTGAACTTGCCCAGAGCAGGTCTTCACTGAGGAGAATGATTTAAAAAGTACATTGCATGCACACATATTCAGAAAGATAAACACACACACACACACACACACACACACACACACTCAGACTCCTAGTATCTATTCTGCTTGAGAAGAAAGACTTCCATGCTGTGACCTTTACCCCACATTATAAGAAGGGGTCAGGAGATAAAGATGACCTATGAAAAGTATAACTTTTCCAAAGATGTTATGAATCTAGGAAGTAAAAATCTCTGAGGGTGATGCATCTATAATTTGGAAAGAAGGAGAGCTCTTTATCTGTCGACCCACAGTCCCTGAGACAGAAGAAAGACTCCTTTTTTTATGGTTTCCAATTAACCTGGGTAGAGTCACCCAGGTGGAGCTGGAAGGATGATTAAGAGAAGAATAGAAGGCAGTTGAGTACTCTTTTACCAAAGGTTTATTGTGTTTCAGTGAGCTCACTGCTGAAATGAAGTAAGGATAGCATGGATGCAAGGGAAGAAAAAACAAAAAAGAAAAGGTTCTATCCATACTCCCAGGGCCTCAATCATCTCAACTAGTCTTACTTTAATCACTCTTGGTAGGTACTTGAGAGAGGACCAATATGACCAATGTTGTTATTATGCTTAGATATTTATTGAGCATCAAAAGAATACTAGAGCACTAGGCTCATAGTACAGGAGCAGATCTGAACCCTGGTCTGTTTCATGATAATCTTGATTCAGAGTTATCTGGCACTAGGGAAAGGGAAGTGACCTGAACCTAACTCATCCTCTGAGCTGGCAGAGCTGAGCCTCTCTCTGGTCGTTCAGTGGTAAGAGGACAAAGTTGAGTGGCATCTGGAGGCATGGTGACCAAGTCCTAGTGCTACGGGCACTTTTTTCTGATGTTTGGAGAAAAGCAATGGAAGCTGTAGGCAGGACAACTAGAAGGGTCTAGGGCATGGCCCAGCAGCAGGCTTGCTTGAGGTACATATGGCAACTTCTTAGGCAAAACCAATTACTCTTAGGAACCCCATTGTTGGCAAGGAAGACATGTTGGACTAACCAGGAAGAAACAGCAGGGAAAGGGGCCATGTAGAATTCCTGGGCTGAATAGGCAATTATGTCAATAGACATCACCTCAGTAGGACATTTTTAGCAGACATTCTTGACCTTGGTGGCTAGAAGCTCATAATCCAGGGAATCTGTATGCAGCAGATGAGCATAGTCACTGTTGATCTGGGTGATGATCTGGTACTCCTGGCCCAGGCAAGGCTCGTCAGAGTAGTCATTGCCCAGAGTCTGGGAAGCTGGCTCTTCATCGGAGCAGCCACTTGTGAAGAGGGCCACCCTCATTGTTTCACCAGAGTCACTGGCCTCCCTGGCATGAAACCTGTGGTCCAAGAGCCCACCACCCATGAGAAGAAACTTGAATCTGGTACCTTGGTTTCCCACTTTTCTGCCCCAATTATTGACAACTGACCATCAGGCACCTGCCACCCAAGGATTCTTGGAACAGAGGTCTAATGGACTTGGGTTATTTTGTGTGTTCACTGGGTCAGGACAGTACCACAGGAGGTGCTTCTGAGAGGGAAGAAAGTTGTGCCCTGACCTTGAAGGCCTCTGGGCTTAATATTGGGTCTGTACCAAACCCCCTTGCCTCTATGCCAATAATCAACAAACTTGAGGACAAGGAACAGGTCAGAAGATAGAAGATGAGAAGCTATCTTACCTGGCCACTTCATAGACATGATCTAGAAAAAAAAAAAAAGAAGAATCCAGTCAGAAGTCTCCATAGGGAATGGGTAAGGGCCAAATGCAAGTCCTTGTGAAAATAAAAGGGAAGAAGAGACAGAAAGGGGGAATCACAATATGTCTCAGCCTTCCAACAAATAGAAGCTGTTAGGAAGGTGGGTTGAAATACAGATTTACCTGTTTTTCAACAGATGCAGATTTATCTGGGAAAGGAAGAGGAAGCACACTTGATCACTGTCATCTTTGGCACAGTCTGACTCTGGACATTGGGCTAGAGCTTGGTGTGATGGGGGATGGACACTGGAACTGGATCCACTCTCCACCCAGGAGTCTTGCCAAATATCCTTCAGGGAGTCTTTATGAAAAACTTGGCAGCCATTCAGACCCCAGACAAAAGGGCCTGAATTATCAGTCTGATGCCCGAGACTATAGCTTGAGTCATTCTCAAGTGCATTTATCCCCATCCTGCAACCAGGAAGGATCTTGGAATAAATCACCATTGCCCCCTAGTGTCTGTGGAGAAGAAGTATCTACATTCCACGTAGGCTTAAAAGCTCTCTAAGTGAGTAAGTGAAGTCGCTCAGTTGTGTTCGACTCTTTGCAACCCCATGGACTGTAGCCTACCAGGCTTCTCTGCTCATGAGATTCTCCAGGCAAGAATCCTGGAGTGGGTTGCCATTTCCTTCTCCAGGGCATCTTCCCAACCCAGGGATCAAACCCAGTTCTCCCGCATTGCAGGAAGACACTTTAACCTCTGAGCCACCAGGGAAGCTCTATAGCCTGGTACAAAGATGGATGTACTGCCCTCTAGGTGCTTGTAATCTTTCAGAGATGCAACTGGAAATGTAAGCATTAAACCACAACAAAGCAAAAACAGAATGCTGCAGGTCTTTTGTTTGGTGATAAAGCCTTAAATTTCCATGTCTTACCTCCCTGATTGGCTCTGCAGCTTTCATACTGTAGGATCTTTTTCATTTTTATATGCCTAGTGCATGGTACATAGTAGGTACTCAGAAGCTACATGTTAAATTGAGATGATGCCCTGAGGCTGTCTCCCTTATACAGAGATAGTATGCAGGAATTCTGGAAAGGCAATCTAGGGAGGAAAAAGTATAAAGACATGAGGTGTGTCACCTATTTGCCTGTTTGACTTCAGTGACTTGGAATGAAATTAGGTCTAAGAGAATGGTGGGGGTTGACAAGATAGGCCAGAGCCACATTACAGAGGGCCTTCAATGGGATGCTACATTTTGACCTCTGTCCTCTGAGTCATGGGGAGCCCTGGACTGTTTTTGAAAGGGAAATAATCTAGTATTGTTACAGTTTATACTTAGTCTTATTGAGACTATAATGAATGTTTTCCTTTTAGTACACCTAGGATTTGTGGCAAATTAAGATATCTCCACTTCCAAGTTTAGCTTCACGGATCATAGCCACGGTAATTGGCCAAGACAAGAGTTTTTACTTCAAACCCAGGACAAGGAGAAACCCAAGGCTTCCTCCTCTTTTTGGGTTGGAGAGACCTATGGTAGAAATCAGACTATTAGGGAGTAGGAGCTACTTCAAAGGAAGAGACACATAAATGCTAGTTAAAATGACTAGTGCAAAAGGAATTGAGATGTAGTTAGGCTTTACTTAGAAGTAAACATTAAGAGTCTCTTTTTCTTCTGTTGGCAAACAGATGTTAAATGACCCTGACAACTACAGTGTAATCATGTCACTGCCTGGCTTAAATTTTTTAAGTGATTTTTAATGCAAGGCTTAGAGAAGAAATTCCAAATTCCTTAACCTGTCATCCAAGACTTTCTAGAATCAGGAATGAACTTATCTTTTCCTTTGTATTTCTCTATTGCTTGGCTACATGAATTTTCTCTATTGATGACTCCACTCATATTTATCTTTTACAATTTCACCCCTTTATTCATGTAATTTCTTGTATTTGTAGAATATTGTCCCCTATCAATGGCTTTCATCCTCCAAGGCATGGTCTAAGTCCTGCCTCCTCCTGAAAGCCCTTGATAATTATTCTACCCCTAACTGATTCTCCTATCCTTTGGATCTTTTTAGCATTGATTATCTTCTCCAAGCTTTGAGTTCACAACCTTTATAGCTAGGTATTGTTATTGATAAACTCCATGACTCTACCTTGATTCCATTAATTAAACTGTAAATAACTTGAAGCAATAATTGTTACTTCTCCTTCTCTTGCATCCTCATTAAAAATCCACTATGTAGATGCTGTGCCAGGTTGAGTAAAAAGATTTGTGAATTAACTTTCATATGTTGTACTCTTATTGCATGTCTGTCTCCATGGATTTCCTATCCTCACTTTCAGGATAGGCTGGGGACCCTTTGAAGTGCCTAACATAGTGCTTGATGCAGAGTTTATGCTGGGGTTTCTTTGGAAGGAATGATGCTAAAGCTGAAACTCCAGTACTTTGGCCACCTCATGCGAAGAGTTGACTCATTGGAAAAGACTCTGATGCTGGGAGGGATTGGGGGCAAGAGGAGAAGGGGACGACAGAGGATGAGATGGCTGGATGGCATCACTGACTCGATGGACGTGAGTCTGAGTGAACTCCGGGAGTTGGTGATGGACAGGGAGGCCTGGTGTGCTGCGATTCATGGGGTCACAAAGAGTCGGACACGACTGAGTGACTGATCTGATCTGATCTGTACTGCTGAATGAAAGAATAAGCAAAAGCCACCCATTCATATTCATCACTCACCCTGTTGGGATGTCTTCCTGCAGACCATGATATAAGTCATGGTGATGAACACTATACAGCACAAGGAGATGATGAGAATTATGGCAAAGATAGACAGGCCTTTTCCTAGGGGGCAAAACAAGACCAAGTGGTATCTGGTTGAAAACAGTCCAGAAACAGAGACTCCAAGGATCAGTCTAGACTAGCTCACAGTTCTTTCTTTTCCATCTTCTCCTAACTTATTTAGCTAGCCAGAGAGACAAACAAAACCCTGGATCCATGAAAAAGACTTGAAAGAAGCTAGAGACTCCATGTACATGCAAGTTATTTCAGGTCCACTCATTGATGGCTGATTGGCCTGGACATTTGAACCAGTACTCCATGCTTTCCATGGGGCCAAGACAAGAGGTTTCTCACATTTTCTTAGGAGAAAGTGCTTCCCAGCTTCACAAAAATACTACCGTATTGAGATTATGATCAATTACTTCTCTGTCCAAGTATTCAGGTTTCTTAATCCTCAAAACATATTTCCACTGTCTCCTGGGTTACCTATCTAAATCATGAAGGAAACCCCTGGACTAGGCTTCTGGTCCTGGGTCTGTTATTTATTTGCTGTATGACTGTAGTAGGCAGAATAAGGGTCCTCCAAAGATGCTCATATTCATATCCCCAGTATGTTAGTTTACATTGTAGGGAAGAATTAAGATTGCAGATATATTTAAGATTGTTAATTCATTGACTTTGAAGTGGGGAGATTATCTTGAAATATCTGGGTGGGCTCAATGGAATCTCAAGGGTCTCCCCAAAGTGGAAGAAGGAAACAGAAGAGGGGATGATAGTGAGATATTTGAAGATACTACATTGCTAGTTTTGAAACTGGTGGAAGGCAATCAGAAGCCAAAGAAAGAAGGTAACCTCTAGGAACTGAAAGGAGGACAAAGAAACTGATTATCCCCAGTATCCAAAAATAACACAGCCCAATTATACCTTGATTTTAGCCCAGTATGTCAGACTTCTGATGTCCAGAAGTATAGGATAATACATTTGTGTTATTTTAAAGTGCTAAGTATGGGGTACTTTTTCAGTAGTCCTAGAAGGCTAAATACATAGAAGTCATAGAAGAATAAATACAGTGACTTTAATCAGATTTTTTTACTAATACCTTAGTTTCCCCATAAGTTCAATGAAAATATTGGATGATGTCTAATGCACTTGTAGCTATAATATTCTGAATCTAGGGAGTGAGGTCAGGGGATATGGATGGAGAGGGAAAGGAATCCCAGTGTCCTTAGGATTTACTGCTGCAACTGACTTTGTTTTCTCTAGATCCCAAAATATTATATCTTAGACATCTGGTATTTGTGGTCTTTAGAGCTCTGATTGGAGTTGAGAGAACCTAAGCTATAAAATGATACAGATCAAGGGAAGGTTCCTCATTGGAGAGAGTAAAGTTGTAAAATAATTAATAGAGGATGTAGGGCATAAACTCCAAATCTTAGAGTATCCAGTCTTCCAAAAGTTATTTTCCCATCTTCTCAAATCAACTGTCTTAAGAAGTATCTTCTAGCTCCCCTTCTTCTATGGATATTGCCATAGGAGAGACATGGAACTATGGAAGTCTTCAAGCCAAAAGTGACAACACAGAAATGGAACACAAAACAAGCTTAAGCTGTGACCTGAGACAACCAAGAAACTCTGCAACCAGGAGGGCAGAAGTACAGAGGCATTAAGAAGTCCACCATCAATGACACACAACCAGAGGGTAAGACCAGGAGTGATAGTCATTGAACTATTATGTACTTATCAATCAAAACAGATACCTACTGTAGACCTGGAGTCTTAGAGGTCTCCAGGCATCAACACTTTTGTTGCCGGACCATGGGGGTGGTCTAGAGAGTTCTGAGGGATGGGCCAAGGCAGCCAAGGTGATAATGGGAAACAGTGGTTAAGAGAAACATCTAGCATCAACTAGTATTGTTGATAAAATAAAATGATATAAAATATAAGTATTTCATTGTTTTAATAATCAATGTATTCAAACCACTGCATACCAGCTATTAGCTCCAGGTGAAAACCCAAAGAACTTATATTTGGGGTTTGCATCTCTGAGACTTTGACTTAGGGATCCTTGAAACTTTGAAGGAATCAGAAATCAGCTACAAGCTGCTTGGTGACCTCTGAAGAATAACTCAAGTAATGAAGCCTTGCCACTACCCTTACCTGGTCCAATGCCTGTCTCCCTGGGAGAGATGGCTGAAATCATAGTCCAATTCCAATTCTTACATAGAATGTTTAGGAAGTACATTATCATGCCAAAAGAGAAATAAGAACAAAGATATCACTACCCTTAAACCCATTCTGACTTTGAACATCCCTATATCTGTATCTTTCCCTATCCTTTCTCCATTCTATCCATCTCATCTGTCTCTAGGACCTTTGATCATAGCCTGGAACATAGGAGGTAACAGTTTGCAGAGTAGAATGGCATAGAATAGTGTGTATAGTGGAAACTTTTTGTTGCAAAGTTAAGAGCCAAAAAGGAAGAATAGAAGTGTTAACATTTCCCTTACCTGGTCCAGCACTTGTCTTTCCAATATCACCATCCATTTCAGTTATTCTGCCCCAGGATATATTCACTGTGTATGCTGCTATAACAACAGGATTATTAGGGTCAGAGATCTCTCTTCCAGATAGGAAATTTCAAGATGGAGGGTGGCTACAAAGATTGCAGTTCTTCTATGGGTATCTGTGCTAAGATTTCCAGAATTCCTGGCCATGTCATTGACCACTATTATTGGGTTAGCCAAAAAGTTCATTTGGGTTTTTCCATAATATCTTACAGAAAAACTTGATTGAACTTTTTGGCCAATTCAATACAATAATGTGATAGCTTATTTTATTTTTTTACTGTTGGTGGGAAGAAGGCCCATAGAGGAGAGAAAATATACCTGAAGTCCCATAGCAATTCAGACTAGGAGCAGAGCAGAAGTCAGTTTTCTTTTTCCACTTTTCCTATAGGGTTATTCAAATTCTCTCCTTCTTTTTGCCTCAGACATTTTTACAGAGAAAAAAAAATTATATATATATATATATATATATATATATATATATATATATATGATTCACTTCTTCATGACCCTTAGGTCTTTTTATTTCCATGTCTTTATTACCATGTTCCTTCTGAAGAACCCAGTGACCTCTTATGACCTGTCTAATGGCATTGAGCCTCCTCCCTTGGCTTCCATGACACCATTTCAGACCTTCCCTATTCCCACAGAACCCCAGTAAAACTCACCTTCCAAGGGGGTTTGCATGGTTGGAAGTGACTTAGTCTTGGTCTCAAGTGGCTTTGAGGAATCTGCAAGGAAAAGGGAGTCCATTCAAGGGCCCTGGCACCCCTGAGTGAACAGTTGAATGTTTTAGGAAAAAATGGGAAATAAGTAATGGCCAGTCAGATACTTAATTAATCTGGATGGGGAAAATATTTTGTTTTGACTAACTTCCAGTTGAAATTTAGCTACTTATTCTCTTGAGAGGGTCTTAGAAGTATTACAAAGAAGGTGGCTGTAGTGAGTTAGTAAAGATAATAGAGTAATAACCTCCAAACACTTACTTCTTCACAAAAGCAGTGAAATGACTGACAATTTTTTTTTAACTTTTTTTTCTTTAAGATTTTGGAAAAATAGCCAAAGATTTGAATCAACCCGGGTAGCATTTATGGAAGAAAAACACTCCAATCTTGTTAAGTACAGCAAGTATTGTTGCATTTTAATTTACCCCAGCTTTATTACCCTGTCCCAGGCCAGTAGTAGCCTTGAAAATAAGCCTTGTTCAAGGTGCTAGACTGAACAGAACAGATTTAATTCCCCCCAAAATTGTCATTATTTGACTTCTGTGGCAGTTCCCTGAAAGACCTGATTCAAAAGGCTTATCTTCATTGATCATCTAGTGTTAAAACTCTTGCTAGGGAAGGGGTGTATTTGTCAGACAGATGCCTGGAGCATTAAACAACAACTAAGGTAAACAAGAGACTTGCCAAAAAGCTTTAAAAAAAAAGTAATTAAAAGTTCAGAGACTTTGAAAATCTCTGACACATTCATGAAATCTGGAAAGCCAAGACATGAATAGTATTGTGTGCATGCTCAGGAAAGACATGAGAATGTCATATGTTCTTATCTCTGACTAGCCTTGAGGCTCTGCATTAGCAGGAAATGAAGGCTACAGCATAGTTATAAACTTCCTGGGTAAGCATTGAAAACAGTTAAACAAGCAACAGAACCCTTGGAGTTTTATTGATTCCAACTATTTAAAGAAATATCTGTCCAATAAATATTTGACCACAAAATTGATCAGAGACTTAAGTGGCAATCCATGACAAAGAATAAAAGAGACTACATAGAATTAGCTCAGACAGTTATTGAACAAATAAATAGCAATTAATACAGAAAGCAGCAACAAAAGCAAGCCCTGGAGAGAGACAGAGACTCAGAATTCTAAATTTGTCACACTATATTATTTAAAAAGTCAAATTTTCAACAAAATATGAGACATGCAAAGAAACTAGAAAGTATGGAGCTTCTGGTTAAAGATGGCAGAGTAGAGCACCATCTCCTTCTGCGAGAAAACCAAAATTGAAACTAGCTATTGAACAATCATCAACAGGAGAATGTTGCAACCTACCAAAATAAGACACCCCACATCCAAAGACAAAGAAGCCATAGCAAGATAGGAGGAGGGGTACAATCACAATAAAATCAAATCCCTTTCCCACCGGGTGGGTGACCCACAATCTGGAGAAAAATCATACCAAAGAAGTTTTCCCACTGTTGTTAAGGTTCTGAACCCCATGTCAGGCTCCCCAGCCTGGGGACCCAACAAACAGACTGGGAATATACAGGGAATCTGACCTTGAAGGCCAGCAGTATTTGATCATAGGACTTCCACAGGACTGGGAGAAACAGAAACTCCAGTCTTAGAGGGCACAAACAAAAGCTTGTGTGCACTAAGCCTCAGAGGAAGGGAGCAGTGAGACCACAGGAGACTGAATCAAAACTACTTGCTAGTGTTGGAGGGTCTCCTGTGGAGGCATGTGTCTGCAGGGGATTACCACAGGGATGGGGACACTGGCAACATCAGTCTGGGAAGGTCCCCCTTGGTGTAAATCCTCTTGGGTTGCCATTAGCCAGACCACAGAACCTGTAGACCCAAGGGCTGGGTCACCTCTGGCCAAAAAACTACCAGGAAGGGAGTGCAACACCACTCATCAGCAGATAATTGGATTAAAACTTTACTGAGCAAGGCTCTGCCCACCAGAGCAAGACCCAGTTTTTCCCACCACCAGTCCCTCCCATCAGGAGGCTTACACAAGCCTCTTATAATCCTCCATCAGAGGGCAAACAGAGAAGAGAGAAGAGGCACAGTCTGACGGTGACCAAATTACAGAAAGTTAATCATCATGAAAAAAAATAGAAAGTTATGTCCCAGATGAAGGAACAAGATAAAACCCCAGAAAAACAGCTAAATGAAGTGGAGATAGGCAAACTTTCAGGAAAATAATTCAGAGTAATGATAGTGAAGATGATTCAGGATCTCAGGAAAAGAATGGAGGCAAAGATTGAGAAGATGCAAGAAATGTTTACCAAAGACCTACAAGAACTGAAGAACAAACAGGTGAATAATACACTAGAAGAAATCCATAGCAGAATAACTGAGGCAGAAGAACAGATAACTGACCTGGAGGACAGAAAGGTGAAAATCACTGCAGGAGAACAGAATATAGAGAAAAGAATGAAAAGAAATGAAGATAGACAGACAAAAAAAATAAATAAATAAAAGATATTTGCAATGTCAAGCCATAATGGGAACATGATTAGCCTAATAATATAAAATAATTACATACAACTCAGGGGGGAGGATCAAGCAGAGTGATAAGTGGAAGTACATACATGCACATATTTTCATCTACTCAGCCAGTCTATGTCTTTTGTTTGGTGCATTTAATTCATTTGCATTTAAGTGCAAAACTACAGTTTTCGTGTTTTAGGTTCATTTTCTGTAGATAGATCTTTTCCTTCTTTTGCTTCCTGCTTGGAGAAGTTCCTTTAGCATTTGTTGTAAAGTTGGTTTGGTGGTGATGAACTCTCTTAACTTTTGCTTGTCTGGAAAGCTTTTGATTACTCCATCAAATCTTAAGGAGAGAGTCTTGCTGGGTAGAGTATTCAGTTTTTCCCACCACCAGTCCCTCCCATCAGGAGGCTTGCACAACTGTAAATAATATGTATATATATTTTAGAAAACTTGAACTTTTGCCTAACTAAAAAAATGTGTGAGTTTGATTCCACTTATTTGATTTAGTATGAATAGAATGTTAGATTTGTAATTTAAGAAAATAGATAGGCAAGAAGCAGCAAAGGTTTACTATGTAGCAGAGGGAAATATAGTCAATATCTTATATTACCCTATAATGGAAAATAATTTCAAAGATAATATATGAATATATGCATAACTGAATCACACAAAATTTCTACATTTTGAAATTTAGTATTGTTTACCAGTTTTTCTAAATGTCCTATGGACATCTAATAGCAACATAAGAGATATAAAATTTTAAATACATTTTGTAGGATATAAAATTAATGTAAATGTATATAAATAGAAATCAATTGTATTTAAATTATTGACATCATCAAGATGCTCCTATTCTTATTTTTTTCTGCATTTGATAAAATATTCTCAGAGAAATGTTAATATGTCTCACTATGATTATATATTTTTTCTTTTCCCTTATATTTCTTCTGAGATTTTTGCTTTATGTATTTTTGTTTCTTTTCTGTTAGGTACCTCATGGTTTATGATATCTATCTTTGTGAATTGTACTTATCTTTAAAAATATTCATCTTTGTTTAATTTAAAAATAAATAAATTTATAAATTAAAAAAAATAAACTAGAAAATATAGTCCATAAACTTATTTTAAAAAGCAATGAATAGAAACTTTCTCTGAGGAAGTACAGATACTGGACTCATTAGAAAAAAATACTTTAAATCAACTAAATTTGTTATTAAAAAAAAAAGAAACAAATCAAAGGAAACTATGTCCAAAAAACTAAAATAATGAGGGCAATTCAAACCAAGTTGTTCTGTCACTCAGTTGTGTCTGACTCTTTGTAAACCCATGGGCTGCAGCACACCAAATTTCCCTGTCCTTCACTATCTCCCAGGGTTTGCTCAAATTCATGTCCATTGAGTCAGTGATGCTATCTAACCATCTCATCTGTTGAAATGCTCTTCTTTTCTCTTCAAATTTTCCCCAGCATCAGGGTCTTTTCCAATGAGTTTGCTCTTTGTATCAGATAGCCAAAGTACTAGAGCTTCAGCGTCAGTCCTTCCAATGAATATTCCCATTACTTTAAGAATTTTCCACACTTTGTGGTGATGCACACAGTCAAAGGCTTTAGTGTAGTCAATGAAGCAGAAGTAGATATTTTCATGGAATTCCTTTGCTTTCTCTGTGATCCAACAAATGTTGGCAGTTTGATCTCTGGTTACTCTGCCTTTTCTAAACCCAGCTTGTGCATCTGGATATTATCAATTCAAGTACTGCTGAAGTCTAGCTTGAAGGATTTTGAGCATAACCTTACTAGTATGTGAAATGAGTGCAACTGTATGGTAGTTTGAACATTCTTTGTTATTGCCCTTCTTTGGGATTGGAATGAAAACTGGCCTTTCCTGTCCTGTGGCCACTGCTGAGTTTTCTATATTTGCTGACATATTGAGTGCAGAACTTTTACAGCATCATCTTTTAGGATTTTAAATAACTCAGCTAGAATCCCATCATATTCATTAGCTGTGTCTGTGGTCATGTTCTTAAGGCGACTTGACTTCACACTCCAGAATGTCTGGCTCTAGGTGAGTGACCACACCATCATAGTTATCTGGGTCATTAAGACCTCTTTTGTAGAGTTCTGCCACTTCTTAATTTATTCTGCTTCTGTTAACTTCCTACCGTTTATGTCATATATCATGCCAAACCTTGCAAGAAATGTTCCTTTGATCTCTCTGATTTTCTTGAAGAAATCTTAAGTCTTTCCCATTCTACTGTCATCTTATACTTCTTTGCATTGTTCTTAAGAAGACCTTCTTATGTCTCCGTGCTATTCTCTGGAACTCTGCATTCAGCTGGGTATATCTTTCCCTGTATCCCATGCCTTTCAGTTCTCTTCTTCCCTCAGCTATTTGGAAAGCCTCCTCAGACAAACATTTTGCCTTCTTGCATTTTTTTTTCTTTGGGATAGTTTTGGTTACATCTTCCTGTGCAATGTTACAAACTTCAAACCAAGTAGAAAATGTCAGTAAACAAAAATTATAAAACAGGAAAAAACTAGAAATCCTGGAGATGAAAGATACAACAACTGAACAAAATGCATGCATGCTAAGTTGCTTCAGTCATGTATGATGCTTTGCAATCTTATGGACTGTGGCCTGCCAGGTTCTTCCCTCCATGAGGTTTTCCATGCAAGAATACTGGAGTGGGTAAGCATGCCCTCCTTCAGGGGCTCTTCCTGATCCAGTAATCAAACTGGCATCTCTTATGTTTCCTGCATTAACAGTTGGGTTCTTTACCACTTCTGACATCTGAGAGGCCCCAACTGAAAGAATAAAACCCACTAAAAAGAAGAATTCACTAAAACAGATTTAAACAGGCATAATAAAGAATGAGTAAAACTGGTGTCAATTGAAATTAGCAGATTAGAGAAACAGAAAGGAAAGTGAATGAAGAAAAATGACCAGCACCTCAGAGAACTGCAGGTCATCTTCAAGTGTACCAATATACACATAATGGAAGTTACAGAAGAGGATAGAAAAGCACAAACAAAATATTTTAAAATGCTATGTAATGTCAAAAAATTTTTGACATTTTTATTTTTATTGACATTTTTATTTTTATTACTTTTTTATTCCTGTTTAGTTGTGTCTGACTCTTTGCAATCCCATTGACTGCAGCTCCATCTGACTCTTTGCAACCCCATTGACTTTAGCACACAAGGCTTCCCTGTTCTTCACTATCTCCCTGAGCTTGCTAAAACTCATGTCCATTAAGTCCATGATGTCATCCAAACATCCCATCCTCTGTCAGCCCTTTCTCCTCCTGCTCTCAACCTTTCTCAGCATCAGGGTCTTTTCCAATGAGTCTTCTTGGCCAAAGTATTGGAGCTTCAGCTTCAGCACCAGTCCTTCCAATGAATATTTGGGACGAATTTCCTTTGGGATTGAATGGTTTGATCTCCTTGCTGTTTAAAGAATTCTCAAGAGTCTTTTACAACACAATAGTTCAAAAGCATCAATTCTTCAGTGCTCAGTCTTCTTTATGGTCCAACTCTCATATTTGTACATGACTATTGGAAAGCTTTTTAGCTTTGACTAAAAAGACTTTTGTAGGCAAAGTAATGTCTCTGCTTTTTAATACACTGTTTGGGTTTGTCAGAGCTTTCCTTCAAAGGAGAGAATGTCTTAATTTCATGACAGCAGTCACCATCCACAGTGATTTTGAAGCCTGAGAAAATAAAATCTGTCACTGTTTCCATTGCTTGCCCATCTATTTGCCATGAAGTAGTGGGACTGGATGTCATGATTTTCATTTTTTTTTAAATACTGAGTTTTAAGCTAGCTCTGTCACTCTCCTCTTTAATCTTCATCAAGAGGCTCTTTATTTCCTGTTTGGTTTCTGGCATTAGGGTGATATTGCTTGCATATTTGAGGTTGTTGATATTTCTCCTGGCAATCTTGATTTCAGTTTGTTATTCATCCAGCCTGGCATTTCACATGATGTACTCTGCATAGAAGTTAAATAAATACACATATAATGTGTTAAAATGCAGATACAACACTATACTTACAAAGGTGATACCACTGTAATGGCAGAAAGCAAAGAGGGACTAAAAAGCCTCTTGATGAAGATGAAAGAGAAGAATGAAAAAGCTGGCTTAATACTCATCATTCAAAGAACAAAGATCATGGCATCTGGTCCCATACTTCATGGCAATTAGAAAGGAAAAAAAGAGAAGCAGTTGCAGCTTTCATTTTCTTGGGTTCCAAAATTACTGGTGATGATGACTGCAGCCATGAAATTAAAAGACACTAGCTCCTTGGAAGGAAAGCTATGACAAACCTAGAGAACATATTAAAAAGTAGAGACTCCAGTTTGCCGACAAAGTTCTGTACAGTCAAAACTATTGTTTTTCCCGTAGTCATGTACAAATATGAAAGTTGAACCATAAAGAATGCTGAGCACTGAAAAATTGATGCTTTCAAATTGTGATACTGGAGAAGACTCTTGAGAGTCCCTAGGACTGCAAGGTGATAAAACCAGTCAATCTGAAAGGAAATCAGCTCTGAATATTCATTGGAATGACTGACGCTTAAATTGAAGCTCCAATACTTTGCCCACCCCATGTGAAAAGATGACTCATTGGAAAGACTCAGATGCTGGGAAAGATTGAAGGCAAAAAGAGAAGCGAGTGGCTGAGGGTGAGATGGTTAGATAGCACCACCGATCCGATGGACATGAGTTTGAGCAAACTCCACGTGATAGTGAAGGACCGGGGAGACTGGTATTACGCAGTTCATGGGGTCTCATCGCAAAGGTTCAGACATGACTTAGCAAGTGAACAACAACATAGCACTATTATTTTCCATCTGTCTCCTAAAACAAAAGAAGCAAAAATAAACAAATGGGACCTAATTAAATCCTTTTGTACAGCAAAACAAACAAACAAAAATCAATGAAACAAAAGACTGCTTACTGAATGAGAGAAAATATTTGCAACTAAGAATGATAAAGTGTTAATGCCTAAAATATAGAGAGCTCATATAACTCAATATAACAACAAAAAAATAACTTGATTTGAAAATGGTCAATTCAGTTCAGTCGCTCAGTCAAGTCTGACTCTGTGCAACCTCATAGACTGCAGCAAGCCAGGCCTCCCTGTCAATCACCAATCCCTGGAGTTCACTCAAACTCATGTACTCTGTGTCCGTGATGCCATCCAATCATCTCATCTTCTGTCGTCCCCTTCTCCTTCCACCTTCAATCTCTCCCAGCATCAGGGTCTTTTCATATGAGTCAGTTCTTCACATAAGGTGGCCAAAGGATTGGAGTTTCAGCTTCAGGATCAGTCCTTCCAATGAATATTCAGGACTGATTTCCTATAGGATGGACTGGTTGGAACTCCTTGAAGTCCAAGGGATTCTCAAGAGTCTTCTTCAACATCACAGTTCAAAAGCATCAGTTATTCGGTGATCAGCTCTTTGTAGTCAAACTTCCGTATCCATACATGTCTACTGGAAAAACCGTAGCTTTGACTAGATGGAACTTTGTTGGCAAAGTAATGTCTCTGCTTTTTTTTTTTTTTTTTTGTCTCTGCTTTTTAATATGCTGTCTAGGTTGGTCATAACTTTTCTTCCAAAGAGAAAGTGGGACATATATTCATTTGAATGTAGAGTTCCAAAGAATAGCAGGGAG
The DNA here is from genome assembly GCF_029378745.1 of Bos indicus. NCBI lineage: Eukaryota > Metazoa > Chordata > Mammalia > Artiodactyla > Bovidae > Bos > Bos indicus. Next base: position 102,384,471 of record NC_091789.1, on the reverse strand, counting down.
AGAAAAGAAAGCCTTTCTCAGTGATCAGTTCAAAGAAATAGAGGAAAACAATAGAATGGGAAAGACTAGAGGTCTCTTAAAGATTGCTGGGAGAAATATCAATAGCCTCAGATATGCAGATGACACCACCCTTATGGCAGAAAGTGAAGAGGAATTAAATAGCCTCTTGATGAAAGTGAAAGTGGAGAGTGAAAAAGTTGGCTTAAAGCTCAACATTCAGAAAACGAAGATCATGGCATCCAGTCCCATCACTTCACGGGAAATAGATGGGGAAACAGTGGAAACAGTGTCAGACTTTATTTTTCTGGTCTCCAAAATCACTGCAGATTGTGACTGCAGCCATGAAATTAAAAGACGCTTACTCCTTGGAAGGAAAGTTATGACCAACCTAAATAGCATATTCAAAAGCAGAGACATTACTTGGCCAACAAAGGTTCATCTAGTCAAGGCTATGGTTTTTCCTGTGGTCATGTATGGATGTGAGAGTTGGACTGTGAAGAAGGCTGAGCACCGAAGAATTGATGCTTTTGAACTGTGGTGTTGAAGAAGACTCTTGAGAGTCCCTTGGACTGCAAGGAGATCCAACCAGTCCATTCTGAAGGAGATCAGCCCTGGGATTTCTTTGGAAGGAATGATGCTAAAGCTGAAACTCCAGTACTTTGGCCACCTCATGTGAAGAGTTGACTCATTGGAAAAGACGCTGATGCTGGGAGGGATTGGGGGCAAGAGGAGAAGGGGACGACAGAGGATGAGATGGCTGGATGGCATCACTGACTCGATGGACGTGAGTCTCAGTGAACTCCGGGAGTTGGTGATGGACAGGGAGGCCTGGCGTGCTGCGATTCATGGGGTCGCAAAGAGTCGGACACAACTGAGCGACTGATCTGATCTGATCTGATCTGATGCTTCTTAAGGCCCACTTGACTTCACATTCCAGGATGTCTGGCTGTAGGTGAGTGATCACACCATCGTGATTATCTGGGACGTGAAGATCTTTTTTGTATAGGTGTTGTGTGCCTACTTGCCACCTCTTCTTAATATCTTCTGCTTCTGTTATGTCCATACCATTTCTGTCCTTTTTGTGCCCATCTTTGTATGAAATGTTCCCTTGGTAATGTTAATTTTCTTGAAGAGACCTTTAGTCTTTCCCATTCTATTGTTTTCCTCTATTTCTTTGAACTGATCACTGAGAAAGGCTTTCTTTTCTCTCCCTGCTATTCTTTGGAACTCTACATTCAAATGAGTATATGTCCCATTTTCTCCTTTGCCTTTAACTTCTTTTCACAGCTATTTGTAAGGCCTCCTCAGACAACGGTTTTGCCTTTGTGTATTTCTTTTCCTTGGGGTTGGTCTTGATCACTGCCTCCTGTACAATTTCATGAATCTCCGTCCATAGTTCTTCAGGCACTCCGTCTAACAGATCTAGTCCATTGAACCTATTTGCCACTTCCACTGTATAATCGTAAGGGATTTGATTTAGGTCATAACTGAATGGTCTAATGGCTTTTTCTACTTTCTTCAATGTAAGTCTGAATTTGTCAATAAAGAGTGCATGGTCTTAGCTTTTTTTTTTTTGTCTCTGCTTTTTAATATGCTGTCTAGGTTGGTCATAACTTTTCTTCCAAAGAGAAAGTGTCTTTTAATTTCATGGTTGCAGTCACCATCGGCAGTGATTTTGGAGCCCACAAAAATAAAGTTTCTCACTGTTTCAACTGTTGCAGAATCTGTTTGCCATGAAGTGATGGGACCAGATGCCATGATCTTCGTTTTCTGAATGTTGAGCTTTAAGCCAACTTTTTCACTCTCCTCTTTCACTTTCATCGAAAGGCTCTTAGTCCTTCACTTTCTGCCATATGGGTGGTGCCATCTGCATATCAGAGCTCATTGATATTCTACTGGCAATCTTGACCCCAGCTTGGGCTTCATCCAGCCCAGCGTTTCTCATGATCTACTCTGCATATGTTAAATGAACAGGGTGACAATATACAGCCTTGATGTACTCCTTTCCCGATTTGGAACCAGTCTGTTGTTCCATGTTCTGTTCTAACTGTTGCTTCCTGACCTGCATACAAAATTAACATTACCACCCATATGGCTTTATTTTTGTGGGCTCCAAAATCACTGCCGATGGTGACTGCAACATTTTCTCCTTTGCCTTTAACTTCTTTTCACAGCTATTTGTAAGGCCTCCTCAGACAACGGTTTTGCCTTTGTGTATTTCTTTTCCTTGGGGTTGGTCTTGATCACTGCCTCCTGTACAATTTCATGAATCTCCGTCCATAGTTCTTCAGGCACTCCGTCTAGCAGATCTAGTCCATTGAACCTATTTGCCACTTCCACTGTATAATCGTAAGGGATTTGATTTAGGTCATAACTGAATGGTCTAATGGCTTTTTCTACTTTCTTCAATGTAAGTCTGAATTTGTCAATAAAGAGTGCATGGTCTTAGCCACAGTAAACTCCTGGTCTTATTTTTGCTGACTGTATAGAACTTCTCCATCTTTAGCTGCAAAGAATATAATCAATCTGATTTTGGTATTGACCATCTGGTGATGTCCACTTGTAGAGTCTTCTCTTGTGTTGTTGGAAGAGAGTGTTTGCTATGACCAGTGCATTCTCTTGGCAAAACTCTATTAGCCTTTTCCCTGCTTCATTCTGCCCTCCAAGGCCAAATTTGCCTGTTACTCCAGGTATGTCTTGACTTCCTACTTTTGCATTCCAGTCCCCTATAAAGAAAAGGACATCTTTTTTGGGTATTAGTTCTAGAAGGTCTTGTAAGTCTTCATAGATCCCTTCAACTTCAGCTTCTTCAGCATTACTGGTCAGAGCATAGACTTGGATTTCTGTGACATTGAATGATTTGCCTTGGAAATGAAAAGAGATCGTTCTGTCATTTTTGAGATTGCTTCCAAGTACTGTATTTCAGACTCTTTTGTTGACTATCATCACTACTCCATTTCTTCTAAGGGATTCTTGCCCACAGTAGTAGATATAATGGTCATCTGAGTTAAATTCACCCATTCCAGTCCATTTTAGTTTGCTGATTCTAGGTGAAAAAACAGCTTTCAGAATGGGAGGAAATAATAGGAAATGAAGCAACAGACAAAGAATTAATCTCAAAAATATACAAGCAACTCCTACAGCTCAATTCCAGAAAAACAAAAGACCCAATCAAAAAGTGGGCCGAAGAACTAAACAGACATTTCTCAAGAAAAGACATACAGATGGCTAACAAACACATGAAAAGATGCTCATCACTCATTATCAGATAAATGCAAATAAAAACCACAATGAGGTACCATTTCATGCCAGTCAGAATGGCTGCTATCTTTGGGTTCAAGTCTACAAGCAATAAATTCTGGAGAGGGTGTGGAGAAAAGGGAGCCCTCTTACACTGTTGGTGGGAATGCAAACTAGTACAGCCATTATGGAGAACAGTGAGGAGATTCCTTAAAAAAAAAACTCAAAATAGAACCACCATATGACCCACCAATCCCACTGCTGGCATACACACTGAGGAAACCAGAATCGAAAGCGACTTGTGTACCCCAATGTTCATCACAGCCCTGTTTATAATAGCCAGGACATGGAAGCAACCTAGATGTCCATCAGCAGATGAATGGCTAAGAAAGTTGTGGTACATATACACAATGGAGTATTACTCAGCCATTAAAAAGAATACATTTGAATCAGTTCTAATGAGGTGGATGAAACTGGAGCCTATTATACAGAGTGAAGTAAGCCAGAAGGAAAAACACCAATACAGTATACTAATGCATATATATGGAATTTAGAAAGAAGGTAATGATAACCCTGTATGTGAGACAGCAAAAGAGACACAGATGTATAGAACAGTCTTTTGGACTCTGTGGGAGAGGGTGAGGGTGGGATTATATGGGAGAATGGCATTGAAACATGTAAAATATCATATGTGAAATGAATCGCCAGTCCAGGTTTAATGCATGATACAGGGTGCTCAGGGCTTGTGCACTGGGATGACCCAGAGGGATGGGATGGGGAGGGAGGAGGGAAGAGGTTCAGGATGGGGAACACATGTACACTCATGGAGGATTCAAGTTAATGTATGGCAAAACCAATACAATATTGTAAAGTAAAATAAATAAATTAATTAAATAAAAGAAATGTCAGTGCTCACTCTTGCCATCTCCTGTTTGACCACTGCCAGTTGGCCTTGATTCATGGATCTAACATTCCAAGTTCCTCTGCAATATTGCTCTTTACAGCATCAGACTTTACTTCCATCACCAGTCATATCCACAACTGGGTGCTGTTTTCGCTTTGGCTCCATTTCTTCATTCTTTCTGGAGTTGTTTCTCCACTATTCTCCTGTAGCACATTGGCACCTACCTACTGAGTTAATCTTTCAGTGTCCTGTCTTTTTGCCTTTTCATACTGTTCATGGGTTTCTCAAGGAAAGAATACTAGTGGTTTTCCATTTCAGAAGATCTGAAAGGTCATTTCTTTCCAAAGAAGTGTACAGATGACTAACAGTCCCATGAAAAGTTGCTCAGCATCTTTAATCATCTAAGAAATGGAAATTAGAAGCACAATTTGATATCACTTCACACCTATCAGAATGGGTATTCTCAAGAAGATCACAAATAGCAAGTGTTGATGATGGTATGGAGAAAGGGGCACTGTAGCACACTTTTTAAGGGAATGTAAAAGTGTTACAGCCACTGTGGAAAACTGCATGGATGTTTCTCAAAAAAACTAAAAATAAAACTATCATATGACTCAACAATTCCACTCCTGGGCATTTATTTGAAAAAAAGAAAAATCGCACTCCAATTTTTATTGCAGCACCATTTATGATTGGCAAGATATGGAAAGACCCTAAATGACCATCATCAGATAAATGGATTAAAGAATATGTGAATGGGGAGAGGAAAGGGCAAGAAGGGGTAGATAATTAAGAGTTACAAGCTATTATGTATAAAATGAATAAGCTACAAGGATACATGGTAGAACCCCAAATATATAGCCACTATTTCATAGCAACTGTAAAGGGAGTATAACCTTTAAATTTTGTGAATCACGACATTGTACACCCACCAGAAGCTTAATATTGTACACCAACCATACCACAATAAAATCAATGCAAAAATCCTAAATAAAATATTAGCAACCATAAAAAAAAATCAGTAGCTGATTTCTTATTGAAAACAATGGAGGTCATGAGGCAGAGGGCTTACATATTCAAAGTATGTGCATGCTAAGTTGCTTCAGTTGTGTCCAGTTTTTTGCCATCCTGTGGACAGTAGCTCACCAGGCTTTTCTGTCCATGGGAGTCTACAGGCAGAAATACTGAAGTGGGTTGCAATGCTCTCCTCCAGGAAATCTTCCCAACCCAGAGATCTAACTCTCATCTCTTATGTCTCCTGAATTGGCAGGCAGGTTTTTTTTTTTTTTTTTTACCACTAGTGCCAACTGAGAAGCCCCATTCAAAGTACATATTATATCAATCAATAGTTCTATATTTAGCAAAATTGTCCTTCAAAAATGAAGCAGAATTAAAACATTCCAAGACAATGGGGAGAATGTGTCACCAGCAAATTTGTACTGTGGGAAATCCTGAAGGGATTCTTCAGGGTGAAATGTAAGGACAGTGAATGGTAACTTGAATCAAAGCTAAGAAATAAAGCACAAATAAAGGTAATTTATCTAACTAAACGTAGAAAGAGTATAAATGTATTTTTTGTTGTAACCCCTTTTTTCTATCTGATTTAAAAGACAAATACAGGAGCAATAATTAAAAGCCTATGCTGATATGGTTATAATACATAAAGATGTAATTTGTTATAATAACAGCATAAAGAGGGAGAATGGAATTATCTAGAAAAAAGTTGTATATGCTATTGAAATTAAGTTAGCAAGAATTCAAACTAGATTGTATTAAATTAAGAATTAATAGTAATCCCCATGACAACCACCAAGAAAGTTACAAAATATATATGGGAGAAACAACAAAAGGAATTGCATAGTTCACTATATTATATCTATTTAATACCCAAAACAGAAGTAATGAAGGAATAAAAGAATGAGAAAAGACAAGATATATAGCACATTGGCAAACATAAACCCTATCTTATCAGCACTTACATTAAACATAAACAGATTAAATTATCAAATTTAAAGGCAGAGATTCACAGAATGGATAAGGAACATAATTCAACTAAAAGCTATGTATATTTAGGATTCAAAAGACACAAGTGATTTGTTATTAAAAGAATGAAAAAAATATACCATGTAAACAGTAAACAAAACAGAGCCAGAGTACCTATACTACTATCAAACAAAATATACTTAGCAGCAAAAAATTGTTATTAGAGACAAAGAATCACATTTTATAATTATGAAAGGATCAGTCAATCAATGACACTACAATTATAAACATGTATGCTCTTAACAACAAAGCCCCCCAAAACATGAATCAAACAGTGAGTGCATTTTAAGGAGAAGTAGTTGATTAAAAAGTAACAGCTTGAGATTTAAATACTACATTTTCAACTGTGGATAGAATACCTAGCTGAAAGATCAGCAAGGACATCAAAGACTTGAAAAATACTGTTAACCAATGGACCCAAAGACATGTACAGGACACTCCACAATACAACAGCAGAATACACATCCTGTTTAAGTGCACATGGAACATTATCCAGAATATACCATATATGTTAAGCCATAAAATAAGTCTCAATAAATTTGAAGCAATTGTAATAATGTACCATAATACAATAAAATTAGAAAAAAAATAGCAGAAGGAAATTAGGGAGATGCAAACATATGTAAAAGTCAAACATTTCTAAGTAATCAATGGGTTAAATAAGAAATCATTAAGAAATTAGAAAATACTTGCAAATTATTGAAGATAAAAACACAGCATATCAAAACTTATTGGACACAGTGAAAATAGTATTTTGGTACTACTTAGGTACTATAGCTAATAGTACTTAGCTATAAATACCTACACCAAAAAATTAAAAAAAATTCTGATTAATAACTTAATCTTTCACCTTAAAAAGAAAATTAAAAATAGAAGAGAAAACTAAGCAGAAAATAAGCATATTGAAGAAATCAAATATTTAGCAGAGATAAATGAAACAGAAAATTGAGATAAATGAAATAGAAAATTGAAATAAATAAAATCAACAAAACCAAAGTTTGATTATTGAAAAAGATCAACATAATTGGCAAGCCTTTAGCAAGACCAAACTAAAAAGAAAGAAAGAAGGCTCAAATTATTAAAATCTTTGATGAAAATGGAGACATATCTACTAACTTTATAGAAGTAAAAAGAATGACAAGAGAATACTATGAATAACTGTATGACAATGGATTAACTAAGACACAAACAGTAAATTCCTAGAAATTCACAATCTACTGAAACTGAGTACAGAAGAAATATTAAATCAAAAAAGACAGATTTTTAATGAGTGAAAAGATTGGATTGCTAATCAAACAACTTTATATAAAGTAAAGATTAAGCCCAGGTGTGGTTTCACTGGTGAATTCTATAAACCTCCCCCCCCCCTTTTTTTTTAAATAATGCCAACTCTTCACAAATTCTTTCAAAAAATGGGTATGGTAGCACCTCCTAGCTCAGTATATGAGATCATTTTTATCATTCACTTGGAATTGTATAATGACATAAAAACAAAAGAAAACTAAGAACCAATATTCTTTATGAATATAGATGCAAAACTCCATAACAAAATACTAGCAAACCAAATCTAGCAGCATATTAAAAGGATTCTGTACCATGATCAATTTATCCCAGGAATGCAAGATTGCTTCAGCATTTGAAAATGAGTCAAGATAATACACTCTCTTAATAAAATAAAGAAGGCAAGAAATACACAATCATTTCAATAGACACAGAACATGACTTGACACGATTCAATACCTTTTGATTATAAAAGCACTCAAAAAGCTAGGAATAAGGAAATGTTCTCAACCCAAGCAACATTTACCAAAATAAAGGCATCTGTCATCATATTTAATGTTGAAAGAAAGAATATTTTCTTGTAAGATCACAAAGAAGGCAATGATTCCCATTCTTGCCATGCTTTTTTCACCACTGAACCGTGGGTACTAGCCAGAGAAATTGTGCCAGAATAACAAATAAAAGGCATCTAAATTGGAAAGAAAGGAATAAAATTATTTCTACTTTTAGATGACAAAATCGTATATACAAAAACCTAAAGAATCCACAAAACAATGATTAGAGCAAATAAATGTTTAGCAAAATTGTAGGATATAAGATCAATATACAAATATCAGTTGTACTTCTGTACCCTAGCAATGAACAACCCAAAAATAAAATTAAGGAAAGAATTTTGAAAATAAAAAGGTACCCAAATTGGAAAGGAAGAAGTAAAATTCTCACTATTTGAAAAGAGACATGATACTGTATAAAGATAGTCCTAAAGACCACCAAAAATTTTTAAAATTAATAAATGAATTCAGTAAAATAATAAAATATAAAATCAATATACAGAAATGTGTGGTATTTTTATATAACTCTCAGAAAGATAAGTGAAGAAAATAATCCAATTTATAATTGTATCAAAATTAAAATACTTAGTAATATATTTAGCCAAGATGTTAAAAGACATGTACAATGAAAACTGTAAGACACTGACAAAAGAAATTGAAAACACAACTAAATAAGGAGATACCCCATTTTTCTGGATCAGAAAAATTAATGTTTTTAAAATATCTATACTACTCAAAATAATCTACAGATTAAATACTATCCTTGTCCAAATTCCAATGGTACATTTCAAAGAACTGAAACAATTCTAAAATTTATGTGGGGGGAGGAGCCAAGATGGCGGAGGAGTAGGATGGGGAGAACACTTTCTCCCCCACAAATTCATCAAAAGAGCATTTAAACGTCGAGTAAATTCCACAAAACAACTTCTGAATGCCGGCAGAGGACATCAGGCACCCAGAAAAGCAACCCAACTCTTCGAAAGGAGGTAGGAAAAAATATTAAAAACAACAAAAAAAAAAGAGACAAAAGAGGGAGGGATGGAGTTCCGTCCCGGGAAGGGAATCTTAAAAAGAGAGAAGTTTCCAAACACCAGGAAACCTTCTCACTGCCGAATCTGTGCTGAGCTTTGGAAGCACAGAGGGCAACATAACAGGGAGAAAAAATAAATAAACAATTAAAACTCGCAGATTGCGAGCCCTACGGTAACTCCCCCAGTGGAGAAGCAGCGCAGACGCCTGCATCCACCATTAGCAAGCCGGGGCTGGGCAGGGAGGCGCGGCGTGGGCTGCATCGCTGAGAGTAAGAATCTGGCCTGAATACCCTGAGCGCTATCTGAGCGAAATAATTTGGGCTAGCAAACCAGACTGTGGGATATCTACCACGCGAAAAGCCAGCCCTAACCTAAGACCGCCAGGCCCGCGCACGGAACAAAGGACTGAACAGAGATAGCCGGCTGCAGACCTTCCCCCTCCGGTGACAGGCAGCCAGAGCCGGAAGGGGGCAATCGCAGCCCCAGAGAGACATTATCTATAAAACTGTAAGCAGGCTTCTTTGCTAACTAAAACTTCTTGGGGGTCTGGACGGTCAACATCTGCCTGAGAAGGTGCACCGGTTTTACACCCAGATAACCGAGTGGCGGGGAGGCAATAAGTCGCAGCATTGGCGCTCGCCAAACACCTCATCACCTGAGCTGCTCGGACCTGGGAAGAGCACAAAACGCAGGCCCAACTGAGTCTGCGCCTCTGAGGACTACCCGAGTGCCTGAACCTGAGCGGCTTGGACCTGGGAGGTGCATGCAGCCCAGGGCCGGCCTCGGATTGTTCCCAGCGGAACAACCTCGAGTCCGAGTAGTGTGGACAGGGAGGCTACACGCGCCGTGAGCGGGGGCAGACCCAGGGTGGCTGAGGCACTGAGAGCCCACGCCAGTGTTATTTGTTTGCAGCATCCCTCCCTCCCTCCCCACAGCGCGACTGAACAAGTGAGCCTAAAAAAAAAAAAAAAAGTTTCCCCCACCGTCCCCTTTGTGTCAGGGCGGTAACCAGACACTGAAGAGACCAGCAAACAGAAGAAGCTATAACAGAGGGAAACGCCTTGGAAGCTACAGGCAATAGATCAAAACCCTGTGGTTACTACGAACTACATAGGAAGGGACCTATAGATCTTGAGAAATATAAATCTGACCAAGGAACTAGCCAAAAATGAACTGAACCCACAACACCCACAAAAAAAAAAAAAAAAAAAAGTCCTAGATATATTTTTATTATTTTTACGATCATTCTTTCTTTCTTTCTTTTTTTTTAATTAAAAAATTTTTTTTTAAGTCCTCTATTGTTCCTTTAATTTTCACTTTTATAACCTATTACTTTGCAAAAAAAAAAAAATACCCTATTTTTTTCTTCTTCAGCAAACTTCATATATATATATTTTATAATTTTTTGACCTTGTTTTTTTTTGTTTTTTTTTGTTTTTGTTTTTTTCTTCTTTTCTTTAACATTGTATTTTTGAAATTCCAAACTCTACTCTAGATTTTTAATTTTCGCTTTTTGGTATATGTTATCAATTTTGTACCTATAGTTTTTTTTATATAATTTCTGTGACTTTTTTTTTTCTTCTTCTCTGTTTCTTTCTCTTCTTTTATATAACATTGTATATCTGAAATTTCAAACTTTACTCTAGATTTTTAATTTATGCTTTTTGGTATTTGATATCAATTTTGTACCTGTATTTTCTTTATAATTTTTGTGACATTGTTCGTATTTGTTTGTTTGTTTTCTCTCTTTATTTTTCTTCTTCTTCTTCTTTTTTTTTTTAACATTGTATTTTTGAAATTCCAAACTCTACTCTAGATTTTTAATTTTCGCTTTTTGGTATATGTTATCAATTTTGTACCTATAGTTTTTTTTATATAATTTCTGTGACTTTTTTTTTTCTTCTTCTCTGTTTCTTTCTCTTCTTCTTTTATATAACATTGTATATCTGAAATTTCAAACTTTACTCTAGATTTTTAATTTATGCTTTTTGGTATTTGATATCAATTTTGTACCTGTATTTTCTTTATAATTTTTGTGACATTGTTCGTATTTGTTTGTTTGTTTTCTCTCTTTATTTTTCTTCTTCTTCTTCTTTTTTTTTTTAACATTGTATTTTTGAAATTCCAAACTCTACTCTAGATTTTTAATTTTTGCTTTCTGGTACTAGTTATCAATTTTGTACCTGTACTTTCTTTATAATTTTCGCGACCTTGTTTGTTTTTGTTTGTTCGTTTTTTCTCTCTTTTCCTTCTTCTTTTCTTTAACATCGTATTTTTGAAATTCCAAACTCTACTCTAGATTTTTAATTTTTGCTTTTATGTATTTGTTACCAATTTTGTACCTTTAAGGACCCAATCTTCAGGACCCATTTTTCACTAGGGAGTGAGATTACTGGCTTGACTGCTCTCTCTCCCTTTGGACTCTCCTTTTTCTCCACCAGGTCGCCTGTGTCTCCTCCCTAACCCCTCTCTACTCTACCCAACTCTGAATTTCTGTGTGTTCCAGACGGTGGAGAACACTTAGGGAACTGATTACTGGCTGGATCTGTCTCCCTCCTTTTCATTCCCCCCTTTTATCCTTCTGGCCACCTCTGTTACCTTCCTCTTTCTTCTCTTCTCTGTATAACCCCGTGAACATCTCTGAGTGGTCCAGTTGTGGAGTGCACATAAGGAAGTGACTACTGGCTAGCCCACTCTCTCCACTCTTGATTCACCTCATCTCATTTGGGTTACCTCTAACTCCCTCCTCCCTCTTCTCTTCTCCATGTAACCCTGTGAACCTCTCTGAGTGACCCTCACTGTAGAGAAACTTTTCATCTTTAATGTAGACATTTTATCAATGGTGCTGTATAGAAGGAGAAGTTTTGAAACTACTGTAAAAATAAGACCAATAACCGGAAGCAGGAGACTTAAGTCCAAACCCTGACTCCAGGGAACTCCTGACTCCAAGGAACATTAATTGACAGGAGCTCATCAAATGCCTCCATACCGACACTGAAACCAAGCACCACACAAGGGCCAATAAGTTCCAGGGCAAGACATACCAAGCAAATTCTCCAGCAACAAAGGAACACAGCCCTGAGCTTCAAGATACAGGCTGCCCAAAGTCACCCCAAAACTATAGACATCTCATAACTCATTACTGGACATTTCATTGCACTCCAGAGAGAAGAAATACAGCTCCACCCACCAGAACACCGACACAAGCTTCCCTAACCAGGAAACCTTGACAAGCCACCTGTACAAACCCACACACAGTGAGGAAACGCCACAATAAAGAGAACTCCACAAACTGCCAGAATACAGAAAGGACACCCCAAACTCAGCAATTTAAACAAGATGAAGAGACAGAGGAATACCCAGCAGATAAAGGAACAGAATAAATGCCCACCAAACCAAATAAAAGAGGAAGAGATAGGGAATCTACCTGATAAAGAATTCCGAATAATGATAGTGAATTTGATCCAAAATCTTGAAACTAAAATGGAATCACAGATAAATAGCCTGGAGACAAGGATTGAGAAGATGCAAGAAAGGTTTAACAAGGACCTAGAAGAAATAAAAAAGAGTCAATATATAATGAATAATGCAATAAGTGAAATTAAAAACACTCTGAAGGCAACAAATAGTAGAATAACAGAGGCAGAAGACAGGATTAGTGAATTAGAAGATAGAATGGTAGAAATAAATGAATCAGAGAGGATAAAAGAAAAACGAATTAAAAGAAATGAGGACAATCTCAGAGACCTCCAGGACAATATTAAGCGCTACAACATTCGAATCATAGGGGTTCCAGAAGAAGAAGACAAAAAGAAAGACCATGAGAAAATACTTGAGGAGATAATAGTGGAAAACTTCCCTAAAATGGGGAAGGAAATAATCACCCAAGTACAAGAAACCCAGAGAGTCCCAAACAGGATAAACCCAAGGTGAAACACCCCAAGACACATATTAATCAAATGAACAAAGATCAAACACAAAGAACAAATATTAAAAGCAGCAAGGGAAAAACAACAAATAACACACAAGGGAATTCCCATAAGGATAACAGCTGATCTTTCAATAGAAACTCTTCAAGCCAGGAGGGAATGGCAAGACATACTTAAAGTGATGAAAGAAAATAACCTACAGCCCAGATTATTGTACCCAGCAAGGATCTCATTCAAGTATGAAGGAGAAATCAAAAGCTTTTCAGAGAAGCAAAAGCTGAGAGAATTATGCACCACCAAACCAGCTCTCCAACAAATACTAAAGGATATTCTCTAGACAGGAAACACAAAAACGGTGTATAAACTCGAACCCAAAACAATAAAGTAAATGGCAACGGGATCATACTTATCAGTAATTACCTTAAACGTAAATGGGTTGAATGCCCCAACCAAAAGACAAAGACTGGCTGAATGGATACAAAAACAAGACCCCTACATATGTTGTCTACAAGAGACCCACCTCAAAACAGGGGACACATACAGACTGAAATTGAAGGGCTGGAAAAAGATTTTCCATGCAAATAGGGACCAAAAGAAAGCAGGAGTAGCAATACTCATATCATATAAAATAGACTTTAAAACAAAGGCTGTGAAAAGAGACAAAGATGGTCACTACGTAATGATCAAAGGATCAATCCAAGAAGAAGATATAACAATTATAAATATATATGCACCCAACACGGGAGCACCACAGTATGTAAGACAAATGCTAACAAGTATGAAAGGAGAAATTAACAATAACACAATAATAGTGGGAGACTTTAATACCACACTCACACCTATGGATAGATCAACTAAACAGAAAATTAACAAGGAAACACAAACTTTAAACGATACAATAGACCAGTTAGACCTAATTGATATCTATAGGACATTTCATCCCAAAACAATGAATTTCACCTTTTTCTCAAGCGCACATGGAACCTTCTCCAGGATAGATCACATCCTGGGCCATAAAGCTAGCCTTGGTAAGTTCAAAAAAATAGAAATCATTCCAAGCATTTTTTCTGACCACAGTGCAGTAAGATTAGATCTCAATTACAGGAGAAAAACTATTAAAAATTTCAACATATGGAGGATGAACAACACGCTGCTGAATAACCAACAAATCACAGAAGAAATCAAAAAAGAAATCAAAATTTGCATAGAAACGAATGAAAATGAAAACACAACAACCCAAAACCTGTGGGACACGGTAAAAGCAGTCCTAAGGGGAAAGTTCATAGAAATACAGGCACACCTCAAGAAACAAGAAAAAAGTCAAATAAATAACCTAACTCTACGCCTAAAGCAACTAGAAAAGGAAGAAATGAAGAACCCCAGGGTTAGTAGCAGGAAAGAAATCTTAAAAATTAGAGCAGAAATAAATGCAAAAGAAACAAAAGAGACCATAGCAAAAATCAACAAAGCCAAAAGCTGGTTCTTTGAAAGGATAAATAAAATTGACAAACCATTAGCCAGACTCATCAAGAAACAAAGGGAGAAAAATCAAATCAACAAAATTAGAAACGAAAATGGAGAGATCACAACAGACAACACAGAAATACAAAGGATCATAAGAGACTACTATCAACAATTATATGCCAATAAAATGGACAACGTGGAAGAAATGGACAAATTCTTAGAAAAGTACAACTTTCCAAAACTGGACCAGGAAGAAATAGAAAATCTTAACAGACCCATCACAAGCATGGGAATTGAAACTGTAATCAAAAATCTTCCAGCAAACAAAAGCCCCGGTCCAGACGGCTTCACAGCTGAATTCTACCAAAAATTTAGAGAAGAGCTAACACCTATCCTGCTCAAACTCTTCCAGAAAATTGCAGAGGAAGGTAAACTTCCAAACTCATTCTATGAGGCCACCATCACCCTAATACCAAAACCTGACAAAGATGCCATAAAAAAAGAAAACTACAGGCCAATATCACTGATGAACATAGATGCAAAAATCCTTAACAAAATTCTAGCAATCAGAGTCCAACAACACATTAAAAAGATCATACACCATGATCAAATGGGCTTTATCCCAGGGATGCAAGGATTCTTCAATATCCACAAATCAATCAATGTAATACACCACATTAACAAACTGAAAAATAAAAACCATATGATTTTCTCAATAGATGCAGAGAAAGCCTTTGACAAAATTCAACATCCATTTATGACAAAAACTCTCCAGAAAGCAGGAATAGAAGGAACATACCTCAACATAATAAAAGCTATATATGACAAACCCACAGCAAACATTATCCTCAATGGTGAAAAATTGAAAGCATTTCCTCTAAAGTCAGGAACAAGACAAGGGTGCCCACTTTCACCATTACTATTCAACATAGTTTTGGAAGTTTTGGCCACAGCAATCAGAGCAGAAAAAGAAATAAAAGGAATCCAAATTGGAAAAGAAGAAGTAAAACTCTCACTGTTTGCAGATGACATGATCCTCTACATAGAAAACCCTAAAGATTCCACCAGAAAATTACTAGAAATAATCAATGACTATAGTAAAGTTGCAGGATATAAAATCAACAAACAGAAATCCCTTGCATTCCTATACACTAATAATGAGAAAACAGAAAGAGAAATTAAGGAAACAATTCCATTCACCATTGCAATGGAAAGAATAAAATACTTAGGAATATATCTACCTAAAGAAACTAAAGACCTATATATAGAAAACTATAAAACTCTGGTGAAAGAAATCAAAGAGGACACTAATAGATGGAGAAATATACCATGTTCATGGATTGGAAGAATCAATATAGTGAAAATGAGTATACTACCCAAAGCAATTTATAGATTCAACGCAATCCCTATCAAGCTACCAACAGTATTCTTCACAGAGCTAGAAAAAATAATTTCACAATTTGTATGGAAATACAAAAAACCTCGAATAGCCAAAGCGATCTTGAGAAAGAAGAATGGAACTGGAGGAATCAACCTACCTGACTTCAGGCTCTACTACAAAGCCACAGTTATCAAGACAGTATGGTACTGGCACAAAGACAGAAATATTGATCAATGGAATAAAATAGAAAGCCTAGAGATAAATCCACGCACCTATGGACACCTTATCTTTGACAAAGGAAGCAAGAATATACAATGGATTAAAGACAATCTCTTTAACAAGTGGTGCTGGGAAATCTGGTCAACCACTTGTAAAAGAATGAAACTGGACCACTTTCTAACACCATACACAAAAATAAACTCAAAATGGATTAAAGATCTAAACGTAAGAGCAGAAACTATAAAACTCCTAGAGGAGAACATAGGCAAAACACTCTCCGACATACATCACAACAGGATCCTCTATGACCCACCTCCCAGAATATTGGAAATAAAAGCAAAAATAAACAAATGGGACCTAATTAACCTTAAAAGCTTCTGCACATCAAAGGAAACTATTAGCAAGGTGAAAAGACAGCCTTCAGAATGGGAGAAAATAATAGCAAATGAAGCAACCGACAAACAACTAATCTCAAAAATATACAAGCAACTCCTACAGCTCAACTCCAGAAAAATAAACGACCCAATCAAAAAATGGGCCAAGGACTAAATAGACATTTCTCCAAAGAAGACATACAGATGGCTAACAAACACATGAAAAGATGCTCAACATCACTCATTATCAGAGAAATGCAAATCAAGACCACTATGAGGTACCATTTCACACCAGTCAGAATGGCTGCAATCCAAAAGTCTACAAATAATAAATGCTGGAGAGGGTGTGGAGAAAAGGGAACCCTCTTACACTGTTGGTGGGAATGCAAACTAGTACAGCCACTATGGAGAACAGTGTGGAGATTCCTTTAAAAACTGGAAATAGAACTGCCTTATGATCCAGCAACCCCACTGCTGGGCATACACACTGAGGAAACCAGAAGGGAAAGAGACACGTGTACCCCAATGTTCATCGCAGCACTGTTTATAATCGCCAAGACATGGAAGCAACCTAGATGTCCATCAGCAGATGAATGGATAAGAAAGCTGTGGTACATATACACAATGGAGTATTACTCAGCCATTAAAAAGAATACATTTGAATCAGTTCTAATGAGGTGGATGAAACTGGAGCCTATTATACAGAGTGAAGTAAGCCAGAAGGAAAAACATAAATACAGTATACTAATGCAGATATATGGAATTTAGAAAGATGGTGACAATAACCCTGTGTACGAGACAGCAAAAGACACTGATGTATAGAAGTCTTATGGACTCTGTGGGAGAGGGAGAGGGTGGGAAGATTTGGGAGAATGACATTGAAACATGTAAAATATCATGTAGGAAACGAGTTGCCAGTCCAGGTTCGATGCACGATGCTGGATGCTTGGGGCTGGTGCACTGGGACAGCCCAGAGGGATGGTATGGGGAGGGAGGAGGAAGGAGGGTTCGGGATGGGGAACACATGTATACCTGTGGCGGATTCATTTTGATATTTGGCAAAACTAATACAATTATGTAAAGTTTAAAAATAAAATAAAATTAGAAAAAAAAATTTATGTGGAACCACAAAAAAATGCAGAATAACCTAAAATAATCTTGAGAAAGAAGAATAAAGCTGGAGGCATCATGTTCTCTGATTTTAAACTATACTTCAAAACTATAGTAATCAAAACAGTATGATACTGGCACAAGAACAGACACACAGATCAATGAAACAAAACTGAGAGCCTAGAAATAAGCTCACACTTACATGGACAATTAATTTATGACAAAGGAGCAAAGATGTGAATAGAGAGGAGGAGCAAAGATGTGAAATTGGAGATTTGGAAGTAAGTGATGACTCCAGTTTACAAAGTTATATTGGGGTAAATAAGGAGGGACAGATAATAAAAACTACCTGTTTTAGTAGGTCGGTAGTGGCCACAGCCGAGAGATGGTGTGGCAGATGTAAAGTTTTATTTAATGACACATATGTTGAAATGAAAGTGTTAGTCACTCAGTCGTGTCCAACTCTTTGTAACCCCATGGATTGTAGCCAGCCAGGTTCCTCTGTCCATGGGATTTTCCAGGCAAGAATACTGGAGTGGGTTCCAATGCCCTCTTTCAGGGGATCTTCCCAACCCAGGGATTGAACCCAGGTCTCTCTGTCAGATTCTTTACCATCTGAGCCACTGTGGATGTTATTTACATATATATGTACATTAGGCTTGCATAATACACCCCACTCCAGTACTCTTGCCTGGAAAATCCCATGGACGGAGGAGCCTGGTAAGCTGCAGTCCATGGGGTCGCAAAGAGTCGGACACGACTGAGCGACTTCACTTTCACTTTTCACTTTCCTGCATTGGAGAAGGAAATGGCAGCCCACTCCAGTGTTCTTGCCTGGAGAATCCCAGGGACGGGGGCGGGGGAGCCTCGTGGGCTGCCGTCTCTGGGGTCGCACAGAGTTGGACACGACTGGAGCAACTTAGCAGCATATATATATATATTATATATATGGCTATATATTATATATATATATATATATATATATATATATATATATATATATATTAGGCTTAGGTAGAGGATAATGGATGAAGCATGGAGTTAGAGTAGTTGAGGTTAAGAGCTGAGGTAAAGGATTTTTCTGTGGAGAAAAAGATATATCTTACACTGAGCCAAGAGGGAATGAACAAGGGAATGTCGAAGCAGAGAGGGTGCTTGATAGAGTTCACATCTGATGGTGGGGATCTGGGTCTTCTCAAGTTAAGGAGAAGGTGACCTCATCTTCTGGGAGCAGGGCTGAAACATGAAATAAGTCAGAAATTGTTCTGAATAGCTGCTATAAGGAATAGGACATAGATAAGCAAATTGATTGACAAACAGCATAGGGACAGGCAGTAGATGACACAGAGTATGAAACTAAAGTGGGGCCAATGCATCTCTGTACTTTTTCCAGAATTGGGGAATAACACAGAGTGTGAAGTGTATGTAGGACAGAGATGAATCAGGTGACCAGACTTAAGGAACTATGTTGAGGTGGAAGAGAAGGCAGGTAGAGGAAGCCAAGAGAAAGTAACTTGGATCAGAGAGCAGGAAAGGATGTAACTTCTCTGGGCCTCAATTTCCTTATCCGTCAGTAGAGGTCAGTTGTGAGCACTGCCTAACAGTTTTATTGTCTGTCAACATGGACTGGAAAAGGAATAGGCAGGCTGATTGGTTGTGAGCAAGGTCATGCTCAAATGGGCTAGAAACACACTTATAGAAAGATGAGAATGTTCAACTTGTCTCTTTATGAAGCACACTTTTTTTTTTTTTTGCTTTCTGGCCATGTCTTTCTCTGCTTGACCAGATTGTCATCTCTCAAATAACTGGACCAGTGTCCATAAATTTCTTTCAGGATGAGACTCCCCTTATTCCTTCCTAAACTAACAGACCAAAACTTACAGCACACACATCCTCACTACATCTAAACTTTGGCAAACAAATCCCTTCAGGCCAAACAGGAGTCTCAAACCAATATCAACCACCTAATGGGAAGTAGATGGAGAAACAGTGGAAGCAGTGTCAGATTTTATTTTTTTGGCCTCCAAAATCACTGCAGATGGTGATTGCAGCCAGGAAATTAAAAGATGCTTACTCCTTGCAAGGAAAGTTATGACCAACCTAGATAGCATATTCAAAAGCAGAGACATTACTTTGCCAACAAAGGTCCATCTAGTCAAGGCTATGGTTTTTCCAGTGGTCATGTATGGATGTGAGAGTTGGACTGTGAAGAAAGCGGAGCACCAAAGAATTGATGCTTTTGAACTGTGGTGTTGGAGAAGACTCTTGAGAGTCCCTTGGACTGCAAGGAGATTCAACCATTCCATTCTAAAGATCAGTCCTGGGTGTTCATTGGAAAGTGAAAGTGAACTCGCTCAGTCATGTCTGACTCTTTGCAACCCCATGGACTGTAGCCCACCAGGCTCCTCTGTTCATGGGATTCTCCAGGCAAGAATACTGGAGTGGGTTGCCATTTCCTTCGCCAGGGGCTCTTCCCACCCCAGGGATCGAACCTGGGTCTCCCGCACTGTAGGCAGACGCTTTAACCTCTGAGCTACCAGGGAAACTCATTGGAAGGACTGATGCTAAAGCTGAAACTCCAATATTTTGGCCACCTCATGCGAAGAGTTGACTCATTGGAAAAGACTCTGATGCTGGGAGGAATTGGGGGCAAGAGGAGAAGGGGTCAACAGAGGATGAGATAGCTGGATGGCATCACTGACTCAATGGACATGAGTCTGAGTAAACTCTGGGAATTGGTGATGGACAGGGAGGCCTGGCATGCTGCAGTTCATGGGGTCACAAAGAGTCAGACACGACTGAGCGACTGAACTGAACTGAACCCAAGTGGAAGGAGACAGTTTGCTTACTTTTGTTACACAGAGATATCCTCTGAGGATAATAATTTTCAGGAGACTCTGAGGGTAATCTCCTAAAGGAAGTTAGCCCTCAACTTGTTTTGGGAAATAAAAACCATCTTGGAATAAGTATCTTCCCTTCCAAGGAGATTTCTTTAAGGGCAACAAGATTCATTTGGCCATATCAGTGCTGGGCTGTTCATTTAAATTCCAGTCTACAATCATTATGTACACAGTTTGCAGTGTTTCCAAATAATTCTGTAATAAACATTCAGACCTTGATTAGACTTCAACCAGAATTTGCATTTGGCTTTAGGGAAAAAGAGGGGAGATTTAAAGAAACTGTGCAGAGATCTGGGCTTTATTTCATAAAGCAAAACTGAACAATCAACCAACAAAATAAAAATAACAGCAAAAAAAAAAAAAAAATCGAAGCACAACAAAAACAAACCAATAAAAAGTATCCCAAAGGGTGCCCAGAAACTGGTGTAGGTTCAATCACGAGAGGCAATCAGACATAGTGGGAGAACATGAAACCTGAGTACAAATCCTGCCTTGAACTTCCAAACAGTAAGCCCCTGGACAAGTAGATTTCCCTTTCTGATGTGTAGTTTCTTCTTCTGTAAAATAAGGGTAATGATAGCTATCTCATGAGATAATTGTGAGATTCAATGAGAAAACATGTGCCAACTTCTTGTGCATTGTATATGGCAAAAAAGGGTACTTAGTAACTATTACTTTTCCCTTTACCATCTTCATCTACTTAACCTACAACACGACAGGAAATGTCTCCAGTGTTATTGTGCCAGTCCAGAATTTTTCCTTAGTAATTGAACAACCAAGGACTCCCTCCCCACTCTGCCCAATTGATTTTCTCTGGGATGAGGGCATTATGTTGATATATGTCTCTGGAGCAAGGTAGTCCACTGAGATTCTCATCAAGAAAGAATGTTGCTCACCTTTGACCACAAATTTCACAGTGTGACTGTGCTGCTCAGAGCCTAACCAGCCCTTGACAGTACAGAAATAGGAACCCGAGTCATCTACCACTGCAGACTTCAAAAGTAAGATACTGAAGATTCCTACTTTGATGGGTACTTGGTTGTTAGTCTATTCCTTGTATCAAACATAATTAATGGGGGGAGATCCCCAAGCCTGGCATTGAAGGCTAATCCTCATTCCTTTGGGTACTGTGAAGCCATAGCCACTGCCAGTCATCACTGTGGGTTTAGAAACAGATACTGCAAAGGGAAGACAAAAGAGGAGGCTCTGGGAAGTTACAAGGATATGAAAACACAAGGCTGTCACCCATGTTGAGTCTAGGCTTATAAATATCTCTGCAAAGGGAAAAAAAGGGCTGCTGATGTGGGGAACAAAAGGGAATAAGATGACTTAAATAAAAATAATTTCCTTGGAAAGAATAAGTATCATTTTGTATTATTTGGGGATGTGTGCTATCTGTAGTTTAAAAAATAAACTGACTAAAACAAAGCCCAAACAGCTTTTTTGTTTTGGTTTCGTTTTTCATTTTGCTTTGTTTGCTTGTTTTTGTTCAGATTTTTTGGTTTATCTGAAGTTTTGGATGACCAGGGGTCAGATTTTTGTAAAATTGTCAAGCCAGCTAAGCTTATTTTTACTAATCCATGCATACTCTTCCCCAGAGTTTCTCTGCCAACACTTTTACATTCTCTGATAACCTGATCAGATATACTTATTTTTATGAGTTTTAAGAGAGTCCAAGGGTACAATCAGGCTGTGGGTGCTGGAATTTCTGGAACATGTGAAGGGGTAGAGATTTGAAGGCCAGAAAGCCTTCCCAACATTTATTAAATTCTGCCACGAGAGTGATAACCCTGAGAATATCCTGTTCACTACCTCTGATTAGCACATATAACTGAAGAGAGACTATGTAGAGGTAAACTAAGGTCTCTGGGTTTCTTAGGACTTTCTAGGATTGCAGTCCTTTATTGGGTCTTTGCTTACCAGTACTTTCTTAACGCCCATAGTGACTCACGTTTCTGGACTCGGAGTTCAACGATTTTATCTCTCACAACTTGGTTGCCATCAGGAGTCTGCCAAGTGACTTCACATGTGTAGTGGCTCCGGTCATCCATCTCCAGGGTATTCAGTTGGAGGGACACATCTCCTGGAACCTCATGATTTACATGCAGGCGGCCCCGGTACTTTGCTTGCTGAATATGGTCTCCAGAGGGGTCACGTAGAAAAATGGTGACTGAGTCAGATCCACGTTCTACCAGCCACTTTACTAAGACTTGTGTATACCCTTGCAGAGGACCATAGGTACAGGGAATATTTACATCCCCTTTCCAAGGCCCAGTAACACTCTCAGGCACTTCCAGGATGGGATGTCCTGAAGAGGAGGGAACAGAAGAAGGGAGAAGACACAGATGGTACACTCATCTGAGAGCTAAGATGGCAGTGGCAGGCTTCAAGAGGTTTCTGAGAAACACACCCTTAACTCATACGTTCAGATTTCCCATGGTCTTTTCTTCTCTGCCAGCTCTCTCATCAATCAGAACCAGTCCTTAGAAGGAAAGCCCTAAAGTTTTTTGTTTTTGTTTGTTTGTTTGTTTAGCACTTGTGAGTTTCAAGTTCTTTTCCTATCACTTCCTTGCTTTGAAGTGATCCTGTGTAAGTCAATTTACACCATGTTGGACCTATTTTTTTCATATATTATATAGAAATTCTGAGGGGAATGATCTCTAAGGATCCTACAAACTCTAATATTCTGTAAATCCATGGAAAAAACCTCTTTCAACATTTTCCAAAAGAAGTATGGGAGCAAATGCTGAGCAATTGGGTCTGAGCTATTTTACTGCATGTAATTATGCACTTGGAGAAATGTGGTGGCTTCAGGTTTCAGAAAGAAAAGACTATCTACCCTGCTTATTCCTCACTGCTCCCTGAGAAAGGCTCAGTGATTGGCTCCTTGCACTAAAATTATTTTCTGGAAGGGAAGAAAGAGGCAGGCAAAGGACAATTCTCAGGGTGGAAACTTGTATAAGATGCATTTCTGTTTAGCAAAATCATCAGCTATTGTTAAATGTTGAAAACATGCAATTTGTAAGCTTGATATTTTTTCTGATTTCTATCCTTTCTTTATCTTCCTTTTTGTTTCTCTGAGTTCTCAGCAAAAGTACATTGGAAAATTTCATCCTGAGGAGGAATGGAGAGGAAAATATCTGGAAGGGAAAAGGTTCTGAGTATAATTCTAGAGCTGACTGGTAGGAATGGTGATAGGGCCAAAGGGTGATTATTTCTTGGCTTGCTGAGAAAGGAAACTAAGGGGGAAAAGTTGGGGATGTTGAGAGAGATACCACCTTCCATCAACAATTTCCATCCATAAGCTCATATCTTGAGAATTTTATGTTTTATTTAACTGGAGTCAGGAACCAGGGATTGTATTTAGATATGATTTTATTCTCTCTTAGGAGAGGTAGTTTCAAAGTGTAGAAAGTAAAAGAGTTAGTCGCTCAGTTATATCTGACTCTTTTCAACTCCATGGAGTGTAGCCCACCACAATCCTCTGTCCATAGAATTCTCCAGATAAGGATCCTGGAGTGGGTAGCCATTCCCTTTTCCAGGGGATGCTCCTGACCCAGGGATCAAACCCAAGTCTCCTGCATTGCAGATAGATTCTTTACCATCTGAGCCACCAGGGAAACCCTTATCAAATAAAAGATTTTTATATAGCCTAAGATTCCCAGGCTTTAATCAAACAGATGAAAGATAGAGTGGGGGCATGTGTTCTAGCTCTCAGAATGCATTGCCAAATACCAGGGCTTCTGTCAATGGGAATGCTAAAGTCTAGCCTTTGGCCTGTGCCCTCAACAGAGACTCTAGTACATCTCCTTTACAACCTGCTGGGACCTATCGAGTTATGAACAGGTAATAGGTCATCCCTTGGTTGTAGGGAAACTAGAGAGGACACTTGAGCAACAAGGCAGCTTGGCAGCCAATGTGAAATGTAAGTCAAATTAAGAAATACTCATCACTTTCCTGGAAATTTGGGTAGGGGAAAATCTATTTCAGGAAATTCCCAACACTTGGGGAGACACTTTGCCCATTATGGATCCTTGCAAACCACCAAATGGTGAGGTACTTGGTGCAACAGGGTTTGAAGTACCAGGCAGGGTGGAATTTGGAGGCTTCCAGTATGGCATAGCTAGAAGGGCTTTTAGAATCCACCTAGACACATTCCCTCATGGTACATATGGACAAGCTGAGGCTCAGTGAAAGAAAGATGCTTACTCAAAGTCATACAGAAAGTAAGGGCACAGCCAGGCCTGGAGGACTAGAATGAAGTCTTTCAGATGCCACACTGCCTCCATACTTTTTAACCTGATTAATCTACCAGCCACAACTGAAACCAGAACCTTCTTATCTGGATCTATTTGATATGGTTTAACAGTGGCATCTGGTCCCATCACTTCATGGGAAATAGATGGGGAAACAGTGGAAACAGTGTCAGACTTTATTTTGGGGGGCTCCAAAATCACTGCAGATGGTGACTGCAGCCATGAAATTAAAAGACACTTACTCCTTGGAAGAAAAGTTATGAGCAACCTAGATAGCATATTCAAAAGCAGAGACATTACTTTGCCAACAAAGTCCCATCTAGTCAAGGCTATGGTTTTTTCCAGTGGTCATGTATGGATGTAAGAGTTGGACTGTGAAGAAAGCTGAGCACTGAAGAATTGATGATTTGAACTGTGGTGTTGGAGAAGACTCTTGAGAGTCCCTTGGACTGCAAGGAGATCCAACCAGTCCATTCTGAAGGAGATCAGCCCTGGGATTTCTTTGGAAGGAATGATGCTAAGGCTGAAACTCCAGTACTTTGGCCACCTCATACGAAGAGTTGACTCATTGGAAAAGACTCTGATGCTGGGAGGGATTGGGGGCAGGAGGAGAAGGGGATGACAGAGGATGAGATGGCTGGATGGCATCACTGACTCAATGGACGTGAGTCTGAGTGAACTCCAGGAGTTGGTGATGGACAGGGAAGCCTGGCGTGCTGCGATTCATGGGTTTGCAAAAAGTCAGACACGACTGAGTGACTGAACTGAACTGAACTGAACAGTGCTATCCTAGGACTGGAAAATATCCTCTTGACAGCCTAAAAAATAATTCTCTCATCTGCCAACTGCTTTCTGAGAAATCTTTCCCAGAACTTCAGAGCTTAGCTCTCCTCCCTCAGGAGACTGAATATTATTCAACTATTTCATCCCTTCAGAAGAAAGAAAAGGGCTGGGCATTGACTCAAAGGGCTTTGTTGGAAAGTGTTTTGACTTGAGAAAGAAGGGCTAGTACTGAGGCCCACACTATTCCTGGGACCTGGACTTTAAAAAGTAAAGAGATCTGTGGCTTGTGTGATGATCCTAAGCAAGGAAAGGCCGGGTTTGGGTGGTTATGAGATCCATTATGGGCTCCATTTAAACTTTTCATCCTCATATCATCAAACAGGCAATCACATCTTCTGATGACCCTGAACATCTGTGTCTGGCCTCTCTCCCCCTATTATAATGCCCACTCAATAGAGGATTAGTTTACATAATAGATATTTGAAAAAATTTTATAGTGTTTATAAAATGCAAATGTTAGGATTTATTTTTATTATTTAAACATATGTCTTAAATCGAGAGACTTTTTAGAAGTGAAGCCACAGTCCTCCAGAGCTTTCCACCTGGCAGGGTGTTTTGAGATCAGTCAAACTGATCTCCTCACTATACAAATGAGCTGGGGACACTGAGATTAAGGGAGAAGGAAAGTGTTATCGGCCAGTTTGTTCCCAGTCTCAGGTCTGTGGTGTTAGACTCTCTACACAAATGATAGACCTACTTCTAGGTCTAAATAACCTCCACAGGCTGTGGAGGGAACAACACACACACACACACACACACACACACACACATGTGATTTAAATTTAACATTTGCAAAATGGTCCTCTGAGCTCCAGTCCTGTCTCTTTAATTCCCAACTCAAATCAACTGATTTGGAGAAAGTAGAGAGGTGCACTCTAAAATGTATTAGAGAGTGAAAATATTGGAGTTGTAGAAAGAACAATAATTTTTAGGAGCATTAACTCTGTTGCTGATGCTCTGTGACCTGGAAAAAATTATTTTCCTTCTTTGGTGACTTAATTCAGTGTCTCTTCTAACTCTGAGGTTCTAGAATTTGATGGATGACAGAGCCCCAGGACAAGGTGATTTAATCTGAGTCAGTTATGGAAAGTTGGATTCTTTCTAACAACATAAATAGCACCAAGTTAGCACTCATCTCGTCTCTCCCTCTAAGGATATGGAATAAGCAGGGACGAATCAAGGATCCTTTTACCTTATCGTGAGTTTCACTTAGCTATTACTCAGGCTTAGTTTCTTAAAGGGAGAAGGGAATGGCAACCCAAGGCAGTATTCTTGTCAAGAGAATCCCATGGACAGAGGAGCCCGGAGGGCTGCTGTCCATGGAATCGCAGAGTCGGGAACGACTGAAGCAACTTAGCATGCATTGGAGAGGGAAATGGCAACCCCCTCCAGTATTCTTGCCTGGATAATCCCATGGACTGAGGAGTTTGGCGGGCTGTTGTCCATGGGGTCACACAGAGTCAAGCACAACTGAAGTGACTTAGCATGCATGCATGTATTGGAGAGGAAAATGACAACCCACTCCAGTATCCTGGAGAATCCCAGGTACAGAGGAGTCTGGTGGGCTGCCATCTATGGGGTCACACAGAGTCAGACATGACTGAAGTGTCTTAGCAGCAGCAGCATCAGTTTCCTAAAAGGCTATTTCAGTTCTCAAGGGTATAAATGACGATACAGTAGGATTTCAGAAAATAATGCTGCTATGAGATAGTCAATCCTCTTTTGGTATATAAGTCCAGCATTAAATTGGACAAATTACCCCAGACAAATTGGGCCATGTCCACAGGGAAGTGAGTCATCCTAGGAAATGATAAGAAATCAAGTCTTGTGAAGAACAGTTGAAGGAGCTAAAGCTGTTTAACTTGGAGAAAAGATGAATCAAAGGAACATTGTTTCTGTCCACAGCATTCTAAAGACCTGTCACAACATTGAGAAGATATATTTTTTGTGTCTCCAAGAAACAGGGCTGGGATCCTTTGATAGAAGCCACAAAGGAATTGATTTAGTTCAACACAAGGAAGTTAGGAACCTTTTTAGTGTCCCTGAGATACAACAAATACTAGAAAATAATGTGTATGTTTTACAGGGGAGGATCCTTTCCAGCTTCTACCCAAACTTATCTCCTGGCTTCTTCAATAACCTTCAACCACTTCCCTCCCTTCTGCCCAAAGCTGATAGAATCTGGATCATTGGCTGAGAACAATCACTCATTTAGCAGGAGTAGGCTTTCCTCAGTAGGCATTCAATCCCACCTCTCCCCACTCCCCCATTTTTGCCTGTGCCAAAAGTGGCAGCCAGGCCCCCTTTTGCTACTTTACCATAGATGACCACCAGTAGGTGGCTCAGGAGCAGCAGGCCCAGTAAGAGCCCCATCACAGCCAGAGCCACTTCTGTCCTTTCTTCTAGCCTCCTGATATTAAAAAGATGAACTCCTGATGGCTTCCAGAGTCTGCGCTTGCTTACTTCCCTTTCTTCCTTATATCTCTCACACGGACTCCAAGTCTCATCTAACATTCCCCTTCCTTCCCTATTTCAGTACAAGTCACATGAGCACCCCCTCCCTACCCTGCCTGGGGTTGGAGTTTTAACTGTGAGTGAAGCAATTCTTCCCCTTGCTAAAGTATTGCCTTGACTTTCCCTGGAGCCAATAGGAGTTTCTGGCCTTTGATTTCCCAAGCTGTGTTTATTTTGTGTTTCCTCAACAAGATGAGGTTGAGGAATAACTTTGGGATGAGTGTGCTCCCTCCACTATGGAAGTATTTTCCTTCCTGGTGTGCCCAGGTAGAATAGATCAACTTTGCTGGACTATGCAATATTCAGCAGTCTTACTGTTAACCCGTGTCTATTCAGTCTATGCAAATAAACAAAGGGTTGGAGATGGGTGTCTATGGGCCTCAGAATGCAGGAGATTAAGTTTGTGAAAGATATTTTTATATATCAGTGTTTAAATAATTTGTAAGCCCATGAATAATGCTGTTATGGGGGAATATACCCCCACATCTCCTATAGGGAAAGCTTTCTCTGATAGCTCTGCCTCTTTGGTGGTAAGGGTAAAGTTTCCATTACTGCTCACAAGGAATCTTTTATTTATTTGTTTAGTTGGAAAGTTAGGTCTGGCATTCAGTGTACTTGCCAATTGATTTGACAGTGGTATGCTCTATTAGATTGACCTTTTAAATGGTTTTACACTGATACATACACCTGACCCGTAAGAGTTATATTAAGCCTTATGAGAAGCTTAATTACTTCTCTTCATAAGCCTCAGGGTGACTTTTAAGTCCACCAGAAGTCTAACTCTAGGTTTGGCACTGCTAACAGTTCACTAATCTTTGAAAATATAAACACTTCCAAGAGGAAAAATACACCCAACAAATTCACACTGCAGTGGGTCTCCAAAGAGAGACATCATCTCCTCCACTCCTGTGTGTAACCACCTCTAGTGCCTGTCAAGGAGTGGTTACATACAAATGAGTTGAGGCTGGACAAGGGCTAAGAGGCGACTCTAGCATTTCAGATTCTGCCATTATCACATGGGATTCTCTCAAGTCCCTCTGGCTTCCAAATTCAGTCTCCCTTGTATGGCTGTCCCTTGCTTTTTGGTCACTTCATTTAGTCTACCTCACTGGAACTTTTAGTCATTCTTTCCCATCAGGTCATCACTCAGGGAACCCTGAACTTTGGAAAACCCTCCTTTTGTATTTTCCAACCAACATCCTACTACCATCACCACCATTCACACACACACACACACACACACACACACACCTCTTCACCTAGACAGTCTTTGCCTGATGAAGAGCTGGAACCCCATGCCCCCTTGGACTGGTGTCAATTTCTGTCTGGCCTGGTGATTGCATTATTGAACTGCCTCTTGCCTCTTGTTATGATCTCCTAGATCTGAACATAAATAAAGGTCCTCAAGAGCATGCACAACATTTCTCTGGGGAAGACTTACAGTCCTGAAGTAGGTTCAGTAACTCTGTTGAGAAAGAAGAACATTGAAGGGAAAGTTAGAAATTCCATTGAAGGTGAAGTTAGAAATCCTAGAGACAGACCTGACTCTGCATCTTTCTGAGACTTTAAACAAGTTAAATCTCTCTGTACCTCAACTTCCCCAGTTGTAACATGAGCACCGCTAAACTTGATATTTGTATCTTTTCTGATATTTAAAAATCAAACTATAATATACTTAGAATAACAAGTATAACAATGACAGCTACTATTTCTTAATCATTTGCTTTTCCAGGCACTGTACTAAGCACTTAGTGCAGATTATTTCATTTGGTATCTACAATCTCCTAGGTAGGTATTATGGTATTATTGTACTCACGCTTGTGTCTCTTTTGTCACTCTATTCTTCCTTATGCTATTATTCTTTTTCTTTCTAGAACTTGTCACTACTTGGCAGATTGTACATTTACTGGTTTATTTGTTTGCTGTCTGTCCTCCACTCTAGAATGTAAACACTATGAAGACATGTTTGATACGATATCCCCAGTGCCTAGAACAGTGACTAACATATAATAGATACTCAAAAGATTTTTCATGAATGAATTGCACAAGTCACCATTTTAAAAATGAGACGGAAGCCCAAAATACTGAAATCAGTTACCTGTATAGAGCTACCTAGACAAGATTCAAATGAATATCTGTATATCTCCAAAAATGATATTGTTAAGCACAGTGTGTATGAGTACCTTGGGTTTGACTGAGCTGGAAGGAAGCAGTGGTGCAAAAAGGAAATTCACACAGGTCTTGCTCAAGAACATGCATACATACAAACCCATAAACCCATAAATATCATATACAAACATAGATGAATATACATAAGGACAAATACATATATACATGTGTAAATATGTGTGTGTGCTAAGCTGTTTCATTTGTGGCCAACGCTTTGTGGAACTATGGTCTGTAGCCCACCAAACTTCTCTGTCCATGGGGATTCTCCAGACAAGAATACTGAAGTGGGTTGCCATGCCCTCCTTTAGGGGATCTTCCTGACCCAGGGATCAAACTGGCAACTCTTAGGTTTCCTGCATTGGCAGACAGATTCTTTAGCACTAGTACCACATCAATTCACTTCAGTTCAGTCGCTCAGTCTTGTCCAACTCTTTGAGACCCCATGGATTGCAGCACACCAGACCACCCTGTCTATCACCAACTCCTGGGGTTTACTCAAACTCATGTCCATGAGTTGGTGATGCCATCCAATCATCTCATCTTCTGTCGTCCCTTTCTCCTTCCACCTTCAAACTTTGCCAGCATCAGGGTCTTTTCAAATGAGTCAACTCTTCGCATCAGGTGGCCAAAGTACTGGAGTTTCATCCCTCTCGTGAATGGACTTTCAAATTAATCCCAATTCATTTCACTAAGGTGTTTGATTACTGACTTATGTCAGGTCTGTCTTAGGTTCCTTATATTGATTATGTCCCTTATTTAACCCTTAAACCTTAAGGTTATGAGGAAGGTACTGCTGCTGCTGCTGCTGCTAAGTTGCTTCAGCCGTGTCCGACTCTGTGCGACCCCATAGACAGCAGCCCACCAGGCTCCCCCATCCCTGGGATTCTCCAGGGAAGAACACTGGAGTGGGTTGCCATTTCCTTCTCCAATGCATGAAAGTGGAAAGTGAAAGTGAAGTCGCTCAGTCGTGTCCAACTCTAGGGATCCCATGGACTGCAGCCCACCAGGCTCTTCCGTCCATGGAATTTTCCAGGCAAGAATACTGGAGTGGGGTGCCATTGCCTTCTCCAGAGGAAGATACTAATTTTATTCATATTTTACAGGTGATCAGGGTAATATATCTACATTATGGAATGTAGATGGCTTTCTTGAGGCTTTATACCTAATTTTAATCAGAGTTGGGAATTGAACCTATGCAGTCTGTAGTCAGAGTCCGTATTTTGAGTTACTCCTATCAATACTGTATCTTGTACTATGAGGTTTTTTTTAAGTTTATTTATTTTTAACTGAAAGATAATTGCTTTACAATATTGTGTTGATTTCTGCTGTATTTTAACATGAATCAGGCATAGGTGTACATATGTATCCTCCCTCTTGAATCTATATAATTCTGGGCCCAGCCAAGCTCCTGGTATGTACCAGATGCTTAGTGTCTGATAGGTTTAACAAAATTGAACTTAGAAGGTGCTATAACTAAGAGTTTAAAATATCATAAAGTCATAGCAGAGTGAATAATTAAATTCCCAAAAGATTATGAAAACTTTTGAGCAGAATGTGTTGACATTTGAAATGAACTTTGAAGATGTGATGGATCTTCTATAAGAAGAATTGGGGAGAATGGTGGTTTCTTCAAGCTCAAGTTCAGGGTGGAACAGGGCCACTTTTGCATGGATGGATGACTTCCTCTTAAGCACTTATACCCTTGACTAACATGCTAGATTTTGGCCTTCACATATGAGAAGCTATTTTGCCTTCAGACAGGATTTGACCTATGACACATCAAAAGCTACATAATTGCACACCATGTGATAACATTTCTACTGTGCCAAGCATAAGTTTACATTCCCCAAACACACATCATCTGGAGGATTTTAAGAAAATATCTGTACCCATATTAGTAGGTAGAAACAAATAAGTCATTATTAAAATTTCATTAACAAATAGTACAATATACAGAGTCAGTAGATAGATTTAGTTGTTGCCTAGGACTGGGAGATAGGGTAAGGGATAAGGAGCGACTGCTAATAGGTAAAGTTTTCTTTTGGGAGTTATGAAATATTCTAAAATTGATTAAGATCATGATTATACTACTCGGTGAATATATTAAAATGATTAAATTGTATACTCTGAATACGTAAACTTTATAGTTTGTAAAATATATATCAATAAAGCTGTAAAAAAGTTCATTACAGTTTTGGAGAAATTTTTAAAGGTTTAGGAAAAAATTTATAATCTAATATTAAGCAATGAAGTGTAGTATGAAACTATACATGTTATGATCTTAATTAGATTAAATATATGATGTACTTGCTTATAATACTTCAAAAAAAACTTTAAAGTTTTTTTAAAAATTTTCCCATTTTTCCCAATGATCATATATTTTCTTTAATAATTTCTTTTTGTAATTATATTAAGTGGAAAATAAGCATCAAATATTAATATGTGCTTTTAGTTGGCAGGCTTAAATAAGTTTTCTTTTGTACTTGTTACTCTTCATAATTTTCTGAAATTAAAATACATTATTTTAATAAACAGATTTAAAAAGCATTTTAAAAAACTGTAAGATATCCATTGTATATAATAATATATACCAATAAAAAAAAATTATTTGAGTTACAGCAGCTTTAAAGGTGGAGCCATTGTCACTCTGAACTTTAGAGTTTAAGGTTCTGCTCATATCATTAGAAGTCAGTACAGTAAGTTTTCACCCATTAGTAAACTTAAGAGCTTCAGGCACTAGCAAACCAATAGAAGCTACAGGCTTTAGGTGAGGCCCTTGGGGTTGTGTCATCACCCCCAAGGCCATACCTTTTTTTCAGTAACAAATAGATTAAATTCTAACCCTGTGGGTGCTTAAAGCAGGAGCTTATAAGAGAGCAGCTTGAAGAGTCTTAAAAGCCTTTTGAGTCTCTCATGACAAAACCAGCTTATCAGTCTTGGCCTGCTGAGTTTCAGTTAGAAGTGTATATAAAAGCGAGAGAAGTTCCCCATAATCTGGAATCCAAATACAGCAATAGACTATAAAGTCCAATAATCCTATTAGTAGTCTTGAAGTCATAGGTAGAGGATTATTTAGTATAGGCTTAACTCTAGAAAACATCCTTCAAATCAATGACTGAAAAATATTTGGTTCATTCAGGACTTTCAGACAGTAAAGTATAAGGATTAGGCACTTATTATTCATATATCTTGAACAAGTCTCCACTTAGCATTTGACTTTTTTATAGCCAAAGTAGGAGTGTTGCATGGACTGTTACAGGGAATTAATAGCCCTTGTGCTTTTAAATTTTCAATGATTGGAGAAAGAAATGGCAACCCACTCCAGTATTCATGCCTGGAAAATCCCATGGACCATGGAGCCTAGTGTGCTACAGTCCATGGGATTGCAAAGAGTCGGACATGACTGAGCGACTTCACTTCTTCATATACTCTATACCCAGAGGGATGGTATGGGGAGGGAGGAGGGAGGAGGGTTCGGGATGGGGAACACATGTATACCTGTGGCGGATTCATTTTGATATTTGGCAAAACTAATACAATTATGTAAAGTTTAAAAATAAAATAAAATTGGAAGAATAAAAAAAAAATTTTGTTAACTGATTTTTAAATAAAACTTATGAATAACGCAAAAACAAAACAAAACAAAAAAAAAATTTTCAATGATGAGTTTTAACCCTTCCTAAACCTTGGGCTTTAGTGGATACTGCTTTTGATGTGGAAATAGGTGAGGGTTTTTGAACTTGATAACCACAGGAACAGCATTTTGTGCTCGACCCATAGTTTTTCCATCAGTTGACGCTCTAGGATTTACATTTTGTTCAATTAATGGGAGAAAGAGTAGGCTCCATATTCATGAAGACAGAGGCCTAAACCTTGCTCAGTATATCCCTCCACAGAAGGAGTGAGGGAGACTCTGGCAAGATGAGAAACTCGTGAGAAAACAGCACAGAGTCCAAGTTGCAGCTTAGAGGAAAACTGAAATAATAATGTTTGGCTTATCCAAACAGCCCAATTACGGTAGTGTGTCAGGAGAAAAGTGGACCAGGGGCTTCACTGAGGGCAGAAAAGGTTGCTCCAGTGTCCAAAAGGAAATCGACTGATTGCTTCTTCCCCCACAGTTATTAATACCCAGGGTTCCTCAGGTGTAATTAGGATTGTAGCTTGTGTCCAGACACCCAGCCAGCTTTAGTCCTGATTTCCTTGAGAGTCCGACCCCTGGGGCCTATGCTCAGCTATGTTTTTTCCAGTAGTTATGTATGGATGTGAGAGTTGGACCATAAAGAAAGCTGAGGGCTGAAGAATTGATGGTTTTGAACTGTGGTGTTGGAGAAGACTCTTGAGAGTCCCTTGGACTGCAAGGAGATCCAACCAGTCAATCCTAAAGGAAATCAGTCCTGAATATTCATTGGAAGGACTGATGCTAAAGCTGAAGCTCCAATACTTCGGCCGCCTGATGTGAAGAACTGACTCCTTGGAAAAGACCCTGATGTTGGGAAAGATTGAAGGCAGGAGGAGAAGGTGATGACAAAGGATGAGATGGTCGGTTGGCATCACTGACTCGATCAACATGAGTTTAAGCAAACTTCAGGAGCTGGTGATAGACAGAGAAGCTTGACATGCTGCAATCCATGGGGTTGCAAAATGTTGGACATAACTGAGCAATTGAACTGATATGAACCAATGAGAATTTTAGCAATCGTTAGATGACAAATTCACAAGAAGTAATACATTTGGCTAGCTAACACATGGAAATATGCTAAACCTCACCTGTAATAGACAGAAGATAAAAGCAGTTGTTATTGTCCATTGTTGGTGGAGGTGTGGGGAAAGATGCAGTCTCCCATGAGGATGGCCAGAGTGTAGATGTGTGCCACCATTTTGGAAGACAATATGGGCAATATCTATCAGTATTAAATAAGCATATTTACTGAGCTATTGAATTTTTAAAATTAATTTTAAGACATCATTGTACAGAAACATTTAGACATGATACAATGAAATACAAAAAGGATATTTATTGCATCATTCCTTAAAAAGGGAAAATTAGAAGGAGCAAATCAATATAGAAGTGAATATGTCCATTGATACAAACTATAATTTAGAATTATTTAAATAATTTAATATAATTTAAATAAATTGCAGTTTATCAATATAATAAAGAATACATGAGGAAAGGGGGAGATAAAGATATCTCCACATAGCAGTGTTTAATACTTAATAATGGACACAATGCTTATTTGCTCATATTTACACTTCTAAAGCAAATATCTAGGGATCTAAATTTCAAATAACAAAAGTATACTATTCACACACTCCGCTGAACACAGGGTAGGTAAGGCTCAAGCTAAGAGGTTGGAAGACGATTCAAGGAACCGTAGGAAATGCAGAGACATTTATCCTCTCCTGGCTGGCATGGCAGCCATAACACAGCCTCTTTCCTTGCTGATGCAGCAGCTGTAGCAGCAGTCATAACATAAGCATAATGTAGCTATTGTGTAACCTCACATAACATAACCATGGTGTCACTCTAATGTAGCTCTAATGCAGCAGCAAAACCTTCCCAGATGGTGCCCATATAAGTGTACCACACAAAGTAGCCCATGTATAAGTGTACTGCACAAAGAAGCCCACGACCAAGTGAGTACCTTGTGATGCACGTGTGCAGTGCTATATGTGATCTCAGCTGTTACAAAGTCATTGTTTACAGAACATGGGGCTAGAGGGTGTGAGAATGTGGGGAAAGAGAGCCTGACTGATGCTATCTTGTTAATTTCTCCCCACCTAATAGCTAAAAAAATAATAAAATGAAAGGGGTCCACCTATAGGCACAGATACAGAAAGGTCTACAATATATTTTTAACTGAATAAAGAGCAAATTTTAAAAGAGAATGTATGAGTTCTTTTATGTATTACATATATGTATATACATGGGGGGCAAATTTTAAACTGTAATCTATAGGGTGGATTTACAGGAGACTTTCACTTTATATGAAG
The DNA here is from genome assembly GCF_029378745.1 of Bos indicus. Taxonomy (NCBI): domain Eukaryota; kingdom Metazoa; phylum Chordata; class Mammalia; order Artiodactyla; family Bovidae; genus Bos; species Bos indicus. Next base: position 102,348,268 of record NC_091789.1, on the reverse strand, counting down.
GAGGAGGATTGAGTTTTAATCCTAGATATTCTACTTACTAAGGCCTAGGACCTTATGCAAATCACTTCATCTCTCTAAGATCAGTTTTCTCATATGTAATAGAGAGCTAAAATTTGTGCATATTTCATAAGGCTGTGTTGAAGATAAAATGGAAATGCATATAAATGCTCAATAAATATCAGCTATTTCTGCTTTGTATTATTCTGATTTTTAATAATTTCATGCATTGTTGCTGATATCAGAGAAAATGGTGAAGAAAAAAATAGACAACCTACATTCATATAATGGTTTGGTGGCTTTATCAGAGTAGCCAGTAAAGTCAGTAGAAATATAAAATCCTCCCTATGAGGAAGAGTATCTGGTAACCTACAAAAGTGCATACTAGATGGAAAAGCCTTAGATCTATATTCTTAAGGATTATTGGAAACTGAAGTATTTTTACATCATTATCCAAACTCTATCTGTTGTTATTATCACTCTATATGATACAGAGCCTCTTAAATTTAGTATCTTGGTCAGGGTCAAACATAGTGGAACCAGGAATCTAAACCTGTTCTTTGTGCCTCCAAGTTTGTGCTGTTTCATATCATATAACACTGTCCAGATTAGTTCAAGTGGAGAGCAAGTAAACTTTCCCTGGTGTATCCCCTTAGTCCCTTGCACAGCCATCAACTTTCACACACCAAGACTATTTCTTTGCTTTAGGGACTAGAAGGTGGAAGTAGAACTCCCTATGTTCTGTTTTGGGACATTTCTCAACTGAGCCAAGCATGTGTCCTACTAGGTCATGGGCTTTCACTGACCACAGAAGTTGAGAACTCTTGAGCAAATCAGTTTATTCTGTCTCACTGGTTTGAAAGCAAAGCAGAAATAGCAAAAGCTGACAAAGCTCAGCTGGAGCACAGATGTTGAAATGGACAAAAATAACATGCCCTCATGAACATGATCAACAGAAATGTTCTAAACAATTATTTTCCAATGCTTATACTTAATATTTTATCCCTAATCTTAGAGGTAGCAGGTACTCTTCCTTTTTCTTTCCTCTGCTTTTCCAGGTGCCTCATTGTGTTGCTCTCACCCTTTTATCCTTATGGTCAAATTTGTTATTGAGGTTCTGTGTAGCTCACTGTTGGACTCTTAACAGTTTCTCCTCATGGACATAGCTATTTCAAATTTATGTTTAAATCTACAAGAAAAAACTTTTTACTATCTTTTCTCAGTCTGCAAAGCTCCTCACCAATTTCTCCTCCTCATCTGGCTTTTATTATTCAAGTCCTTAAATATAAATTTAATTATTGCACATATTCGAGCAGAAGGCAGGTGTTGGACACTCAGTCATGTCGACTCTTTGCAACCCCATGGACTATAGTCTGCCAAGCTCCTAGGTCCATAGAATTCGCCAGGCAAGAATACTAGAGTGGGTTGCCATTCCCTTTTCCAGGGTATTTTCCCAACCCAGGGATTGAACCAGGATCTCTTTGTCTCCTACATTGACAGGTAGATTCTAAATTTTATTATGTGCTAGAATGTGAACTCCCTGAGGCAGGGATACTGTGTATTATATTTACTGATTTCATAAGTTCCTAAAATAGAAACACTCAGGGTTAATAAATATTTGTTGAGTGAGTAAATGTTTGAATATTCTAAGATCTTGTTCATTCTCTTCCTGGTTCAAACATGAATCAAACCTGTATCTAAAGCATTTATTGTTGTTTAGTCACTAAGTCCGGAGAAGGCAATGGCACCTCAGTCCAGTACTCTTGCCTGGAAAATCCCATGGATGGAGGAGCCTGGTAGGCTGTAGTCCATGGGGTCGCTAAGAGTCAGACACGATTGAGCGACTTCCGTTTCACTTTTCACTTTCATGCATTGGAGAAGGAAATGGCAACCCACTCCAGTGTTCTTGCCTGGAGAATCCCAGGGTCGGGGGAGCCTGGTGGGCTTCTGTCTATGGGGTCACACAGAGTAGGACACGACTGAGGCAACTTAGCAGCAGCAGCAGCAGCAGTCACTAAGTCATGTCTGACTCTTTTGTGATCCCATGTATTGTAGCCTGCCAGATTCCTCTGTTCATGGGATTTCCCAGGCAAGAATACTGGAGTGGCTTGGCATTTCCTTCCTGAGTTGATCTTTCTGACCCAGGAACTGAAACTGGGTCTCTTGCATCTCCTGCATTGGCAAGTGGATTCTTTAGCACTGAGCCACCAGGGAAGCCCACAGAGGCTATATATTCTAAGGAATAAGACTCTATATTTTTCTCAAAAACTATTCACTGCTGGATTTTGTTCTCCTGTCCATGTACTCATTCAGTTCTTGAGTACCTACCATGTGCCTGAACCTAAGCTGGTGACAGAATTACAAAAGTGAGTAAAAAGTATTCATATTTTCAGGAAACAGAGAATATAAAATAAGACATAGACACAAAGACCAACTAGAGGTCTAGTTCAGTTCAGTTGCTCAGTCGTGTCAAACTCTTTGTGACCCCATGAATTGCAGCACACCAGGCTTCCCTGTCCACCACCAAATCCCAGGACTTGCTCAAACTCATGTCCATCAAATCAGTGATGACATCTAACCATCTCATCCTCCATCATCCCCTTCTTCTCCTGCCTTCAGTCTTTCCTAGCATCAGGGTCTTTTCAAATGAGTCAGTTCTTCACATCAGGTAGCCAAAATATTGGAGCTTCAGCTTCAGTATGAGTCCTTCCAATGAATATTCAGGACTGATTTCTTTTAGGATTGACTGGTTTGATCTCCTTGCAGTCCAAGGGACTCTCAAGAGTCTTCTCCAACACCACAGTTCAAAAAATCAATTCTTTGGTGCTCAGCTTTATTTATGGTCCAACTCTTACATCTGTACATGACTACTGGAAAAACCATAGCTTTGACTATATGGACTTTTTTCAACAAAGTAATATCTCTGCTTTTTAATATACTGTCTAGGTTTGTTGTAGCTTTTCTTCCATGCAGCAAGTGTATTTTAATTTCATGGCTGCAGTCACCATCTGCAGTGATTTTGGAGCCCAAGAAAATAAAGTCTGTCACTGTTTCCATTGTTTACCCATCTATTTGCCATGAAGTGATGGGACTGGATATCAAGATCTTAGTTTTCTGAATGTTTGGTTTTAATGCAGCTTTTTCACTCTCCTCTTTCAATTTCATCAAGTGGCTCTTTAGTTCCTCTTCACTCTCTGACAAAAGGATGGTGTTATCTGCATATCTGAGGTTATTGCTATTTCTCTCGGCAATTTTGATTCCATCTTATGCTTCATTGGACCCACATTTTGCATAATGTACTCGTATATAAGTTAAATAAGCAGGGTGACAATATACAGCCTTGACGTAATCCTTTCCCAATTTGTAACCAGTCCGTTGCTCCACGTCCGGTTGTAACTGTTGCTTCTTGACCTGCATACAGATTTCTCAGGAGGCAGGTAAGGTGTTCTGGTATTTCCATGTCATGAAGAATTTTCCACAGTTTGTTGTGATCTACACAGTCAAAGACTTTAGCGTAAAGAAGTAGATGTTTTTCCGGAATTCACTTGCTTTTCCTATGTGACAACGGATGTTGGTAATTTGAGCTCTGGTTCTTCTACTTTTTCTAAATTCAGCTTGAACATCTGGAAATTCTCAGTTCATGTAATGTTGAAACCTACCTTGGAGAATATTGAGCATTATTTTGCTAGCATGTGAGATGAGTGGAATAGTGAGGTAGTCTGTACATTCTTTGGCTTTGCCTTTCTTTGGAATTGCAGTGAAAACTGACCTTTTCCAGTCCTGTGGCCACTGCTGAGTTTTCCAAATTTTCTGGCATAATGAGTGCAGCACTTTTACACCATCATCTTTTAGGATTTGAAATAGCCCAACTGGAATCCCATCACCTCCACTAGCTTTGTTTGTAATGATGCTTCCTAAGGCCCACTTGACTTTGCACTCCAGGATGTTTGGCTTTAGGTGAGTGATCACACCATGGTAGTTATCTGGGTCATTAAGATCTTTTTTGTATAGTTCTTCTGTGTACTGCCACCTTTTCTTAATATATTCTGCTTCTGTTAGGTCCATAGTGTTTCTCTCCTTTATTGTGCACATTTTTGCCTGAAATGTTCCCTTGGCATCTCTACTTTTCTTGAATATATCGCTAGTCTTTCCCATTTTATTTTTTTCCTCTGTTTCCTTGCATTGATCACTTAGGAAGGCTTTCTTAACACTCCTTGCTATTCTTTGGAACTCTGCATTCAGATGGATTTATCTTTCGTTTTCTCGTTTGCCTTTTGCTTTTCTTTTCTCAGCTATTTGTAAGCCCTCCTCAAACAACCATTTTACCTTTTTGCATTTTGTTTTCTCGTTTTTGATCAAAACCTCCTGTAAAATGTTTTGAACCTCCATCCATAGTTCTTCAAGCACTCTATCAGATATAATCCCTTGAATTTTTTTGTCACTTCCAGTGTATAATCATAAGGGATTTAACTTAGATTGTACCTGTATGATCTAGTGGTTTTCCCTACTTTCTTCAATTTAAGTCTCAATTTGGTAATAAGGAGTTCATGATCTGAGTCATAGTTAGCTCCTGGTCTTTTTCTTTTTTTGCTGACTGTATAGAGCTTCTCCATCTTTTGCTGCAAAGAATATAATAAATCTGATTTCAGTATTGACCATCTGGCTATATTCATGTGTAGAGTCGTCTCTTGTCTTGTTGGAAGGGGTTTTTTGCTATGACCAGTGCATTCACTTGAAAAACTCTGCCATCTTTTGACCTGCATCATTTTGTACTCCAAGGCCAAGCTTTCCTGTTACTCTAGATATCTCTTGACTTCCTACTTCTGCATGCCAGTCCCCTGTGATGAAAAAGACATGTTTATTTTTTGGTGTTAGTTCTAGAAGGGTTTGTAGGTCCTCATACAATTGTTCAAGTTCAGTTTCTTCAGCATTAGTGATTGGGGCATAGACTTGGATAACTGCAATACTGAATAGTTTTCCTTGGAAACGTACAGAGATCATCCTGTCATTTTTGAGACTGCACCCAAGTACTGCATTTCAGGCTCTTTTGTTGACTATGAGGGCCACTCCATTTCTTCTAAGGGATGGAAATGGGTAAATTTAATTTAGATGACCATTATGTCTACTACTGTGGGCAAGAATCCCTTATAAGAAATGGAGTACCCCTCATAGTCAAAAGAAGAGTCTGAAATGCAGTACTTGACTGTAGTCTCAAAAATGACAGGGTGATCTATGTTCATTTTCAAGGAAAACCATTCAATATCAAAGCAATTCAAATCTATGTCCCAACCACTAATGCTGAAGTTGGAGAAGGGAATGGAAAACCACTTCAGTATTCTTGCCTTGAGAACCTCATGCATAGTATGAAGAGACTATATATATATATATTTGACATTGAAAGATGAACTCCCCAGGTCAGTAGGTGCCCAACATGCTACTGGAGAAGAATGGAGAATTAATTCCAGAAAGAATTAAGGGATGGAGCCAAAGGGAGAACAATGCCCAATTGTGGATGTGACTGACGATGTATGTAAAATCTGATGCTGTAAAGAAAAAATATTGCATAGGAACACGGAATATAAGGTCCACGAATCGAGGTAAATTGGAAGTCTTCAAACAAGAGATGTCAAGAGTGAACACTGACTTTTTAAAAATCAGTGAACTAAAATGGACTAGACTTTTAGGCTGCATGCATACTAGCACCATGTTATATATACTCAGACTAGTCTGAGAGCGGAAAAGTGGAGAGATCACTTTTAATTCTGTCCATTAATATCACCTTTAAATCCAGTACAGGATATGTTTTGTATGGCAGCTTAAACCAACTAAATATTAACAGAAAAATGGATTAAAGATCTAAAAGTAAGACCAGAAACTATAAAACTCCTAGAGGAGAACATAGGCAAAACACTCTCTGACATACATCACAGCAGGATCCTCTATGACCCACCTCCCAGAATATTGTAAATAAAAGCAAAATAAAAAATTGGGACCTAATTAACCTTAAAAGCTTCTGCACATCAAAGGAAACTATTAGCAAGGTGAAAAGGCAGCCTTCAGAATGGGAGAAAATAATAGCAAATGAAGTGACTGACAAACAACTAATCTCAAAAATATACAAGCAACTCCTATAGCTCAACTCCAGAAAAATAAATGACCCAATCAAAAAATGGGCCAAAGAACTAAATAGACATTTCTCCAAAGAAGACATACAGATGGCTAACAAACACATGAAAAGATGCTCAACATCACTCATTATCAGAGAAATGCAAATCAAGACCACTATGAGGTACCATTTCACACCAGTCAGAATGGCTGCGATCCAAAAGTCTACAAATAATAAATGCTGGAGAGGGTGTGGAGAAAAGGGAACCCTCTTACACTGTTGGTGGGAATGCAAACTAGTACAGCCACTATGGAGAACAGTGTGGAGATTCCTTTAAAAACTGGAAATAGAACTGCCTTATGATCCAGCAATCCCACTGCTGGGCATACACACTGAGGAAACCAGAAGGGAAAGAGACACGTGTACCCCAATGTTCATCACAGCACTGTTTATAATAGCCAGGACATGGAAGCAACCTAGATGCCCATCAGCAGATGAATGGATAAGAAAGCTGTGGTACATATACACAATGGAGTATTACTCAGCCATTAAAAAGAATACATTTGAATCAGTTCTAATGAGGTGGATGAAACTGGAGCCTATTATACAGAGTGAAGTAAGCCAGAAGGAAAAACATAAATACAGTATACTAATGCAGATATATGGAATTTAGAAAGAGGGTAACAATAACCCTGTGTACGAGACAGCAAAAGAGACACTGATGTACAGAACAGTCTTATGGAGTTTGTGGGAGAGGGAGAGGGTGGGAAGATTTGGGAGAATGGCATTGAAACATGTAAAATATCATGTATGAAACGAGACGCCAGTCCAGGTTCAATGCACGATACTGGATGCTTGGGGCTAGTGCACTGGGACGACCCAGAGGGATGGTATGGGGAGGGAGGAGGGAGGAGGGTTCAGGATGGGGAACACATGTATACCTGTGGTGGATTCATTTTCATATTTGGCAAAACTAATACAATTATGTAAAGTTTAAAAATAAAATAAAATTTTAAAAAAAAGAAAAAAAAAGAAAAATAGGTAGGTGCCATTAGCATAAATTTCCATGACTAACTAAAATGTCCCCTTCCCTTAATACTCCTCCCAGACTTTTGTTCTCTATAATATAAAATCCCAGTTCTATTTACCTTGTTTCATAGGTCATTATCTCATGACCTCAGCACTTTCTTAAGGTTATTATCAGAATTTCTTCTTAGGGACTATTCCAGTAACTATGATAGTCAACCTCATGACTGAGAAGTTGGGAAATTAAAGGATTCTCATTGGTGCTGCCCGAGATGGAGAAATGCCCTTGATGACCTAATAGTGAAATTAGTCTTGCATTCTCATAGATCATCAAGCAACTGGGATGATGTAGCAACAAGGTGGGGTTGAGAGACAGATGTAGCAAGTGAAAGAAACTACAAAGATAGAATTAAACAGAGTCACCAGAATGCATGGAGTTCAAGAGGTCACCATCCTCACTTGCACTTCCTTGATTGGCTTTTTCACTGTCACCTAAAGGAAAAGTGCTTATATTAAATTTATTATTATGTTACTTTGTAAAGCAGTTCCTGGCTGGTACTACTGAAGATGATTTACAAACAGATCTAAAAGCCCAGCTACCTGTGGCAAAGCTGGGTCAATGGAACTATATACCACTGCTGCATCACATAAGTGTCCAACAGTAGTACCATAGTACTACAACAGCAGATGCTGCTTTATTCAATATACATGGACCACCTAGCTCAAACACAGCTGTTGCCCATCTTGACTTTCAAAGCTGTTACAAGGAAATAGAGCTTTACAGTTAATCATACTTCTATTTGTTTGTCTCCCTTTAATTTTTATTATCTCTCAAAATGACAGTTATATCAATATAATAACTGAGATATGAAAAAGACATTGTAAATAGCAATTTATTTTCCCAAAAACTTGATAAATATTTTATATCTTTCAGGTATTAGGAAGAAGTATTTGTGTATACTTCTCATACTATTTGGGGACACATAGCCATGTTGCTGTGGTTGAAAACGCTTCAAGGGTTAAATTGGTTCTAATTACTCAGGGTAAATTCCAAACTTTATAGATTCAGAAAGTTACTCTTATCAACTTTGATGAATGATATAAAATTAATCAAATACATAAAGCAGAGTTTTTCAGTGTGGTTATATCTCAGAATCACCGGGGGGGGGGGGGCGGTTAAAATACCAGTGCCCAGATATTACCTCGGAGAAGGCAATGGCAACCCACTCCAGTACTCTTGCCTGGAAAATCCCATGGATGGAGGAGCCTGGTAGGCTGCAGTCCATTGGGGTCGTTAAGAGTCGGACACGACAGAGTGACCTCAGTTTCACTTTTCACTTTCATGCACTGGAGAAGGAAATGGCAACCCACTCCAGTGTCCTTGCTTTTCGAGTCCCAGGGACAGGGGAGCCTGGTGGGCTGCTGTCTATGGGGTCGCACAGAGTCAGAGACGACTGAAGTGACTTAGCAGCAGCAGCAGGAGCAGCAATTACCTCAGAGAAGTTAAATTGGAGTCTTTTGACATGAGTCTCAGACACCAGTAGTTTGTAAACTTCCCAGCTGATTCCAATATGCCTCCAAGTTTGAGAACCATTGCATTAGAGAGCGGAGAAGGCAATGGCACCCCACTCCAGTACTCTTGCCTGGAAAATCCCATGGACGGAGGAGCCTGGTAGGCTGCAGTCCATGGGGTCACTAAGAGTCTGACACGACTGAGCGACTTCACTTTCACTTTTCACTTTTATGCATTGGAGAAGAAAATGGCAACCCACTCCAGTGTTCTTGCCTGGAGAATCCCAGGGACGGGGGAGCCTGGTGGGCTGCTGTCTATGGGGTCACACAGAGTCGGACATGATTGAAGTGACCTAGCAGTAGCAGCAGCAGCATTAGAAAGACCACTGTGTAAATCCGAATGTCATTTGAGTTACTGTGATGACAGTAAGATACAACCAGGGATTACCATTTCTTCTTTCTTCCCCCTTTTTGGTATGGACATTAATAAATACTACCCTGAGAAATCAAGCTAAGTACTATCCTTCATGGGCATGTGATCAAAGTGTAGAATCAGGATCTCACCAGTTGTGGGATGAATTTTATAATTTGGGAAAGTACATACATAAAATAAAAGGTAAGGTGAGATCCTGGAATTAGATAACAGATAACACATATCCTTCTATATCAGCAAGCCTTAGAACTACTATTACATAATACTATCCTATATGTAAAGGGTACAACCATATCAATTCTTTGGTAAGTTTCCTACTCTATAATTTCCTATTGTAATTTATTTGTTTAATGTAAACCAATGTGACTTAAAATTTTATTTTAGCAAGCTCATTTCCTTTTCAATTTGTTGGAATACATATGCCATAAAACAAGCAATAACTGCACTTACCATGATAAGATAAAAATAATTAGAACAGGAAACTTCTTGGAGTATTTAGATTGAGTCTTCACAGCAGTGTGAAAGAAATACAATTTTTTTAAATAAATGAGTATTGAATGATAGAAAAATGAAAGGAAGTAAAATGGCTAAAAGCATTTCAATCACAGAAACAAAGGCAGAATCCTTGCCCAGTATGCAGATATATTCCACAATGAAATAGCCTCTTGCTTTATTTCAAGCACTTTCTCCAGGCACATTTCTCAATTCTAAGTGGAATGATCCAGACTGAGCATCCGATTTTATTGGATGTTTAGGCAATTATTGTCACAAGACCTTATGGTCCTGTCCAAGCACTATGAGATGGTTCTCTGCTCAACATAGAGCTTGTTCGATGGCTTATTCATTTAGGCACTCAAAATACTTATTGAGAGCCTACTGTGTTCTAGGTCCTGGGGAGAGTGGAGAAAACAAGATAAAGTCCCTGCTCTTAGAGCATACAGTGTAGTGAGGAGGGCTAAACAAGAAACATGTAAGCAAATAGAATGGCTGTCCTTTTAACTATCATCAAAGCTTGTATAGAGGGAACATATTTCAAAATAATAATAATTATTATAAAAAAACCATTTATGACAAATCTACAGCTAACATCATACTCAATGGTGAAAAACTAAAAATCTTTCCTCTAAAATCAGGAACAAGACAAGAAGGCTCTCTTGCCACTTCCATTTAACATAGTATTAGAAGTCCTAACCATAGCAATCAGACATGAAAAAGAAGTAAAATGTATCCAAATTGGAAGGGAAGAAGTTAAACTGTCACTTTGAATATGACATGATACTATATATAGAAATCCCTAAAATCTCCACCAAAAATTATAGGAACTAATAATAAATAAATTCTGTAAAGTTGTAGGTTGCAATATTAATATGCAGAAATATATTGCTTTTGTATATGTTAGCGATGAAATATTGGAAAGTGAAAGCAAAAAATCCGGTTTAAAACTGCTTCATAAATAATAAAATACTTAGGAATAAACTTATCCAAGTGAAAGAACACTATAAAAAAGAAAACACTAACGAAGGAAATCAAAGATGATACAAATAAATGGAAAGATATCACACATTTTAGGACTGAAAGATTTAATATTGTTAACATGGACATATTACCCAAAGCAATATACAGATTTAATGCAATCTTTATCTAAATACCCATGATATTTTTCATGGAACTAGAACAAATATTCCCAATATTAATATATAATCACACAAAAAACACAATATGCTAAAGCACTAAAGAAAAATAAAAGATAAAATCTGGCAATATCATGTTCCCAGATTTCAGAGTATGGCACAAATCCTCACTAATCAAAACAGCATGGCATTGACACAAAAATAGACACATAGATCAATGGAAAAGATTAGAGAGTCCAGAAATAAAGCCATGCATCATGGTCAATTAATCTATGACAAAAGAGGCAAGAATATACAATAGAGAAAATACAGTTTCTTCAGTAAGTGTTACTGGAAAAACTGGACAGCTAAATGAAAAAGAATGACATTAGGACATTCTTTAACACCGTACACAAAAATAAACTCAAAATTGATTAAAAGCCTAAATGTAAGACCAGAAACCATAAAAATCTAAAAGAGATCAGAAACAGAAGAGCCCTTGACATAAATTATAAAATGATTTTTTGAATCTGTGACCTAAAGCAAAGATATATAATCAAAATTAAACAAATGGGGCATAATTAAACCTAAAATCTTTAACACAGCAAAGGAAACCATTGACAAAAAGATAACCTACTGAATGAAACAAAATATTTGCAAATGATATATTCAATATCCAAAATATATAAACAATCTATAACATTCAATATCAAAAAGCAAACAGCCCAATTAAAAATGGGCAGAAGACCTGATAAACATTTTTCCAAAGAAGACACTCAATTGGCTAAGAGCCATATTAAAATATGCTCAACATCACTAACCATTACAGAAATGAAAATCAAAACCAGAATGAGATGCGATCTTACAGCTATCAGGCTATCATCAAAAAGTATACAAATAATAAATATTGGTAAGGATGGGGATAAAAAGAAATGCTTATATGCTGTTAGTGATAATGTGAATTGGTGCATTTACTTCATAAAACCATATGGAAGTTTCTTTTAAAAAGCTTAAAATAGAAATACCATATTATCCAGCAATTCCACTCCTGGGTATACATCAGGGAAAAAAAAAAAAAAACATTAATTCAGAAAGATACAATGTTTATAGCAGCATTATTTACAATGGTGAAGATACAGAAGTAATCTAAACATTGAGATGAATGAGCAAAGAAAATTATATATATGTGTGTGTGTGTGTGTGTGTGTGTGTATAAAACCCGGTCATATGTATTATCCAGTCATATGTGTGATTAGTGTGACTCCCCTAATGGACTAGGCTCCAAGAAGGCTGAGGTTCTGCCTTGCTTACCACTATATCCCCAGGTCTTGATACAGAGTAAGCAGTCAATAAAAATTTGTTAAATGAAAAGACTCATAGCAATAGAAAAGAAAGTGGTGGTTAACAGCTTTTAATCAGTGAGCTTTACTACTTTGTTCATCCTACTCTGTTTTTAATCAATATTTCCATCTTTTCATATTATTTTTTAAAATCGTGCTCACAAAAATAGTTCTAATTGCCCCAGGAAACCCTGGAATTATACAACTCATTTGCTATAAATAAGATCAAACTACATAGATTTGTTAATTATTTAGAAAATTGCCATACTTCGTGGTATTTAAAGTTTCTATTCTAGAAAATAATAAGATGTTTGGAAGAATGTTGGGAAACTAAAAAATAAACTTTGCTATCAGTTCCACTCTGACTTTGATGTAGTCTGTATCTTTTCTGTGTGGCCTGAATTTCTTTCTAGATATTAAATCTTGAGAGCCCCAAGAATAGTATGAAAAGGCAAAAATATATGACACTGAAATATGAAGCCCCCAGATGAATAGGTGTCCGACATGCTACCGGGGAAGAGCAGAAAATGAGTTACACAAGGAATGAAGAAGCTGAGTCAAAGTGGAAACAGCATCCAGTTGTGGGTGTGTCTGGTGGTAAGACTAAAGTCCGATGCTATAAAGAAAAATTCTGCATAGGAACCTGGAATATTAGGTCCCTGAATCAAGGTAAATTGGAAGTATTCAAACAGGAGATGACAAGAGTGAACATTTTAGGAATCAGTGAACTAAAATAGAAGGGAATGGGCAAATTTAATTTAGGTGGTCAATATATTTACTACTGTGGCCAAGAATCCCTTAGAAGAAATGGAGTAGCTCTCATAATCAACAAGAGTTTGAAACGCAGTACGTGGGTGCAATCTCAAAAATGACAGAATGATTTCAGCTTGTTTCCAAGACAAACATAAACATCACACTAATCCAAGTCTTTGCCACTAATGCTGAAGAAGATGAAGCTAAACAGTTTTTTGAATACCTACAAGACCTTCTAGAACTAACACCCCCCCCCCCAAAAATGTGTCCTTTTCATCACAGGGAACTGAAATGCAAAAGTAGGAAGTCAAGAGATACATGGAGTAACAGGCAAGTTTGGCCTTGGAGTACAAAATGAAGCAGGGCAAAGGCTAACAGAGTTTGGCCAAGATAATTCACTGGTCATAGCAAAAACCCTCTTCCAACAACACAAGAGATGACTCTACACTTGGACATCACCAGATGGTCAATACATAAATCAGATTGATTATATTCTTTACAGCTGAAGATGGAGAAGCTCTATCCAGTTAGCAACAACAAGGCTGGGAGCTGACTGTGGCTCATATCATGAGCTTCGTGTTGCAAAGTCCAGACTTAAATTGAAGACAGTAGGGAAAACCACTAAGCCATTCAGGTATAACCTAAATCAAATCCCTTGTGATTATACAGTGGAAGTGACAAATAAAGGGATTAGATATGATAGTGTGCCTAAAGAACTATGGACTAACATTGTACAGGATGTGGTGACCAAAACCATCCCCAAGAAAAGTAAGTGCAAGAAGGGAAAATGGTTGTCTGAGGGGGCCTTACAAATAGCTGAGAAAAGAAGAGAAGCAAAAGGCAAATGAGAAAAGGAAAGATATATCCATCTGAATGCAGAGTTCCAAAGAATAGCAAGGAGAGACAAGAAAGCCTTCCTAGGTGATCAATGGAAAGAAATAGAGGAAAACAATAGAATGGGCAAGCCTAATGTTCTCTTCAAGAAAGTGAGAGATACCAAGGAAACACTTCATGTAAAGATGGGCACAATAAAAGATAGAAAAATTAAGGGTATAACAGAAGCAGAAGATATTAAAAAGAGGTGGCAAGAATACACAAAAAAACTATACAAAAAAATTCTCAATGACCCAGATAACCTCAGTGGTGTGATCACTCACCTAGAGCCAGACATACTTGAGTGTGAATTCAAATGGGCCTTAGGAAGCATTACTATGAACAAAGCTAGTAGAGGTGATGGAATTCCAGCTGAGCTATTTATAACCCTTATAGATGATACTGTTAAAGTGCTGCACTAAATATGCCAGCAAATTTGGAAAATTCAGCAGTGGCCACAGGACTGGAAAAGGTCAATTTTCATTCCAATCCCAAAGAAGGGCAATGACAAAAAATGTTCAAACTACCATACAACTGTGCTCATTTCACTTACTAGTAAGATGATGCTCAAACCCTCTGAGTTATTCTTCAATAATACATGAATCAATAATTTCAAGATGCACAAACTTGGTTTGGAAAAGGCAAAGACACAAGAGACCAAATTGCCAATATCAATTGGATCATAGAAAAAGCAAGGACATTCCAGAAAAACATCTACTTCTGCTTCACTGACTACACTATAATCTTTGACTCTGTAGATCATGACAAAGTTTGGAAAACACTTAAAGAACTGGGAATGCCAGAACACCTAACCTGCCTCCTGAGAAACCTTTATGCAGGTCAAGAAGCAATAGTTAGAACTGGACATAGAACAACAGAATGGTTCAAAATTGGGAAAGGAGTACTTAAAGGGTGTATATTGTCACCCTGCTTCTTTAACTTCTGTGCAGAGTACAACATGTGAAGTGCCAAGACTGCTGGGAGAAATATCAATAACCTCAGATATGCAGAGGACACCACCCTCATTGAAGAAAGTGAAGAACTAAAGATCCTCTTGATGACAGTGAAAGAGGAGAGTGAAAAAGCTAGCTTAAAACACAACAGTCAAAAAACTAAGATCATGACATCCCGTACCATCACTTCATGGCAAATAGATGGGGAAAAAAATGGAAACAGTGGCAGACTTCATTTTCTTGGGTTCAGAAATCACTGCGGAGTGTGGCTGCAGCCATGACATTAAAAGATGCTTGCTCCTTGAAAGAAAAGCTATGACAAACTTAGATGGCATATTAAAAAGCAGAGATATCACTTTTCTGACCAAGGTTCATATTGTCAAAGCTCTGGTTTTTCCAGTAGTCTTGTATGGATGTGAGAGTTGGACCAAAAAAATAAGCTGAGTGGTGAAGAATTGATGCTTTTGAGCTATGGTATTGAAGAAGACTCTTGAGAGTCTCTTGAACAGCAAGGATATCAAACCAGTCAATCCTAAAGGATATCCATCCTGAATATTCATTGGAACTACTGATGCTGCAGCTGAAGCTCCAATATTTTGGCCACATAATGTGAAGAGCTGACTCATTGGAAGAGACTACAATACTGGGAAATATTGAGAACAGGAGAAGAGGGCAACGGAGAATGAGATGATTGGATGGCATCATCAACACAGTGGACATGAGTTTTCAAACTCGAGGAGTAAATGAAGGACAGAGATGACTGGTGTGCTGTAGTCCATGGAATCATAAAGAACCAGACCTGAACTGAACAACTGAACAACAACAACAACTGAACAGTGAAGTACCAAGAGATAACAATTTTAACTACATTTTATAATTACTGTAGTTAAGAGATAATAGAAAAAAACATTAGATAGCCAAAGATAAAGGGACCCTTGTCTATTTTCCAGCATTATTTCTACAAAAGAATTTCTTGGGGAAGGAGCCAAGATGGCGGAGCAGTAGGATGGGGAGAACACTTTCTCCCCCACAAATTTATCAAAAGAGCATTTAAACGTCGAGTAAATTCCACAAAACAACTACTGAATGCCGGCAGAGGACATCAGGCACCCAGAAAAGCAAACCAACGCTTCTAAAGGAGGTAGGAAAAAATATAAAGGACAAAAAGGGAGACAAAAGAGGGAGGGATGGAGCTCCGTCCTGGAAGGGAGTCTTAAAAAGAGAGAAGTTTCCAAACACCAGGAAACCTTCTCACTGCCGAATCTGTGCTGAGCTTTGGAAGCACAGAGGGCAACATAACACGGAGAAAAAATAAATAAACAATTAAAACTTGCAGATTGCGAGCCCTACGGTAACTCCCCCAGTGGAGAGGCAGTGCAGACGCCTGCACACGCCATTGGCAAGCAGGGGCTGGGCAGGGAGGCGCGGCACGGGCTGCATCGCTCAGAGTAAGATTCTGGCCTGAATACCCTGAGCACTATCTGAGCAAAATAATTTGGGCTAGCAAACCAGGCTGTGGGATATCTACCACATGAAAAGCCAGCCCCAACCTAAGACACGGCCAGACCCGTGCACGAAACAAAGGACAGAACAGAGATAGCCGGCTGCAGACCTTCCCCCTCGGGGGACAGGCAGCCAGAGCCGGAAGGGGGCAATCGCAGCCCCAGAGAGACATTATCTATAAAACTGTAAGCAGGCTTCTTTGTTAACTAAAACTTCTTGGGGGTCTGGATGGTCAACACTTGCCTGAGAAGGTGCGCCAGTCTTACACCCAGATAACCGAGTGGCGGGGAGGCGATAAGTCGCAGCATTGGCGCTCGCCAAACACCACATTACCTGAGCTGCTCGGACCTGGGAAGAGCACAAAACGCAGGCCCAACTGAGTTTGCACCTCTGATGACTACCAGAGTGCCTGAACCTGAGCGGCTTGGACCTGGGAGGTGCATGCAGCCCAGGGCCGGCCTTGGATTGTTCCCGGCGGAACAACCTAGAGCCTGAGCAGTGTGGGCAGGGAGGCTACACGCGCCATGAGCAGGGGCAGACCCAGTGTGGCTGAGGCACTGCCAGCGCATGCCAATGTTATTTGTTTGCAGCATCCCTCCCTCCCTCCCCACAGCGCGACTGAACAAGTGAGCCTAAAAAAAAAAAAAAAAAGTTTCCCCCACCGTCCCCTTTGTGTCAGGGCGGTAACCAGACACTGAAGAGACCAGCAAACAGAAGAAGCTATAACAGCTACAGGCAATAGATTAAAACCCTGTGGTTACTACCGACTACATAGGAAGGGGCCTATAGATCTTGAGAAATATAAGTCAGACCAAGGAACTAGCCAAAAATGAACTGAACCCACAATACTCACAATAAAACCAGAAAAAGTCCTAGATATATTTTTTACTATTTTTACGATCATTCTTTCTTTCTTTCTTTCTTTTTTTTTTTTAATTTTTAGGGGAAAAAAAATTTTTTTTAAGTCCTCTATTGTTCCTTTAATTTTCACTTTTATAACCTATTACTTCGCAAAAAAAAGACCCTATTTTTTTTCTTCTTCAGCAAACTTCATATATATATATATATTTTATAATTTTTTGACCTTGTTTTTTTTTTTCTTCTTCTTTTCTTTAACATTGTATTTTTGAAATTCCAAACTCTACTCTAGTTTTTTAATTTTAGCTTTTTGGTATATGTTATCAATTTTGTACCTATAGTTTTTTTTATAATATCTGTGACTTTTTTTTTTTTTCTGTTTCTTTCTCTTCTTCTTTTATATAACATTGTATATCTGAAATTCCAAACTCTACTCTAGATTTTTAATTTATGCTTTTTGGTATTTGATATTAATTTTGTACCTGTATTTTCTTTATAATTTTTGCGACATTGTTTGTTTTTGTTTGTTTGTTTGTTTTCTCTCTTTATCTCTCTTCTTCATTTTTTTTAATATTGTATTTTTGAAATTCCAAACTCTACTCTAGATTTTTAATTTTTGCTTTTTGGTATTAGTTATCAATTTTGTACCTGTATTTTCTTTATAATTTTCACGACCTTGTTTGTTTTTCTTTGTTCGTTTTTTCTCTCTTTCTTTTCCTTCTTCTTTTCTTTAACATCGTATTTTTTAAATTCCAAACTCTACTCTAGATTTTTAATTTTTGCTTTTATGTATTTGTTACCAATTTTGTACCTTTAAGAACCCAATCCTCAGGACCCATTTTTCACTACGGAGCGAGATTACTGACTTGACTGCTCTCCCTCCCTCTGGACTCTCCTTTTTCTCCACCAGATCGCCTGTGTCTCCTCCCTAACCCCTCTCTACTCTACCCAACTCTGTGAGTTTCTGTGTGTTCCAGATGGTGGAGAACACTTAGGGAACTGATTACTGGCTGGATCTGTCTCCCTCCTTTTCATTCCCCCCTTTTATCCTTCTGGCCACCTCTGTCTCCTTCCTCCTTCTTCTCTTCTCTGTATAACTCCGTGAACATCTCTGAGTGGTCCAGTTGTGGAGTGCACATAAGGAAGTGACTACTGGCTACCCCACTGTCTCCACTATTGATTCCACCTCATCTCATTTGGGTTACCTCTAACTCCCTCCTCCCTCTTCTCTTCTCCATGTAACGCTGTGAACCTCTCTGAGTGACCCTCACAGTAGAGAAACTTTTCATCTTTAATGTAGATGTTTTATCAATGGTGCTGTATAGAAGGATAAGTTTTGAAACTACTGTAAAAATAAGACCAATAACTGGAAGCAGGAGGCTTAAGTCCAAACCCTGACTCCAGGGAACTCCTGACTCCAAGGAACATTAATAGACAGGAGCTCACCAAACGCCTCCATACCGACACTGAAACCAAGCACCACACAAGGGCCAACAAGTTCCAGGGCAACACATACCAAGCAAATTCTCCAGCAACAAAGGAACACAGCCCTGAGCTTCAAGATACAAGCTGCCCAAAGTCACCCCCAAAACAAAGACATCTCATAACTCATTACTGGACATTTCATTGCACTCCAGAGAGAAGAAATACAGCTCCACCCACCAGAACACCGACAGAAGCTTCCCTAACCAGGAAACCTTGACAAGCCACCTGTACAAACCCACACACAGCGAGGAAAAGCCACAATAAAGAGAACTCCACAAACTGCCAGAATACAGAAAGGACACCCCAAACTCAGCAATTTACAAGATGAAGAGACAGAGGAATACCCAGCAGATAAAGGAACAGGATAAATGCCCACCAAACCAAACGAAAGAGGAAGAGTTGGGAATCTACCTGATAAAGAATTCTGAATAATGATACTGAAATTGATCCAAAATCTTTAAATTAAAATGGAATCACAGATAAATGGCCTGGAGACAAGTATTGAGAAGATGCAAGAAAGGTTTAACAAGGACCTAGAAGAAATAAAAAAGAGTCAATATATAATGAATAATGCAATAAATGAGATAAAAAACACTCTGGAGGCAACAAATAGTAGAATAACAGAGTCAGAAGATAGGATTAGTGAATTAGAAGATAGAATGGTAGAAATAAATGAATCAGAGAGGATAAAAGAAAAACGAATTAAAAGAAATGAGGACAATCTCAGAGACCTCCAGGACAATATTAAACGCTACAACATTCGAATCATAGGGGTTCCAGAAGAAGACAAAAAGAAAGACCATGAGAAAATACTTGAGGAGATAATAGTGGAAAACTTCCCTAAACTGGGGAAGGAAATAATCACCCAAGTCCAAGAAACCCAGAGAATCCAAAACAGGATAAACCCAAGGCGAAACACCCCAAGACACATATTAATCAAATTAACAAAGATCAAACACAAAGAACAAATATTAAAAGCAGCAAGGGAAAAACAACAAATAACACACAAGGGAATTCCCATAAGGAAAACAGCTGATCTTTCAATAGAAACTCTTCAAGCCAGGAGGAAATGGCAAGACATAGTTAAAATGATGAAAGAAAATAACCTACAGCCCAGATTATTGTACCCAGCAAGGATTTCATCCAAGTATGAAGGAGAAATCAAAAGCTTTTCAGACAAGCAAAAGCTGAGAGAATTCTGCACCACCAAACCAGCTCTCCAACAAATACTAAAGGATATTCTCTAGACAGGAAACACAAAAACAGTGTATAAAATCGAACCCAAAACAATAAAGTAAATGGCAATGGGATCATACTTATCAGTAATTACCTTAAACGTAAATGGGTTGAATGCCCCAACCAAAAGACAAAGACTGGCTGAATGGATACAAAAACAAGACCCCTACATATGTTGTCTACAAGAGACCCACCTCAAAATAGGGGACACATACAGACTGAAAGTCAAGGGCTGGAAAAAGATTTTCCATGCAAATAGGGACCAAAAGAAAGCAGGAGTAGCAATACTCATATCATATAAAATAGACTTTAAAACAAAGGCTGTGAAAAGAGACAAAGATGGTCACTACATAATGATCAAAGGATCAATCCAAGAAGAAGATATAACAATTATAAATATATATGCACCCAACACGGGAGCACCACAGTATGTAAGACAAATGCTAACAAGTATGAAAGGAGAAATTAACAATAACACAATAATAGTGGGAGACTTTAATACCCCATTCACACCTATGGATAGATCAACTAAACAGAAAATTAACAAGGAAACACAAACTTTAAATGATACAATAGACCATTTAGACCTAATTGATATCTATAGGACATTTCATCCCAAAACAATGAATTTCACCTTTTTCTCAAGCGCACATGGAACCTTCTCCAGGATAGATCACATCCTGGGCCATAAAGCTAGCTTTGGTAAATTCAAAAAAATAGAAATCATTCCAAGCATCTTTTCTGACCACAATGCAGTAAGATTAGATCTCAATTACAGGAGAAAAACTATTAAAAATTTCAACATATGGAGGCTGAACAACACGCTGCTGAATAACCAACAAATCACAGAAGAAATCAAAAAAGAAATCAAAATTTGCATAGAAACGAATGAAAATGAAAACACAACAACCCAAAACCTGTGGGACACGGTAAAAGCAGTCCTAAGGGGAAAGTTCATAGAAATACAGGCACACCTCAAGAAACAAGAAAAAAGTCAAATAAATAACCTAACTCTACACCTAAAGTAACTAGAAAAGGAAGAAATGAAGAACCCCAGGGTTAGTAGAAGGAAAGAAATCTTAAAAATTAGAGCAGGAATAAATGCAAAAGAAACAAAAGAGACCATAGCAAAAATCAACAAAGCCAAAAGCTGGTTCTTTGAAAGGATAAATAAAATTGAGAAACCATTAGCCAGACTCATCAAGAAACAAAGGGAGAAAAATCAAATCAATAAAATTAGAAATGAAAATGGAGAGATCACAACAGACAACACAGAAATACAAAGGATCGTAGGAGACTACTATCAACAATTATAGGCCAATAAAATGGACAACGTGGAAGAAGTGGACAAATTCTTAGAAAAATACAACTTTCCAAAACTCGACCAGGAAGAAATAGAAAATCTTAACAGACCCATCACAAGCACGGAAATTGAAACTGTAATCAAAAATCTTCCAGCAAACAAAAGCCCAGGTCCAGACGGCTTCACAGCTGAATTCTACCAAAAATTTAGAGAAGAGCTAACACCTATCCTGCTCAAACTCTTCCAGAAAATTGCAGAGGAAGGTAAACTTCCAAACTCATTCTACGAGGCCACCATCACCCTAATACCAAAACCTGACAAAGATCCCACAAAAAAAGAAAACAAGGGCCAATATCACTGATGAACATAGATGCAAAAATCCTTAACAAAATTCTAGCAATCAGAGTCCAACAACACATTAAAAAGATCATACACCATGACCAAGTGGGCTTTATCCCAGGGATGCAAGGATTCTTCAATATCTGCAAATCAATCAATGTAATAAACCACATTAACAAATTGAAAAATAAAAATCATATGATTATCTCAATAGATGCAGAGAAAGCCTTTGACAAAATTCAACACCCATTTATGATAAAAACTCTCCAGAAAGCAGGAATAGAAGGAACATACCTCAACATAATAAAAGCTATATATGACAAACCCACAGCAAACATTATCCTCAATGGTGAAAAATTGAAAGCATTTCTTCTAAAGTCAGGAACAAGACAAGGGTGCCCACTTTCACCATTACTATTCAACATAGTTTTGGAAGTTCTGGCCACAGCAATCAGAGCAGAAAAAAAATAAAAGGAATCCAACTTGGAAAAGAAGAAGTAAAACTCTCACTATTTGCAGATGACATGATCCTCTACATAGAAAACCCTAAAGACTCCACCAGAAAATTACTAGAACTAATCAATAACTATAGTAAAGTTGCAGGATATAAAATCAACACACAGAAATCCCTTGCATTCCTATACACTAATAATGAGAAAACAGAAAGAGAAATTAAGGAAACAATTCCATTCACCATTGCAATGGAAAGAATAAAATACTTAGGAATATATCTACCTAAAGAAACTAAAGACCTATATATAGAAAACTATAAAACACTGGTGAAAGAAATCAAAGAGGACACTAATAGATGGAGAAATATACCATGTTCATGGATTGTAAGAATCAATATAGTGAAAATGAGTATACTACCCAAAGCAATTTATAGATTCAATGCAATCCCTATCAAGCTACCAACAGTATTCTTCACAGAGCTAGAACAAATAATTTCACAATTTGTATGGAAATACAAAAAACCTCGAATAGCCAAAGCGATCCTGAGAAAGAAGAATATAACTGGAGGAATCAACCTACCTGACTTCAGACTCTACTACAAAGCCACAGTTATGAAGACAGTATGGTACTGGCACAAAGACAGAAATATAGATCAATGGAACAAAATAGAAAGTCCAGAGATAAATCCACGCACATATGGACACCTTATCTTTGACAAAGGAGGCAAGAATATACAATGGATTAAAGACAATCTCTTTAACAAGTGGTGCTGGGAAATCTGGTCAACCACTTGTAAAAGAATGAAACTAGAACACTTTCTAACACCATACACAAAAACAAACTCAAAATGGATTAAAGATCTAAATGTAAGACCAGAAACTATAAAATTCCTAGAGGAGAACATAGACACTCTCTGACATACATCACAGCAGGATCCTCTATGACCCACCTCCCAGAATATTGGAAATAAAAGCAAAAATAAACAAATGGGACCTAATTAACCTTAAAAGCTTCTGCACATCAAAGGAAACTATTAGCAAGGTGAAAAGACAGCCTTCAGAATGGGAGAAAATAATAGCAAATGAAGCAACTGACAAACAAGTAATCTCAAAAATATACACGCAACTCCTACAGCTCAACTCCAGAAAAATAAATGACCCAATCAAAAAATGGGCCAAAGAACTAAATAGGCATTTCTCCAAAGAAGACATACAGATGGCTAACAAACACATGAAAAGATGCTCAACATCACTCACTAACAGAAAAATGCAAATCAAAACCTCTATGAGGTACCATTTCACACCAGTCAGAATGGCTGCGATCCAAAAGTCTACAAATAATAAATGCTGGAGAGAGTGTGGAGAAAAGGGAACCCTCTTACACTGTTGGTGGGAGTGCAAACTAGTACAGCCACTATGGAGAACAGTGTGGAGATTCCTTAAAAAACTGGAAATAGAACTGCCTTATAATCCAGCAATCCCACTGCTGGGCATACACACTGAGGAAACCAGAAGGGAAAGAGACACACGTACCCCAATGTTCATTGCAGCACTGTTTATAATAGCCAGGACATGGAAGCAACCTAGATGCCCATCAGCAGATGAATGGATAAGAAAGCTGTGGTACATATACACAATGGAGTATTACTCAGCCATTAAAAAGAATACATTTGAATCAGTTCTAATGAGGTTGATGAAACTGGAGCCTATTATACAGAGTGAAGTAAGCCAGAAGGAAAAACACCAATACAGTATACTAACGCAGATATATGGAATTTAGAAAGATGGTAACAATAACCCTGTGTACGAGACAGCAAGAGAGACAGTGTTGTATAGAACAGTCTTATGGACTCTGTGGGAGAGGGAGAGGGTGGGAAGATTTGAGAGAATGGCATTGAAACATGTAAAATATCATGTATGAAACGAGATGCCAGTCCAGGTTCGATGCACGATACTGGATGCTTGGGGCTAGTGCACTGGGACGACCCAGAGGGATGGTATGGGGAGGGAGGAGGGAGGAGGGTTCAGGATGGGGAACACATGTATACCTGTGGTGGATTCATTTTGATATTTGGCAATACTAATACAATCATGTAAAATTTAAAAATTACATAAAATTAAAAAAAAAAGAAAAAAAAGACAAAATTTGACAAAAAAAAAAAGAATTTCTTGGAAATCATGCAAAGTAATAGTGCATCCCTTTGATAATATTGCTTACATTACTTTGCTGTCAGATCAGAAACATCATATTTTCTGTTAAGTTTACGTAGCAGTTTTCAGGGTTCTTTCATATAGATTTTTCATTTGATAGTCACAAGAACTTATGAAGCAAGAAAAGTAAGTTATTATCTTTTGTTTACACAAGAGTAAACTCAAGTTTAAAGAATTTGAATGATTTTCCCAGAGTCATCTAAACAGTCCTAAGACCAAAACATAAGTTTTCTAATCCTTCTACAAACATGCTTTCATATTTTTTTTTCAATTAACTCCATGTGGACTTATCCTTCCTTAATTTTTCATTAAACCTAATATCTAGATAGAAAGAAAAAGCACTGGCATATTTAACAACCAATCTTTAGAGATGATGTTAATACATTGACTGATTAACAAAACTGAGGGGAAGATATTTCCATTTATTTTCTAAAGATTATAGTTTTCTTCGCTAACTGTTCTTTAGATAGGAGGGAGAAAAATCAATTGATGGTGCAGTAAGAATCAACTGTATGATGTAGGCCCAAGTGTTTGAACTAATATCTACCCATATTTATCTGCCAAGACAGAAATTAATATAGAAAATATCAAATTTGAACCTGAATTTTTGAACCCTAATATTAAGGCTCATCAAACATATCTAGTCTGTCTGGCAGAAAGAAAACTTCTTTCAAGTCATCTTGGCTAAATAATACAGCAAGAACCAATGGATATCAGAGTTTATTTAGTTTCATTAATTATTGGTCAATGACCAAAAAAATAGTTTGCATCTAGAGATCTTCCTGTGCTTCCCTGGTGGCTCAGATGGTAACGAATCTGCTGGCAATGAAGGAGACCAGGGTTCGATCCGTGTTGGGAAGATCCCCTGGAGATGGAAATGACTACCCACTCCAGTATTCTTGCCTGGAGCATTCCATGGACAGAGGAGCCTGGTGGGCTATAGTCCATGGGGTCACAAAGAGTCAGACATAACTGACTCACACACACAAACACAGATCTTTCCTAGCTGAAGAAATACAATTGTGGGGAAAGCAAGGTTTTTATTTATTTATTTATTTATTTAATAGCAGCAACAATAAGACCTTCTTAAACTAAAAAAAGAAACCTGTAAGAGCAGCATTAAAGACAATTATCTTCCAGGAATTAAGTTTCCTTGCTATTCCCAGGAAGTTGAGGAAGAACTTAACAAATGTAATTTTCAGTTATAATTATGACCTTTCATTACTTAACTCTGTCTGGTTGAAATGGATTTTTTTTTGGTATAGCTTAAATTTGGTTACTTATTCAATATTTGTGCAGTAATGTATTTAACATTTAGATATTTAACCATGACACAGTCTAAAATGCACAGATTTACCCTTTATCATACATTCTCATTAAAATACCCCAAAATTATAAAACATGAGGTAGGTAGCCTTGGACATGATGCAATGTTAAAAAATTAAGCAGGTTAGTGTGGCAATACTAGCAATTAAGCTATATTTATATGTGTGTGTGTGTGTCGGTATATACCTATACACATATATATTATTTTTTTCTGACTGACAAAATACTTTAAAAAATACTTCCATAATTATGCTCTGCAGTCTCCTTAGCTACACATGGCAAATACTCAAGAAATTTCTGTTATTCAACATTGTATTAGAATAAAAGTCCATTGAATTAGACATATTTTCAGGTTTTGATCATAAAGACAGAGGGAGAATAAAATTCATCTTTGTATAATTCATAAAGTAAGCAATTAATGAAAGCAATGGTTTACTTAGGAAAAATTGTCAATTAATTTGATCAATAGCCATTTGCAAAGAATTTCTACTTCACTATCTATCTCTTATGTATCTTGTATGTGCATCAAAGTAACAAAATATTTTTAAAAAACTAATTTAAATTGGACTTTTTGGTAATTAGTCAATATTAAGGCAGAAGAGAAAAAGTATGTGTAAGGCAGTGGGAGGATATATATGGTGTGCTTTAAGTCATCCTGTTTTATTTAGTTAACTGAAAAGTTTTCTTGCTAACAACCAGCTATCATGGTGATCTTCAGTATGGGTACAATTCACGTTCTTGCAGCTGGGTGGTATATAAAAATCAATAAAATAATTAGAGGAATGAATCTTACAGTTATTTCTGCCTTTACATCCCTATTGAATAAAGTTTCAGTTTCATTAATCATCAAAGTGGGAAGCTCAGGACTGACTGACTGAAGAAAAAAAAAGAATTATAAACAAGATTTTCTAAATACAGTAACTCTGGGAGTTGATGATGGACAGGGAGGCCTGGCATACTGCGATTCATGGGGTCACAAAGAGTCGGACAAGACTGAGCTACTGAACTGAACTGAACTGAACTGAAGTTCCAAACCTTTAGTTATGGGGAAAACTAACTTACACAATAGCGAAGAATAATATGACAAGAAGAGGACTTTACATAAATGAAAACCTGCTATTAAATAATCACAATTCTGCACAATGGCTACCTTTATTATTTTGTTATAATATATATGTTATATATACAATATATATGTTATAATATAAGTTATTAAAGAAAGTAAAAACACCACATAATATCAAATAAGTTTTGATAATAGTATTGGGGAAGAGAGACTATAATAGCTTCTTTATTTTCCTGTTTAGAAAATCAAAACACAAACATCATATAAAATAAATCACTGAAAAAGCCAAGATAAGAATTAAAATATTCTTGAATCTCAGGCCTAATATTATCCTTAGTGTCAATTTTCATATTTCATTCTCTATTTTTGTTAAAGCACCTTCATAATGCAATAAAATATTAAAAATTAATTGATATGCTTATCTCATTGATATGATCAAGATCATAATTCATTTTCTCTCTGGTAGCAAAGACTTTCAGAGAAGGCAATGGCACCCCACTCCAGTACTCTTGCCTGGAAAATCCCATGGATGGAGGAGCCTGGTAGGCTGCAGTTCATGGGGTCGCTAAGAGTCGGACATGACTGAGCGACTTCACTTTCACTTTTCACTTTCATGCATTGGAGAAGGAAATGGCAATCTGCTCTAGTGTTCCTGCCTGGAAAATCCCAGGGACAGTGGAGCCTGGTGGGCTGCCGTCTATGGGGTCGCACAGAGTTGGACATGACTGAAGTGACTTAGCAGCAGCAGCAGCAGGAGCAGCAGCAAAGACTTTTTCTTCACCACTTTAGATCCACTACATTACATAAGCATCTCATCCCTTAAATGACAAGTGGAGGAGTGAGGAGCCAACAAGTTCTGTTGGCAAGAAAAATGGAAAAAAATAATAATCTAACAGCCAGGAGACACATAACCTCAAGATGAATATGAGAGTCAGTCTTTGATAAACTACCCCAAATGTAATACATTTAACAGATAGTGTCATCCTTAATCAAGAAACCACAAACCATATGGCATTTTCTAGTTACATATATTTTACTTCCTGACAATAAAGCCTAGTGTTATTCATAAGATTTCAGTGCATAATTCATTGGTTATAATCCAGGCAGAGTAAGCCTCTTTCAAGTATCTAACCATTGTATGTAAACTGAAGAATCCTAGAAAAGAAGGTTTGAAGAAAAAAAAAAAAAAAAAAAAAACATAGTCTGGATTAGATCCTAGGAATCCTATATGAATTGCTCTTCAACCCAGGGAAGCTTTCAGCACAAAGGATGTGCTTTTGTTCATGTGGTGTCAGGCAAGACAATAAAATCATTCCAAAATATCTCTTATCAGAACACAATGAGGTACAAGGGACTGCAACATTGTAGTTGGCTAATCCAAACAATTTTTAGGGTCTTCCTGTCTATGAGAATCTACACAAAAGCAATTTTGGATTTAAGATGACTGTATTCCTCCCAGGGAACCACATTCAGTCTTAATCTCATCACTAGATGGGAATGTCAAGTTTTGCAGGAAGAAGACATATATCAGGTGTCAGTAAACAAAAAAGTTGCATATTTTGACTTTACTCTATAACACAGCTATTGACTTTAATTTATGGTTCCATTCATTAGGAAAAATCAGGTGCTTTGAAGGTCATTTATGATATTACTGACAACCACTACTATTAATCCTTATTTCAAGAGGCTCAGATGCCAGTAGATTTTTACAGCCCAGTAACAAAGGAAGCCTTTGGCCTTTCCCATAACATTTTCAATCTAACAGAATGTGAAATCAGCTTTGGTGGATATCTAACTCTGGCATTTAATGTTAAAATTACTCAGGATAATCATAACTGATGGTTGCTATGATCATTTAAGGTTCTGAGAAGCTTCAGCTCCCTGAAATATAAAGATTACTTCAGTAACTATATTAGTTCATTTTGATACCGATCCAAGGGCATGGTCTGCAGTGAAGTTTGGGATCAGGTTGAGACAGTTCACAGGGTTCCTTTTTGGATGTGTTTTTCAGGAAGATGTTTATGTGAAAAGATCTATCAAGACTCAAATCTGACATTTTTATCTTTGGGAGTGGGCAAGAAAAACAAGGAATAGTATAAATATAAAATGATAAAGCATGTAAACAGAAAAATGTAAATGCTGCTGATGAAGGTGAAACTAAGGCAAAGTCCCTTCCTCCACATGCCACTCAGGGTTTTCATGGGTACAGATTTGCTGATTATAGTGCCTTTGTGGCTCCAATTTAGTAATATTTCTGCTGAAGCACACAAACCCTCCTAGTTTCAGGAAATGATGACATCTTTCTCTCTCTCTCTTTCCCCCCACCCCCCTGCAGTTCTGTGCCAACTGGAGGTTTCCCTCTACTTAAAGAGCTTACTTTTGGCTCTCATTTTCAGAAGACCACAGAGGGAGAATAAAGGCAAGTATTTGTGGTCTATGAGAATGATAACGTTTGGGAGTGAAGGTGTAAGGAAAATATTTCCTTAATCATGTTTTGCTCTCCTCTCTATAATATTACCCTCTGGGCTAACTGGTAATTTTCTAATCCCAGAGGAATAAGCATCTGAAAATCAACATCCAGATTTCTTCAGAAACACAAGTCATACATCAGAGCTAATTCCTGGTTTAAGACACTAAGCATAATTTAATTTTTTTCTCTTAAAAGTTTGGTTGGAAAGGTTTCAAAGAGAGTGTAAGTTCAATATTCAACTTAACAACAATAAGTATAGCATAAATTATGCTACCTTCAGCTAGATTTGGAGGTCACTAGCTGTAGATTTGGATTTCCAAGTCCCCATCACTATTCTAAGTAATGTTCCTGGGCTCCTTAGAAAGAAAAAGGAAATAATGGGTGGAGGGACTCCTCAAGGACTCTGTAAGCTACTGTTGATATATCTTACCTTTCCCCTATCCAAAATAATTTCAAGGCAATAAAAATACTTAAAAAGTACACATTTTTCTCAAAAACAAGTGGAGAACCCTCTAGATTAGAGAAGGAAGAGATTATATGTCTGTCCATTATAGTGTTACACTGAGTGTCTGATTTGTCTTCTATCAAAATGTGGGAGAAGGCAAGGGTGGGATGATTTGAGAGAATAGCATTGAAACAAGTATTTTATCATATGTGAAATAGATCACCAGTCCAGGTTCAATGCATGAGACAGGGTGCTCAGGGCTGGTGGACTGGGATGACCCTGAGGGATGGGATGGGGAGGGAGGTGGGAGGGGGGTTCAGGATGGGGAACACATGTACACCCATGGCTGATTTATGTCAATATATGGAAAACCACTACAATATTGTAAAGTAATTAGCCTCCAATTAAAATAAATAAATTAAAAAAAAAAGATTGGATCATTGTCCTGAGAAGGAGATGACACTAACTCCAAAGAAATATCTTTACTGTCCAAAGAATTCTTTTGTCGTTAGTTCTTGGAAACCTGGCATGATCAAATACTAACCAATGGCCAGGGAATCTTTGCTCATAGGTATTTCCTGAATTGACATTTCAGTCTTTTCTAAGAAATATCAACACAGGAAAATATTAATTCAAAATGTTTCCCAGACTTCAAATTATATAGGCTGTTGCATACCTAACAGTCAAATAGCATAAGAAGATTTAAAACACTTAGGTCAAATAACCTAAATATGCCAACAACCTCTTCCTTTACTTATTATATAATACAATGTTTAAACATTCTGCCCTTTTTATCACCTTAATTTAATGAAAAAAATCAAACCTCAAATGGTTGTAATAAAAAAGACAGACAATAACAAATATTGACAATGAATGTGGAAAGGAAAGCCCTCACATATTTCTGGTAGAAATAAATGTGAAATGATATATATATATATATATAACCACTTTGGAAAACAATTTGGTGGTTTCTATAAGTTGAACATAATTTGCCATATGATTTAGCAATTCCACTCTTACGTGTTTACCCAAAGATTTACATGTGAATGTTCTTTGAAGTGCTATTCATAATAGCAAAAAACTGGAAAACAACTTATCTCCATCAACTGATGAATGGGTGAATAAATGGTGGTATATCCACACAATGCAATATTACTTGAGAATAAAAACAGAATTATTGATCCACACATGATATATCTAATAATATGGATGACTGGATAATGTTAGAGGTCTATTTTTAATTTTTTGAGGAATTACCACACTGTTTTCCATAGTGGCTATACCAATTTATAGGCCCACCAACAGTGTAGAAGGATTCCCTTTTCTTCACATCCTTTCCAATCCTTGTTATTTGTTGTGTTTTTGGTAATAGTCACTCTGACAGGTGTAATGTGATAGCTTATTATGGTTTTGACTTGCATTTCTCTGATTGTTAGTGATGCTGAGCACTTTTTCATGTTACTATTGGCCATATGTCTGTGTTCTTTTGGAAAATGTCTATTCAGATCTCCTGTACATTTTAAAAATTTATTTTTTTTTAATTTAATTTAATTTAATTTTTTAACTTTACAATATTGTATTGGTTTTGCCATATATCAACATGAATTTATTTTTTTTTTTTAACTGAAGGATAATTGCTTTACAGAATTTTGTTGTTTTCTGTCAAACATCAACATGAATCAGCATAGGTATACATATGTCCCCTCCTTCCCATCTCCCTCTGCATCCCATCCCTCTATATTGAAACAGCCCCTGTTTGAGTTCCCTGAGTACTACAGCAAATTTCCATTGGCTATCTATTTTACATACAGTAATATAAGTTTCCATGTTACTCTCTCCATACATCTTACCATCTCCTCCCCGCAACCCCCATGTCCATAAGACTGTTCTCTATGTCTGTTTCTCCATTCAGTAGGTCAGTTCAGTTGTCCAGTCATGTCTGACTAATTGTCACCCCATGAACTGCAGAATGCCAGGCTTCCCTGTCCTTCACTAGCTCCCTGAGTTTGCTCAAACTCATGCCCATTGAGTCTTTTTTGTATAGTTCTTCTGTGTATTCTTGCCACATCTTCTTAATATCTTCTGCTTCTGTTAGGTTCATACTGTTTCCATCCTTTATTGTGCACATTTTTCCATGAAATGTTCCCTTGGTATCTCTAATTTTCTTGAAGAGATCTCTAGTCATTCCCATTCTATTGTTTTCCTCTATTTCTTTGTGCTGATCACTTAGGAAGGCTTTCTTATATCTCCTTGCTATTCTTCAGAACTCTGCATTCAGATGGATATATCTTTCTTTTTATCCTTTGCCTTTGGCTTCTCTTCTTTTCTTACCTATTTGTAAGGCCTCCTCAGACAATCGTTTTTCCGTTTTGCATTTCTTCTTGGGGATTATTTTGATCACCACTTCCTGTACAAAGTTACAAACCTCCATCCATAGTTCTTCAGGCACTCTATCAGATCTAATCCCTTGAATCTATTGTCACTTCCACTGTATAATCATAAGGGATTTGATTTATGTTATCTGAATAGTGTAGTGGTTTCTCCATTGCTGCCCTGCAAATAAAGTAACTTGTACCATCTTTCTAGATTCCATATGTATGTGTTAGTATATGATATTTAACTTTCTTCTTCTGACTTGCTTCACTCTGTATAATAGCCTCTGGGTTCATCCACCTCATTAGAACTGACCCAAACACATTCCTTTTTATGGCTGAGTAATATTCCATTATGAATACACACATAAAATGGAATATAACTCAACAACAAAAAGGAATAAATATATATACACACACCACAGCTTCTTTGTCCATTCATCTGTCAATGGACATCTAGGTTGCTTCCATGATATACCTATTGTAAATAGTGCTGTAATGAACATTGGGGTATATATGTCTTTTTCAGCTTTGATTTCCTTAGGGTATAAGCCTAGGAATGAGATTGCTGGGTCATAGGTTGGTTTTCTTCCTAGCTTTATTGTTTTTTTAAGGAATTTCCATACCATCTTCCACTGTGGCTGTATCAATTTCAATCCCACCAATAGTGTAACAAGATTCCCTTTACTCCACACCCTCTCCAGCATTTATTGTTTGTAGACTTTTTGATGATGGCTATTCTGTCCAGTGTGATGTGGTTTGTGGTTATGTATCTCATTGTTGTTTTGATTTGCTTTTCTCTACTAATAAGCGATGTTGAGCTTATTTCATGTGTTTGCTAGCCATTCGTATGTCTTCTTTGGAGAAATGTCTGTTTAGGTCTTTTCCTCACTTTTTGATTGAATCGTTTGCTTTCTGATACTGAGTTGTATGAGCTGCTTGTATATTTTGGAAATTAATCCTTTGTCAGTTGTTTCATTTGCTATTATTTTCTCCCATTCTGGGAGTTGTCTTTTCACCTTGTTTATAATTTTCTTTGCTGTGTAAAAGCTTTTAAGTTTAATTAGGTCCCACTTGTTTATTTATTTATTTTTTCATTTCCATTACTTTAGGAGGTAGGTCATAGAGGAAATACCCTGGACAGTTTTAATTGAGTTATTCAACATTTTGATGTTGAGTTGTGTGACTTATTTATATATCTGTTTATTTATTTATATATCTGTGTACTTATTTACATATCTGACTTATTTATATATCTTTATATGTTGGGTATTAATCCCTTATCAAATATATTGTATACAAATATCCTCTTCCATTCATCAAATGGTCTTTTACTTTTGTTGGTAGTATTTTTGCTGTCCAAGTGCTTTTTAATTTGATGTAGTCCCCTTTGTTTATTTTTTTCTGTGATTATTACTTTTTATTTTTTATAACTTTTTTGCTAATTTTTTAAATTTATTTTTTAATTGGGGGAAAATTGCTTTACGATGTCATGTTGGTTTCTATCATACAACAGTGCAATTCAGTCATAATTATATATAAACACCCTCTCTCTTGAGTGGAAGTTTGCTTTATAACACAAGGAGCCAAGCCTGGTGCTTTGTGATGCCCCTTTGTTTAACCTTATGTTTGTTTCTTTTGCCTTGAAACCAAGAAGTATCCTGTGGGACCTTCCCAGGGTCAGATATTCTATGTCCCCTGCCAGTCATTTGTAGAAAAGCTTTAGCCTCCTAGGCCTTGCCTGAGTTTCAAACAGAAAATTTAGTCAGAAAAGTGAGAAACCGAAGAAACTAAGGAAAGTAGTAAACCATGACAAAATAATAATAGTTCAGCTGTAAAACAAAGTCAAGTACCTTTAGTTCCTCCTCAAGGGCTATAAATAATATCCTGAGCCATATTTTTGAGTTGTTCTACATGTACTACAACCCCAACGGATGGAAGAAATTAACTGCATGCTAACCACAAGCTTGTAGAGCCCATAACAGTTGGAACCAGAAGGTTGATGATTAAGATCCTGATACATCATGGTTTGCCTCACTGATGACCAATGAGATGAAATTCCATGAGCTGATCATACACTCTGCAAGCCCCACTCCTAATGTTGCCTTAAAATCCCTTCTATAAGCCATGGGGGATTTCAGATCTTTTGAACATTAGATTCCTGTACTCCTTGCTTTGGAGCCTTGCAATAAGCGTTGTACTTTACTTTACCACAACCTGGTATCAGTAGATTGAGAGCATTGGGCAAGTGTCCCCAAATTCAGTTTGGTAATAGACTGAGGAGGTATCTCAAAATATATTGATAAGACTGATGTCAAAGAACATATGCCTGTTTTCTTCTAAAAGTTTTGTGGTTTCAGGTCTTATAATTGTCTTTAATCTATTTTTAAATTATTTTGTTTCATGATGTGAGTATATAGTATAGCTTGATTCTTTTACACTTAACTGTCCACTTATCAAAGAAGCTGCCTTTTCCTTATTGTGTATTCTTGCTTCTTCTGACATAGAATAACTGCCCCTATAAATGTGGGCTTATTTGTGAGCTCTCTATTCTCTTCTATTGATCTATGTGTTTGTTTTGTGTCAATGGGATACTGTTTTTTTTTTTTTCCCAGTTATTTAAATAAAGATTCATTTTTACTCTTTTATTGAGATATAATTGATGCACAATATTATGATTATACACTGGAAGTGAGAAATAGATTCAAGGGACTAGATCTGATAGATAGAGTGCCTGATGAACTATGGACTGAGGTTCGTGACATTGTACAGGAGACAGGGATCAAGACCATCCCCATGGAAAAGAAATGCAAAAAAGCAAAATGGATGTCTGGGGAGGCCTTACAAATAGCTGTGAAAAGAAGAGAAGCAAAAAGCAAAGGAGAAAAGGAAAGATATAAGCATCTGAACGCAGAGTTCCAAAGAAAGCAAGAAGAGATAAGAAAGCCTTCTTCAGCGATCAGTGCAAAGAAATAGAGGAAAACAACAGAATGGGAAAGACTAGACATCTCTTCAAGAAAATTAGAGATACCAAGGGAACATTTCATGCAAAGATGGGCTCGATAAAGGACAGAAATGGTATGGACCTAACAGAAGCAGAAGATATTAAGAAGAGATGACAAGAATACACAGAAGAATTATACAAAAAAGATCTTCACGACCCAGATAATCACGATGGTGTGATCACTCACCTGGAGCCAGACATCCTGGAATGTGAAGTCAAGTGGGCCTTAGAAAG
Organism: Bos indicus; assembly: GCF_029378745.1. Taxonomy (NCBI): domain Eukaryota; kingdom Metazoa; phylum Chordata; class Mammalia; order Artiodactyla; family Bovidae; genus Bos; species Bos indicus. The sequence goes on along the minus strand of NC_091789.1, from coordinate 102,313,361 downwards.
CATCACTACGAACAAAGCTAGTGGAGGTGATGGAATTCCAGTTGAGCTACTTCAAATCCTGAAAGATGATGCTGTGAAAGTGTTGCACTCAATATGCCAGCGAATTTGGAAAACTCAGCAGTGACCACAGGACTGGAAAAGGTCAGTTTTCATTCCAATCCCAAAGAAAGGCAATGCCAAAGACTGTTCAAACTACTGCACAATTGCACTCATCTCACATGCGAGTAAAGTAATGCTCAAAATTCTCCAAGCCAGGCTTCAGCAATACATGAACCATGAACTTCCAGAAGTTCAAGCTGGTTTTAGAAAAGGCAGAGGAATCAGAGATCAAATTGCCAACATCCACTAGATCATGGAAAAAGCAAGAGAGTTCCAGAAAACATCTATTTCTGCTTTATTGACTATGCCAAAGGCTTTGACTGTGTGGATCACAATAAACTGTGGAAAATTCTGAAAGAGATGGGAATACCAGACCACCTGATCTGCCTCTTGAGAAATTTGTATGCAGGTCAGGAAGCAAGAGTTAGAACTAGACATGGAACAACAGACTGGTTCCAAATAGGAAAAGGAGTACGTCAAGGCTGTATATTTAACCCTGCTTATTTAACTTCTATGCAGAGTACATCATGAGAAACGCTGGACTGGAAGAAACACAAGCTGGAATCAAGATTGCTGGGAGAAATATCAATAACCTCAGATATGCAGATGACACCACCCTTATGGCAGAAAGTTAAGAGGAACTAAAAAGCCTCTTGATGAAGGTGAAAGAGGAGAGTGAAAAAGTTGGTTTAAAACTCAACATTCAGAAAACAAAGATCATGGCATCTGGTCCCATCACTTTATGGGAAATAGATGGGGAAACAGTGGAAATCGTGTCAGACTTTATTTTGGGGGGCTTCAAAATCACTGTAGATGGTGATTTTGATTTTGCAGCCATGAAATTAAAAGACGCTTACTCCTTGGAAGGAAAGTTATGACCAACCTAGATAGCATATTGAAAAGCAGAGACATTACTTTGCCAACAAAAATCTGTCTAGTCAAGGCTATGGTTTTTCCTTTGGTCATGTGTGGATGTGAGAGTTGGACTGTGAAGAAAGCTGAGCGCCGAAGAATTGATGCTTTTGAACTGTGGTGTTGGAGAAGACTCTTGAGAGTCCCTTGGACTGCAAGGAGATCCAACCAGTCCATTCTGAAGGAGATCAGCCCTGGGATTTCTTTGGAAGGAATGACGCTAAAGCTGAAACTCCAGTACTTTGGCCACCTCATACGAAGAGTTGACTCATTGGAAAAGACTCTGATGCTGGGAGGGATTGGGGACAGGAGGAGAAGGGGACGACAGAGAATGAGATGGCTGGATGGCATCAGTGACTCGATGGACGTGAGTCTGGGTGAACTCCGGGAGTTGGTGATGGACTGGGAGGCCTGGTGTGCTGCGATTCATGGGATTGCAAAGAGTCGGACATGACTGAGTGACTGAACTGAACTGAATAATGAGCAAAGTTGAGCATCTTTTCATGTCTTTATTAGACATCTCTGTGTCCTCTATGGAGAAATATCTGTTTAGGTCTTCTGCCTATTTTTTGTTGTTGTTGGACTGTTTGTTTATCTTATATTGAGCTGTATGAGCTGCTTATATATTTTGGAGATTAATCCATTGCCAGTTGTTTCCTTTGCAATTATTTTCTCCCATTCTGAGGGTTATTTTAATTTTATTTATTATTTCCTTGGCTGTGCAAGAGCTTTTAAGTTTAATTAGGTCCCATTTGTTTATTTTCATTACTCTAGGAGGTGTTTCAATGCACATCTTACTGTGATTATGTCAGAGTGCCCTGCCTATATTTTCTTCTAAGAGCTTATGCTGTATGATCCTTTTAATGCATTGTTGAATTCAGTTTTCTGATATTTAATTGAGAAATTTGACACCAATGTCCATCAATGATATTGGCCTATAGTTTTCTTTTTTTATTATTATTATATCTTTGCCTGGTTTTGGTATCGGGGTGATGATTGCCTCATAGAATGAGTTTAGAGTGTTCCTTTCTCTGTAATATTTTGGAATGTTTTAAGAAGCACAGATGTTAACTCTCCTCTAAATATTTGGTAGAACTCATTGTGAATGCACCTGGTCCTTGTTTGTTGTTTATTGTGCTTTTTAAAAATTACTATTTCAATTTAATTACTGGTAATTGATCTATTAATATTTTCTACTTGTTCTTGGTTTAGTCTTGGAAGATTGTACGTTTCTATGAACTTCCTAATTTTTTCCAGGTTGTCCTTATTGACATATAGTTGTTCATAGTAGCTTCTTCTAACCCTTCTATTTCTATGGTATCTGCTGTAAGTTTTCCTTCTTCATTTCTGATTTTATTAGTTTTGGCTATCTCTGTTATTTTTTGTTGAATCTGGCTACGAGTTTATCTACTTTGTTTATTTTTTCAAAGAACCAATGTTTAGCTTTACTGGTGTTTTGTTTTGTTTTACACTTCCTATATTATTTATTTTTGTTCTGATCTTTGTGATTATATGCCTTACATTAGCTTTCAGGTTTACTTGTTCTTTTTCTAGTGCATTTAGGTGAAAGGTCACTTTGTAAATTTGAGATTTCTTTGGTTTCCTGAGATAGTTGTGTATTACTATAAATTTCCTTCTTAGAACAGCTTTTGTTGAGTTCTATAGATTTGGGATCATTGAGTTCTTGTTCAATCTCTCATGAGGTACTTTTAAAGTTCCTTCTTGATTTCTTTAGTCATCCATTGGTTGTTGTTTTTTTTTTTTTTCCTTGTAGTTGATTTCTAGTCTCATAGCTTCATGGTTGGAAAAGATGCTTGTATCATCTTAATTTTCATACATTATCTGAGACTTGTTTTGTGGCTTAACATATACTATATACTGAAGAATGTTCCATGTGTACATGGAAAAAATATGCATCTTGCTGCTTTTGAATGAATTTTTCTATTCATAGCTCTTAAGTTCATTTGCTCTGATGTAACCTTTAAGGCCAAGATTTCCTTATTGATCTGTCTGGACGGTCTGTTGAGGTTAGTAGGCTGTTAACGTCCCGTACTATTACTGTAACTGCCAATATACACATTTATGTTTCTTAATATTTGGTATATTTATTTAGGTGCTCCTGTGCTGGGTGCATATATGTTTACAGTTCTTATATCTTCTTTTAGGATTGATGTCTTTGTCATTATGAAATGTCTTTCTTTGTTTCCTATTGCAACCTTGGTTTTAAGTTCTACTTTGTCTGAAATAAGAATTGCTACCCTGTCTTTCTTTTCATTTTCATATGCACAAAATAGCTTTTTGCATCTCCCATATTCAATCTGTGTTAATTTAGTAGATAGTATATATATTTCTCTTGGATTTATATCCATTTACACAGTCCCAACCATTTAATCCTCTGACTCCCCCTCCTCCTCCTGCCCACAATCTTTCCCAACATTGGGGTATTTTCCAATGAGTTGGCTCTTCGCACCAGATTGCCAAAGCATTGGAACTTCAGTTTCAGCATCAGTCCTTCCAATGAATATTCAGGGTTGATTTCCTTTAGGAGAGACTGGTTTGATCTCCTTGCTGTCCAAGGGACTCTCAAGAGTCTTCTCCAGCACCACAGTTCAAAAACATCATTTCTTCAGTGCTCAGCCTTCTTTATGGTCCACCTCTCACATCCATATATGACTACTGTAAAAACCATAGCTTTGCATATATAGACCTTTGTCAGCAAAGTGATGTCTCTGCTTTTTAATACAGTCTAGGTTTGTCATAGCTATTCTTCCAAAGAACAAGTGTCTTTTAATTTTGTGGCTACAGACACCATCTGCAGTGATTTTGGAGCCCAAGAAAATGAAATTTCACAGTGTTTCCACTTTTTCCACTTCTGTTTTGCCATGAAATGATAAGACCAGATGCCATGATCTTTGTTTTTTGAATTTTGAGTTTTAAGCCAGCTTTTTCACTTTCCTCTTTCGTCTTCACCAAGAAATTCTTTAGTTCCTCTTCACTTTCTGCCATTAAAGTGGTATTGTCTGCATATCTGAGATTGTTGATATTTCTCCCAGCAAACTTGATTTCAGCTTGTGAGTTATCCAGCCCAGCATTTTGTATGAGGTACTCTGCATAGAAGTTAAATAAGCAGAGTGTCAATATACAACCTTGAAATACTCCTTTCCCAATTTTGAACCCATCTGTTGTTCCATGTCCAGCTCTAACCATTGCTTCTTGTCCTGCATACAGGTTTCTAAAGAGTCAGGTAAGGTGGTCTGTTATTCCCATCTCTTTAAGAATATTTCACAGTTTGTTGTGATCTACACAAAGGCTTTAGCATTTCTTTAATAATTAGTGATGTTAATCAACTTTTTACTTGCTTTTTGGCCTGGGTTTATATCTTTACTTTCTATACTGTTTCATTGATCCATATTTCTGTTTTTCTCCAAGTGCCATACTGTTTTGATGACTGTACAATCTGAATTCAAGGAGCCTGACTCCTCCAGTTCTGTTTTTGTTTCTCAGGAATACTTTGGTTATTCAAGGCCTTTGTATCTCCATATAAATTGTAAAAAGTTTTGTTCTAATTCTGTAATAAAAATACCATTGGTAATTTGACAGAGATTGCATTGAATCTGTAGATTGCTTTGTGTAGCATTGTTATTTTGACAATACTTATTTCTTCCAATCCAACAACATGGCATATTTCTCCAGTGACATGCATCTTTGATTTCTTTTATCATTGTCTCATAGTTTTCTAAGTATAGGCCTCCTTAGGTAGGTTTATTCCTAGGTATTTTATTCTTTGATGCAATTGTAAATGGGGTTATTTCTTTAATTTCTCCATCTGATCTTTCATAGCAAATGGGAATGAAAGTGACTTCTGTGTATTAATTTTCATTGATAAGCTCTAGTAGTTTTCTGATAGGATCTTTAGGATTTTCTATGTATAGTACCATGTCACTTACAGATAGTGACAGTTTTACTTCTTTTCCTAATTATATTCCTTTTTGCTTTCTTGGTGGCTCAGCCACTAAATAATCCATCCACAATGCGTGAGACCTGGGTTCAATCCTTGGGTTGGGAAGATCACCTGGAGAAGGGAACGGCTACCCCCCAGTACTCTGGCCTGGAGAATTCCATGGTCAGTATAGTCCATGGCGTCACAAAGAGTCAGAAACAACTGACTTTCTCCCTTTCACTTTCTCTCTGATTGCCATGGCTGCTGCTGCTGCTGCTGCTGCTGAGTCACTTCAGTCGTGTCCAACTCTGTGCGACCCCATAGACGGCAGCCCACCAGGCTCCCCCATCCCTGGGATTCTCCAGGCAAGAACACTGGAGTGGGTTGCCATTTCCTTCTCCAATGCATGAAAGTGAAAAGTCAAAGTGAAGTCCCTCAGTCGTGTCTGATTCTTAGCGACCCCATGGACTGCAGCCTACCAGGCTCCTCCATCCATGGGATTTTCCAGGCAAGACTACTGGAGTGGGGTGCCACTGCCTTCTCCGGATTGCCATGGCAAGGACTTCCAAAACCATGTTGAATTATAATGAGGGGGGTGGATATCCTTGTCTTGTTCCTGATCTTAAAGAAATGCTTTCAGTTTCTTATCACTTTCGCTATGCTGAGATACATTCCCTCTATGCCCATTTTATGGAGAAATTTTATCATAAGTTGGTGTTGAATTATTGTCAAAAGCTATTTCTGAATTATTAAGATGATCATACGGTTTTTATAGTTCAGTTTGTTAATGTGGTGCATGTGTGTTAAGTTGCTTTAGTCATGTCTAACTCTATGATACCTTATGGGCTGCAGCCAACTAGGCTCTCTGTCCATGGCATTCTCCAAGAATATTGGAGTGGGTTGCCATGCCTTCCTTCAGGGGATCTTCCCAACCTAAGGATTGAACCCATGTCTCTTATGTCTCCTACATTGGCAGGCAGGTTCTTGACCACTAGCACCACCTGGGAACCCCAATGTGGGGCATAACATTGATTAATTTATGTATACTGAAGAAACATTACATCACTGGGATAAATCCCACTTGAGCATGGTGTGTGATACTCTTAATGTGCTGTTGGATTTTTTTTGGTAGTATTTTGTAGAGATTTTTTTGTATCTATATTCATCAGTGATATTGGCCTGTAATTTATTTCTAATATTTTAGTCTGGTTATGGTATCAGAGTGATGGTGGTGTCATAGAATGTGCTTGGAGTGTTCCCTCTTTGGCAATATTTTGAAAGAGTATCAGCAGACTATGTGTTAATTCTTCCTCAACTGTTTGATAGAATTTGCCTCTGAAGCCATCTAGTTCTGGACTTCTGTTAGTTAAGAGTTTTTACATCGTAGCTTCAATTTCAGTACTTGTGATTAGTCTGTTCATATCTTCTATTAATATTTCTTCCTATTGTAGTCTTGAAAGTTTATACCTCTAAGATTTTGCTCATTTCTTATAGATGTTCATTTTATTGGTGTAGGGTGGCTTGTAGTAAACTTTTATGATGCTTTGCATTTCTGTGGTGTCCATGGTTACTTCTTCTCATATCTAATTTTATTGATTTGAGCCCTCTCATTTTTTGTCTTGATGAGTCTGGCTAAAGATTTGCCAATTTTGTTTATCTTCTCTAAAACCAGCTTTTAGACTCATGATATTTGATATTGTTTTCTTCATTCTATTTCATTTATTTCTGCTCTGACTTTTATAATCTCTTTCAATCTACTACTTTATGGTTTTGTTTGTTCTTCTTTCTTTAGTTGATTTAGGTATAAGGTTAGGTTATTTTTTTGATATTGTTTTGTTCCCTGAGTAAGATTGTGTTGCTATAAACTTAACTATTAAAACTGCTTTTGCTGCATCCCATAGGTTCTGGTTTGTCATATTTTCATTGTCATTTGTCTTTAGTATTTTTTATTTCCTTTTTGGTTTCTTCAGTGATCCATTGGTTGTTCTACATACTTCCCCTGTAATTATTTCTAATCTCATATCATTTTTGGAAAAGATGCTTGATATCCTATCAGTTTTCTTAAATTTACTGAGACTTGATTAGTGACCTAAGATATGATCTTTTCTGGAGAATGTTCCATGTACAGTTGAGAAGGAAGTTTATCTTGCTAGTTACTGTTGGAATGTCCAATAAATAACATTTAAGTTATTCTGGTCTAATGTTATAATTTAAAGCTTACATTTCTTATCAATTTTGTGTCTGGATGATCTGTCCATTGGTATAAGAGGGGTGTTAATATCTCCCACTATTATCGTGTTACTGTCAATTTCCTATTATATACCTGTTAGCATTTGACTTATACATTGAGATGCTGTTATGCTGGGTACATATATATTTGCAATTGTTATATCTTCTTTATGGTTTGATCCTTTGATCACCATATAGTATCCTTCCTTGTCTCTTATAATAATTTTTATTTTAAATTGTACTTTGTCCGATATGAGTGTTGCTAGTTCAGCTTTCTTTTGATTTCCGTTGGCATGGAATACCTTTTTCCATCGCTTCACTTTCAGTGTATGTGTCCCTAGGTCTGAAGTGAGTCCTTTATTGACAGCATATGTGTGTGTGTGTATATATATATATATATATATATATATATATATATATATATATCTTGTTTTTATATAAATTCAGCCAGTCTGTGTATTTTTGTTGGAGGATTTAATCCACTTAAATTTAAGATAATTATTGATATCTATTTTCCTAGTGCCATTTTCTTAATTATTTTCAGTTTGTTTTTGTAGGTTTTTTTTTTTTTAACTTCCTCTTTTTTCGTCTTCTCTTGCAGTTAAAAATCATTTTTTGGTGGTGTGTTTGGCTTTCCTTTTCTTTTGAGTGTTTGTTTATATTGTAGTTGTGTGTTTCCTGTTCCCATGAGGTTTATATAGTAATATATATGCATGCTAATTTGCTTCAGTTGTGGCAGACACTTTGCAACCCTATGGGCTGTAGCCCTCCAGGCCCTTCTGTCTGGGATTCTCCGGGTAAGAATACTGGAATGGGTTGCTGTGCCCTCCTCAATAGTATATATATGGTATATATGACAGTTTTAAGTTTCTGGTCTCTTAATTTCAGGTGCAGTTACTATTTGCTCCATTTGTATTCCTCATGGTTGCAAGTTTTGATATTATATTTATTATTGGATTGTTTCCTATTTTTTCTGTTTATTTGCTTTTACCAGTGAGCTTCTCATTTGAGGCTTTCTTGTTTTCTAGTGTCACCTCCTTTTCTCCTTCCAAGAGAAGCTCCTTTGTCATTTGTTTTAAAGCTGGTTTGGTGGTGCTAAATTTTATTAGCATTTGTTTGTCTGTAAAACTTTTTATTTCTGAATAAACCCTGCTGAATAAGCTTTTCTTTTTGTAGATTTTTTTCTTTCATCCCTTTAAATATATCCTGCCACTCCCTTCTGTCCTGCAGAGTTTTTGCTGAAAAACCAATTGATTATTCTATGGGGATTCGCTTATATGTTACTTTTTTTTTTTTTTTTTTTTTAGTGCTTTTAATATTTTTACATTTTATTTAATTGTTAGTTTGATTAATATGTTTATTGATAGGTTCTTCCTTGTCTCTATCCTATATGCTTCCTGGATGTGAGTGAATATTTCCTTTCCTATATTAGGAAAGCTTTTCACTAGAATCTCTTCATGTACCTTCTCGGTCCCTTTCTCTTCTTCATTAAGAACTGGTTTAATTTGAATCTTGGTGCCTTTATAGTTCCCCTCAGTTCATTCCACTCTTTCTTTATTCTGTTCTGTGTCTGTGATTTCCAACACTCTATCATCTAGCTCACTTATCGATTCTTCTGCCTCACTTATTCTGCTACTGATTCCTTCTAGCATATTTTTTATTTCAGGTATTGTGTTGTTTATTACTGTTTGTTTTTTTAGTTCTTCAGGTTTTTGTTAAATATTTCTTGTATTTTCTTAATCTGTCCCTCCATTCTTTTTCCAAAATCTTAAATTATCTTTACTATCATTATTCTGAACTCTTTTTCAATTAAAGAGTCTATCTCCTCTTATTATGGTTATTCTTGTAGGCTTTTATTTTGCTTCTTCATCTGCCACGTTTATCTGTCATTTCATTTGGTTTAAGTTACTATGTTTGTGGTCTCCTTTTCACAGGTTGTTATTGTTGTTCAGTTGCCAAGTCATGTCCAACTCTTTGAGACCCCACGGAATACAGCATGCCAGACTTCCCTGTCTTTCACTGTCTCCTTCAGATTGCTAAAATTCATGTCCATTGAGTTGGTGATACTGAGAGAGTGAATTCCTAGCCAGGTTGTTAAGAAGTCCAGGGGTCCCCGAGGAGAGAAGGGTCTGGGGTTCTCAAGGAAGATATAGGGGTCTGGAATTCTCAGGGAGGAAGAAAGGACAAACGTCTTTTTTTTTTTTTTTTTTTTCCTTTCCATTTCTTAGTCTTAGTCACAAAAACTTTATTTTATGTTTTTTACTTTAATCCCAGAACTGATGATTACACAACAAAGAACTCAGTTGAAACACTGTATTAAGGATTATGTAACAACAATGTATCCTACTTGAGGACAGTTTGTCCTTCCTGACTTACTAATCCTGTTATCGTAAAATGTATATTATGGGAGTGGGTCTGGTAAGATCTTTCTATTGTTAAGTTCTAACACTGTTACCTTAAAATGTCAATTGTGGGAGTGGGTCTGCTAAAATTTTTACAATCTTGAGACATTCTTTTGATTTATTGTAATAATTAATTGGAGTTTCAGCTTCAGCATCATTCCTTCCAAAGAACACCCAGGACTGATCTCCTTCAGAATGGACTGGTTGGATCTCCTTGCAGTCCAAGGGACTCTCAAGAGTCTTCTCCAACACCACAGTTCAAAAGCATCAATTCTTCAGCGCTCAGCTTTCTTCACAGTCCAACTCTCACATCCATACATGACTACTGGAAAAACCATAACCTTGACTAGACGGACCTTTGTTGGCAAAGTCATGTCTCTGCTGTTGAATATTCTATCTAGGTTTGTCATAACTTTCCTTCCAAGGAGTAAGCGTCTTTTAATTTCATGGCTGCAATCAATATCTGCAATGAGTTTGGAGCCCACAAAAATGAAGCTTGACACTGTTTCCCCATCTATTTCCCATGATGTGACGGGACCAAATGCCATGATCTTTGTTTTCTGAATGTTGAGCTTTAAGCCAACTTTTTCACTCTCCTCTTTCCCTTTCATCAAGAGGCTTTTTAGTTCCTATTCACTTTCTGCCACAAAGGTGGTGTCATCTGCATATCTGAGGTTATTGATATTTCTCCTGGCAATCTTGATTCTGGCTTGTGATTCTTCCAGCCCAGCGTTTCTCATGATGTACTCTGCAAATAAGTTAAATAAACAGGGTGACAAAATATAGCCTTGACATACTCCTTTTCCTATTTGGAACCAGTCTGTTGTCCCATGTCCAGTTCTTTTTTTTTTTAATATACATTTATTTATTTTAATTGGAGGCTAACTACTTTACACTATTGTATTGCTTTTGCCATACATCAACATGAATCCTCCACAGGTGTATGCATGTTCCCCATCCTGAACTCCACTCCCATGTCTGTCCCAATACCATCCCTCTGGGTCACCCCAGTGCACCAGCCCCAAGCATCCTGTATCATGCATTGAACCTGGACTGGTGATTCATTTCATATATGATATTACACATATCATATATGCCATTCTCCCAAATCATCCCACCCTCGCCTCTCCCACAGAGTCCAAAAGACTGTTCTATACATCTATGTCTCTTTTGCTGTCTCACATACAGGGTTATTGTTACCATCTTTCTAAATTCCATATATATGCATTAGTATACTATAGTGGTGTTTTTCTTTCTGGCTCACTTCACTCTGTATTATAGGCTCCAGTTTCATCCACCTCATTAGAATTGATTCAAATGTATTCTTTTTAATGGCTGAGTAATATTCTATTGTGTATATATACCACAGCTTTCTTATCCATTCATCTGCTTTTGGACATCTAGGTTGCTTCCATGTCCTGGCTATTATAAACAGTGCTGCTGTGAACATTGGGGTACACGTGTCTCTTTCAATTATGGTTTCCTCAGTGTATATGCCCAGCAGTGGGATTGCTGGGTCATAAGGCAGTTCTATTTCCAGTTTTTTAAGGAATCTCCACACTGTTCTCCATAGTGGCTGTACTAGTTTGCATTCCCACCAACAGTGTAAGAGGGCTCCCTTTTCTCCACACCCTGTCCAGCATTTATTGCTTGTAGACTTTTGGATCGCAGCCATTCTGACTGGTGTGAAATGGTACCTCATTGTGGTTTTGACTTGCATTTCTCTGATAATGACTGATGTTGAGCATCTTTTCATGTGTTTGTTAGCCATCTGTATGTCTTCTTTGGAGAAATGTCTGTTTATTTCTTTGGCCCATTTTTTGATTGGGTCGTTTAATTTTCTGGAGTTGAGCTGCAGGAGTTGCTTGTATATTTTTGAGATTAGTTGTTTGTCCGTTGCTTCATTTGCTATTATTTTCTCCCATTCTGAAGGTGGTCTTTTCACCTTGCTTAGAGTTTCCTTTGTTGTGCAGAAGCTTTTAATTTTAATTAGGTCCCATTTGTTTATTTTTGCTTTTATTTCCAATATTTTTGGAGATGGGTCATAGAGGATCCTGCTGTGATTTATGTCAGAGAGTGTTTTGCCTATGTTCTCCTCTAGGAGTTTTATAGTTTCTGGTCTTACGTTTAGATCTTTAATCCATTTTGAGTTTACTTTTGTGTATGGTGTTAGAAAGTGATCTAATTTAATTCTTTTACAAGTGGTTGACCAGTTTTCCCAGCACCACTTGTTTTCTCCATGGTATATTCTTGCCTCCTTTGTCAAAGATAAGGTGTCCATAGGTGCGTGGATTTATCTCTGGGCTTTCTATTTTGTTCCACTGATCTATATTTCTGGGTTTGTGCCAGTACCATACCATCTTGATGACTGTGGCTTTGTAGTACAGCCTGAAGTCAAGCAGGTTGATTCCTCCAGTTCCATTCTTCTTTCTCAATAATGCTTTGGCTATTCGAGGTTTTTTGCATTTCCATACAAATTGTGAAATTATTTGTTCTAGCTCTGTGAAAAATACCATTGGTAGTTTGATAAGGATTGCATTGAATCTATAGATTGCTTTGTGTAGTATACTCATTTTCACTATATTGATTTTTCCAGTCCATGAACACGGTATATTTCTCCATCTATTAGTGTCCTTTTTGATTTCTTCCACCAGTGTTTTATAGTTTTCTATATATAGGTTTTTAGTTTCTTTAGGTCCATGTCCAGTTCAAACTGTTGCTTCCTGACTTGCATACAGGTTTCTCGAGAGGCAGGTCAGGTGGTCTTGTATTCCCATCTCTTTCAGAATTTTCCACAGTTTATTGTGATCCACACAGTCAAAGGCTTTGGCATAGTCAATAAAGCAGAAATAGATGTTTTTCTGGAACTCTCTTGCTTTTTCCATGATCCAGTGGATGTTGGCAATTTGATCTCTGGTTCCTCTGCCTTTTCTAAAACCAGCTTGCATATCTGGAATTACACGGTTCACGTATTGCTGAAGCCTGGCTTGGAGAATTTTGAGCATTACTTTACTACCATGTGAGATGAGTGCTGGGAGGTATTGGGGGAAGGAGGAGAAGGGGATGACAGAGGATGAGATGGCTGGCTGGCATCACCAACTTGATGGACATGAGTTTGAGTGAACTCCAGGAGTTGGTGATGGACAGGGAGGCCTGGTGTGCTGTAATTCATGGGGTCACAAAAAGTCAGACATTACTGAGCAACTGAACTGAAGTGAGCTGAATAACTAATTAAAAAAGTATATAACTCCCTTGCTTAGACTAATGAGGGGGGCATTCCCCATCCCACTTCTGGTGTCTATGTCAGAAGCATTCTCTGTCCCTTTTCACTTTGATAAAACTCTGCTATACAAAAGCTCTTGAGTGATAAAGCCTGGTCCCTGGTCCCAAAATTAAATCTTCTTCTTCAGAGATCAGAAATCTGACACCATTCACCATAAGCTGTCATCTTGGAGGCTCGCCTGGGATCTTCAGGACAAGGTAAGAACCCTCAGAGCTCTAGTCTCTCTGCTTTCTCAGTATACACTTTTTCTGCTTTACTTTAATAACTCTTCAGTGAGCTTGTGTAAATGAATGATACACGGTGCATGAAGGAAGTGATGAGCCCTGCTCTGTGGTTTTGAAGTGCCTTGTAATGACTGAAGGCTGCCCTCAAAAGGGGAGCCTTGTCGGTGGTTTATACCAACCAGCCAATGCCAAGAGACACCCAAGGTCCCTGCGAGGGGAGCAACCAGAAATCGGAGAAGCATGTGAACTGAACTGTCCTTTCTCAGTCACCTTTTCCTGGTCTCTTTGACCATTTCATGATTGCATGGGAAATTAGAACTACTGATCTAATATGGTGGATCATATGCTTTCAATGGACTTGTGATTCATGCTGTTACTATGTACTTTTACTTAGACTCCAAGGAACCCAGACTTGCTAGTCTTAGGAACCCAGACTTGCTAGAAGTGTGTTTAGAAACTAAGCAGAACTAGTGAGTCCTTGCCATAGCTGTGCCTCCAAACTATATGGATGGAAGTGCTGCTAGTGAGCATGACGTTTCTAAGAACATAGGTCAGGCAGGAATTCCAGTTTGGGAGTACAATGGGCTTTTTCCTTTAGTAGTACTAGCTCTTAGTGGACTAGATAAAGCTCTCCAGTGGCTTACTGATGTGGCAATGATTCATTCACTTCTACTTTGGTCAGGACTCTACTTAGGAATGTGAATGGGCACATGGAAGATGGATGCCCCCCCGCTAGTAGTACTAGCTTGGGGAACATTCCAGGAAACTACTCTGGCAAATCAAACAAAGGTCGTGGTGGTATAGAATGATAAGTCGATTCGGGATGCCATCAGACCTACCCCTGGTGCATCTCCACCGCACCTCAGTGGTAGAACTGGGAGGGACGAGTAAGGCATCTGCATCAGTAAGGGACAGACTAAGTCCAGCCAGGGAAGGGAAACTTTGGTGGAAAGTCTGTCTATACCCCCATCTAAAGCAGACAGGGATGCCTCAAAAAGAAACAAGCAAAAGTGCTGGCTGCTGCTTTTTTGTCACTTACAGATGGGAGCTACTCAAAGCTCCAGACTCACACCCTCGGATTGCGTCCTGAAAAACTGGGGTAAGTCTGACCCCTAGAGTTTAAAAAAGACATACCTGGCTTTCTTTTGCAAATCTGCATGGCCACAATATCTGTTGTGGCAGACAACTGGAAGACAATGCTGGTTGAAGGGTCTCAATTACGATACTGTTTTACAACTAGATTTGTTCTGTAGAAGACAAGAGAAATGAGTAGAAGTGACATATGTGTTTCTCTTTATCTCTCTGCAAGATATGCCAGACTGATGTCCTACGGGTGAAGATTTGGGTGTTAAACCTTCTGCTGCCTCCTGTTCTCTTACTTTGCCACTATATCCGGGGCTCCCAACTGAGCAGTCTGAGAATTAGGTCACCCTTCCAGGAGGGGTTGCCTCAGTCTCGGTAGAAATTCAAACAGTACCAATTGTGGTTTAGACTTTTGAGAAGATCCAAAGAGTATATAGAAGGCTTTATGGGACTAACTTTACTTTATGAGCTTACTTGGAGAGATGTATGTTTTGGAATAGATGCTGACTCCTGACTCAAGAGCGTGAGTTTTAGGGGAAGCTACTCCTTTTGGAGATGAATGGCTTGAAACCTGAGACAAGGGGAAAGAGGGAACATGAAATAGTCCTCCTCCCTATGGGGAGCCAAGTGGTTCCCATAGCAGAGCTAGATGGGGATTATCACAAAGAGAAAGGGATATGGGAGCAGACCCACTCCATCAATTGCATTATTGAAGGGCTTAAGAGAGCTCGAACTAGGCCTCTAAAATATGCTAAATTGGCAGACATAGAACAAGAACAGAAGGAAGCTCCTGGCAGATTCCTAGAGAGACTTTGGGAAGGCTTCAAAAGTTCACTAATATTTTTCCTGAGAGTGCAGAAGAAGAGGCAATCTTAAAAGATAAACTTCTCACTCACTCAGCTCCGGATATCCACTGTAAGTTACAAAAACAGGTGTTCAGACTTTATCAGTCTTTAGAAAAACTGTTGCGGCTGGCTCAGACACTATATTACAGTAGAAAATATGAGGAGGAAAAACAATGGCAGAAAAGAACCAAAGAAAAGGCCCAGGCTATAGTCATGGCTGTGAAAACTGTTATGAATCAGCTTAAAGAGAAAAATGCCCAGAGGAACCCAGGTGAAAAGGGACGAGCTTGTTATTATTGTGGAAAGGATGGGCATCTCAAGCGAAGTTGCTCTCAGGCGTCTAAGCTGCCCCTGGCTGCCTGTCTGGTCATGAAGGAACACATTGGAGTAGAGAATGCCCCCAGAGGTGTAGGCCCCAGGGGTCAGGCTCTCAGGACAATCAGGACTGAAGGTGCCCAGGGGCCCCCACACAAGCTCCCATCCTAATAATACCTGAGGAACCCCGAGTACTAATTAACTGCGGGGGGCCAATCAGTCAATTTTCTTTTGGCTACTGGGGCAACTTTCTCTGTGCTCACTGAAGCCCCTGGTCCACTTTCCTCCCAATCCACTACTGTAATGGGACTGTCAGGATGAGCCAAACACTATTATTTTAATCATCCTTTAAGCTGCAACTCTGTGCTATTTTCTCACGAGTTTCTGATCGCACTAGAGTCTCCCTCACCCCTTCTGGGGAGGGATATACTGAGTAAGGTCTAGGCCTCTGTTTTCATGAATATGGAGCCTGCTCTTTCTCTCCCATTAATTGAACAAAATCTAAATCCTAAAGTGTCGGCTGATGGGAAAACTTTCACTATAATCTATCAATCCCAACTCTGTTGTTCACTTCTCCTACTGCCTTCAATCTTTCCCAGAATCAAGGTCTTTTCCAATGAATCAGCTATTCACATCAAGTGGCTGAAGTATTAGAGATTCAGCTTCAGTATTAGTCTTTTTAATGAATATTCAGGGTTTATTTCTTTTAAGATTGACTGGTTTGATCTCTTTGCTCTCCAAGGGATTCTCAAGAGTCTTCTCCAGCACCACAATTTGAAAGCATCAATTCTTCAACTCTCAGTTTTCTTTGTGGTCCAACTCTAACATCCATACATGATGAATGGAAAAACCATAACTTTGATTATATGGACTTTCGTTGGCAAAGTAATATCTCTGCTTTTTAATACTCTGTCTAGGTTTGTCATAGATTTTCTTCCAAGGAGCAAGCGTCCTGTAATTTTGTGCCTGTAGTCATGGTCCACAGTGATTTTTGAAAATCCAAGAAAATAAAATCTGCCACTACTTTCATTTTATCCCCGCTCTATTTGCCATGAAGTTATGGGGGTGAATGCCATGATCTTCATTTTTAGAATATTAAGTTTTAACCCAGAATTGCCACTCTTGTCTTTCACCTTCATCAAAAGACTATTTAGTTTCTCTTCACTTTCTGCCATTAGGGTGTTTTCATCTGCATATCAGAGGTTGTTGATATTTATGCCAGCAATCTTAATTCCAGCTTGTGATTCATCCAGACCAGCATTTCACATGATGTACTCTGCATAGAAGCCAAATAATCAGGCTGACAGTATACAGCCTTGATGTACTCTTTTCCAGTTTTGAACCTGCCTGTTTTTCCATGTCCAGGTGTAACTGATGCTTCTTGACTTGCATACAGGTTTCTCAGGAGGCAAGTACAGTGGTCTGGTATTCCCAACTCTTTTAGAATTGTCCACAGTTTGTTGTGATCCACATAGTCAAAGGCTTTAGCATACTCAATGAAGCAGATGTAAATGTTTTTCTTGAATTCCCTTGCCTCTTTTATGATCCAACAGATGTTGGCAAATTGATCTCTGGTTCCTCTGCCTTTTCTAAATCCAGCTTTTACATCTGGAAGTTCTTGGTTCAGGTACTGTTGAGTCATGGCTTGAATGATTTTGAGCATTACCTAGATAGCATGTGAAATGAATGCAATTGTGTGGTATTTTGAACATTCTTTGACATTGCCTTTCTTTATGATTGGAATGAAAACTGACATTTTCCAGTCCTGTGGCCATTGCTGAGTTTTTGAAATTTGTTGGCATATTGAATGTAGCTCCCAAATAAAGGCAATGCCAAAGAATGCTCAAAATACCGCACAATTGCACTCATCTCACACATTAGTAAAGTAATGCTGAAAATTCTCCAAGGCTGGCTTCAACAGTACGTGAACCATGAACTTCCAGATGTTCAAGCTGGATTTAGAAAAGGCAGAGGAACAAGAGATCAAACTGCCAACATCTGTTGGATCATCGAGAAATCAAGAAAGTTCCAGAAAAACATATTTCTGCTTTATTGACTATGCCAAAGCCTTTGACTGTGTGGATCACAACAAACTCTGGAAAATTCTTCAAGAGATGGGAATACCAGACCACCTGACCTGCCTCTTGAGAAATCTGTATGCAGGTCAGGAAGCAGCAGTTAGAATTGGACATGGAACAACAGACTGGTTTCAAATCGAGAAAGGTATACATCAAGGCTGCATATTGTCACCCTGATTATTTAACTTATATAAAGTGTACATCATGAGAAAAGCTTGGCTGGATGAAGCACAAGCTAGAATCAAGATTGCCAGGAGTAATATCAATAACCTCAGATAAGCAGATGACACCTCCCTTCTGACAGAAAGCGAAGAAGAACTAAAGAGCCTCTTGATGAAAGTGAAAGAGGAGAGTGAAAAAGTGGGCTTAAAGCTCAACATTTAGAAAACTAAGATCACAGGCATGTGGTCCCATTACTTCATGGCAAATAGATGGGGAAACAGTGGAAACAGTGTCAGACTTTATTTTTTGGGGCTCCAAAATAACTGCAGATGGTGACTGCAGCCATGAAATTAAGAGACGCTTGCTCCTTGGAAGAAAAGTTATGACCAAGATAGACAGCATATTAAAAAGCAGAGACATTGACAGCATATTAAAAACCAGAGACATTGCTTTGCCAACAAAGGTCTGTCTAGTCAAGGCTATTGTTTTTCCAGTAGTCATATATGGATGTGACAGTTGGACTATAAAGAAAGCTGAGCACTGAAGATTTGATGGTTTTGAACTGTGGTGTTGGAGAACACTCTTGACAGTCCCTCAGACTGCAAGGAGATCCAACCAGTCCATCCTAAAGGAAATTAGTCCTCAATATACATTGGAAGGACTGATGCTGAAGCTGAAACTCCAATACTTTGGCCACCTGATGCGAAGAGGTGACTCATTTGAAAAGACCCTGATGCTGGGAACGATTGAAGATGGGAGGAGAAGAGATGACAGAGGATGAGATGGTTGGATGGCAATACCAACTCAATGGATATGAGTTTGAGTAAACTCTGGGAGTTGCTGATGGACAGACAGGGAGGCCAGGCATGCTGCAGTCCATGGGGTCACAAAGATTCTAACATGACTGAGCGACTGAACTGAGCTGAAGTGAACTTGAATGTAGCACTTTAACAGCATCGCCCTTCAGGATTTCATAGTTTACAGAATTTTAATTCCTATTACTTCTATTGTCTGTCCTCTAGTTGGTGAAATTTGCTCAGAATCTTGTGCAGACTTCCTGGTAGGAGAGACTGGTTCCTGCTCTCTGGTGTATGGAGCTGGTTCTTGTTCATTTAATGGGAAGGGCCATGTCAAGTATTGTGTTTTGGTGTATCTGTGAGCTTAGTACAACTTTAGGCAGCCTGTCTGCTGATAGGTGAGTTTGTTTTTCTGTCTTGCTGATCATTTGGCTAGAGATACTCTGGCATTCGAGTCTGCAAACTGTTGGTTTGGACTGAGTCTTAGTGCTGAGATGGCAGCCTCTGCAAGAGCTTGCACACATTAATATTCCCTGGGGCTTGGAATTCCCTAGTGGGACAGTGGCAAAGACCCAGAACTCTTGCCATGGGGGCTCAGATTCTACCCCCGGTTGGCAAACCAAGACTGTGTGGTGCAACAAAAAAGAAGGGGGAAAATAAACAAGAAAACAACAAGAAACCACCAAACCAAATTATCAATATGAAACAAACAGTAAAAAACAAAGAAAACAAATGAACAGAGAAAAACAAACAAACAAAAAAGAAAACAAAAAGCAATATTAAAATAAAAAATAAATTAATAGCAATAAAAAATGTGGAAAAACAATAACAGAATTCCCCGAGGTTTCTGCTACCTGTCTTTGCTCCCACATTTTGCTACAATCAGGAGACCTTCCAAGACCACTAGGTACATCTTGCCCAAGCTATTAGAAAGTAGTACTTTGTGCCAGGTTCAAGGGCATATTAGACCTTGTGTGTGTCCTCCAGGAATGGATTTTATGTTTCCCCTTACCCTGTGGAGTTTTGCACTAAAACCCTGCTGGCCTTCAAGCCTAAATACTCTGGGGATTCTTCCTCTAAATGCTAGATCCTTGGTTGTCCCGAAGGGGTATTTTAATGTCAGAACATACCAGTGTATCCTGCTTGATTTTATTTATTTATTTTTTAGTGTGATGGCTGTTTCCATATGGATGTCTGCCATCTCTTTCCTCAGTATATTCTGGCTGTTAATGCCTTGATAGGGAGTTTGACTGGTGTTGTGGTGACAAGAGTCTATCCTGGATATTGAATGGAGCCTCCCCTTTAATCTGTGGTTGTCACAGCCTTGTTAGGGGCAGGGTCTACTCTCTAGTTGATGGAATAGAGGCCCCTAGATGAGTTTCTTACCTGTGCTTCTGATCTGAAGTGCAAGCAATGTGGGATTGGAGCATCTCCACTGAAAGTGAGGCCACTGAGTATTCGTTTCCTGAAGCTGTTCCCTTGTGAGCATGCTCTGTTGTGTCACCTTTAAGTCATTGTGCAAGCTCAAAAACTGCCCTATTTTTGGCACTGCCCTTGGCCCCACTTTAGCCATGGATATATCAGCAATTTGCTCTGATGTTTCTCAGGAATTTTTTTCAACAGCTCAGCAGAGTACATCCACTAAATCAGGTATCAGGACTGTGGTAATCATGGATCTGGACCTGCTGTGGGCACTATGGGAGAAGCTCGGGCTCTAGTCTGGTCCAATCCCCACATATGTGTCTTAAAATCTACAGCTGCTAAAACAAGACCTGTCTTGACTGTGAGAACACTCATCCATTCAGATGTTCTGTAAGTGAAACTTTTACAAAGTTTGTCACAGGGGTGTCAATTTGTGACTTGTGCATCTGTGAGAAAAGATTTTAGCATTTCTTCCTTAGTTGTATGACCCCTGGGGCTTAGCTGTAGTTTTAGCCTCACCTATGCATGTGGACCACTCACAGGGGTCTGCTATTGAGGCTTCCCTAGAACACACGAGTTCACCCGGGTGAAGTTAGTGTTTAGGCAGTAGTGGGCAGGGTTGCAGGAGCTCCAGTGGAGATGAGGTATGCAGGGTAGCTGGTGGCTGCAGGCATGAGTGAGTTGGCCCTGGTGGCAAATGGTCATATATAGGGACCACCTATGTGAAAGAGACAGCCCTGGTGAGGGCCTAGATACTGTCCAGCCATGAGCATGAGACAGCTAGCTTTATATGGTTTTAGAAACTATATGCAAGATAGCAAAAGAGACACATATGTAAAGAATAGACTTTTGGACTATGTGGGAGAAGGTGAGAATGAGATGACTTGAGAGAATAGTATTGAAACATGTATATTACCATATGTAAAACCATATAAAGGCAATTTAAGTCTTGTAAGAGAGCTGGGAAGCTTTAACTCCTTTTTTTGTTGTTGTTGTTGTTGCTGATGTTCTTTTGAAAGAATTTGTATATGATTGGAATTAACTGCTTCTTAAATATTTGTAGAAATTGCTTCTCACTGACTGGAACTAGAATACTGCATGAGGTGGTGCTTGTCATGGAGGTAGGGGAGGGATTTGACTACCATTTCAATTTCTTTAATATTATTGATTTAAATTTTTTATTTTTCTTCAATTGTAGCATGTTCTTAAAAAATGTATCCATTTTATCATGGATACAGTTATTAGCACAGTCATAAATAACTTTTGTTTTCTCCTTCTCTGTTATTTTCAATAGTTATTCTCCTTTTTCTTTGTAATTTTTTACTTACATTTTCTCTTTTTTTCCTGATCAGTCTTGTTAAAGGAATGAGATTTAAAATATGTGCACTAATTTACTTCACTTGTATCTGACTTTTTGTGACCCTATGGACTGTAGCCTTCCAGGCCCCTCTGTCTATGGGATTCTCCAGGCAAGGATACTAAAATGGGTTGCCGTGCCCTCCTTCAGGGGATCTTCCTGACCAAAGAATCGAATATGCATCTTTTATGTCTCCTACACAAGGGTTTGCTACCACTAGTGCCACCTGGGAAGTTCCAGTGATTTTTAAAATGTTTTATCAAAACATCAAGGTTTGATTTTTCTAATTTTCATTATTTTTAAATGGTGTTCTCCATTTCATTTCTTTGTATTCATATGTCTATTACCTTTAGTGTTTGATGGATTTTCTCCATCACTTTGAAAGGCAGTTTCTTTGTTGAATGATTAAATCATTTAAGGTAGTTTTATTTTTTTCTCTATGATAACATTTTTATATAATTTATTTTCTATTTTTAGTTGTGCTGGGTCTTTGTTGCTGCATGATGGCTTTCTCTAGTTGTGACGAGTGGGGGTTACTCTTTGTTGCAGTGCAGGGGTTCCTTATTGTGGTGGTTTCTCTTCTTGCAGAGCATAGCCTCTAGGTGCAGAGACTTCAGTAGTTGTAGCATACGGGCTCGGTAGTTGCAGCATGTGGGCTCTAGAGTGTGGGCTCAGCAGCTGCAGCACATGGGCTTAGTTTCTCCACTGCATGTGGAATCTCAGGACCAAGGAATGAAACCATGTCTCCTATATTGGCATGTGGAATCTTATCTACTGTATCACCAGGGAAGTTTCAATGATATAATTTTTAAAGAAATTATATGTAAGAATTCCTTAAAAGCTTCAGACTATGATGACAATAAATTTAGTATACCGAAGACCAAAAGAAAAAAGAAAAAAAAAAACTACCATAGTTCAACTTTCATTTAAAAAGGACTGATTTTGGGGGCTGGAGATTCAAGTTTGTGGAGGAATAGGATGGGGAGATCACTTCTCCTCCCACAAATATAAAAAAAAATCATCTGCATGTGGAACAACTCCCATAGAATATCTTGTGAACACTGGCAGAGGACTCCAGCCTTCTAGAAAGGCAAACCAATCTCCTCAGAATGAGGTGAGGCAAAAGCTAAAGACAAAAATGGAAACAAAGGATTTCAGGATGGGGACCTGCAGCCTGGGGAGGGAATCTTGAAGAAAAAGTTTCTGCA
Organism: Bos indicus; assembly: GCF_029378745.1. Taxonomy (NCBI): domain Eukaryota; kingdom Metazoa; phylum Chordata; class Mammalia; order Artiodactyla; family Bovidae; genus Bos; species Bos indicus. Next base: position 102,291,005 of record NC_091789.1, on the reverse strand, counting down.
CACTCAGAAACTCCTCACAGGCAGGGTCAGGGGAGAGTTTCCAAACCTCAGAAGGCAGTGAAACAATGGGAACTCAGAGGCAAAACAGAGAATTCACCACAGAGATCATGCCAAGTTGCACTTCCTAGCCAGAAAGTGGCTCACATGCTCACGACTACCAAAAAGAGTTGGGGCTGGATACAGAGGCTCAGTCTTTGGTGTTTGACCCTCAGGGAGAGGATCAGGGTTGATGGCCATGAAGATACTCTGAGGGGGTTACAGATACAAACACAGCAAGGGCAGACCAGGAAAAGCCTGAGACTGCCAGAGAAGCTAAAGATCATTCCTGTGGGAAGGCTCTAATGCTATACTCTAACTCTGTGAACTTGAAGAACAAAGGACCCTATCCTAGCAAATACTGAAAGGGGGGGGGTGGGTGAGTTGGCTGTGGTGTGCTTCTCCAGAGGCAGAGAAGCAGGTGCGAGCACCAGAGGTAGAAGGCAGGAGGCTGCTATGGTCTCAGTTCCAGAGATTGCAGCTATTGCCAAGCTGTAAGCAGCCCCAGGTCACTGCCCACGTCTTCTTGGGAGCCTGAATGGCTTGCCTCTGCCAATGGTGCCCCAACCTGGGGCCAACTCCCCTTGGGAAGGGCATGTCCCACCTCAGACTGTTGTGACCTCCAGCAGATTCCAGCCATGCAGGGACTTCCCACACCCCCTAGCGGTATCTGCTGTGCCCCTTCTTCTCCCCAGCTCAACTGAGTAAAATGAAGTTGCTCAGTCCTGTCAGACTTTTTGCAACCCCATGGACTTTAGCCTACCAGGCTCCTCCGCCCATGGAATTTTCCAGGCAAGATTGCTGGAGTGGGTTGCCATTCCCTTCTCTAACTGAGTAAGTGAGGCTTTCACCCTCTGGTGCCTTGGTGGAGAAAAGACAGTGGAGAGAGACTCACAAGCAGAGGCAGGCCCAAAACCAAAGTGGAAAACCAAGAGCTGCAAGAGCAAAGGAAAGAAGGGAAAACAGTCCCACAACTTGCAGGTGCAGAGGTCTAAATTCCCACAATTAGCCTGAGACTGTGAACTTTAAGGGTAACTATAGACTTTGAGAGCAAGTGCTAATATAAACTGGAGCAAGGCAAGATCTGAGTCTGAGCTGACCCCACACTGCCCACAAAAGGTCGAGACCTTCCTAGATATATTGGAGGACTCTGAATAGGTAAATCAACTGGAGCAGGAAAACAGAGGAATCACTTGGGCATTCCTCCAACTAACACTCTATATATCTCCTTCCCTTTTTACCCACCCGCCCCCTGTATTTTTCTAAAGTGGTTCTTTATTAGTCCTTTATTTTTTTTTTATTTTATACTCTTTCCTTTGAAAGAAAACACCTTAGTTTTTGACAGTCTAAATTTTTTCCATGGTTTTGATTTTTGTTTTTGATTTTGTATTTTGAGAGTCTAATTTTTAGTATCCATTTTCACATAGGAGTTTGATCATTGGTTTGATTGCTCTCTTTTGACTCCTCTTTCTATGCTTTTTCTCTTTTTCTCCCATTTTTTTCTTCTTTTCTCTATGTGAGTGTGTTACTCTTTTTGAGTGTTCTTGGCTGTTGAATGTTATTTCACTTTTAGTCTAAGGATATTGTCTTCTATGCTTTGTGGCCCGTGGAGTCTTCAGTTCAGTTCAGTCACTCAGTCATATCCGACTCTTTGCAACCCCATGAATCGCAGCACGCCAGGCCTCCCTGTCCATCACCATCTCCCGGAGTTCACCCAGACTCACGTCCATCGAGTCAGTGATGCCATCCAGCCATCTCATCCTCTGTCGTTCCCTTCTCCTCCTGCCCCCAATCCCTCCCAGCATCAGAGTCTTTTCCAATGAGTCAACACTTCGCATGAGGTGGCCAAAATACTGGAGTTTCAGCTTTAGCATCATTCCTTCCAAAGAAATCCCAGGGCTGATCTTCAGAATGGACTGGTTGGATCTCCTTGCAGTCCAAGGGACTCTCAAGAGTCTTCTCCAGCACCACAGTTCAAAAGCATCAATTCTTCGTTGCTCAGCTTTCTTCACAGTCCAACTCTCACATCCATACATGAACACTGGAAAAACCATAGCCTTGATTAGACGGACCTTTGTTGGCAAAGTAATGTCTCTGCTTTTCAATATGCTATCTAGGTTGGTCATAACTTTTCTTCCAAGGACTAAGTGTCTTTTAATTTCCTGGCTGCAATCACCATCTGCAGTGATTTTGAAGCCCCCCAAAATAAAGTCTGACACTGTTTCCACTGTTTCCCCATCTATTTCCCATGAAGTGATGGGACGAGATGCCATGGTCTTCATTTTCTGAATGTTGCGTTTTAAGCCAACTTTTTCACTCTCTACTTTCACTTTCATCAAGAGGCTTTTTAGTTCCTCTTAACTTTCTGCCATAAGGGTGGTGTCATCTGCATATCTGAAGTTATTGATATTTCTCCTGGCAATCTTGTGGGGGTCAGACTCCACAATTGAAGAGGAAATATGACCTTCCAGCCTGCAGAAAGGAGACACCAAACACAGTAAATTAAACAAAATGAAAACAGAGAAACATGCAGCAGATGAAAGGAACATGGTAAAAACCCACAGGACCGGGAGGAGATCCTAAATGGCAGAGAAATAGCACAGGGAGACCACTTTCTCCCCCACAAATTCATCGAAAGATCATTTGAACACTGAGCAAATACCAGAAAACAACTTCTGAACACTAGCAGAGGATACTAGCCATCCAGAAAGGCAGCCCATTTTCTTCAAAAGGAGGCAGGACAAAATATAAAAGATAAAAAGAGAGACAAAAGAGTTAAGGACAGAGACCCCTCCCGGGGAGGGAGTCATAAAGAGGAGAAGTTTCCAAACACCAGGAAACCCTCTAACCGGCGGGTTTGTGGGGAGTTTTGGAATCTCAGAGGGGAACATAACTTGGAGGAAAAATAAATAAATAAAACTCACAGATTACACACCTAACTGCAACTCCCACCAGAGAAGTAGCCCAGACGTTCGTATCCACCACCAGCAAGCAGGGGCTGAACAGGGAGGCACGGGCTGCACTGTTTAGGGTAAGCACCAGGCCTGAATGCCCTGAGGGAAATCTGAGGGAGCCAGCATGAGATAGCAACCCAAACCATGGGATAGCCAGAGACAAGGAAAAAAAAAAAAAAAGAGGAAAGAGAGAGAGAGAGAGAACTTTCCCATGAAAAGCTCTAACTTAAGGCACTTCTGGGCCCACTCACAGAACAAAGAACTGAGAGAATACTAGAGGAGAGTTAGCTGGCTGTGGACTGGCCCATCCAATGCTGGAGGCAGGGAGGCAGGCAGGCGACAGCTAGAGCCAGAAGGAAAGGGGCAAACACGGCCCCAGATACGGCATCTCCTACCAAACTGCAAGCAGGCTCCCAGTTGCTAACCAGTCTTCCTGGGATCCTGGATGGTTGACATCCGTCAGGAGCCTTGCAACCAGAGATTAGCACCCTAGAAGAGACACACAGCACACCTGAGATGGTGCTCCCACTATGCACCCAGGAAACTGAGCAGCTGGGGTGGAGAGGAGGTGATAAGACGCACTGCCCAGCTGGGAAGAGTGCACTCACCAAGTACCTGGTTGCCTGAGCTGCTTGGACCTAGGAAGGGCACAAAACGCAGCCCAAACTGAGTCTGTGCCTTTGTGGAGTACCCGAGAACCTGAACATGAATGGCATAGATCTGTGAAGTGCACACAACTTAGGGCCCTCCTTAGACAGTTCCCTGGCAGAGCAACCTGGAGCCTGAGCAGTGTAGACGGGGAAAGCACACATGCCGTGAGCGGGGGCAAACTCAGTGTGGCTGAGACACTGTAAGCACTCCCCACACATGGCAGTGATGATCGTTTGCAGTGTTCCTCCCTCCCTGTGGCACAATTGAACAAGTGAGCCTAAATAAATGACCACCTTTGCCCCCTTGTGTCAGGGCTGAAGTCAGATACTGAAGAGACTTGCAGAGGAAGCCAAAACAAACAAAGAGAGAACGGCTTTGGAAGTGACAGGTGCGACAGATTAAAACCCTGTAGTTAGCACTGACTACATTGGAAAGGACCTATAGACCTTGAGAAGAAGCATAAGATGGAACAAGGAACTATCTGAAACTGAACTGACCACAACTGCCCTCACAGCTCCAGAGAAATTCCTAGATATATTTTTACTATTATCATTTTTCAATATTTTTAATTTTTAAGTTCTTTATTACTACTTTAATTTTCATTTTCATTATTACCTACTATTACCTTGGGGAAAAAAGATCCTATTTTTAAGAGAAATTTCATATATTTTTAATATAATTTTTGCAATTTTATTTTGTATTTTTAATATTGTATTTTTGAGAGTCTAATCTCTACTCTAGATTTTTATTCTTCACTTTTTGGCATTTGTTATCAATTCTGTACCTTTAAGAATTCAATCTTCACTACCCATTTTTACTTAGGAGTGTGATTACTGGCTTGATTGCTCTCTCCCCTTTTGATTCTCCTTTTTCTCCCCCAGGTCACCATTAACTTCTCCCATCCCCTTCTTTTCTCTACTTAACTCTGTGAATCTCGTTGGGCATTCTGGGCTTTGGAGAACACTTAGGGAACTGATCACAGGCTAGATTGATCTCTCTCCTTTTGACTCCCCCTCCTCTCCTCCTGGTCACCTCTATCTACTTCCTCCCTCTTCTTTACTCTATGGAAATCAATGAAACTCTCTGAGTGTTCCAGACTGTGGAGAGCAAATAGGGAACTGATTACTGGCTAGACTGCTCTCTTCTCTCCTCCTGTTCACCACTATCTCGCTTCTCCCTCTTTTCTTCTTCTAGTAGCTCTGTGAACCTCTCTGGGTGTCCCTTACTGTGGATAATCTTTTCACCATTAACCTAGATGTTTTATCATCAGAGCTGTATGGATGGAGAAGTCTTGAGGCTACTATAAGAATAAGACTGAAAGCCAGAGGCAGGAGGCCTAAATCCAAAACTTGAGAACACCAGAAAACTTCTCACTCCAGGGACGATTAATTGACAAAAGCTCATCCAAAAGCCTCCATACCTACACTGAAACCAAGCTCCACCTAAGAGCTAACAAGTTCCAGAGCAAGACATACCAAGCTAATTCTCCAACAAAGCAGGAACATAACCCTGACCACAAAAATACAGGTGGCCAAAAGCCACACCAAACACATGGACACCTCAAAACTCACTATTGGACACTTCATTGCACTCCAGAGAGAAGAGACCCAGTTCCACCCACCAGAACACCAACACAAGCTTCCTTATACAGGAAACCTTGACAAGCAACTTGTCCAACCCCACCCTCAGGGAGGAACCTGCACAATAAAGAAGAACCACAAACTTCCAGCATACAGAAAGGACACCCCAAACACAGCAACCTAAACAAGGTGAAAAGGCAGAGAAATATTCAGCAGGTAAAGGAACATGATAAAAGCCCACCAAAGCAAACAAAAGAGGAGGAGATAGGGAGTCTACCTGAAAAAGAATTCAGAATAATGATAGTAAAAAGGATCGAAAATCTTGAAAACAAAATGCAGTTACAGATAAATAGTCTAGAGACAAGGATTGAGAAGATGCAAGAAAAGTTTAACAAGGACCTCGAATAAATAAAAAAGAGTCAATCAATAATGAATAATACAATCACTGAGATCAAAACACTCTGGAGGGAACCAACAGTAGAATAACTGAGGCAGAAGATAGGATAAGTGAGGTGGAAGATAGAATGGTGGAAATAAATGTAGCAGAGAGGAAAAGAGGAAAAAGAATTAAAAGAAATGAGGACAACCTCAGAGACCTCAGGGACAATGTTAAACACCCCAACATTCAAATCATAAGAGTACCAGAAGAAGAAGACAAAAAGAAAGGCCATGAGAAAATACTTGAGGAGATAACAGTTGAAAACTTCCCTAAAATGGGAAAGTTTTGAAATAGTCACCCACATCTAAGAAAACCAGAGAGTCCCAAACATGATAAACCCAAGGCAAAACACCCAAAGACACATATTAAACAAATTAACAAAGATCAAACACAAAGAACAAATATTAAAAGCAGCATGGGGAAAACAGCAAATAACACACAAGGGGATTCCCATAAGGATAAGAGCTGGTCTTTCAATAGAAACTCTTCAAGACAGAAGGGAATGGCAGGATATACTTAAAGTGATGAAAGAGAAAAACCTACAACCCATATTATTGTACCCAGCAAGGATCTCATTCAAATATGAAGGAGAAATCAAAACCTTTACAGACAAGCAAAAGCTGAGAGAATTCAGCACCACCAAAACAGCTTTCCAACAAATGCTAAAGGATCTTCTCTATACAGGAAACCCAAAAAAGGTTTGTAAACTCAAACCCAAAACAATAAAGTAAATGACAATGAGATCATACTTATCAATAATTACCTTAAATGTAAATGGATTGAACACCCCAACCAAAAGACAAAGACTGAATGGATACAAAAACAAGACCCATATATATGCTGTCTACAAGAGACCCACTTCAAAATAAGGAACACATACAGACTGAAAGTAAAGGGCTGGAAAAGGATATTTCATGCAAATGGAGATCAAACGAAAGCAGGAGTAGCAATACTCATATCAGATAAAATAGACTTTGAAATAAAGGGAGTGAAAAGAGACAAAGAAGGACACTACATAATGATCAAAGGATCAAACCAAGGAGATACAACAATTATAAATATATATGCACCCAACATAGGAGCACCTCAATATGTAAAGCAAAAGCTAACAAGTATGAAAGGGGAAATTAACAGTAACACAATAATAGTGGGAGACTTTAATACCCCCACTCACACCTATGGCTACATCAACTAAATAGAAAATTAGCAAGAAAACAAAAACTTTAAATGATACAATGGACCAGTTAGACCTAATTGATGTCTATAGCACATTTCACCCTAAAACAATGAATTTCAACTTTTTCTCAAGTGCACATGGAACCTTCTCCAGGACAGATCACATCCTGGGCCATAAATCTAGCCTTGGTAAATTCAAAAAAATTGAAATCATCTCCAGTGTCTTCTCTGATCACAATGCAGTAAGATTAGATGTCAACTACAGGGAAAAAAAACTATTAAAAACACAACCATATGGAGGTGAAACAACACACTTTTGAATAACCAACAAATCACAGTAGGAATCAAAAAAGAAATCAAAATATGCATAGAAAAGAATGAAAATGAAAACACAACCACCCAAAGCCTATGGGATTCAGTAAAAGCAGTGCTAAGGGGAAGGTGATTGCAGCCATGAAATTAAAGGATACTTGCCCCTTGGAAGGAAAGTGATGACCAACCTAGGCAGCATATTAAAAAGGAGAGACATCACTTTGCCAACAAAGGTCCGTCTAGTCAAGGCTATGGTTTTTCCAGTAGTCATGTACGGATGTGAGAGTGGGCCTATAAAGAAAGCTGAGCACCAAAGAATTGATGCTTTTGAACTGTGGTGTTGAAGACTCTTGAGAGTCCCTTGGACTGAAAGGAGATCCAGTCAGTCAGTTCTAAAGGAGATCAGTCCTGGGTGTTCATTGGAGGGCCTGATGTTGAAGCTGAAACTCCAATACTTTGCCCACCTGATGCGAAGTGCTGACTCACTTGAAAAGACCCTGATGCTGGGAAAGATTGCGGGCAGGAGGAGAAGGGGATGACAGAGGATGAGATGGTTGTATGGCATCACCGACACAATGGACATGGGTTTGAGTGGATTCTGGGGGTTGGTGATGGACAGGGAGGCCTGCCATGCTGCAGATCATGGGGTCACAAAGAGTCGGACACGACTGAGCGACTGAACTGAACTGAATAGCAATAAAAGCCTACCTCAAGAAACAGGAGAAAATTCAAAAAAAATAACCTAACTCTACACCTAAAGCAACTATAAAAGGAAGAAATTAATAACCCCAGTGTTACTAGAAGGAAATAAATCACAAAAATTAAGGCAGAAAAAAATGCAGAAGAAACAAAAGAGACCATAGCACAAATCAACAAAGCTAAAAGCTGATTCTTCAAGAAGATAAATAAAATAAACAAACCATTAGCCAGACTCATCAAGAAACAAAGGGAGAAGAATCAAATGAACAAAATTAGAAATGAAAATGGAGAAATCACAACAGACAACACTAAAATACAAAGGATCATTAGAGACTACTCTCAGCCACTGTATGCCAATAAAATGGACTACTTGAAGAAATGGACGAGTTCTTAGAAAAGCATAACTTTCCGAAACTGAACCAAGAAGAAATAGAAAATCTTAACAGACCCATCACAAGCACAGAAATTAAAACCATAATCAGAATCTTCCAACAAACAAAAGTTCAGGACCAGATGGCTTCAGAGATTAATTCTACCAAAAATTTAGAGAAGACCTAACACCTATCCTACTCAAACTCTTCCAGAAAATTGCAGAGGAAGGTAAACTTCCAAATTCAGTCTATGAGGCCACTGTCACCCTAATAGCAAAGCCAGATAAAGATGCCAGAAAAAAAGAAAACTGCAAGCCAATATCACTGATGAACATAGATGAAAAAGTCCTTAACAAAATTCTAGCAAACAGAATCCAACAATATATCAAAAATATCACATATCATGACCAAGTGGACTTTATCCCAGGGGTGCAAGGATTCTTCAATATTCACAAATCAATCAATGTGATACATAACATTAACAAATTAAAAGATAAAATCCATATGATTATCTCAATAAATGCAGAGAAAGCTTCTGACAAAATTCAACATCCATTCATGATAAAAACCCTCCAGAAAACAGGCATACAAGGAAGACTCCTCAACATAATAAAAGCCATATATGATAAACCCACAGCAAACATTATCCTCAATGGTGAAAAATTGAAAGCATTTCCCCTAAAGTCAGGAACAAGACAAGGATGTCCACTCTCACCACTACTGTCCAGCATAGTTTTGGAAGTTTTGGTCAGAGCAGAAAAAGAAATAAAAGGAATCCAAATTGGAAAAGAAGAATTAAACTCTCACTGTTTGCAGATGACATGATCCTCTACATGGAAAACCCTAAATACTCCACCAGAAAATTACTAGAGCTAATCAATGAATACAGTAAAGTTGCAGGATATAAAATTAACACACAGAAATCTCTTGCATTCCTATACACTAACAATGAGAAAACAGAAAGAGAAATTAAGGAAACAATCCCATTCACCATTGCAAAATAAATAAATAAATAAATAAAATAAAATACTTAGGAATAAATCTACCTAAAGAAACAAAAGATGTATATATAGAAAACTATAAAACACTCATGAAAGAAATCAAAGATGACACAAATAGATGGAGAAATATACCATGTTCGTGGATCGGAAGAATCAATATAGTGAAAATGAGTATACTACCCAAAGCGATCTATAGATTCAAAGCAATCCCTATCAAGTTATCAACAGTATTTTTTCAGAGAATTAGAACAAATAATTTCACAATTTGTATGGAATTACAAATAACCTCGAATAGCCAAAGCAATCTTGAGAAAGAAGAATGGAACTGAAGAAATCAACCTACCTGACTTCAGGCTCTACTACAAAGCCACAGTCATCAAAACAGTATGATACTGGCACAAAGCCAGAAACATAAATCAAGGGAACAAAACAGAAAGCCCAAAGATAAATCCACGCACTTATGGACACCTTATCTTTGACAAAGGAGGCAAGAATGTACAATGGAGAAAAGACAATCTCTTTAACAAGTGGTGCTTGGAAAACTGGTCAACCACTTGTAAAAGAATGAAACTAGAACACTTTCTAACACCATACACAAAAATAAAATCAAAATGGATTAAAGATCTAAATGTAAGACTAGAAACGATAAAAACTCCTAGAGGAAAACATAGGCAAAACACTCTCTGACATAAATCATAGCCAAATCTCTATGACCCCCCTCCCTGAATATTGGAAATAAAAGCAAAAATAAACAAATGGGACCTAATTAAACTTAAAAGCTTTTGCACAATGAAGGAAACTTATAGCCTTCAGAATGGGAGAAAATAATAGCAAATGAAGCAACTGACAAGGAATTAATCTCAAAAATATACAAACATCTCCTGCAGTTCAATTCCAGGAAAAATAGGTGACCCAATCAAAAAATGGGCCAAAGAACTAAACAGACATTTCTCCAAAGAAGACATACAAATGGCTAGCAAACACATGAAAAGATGCTCAACATCACTCATTGTCAGAGAAATGCGAATCAAAGCCACAATGAGGTACCATCTCATGCTGGTCAGAATGGCTGCTATAAAAAAAGTCTAAAAAAACCAAGTGCTGGAGAGGGTGTGGAGAAAAAGGAAACCTCTTACAGTGTTGGTGGGAATGCAAACTACTAAAGCCACTATGGAGAACAGTGTTGAGATTCCTTTACAAACTGAAAATAGAACTGCCATATGACCCAGCAATCCCACTGCTGGGCATACACACCAAGGAATCCAGAATTAAAAGAGACATGTACCCCAATGTTCATCCCAGCACTGTTTACAATAGCCAGGACATGGAAGCAACCTAGATGTCTATGGCTGACTAATGGCTAAGAGAGCTGTGGTACATATACACAATGGAATATTACTCAGCCATTAAAAAGAATACATTTGAATCAGTTCTAATGAGGTGGATGAAACTGGAGCCCATTATACAGTGTGAAGTAAGTCAGAAAGAAAAATACCAATACAGTATATTAATGCATATATATGGAATTTATAAAGATGGTAATGATGACCCCTATATGCAAGACAGAAAAAGAGACACGGATGTAAAGAACAGACTGTTGGACTCTGTGGGAGAAGGCGAGAGGGGGATGATTTAAGAGAATAGCATTTAAAAATGTATATTATCATATGTGAAAGTGATTGCCAATCTAGGTTAGATGCATGAGGCAGGGTGCTTCATGCTGGTGCAAGGGAATGACCCTGAGGGATGGTATGGGGAGGGAGGTGGGAGGGAGGGTCAGAATGGGGAGCACATATACACCCATGGCTGATTCATGCAAATGTATGGCAAAACCCACCACAATATTGTAAATAGTTAGTTTCCAAAACAAACAAACAAACAAACAAAAATCCACAAAACCAAACGAAGAGGAAATAGGCAATTTATCTGAAAAGGAATTCAGAGTAATGATAATAAAGATGATCCAAAATATTGAAAATAAAATATAGGCACAGATAAATAGATTGGGGGCATAAATTGAGAAGATGCAAGAAATCTTTTAAAAAGATCTAGAAGGTGTAAAGAATAAACAATCAACAGCAAACAACAAAATAACTGAGATTAAAAATGCACTGGAGGGAACCAATAGAGTAATTGAGCCAGAATAGATGAATGAGCTGGGAGATAGAATAATGGAAATAACTGAAGCAGAATAGAATAAATTTAAAAGAAAAAAACAATGAGAACAGTGTCAGACACCTCTGGAATGACATTCAGTGTAATGACATTTGAATCATAGGAGTCCCAGAAGAAGAAAGGAAAGGATATAAGAAAATATTTGAGGATGTTAGAGTCAAAAAGTTCCTGAATATGGGGGAAAAGATAGCCACACAAGTCCAGGAACCCCAGAGAGTACCATACAGAATAAACTCACATAGAAACATACCAAGACACATATTAATCAAACTATCAACAATTAAACAAAAATAAGAAATATTAAAAGCAACAAAGGGAAAGGCAACAAATAACATACAAGGAGATGTCCATAAGGATAATAGCTGATTTTTCATCAGAAACTCTGCGTGTCATAAGAGCATGGCAGAATATACTTAGTCATGAAAGGGGAAAGCCTACAACCAGGATTGCTCTATCCAGCAAGGATGTCATGCAGAATCAAAATTAAAAAGCTATGCAAACAAAAGTTGAGAGAATTCAGCACCAATAAACCAGTGCTTAAAAAAAAATTGCTAAAAGGTTCTCTAGACAGGAAACACAAAAGAAAGTCCTACAAAAACAAACTCAAAACAGTAAAGTAAATGGCAATGGGATCATACTTATCAATAATTACCTTAAATGTAAATGGGCTAAATGCTCCAATCAAAACACAGATTGGCTAAACAGATATAAACTAAGACTGCTATATATGCTGTCTACAAGAGACCCACTTCAGACCTAGGGACACATACAGAAAGAGAGTAAAGAGCTAGAAAAATATATTCCATGCAAAAAAATCAAAACAAAGCAGGAATATCCATACCGATATCAGATAAAATAGATATTAAAATAGACCAAGACAAGAGACAAAGAAGGATGCACCATAATAATCAAATAATGAATCCAAGAGGAAGATATAACAATTTAAAATATATATGCATCCAATGTAGGAGCATCTCAATACATAAAGCAAATGCTAACCACTATTAAAGAGGGAAATCAACAGTAATAAAATAGTAGTGGGGGACTTTAATACCCCACTCACACCAATGGACATGTCATCCAGACAAAATTTAAAAGGGAAACACAAATTTTAACAATACATTGGACCACTTAATATCCGAATTGATATATACAGGGCATTTCATCCAAAAACAATAGATTTCAATTTTTTTCTCAAGTGCATATGGAACATTGTCCAGAATAGATCACATCTTGATCCACAAATCAAACTTTGGTAATTTTTTTGTTTATTTATTTTTTAATTGAAGGATAATTGCTTTTCAGAATTTTGTTGTTTTCTGTCAAGCCTCAACATGAATCAGCCATAGGTATACATATATCTCCTCCCTTTTAAACCTCCCTCCCATCTGCCTCCACACTGCACCCCACTAGTTTGATACAGAGCCCCTGTTTGAGTATCCTGAGACATACAGCAAATTCTAGTTGGCTATCTATTTTGTATATAGTAATGTAAGTTTCCATATTACTCTCTCTATACATCTCACCCTCTCCTCCCCTCTCCCCATGTCCATAAGTCTATTCTTTATATTTGTTTCTCCATCACTTCCCTGCAAATAAATTCTTCAGTGTCATTTCTCTAGATTCTGTATATAGGCATTAGTATATGATATTTTACTTTCTCTTTCTGACTTACTTCACTCTGTATAATAGAATCTAGATTCATCCACCTCATTAGAACTGACTCAAATGCATTCCTTGTAATGGCTGAGTAATATTCCATTGCTTATATGAACAGAAACTTCTTTATCCATTCATCTGTCAATGGACATCTAGGTTACTTCCATATTCTACCTATCATAAATAGTGTTGCAATGAACAATGGTATACATGTGTCTCTTTCAATTTTGGTTTCCTCAGGGTATATGCCAAGGAGTAGGATTGCTGGGTCATATGGTGCTTTTATTCCTACTTTTTTAAGGAATCTCCATACCATCTTCCACTGTGGCTGTATCAATTTACGTTCCCACCAACAGTGCGAGAGCATTCCCTTTTCTCCACACCTTCTCCAGCATTTCTTGTTTGTAGACTTTTTGATGATGGCCATTCTGACCAGTGTGAGGTGATATCTCACTGTAGTTTTGATTTGCAATTCCCTAATAATGAGCAATGTTGCACATCTTTTCATGTGTTTGTTACCCATCTGTATGTCTTCTTTGGAGAAATGTCTATATAGGTCTTTTTTCCTATTTATGATTGGGTTGTTTGTTTTTCTGGTATTAAGTGTGTGAGCTGCTTATACATTTTGGAAATTAATCCTTTGTCAGTTGTTTCATTTGCTATTATTTTCTCCCATTCTGAGGGTTCTCTTTTCACCTTGCTTCTAGGTTTCTTTATTGTGCAAAAGTTTTCAAGTTTAATCAGGTCCCACTTGTTTACTTTTGTTTTTATCTCCATTGCTCTAGGAGGTGGATCATAGAGGATTTTGCTTTGATTTATGTTATCGAGAGTTCTGCTTAGGTTATCCTCTAAGAGTTTTATAGTTTCTGGTATTACATTTAGGTCTTTAATCCATTTTGAGTATACCTTTGTGAATGGTGTTAGAGAGTGTTCTAATTTCATTCTTTTACAACTTTCCCAGCACCATTTATTGAACAGGCTGTCTTTGCACCATTGTATATTCTTTCTTCTTTTGTCAAAAATAAGGTACCCACGGGTGCATGGGTTTATTTCTGGGTTTTTTTTTGTTTGTTTTTTTTTTGTTTTTTTTTTTTGTTTTTTTTTTGTTTTTTTTTTTAATTAATTTTATTTTATTTTTAAACTTTACATAATTGTATTAGTTTTGCCAAATATCAAAATGAATCCACCACAGGTATACATGTGTTCCCCATCCTGAACCCTCCTCCCTCCTCCTCCTCCCTCCCCATACCATCCCTCTGGGTCGTCCCAGTGCACTAGCCCCAAGCATCCAGTATCGTGCATTGAACCTGGACTGGCATCTCGTTTCATACATGATATTTTACATGTTTCAATGCCATTCTCCCAAATCTTCCCACCCTCTCCCTCTCCCACAAAGTCCATAAGACTGTTCTACACGAGTCTGGCTAAAGGTTTCCCAATTTTGTTTATCTTCTTGAAAAACCAGCTTTTAGTTTTATTAATCTTTACTATTATTTCTTTCATTTCTTTTCAATTATTTCTGCTCTGATCCTTATGATTTCTATCCTACTGCTAATTTTGTTTTGTTGTTGTTGTTGTTTGTTTGTTTTTCTTTTTCCAGTTGTTTTAGGTGTAGAGTTAGGTTGTCTGCTAGAAGTTTTCCTTGTTTCTTGGGCTAGGATTGTATTGTTATAAATTTCCCTCTTAGAACTGCTTTTGCTGCATGCCATAGGTTTTGTATTTTCATGTTTGCATTGTCACTTTTTCTAGAAATTTTTAAAATTAATTTTATTTTATTATATTATTGTTTAATTTTATTATTATTATTATTTTGCTTTACAATACTGTATTGGTTTTGTCATACATCAACATGCATCCACCATGGGTGTACACGTGTTCCCCATCCTGAACCCCCCTCCCACCTCCCTCCCCATACCATCCCTCTGGGTCATCCCAGTGCACCAGCCCCAAGCTTCCGGTATCCTGCATTGAACCTGGACTGGCGATTCGTTTCTTATATGATATTAGACATGTTTTAATGCCATTCTCCCAAATCATCCTCCTCCTCCCTCTCCCACAGAGTCCAAAAGACTGTTCTATACATCTGTGTCTCTTTTGCTGTCTCACATACAGGGTTGTTGTTACCTTCTTTCTATATTCCATATATATGCATTAGTATACTGTATGGGTGTTTTTCTTTCTGGCTTACTTCACTCTGTATAATAGGCTCCAGTTTCATCCACCTCATTAGAATTAACTCAAATGTATTCTTTTTAATGGATGAGTAATACTCCATTGTGTATATGTACCACAGCTTTCTTATCCATTCGTCTGCTGATGGACATCTAGGTTGCTTCCATATCCTGGCTATTATAAACAGTGCTGCGATGAACATTGCAGTACACGTGTCTCTTTCAATTCTGGTTTCCTCGGTGTGTATGCCCAGCAGTGGGATTGCTGGGTCGTATGGCAGTTCTATTTCCAGTTTTTTAAGGAGTCTCCACACTGTTCTCCATAGTGGCTGTACTAGTTTGCATTCCCACCAACAGTGTAAGAAGGTTCCATTTTCTCCACACCCTGTCCAGCATTTATTGCTTGTAGACTTTTGGATTTTTTCCAG
The DNA here is from genome assembly GCF_029378745.1 of Bos indicus. Lineage (NCBI taxonomy): Eukaryota > Metazoa > Chordata > Mammalia > Artiodactyla > Bovidae > Bos > Bos indicus. The sequence continues at coordinate 102,275,353 of NC_091789.1, read as the reverse complement.
TTCAGTTCAGTTCAGTCGCTAAGTCGTGTCCAACTCTTTGTGACTCCATGAATCGCAGCATGCCAGGCCTCCCTGTCCATCACCAACTCCCAGAGTTCACTCAGACTCACATCCATCGAGTCAGCGATGCCATCCAGCCATCTCAACCTCTGTCATCCCCTTCTCCTCCTGCCCACAATCCCTCCCAGCATCAGAGTCTTTTCCAATAAGTCAATGCTTCGCATAAGGTGGCCAAAGTACTGTAGACTTTTGGATCACAGCCATTCTGACTGGCATGAAATGGTACCTCATTGTGGTTTAGATTTGCATTTCTCTGATAATGAGTGATGTTGAGCATCTTTTCGTGTGTTTGTTAGCCATCTGTATGTCTTCTTTGGAGAAATGTCTATTTAGTTCTTTGGCCCATTTTTTGATTGGGTCATTTATTTTTCTGGAATTGAGCTGCAGGAGTTGCTTGTATTTTTTGAGATTAGTTGTTTGTCAGTTGCTTCATTTGCTATTATTTTCTCTCACTGTGAAGGCTGTATTTTCACCTTGCTTATAGTTTCTTCTGTTGTGCAGAAGCTTTTAATTTTAATTAGATCCCATTTGTTTGTTTTTGCTTTTATTACCAGTATTCTGGGAGATGGGTCATAGAGGATCCTGCTGTGATGTATGTAAGAGAGTGTTTTCCTAGGTTCTCCTCTAGGAGTTTTAAAGTTTCTGGTCTTACATTTAGATCTTTAATCCATTTTGAATTTATTTTTGTGTATGGTGTTAGAAAGTGTTCTAGTTTCATTCTTTTACAAGTGGTTGACCAGTTTTTCCAGCACCACTTGTTAAAGAGATTGTCTTTTCTCCAATGTATATCCTTGCCTCCTTTGTCAAAGATAAGGTGTCCATAGGTGTGTGGGTTTATCTCTGGGTTTTCTATTTTGTTCCATTGATCAATATTTCTGTCTTTGTTCCCCTACCATACTCTATTGATGACTGTGGCTTTGTAGTAGAGCCTGAAGTCAGGCAGGTTGATTCCTCCAATTCCATTCTTCTTTCTCAAGACTGCTTTGATGATTCATGGTTTTTCACATTTCCATACAAATTGTGAAATTATTTGTTCTAGCTCTGTGAAAAATACCGTTGGTAGCTTGATAGGCATTGCATTGAATCTATAGATTGCTTTGGGTAGTATACTCATTTTCACTATATTGATTCTTCTGATCCATGAACATGATAAATTTCTCAATCTATTAGTGTCCTCTTTGATTTCTTTCACCAGTGTTTTATAGTTTTCTATATATAGGTCTTTAGTTTCTTTAGGTAGATATATTCCTAAGTATTTTATTCTTTCCATTGCAATGGTGAATGGAATTGTTTCCTTAATTTCTCTTTTTTTCTCATTATTAGTGTATAGGAATGCAAGGGATTTCTGTGTGTTGATTTTATATGCTGCGACTTTACTATACTCATTGATTAACTCTAGTAATTTTCTGGTGGAGTCTTTAGGGTTTTCCATGTAGAGGATCATGTCATCTGCAAACAGTGAGAGTTTTACTTCTTCTTTTCCAATTTGGATTCCTTTTATTTCTTTTTCTGCTCTGATTGCTGTGGCCAAAACTTCCAAAACTATGTTGAATAGTAGTGGTGAGAGTGGGCACCTTTGTCTTGTTCCTGACTTTAGGGGAAATGCTTTCAATTTTTCACCATTGAGGATAATATTTGCTGTGGGTTTGTCATATATAGCTTTTATTATGTTGAGGTATGTTCCTTCTATTCCTGCTTTCTGGAGAGTTTTAATCATAAATGGATGTGAATTTTATGGAAGGCTTTTTCTGCATCTATTGAGATAATCATATGGCTTTTATTTTTCAATTTGTTAATGTGGTGTATTACATTGATTGTTTTGCAGATATTGAAGAATCCTTGCATCCCTGGGATAAAGCCCACTTGGTCATGGTATATGATCTTTTTAATGTGTTGTTGGACTCTGATTGCTAGAATTTTGTTAAGGATTTTTGCATCTATGTTCATCAGTGATATTGGCCTGTAGTTTTCTTTTTTTGTGGCATCTTTGTCAGGTTTTGGTATTAGGGTGATGGTGGCCTCATAGAATAAATTTGGAAGTTTACCTTCCTCTGCAATTTTCTGGAAGAGTTTGAGTAGGATATGTGTCAGCTCGTCTCTAAATTTTTGGTAGAATTCAGCTGTGAAGCCGTCTGGACCTGGGCTTTTGTTTGCTGGAAGATTTCTGATTACATTTTCAATTTCCGTGCTTGTGATGTGTCTGTTAAGATTTTCTATTTCTTCCTGGTTCAGTTTTGGAAAGTTGTACTTTTTAAAGAATTTGTCCATTTCTTCCACGTTGTCCATTTTATTGGCATATAATTGCTGATACTAGTCTCTTATGATCCTTTGTATTTGTTGTGTGTTGTGATCTCTCCATTTTCATTTCTAATTTTATTGATTTGATTTTTCTCCCTTTGTTTCTTGATGAGTCTGGCTAATGGTTTGTCAATTTTATTTATCCTTTCAAAGAACCAGCTTTTGGCTTTGTTGATTTTTGCTATGGTCTCTTTTGTTTCTTTTGCATTTATTTCTGACTTAATTTTTAATATTTCTTTCCTTCTACTAACCCTGGGGTTCTTCATTTCTTCCTTTTCTAGTTGCTTTAGGTGTAGAGTTAGGTTATTTATTTGACTTTTTTCTTGTTACTTGAGGTATGCCTGTATTGCTATGAACTTTCCCCTTAGCACTGCTTTTACAGTGTCCCATAGGTTTTGGTTTGTTGTGATTTAATTTTCATTTGTTTCTATGTATATTTTGATTTCTTTTTTGATTTCTTCTGTGATTTGTTGGTTATTCAGCAGCGTGTTGTTCATCCTCCATATGTTGAAATTTTTAATAGTTTTTCTCCTGTAATTGAGATCTAATCTTACTGCATTGTGGTCAGAAAAGATGCTTGGAAAGATTTCAATTTTTTTGAATTTACCAAGGCTAGATTTATGGCCCAGGATGTGATCTATCCTGGAGAAGGTTCCGTGTGCACTTGAGAAAAAGGTGAATTTTATTGTTTTGGGGTGAAATGTCCTATAGATATCAATTACGTCTAACTGGTTTATTGTATCATTTAAAGTTTGTGTTTCTTTGTTAATTTTCTGTTTAGTTGATCTATCCCTAGGTGTGAGTGGGGTATTAAAGTCTCCCACTATTATTGTGTTATTGTTAATTTCCCCTTTCATACTTGTTAGCATTTGTCTTACATATTGTGGTGTTCCTATGTTGGGGGCATATATATTTATAATTGCTATATCTTCTTCTTGGATTGATCCTTTAATCATTATGTAGTGTCCTTCTTTGTCTCTCTTTGCAGCCTTTGTTTTAAAGTCTATTTTTTTCTGATATGAGTATTGCTACTCCTGCTTTCTTTTGATCTCTATTTGCATGGAATATCTTTTTCCAGCCCTTCACTTTCAGTCTGTATGTGTCCCTTGTTTTGAGGTGCGTCTCTTGTAGACAACATATATGGGGGTCTTGTTTTTGTTTCCATTCAGCCAGTCTTTGTCTTTTGGTTGGGGCACTCAACCCATTTACTTTTAAGGTCATTATTGATAAGTATGATCCCGTTGCCATTTACTTTATTGTTTGGGGTTTGAGTTTATACACCGTTTTTGTGTCTCCTGTCTAGAGAATATCCTTTAGCATTTGTTGGAGAGCTGGTTTGGTGGTGCTGAATTCTCTCAACTTTTGCTTGTCTGTAAAGCTTTTGAGTTCTCCTTCATATTTGAATGAGATCCTTACTGGGTACAGTAATCTGGGCTGTAAGTTATGTTCTTTCATCACTTTAAGCATGTCTTGCCATTCCCTCCTGGCCTGAAGAATTTCTATTGAAAGATCAGCTGTTATCCTTATGGGAATCCCCTCGTGTGTTATCTGTTGTTTTTCCCTTGCTGCTTTTAGCATTTGTTCTTTGTGTTTGTTCTTTGTTAATTTGATTAATATGTGTCTTGGGGTGTTTCACCTTGAGTTTATCCTGTTTGGGACTCTCTGGGTTTCTTGGCCTTGGGTGATTATTTCCTTCCCCATTTTAGGGAAGTTTTCAATTATTATCTCCTCAAGTATTTTATCATGGTCTTTCTTTTTGTCTTCTTCTTCTGGGACTCCTATGATTCAAATGGAGGTCTCTGAGATTGTCCTCATTTCTTTTCTTTTTTAATAGTACAAGGTGTTTTTTTTTTTTTTTTAATTTTATTTTATTTTTAAACTTTACAATATTGTATTAGTTTTGCCAAATAGCAAAATGAATCCGCCACAGGTATACCTGTGTTCCCCATCCTGAATCCTCCTCCATCCTCCCTCCCCATACCCTCCCTCTGGGTCGTCCCAGTGCACCAGCCCCAAGCATCCAGTATCGTTCATCTAATCTGGACTGGCGACTCGTTTCATACATGATATTATACGTGTTTCAATGCCATTCTCCCAAATCTCCCCACCCTCTCCCTCTCCCACAGAGTCCATAAGACTGATCTACACATCAGTGTCTCTTTTGCTGTCTCGTACACAGGGTTATTGTTACCATCTTTCTAAATTCCATATATATGTGTTAGTATACTGTATTGGTGTTTTTCTTTCTGGCTTACTTCACTCTGTATAATAGGTTCCAGTTTCATCCATCTCATTAGAACTGATTCATGCCCATCAGCAGATGAATGGATAAGGAAGCTGTGGTACATATACACAATGGAGTATTACTCAGCCATTAAAAAGAATACATTTGAATCAGTTCTAATGAGATGGATGAAACTGGAGCCTATTATACAGAGTGAAGTAAGCCAGAAAGAAAAACACCAATACAGTATACTAACGCATATATATGTCCTCATTTCTTTCAATTCGTTTTTCTTTTTTCCTCTCTGATTCATTTATTTCTAACATTCTATCTTCTATTTCACTAATCCTATCTTCTGCCTCTGTTATTCTGCTATTTGTTGCCTCCAGAGTGTTTTTTTATCTCATTTATTGCATTATTCATTATATATTGACTCTTTTTTATTTCTTCTAGGTCCTTGTTAAACCTTTCTTGCATTTTCTGAATCCTTGCCTCCAGGCTATTTATCTGTGATTCCATTTTTATTTCAAGATTTTGGATCGTTTTCACTATCATTATTCAGAATTCTTTATCAGGTAGATTCCCTATCTCTTCCTCTTTTGTTTGGTTTGGTGGGCATTTATTCTCTTCCTTTACCTGCTGGGTATTCCTCTGTCTCTTCATCTTGTTTTTATTGCTGAGCTTGGGGTGGCCTTTCTGTATTCTGGCAGTTTGTGGAGTTCTCTTTATTATGGAGTTTCCTCGCTGTGGGTGGGGTTGTATCGGTGGTCTGTCAAGGTTTCTTGGTTAAGGAAGCTTGTGTCGGTGTTCTGGTGGGTGGAGCTGGATTTCTTCTCTCTGGAGTGCAATGAGGTGTTTAGTAACAAGTTATGAGATGTCAATGGATTTGGAGTAACTTTGGGCAGCCTGTATATTGAAGCTCAGGGCTGTGTTCCTTTGTTGCTGGAGAATTTGTGTGGTATGTCTTGCTCTGGAACTTGTTGGCCCTTATGTGGTGCTTGGTTTCAGTGTCGGTATGGAGGCATTTGATGAGCTCCTATCACTTAATGTTCTCTGGAGTCAGGTGTTCTATGATGTTCTCACGATTTGGACTTAAGCCTCCTGCTTCTGGTTTTCAGTCTTATTTTTACAGTAGTCTCAAGACTTCTCCTTCTATACAGCACTGTTGATAAAACATCTAGGTTAAAGATGAAAAGTTTCTCCACAGTGAGGGACACCCAGAGAGGTTCACAGAGTTACATGGAGAAGAGAAGAGGGAGGAGGGAGTTAGAAGTGACCCGAATGAGATGAGGTGGAATCAAAAGAGGAGAGAGCAAGCTAGCCAGTAATCAGTTCCTTATGTGTGCTCCACAGTCTGGACCGCTCAGAGATGTTCATGGAGTTATACAGAGAAGAGAAGAGGGAGGATGGAGACAGAGGTGGCCAGGAGGATAAAAGGGGGGAATGAAAAGGACAGAGACAGATCCAGCCAGTAATCTATTCCCTAAGTGTCCTCCACTGTCTGGAATACACAGGGATTCAGAGAGTTGGGTAGAGAACAGAGCAGGGGGGAGGAAACAGAGGTGACTTAGTGGAGAGAAAGGAGAGTCCAAAGGGAGAGCAAGCAGTCAAGCCAGTAATCTTGCTCCCGAGTAAAAATAGGCACTGAAGATTGGGTTCTTAAAGGTACAAAATTAATAACAAATACCAAAAAGCAAAGATTAAAATTCTAGAATAGAGGTTGGATTTTCAAAAATACAATATTAAAGAAAAGAGAAGAAAAAAAAACTAAGTCATAAAAGTTATTAAAACATATATATATAAAATTTGCTTTAAAAATAGTCTTTTTTTAAAGTAATAGTAGGTTATAAAAATGAAAATTAAAGGAGTAATAGAGGACTTAAAATTTTTAAAAAAAGGTTTAAAAAAAGAAAAAAGAAAAGAATGATCATAAAAGTAGTAAAAATTTATCTAGGACTTTCTCTGGTGTTGTCGTGGGCACTGTGGGGTCATTTCATTTTTGGATAGTTTCTTGGTCCGGCTTATATTTCTCAAGATCTATAGGCCCCTTCCTATGTAGTAACCCTGTAACTACAGGGTTTTAATCAATTGCACCTGTCACTTCCAAGGCAGTTCCCTCGGTTTTAGCTTCTGTTTGCTGGTCTCTTCAGTGTCTGATTTCCACCCTGCCACAAGGGGGTGGTGGTGGACACTTTTTTAGGCTCACTTGTTCAGTCGTGCTTTGGGGAGGGAGGGACGCTGCAAATAACACTGGTGTGTGCTTGTAGTGTCTCAGACACACTGGGCCTGCCCCCGCTCATGGCGCATGCACCCTCCCTGCCCACACAGCTCAGGCTCTAGGTTGCTCCACCAGAACTATCCGAGGCTGGCCCTGGGCTGCATGCACCTCCCAGGTCTAAGCCACTCAGGTTCAGGCACTCGGGTAGTCCTCAGAGGCGCAGACTCGGTTGGGCCTGCATTTTGTGCCCTTCCCAGCTCCAAGCAGCTCGGGTGATGAGGTGTTTGATGAGCGCGATCACTGTGACTTATCACCTCTCCTGTCCCTGCTGCTCTGTTTTCTGGGTGTACAACCGGCGCACCTTCTCAGGCAGATGATGACTGTCCAGAACCCCAAGAAGTCTTAGTAAGCAAAGAAGCCTGCTTGCAGTGAGGTAGATAATGTCTCTCTGGGGCTGCTATTGCCCCCTTCTGGCTCTGGCTGCCTGTCACCGGAGGGGGATGGTCTGCAGCCAGCTAGTTCTGTTCGGCCCTTTGTTCTGTGCGTGGGCCTGGCGGTGTCTTAGGGCTTTCTGCATGGTAGCTATCCTACAGTCTGGTTTACTAGCCCAAATTAGTTCGCTCTGATTACCCTCGGGGGCATTCTGGCAGATCCTTACTCTAAGCAATGCAGCCCGCGCCTCCCTGCCCAGCCCCCTCTTGCTAGTGGCGGGCACAGGCGTCTACACTGCTTCTCCGCTGGGGGAGTTACCGTTGGGCTCGTAATCTGTGGGTTTTAATTACTTACTTATTTTTCCTCCCTATTACGTTGCCCTCTGTGCTTCCAAGGCTCGCCACAGACTCGGCAGTGAGAGTGTTTCCTGGTGTTTGGAAACTTCTCTCTTTTTAAGACTCCCTTCCTGGGACGAAGCTCAATCCCTACCTCTTTTGTCTCTTTTTTTGTCTTTTATATTTTTACTACCTCCTTTCAAAGACAATGGGCTCCTTTTGTGGGTGCCTGATGGCCTCTGCTGGCATTCAGAAGTTGTTTTGTGGATTTTACTCAATGTTTAAATGTTCTTTTGATGAATTTGTGGGGGAGAAAGTGCTCACCCCATCCTATTCCTCTGCCATCTTAGGACCACTCCTAGAAATTTTTTAATTTTGCCTGATTTCTTCAGTAACCTGTTGGTTATTTAGAAATGTATTGTTTAATCTCCATGTTTTTGTGCTTTTTACTGTTTTTTTTTTCTTTTTTTTCCTTGTACTGGATATCTCATCTCATAGCATTGTGATCAGAAAAGATGCTTGATATAATTTCAATTTTCTTAAATTTACAGAGGTTTTAAACAGTGCTTGTCATCATAAGTAACTTAATGGTAGGTGGTGAAAGAATCTTGGACTCTGGAGGAGAAGAAACCAATCCAGGGCCAGTGATGAGGCTTGATCACTCAAAACTTTTGTGTAATAAAGTTTTATTAAATTATAAAAGAGATAAAGAAAGCTTCTGACATAGACATTAGAAGGCGGCAGAAAGTGTGCCCCTCTGCTACACGTTAGCTAGATGTTATATAGCTACTAAGTAAGTAAGTGTTAGTCACTCAATCGTGCCTGAAATTTTGCGACCCCATGGATTGCAGCCCAGCAAGCTTCTCTGTCCATGGATTTTCCAGGCAAGGATACTGGAGCCATTTGCTATTTGCAAATTAGAGAAAGGAAATGGCTCAAAAACAGAGACTGCCACCAGGCCTCTCACCCAAAACATGCATTTTGAGATAACATCAGCACAAGGTGAGTTGTCCTGGGCCATAAAATGATTGAGATGAATATTGAAGAAAGGCAGGTTTATAAGCAAATTCAATCTAATTAGCATACCTGAAGAGAATATTTGCGTGAGTAAAACATACTGGTTTGTCAAGTTGGCTCTGAGTCTTAGGTAGAACCAACTTGAAGAAATACAGTACAGTTCAGTTCAGTTCAGTCCCTCAGTCATGTCCAACTCTTTGCGGCCCCATGGACTGCAACATGCCAGACCTCCCAGTCCATCACCAACTCCTGGAGTTTACTCAAATTCATACCCATTGAGTCAGTGATGCCATCCAACCATCTCATCGTCTGTCATCCCCTTCTGTTTCCACCTAAATCTTTTCCAGCATCAGGGTCTTTTAAAATGAGTCAGATCTTGGCATCAGGTAGTCAAAGTATTGGAATTTCTGCTTCAACATCAGTCCTTCCAATGAAGATGGACTGGTTAGATCTCCTTGCAGTCCAAGGGATGCTCAATAGTCTTTTCCAACACCACAGTTCAAAATCATCAATTCTTTGGTGCTCAGCTTGCTTTCCAGTCCAACTCTCACATTCATACATGACTACTGGAAAAATTATAGCTTTGACTAGATGGACCTTTGTTGACAAAGTAATGTCTCTGCTTTCTAATATGTTATCTAGATTGGTCATAACTTTTCTTTCAAGGAGTAAGTGACTTTTAATTTCATGGCTGCAGTCACCATCTGCAGTGATTTTCGAGCCTAAAAAAATAAAGTCTATAACTGTTTCCACTGTTACCTCATCTATTTGCCATGCAATGATGGAACCAGATGCCATGATCTTAGTTTTCTGAATGTTGAGCTTTAAGCCAACTTTTTCACTCTCCACTTTCACTTTCATCAAGAGGATCTTTAGTTCTTGTTTGTTTTCTGCTATAAGGGAGGTGTCATCTGCAGATCTGAGGTTACTGATATTTCTCCCAGCAGTCTTGATTCCAGATTGTGCTTCCTCCAGCCCAGCGTTTCTCATGATGTACTCTGCATATAAGTTAAATAAGCAGGGTGACAATATACAGCCTTGATGTACTCCTTTCCCGATTTGGAACCAGTCTGTTGTTCCATGTTCTGTTCTAACTGTTGCTTCCTGACCTGCACACAAATTTCTCAAGAGACAGGTCAGGTGGTCTGGTATTCCCATCTCTTTCAGAATTTTCCACAGTTTATTGTGATCCACACAGTCAAAGCCTTTGGCATAGTCAATAAAGCAGAAGTAGATGTTTTCTGGAACTCTCTTGCTTTTTCAATGATTCAGCAGATGTTGGCGATTTGATCTCTGGTTCCTCTGCCTTTTTAAAATCCAGCTTGAACATCTCGATGTTCATGGTTCATGTATTGTTGAAGTCTGGCTTGGAGAATTTTGAGCATTACTTTACTAGCATGTGAGATTACTTTACTAGCAATTGTGCGATAGTTTGAGCATTCTTTGGCATTGCCTTTCTTAGGGATTGGAATGAAAAATGCCCTTTCCTAGTCCTGTGGCCACTGCTGAGTTTTGCAAATTTGCTGGCATATTGAGTGCAGCACTTTCACAGCATCATCTTTCAGGATTTAACATACCTCAACTGGAATTTCATCACCTCCACTAGATTTGTTTGTGGTGATGTTTCCTAAGGCCCACTTGACGTCACATTCCAGGATGTCTGGCTCTAGGTGAGTGATCATAACATCATGATTATGTGGCTCATGAAGATCTTTTTTGTATAGTTTGGTGTATTCTTGTCATCTCCTCTCAGTATGTTCTGCTTCTGTTAGGTCCGTACCATTTCTGTTCTTTATGGTGCCCATCTTCGCCTGAAATGTTCCCTTGGTATCTCTACTTTTCTTGAAGAGATCTCTAGTCTTTCCCATTCTGTTGTTTTCCTCTATTTCTTTGCATTGATCATTGAGGAAGGCTTTATCATCTCTCTTTGTTATTCTTTGGAACTATGCATTCAAATGGGTATATCTTTCCTTTTCTCCTTTGCCTTTCACTTCTCTTCTTTTCACAGCTATTTGTAAGGCCTCCTCAGACAACCATTTTGCTTGTTTGAATTTCTTTTTCTTAGGTATGGTCTTGATCCTTGCTTCCTGTACAATATCACAAACCTCAGTCCATAGTTCTTCAGGCACTCTATCAGTTCTAATCCCTTAAATCTATTTGTCAGCTCCACTGTATAATCCTAAGGGATTTGATTTAGGTCATACCTGAATGGTTTAATGGTTTTCGCCACTTTCTTCAGTTTAAGTCTCAATTTGGCAATAAGGAGTTAATGATATAAGCCACAGTCAGCTCCCAGTCTTGTTTTTGTTAACTGTATAAAGCTTCTCCATTTTTGGCTGCAAAGAATATAATCAATTTTATTTTGATACAGACCATCTGGTGATGTACATCTGTAGAGTCTTTTCTTATGTTGTTGGAAGAGGGAGTTTGCTATGACCAGTGCATTCTCTTGGCTAAACTTTATTAGCATTTGCGCTGCTTCATTCTGTTCTCCAAGGTAAAGTTGCCTATTACTCCAAGTATTTCTTTACTTAGTACTTTTTCATTCCAGTGCCTATAATGAAAAGGGCATCTTTTTTGGGTGTTACTTCTAGGAGGTCTTTTAGGTCTTCATCAGATCAGATCAGTCGCTCAGTCGTGTCCGACTCTTTGCGACTCCATGAATGGCAGCACGCCAGGCCTCCCTGTCCATCACTAACTCCTGGAGTTCACTGAGACTCACGTCCATCGAGTCAGTGATGCCATCCAGCCATCTCATCCTCTGTCATCCCCTTCTCCTCCTGCCCCCAATCCCTCCCAGCATCAAAGTATTTTCCAATGAGTCAACTCTTCGCATGAGGTGGCCAAAGTACTGGAGTTTCAGCTCTAGCATTAGTCCTTCCAAAGAAATCCCAGGGCTGATCTCCTTCAGAATGGACTGGTTGGATCTCCTTGCAGTCCAAGGGACTCTCCAGAGTCTTCTCCAACACCACAGTTCAAAAGCAACAATTCTTCAGCGCTCAGCTTTCTTCACAGTCCAACTCTCACATCCATACATGACTAATGGGAAAACCATAGCCTTGACTAGATAGATCTTTGTTGACAGAGTAATGTCTCTGCTTTTGAATATGCTATCTAGGTTGGTGATAACTTTCCTTTCAAGGAGTAAGCGTCTTTTAATTTCATGGCTGCAATCACCATCTATAGTGATTTTGGAGCCCAGAAAGATAAAGTCTGACACTGTTTCCACTGTTTCCCCATCTATTTCCCATGAAGTGGTGGGACCGGATGCCATGGTCTTTGTTTTCTGAATGTTGAGCTTTAAGCCAACTTTTTCACTCTCCACTTTCACTTTCATCAAGAGGCCCCTTAGTTCCTCTTCACTTTCTGCCATAAGGGTGGTGTCATCTGCATATCTGAGGTTATTGATATTTCTCCCGACAATCTTGATTCCAGCTTGTGTTTCTTCCAGTCCAGCATTTCTCATGATGTACTCTGCATATAAGTTAAATAAACAGGGTGACAATATACAGCCTTGACGAACTCCTTTTCCTATTTAGAACCAGTCTGTTGTTCCATGTCCAGTTCTAACTATTGCTTCCTGACCTGCATACAAATTTCACAAGAGGCAGATCAGGTGTTCTGGTATTCCCATCTCTTTCAGAATTTTCCACAGTTTATTGTGATCCACACAGGCAAAGGCTTTGGCATAGCCAATAAAACAGAATTAGATTTTTTCTGGAACTCTCTTGTTTTTCCATGATCCAGCGGATGTTGGCAATTTGATCTCTGGTTCCTCTGCCTTTTCTAAAACCAGCTTGAACATCAGGAAGTTCACGGTTCACGTATTGCTGAAGCCTAGCTTGGAGAATTTTGAGCATTACTTTACTCGCGTGTGAGATGAGTGTAATTGTGAGGTAGTTTGAGCATTTTTTGACATTGCTTTTCTTTGGGATTGGAATGAAAACTGACCTTTTCCAGTCCTGTGGCCACTGCTGAGTTTTCCAAATTTGCTGGCATATTGAGTGCAGCACTTTCACAGCATCATCTTTTAGGATTTGGAATAGCTCAACTGGAATTCCATCACATCCACTAGCTTTGTTTGTAGTGATGCTTTCTAAGGCCCACTTGACTTCACATTCCAGGATGTCTGGCTCTAGGTCAGTGATCACACCATCGTGATTATCTGGGTCGTGAAGATCTTTTTTGTACAGTTCTTCTGTGTATTCTTGCCACCTCTTCTTAATATCTTCTGCTTCTGTTAGGTCCATACCATTTCTGTCCTTTATCGAGCTCATCTTTGTATGAAATGTTCCTTTGGTATCTCTGATTTTCTTGAAGAGATCCCTAGTCTTTCCCATTCTGTTTTTCCTCTATTTCTTCGCATTGATCGCTGAAGAAGGCTTTCTTATCTCTTCTTGCTATTCTTTGGAACTCTGCATTCAGATGTTTATATCTTTCCTTTTCTCCTTTGCTTTTCACTTCTCTTCTTTTCACAGCTATTTGTAAGGCCTCCTCAGACAGCCATTTTGCTTTTTTTGCATTTCTTTTCCATGGGAATGGTCTTGATCCCTGTCTCCTGTACAATGTCACGAACTTCATTCCATAGTTCATCAGGTACTCTATCTATCAGATCTAGGCCCTTAAATCTATTACTCACTTCCACTGTATAATCATAAGGAATTTGATTTAGGTCATACCTGAATGGTCTAGTGGTTTTCCCTACTTTCTTCAATTTAAGTCTGAATTTGGCAATAAGAAGTTCATGGTCTGAGCCACAGTCCACTCCTGGTCTTGTTTTTGCTGATTGTATAAAGCTTCTCCATCTTTGGCTGCAAAGAACATAATCAATCTGATTTCGGTGTTGACCATCTGGTGATGTCCATGTATAGAGTCTTCTCTTGTGTTGTTGGAAGAGGGTGTTTGTTATGACCAGTGCATTTTCTTGGCAAAACTCTGTCAGTCTTTTCCCTGCTTCATTCCGTATTCCAAGGCCAAATTTGCCTGTTACTCCAGGTGTTTCTTGACTTCCTACTTTTGCATTCCAGTCCCCTATAATGAAAAGGACAGCTTTTTTGGGTGTTAGTTCCAAAAGTTCTTGTAGGTCTTCATAGAACCGTTCAACTTCAGCTTCTTCAGTGTTACTGGTTGGGGCATAGACTTGGTTTACTGTGATATTGAATGGTTTGCCTTGGAAACGAACAGAGATCATTCTGTCGTTTTTGAGATTGCATCCAAGTACTGCATTTTGGTCTTCATAGAACCATTCAAATTCAGCTTCTTTGGCATCACCATTGGGGCATAGACTTGTATTACTGTGATATTGAATGACTTGCCTTGGAAACGAACAGAGATCATTCTGTCATTTTTGGGACTGCCTCCAAGTATTGCATTTCTGTTTTGTTTAGTATGATGGCTACTCCAACTCCTCTAAGGGATTCTTGCCCACAGTAGTAGATATAATGGTTATCTGAGTTAAATTCATTCATTGCAGTCCATTTTAGTTCACTGATTCCTAAAATGTCAATGTTCACTCTTGCCATCTCCTGTTTGACCACTTCCAATTTGCCTTGATTCATGGACCTAACATTCCAAGTTCCTATGCAGTATTAGTCTTTACAGCATCAGACTTTACTTCTGTCACCAGTCACATCCACAGCTGGGTGTTGTTTTTGCTTTGGCTCTCTCTCTTCATTCTTTCTGGAGTTATTTCTCCACTGATCTCTAGTAGCATATTGGGCACCTACTGACCTGGGGAGTTCACCTTTTAGTGCCCTGTCTTTCTGCCTTTTCATACAGTCCATGTGGTTCTCAAGGCAAGAATAGTGAAGTGGTTTGCCATTCCCTTCTCCAATGGACCACGTTTTGTCAGAACTCTCCACCATAACCCGTCTATCTCGGGTGACCCTACATGGCATGACTAATAGTTTCCTTGAGTTAGACAAGGCTGTGATCCATGTGATCAGATTGGTTAGTTTTCTGTGATTGTGGTTTTTAGTCTGTGTGCCCTGTGATGGAGAAGGATTAGGGGCTTATGGAAGCTTCCTGATGGGAAAGGCTGACTGAGGGAGAAACTGGGTCTTGTTCTGATGGGCAAGGCCATGCTCAGCAAATCTTTAATCCAATTTCCTGTTGATGGGTGAAGCTGCATTCCCTTTCTGTTATTTACCAAACTATGTTGGAGGTAATTAAGATAATGGCAACCTCCTTCAAAAGATAGCATGCACACACTGCTACACCTAGTGCTCCCAACCCTGCAGTAGGCCACTACCGACCCACACATTCACCAAAGACTCCTGGACACTCACGGGCAAGTCTGGGTCAGTCTCTTGTGGGGTCACTGCTCCTTCTTCCTAGGTCCTGGTGCTCACAGTGTTCTCTTTGTGCCCTCCAAGAGTCTATTTCTCCAGTCCTGTGTAAGATCTGGCAGCTCTCAGGTGCAGTAAACAGTGACCTCCAAGAGGGCTTATGCCGTACCCAAGTCTGCTGCACCCAGGGCCCCTGCCTCTGTGGCAGTCCACTGCTGCCCCATACCTCTACAGGAGACACTCAGACACAGTTCTATCTCAGTCTCTGTGGATTCTCTGGGTCATGGTGCACACAAGGTTTGTTTGAGCCCTCTGACCATCTCTGGGTTGTACGGAGTTTGATTCTAAACACAGTTTTGCCTCTCCTACCATCTTTCTGGGGCTTCTCCGTTGCCCTTGGATGTGGGGTATCTTCTCACAGCCACCCCAGCACCACAAAGCTTCCACTCTAGCGCCTACCATCTTGCTGGGGCTTTTCTGCCCGTGGATGTGGGGTATGTCCAGTTAATGGGAAGATGTAAATAAGTAGTGGTTCCACATAAGAAAAATATTCCAGGCGTAAAGAAAACAACAACTGAAGAAAGATTCTAGGGTAAATAAATACATAGTTCACTAACATAGCTTAAGACAAACATTTCCATAAGAAAAACACATTGGTTAGCTCAAGCTTTGAGAAAAGTTAAGTTCAGGTGGAGCCAGGGGTCATCACGGCAACACAGAATTTTAAGGGAAACATCTTTTTAAATTTGTATACAAAAGAGGAAAAATTTAACACTTGTTTGTTTCCTCCTGTCACTTGTTTGTTTCCCCCTGTCACAGAGAGAGGTAAAAAATATCTGACACTTGCACGATATTTCCTCTGTTTGGAGACCCCTGGCCTTCCTGCCTGTTACCCTCTCAGAGGTGCTCTACCAAATGGCTGCCACTAAGCTCTAAGCCACAAGGGTGAACTCTTGTTTCCTGCCTTTCTGGGAGGCTCTCTAAGATTAGTAGGTGTGTTTGATGCAAGCTCCTTTCAAATTACTGCTTATTCCCTGGGTCCCAGAGCATGTGAAAATTTGTTTATATATTTTGAGTGAAGTATCTATTTCCCACAGTCGTCTGCTTCTCCCAAATTAAGCCCTGCAGGTCTTCAAAGAAAAACTTTCTGAAGGCTGGTCTTCACAACCTCCACTCTTCATCTGGGCTATGAAGCCTAATGTGGGGCTCAGACATTTCTATCTTTGGGGGAAACCTATGCAATTGTATCTGTCATCCCATTTGTGGGTCACCAGCTTGGGTTGGGGTATGAGTTTTGACTACACTGTGGCCCTGCCACTTTTACCCATCTCATTGTGGTTCATTTCTTATATTTTCATTATAGAACTTCCCCGCTAGTTTTCCAGTCTTTCTCATCAGTAGTCACTTTGTAAATTGTAATTTTAGTGTTCCCAGAGGAGGTGAGCTGAAGATCTTCCTCCTTTGCTACCTCGACCATATTCCCAACCTTTCTTCTTTTCTAATATTAGCATTAATGCTATAAAATTATCTCTAATGACTGTCTTAGCTATATTCCACATATATTGATTTGGTGATTTGTATTTTAATTTAGTTCAAGGAATTTGAAAATTTTAAATAATAGCTTTATTGAAACATAATTTAAATACTGTATATTTCATCCATTTAAAGTGTACAATTCAATTTTTGTTAGTATATTCATGGAGTTAGGTGAATGACAACACAGTCAATTTTAGAACATTTTCATTAAAACAAAATTAAGCACTGTACCCATTACCTGTCACTCAATACTTATCCCCATCCCACTAGGCCTAAGAAACTACTAATCTACTTACTATTTCTATGCATTTCCTTTTCTGAACATTTCACATAAATAGAATCATACAATATTTGATAATTTTGACATTTGTTTCTTTCACTTAACATGATGTTTTTAAATTTATCCATGTGGTAACATGTATCAGTACTTCATTCTTCTTTAGAGCTGACTAATATTTCATTGTTTTTGTACTCATCCTTCAGTTGATGTATGTTCAGTTGTTTCTATTTTTTAAATATTAACAATAATAATGCTACTATAAACTTGCTTCTACAAGTTTTTGAGTGGGCATGTGTTTTCTTTTCTCTTGGATATATTCCTAAGAATGGAATTTATGTATTATTGTTAACACAGTCTAAACATTTTGATAACTCCCATAATGTTTTCCACCTTGGCTGCACCATTAGTATTCCAATTTCTCCATCTCCTTATCAACACTTATGCAATTTCTTTTTTAAAATTATGGTCATCCTAGAAGGTGTGATGTAGTATTTCAATGTATTGAGATTTTAATTTGCATTTCCCTGATGACTAATGAAGTTGAGAATTTTTTGTGTGCTTATTGGCCATTTGTATACCTTTTTTGAGGAAAAAGTATCATTCTTTATTGCATTATCTCTGTCTCTTTATGATTGAGTTGTGGTAGTTATTTTTATATTCTAGATACAAGTTCTTTAGAAGATAAATAATTTGTTAAATATTTTCTTTCATTCTGTAGGTTATCTTTTCACTTTCTGCGTGATGTTCTTCAAAAAACACAAGATGTTGTTATTTCAACAAAGTCAATTTTATCTATTTTTTTTTATTTTGGCTCTTGTGCTTTTTGTGTCATATGTAATAATTTATTAACTAATTCAAGATTTCAGTCCATATTTTATTCCAAAAGTTTAATAGTGTTAGTTGTTAAATTTAGGTCTTTGTTTCATTTTGGGTAATTTTTTGTACATTGTGCAAGTTATGGGTCCAAATTTATTCTTTTGCATTCTAATATCCAGTTGTTTGTGTATCTTTTATTATAAAAATTATTATTTTCCCATTGAAACTTCTTGGCACCCAATTGAAAATCAACTGGCTATTTTATTGATCCATACATCTAAACTTACATGAGTACCTCTTGATTATTGTAGCTTTGTGGTAAATTTTGAAACATGAGTGCTAAGTTTATCAACTTTGTTATTTTCTTTCAAGATTTTGTTTGTTCTAGGTCCCTTCAATTTCCAAATAAGTTTTATAATCAGCTTTCAGTTACTGCAAAGAAGCAAGCTCATATTTTGAAAGGGATATTGTTGAAATGATAGGTCTACTGAGGAGAAGTATTGCCATCTTAAAATATTAAATATTGGGATCAACGAGCATGAGTTACTTTCTATTTCAGTCTTTTAAGTTTTTTCAATAAAATTTTGTTTCAGAATATGTTTGCACTTCTTTTGTTAAATTCATTCCTATGTATTTTTCTTTTTATCATATTATAAATGGAATTGTTCAAAATTTCATTTTAACTTATTTTTTGCCAGCCAATCCTCCTCCATCTCATTCTGCCTCCTTGATGCTGTGTTGGGGTGGAGATTAAGCTCTTCATGGGGCTTCACTGGCATCATATTAGGAGTAAAGAGGAGAGATTACTAGCCCTAGGTTGTACTACTTTGTTCTGCCTTGTTGACACTGGTTGGATAGGAAGGTTGGCTCTCCACCTCTGGGGTGGGATTGAGGGTAAAGCCTAATGGTGATCTCTTTAAGCGTTATTGCTGCTGGGTAGAAGTGGAGATTTACTTCACCACTGCATGCTTCTTCTTAGCTGATTCAGTTTCTTGATGGACCCATTGGTTGTGTACCTTGGTTGAGGAATCAGAGTACTGCCTGCTGGTTTCCTTCAGGCAGGGGAGGAAGATTAGTTTCCTGCTGGGCCCCAATGGCACCACCAAGTGAGAGAATCTCAGCCCCTTTACCTCTGCCAGATGAGAAATGAAAGATTAGCTCTCTGCTTAGGGAATGGAAGACTAGCTCCCTGATTGACCCTGCTGACTTCACTCAGTGGGAAATAGTGTTACTTACTTTTTGGGGATGAGAGTATAGAGAATGAGGTGAGTTTGAAGATCAGCTGTGGATATGACTGTGTTTTCTTTCTATTGTAGTTTAGCTACAGTAGAGTAGGTCTACCATTTCCCAAGTCCCTTGGCTAAAAAAAAAAGACTTTTCTTGAAAGGTTCTTCTCTTTGTCTATTGTTGGTGGTTCTAGGTGGAAGAATTTTGGAGGGTCTTTCATAGAATATGTAGGTGGCAATGAGAAAACACAGAATTTACTATCATGTCCTGTGGTGTTCTTCAAGTCTCATGGTCCTTAGAAAGACTGCTTTGTTTACACATTTCAGATTCTCCCTATGCATATTTGTTTTTGTGTTCAAGACTTTTTTGTTGTTAAGTGGGAGAACCTATGGGGAACAGAATGACTCCATTGGTAGAACAAGAACTTATCTGTTCCATTTTGTAGGAAAAAATATTCAATTATAACTTTACTATTGGCAGACATCACGACCTGAAAGGGAAAAAAGCAGTTTTACTGAAATGCTTCATCTGATTGTTAACTCACAAAACTCTAGGACTTATGAAGCTCTTAGATAATCTAGCCTTATTTCACAGTGGGAAAACCAAGGTTCAGAAAGATGATAGGACTGGCCCTAAATCACACAGAAAATGAGAAATTGTACCAGAACTAGAAACTAGGCATCTGAACTCCTAGTCCTTTTCACTAAGTTACTCTCATCTATGAGAGTACTTCCCTGGTGGCTCAGATGGTAAAGCGTCTGCCTACAATGTGAGAGACCCAGGTTCAATCCCTGGGTCGGGAAGATCTCCTGGAGAAGGAAATGGCAACCCACTCCAGTATTCTTGCCTGGAAAATCCCATGAACAGAGAAGTCTGGTAGGCTACAGTTCATTGGGCACAGAGTCAGTCATGACTGAGAGACTTCAGTTTCACTTTCTTTCACTCTCATCTGTTTCTTATTATCTTTGAATATCAATTAAAACCCCTCAGTTGTGTTGTTTGTCTTAGACTGTAAGTCACCAGAGGGCACTTATATTTGAAATAGGCTTGACATGGCACCAAGAAGAAGAATGTGCATAATCATTGCTATTTTGATGATGGTGAAAGAGATATGCATCTGAGGGAAAGAAGAAAAAGTGCAAAGGCTTATTTACTTTCCAATATCAGTTTAAGAAAGCCAGTTGCTAATCATGAGGTAATTCTCCAAAACCAGTCATCAAGGAAAATTTTAGCATTCACAGTCAAAGTTCAACATCTCAAGTTCACACTTGACCCCATTTCAGAATCCTTTCATTTAGTCTTTATGTTGGTGAGCCTTTATAGGTAAGGTTCCTAGATCCTTTGTAAGATGAGATCAGACCCTTCCTTAGATGTTATAAGGATCCTTTGTAAGATGAGATCAGACCCTTCCTTAGATGTTATAAGAATCTTGAACTCTCACATGAAATTCTTTATGCTTTCCCATAACACTTTCATATTCATTAACTCATTTGATCTTAAGAGACTGGATGTGAGTCTGATTGCCAGAGGCTTTTATTCTTTACTACCAGATGGAGATTGTAAGGCTCTTACTATTAGTCCTGAGGTCATAAAGGCAAGAAAATAGTTAGTGCCAAAGATCGAACTAAATCTAAGCCACCTAAATTTTCACTGCAGTTTGATGTCATAGAAAAGGGAAAATGAAGCAGACATGTCCAAAATCTTATTTTCTTAGTGTTTACTTAATCTTCTAAACAGTCTTACTCTATGGCTTGGTTCACCCTGGACAATTATTTCCTTCCTTGCTATTGCGACAGCTAGAGAAACTCAGTTTGAAGTGTCACCAACATTGCAAAAACCTAAAGCTAATTTTTTAATGAAGTTACCTTTAAAATTACTAGAAATAACAGTAAATCATCAAACACTACCAACTAATAAAAAGTTACAGTCAAACATTTTAGATTACAATTCCTAATGAGTAATCTAGTACCTGAGAGATTTGAGCTCAGTTGGGCTTCCTGGATGGCACTAGTGGTAAAAACCTGCATGCCAATGCAGAGGTAAGAGACGCGGGTTTGATCCCTTGGTCAGGAAGACCCCCTGGAGAAGGAAATGGCAACTCACTCCGGTATTCTTACCTGGAGAATCCCATGAACAGAGAACCTTTTCAGGCTACAGTCCATGGGGTCACAAAGAGTCAGACACGACTGAAGTAACTTTGCACAGGGTATATAAAAGAAAATCATCAAAAGTTAAAGCAAGACAGAGACTGAGATACCAATAGAGGAATAGAGAAACAAAGGCAGAGACACACACAGAAGCTAGGGAGAGAAAACGGAGAGAGTTTTAAAATATGTAAAAGAAAGGAGTGCTTAAGACATTAGGCAGTGTTGAAAAACAGAGAGAAAAATAGAAATGTGTGAAGAAGAAGAAAAAGAAACAAGATGGTTAGGAAAAAATTGGTATAAAAACATGCAACTAAGGATAAAGAGGAATGAGTAAGAAATAGGGAAGATGGAAAAGGGTGAGAAAAATACGTTTAAAAGAGATCTATTAGACATAAGAAAAGAAATGATCTTGCTCTTTTCAACTTTCATTTTTAAAATACATTTCAGACTTACAGTTGTGTAATGAGGCACTGAAACATAATCATAATCATGGCATATGGGTGATTAAGAATGGTGATCAGTGGAGGAATACTAAAAAAATTCCCTTGTTTATTTATCACTTTAAAATTTAGAGAGTCCCTGAAACACATACCTCATGGATGACTAAGGGTGTCTAGAGTTTATAACACTTTTCCTTTGTTTTTTCCTTTGTTTTCCTTTTTTTAGCTGAGAATTTTGAAAACAAAAAGTAAGCTAGAGGAGAAACAAGATGGCAGTGGAGTAAGTGGATGTGGAGTACATCTCTCTCCACAGAGGCATCAGGAATACACCTTCAAATACAGAATATCTTGCAGAATATCTTGCAGAACGCCAGCTGAGAGCTGACAGAAGTCCCTGACCATAAGAAAGGAATATATAGTTCCCCACAAAGCTCAGAAAGACAAAAGGAGGAAGAGAAAAAGAGGAGGAGAGTGATCAGGACTGGCCCTGCACCTAAGGGGATGGGGTAAATGAAGCAGGGGTCAGATCCCCACATCATGTCAATTGTTTGGGACAGAGGAGAAGCATTTGAGGCTGTTGGAGAGCACAGCAGCTAATCTTTGATGATTTGAATGGAATGAGAATCACACAGACAATCCTTGTGGTGTCCTATCACCCTAGACAGGGATGCAAGTCCCCTGGAAGGCAGCTCAGCTAGAATGTAGGGATTGGAGAGCAATCCCAGGGTGAGATTTGATACTGACAGCAAGGAAACAGCCTGAGGAGATGCAAAGGAGAAGATTTTCATCTGTTTCAGATCACAATACAGGGTGCTTTTTTCCATAAATTTTCTTCTGTTGTTCAAAACTATCACATAATAGAGGCTCAACCTTACTTCCAGAAGCTTCCATCTGCTGATAAACAGAATTGTTTCTTTTTTTGTTTTGCACACTCTAGTAAAGTAATGCTCAAAATTCTCCAAGCCAGGTTTCAGCAATATGTGAACCATGAACTTCCAGATGTTCAAGCTGGTTTTAGAAAAGGGGGAGGAGCCAGAGATCAAATTGTCAACATCCACTGGATCATCGGAAAAGCAAGATAGTTCTGGAAATAAACATCTATTTCTGCTTTATTGACTAGGCCAAAGCCTTTGACTGTGTGGATCACAATAAACTGTGGAAAATTCTTCAAGAGATAGGAATACCAGACCACCTGACCTGCCTCTTGAGAAATCTGTATGCAGGTCAGGAAGCAGCAGTTAGAACTGGACATGGAACAATAGATTGCTTCCAAATAGGAAAATGAGTATGTCAAGGTTGTATATTGTCACTCTGCTTATTTAACTTATATGCAGAGTACATCATGAGAAACCCTGAGTTGGATGAAACACAAGCTGGAATCAAGATTGCTGGGAGAAATATCAATAACCTCAGATCTGCAGATGACACCACTCTTGTGGCAGAAAGTTAAGAAGAACTAAAGAGCCTCTTGATGAAAGTAAAGAAGAGAGTGAAAAAGTTGGCTTAAAGCTCAACATTCAGAAAACAAAGATCATGGCACCTGGTCCCATCACTTCATGGCAAATAGATGGAGAAACAGTGGAAACAGTGGCAGACTTTATTTTTGGGGGCTCCAAAATCACTGCATATGGTGACTGTAGCCATGAAATTAAAAAACACTTGCTCCTTGGAAGAAAAGTTATGACCAAACTAAACAGCATATTAAAATCAGAGACATTACTTGCCAACAAAGTTCCATCTAGTCAAGGCTATGGTTTTTCCAGTAGTCATGTATGGATGTGAGAGTTGGACTATACAGAAAGCTGAGCACTGAAGAACTAATGCGTTTGAACTCTGGTGTTGGAGAAGACTCTTGAGAGTCCTTTGGACTGCAAGGAGATCCAATCAGTCCATCTTAAAGAAAATCAGTTCTGAATATTCATTGAAAGGATTGATGTTGAAGCTAAAACTCCAATACTTTGGCCCCCTGATGAGGAGAGCTGACTCATTTGAAGATATCCTGATGCTGGGAAAGATTGAAGGTGAAAGAAGAAGGGGGTGACAGAGGATGAGATGGTTGGATGGCATCACCAACTCAATGGGTTCATGCCCTCAATCTTTCCCAACATCCAGGTCTTTTACAGTGGGTCAGTTGTTCACATCAGGTGACCAAAGTATTGCAGATTCAGTTTCAGCATCAGTCTTTACAATGAGTATTCAGCACTGATTTCATTTAGGATTGACAAGTTACATCTCCTTACTGTTCAAGGGACTCTCAAGAGTCTTCTCCAGCACCACAGTTTGAAAGAATCAATTTTTTGGTACTCAGCTTTCTTTATGGTACAACTCTCACATCCATACATGACTAGTGGAAAGACCATAGCTTTGACTATATGGACCTTTGTTGACAAAGAGATGCCTTTGTTTTTTTAATATACTGTTTAGGTTTCTCATAGCTTTCCAGCCAAGAAGCAGCTGTCTTCTAATTTCATGGACGCGGTCACAATCTACAGTGATTTTAGAGGCCAGTAAGAGGAAATGTGTCACTCCTCCACCTTTTCCCCTTCTATTTGCCTTGAAGTAATGCGACTGGAAAAGACTCTGATGCTGGGAGGGATTAGGGGCAGGGGGAGAAGGGGATGACAGAGGATGAAATGGCTGGATGGCATCACCGAGTCAATGGACATGAGTTTGAGTGAACTCTGGGAGTTGGTGATGGATAGGGAGGAGGCCTGGCATGCTGCAATTTATTGGGTCGCAAAGAGTTGGACACGACTGAGTGACTGAACTGACTGACTGAATGCGACTGGATGCCATGATCTTAGTTTTTTTTTTTTTTTTTTTTTTTTAATATGGTTTTAAGCTGGCTTTTAAACTCTCTTCTTTCATGCTCATCAAGAAGCTCTTTAGGTCCTCTTCACTTTCTGCTATTAGAGTGGTATCATCCGCATACCTAAGGTTGTTGATATTTCTCCCAGCAATCTTGATTCCAGTTTGTAACTTACCCATCCTGGCAGTTCACCTGATGTGCTCTGCATATAAGTTAACCAAGCAGGGTTACAATAAACAGCCTTGTACTCCTTTCTCAATTTTAACCAGTTATTTGTTCCATTTGAACTAGTTATATGAAGTTCTAACTGTTACTTCTTGACTTGTATACAGGTTTCTCAGGAGACAGGTAAAATAGTCTGGTATTCCCAAATCTTTAAGTTTTCCACAGTTTTTTGTGATCCATACAGCCAAAGACTTTAGCCTTTAGTCAAAGGCTTTGAAACAGAAGTAGATTTTTTTTGTAGAGTTCCCTTGCTTTCCTTCAGTTCAGTTCAGTCACTCAGTTGTGTCCGACTGTTTGCGACCCCATGAATTGCAGCACGCCAGGCCTCCCTGTCCATTACCATCTCCCGGAGTTCACTCAAACTCATGTCCATCGAGTCAGTGATGCCATCCAGCCATCTCATCCTCTGTTGTCCCCTTTTCCTCCTGCCCCCAATCCCTCCCAGCATCAGAGTCTTTTCCAATGAGTCAACTCTTCGCATGAGGTGGCCAAAGAAGTGGAGTTTCAGCTTTAGCATCATTCCTTCCAAAGAACACCTAAGGCTGATCTCCTTTAAAATGGACTGTGGATCTCCTTGCAGTCCAAAGGACTCTCAAGAGTCTTCTCCAACACCACAGTTCAAAAGCATCAATTCTTCAGCACTCAGCTTTCTTCACAGTCCAACTGTCGCATCCATACATGACCACTGGAAAAACCGTAGCCCTGACTAGACGGACATTTGTTGGCAAAGTAATGTCTCTGCTTTTCAATATGCTATCTAGGTTGGTCATAACTTTTCTTCTAAGGAGTAAGAGTCTTTTAATTTCATGGCTGCAGTCACCATCTGCAGTGATTTTGGAGCCCAGTGATCCAGCAAATTTGACAATTTGATCTTTGATTCCTCTGCCTTATCTAAACCCAGCTTGAACATCTGGAAGTTCTTGGTTTACTTACTGCTGCAGCCTAGCTTGGAGGATATTTAGCATAACCTTACCAGCACCATTGATGAGTTCAATTGTCTGGTAGTGTGAACATTCTTTAGTACTGCTCTTCTTGGTAATTGGGTGAATATTGACCTTTTTCAGCGCTGTGGCTACTGCTAGGTTTTCCTAATTTGCTGACATACTGAGTGAAGCACCTTAATAGTATCATCTTTTAAGATTTTGATTAGCTTTGCTGGAGTTTTATGACCTCCACTAGCTTCATTAACAGCAGTGCATCCTAAGGCCCACTTCAGACTCCAGAGTGTATGGCTCTAGATGAGTGACCATACCATCATGGTTATCCAGGACATTAAGATTTTTTTTGTACAGTTATTCTTTGTATTCCTAACTTCTCATCTTGATCTCTTCTGCTTCTGTTAGGTCTTTGTTCTTTCTGTCCTTTATTGTGCCCATCTTTGCATGAAATATTCCTTTGATATCTCTAATTTTCTTGGCGATCTCTACTCTTTCCCTTTCTGTTGTTTTCTTCTATTTCTTTGCATTGTTCATTGAAGAAGGTCTTCTTGTCTCTCCTTGCCATTCTTTGGAACTCTGCATTCAGTTGGGCATACCTTTCCATTTCTCCTTTGCTTTTTGCTTGCTTCTTTCCTCAGCTACTTGTAAAGCCTCCTCTGATAACTACTTTGCCTTCTTGCATTTCTTTTTCTTTGGGATGGTTTTGTTCACTGCGTCCTGTAAAATATTACAAACCTGTCCATAGTTCTTCAGGTACTCAGTTTGCAGATCTAATCCCTTGAATCTATTCATCACTTCCACTGTATAATCATAGAGGATTTGATTTAGGTCATACCTGACTGACCTAGTGGTTTTACTAGCTTTTTTTAGTTTTTGTGTTTTAGTCACTTAGTCATTTCTGACTTTTGCAACCCCCTGGACTATAGCCAGCCAGACTCCTCTATCCAAGGAATTCTCCAGACAAGAATACTGGAATGGATTGCCGTTCCCTTCTCCAAGGGATCTTTCCAACCCAGGGATGGAACCTGTGTCCCCTGCATTGCAAGCGGATTCTTTACCATCTGAGTCACTAGGGAAGCCTTATTTAGTCTAACCCTGAATTTTGCTATAAAGAGCTGATGATCTGGAGCATACTGACTACAGTATGCTCCAAGGTCTTGTTTTTTCTTGTTTTATATAGCTTCTCCATCTCCAACTACAAAGAATGTAATCAATCTGATTTCGATGTTGACCATTTGGTGATGTCCGTGTAAAAAGTTGTCTCCTGAGTTGTTGAAAAAAGAGTGTTTGCTATGACAAGTGTGTTCTCTTAGCAGAATTCTGTTAGCCTTTGTCCTGCTTCATTTTGAACTCCAAGGCCAAACTTGCCTGCTATTCCAGGTATCTCTTGACTTCCTCCTTCTTTATTCCAATCCCCTATGATGAATAGGGCACCTTTTTTTTTTTTTTTCCTGGTGTTAGTCCTAGGAGGTCTTGTAGGTCTTCATAGAACTGACCAATTTCAGCTTCTTTGCAATGCGTAGTTGGGGGCATAGAGTAGGCTTGGATTATTGTGATCTTGAATGGTTTTCATTGGAAATGAACAGAGATAATTCTGTTGTTTTTGAGGTTGCACTCAAGTACTGCATTTTGGATTACTTGATTATGATGGCTACTCTATTTCTTCTATGGGATTCTTGCCCACAGTAGTAGATATAATGGTCATCTGTATTAAATTCAGCAATTCCTGTCCATTTTAGTTCACTGATTCTTAAGATGTTAGTTTATTCTTGCCATCTCCTGCTTGACCACATCCAATTTACCTTGATTTACAGAACTAACATTCCAGGTTCCTATGCAATATTGTTCTTTATAGCATAGAATTTTTCTCTCATCACCAACACATCCATAACTGAGCATCATTTCTGCTTTGGCCCAGCCACTTCATTCTTTCTGGAGCTATTAGTAACTGTCCTGCACTCTTTCCCAGTAGCATATTTGACACCTCTGGTGTATGTGTGTGGCTCATCTTTTGGTGTCATATCCTTTTGCCTTTTTATATAGTTCATGGAGTTCTTATGGTCAGAATAGTTGGGTGGTTTGGTCTGCCTTGGGTAACCCTGTACGGTGTGGTTCATAGGTTCATTGAGTTATGCAAGTCCCTTTGCCACAACAAAGCAGTGGTCTTTGAAGGGGAACATTTCACCTACATAACCCCATTTCTCTTTTCCCTCAGCTCCTGGCAACAATCAGACTTTTAGTTCTCTGTTTCTATGAAATTTACCATTTTATTATTTTTTATATTCCACATATAAGGAGTACCATACAGTATTTTTTTCTTTCTCTATCTAGCTTATTTCACCTAGCAGAAGGAAGGAAATAATGACATTTAGAGCAAAAATAAATGAATTAGAGACTAAAAATGCAATAGAAAGAACTGACAAGAGTTGGTTTTATGAAAAGAGTAACAAAATTGTTAGACCTTAAGTGAAGTGAATTGAAGTGAAGTCACTCAGTCGTGTCTGACTCTTTCCGACCCCATGGACTGTAGCCTACAGGCTCCTCTGTCCATGGGACCCTCTAGGCATGAATACTGGAGTGGGTTGTCATTTCCTTCTCCAGAAGTAGACCAAGAAAAAAACAGAAAACTCAAATTAACAAAAATATAAATGAAAGGGGAGACTTTATAACTTATGCCACAGAAATACAATCATAAGAGACTTCTATAAACAATGATGTCACCTAATTTTATAATTTATAAGAAATTAATAAATTCCTAGAAAAACACAAAAACTTACCACAATTGAATCATGAAGTAATAGAATATCTGAAAACTAAAAACAAGCAAGGAGATTGAATCAGTAATAAAAAATCTATGAACAAATAAAAACCCAGGACTGGATAGCTTCACAGGAGAATTCTAACAAAAATATTTGCTTTCTTGATCAAGATATTCAGTAGAAAGCTTTTGTTTTTAAAACAGTTGAAGGAACATATTTACTTTCCTGAAAATCTCTTTGTTTATTTTTGTCAGAATAGTCACTTTAAATCTAAGTATTCATTAGATCATTAGGTTTTGGTGAATCTACTCTATTCTTTTTGCAGTATGTGCCAGTATTACTATTCCTTTATGCAGTCATCCAAGAGATATTTATTGTGTGCAGAACATTATTCTTGACTATAAGAGATTCTAGTAATTAACTCAGTAAACTTGCTTTTAAACAACACTCACATGTTTTCCTTTACATTGGGCTTGGCGTTCAGGCTACTTATGTCTGCAATGCCAACTGCATCTCTTTCCACCACCAGGAACACTAGGAAAGAAAAGGTAACCTGCCATGTGAGTCATGTGACTCAATCCTGGCAATTAGGGAGATGATAGCTATTTTGCTCTCATTTTAAGACATAAGAAATATTCTCTACAAGATAGCTAGTTCTTTTGCTGTTAGAAGGAAGTAAGATGGAATTGACTAGAATTTTTACTCAGGAGTCCTGAATTCAGTACAAAAAGGAACCATTAAACAGAAGATAGAAGAAGGCAAATGTTTGACTATTTAATAAGGAAAAAGTAACCAGAAAGTTGAATGAGTTGCCTTGGGAGATTGTGAGTTCGTAGTCATTGGAGGCATCCAAACAGAGTTTGTAAAGTCATAAGAAAATAGAAGTTTTCTGATTTATTTTGCTAGGAACTCTTTAGTTGAATGAAGGTCTACATGGCTGCCTAACCCAGAATATAAAATAGGTAAATGCAGCTCCTTTGAAAGCCCCGAGAAGCAATCTAATCTGCAATTAAACACCCCCAACACTTTCTGAGGCCTCTTTTTGCTCTCTATTCATCTAACCTGAAGTCACCCAAGAGGATTTGGGATTCAGGTGCTTAGAGTAACTGGACCAGGCTGATTACAATGGGTCAATTAGAATAGTATAGGGACTGGCAGTGACAGACATAGAGGCCTTTTTTCTTTCTTTTTTTTTTTTAAATTAATTTTATTTTATTTTTAAACTTTACATAATTGTATTAGTTTTGCCAAATATCAAAATGAATCCACCACAGGTATACATGTGTTCCCCATCCTGAACCCTCCTCCCTCCTCCCTCCCCATACCATCCCTCTGGGTCGTCCCAGTGCACCAGCCCCAAGCATCCAGTAAGAGGCCTTTTTTCTAAACAGACTTGTTGGTCAAACAGTGAAGCTATTAAGTACAACAGGGAGGCCTGGCATGCTGCGATTCATGGGGTAGCAAAGAGTCGGACACGACTGAGCAACTGAACTGAACTGAACTGAAGCCAACCTTAAAACTGGAAATGTCCCATTTGAATCATCTTCTCAAATGAAGGTTATGGAAACAGCTGTTTTCTATTGGGATTTTGCTGACCATGCTCAAAGGATGTTATTGATTATTTTGTTGATCATTCGTTCATCTAGCAAATGTTTATTGAGCACCAAGTCTACATGAAGTGATGTTCTAGGCTCTGAGGTTACAGTGGAAAGCAAGAAAGATGTGATCCAGAACTCAGAGGGTTTCCATTATAAGCTGTCAAGACAGGCAGTTAAATAAGCAATTTCATAAGACTGTGGTTAAATATACATTGTGGATCGGGTGCACATGGCAGAACCACCTAACTGGGAAACACAGGAAGTCAGGGAAGGCCACCTGGAAGAAGGAAATTCTAAACTAAGACCCACAAGATGAGTGGGAAGAATAATAGAAGGAAGATTATTTCAGTCAGGTAGAATAACATATAAAGCCTGGAGGTAATAGAAAGCACAAAGTACCTTGGAAAATTGACAAACTGACAGAACCCTGGCATGGGTGAAACATAGAGTATGAGGTGAGAAAGGGCAAACAGTGAGCTAGAAAGATTAGGAGGAGCCAGATCACAGAGGACTGTATGCTGTTGCTGCTGCTAAGTCACTTCAGTCATGTCTGACTCTGTGCAACCCCATAGATGGCAGCCCACCAGGCTTCCCCATCCCTGGGATTCTCCAGGCAAGAACACTGGAGTGGGTTGCCATTTCTTTCTCCAATGCATGAAAGTAAAAAGTGAAGTCCTTCAGTCGTGTCTGACTCTTAGCGACTCCATGGACTGCAGCCTACCAGGCTCCTCGGTCCATGGATTTTTCAGGCAAGAGTACTGGAGTGTGGTGCCATTGCCTTCTCCAACAAAGGACTATATAGGTCATGTTAAAAAGTTTGACATTTATCCTAGAGAAAATGAGAAGTCATTAATTTTTCTCAATATAATAGTTATATGTTTCTTATGCACAGAAATACAAAAAAGAAACAAAAGTCAGTTTATATGTACTTTCTAGATAATCTTTTAAAAAACTCACTGACTCAATGGACATGAGTTTGAGCAAGCTCTGGGAGTTTGTGATGGACAGAGAAGCCTGGCATGCTGCAGTCCATGGATTTGCAAAGAGTTGGACACGACTGAGTGACTGAACTGAACTGTTTAAAAAAATAATGTATGAAGTTTGAAAATTCAAACAGTTCAAAATAAAAAATGAAAGTCACACTATTCCCCAACTATGTCACTCTCTCTAGTGGAAACCACCATTAAAAATGTCTTTGTGATGATATCCAGAATAAAAATTCCTTATTCTCATAAAAAAGTATATACATAGAAGTATGTGTGTGTGAATGAAGCAAACACAAAATGTTCATTCTTCTGTACCTTACCTTCTACTTAATGATATTGAATATATTTCTGTATGTGTGTGCATGCACACATACCAACACACACGAGGAATATTTCACCAGTTTTTGTTTAATTAATCAATTAATTTTGATTAGAGGATAATTACTTTATAATATTGTATGAGGATGGGATGATTTCAGAGAATAATATTTCAGCAGTTTGAATGTTATCCTTGCCCAAGAGCCCTGTTAATCTCTGTAATTTCAATCAATAAGGCAAGCTCTGCTAGAGGATGTTAAGGGGGAAATATACATTTGTGCTTTGTACAAAATAGCTTTGACTGTTGTTTGAAAAGCAGATTTTGGGAAGAAAGAATGAAGACAAAAAGCAGCTGCTGTGGGATCTAGCATGCTAAGATCTGAATTATTTGAGTTCTGAGACTGGTTCAAGATGGTAGAGTAAAAAGACATATGCTAACCTCCTCCTGTGAGGGCACAAAAATCACAACTAACTGAAACCACAACTAACTGCTGAACAATCATTGACAAGAAGACACTGGAACACACCAAAAGAGGTACCCTGTATGCAAATACAATGGAGAAGCCCCAGTGAGATGATAGGAGGGGCCCAATCATGATAAAATCAAATCCCATACTTACCGGGTGTGTGACCCACAAATTGGAGAACAATAATATCACGTAAGTTCTTCTACTGTTGTGAAGGTTCTGAGCCCCACATCAGGCTTCCCAGCCTGGGGATCTGGCAAAGGGACTAAAACCCCCAGGGAATCTGAAGGCCAGTGGGATTTAATTAGAGGACTTCCACAGGACTAGGGGAAACAGAGACTCCTTTCTTAGAAGGCACACATAAAATTTGTTGTGCACCAAGCCCTAGAGGAAAGGAGCAGTGACCTGACAGGAGACTTAACTAGACCCACCTGCTAGTGTTGCAAGGTCTCTTGCAGAAGTTGGGGGTGTCAGTCGCTCACAACAGGGACAAAGGCACTGGCAGCAGCAGTTCTAGGAAGTACCCATTGATATGAGCACTCCTGGAGTTCGCCATCAGCCCTGCCATAGATCCTGTAGACTCCAGGGCTGGGTCACCTCAGGCCAAACAACTAATAGGGAGCTCATCAATGAATTTGGTAAAGTTGCAGGTTACAAAATTAATACACAGAAATATGTTTCATTTCTATATGCTATCAATGAAAGATCAGAGAGAAATTCAAGAAACAATCACATTTATCATCCCATAAAAAAGAATAAAATATCTAGGAATATACCTACTTAAGGAGACAAAAGACCTGTACTTCAAAATCTACAAGACACTGATGAAAGAAATCATTAACACAAGTAGATGGAAAGATACACCATGTTTTTGGATTGAAAGAATCAATATTGTCAAAATGACTATACTACTGAAGGCAATCTACAGATTCTATCAAATTATCATGATATTATTCAGAGAACTAAAACAAAAAAGCTTAAAATCTGTATGGAGATACAAAAGACCCTGAATAGCCAAAGCAATCTTAAGAAAGAAAAACAGAGCTGGAGGAATCAGGTTCCCTGACTTCATACTATATTACAAAGCTACAGTCTTCAAAAAAAGTATGATACTGGCAAAAAAAAAAAAAAAATAGAAATATAGATCAATGGAACAGGATGGAAAGCTCAGAAATAACGACACACACATATATGGCTAATGAATCTACAACAAAGAAGGCTAGAATACACAATGATGGAAAGACAATTTCTTCAACAAATGGTGCTGGGAAAATTGGACAGCTACATGTAAAAATTCAACTAGATCATTCTTTAGCATCATACACAAAAATAGGCTTAACTTGGATTAAAGACCTAAATGTGACACTAGACACTATAAAACTCCTAGAGGGGAACATAGGCAGAATCTTCTCAGACATAAATTGCAGCAACATACTTTTTGATCTGTCTCCCAGAATAATGTAAATAAAAATAAATAAATGATGCCTACTTAAACTCAAAAGCATTTGTAAAGCAAAGAAAACAATAAACAAAATGAAAAGATAACCCACAGATTGGGAGAAAATATCTGCAAATGATGTGACCAACAAGGGAATAATCCCCCACATTTGCAAACAGCTCAAAAGGCTTAACATCATGAAAATAAACAACCCAATAAGAAAATGGGCAGAAGACTTGAATAGACATTTATCCAAATTAGACATACAGATGGCCAAGAGGCACATGAAAGGACATTTAATATTGCTGGTTATTAGAGAACAGCAAATCAAAACTACAACGAGATAAATCACCTCACATAAGGCAAAATGGCTATCATAAAATATCCACAAACAATAAATGTTGAAGAGGGTGGTGAGAGAAGGGAACCCTCCTAAACTGTGCATGGGAATGTAAATTGGTATAGCTACTATGAAGAACAGTATGGAGGTGCCTTAAAAAACTGAAAATAGAGCTACCATATGACCCTGCAACCCCTCTACTGGGCACATACCTGAGAAAAACATGGTCTGAAAGGATACATGCAACCAAATATTCACTGCAACTCTGTTTACAGTAGTGAAGAAATGGAAGCAACCTAAATGCCCATTGACAGAGGGATGTATTAAAAAGCTATTAAAAAGAATGAAATAATACTATTTGCAGCAACATGGATGGACCTAGACATTGCCATACTGAGTGAAATAAGTCAGACAGGGAAAGAGAAATATTGTATGATATCCATTTTGTGAGGAATCTAAAAAGACATAGACAAATGAACTTATTTATAAAACAGAAACAGTCTCAGAGCATGAACTTATAGTTGCCACAAAGAAAAAAAAATGGGAGGAAGGCATAGTAGGGAGTTTAGAATGGATATGTACACACTGCTATATATAAAATGGATACTGAACAAGGACCGACTGTATAGCACATGGAACTCTGCTCAATGTTATTTGGTAGCCTGGATGGGAGGGAAGTTTGGGGGAGAATGGATACATATATACGTATGATGAAGTCCCTTTGCTGTTCATCCGAAACTGTCACAGCATTGTTTATTGCCTCTACTCCAATACAAAGCAAAGTTAAAAAAAAAAAAAAAAAAACTAGAAACAGACTTATGGACAGAAAACACACATATGGTTACCAAGGGGGAAAAGAGGGAAGGGAATAAATTAAGAGTATGGGATTAACAGATACATACTAGAACATATAAAATATATAATTTACTATATATCATGGGGAATGATATTCACTATTTTTTAATAAACTATATGCTATATTCCTATACAAAATAAAAATATTTTCTTAAAAAAAAAAAAAACAATGTGGAGATTATTACACTGATCCACTTAAGAGGTGAGTATGGCTCAGATGAAGGGTATGGCAGTTGAGATGGAGAAAAGTGGGTGAATTCAAAAGATACTTAAGATATAAATGTGTCAACATTTGTCAATGAAATGGATGTGGATAGTGAGAGTGATTTTTCATTCCCATCCCAAAGAAAGACAAGGCCAAAGAATGTTCAAATTGCCCCACAATTGCACTCATCTCACATGCTAGCAAAGTAATGTGCAAAATTCTCTAAGCTAGGCTTCAACAGAAATTCCAGATGTTCAAGCTGGATTTAAGAAAGGCAGATGAACCAGACATAAAATTGCCAACGTCTGCTGGATCATTGAAAAAGCAAGAGAGTTCCAGAAGAATATCTACTTCTGCTTCATTGACTACAATAGAGCCTTTGACTGTGTGGATCACAACAAATTGTGGAAATTTCTTCAAGAGATGGGAATACCGGACCATCTTGCTTGCCTCCTGAGAAATCTGTATGCTGGTCAAGAAACAACAGCTGGAACAGGAGGTGGAATAACAGACTGGTTCCAAATTGGGAAAGGAGTACATCAAGGATGTATATTGTCATTCTGCTTATTTAATGTACATGCATTATACATCATATGAAATGCTGGACTGGATGAAGCACAAGCTAGAATCAAGATTGTAGGGAAAAATGCTAATACCCTCAAATATTGCCACCCTTATGGCAGCAAGCAAAGATGAACTAATGAGCCTCTTGATGAAAGTGAAAGAGAAGACTGAAAAAGCTGGCTTAAAACTCACCATTCAAAAAATAAAGATTATGGCCTCTGGTCCCATCACTTCATGGCAAATAGATGGGGAAACAATGGAAACAGTGACAGACTTTCTTTTCTTGGGCTCAAATATCAAGGCAGATGGTGACTACAGCCATGAAATTAAAAGACCTTTGGTCCTTAGAAGAAAAGCTATGACAAACCTAGACAGCATATTAAAAAGCAGAGACATCACTTTGCTGAAAAAAGTCTGTCTAGTTAAAGCTATGGTTTTTCCAGTAGTCATGTATGGATGTGAGAGGTGGACCATAAAGAAAGGTAAGCACCAAGGAATTGATGATTTTGAACTATGGTGTTGGAGGAGACTCACGAGAGTCCCTTGGACTGCAAAAAATCAAACCAGTCAGTCCCTAAATGAAATCACTTCTGAATATTCATTGGAGGGACTGAGGCTGAAGCTGAAGCTCCAATACTTTGGCCACCTGATGTGAAGAACTGACTCACTGGAAAAGACCCTGATGTTGGAAAAGATTGAAGGCAGAAGGAGAAGGAGACGACAGAGGATCTGATGGTTGGATGGCATCACTGGCTCGATGGACATGAGTTTGAGCAAGATCTGGGAGTTGATGATAGACAGGGAACTCTGGGGTGCTGCAGTCCATGGGGTCAAAAAACATCAGACATGACTGAGCTACTGAACTGAACTGAAGTTTTTATTTCAGTCCTCATAACAACCTTATGAAATAGATGCCATTGTCTCCATTTTGGAAACACAAAATTGAAGTTTAGAAGACTTAGATGACTTTTCCAAGGTTACAGAATCAGAAAGTTTCAGAATTGGGATTTAAATCTAGTTTCTACACTCTTACTGGAGAAGGAAATGACAATCCACTCCAGCACTCTTGCCTGGAAAATCCCATGGATGGAGGAACCTGATAGCTACAGTCCATGAGGTCACAAAGAGTCGAACACGACTGAGTGACTTCACTTCACTTCACTTCACTTCTACACTCTTAATAATGTTTTCATATTGTAAATTTGTATATTGCAGGGGATTCAAACTGCAACTCATGGGCCAAATTTGGTCTGCTGCTTGTTTTTGTAAATTAGCTTTTATTGGTATACAGATATACCCAATGTACTATAATGGCCTATTTTAATAGTTATGAGAGAAAGTGACTATATGTTTTGCACATAAATTATTTACAAACTAGAGTTTTACTGAAATAGTTTACCAATTCCTGGTCTATAGGTATCAACTTAAACCTTTTTAAGGTGATCCTTGAGGAAAGGCACTAAAAATATGCCCAGGATTTGCATACGTTGGTATTGGGTGCCCTTTCAGTGAACTGCTGAATGAATAATATAGGCACAGAAATCTGGCCTAGTTGGCTTCCTGCAGCCTTCACTGTGTTGACTCAAGCATATCTAAAAGATCTGTTTGTTGTTATCATTTGTGAGTCAGAACACAGGTCTTATCCCTACCCCTCCCTCTCATAAATGCCTTAAAGCCTGGACTTGGATCCCAGCTTAATGGATTTGATATCTACCTTCCCACCTCCAGCTTAAAGGTCTACATTTGTGCTAAGTGGGGGAAGAGGCAGATAGTCCTAGGGCCTGCTGTTACCTGATCTAGCTTCCCTTGATCATCTCTAAAGGAGCTGAATAAATGGTGGTTCCTCCCTTCTCCCTACTGGTGCTTCTACTTGCCTTAGCCTGAGATGCAGTCTGTAGGGATAGCTCCTAAGTGTATAGGCACCTTTAAGCACCTCCAGTGTTTTATGACCCAGACTTTGCCCCACTGCCTCAGTCTTTGAAACTCCTCCTCCCTGGACCCTGCTCCAGATACTTTAAATTCGAGAGAGAAAAAAATAATGTGTCAAGACTGCCTGGGGAACAGCACCTGCTCCTAGTCAAGATCACCTCATCACAAGTAAGGATACTAGATGGTGGAACTGCCATCATACCTGTTTCCTTCCTATAGCTGAGGGTAGATGTAGTCCTTCCCAAAAAGACATGGAGTTCTCTACGAATTACTCTGCACCCACTCTTTTCTTACACTTTGCATGTTTAAAACCTCTTTTTCTTCTACTCTTAATATCAAGAATGTGGTTTCTTCATGGAATCCTAGATATGTAAATTTATAGGGCTAAGAGGGTCTATATCTAGTTTAAGGCCCTCAATGTACAAATGGAAAGGCTTAGGCCCAAAGAAGAGGAAGTCCTATACCAAGACCACATAGATGATTGCTTCAAAAGCAAGCCAGGGAAGGAACTTGGGTCACTTGACTCAGGCTAGTGATTTTTCACTACCCTCTCTTTCTAGCAAGAACAAAGATGGCCTTTGCTTTTAAACAAATTCAGACTCCAGCTTCACTCAGAGATTTTGGGACCCATTTTGATATTTTTTAGTTCCATTTTAAAAAAATTAATATTTCCAATTCTTCTGGGTGTTCCTAGGTTTTAGGATGCTGATCTATGTTAATCCAAGCTATCTACTAGCTGCATCCAGTCTCCACAATGAAAAATTTGAGTAATATGACCCTGGGAGTTCACTCAGGGAGCTGCTAAAAATGGCAGTGGCAGAGTTAATGTACATTTTTTAAAAAATCTAGCAGTGACTGGTGGACAGCAGGCACTCAATTATTGTGAAGTCACTTCCCTCATTGCAAAAGGGCTTTCTGGGTTTCTCCATTAAGTAGCAGAGTGTGGTAGTGTAGTGACTAAGAGACTAGACAGACCTACTACAATTCCCCCCTCTTATTAACGGTGTAACTTTGAACGGTTACTTTCCCTCTCAGAGTCTGCTTTTCTTCAGTTGTAAAATACGAATTAGCATATTCGTTTCATAGAATAATTGTGAATTTTAAGTGAGAATGTATGTAAAGTGGTTAACATAGGGACTAGCATGTAGAAAGCTCTTTGTTTTATTACCAGTTTTATTTTTCTCTATTATCAAGCAACCATGGTCTCAGAATAATAGCAGGGATGATAACTGTGCTTCACAACAAGAGAAAGTGTTGGGGATGGGAGCTCTTCTTACATCTCATAACCCTTGCAGTGGAACCTATTTCTTAAAGGGGGGTATTGGAATCTTTCTATGAAGTTTCACTAGCTTCACTGACAGTGCATTTCCTCCTCCCTCTCAGCAAATAGCAATCAGCAAGCTGAGATAACAGAAGTGCAACCCAGCCTCTTGTAATTCCTCCGGAAATCCTAACCGGGATTTGGAAAACACCCGGACATGGTTAAAGAACCATACCGGGTTTTGTACCAATCCAGGTCTGGAACAAGACATTCCAGTAGATTAGTTTCTGGAAAAGAGGGCAACCAGAACTGCCCCAGCCTCCATTCACTCCTCCCCAGTAAAACCAGCCAATTGGAGCCCTGGACTTTGTTTATGAGAAAGGCCTTGTAACCCAGGATACTAACTGAGCAGGGCTGGCAGACTCATGCTGGGGTCTGCAGTTTAGCCTCAGTAGGCCGCTGACATGAATATGGAAGGATTTTCTCCAGCAAAGGTAAGCTTCCTCCGCCCCTTTCTAAACCCTACCTCCTTCTCTTTGAAACACAAAACAAAAAAGAAAACTTTTATTCAGCTTGGTTTAGAGAAATCCTGGGCCCACAGGGAGAGAAAGTCAGTGGTTGAGAAGAAGGAAGCACGGCTGAATGTGCAGGAAAGTTAAAATGTAAAATATGCTCTCTTTGTTCCTCTCATCAAAATGGCCAGGGACATTGCTCAGCTGTTTCAGAGATGATCCTGGAGTTGTAGAGAGTAGTTAATTTTCCTGTTAAAATAGTATGCTCATTTCTTGGTCTCAGTTTGTGGGGTTTATTGAGGTGATGCTGCTGCTGCTAAGTCACTTCAGTCGTGTCCGACACTGTGCGACCCCATAGACAGCAGCCCACCAGGCTCCCCCATCCCTGGGATTCTCCAGGCAAGAACACTGGAGTGGGTTGCCATTTCCTTCTCCAGTGCATGGAAGTGAAAAGTGAAAGTGAAGTCGCTCAGTCGTGTCTGACTCTTCGAGACCCCATGGACTGATGGAACACTTAAAAACAATCACTTAACTTTCATACTTTGAGATCCAGATTGGCACAGAGCAAGGCAGTAAATGATAGCTGAACTAAGCTATCAGCTTAAAATCTAAATTGTTTCTCACACTTAGTGCCTAAGTAGAAGAAATGTTTTAGAAAATATGGGCTTAAATTCTGGCCTTGCCAGTAAACTGGTTGCTTGGCTTTAAGCAAACCCCTTTATCTCTCTGGTCCATTTTCTATATGTCATGTCAAGGGGTTGAAAAAGTATAGTTTCTAGAAGTTTTTATGGATGTATGAATCCATTAATGCATTAAGACTTTTACTAATCATTTATTGTATTCTAAGCCCTTTGAAAGGGGCTTATGCATCCATTATTTTGTTTGATCCTCAAAACAATTTGTGAAATATTATCCATAATTTTGGATGAGAAAACTGAGGCAAAATAGGTGAAATTGACTTGTTGAAAGTTACATAGCTATTATAGGCAAAAAAAAAAAAAAAAATTTCAACCCAGGTCTTATAGTTTCGTATCAGTATACTTTCTATTATACTACAACTAGGGTATGAGGACATAAAGAAACCCCCCTAATATAAATGCACATATGTAGTGAAATCATATTGTCCCAGGAAAAGCACAGTGATGATATACATGATTGTCAGGCTAAAGGATCTTAAGTTCTAGTACTAGCTCTTAGGACTTAGAGACTTAGAGTCTCTCCAACTGGGCCTCAATTTCCCCACTTCTGACATAGTAGAATATAATGATAATGATTAAAAATAATATAAATTGTACTTGTGCTATATGGAATCTTTTGAGGCTCTCAACACTCTCTTGATTTTCCCTTCTAGTAAAAAAAAGCCCCATACCGCCTAAAGGTGAGGAAATCCCCTATTTTGAGTCACAAGGTGGAGAAAAAGCCACAAAAACATTAAGAAAGTGGAAGACCAAAAGGTCAGTCTTGATAGAGGGTTCTGTTAATAAGACTTCTGAAATTGGAGACAAAACCTCTAGGACAGCTCAGCATTTCTGTGTTCAGTTGAGTGATCCTTTGTCCAGGATAAGCTTGTCCAGGCCAGTATACTCCAACTCAGAGAGAAAAGAGCATTATCACATTAAAGGAACAACTTGAAAATTCTAGGGAAAACAGTGATGCAAATTGTGGATAAAGGGGACCAGGCCCAGGTAACATTGGGATGACAGGAAAGTAAGGTTTGCCTAGTCTCAGTGTATATTAACTAAATTATGTCTAATTCAAAGTATCCCAGATATTCTTTCTCTTTCTCCCTCCCCTCCTTTGACCACCTCTTCCTTCTGTCCTCCTTTTTAACTTTCCTCCAGGATTCTTCCTCATATTATTTCATTTCCCCTTTCCCCTTTTACCTTTCCCTTTTATTTTTCCTCCTCAGTCTGGCCTTTCTATAAGATCTCCTCCTGTGGGCTCAACTGATTAAAAATAGCCCTCCCCAAATGAATAATTTATGTAGGGCTTCCAAATCCTTCATCTCATTTGATTTTCATAGCAAACTAATCAGGAGGCCAAACCAGAGATTATCTCCATTTAAGAGATGAGAAAACTCAGGTTCAAGAAACTAAGTGACTTGTTCCATGTTATACAACTAGTAAATGATGATTACAGAATTAGAATCTATTTTTTCTGAGTCTGCTGCTGCTGCTGCTAAGTCACTTCAGTCGTGTCTGAGTCTGTGCGACCCCATAGACGGCAGCCCACCAGGCTCCCCCGTCCCTGGGATTCTCCAGGCAAGAACACTGGAGTGGGTTGCCATTTCCTTCTCCAATGCATGAAAGTGAAAAGTGAAAGTGAAGTCGCTCAGTCGCGTCCAACCCTCAGCGACCCCTGCAGCCTACCAGGCTCCTCCGTCCATGAGATTTTCCAGGCAAGAGTACTGGAGTGGGGTGCCACTACCTTCTCCATTTCTGAGTCTAGAGTCTTTCAATTTTACTATGAAATATACAAATGATTCTAAAAGAATCTTATGGGTTCTCCCTTTCTTTTGTTTTATAATAACAAACTTAATTTAAAAATAACAATAGTAATAGCAACAACAAATGCATCTTTGGGAGTGAAATAGGAAGTTAGTGACTAGAGGAAATGAGAAATTATATTTATCAGATACTTACTAAGTCCCTATCTATTTCTTTCAAACACATTTGAAAACAGTACTCAAACGTGAGTTTATCTGATTCAAAAGTTCTGGTTCTTTTCATTATATCATTTTGCTTCCAAAGAAACTAATCTCAGCCATATACATGTGCCTGTATGCTTACAATGTATTATTGTATATAGGAACTTATGAATGTGTTTGTGTTATGGATATCCATAAAATGTTAAAGCTTTGTGAGCCTGGCAATTTTCGTTTTTAAATCTATTTCCTTATCTGTAATAATCATAGCCACTAAAGCCTTTTGGTCTTTTACTGGTGCACTTAAATATTTATTTGTGTTCTATTCACTTAAAGATCTTATTTCATTTAATCCTCAGAACTACCCTGAGAAGTAGTAAATAATATTAATTCCATTTAAGATGAAAACACAAGGGCCAGAGAAGTAAAGCAGTTTATCAAGTCACACAGCTAGGAAAAGTGAAGCCAGGGTTTGTTTAGGTAGTCTGATTCCAAAGCCTGTGTCTTCAATGTAAAATGTAACTGCAGGGCTCCCATCAAAGTATCTTTCAATAGATACACAAAGACTTCTAAGATACTACATCCACTCTCAAGGGATTTATAGTCCAAGCTGGTAAATAAAGACAGTTCATGAGGCAGCTTATGAGACAAAAGTAATAATAATAAAAAGTCTGACTTCATGCCATTTTATGCTATTTAGAGTAAGTAGTTTTTCAGAGGACAGTGATATGAAGAGGCTACAGGGGGCCTTCTGGAGCAGATAAGATTTAAGTTAGCCCTTAGAGTTGAAATACATGATGTGTGGGAGACAGTAAAGATAAGTTAACAAACTGTCACCAGGAGGGAGAAAGAAGAGGAAGGAAACCAACAGTTATAGTTTGTTATATTCTAAACACTAATTGTCCTGGGGCCTTTTCATGTAAGTTTTCTAATTTACTTCTCCAAAGCTTATAGTATTAGATATATTTTATAGATAAGAAAACCGGTTCAGAGTGCCTAAGTATTA
This sequence comes from Bos indicus, assembly GCF_029378745.1. Taxonomy (NCBI): domain Eukaryota; kingdom Metazoa; phylum Chordata; class Mammalia; order Artiodactyla; family Bovidae; genus Bos; species Bos indicus. The sequence continues at coordinate 102,233,182 of NC_091789.1, read as the reverse complement.
CCCAAGTCTACACAATTGGTCTGCAGGAAAGCCAGGTTTTAGAAGAATCCAAGACAATGTGCTTAGTCACTTCAGTCATGTCCGACTCCCTGCAACCCCATGGACCATGGCCCGCCAGGCTCCTCTGTCCATGGGATTCTCCAGGGAAGGCAGGTTCTCCCCCATATCAAGGGCTTCTTCCAAATGTCATATGAAAACTGAGGGTTACACACTTGGGCCACTGCTTTGTGTGGAAGGGTTTGAGAATTTTTAGAGAGGTCCATAGTTCTATTTATCAATCAAGGTAAATAAATATCTGGGCATTTCCTATCCACATGTGACTCTGTGCATATTTTTACTTTCTGTTTTCAATTAAAATCCCTAATATCATGTGGTTAGGTTGAGGATTTAGTGAAATAATTTATGTAAAAACTGAGCATCATGTTTTTTGTAGTTTCTCTATGAATGATTGTTACCATCATTATTATCATCATCGTGAATGATACTCATTAGATGTATCTTTGCCTATATAAATATATATGTGTCTCTCTAGAAGTGATCATAACTACATAACTACATGCTTATTTCAGAGTATATGGGGTATTCTCAGATATGGCAATAGCTATAAACACATACAAGCATACCTTGGAGATATTGCAGGTTCAGTTCCAAACTTCTGCAGTAAAGTTCATGTTGTAATAAATCTTCACACTTTTTTTTATTTTTTAGTGCATATAAAAGTCATGTTTATGCTATACTGTAGTCAATTAAGTGTATAATAGCATTATGTCTTTAAAAATGTATGTATATCAATTTTAAAATATTATTGCTAAAAAGTGCTAAACATCACCTGACAATGCAGAACCGCCACAAATCTTCAGTTTGTAAAAAACATGATGTCTGTGAAGTAAATTAAAGTGAAGCATAATAAAGCAAGATATGCCTGCAAATGTTCTCTGTGCATGTGCAAATATATTTTGTGAAAAGTAGTATAGCATGGTAATTAACATGAAACTAATATAATATTGTCAATTACTTATACTTCAGAAAAAGAAAAACATAAACACTGAACACATACTCCCTTTACCACACAAGCCAACTCTGCTAATTGTTAACTATGGGAACTTTGACAAATTACCTTATATCTCTGTTTTATAGTTCTTCTTTCTAATAATATGGGGATAATAAAGATATTTGCTTCATAGTACTATTGTGAGGATTGAATGATTTATTCTGTAAAACATTTTGAACAATGTCTGACGTATACACACATTATAAATATTGACTGTTATTATTTTAAACTGAAGTATAGTTGATTTTCAATATTGTGTTAATTTCTGGTATATACCAAAGTGATTCAGAAATATATATATTCTTTTTCAGATTTTTTCCATTATAGGTTATTATTATTATTATTATTATGACAGTGACTAAGGCTCTATGTGACACTGTGGAACTAATGTGGATGCAAGTGTGTGTGTCTCTGCTTTTAGATAAGACTGCATGTGTCCATGTATATGCAAGTGTATGTATATTTGTGTATATGTTATGTTGATTGTGTTTCTTGGATTGACTGTGTCTGTGTATGGTATGACTGAGTGCTTCATATCAGCCCCAAGAAGTCTAACTGCCTTGTTGATGTATCAGAATGAGAGACTAGAGGCTTAGTTCTAACTCTGAGTCAAGATTGGACACATGAAACGGATTTGTGCATTGCAAAGAAACAGCAAAGAATATTTCTTCTGATAAATGTGCTAAGTTCACAGCTCGGTGTATTTTCATAGACTGAACACATCCACGTAATCAATAGTTAAATTGAGAAACAGAACATTACCTAAAAGCCTTCTTCTTCTTCCCTACCAGCCAGTGATCCCTACCTTAAGGGCAAACATTATCCTAGCTTCTAACAGCATAGATCGGCTTTGCCTATTTTGTACTTTACATAAATGAAATCATATAATATGTACTTCTATGTCTGGTTTCTTTCTGCAGTATTATATTAGTGAGAGGCATCTATATTTTCATGTAGTGTTAGTTTGCTCATTACTATTGCTATACAGAATTTCATTATATAAATAAAATACAATTTACTCATCCATTATAATGTTGTGGGCATGTTGGCTGTTTCCAGTTTGCATCTATGAACGTTATAGCAAATGATTTTTGCTGAATTCTCATTTATTTTTAAACACAGTTTATAGGGGATGGAAAGTGATAATGATGAAAATAGAGACACAGGGAGAATTAGTGACTTCACTTGGGTACTGAGTGAGTAACAGTGACTCAATTAGGCTACTGATGCTTGTTTCCTAATTTGAGGGCCAGAGTATACTCTTCTTTTTACACTGCTGAAGAAAATGAACTCATAATTCTCTTCTGAAGAAAGTGATACCTTAAAAAAGTCAGTACAAGTGACTTTTTAACTTTTCCTTCCAAAGTCCAATGTGTAGAGATCCTTGAACACTTGTTGAAAGGAATCAGGTAAGGCAGAGATTCTAGGCTAGTCAGTTTTTATGTTCTCAGTCACCCAGTCTAGGTCTTGCCTCTACTTTTCCAGACACATTCAAAGTCCTTTTGTTCTCTTTCTTCCTTACCAGAAGTTATTCATTTGCCTGTTTCCCAGAGTAACGTGGGCCATGGAGTCAGGCCATCTCCTCTGGGCTCTGCTGTTCATGCAACCTCTGTGGCCCCAACTGACTGATGGGACTACTAGAGTCTACTACCTGGGGATCCAGGATGTGCGGTGGAACTATGCTCCTAAGGGAAGGAATATCATCACGAACCAGCCTCTGGAAAGTGACATGTAGGTTTAATCTCTTGTGAAATTAGAGATGGAGTTAGGGAGGGGCACCCTTGAGGTCAGTAGGTAGCTCTTGAGGACCTTTTCCCAGGGTGTGGTTGCAGTCAGCTCCAGATCTCTCTGGGCCATAATCCCAGCGGTGCATTTCCTGAGAAACAACTAATTGACCCAGGAGGCAGTATCTCATATGGAGTCTGCTTTTCCACACTGAGATGCCTCAGCATTTTTAGAGTCTTAAAGTTCATTCCATATTTCCTTGATTTCTAAGGTGATATCCACTATGCTGTTTTAATAATAGGTGTTTAGCTTTTAAACAGGAAAGAAACATGAAATATATACAGTGTTGGTAAGATGTGTGTGGTGTATGTATGCTGCAAATAGTTCAATGGAACTATACTGATTTAAGATATGTGAAAATGTGAAAAAATAAGATCAGCCTTAGAATCAAGGAAAGAACAGTAATAGCTATCACTTATATAACATTTTGTAACAGGCACCATATTAGAAATTTATATACTTTGTCTCACCTAATTGTTATAGAAACTAAGAGGTGAATATGAATACTCTCATCTTATAGATGAGAAAACTGAGGCTCAGGGAGATCAAATGACTTCCCCAAGTCCAACAGTAAATGGAAAATTTAGGATTTGAACCTGGGTAATGTGGATACAAAGTTGGTACTCCTCTCACCATTCAGCCTCTCACAGATCCTACAGGAATAAATTTTCTTGATCTTAGAGCTCTGCATGCATTCCAGAAATATCAGCTGAAAAAAAATTAATGTATTAAAAAATCTTTTGTGATCATGAATCATGTTGTCTCTCCAAAGCATCAGAGTTTTCCAAAGTTGACAGTAACATCTCAGAGTTCTCTAGGAAGAATTTGAGTAAGAAAAAGTCATCCTTTTTTTTTTTTTGATGAACCATCTTTCTAATTATCTAGTTTTGGAGTCACAGAATCTGGATTAAAAGTATCCTTGAGGGATAACTTTGTTATCCTCCATTTCCAATACATTGAAGTAATACATAACATTGTGGTTTTTTTCTTTAACTATTTCCCAAGCATTTTTCTAAACTCTTTTCACCAGTAACAGCTGGTACCATGATTGCCTCCATCTTACAGATGGAGAAATTATACTCAGAGAAGTTAAGTAAACTGTTAAAAGTCCTACAGATTTGAAAATGGCAATCCATGCATGCTAGGTCACTTCAGTCGTGTCTGACTCTTTGTGATCCTGTGGACTGTAGCCCACCAGGCTCCTCTGTCCATGGGGATTTTCCAGGAAAGAATATGGGAGTGGGTTGCCATGCCCTTCTCCAGGGGAAATGGCAATATTGGCATTTAATTGAAACTTCCTGGCTCCAGAGTTTATGATCTTAACATTATGCTGTAAGACTTCCCGTATATAGCAGGACAACAGTAAGTCAAGCCAACTGGATAGGAAGTTGAGCACTTAAAAAGGATCAGTTCATAGTTGGTTGCCTCCTCACTACTATATATTAGGCTGTAGTGAGTGAATCTGTCTATTTTATAGGTTGTGTGCATGAGTGGTAAATTGCTTCAGTCATGTCTGACTCTTTGCGACCCTATGGATTATAATCCGCCAGGCTCCTCTGTCCATGGGATTCTCCATGCAAGAATACTGGAGTGTGTTGCCGTGCTCTCCTAAAGGGAATCTTCTCAACCCTGGATCAAACCCACATCCCTTATGTCTCCTGTATTGGCAGGCAGGTTCTTTACCACTATCCCACCTGAGGAACCCATTTTGTAGGTTAAAAGTGCATATCGGCAAATTCATACACTCTAAGTTAATACTTCTCATTGTCTAACAATCAGATCCTAGCCTAAGGCTTTAATATTTTGATCAGTACAATCCCATTTCTTCTTATTTTGCCCTAAACAAAAATGGTCACTTTTTGGTCAGCTTCCTCTAGAAGAAAGGCAAAAATGTGAGTCTCTCTTTCCTTCCTTCCCAGAGTAGCTGCTAGCTTCTTGAAGTCTGACAAGAACCGAATAGGGAACAGCTACAAGAAGACCATCTACAAGGAATACAAGGATGGCTCATACATGGATGAAATGGTCCAGCCAGCCTGGTTGGGCTTCCTGGGGCCAGTGTTGAGGGCTGAGGTGGGAGATGTCATCCTTATCCACTTGAAGAATTTTGCCACTCGTCCCTATACCATCCATCCCCATGGTGTATTCTATGAAAAGGACTCAGAAGGTAAAATATCCCATCCTTTATTTCTCCTACTTGCAACAAATATCCCTTTTTCTTTACTGTCTTATGAGAGAGAGAGAAGCTGGGAATGAAGATAGTCTTCTTTTTTGAACTGAGGTGCCAGTTACTCTCCCCAGAGAAAATATGGGTACCATTATCAGCTCTGCTATTCATACACTGTGTAACTTTGGGCAAGTCACTGCCCCTCTCTAAACCTCAATTATTCCTTAAAAATGTAGAGATTCAATTTACTTTTTATCACAAAAAATTGCTTGAATGGAATTCCCATAAAATATTTGACTGTCTTGGAAATAGAGGAGTGTTCTGTGAATTTTCTTCTTAATAGAAAGATTGGTTTACTCATCCATAGCTCCCACTATCCCAGGCCCAACAGTTTATAATACTGACACACCAGTGAGTGAGGAATAGAGAAATAAGAAGGTCCTAACTTGATTGTTAACTCCCTGTATCATCTTGGACAAGTTATTTTCCCTCTGTTTTCTCTTTCATAAGTAGACCATTTGATAATTGAGCTGCCTTCAGACTGAAATTCTGTGGTTGTCTGCTTTTTGTTTTCCAAAGTGAGTGCTCAGAGGAAGGGAATTTTTATTCTCTCTTGCCTCCATGTCATTGGCTTTGCACTGGAACATTACTAGGTTAAGCTGTATAGTACTTTCAATGGCTATATCTCCTTCCCCAAGGGCTGCTACCTTTTTAACCTGCTGTTGATTTAAAGTCTAGGGTTCTTGACTAGATATTACCTGAATCTGGCCTTCCTCAGGTTGTGAGGAATACTGTGCTGAACTTTAGAACTCTACCTTCCACAAAACTGAAACTAGATATCTCATATGTCAGCACTCTCCTGATTTCTCTATCTGCTAGGTCTCTCTCACCCTGGGACTGAGCATGTGCAATTTCATTTCTTAGGTTCCTTGTATCCAGATGGTTCCTCTGGTTGGTTGAAAGCTGATGATTCTGTACCCCCAGGAGGCAGCCACATCTACAACTGGACCATTCCAGAAGGCCATGCACCCACTGATGCTGACCCAGCATGCCTCACCTGGGTCTACCATTCTCATGTAGATGCTCCACGAGATATTGCTACTGGTCTCATTGGACCCCTTATAACCTGTAAAAGAGGTATAAGCCCCAAGTGTGAGCTGAAGATACAATTTGGGATATCTAGAGGGAGCTGTGATATAATTGAATCACCTACATATTGAGCAACAGCCTGGAGAGCATTAATTTAACACCCCCATTTTTTAGCAGGAATAAACTCTACCAAACTCCCTTTTCACTATTTTTTTCTATTTAATTATTTAAAAAAAAAAACAAAACAAAAATATTTTAAAAATACTTTGCTACTTTTTTTTTCTTATTTCATTAAAAAAAAAACTCAAATTAGTGATGAAAATCAAGTTACATAAGAATAAATGTGTATTAATAGTTTTTTGGATAGTATTGAAAGTGTAGCCATCAGAATTTGGGGAGGATTGTAAGTTTGGTTGGAAATGTGATATGTTTAAGGTATAGTCAGTCCTGAAGACCTGTGTGTTGTGGTCAAATTAAGGCCCTGAGTTGAAGACATAGGCAGGGATGATGGGAGGGAATTATTCTAGATTCTATGTACTTCACCTTCAAGTCCTAGGCTCAACTGAACTGGTGACTTTATCTAAGGAATTTGGAAATAGAAATTAGCAGCAGAAGGTTCTATCTACTTTTCTGTTGCTGATGGACTCTTAAGGCTCCACTCTTTCTATTCTTAATTGTGAGTACCCCTTACAGCTTACTGTTGCTAAACAAAGAAGGTTCTTAAAGGCTCTTTTCTTTCTTTCAATAGGAACCCTGGATGGGAGCTTCCCTCCTCGGCGGCAGGATGTGGACAATGATTTCTTCCTCCTTTTTAGTGTGATAGATGAGAACCTTAGCTGGCATATCAATGAGAACATTGCCACTTACTGCTCAGACCCTGCCTCAGTGGACAAAGAAGATGAGGACTTTCAGAAGAGCAATAGGATGCACGGTGAGCTGGGAGTAATTGACCACATATAACAGTGAACACTGATTGAGGTTCTCCACTGGGCCTAGTATTTGGTGAATGTTTTCGCATACCTGGTTCTTTTTAATCCTCATGAGGACCATGAGTTGTAGGTGGCTTTTCCATGTTTCACTCATGAGTAAACCAAGGCTGTAGGATTACACAGAAAATAAACAGCACAGCTAAAATTCCAACCCTAATCTCTCTGACCTCATAGACTATGCTCTTGCCATTAGGTACCTTGCCTTACAATATGGAACAGCCCAGGGTTGTTAATTTCAAAGTCATATACTCTATGCTTAGTCACTGGCTAGGGTTGCCCAATGATATAAGTAGTTAACATTTCTTTGTTCTAAAAAGGATGCAAACTGGAAAAAATTACATGTTTTGTAGAGAAAAGAAATGAGTTCCCATAAGGGTGTTCAGTTCAATTCAGTTCAGTCGCTCAGTCATGTCCGACTCTTTGCGACCCCATGAACTGCAGCACGCCAGGCCTCCCTGTCCATCACCAATTCCCAGAATCCACCCAAACCCATGTCCATCAAGTCGGTGATGCCATCCAACCATCTCATCCTCTGTCATCCCCTTCTCCTCCTGCCCTCAATCTTTCCCAGCATCAGGGTCTTTTCAAATGATTCAGCTCTTCGCATCAGGTGGCCAAAGTATTGGAATTTCAGCTTCAACATCAGTCCTTCCAATGAACACTCAGGACTGATCTCCTTTTGGATGGACTGGTTGGATCTTCTTGCAGTCCAAGGGACTCTCAAGAGTCTTCTCCAACACCACAACCATTTTAATTAAATTTAAAACAAAAGGCACAGAAGTCCTAAGGCATGGACAGAAAATGGATTTTAGAAATGAAAAAAGTTGCTTTTGCTTTTGTTTAATTATAGGAGTGATTTACATAGTGACAGAGGCAGGCTCAAAACCAGAGTCCCAAGGGGAGGTGAAACTCAAGGAGAATATGTGAAAGATGGTTTGGACAGCTCAAATTTCTCTTGAGTTTTATACCAATTGCTTGTAATGACAATTAGTTAGTTAACTTGACAATTTCCCTGTGGAAATTTCAGAATGAAATTGGCCTAGAAGGAAAGAAGGCTTATAAAATAAAACTCCATTTCTTAGAAAGCTTCCTCAGATTGCTGGGTTCGAATCCTGGCTCTACCACTTAATACCTCTGTGGTTTTGGGAGAGAAGTATTAATAACTTTACCTCTCTGAGCCTAGATTTTCACATTTTTTTTCCATACTAGTGAATTCTGCCTATTTCCCAGGACTGTTTGTGAGATTTATACGAGATGATGCATACGGTCAGCACAGTTTACTCTTCAAAACCTCACCTAAGTGTTACCTATTATTATTATCAGATGGTAAGGCTTCTCTCATTGGGCTATCATTTCCTAACTCTGATATTTTCTTTGTATTTTATTTTGCAGCAATAAATGGCTTTGTATTTGGAAACTTGCCAGATCTAAGTATGTGTGCACAGAAACGTGTGGCCTGGCACTTGTTTGGCATGGGCAATGAGGTAGATGTCCACACAGTTTTCTTCCATGGACAGATGCTGACCATCCGAGGTCATAGAACTGATGTGGCTCATATCTTTCCAGCCACTTTTGTGAGTGCTGAGATGGTGCCCCAGGAACCTGGCACCTGGTTAATCAGCTGCCAAGTGAATAGTCATTTGCAAGGTGAGATCCACCATCTCTGATCCTTTAGATATAGGAGGTAGGTGGCAGTGATGGTTATCAGGAGCCTGGGTTTCTGACCTGGAGCCATAAGATTGGTCTTTCAGGTGAGATAAGTGGATGTAAACAATGAAACATTAGAATTCTGGGATTCCAGATTCATTCTTGGCTCAGTCATTAAATTGCAGGTTGACCTTGGGCATGCTCTCTGGGTTTTATCTTCCCCGTCTCTAACATAAGATAGTAGAGGAATGGATGAGTGAACCTTTGGTAAGTCATGTCACATTTTTTGTGTCTATGTTTCCTCATCTGAGGATTGCAATAATAATTCCCACCTTAAAAAGTTGTAAAGAGGTTTCAGAGAAATAATGGGATTTTGAAGCTTAGAGATGAGGGAATGGATGAGACCAAGACTGGATACAAGAGAAGAAAATGAGCACTCAAATGTGCAGTTGGAAGATAGGCACTTAAATCTTAATTCTACCTCTGACTAGCTGTGTAATCTTGGGCAAGTTATGTAACCTCTCTGATCCTTAGAAAGAAAACTTCATCTGCAAAAGGGGACATTAAGTCTGTTTCACAGGCTAGTTATGAGGACTGAAGGAAGTAACTAAAATATGTAAATCACCCAAAAAAGGTTCTAGCAGATAGTACACATTCAATGAAAATGAATATCCTTATTTCCTCTTTCTTCAAAGCTCAGATTTCTAATTTCAAATTTCAGATCTCCTTGGGATGTTGTGAGACTCAAATGAGATAATGTACCTGAGTGACCTATATACACAGCCAAGCAAATATAACACAATATCATCTATTACCACTATGCCTCAATGTAACAACTCCACTTTTGGAAACACTACTTAGAATCTACACTTTCCTGACAGTCCCAAGTGTGGAGCTTCATCTTCATATGTAGATGTTCCTTTACTTTGGAAGCTTCCCATTTTACAAATAACACTCTTTTTAAAATTTGATGCTCCCATGGGCCTAGTGTAGTAGATTTCTCTATTCTCCCCATTTACAAATCAGAGGTTAAGCTCAGATCTAGGAAGTGACTTTCCTAAATTCCTATAGATAGTGATAAGGCTTGGACTTGGAATTCAGGTATTTTGACTTCAATTTCTGTGATGTTGCTACAGTGTAAGCATTTTGCAGAGGCAAGAATAAAGGTCTGATAAATGAGTTAGTAGTGATAAGCAGGTGGGAGATACTTGAATTCCCACTTGCACTCCCTGTCTCCCAGTCAGGCTCTTTAGGAGTGAGAGAAAGTAGCTCATTTAGAGGGAGGGATAAAGAGCCTAGTGAAGGGAGAAAGTGGGAAACATTAGGAAAAGGAGGAAGATGAGTCACCTGGGTAAAAGATGTATTGGGTAGAATGGAGCCAGCCCTGATGTTTTTCCTCCAGATGGCATGCAAGCACTCTACAAGGTCAAGTCTTGCTCCATGGCACCTCCCATGAACTTACTCACAGGCAAAGTCCGGCAGTACTTCATTGAGGCCCATGAGATTCAATGGGACTATGGCCCTATGGGGCATGATGGGAGTACGGGAAAGAACTTGAGGGAGCCAGGCAGGTAAGAAGTAATGTGTTTCCTTTCTCTACTCCTTAGTCTACCCACAAACACCTATTACTCCATCTCAGAAATCTCTCACTTCACTTGGGGATCATAATCATTGTCTGGAGTTAATGGCACAACTATTAATCAAATTCTCGTGACCCTACAGGAGTGCCTGCTCTTGGAGAGTTATAAAGCTTTTTGTATGGTCATCTGAAATATTCCCAGCCAGGGGTCCAAGCAGTAAAGAAGGCCAAGATGGGGTCATGTAATTTAAAATGACATTTCTCCAATTCTAATCTACCATTTATTTATCATGTTGCTCCTTTCTTTCTTTACCATAGTCTGAAGGACACATTTAAGCTGAAGTGTAAAATGTACTCTGAAAAGTATAAGAAGAGGGGAAGGAACCTGCCTTATGGTCATTCCATGTCCCTCCTTTTTGAGGAATTTCTCCAAATTTTCATGCTTCATCCATGACTCAGATATGGGCAAGATAGAGTAGAAGTTTGGTGCCCTAATCAGTTGCTGGGCCTTAAGTTACACTGACTTACTGGGCTATCAGTGATTCCAGGTCTTTTTAAAAGATGCACTTGATAGATGACTAAGAGAGTTTATGGAAAATACTATAGAACATCAAATCATGTTTATTCTCCAGTAGGAAATAATAGAATGAATCTGCAGAAAATATAGGAAAGTAGGCACTTGGGTGTCAGCATGACTTCTAAGAATCTACAACTATTCTTTCTAAGTTAGTGCACTTTCATTTTTAAATGAAAGATACTAAGGGGAGAAAGGATTTAGAGTACCTGAGGATGATTAAGGACAGATATAAGACTACGTATCTCTGGAGAATAGAACTGATCCCAGCATCTAGAACTTACAAGCAAGAAGATTTCAGCCTACTATAAAGAACTCCAATCGTAAAAACTATCCAACAGTAAGAGGAATTATTTTCTCTGAAAATGAGTTCCCTGATCTTGAAAAGGCTAAAGCAGAAGCTATGTATCATTAATTTGTATTTTGCCAGACTAGATACCTTCACTAGATGGATGTTAACCTGGATGATCTCTGAGGTCCTTCCTAAACAAAGATCCATAACTTGATAAGAACAAGTGTGCAACAGGAGTTTATTTGATATATGGCTAAATAATTTGATATTTGCCTCCTTATATGCCAGTGGCTCAGATAAATTCTTCCAGAAGAGCTCCATCCGAATTGGGGGCACTTACTGGAAAGTTCGATATGAAGCCTTCCAAGATGAGACATTCCAGGAAAAGGTGCAGCTGGAGGAGGATAAGCATCTTGGAATTCTGGGTGAGGAATTCTTAACTTATGAATTTAATTGACTAGAGCCAGAGAATTGGGGAGGGCTTAAAAACTGGAGCCTGGTGGCTACTCAGAAACATGCTGTAGACCAACATTTCTCAGAATGAGTCCCAAGAGAGTAGTGTTTTGTGGAAAAGGGTTATGGGTCTGAAAATGTCTGCAAAACACTAAGTTAAACCTAGTCAAATAGTATTCTTTGGTGCAGGGCTTCCCAGAGCTGTGGATTTATTTTTGTTTACCATGAATCTACATGATGGGAGTAAAATATACATCATTTCTTATATATATTTGACTACTGAAACTTTTTTTTTTTACATTGAACATCTTCTCATAGCAGTACTGTACAGATCATACTGTTAAACATTATTCTCTAGGTATATTTCTGAGAGGCTATTTAAGGCAGTAAGACTGTTCAGAATCTTGGAAATATAGGACCAGGAGCAAATGGCATGACATGTAGACATGGTTGCTATGGTGAGGAATGCCGAACAAAGCTTAGGGCCTGACCTAAGGAAGGTATCTAAAAAGCCTAAAGTACAGTATAGCACTGAAATAGTATAGGAAGGTTGGGTGTGGCTTATTCACATACCCAACACATTCATAGAGCCAGGCAACAAGATAGATTAGATGGGACAAAATTTTGAAAATGAAATAATATAATAGACCATGTTCTGGGGTTAGGTATTTACCAGTTGATTTTCTGAGTTCTGATAATGGACAATTGGTGTTTCATTAGCTGGATAGGGAGATAATCAGGAGCAGAAACACACCTTGGTTTGGAAAAGAGATTGAGTGTTAAGTATAAAAGAGCTATCATTAGCTGGTATTCAGGATAGGTCCCCAGTCTTTTTTTCCCCTTCAATATTTTATTGTGGCAAAATATGTTTAGCATAAAATTTACCATCTTAATCATTTTAAAGTATGTAGTTCAATGGTATTAAATATATTCATAACATTGCACAGCCATCACCACCATCCATTTCCATACTCTTTCCATCTTGTAAAACTGAAACACTATACCAATTAACAAATTATTACCTATTATCCCCCCAACCCTTGTCAATCACCATTCTATTAATATCTTCTGTCTCTATGATCTTGATTACCTTAAGTACCTCATATAAGTGGAATTATACAATATTTGTCTTTTTGTGTCTGACATTTCACTTAGTATAATGTCCTTAAGGTCTAGCCATGTTGTAGTATATTGCAGAATTTGCGCTGTAGGTATATAAGTTTTGCTAAACTTATTCATTTGTTTATTAGTGAACAGTTGGTTTGCTTCCACATTTTAGCTGTTGGGAATAATATTGCTATGAATATGGGTACACAAATGTTTCTTTGAGACATGCTTTCAATTGCTTTGGGTATATACACAGAAATGAAATTGCTGGATCTTATGGTAGCTCTAGTTTTATTTGAGGAACTACCATGGTATTTTCCACAGTAACTGCACCATTTTACACTCCCACCATCAGTGCACAAGTGTTCCAATTTCTATACATCCTTGGCAACACTTATTTTTCTCATATGATCTATCCTAATAGGTATGAGGAGATAGCTCATTGCAGTTTTGACTTGCATTTTCCTGATAATTAGTGATGTTGAGCATCTTTCCATGTGCCCACTGACTGTTTGTATATCTTCTTTGGAAAAATGTCTATTCAAGTCCTTTGTGCATCTTTATTTGAATTATTTTTTTGTTGTTGAGTTTTAGGAGTTCTCTATATATTCTGGATACTAATCCCTTGTCACATATGATTTGCAAATATTTTCTCACATTCTGTGGACTGCCTTTTCACTCTGTTGGTACTTTTCTTCTTCTTTTTTTTTTCCCTTGGCTGTGTTTCATGGCATGTAGGATCTTAGCTCCCCAACCAGGGGTTGAACCTGCACCCCTGACTTGGAAGTGTGGAATCTTAACCACTAGACCACCAGGTAGACCCTGTTGGTAGTGTCTCTTGATACACATTTAATGTTTTCTTTTTTATGAAATACAGTATTTTTTTAATTACCTGTGCCTTTCATGTCATAGCCAAAAAAATCATTGCCAAATCCAGTGTCATGAAGATTTTGCCATATGTTTATAAACAGTTGTATTGTTTTAGGCAAATTTAGAACTTTGATCCATTTTTAGTTAATTTTTTTGCATATGATGTTAGGTAAAGGTACAGCCACTCTTTTGCATATGTAAATTCAGTTTTCTCAATACCATTTGTTTAAAAAGTTGTCCTCATATCTGTGAGGATTTATTTCTGGGCTCTATATGCTATTCCATTGGTCTATATATCTGTTGTCCTTATGCTACTACCACACTGGTTTGATTACTGTAGCTTTGTAGTAAGTATTAAAATCAGAACATGTAATGTCTTCCAGTTTGTTCTTTTTACCCCCAAGATTATTTTGCTGCTTGGAGTCCCTTAAGATTACATATTGCTCATGTGGAATTGACATTTTAACAATATTAATTCTTCTGACTTATGAACATGGGATGTATTTCCACTTTCATGTGTATTTTATCAATGGTTTATAGTTTTATTTCTACAAATCTTTTACCTCTTTGGTTAAATAATGTCTAGGTATTTTATTCTTTTCGTGGTATTATAAATGAAATTGCTTCTGTAATTTATCTTTCAAATTTTCCCTGTTAGTGCAACTGACTTTTGTGTCTTGACTTTGTATTCTACTCTTTTGAGGAATTCATTTATTTTAATTTTGGGTGTGTGTGTGGAAGCTTTAAGATTTTCCAAATAATTATGATAAGGATCATACCATCTGCAAATAGAGATATTTTACTTCTTCATTTCCAATTTGGATATCTTTTATTTCTTTTCCTTGACTAATTGCTCTGGCTAGAAACCCCAGTAATATGTTGAATAGAAGTGGTAAAAGCAAATATCCTTTCTTGTTCCTAATCTCAGAGGAAAAGTTTCAGTCTTTCAACATAGAGTATGATGTTTGTGGTGGGTTTTTCATATATGGCTTTTATTATGTTGAAGCAGTCTCTTTCTATTCCTAGCTTTTGAATGTTTTGTATTATTAAAGGGTGTTCAATTTTGTTCAGTGTTTTTTTTCTGCATTAACCAAGATGATGATTTCTTTTTATTTTGTTAACATAGTGTATTACACTGACTGTTTTTTGTGTGTTGAAACATTCTTGCATTACAGGAATAAATATGACTTAGTCAAGATATGTAATTTTTTTAATATGCTGCTAACTTTTGTTTGCTAGTAATTTGTTGGGGATTTTTGCATTAGTGTTCAGAAGTAGTACTGGTGTATAGTTTTTCTTTTCTTGTAATATCTTTGTCAAGCTTTGATATCAGTGTAATTCTGACCTCATAGAATGGGTTAGAATATAATCCCTCCTTTCCAATTTTTGGGGAATATTTGAGAATTGGTAGTAGTTCTTTAAATGTTTAGTAGAATTCACCAGTAAAGCCATCTGGCTTTTCTTAGTTGCCATATTTTTGATTAATGGTCAATCTTTTTATTTGTCTTTCAGATTTTCTATTTCCTCACACTTAAGTCTTGGTAGGTTTTCTGTTCTAGAAATTCATCTATTTGCTCATGTACAATTGTGAATAGCATCCTCTTATAAATTTATTTTTTTACTTCTATATGACTAGTAGTGATGTCCCTACTTTCATTTCTAATTTTAGTAATTTGAGTCTTTTTGGCTATGCTGGGTCTTCATTGTTGTGCAGGCTTTCCTCTAGTTGCAGCAAGCAGGGGCCACTCTCTAGTTGTGGTAAGTAGGCTTCTCATTATGGTGGCATCTCTTGTTGTGGAGCACGGACTCCAGAACACTTGGGCTTCAGTAATTGTGGCATGTAGGCTCAGTAGTTGTGGCTCCTAAGCTCCATAACACAGGCTCGGTAGTTGTGGTGCATGGGTTGGCTGCTCTGCAGCATGGGATCCTCCTGTATCTGGGATTGAACCAATGTCTTCCCCATTGACAGGCGGACTCTTTACAACTGAGCCACCAGGGAAGCCTGAGATAGTGGATTTTAAATTGCTTTTTATAACTATAAATGGCAATATACTAGAAAAAGATTATTCTTACTATTGCAGAGATAAAAGTTTTCTCTCTTTTACATTTCTTTCCTTTCCCTTCTGTTTCCATCCTCTCTGGTCATCACTGTTTTTATTCCCATTGTCTCTCCTTCCCATTTTCCAGGACCAGTGATCCGGGCTGAGGTGGGTGACACCATCCTGGTGATCTTCTACAACCGTGCCTCCCAGCCATTCAGCATACAGCCTCATGGAGTCTTTTATGAGAAGGACTCTGAGGGAACTGTGTACAATGATGGTGAGCAGGCAGGGTTTCAAAAAATGTGGGCTGCAGAAAATAACAGGTACCTCTAGAGCAGCAGTCTCCAACCTTTTTGGCACCAGGGACTAGTTTCATGGAAGACAATTTTTCCATAGACGGGGTTGGAGAGAATGGTTTTAGGATGATTCAAGTGCATTATATTTATTGTTCACTTTATTTCCGTTATTATTGCCTCAGCTCCATCTCAGACCATCAGGCATTAGATTCTGGAGTTTGGGCACCCCTGCTCTAGAGGATATATAAATAGGGGAATGAAGGAGAGAAAAGAAGGCAGAATTAACTACCATGGATGGATGTTGTTGAGTATGATATTATAGTGAGACAGAGCTGGGACCAATGAGACAACTTTTAAATATAAATATATTCTAGTTATAAAAATAACATATATGTTGTGGAATTTTGATAAAAATGGAAAATTATAAAATAAATAGACCCCATAGGTAGAGTGCCATTATAGTTTGATATACTTTTTCATATTTTCTGTGTTTATACAAATGTATATATTTATAATGATATGTTTTGTACATTTTGGTATCTTACTGTTTTCTTTTTTTTGGTATAAATTTATTTATTTTAATTGGAGGCTAATTACTATTTTCTCTTACCTTTATATTGTGCCCATCTTCTATGTCATTATAATGTTACAAACATTTTAATGACTATGTAATAGGGTAAAAATATTTACCTTATCCCCTATCATTTGGACATGTACATTGCTTTCATTATTTGTTTGATATTGTATATCATGTTGCAATGAATGAATATGTACATTTGGTTTGAATTACTACCTCAGGAAGAATCCTACAAGTGGGATTATTGAGTAGTTAATTTCTTCTTTTCCTTGAGAGTAATACTAACACATGCATGCTAATATCTCAAGTCAAAAGTACCAAAAAAAATACTGAAAGCATAAAAGGCAAAGTTACAGACAAATCTAGAATAAAAGAATATTCTGCAATGCAACTGGTCTAGACTTTTCAAGAAATTGGTACCAAAGGCAGTGGGGGTGGGGAGAATCAAAGAGACAACACCAAGGGCAACATTAAATCCTTGTCTAATTTTTGTTGTATAAAAAGATACATTTGGGAGATAGTTGGATTTTTTATTACACTGATATTAAATGGTACTAGGGTATTTTTGAGGTGTGGTAATCTTATTGTGATAATATAAGAGATGGTTACTGATGTATATAGAAGTAAAATGTCATTATTCTTACATTTCACTTCCCAATGATTTAGAAAAAGTAACCATACACATAGATTTAGATAAATTTAAGATGGCTAAGCCTGTGATAAAATAGATAACCAACAAGTCCCTACTGTAAAAAAAAAATTGATAAATAAATTTTAAAAATAAAATACAAAAAGAAGGATGGCCAAATATTAATCAGCTCCAAGTGGTAGAGTGGTTATTGTCCTATCCTTTAAAGTTTTCTGTATGTTCGAAACTTTAAAGAGTTAGGAACAATGAATGAACAAGAAAAAATAAGTTAAAATCATCCTAAATTATACTACCATGTGATAAATTCCAAAATGCCTTTGTAGTTTATGATCTTTACTCCACTATTTGGAGATGTTGACACTCTAGCCAATGTGAGCAATAAATTCTACGTTTTTCCTGCAGACTCTTCCCACTCTGGCTTAGTGGCTAGGCCCTTTGAGAAAGTAACATACCGCTGGACAGTCCCTCCCCATGCTGGTCCCACTGTTCAGGATCCTGCCTGTCTCACCTGGACATACTTCTCTGCTGCAGATCCCATAAGGGATACCAATTCTGGTCTGGTGGGCCCCCTGCTGGTGTGCAAGGCTGGCACCTTGGGTACAGATGGCAAGCAGGTATTGTCAAGGTTTCTGGCTGGAAAGCCTGCTGGGAAGATGATAAGGCTGAGTTGTTAAATAGAAGTTATGCATGGATCTGGGTTCTAAAAATAAGAGCATAAAATTAACCAAGTTATTGAATTGGAAATTAATAGTTGGTGACCTCATGCTATTTTTTTTTTTTTTTTTTTGGCCTCATCTCTTTGTCTAAACTTTATTTTTTTCCTTTTCTTCTTCTTTTTACTTTTTTTTTTAAATTGGAGGATAACTGCTTTACAATGTTGTGTTGGTTTCTGCCGTACAACTACACAGATCAGTCATGACCTCATGCTATTTTGCATGCTATTCTGTTCACAAACACACATCTTCCTTAGTGTCTATTCCTTTCAATTTTATATTCTCCCAATATCTCTTCATTTTTTTAAATCTCAGTGGCCCTTAAAACTTGCTGCTGCTGCTGCTGCTGCTGCTGCTAAGTTGCTTCGGTCATGTCCGACTCTGTGCGACCCCATAGACAGCAGCCCACCAGGCTCCCCCGTCCCTGGGATTCTCCAGGCAAGAACATTGGAGTGGGTTGCCATTTCCTTCTCCAATGTGTGAAAGTGAAAAGTGAAAGTGAAGTCGCTCAGTCGTGTCCGACTCTTCGCGACCCCATGGACTGCAGCCCACCAGGCTCCTCTGTCCATGGGATTTTCCAGGCAAGAGTACTGGAGTGGGGTGCCATCGCCTTCTCCATAAAACTTGCTCCTAATCCTCAAATCTTCCCTACTGTTTTCTTGTTTTCTTTTATATTCAGCCCACAATTGTTAGCTGTTTAACTTTGGGCAAATTACTTAACCTCTCTTTGCCTCAATTTTATCATCTATAGTAAAAGGTTAACAATGGAAGTAAATATCTTGGCTTTCTGTGAAGATTAATTAAAATAATCCATATAGAATGCTTAGTACAGTGTCTGATACCTAGTAAACACTCAGTAATAATAATATTACTAAAATTAATAATTGATAATAAAATATGTTAATAATTAGTATACTTATTTTTTATTTTATTTTCTAACTTATCCCCCCATAGAGTCTCTCACTGATCTCCTAGCCATTTTTCCGCATTCCTACTCCTAGTTGA
Organism: Bos indicus; assembly: GCF_029378745.1. NCBI lineage: Eukaryota > Metazoa > Chordata > Mammalia > Artiodactyla > Bovidae > Bos > Bos indicus. The sequence goes on along the minus strand of NC_091789.1, from coordinate 102,214,300 downwards.
TTCCAGGCACTCTTCTATCATACTCTGTACCTCTTCATCATAATCTTTTACTTCTTCCCTGCCCCTTTTCTTGCATTCCTCCCCTCCAGTCTTATAACTTTATTCTAACCATCTTTACCTACACACAATTTGCAGTTACTTGAGGAAAAACTTCTTAGCAACAACTACAGCTCTAGGCAGGAGATATGGATTTGGCTCTGTTTGGAAAGGAAATGGGAAATAATCAAGGATCACTGGGATCTGAAGCTGCACAGTTCACAACTGTTAAAACTGTTGTTATTCTCCTTTGTTTTCTTCCACTGGGACTACAGAAAGGGGTGGATAAAGAATTCTTTCTCCTTTTCACTGTGTTGGATGAGAACAAGAGCTGGTACAGCAATGCCAATCAAGCAGCTGCTATGTTGGATTCCCGACTGCTCTCAGAGGATGCCAAGGGTTTTCAAGACTCTAATCGGATGCATGGTATGGGGAGTGCTTTTACCCTAAGCTATAGCTGAGAGGTTATGAGTAAAATCTAACCTAGACTTAATCATGATCCATCCCCGAAAACATTGATTCTATTGGTCAACTCTGCTAAGAGACAAGCTAAATTGAGGGATTAAACCTAAGACAACACATCTTATCCTTAACACCTTCCTGTGCTTTGTTCTGTGTTATGCAGTGTGGGAGACACTGGAAAAAAAGTACTATGAAATGAGGATTGCATACAAAGGGCCCACTAGGAAAATGAGGAGAGTAACCTGGGATGATACCTTTCCAGTCTTACCTCCTCTTTTATCACCCACTATCCTTGCTTCCCAACTTCCTACTACAGCCAAATGGAGATATTTTCTCTATGTAGACATGTGTGTGTAGCATGCTCAGTCGCTCAGCCATGTCCAACTCTTTGCAATCCCATGGACTACTGTAGTCTACCAGGCTCCTCTGTCCATGGAATTTTCCAGGCAAGAATACTGGAGTGGGTTGCCATTTCCTGCTCCTGGGGATCTTCCTGACCCAGGGATTGAACCTATGTCTTCTGAATCTTCTGCCTTGGCAGGCGGATTCTATACAGACATACCCCTTGTACTTTTCTGAGCTCAAGCTTTTGTAATGTTTTGTACTCCACTTGAAAAGCCCCTCTTTACATATTTGCTTTTATCCTAAGGAAATTCTGCCCATTCTCTAAAACTCTACTCATAAATAACCTCTTCCATGTAACCATTTCTTATCACCCGATCCCAGGATAATGACACCCTTTTGTGAACTACTGTTGTATTTTTATCAGATTTTTAAATTGCAAGTTCCATACAATCCTCAATATTGTAGTTGTTTGCTACATGGCTTTTGACTTCTGCTAGACTGTAGTTTCCTTAAAGGTGAGTATTATTTGTTGTTTATCTGTTTACACTTTACATGGTCTAATATATAGTAAATAGTTATTGAACTGATGAACTACTAAATTAATGAGTAGGTGAAGGGATCAGTGAGTGAATTGATACGGAGAAATGGTCCAAGTTTGCAAGGAGCTCTCAGCATTTTGCAATTAAATGAGACTAATAATACCCATTAAACAATTATAGAACATGTAAGGCAGACTATGATTAAGTGCTAAATTGTGTGGAACAGCTTTTAAATGACATAAAGTTCAGAAGAGGAGAACATTGATGAAGAAAAATCCAGTTAAAGAATTCTTGGAAGAAGGAAGTGCTTGACTAAGCCTTGAAGTTTGAATCAAACTTTGCAATCAAACACTGTAGTAAAGGAAGCATAATCAAGAGGTTAATGATGTTTCCATCAGCATCCCATGGAATTATCAAATAAAGTTACTCATTAAAGCTGGTCTCAGTGGGTGTAAGGACATTGAAAAGGGATCAGCTTCAAGCAGGTCTCCCTGTATTTTTGAGGGGAGTGTGCAGGGTGAGATGTGGTCAAAAATGAGTATGTTGTCTTTTGGCTCTATCTCTTGGTTCTCATTACCAGTCAGTTACATCAGTTGGAAAAAATAATACAGTATATGAACCAAATTTATTCCAGATTGAATTTATTGGGCACCTGGTAAGTATTAGGCAACATCCTAGGTTCTTAGATACAGAAAAAATGATGTGCTTCCTGCTAAGTCAATCTAGTGTAGAAGATAAATGTAAGTAAATTATAGGACTCTATGGTAAGTGACATTTCAGAATTTTGTGGGAAGAAAATATCAAGGAAGCCAGAAAGAGTGTAATAACTCTGCTTCACAGGGTAGGTGATATTTGAGCTAGTGTATAATGTATGTGTAGTAGTTTGTTGTAGTAAAAGACAGTGGGGGGAATTTATTATCAGCAGAGGGAACAACATGTGAAAAGCCAACATGTATTTTCTAAGTGCCTACCATGTTTAAGGTCTTGTGGTGTGTGTTAGTTGTTCAGTCTTGTCTGACTCTTTGCAATCCCATACACCATAACCCACCAAGCCTCTCTGTCCATGAAATTCTCCAGGCAAGAATACTGGAGTGGGTTTCCTTCTCCAGGGGATCTTCCCAACCCAGGGATCAACCTCAGGTCTCCCACATTGCAGGCAGGCTTTTTACCATCTGAGCCACATGCACAGGCAAATAGAGCTCACAGGATAACGGTGTGTATGTGTATATGGAAGAGAATGTGGGGATAGATTATAGGTAGAAGTACAGGGAGGAAGATTCTGTAGGATTCAGGCCAGAGATGATGAAAGCCAGAATCAGGGCAATGGGAGTGAAAATGAAGAGGATGATATAGATTGAAAGCTGAAGAAGGAATGTTGGAGAACACTAACACTTTATAGGAGCATGGAGAATGAGAATAAGATGGAGGAGAAACAATCAGAAAAGCTATAAGAGAACCAGGGAAGTATGGTGCTACAGAACCAAGGGAGGGGAGTTTTAAGAAAGTGTGAATAGGAGAGATTGATACTTTTTTGTTATGTGAAGGGGTTTTGGGAGTGGAGAATAGTTCAGTTTTGCCAGAATGTGAAATATGGTGGAGGAGGGTCAGGATGTAAAACCAGAAAGGTCATTCGAGCCCTCATCCCAACGAGACAGAGCATCATAAGTAGAATTAATGTGGCTTAGAGAACAAGGTAGAGGAGTTGAGAATTACTCAGAAATTTCAAGTTGTGGGAAACCTTAGTACAGTGCTGATGCCACACTGCTGGCTGGTGTCTGAGTAATCTGTTCTCATCTTCCCATTTTGTCTTGTGTTTCTGTTTTCCAGCCATTAATGGGTTTCTGTTCTCTAATCTGCCCAAGCTGGACATGTGCAAGGGTGACACAGTGGCCTGGCACCTGCTTGGCCTGGGCACAGAGACTGATGTGCACGGGGTCACATTCCAGGGCAACACTGTGCAGCTTCAGGGCATGAGGAAGAGTGCAGCCACGCTCTTTCCTCACACCTTTGTTATGGCCATCATGCAGCCTGACAACCCTGGTAAGTGCCTTAGCAGCTGGCCCTAGGCTGAGAAAAATTTTTGAGCATTGGGCCAGATGAGGTGTGGAGCTGTTGAACAGCAAAGAAAAGTCATATTGAGGTACTTGAGAACTTTTCAAAATTGTTGTCTCCTTTTCTCAATGTGTACTCATGTTTTGGTTATTTGGATTCTCTTCTCAGCTGCAGGCAGAATAAAGAGCTGAGGAAGTTCTTTTCTGGAATGACAAGAGGAAAATAGAGATGCTGCCCAGTATTAGGGCAATTCTTGCATAGGCAGAGAATGGACTTGGCCACGTAGCCCCATGGCCATGTAGAGATTCTATAGATATAAGCCCTGCATTGAAGAAAAGATCAATGAAATATACCTATAAGTGCTTCCAACTCTGATATTCTGTGAAGATTTTTGCAACCTTCTGGTAGGAGCAGGGTGGCATGTGCTGTAACAGTTTTAGCCTAGGAATCAGAACACAGGAACTTCTAGTCCAGGGTCTTTCATTAACTTGCTGTCTTACAATTTGTCTAGTCACTTCCCCTCTCTGTGGCTAGATTTCTTTCTTCTTTTCTTTTTTGTTCATTTCTCCTCCTCTCTCCCTCTCTTTCGTTCTTCTCTCTCTTTCTCCATCCCTCCTTCATTCCCCCTCCTCCTCCCTCTCCTTATCTTTCTTTCATAATTAAATTTGACTATAATGTTTTTTCAGATTCCATCTTTGTGTGACATTTCCTAACTTGGCAGAACGTTTTCTCTGCAGTTGCTAGGATGTATTCTTTTTTCCAGGCAATAGGTGACAGTAGTGTTTGTAAGAAATATCTGTCAGTTCCGTGCAGCTCTCACTAAACTTTTAGTTCTATAAATTCCATTCATATTTGAGGAAAAATCCTTAAACAAAACAAGTTTCCTTGACAACTTAATGATTTCATCCTGGCATTGGATTTGACACACACTTGACATGAAGCAGGCCTCCACAGACTTCTTGGGTCCTCATTTCTGCCCATCTACCTAGGATACTTTGGTCAAGGAGAGTTGATGTCAGCAAATTAGAAACAGCAATTAATGGGGCTGAAAGGACCAACAGATGAATGCTTGTAGTGAGCGCTGGGGTGGGGGAAGTTCTGAAAAAAAAAAAAAAAAGACTCTTCTCTCTAGCTATGGTCCGAAAGCCAAACCCTAGGTTTAATCTCTTTCATACAAAATTAACCAGGCTCCCCTGTAAGATCTGCATGGCTCTCTAGGGTTCACAGTTATTAATATTTTGGCAGTGAATGGGTTTATAAGAAAAGCTTAAAAGGTTACTCTCAGTCAAAAAAACACAAAAAACCCTAACTTTTTATCTGCATTTTCCAGTCTTTCAAATTCTCCTCTTCCTGAAGAATTTTTGAGTCATAGAATATTGCAAGAGTCCCTCAGAGATAATCTTATTTCACTTATTTTACTAATGGGAGGAAGAGACAGAAATCTGGAGAGGGAAAATGATTTTCTCAGGTTAGGGATGTCAGCTCTATTTTTTTCTCCCCTTTGGTCCCATCTCCATCAACCCCTGTTAATTCTTACTCCTAGATAATCTTTTATCTGAAGTCACCTTCATTATACCTCTGGTAGGGGTTGATGTCTAATTAGGATTTAGAGAGACCATTGGAATAGCTCCCCAAAGATAGGACAAAAGTACCAAATTAATGAAAAGACCAGAACCAGAATCTGGCTTTGGAAGTCTAGAAAAAGAAGTTGCAATGAAGATTGGTCAATATGCATATGCAATCAAGCAGCTTTGCAGGTAACTTAAAAACATCACCATGGAGATTCAACATGTTGTTTGCTGGATGCTTACAATTATGTTTAACAAAAGAGAAGAACAAATTCCCAGAAAAAAATGCAGCAAAATATTAAGAGTGTGAGTGTTATAAGTTTCTTTGTGACTTTTTAAAATCTTCTTTTTGCTTTGCTTTAAATCCTAATAAAATTTTAATTTCAGATATCAACTACATTTAATGGAAATGACATTTTTACATTTAAAAATATCCTGAATAATACACCTCAGCTGTCCCAGAAGAACTACTGATACTAGAGTTTTGATAGCCAGAGAAAGTGGCAGGTAAAGAGGCTAGAGCTTGTAATGTGCTCTTTTCCACCAACTTCATGTTAGATTTCTCAGCATCAAAAAGAATATTTATTACTGCTCTGATGCTTCAGAGTTTCTTTTCTCTTTCACCATTAGAACTCACTGTTTATTCATTTATCTCCCCTCCACACCCTCTTTTCTTTCCCCATTACTTTTCCTCTCTTCTCTCATTTTCCTATTCCTCTTTCATCCTTTCTTTGTTTTGTTTCTCTCTCCCTTTTTATATATCTTCTTTTCCCCTCTTTCCTTCATTCCTATCCTTTTTAAATCTATTTTCTCCTATCTTGCCTTTTATCTTTCCTTCTTTTCATTTTCTCCTTGCATTAGTTTTGTCTTTCTGCCCATTCTTCTTTTCCCTCTCTTCTCTCTTTTTTCACTGTTTTTTTTTCTTCCTGTGAGTTTTTCCTAGCCTTTTTTTTACTTCCTTTCTTTTTGCTTTTAATCTTCTTTTCTCTATTTATTTTTTCCATTCCTCTTATTTTCTTTGCTTCTTTTTCCTTTTCCTTTAATATGTATCTTTTCTTTTGTCTCTTGTCTTCATGTTTTTTTCTTTTTTCTTCCTCTTGTTTTATTTTACCTTTTTTTCTTTTTTTTTACAGGTAGATTTCCCCCAGACATAGTAAACATGTGTTTCCTTACACTTGTTGGTCTAGATGCTAGGGATGTGAGAATGAATGAGGTAGTTCACAGTTAGTGTGGAAAGGAGATAGGTATGTAAACAGTATTCACAATTTTATGACAATGCTATCAGACAAGGGCTATAGTAACACACAGGAAACTAGAACAAATTCTGCTTGATTTGTGGAGTGAAGCTTTCCTAGAAAAGTAGACATTCAAATTGAACTTTCAAAGACTAGTGAACTCTTACCAGGCAAAGAAAGAGGGTGGATGGTGAAGAGGGTATTATAGGCAGTAGGAACCACTTAAGAGTGACTTGAGAGCATCATCTGCCTAGAGAAGGTTACATAGATTGATTTTATTCATGGTTTTCAACTAAAGTGGTTTGCTGGTGTTTGGAAATATGTGGACTACTTTTAGCTGTCACAATGACAGGAGTTATAAGGGTATGATACTGTTGTTTATAGGGTGGGAATCAGAGATTCTAAAGCTTTCTTCAATATGTAGGACAGCCTTAAACAATGAAGAATAATCACATACAAAATGCTAATAGCAGCCTTGTTGAGAAACACCAAGAAATAAAATTGAAGAAATGATAGCAGGAGGCCCTTGTAAGAAGTGGTAAGAACCTGACAATGGGTGGGAGCAACAGAGATAGAGAGAAGGGGCAGTGTTAAGAGATATTTGAGAGAAAAATGACAAGACTTTGCTAATGGGCTGAGCAAGAAGAAAGGATGTCTGAGGTTTTTAGCTTGTGCGCTAGATGGATGGTAGTGTCATTAATCATATAAGCAAACACAGAAACAAGGAAAAGGTACTAAATTTTAGATAGAAAGTATTCATTGGGAGCATATTGAATTTTAAGTTTCTGGTGAAGTGCAGGTGGTGTGGATTTTACAGTAGGTAGCTGTGGGTAATAATGTAAACATTAGAGGAGAAGTCCAGGCTAGAGAGAGATTTGAGTGTTTTCATGTTGGTGTCCTTTAGCATGTTATAAGAAATAAAAGTTATAGAAAGTTATAGGAAATAAAACTTAAGGCAGAAATCAACATTTAAGTGGTAGAAGGGAAAAGATAAGCAAGAATAAGGAGACAGCAGAAATATTGGTCACAGAGGTAGGAGAAGACTCAGATGCAAAGTACCGAAAAGTATTTAAAAAGAAGCATCCTGGACAACAATGTCCATATGAGATGATGTGTTACTCTCAGGTCACATGATTCTTCCATAAAGTCTTCTATTTGTTTCTATTCCATCCAATGATTATCAGACTTTGTTGTTTGCACCAACCCCTGAGCTATGACTTTTAGACATTGTACACAGTGTGTCCAGTCATTCATTTGCACAGAAATTCATTCACTCAACACATATATATTGCACACTTTCCATGTGCTAAGTCTAGGGTAGGGGGGTGAAAAGATAGACATGATACTTACTTCCAGGGAAGATCTACAACAAACACACAAAAACACATATATAAAATGGTAAGACACTATCAGATCATGATATATGTCATGAAGGAAAGGAAAAACATTGATGTGATAAACTGATAGGGGCATTACTTTAGAGATGGTGTTTAGGGAAGGCCTCTTGGAGAATGTGACATTTAAGGCCTAAGTAATGGGGAGGAAGAAGCTATATGAAGATCCCTAAGCAGAATATGCTAAGCAAAGGACCCAGCAATTGTAAATGTCTCAAGATGGGAATAAGCATGTCTTGTTCAAGGGTTGGAAAGAAGGTCAGTATGGTTGGAGTATAATGAACAAGGAGAAGACTGACATCACATGAAATCATAGAGGTTGGCAAGAATCATACTATATAGAGCCTTGTAGACCATAGTCAGGAGCTTTAATTATATTCTGAGTATGAATGGAGCATTTAAAGCAAGAGAGTAATGTGCTCTGGATCATATTTGTTAAAGAGGACCCTGTATCCCTTTTGGAGAATGTTGAAGAGGGAAGGAGAAGTAGAAAATGCAGTTGTGAGGCTACTGAAGTTTTTCAGGTGAGAGATGATACTGGGTTTGACTAGAGAAGTGACAGAGTAGAAACAGAAAAATGACTGTAAAGGAAGTGATGACAGGATTTATTGATGGAACAGATTTGATGGATAAAAGAAATAGAAGAGTCAGAAAGTAGATATGGAAAAAATATTTTTCCATGAAGTTTATAAACTAGTGGAAAGGATTGTTTTTTATTTTTTATTTATTTCTTTTTTAAATTATTATTATTTTTACTTTACAATATTGTATTGGTTTTGCCATACATCAACATGCATCCGCCACGGGTGTACACGTATTCCCCATCCAGAACCCCCCTCCCACCTCCCTCCCAGGATTGTTTTTTAAAGAGAGGAGCACTTAGTCCTTAACCATGTGATCTAGATGAGAAGTGTTTTAGAAGTAGAAAAGCAAAAATGTAGAGCACAATGTGGGCCTGAATAGTCAGGAAGGACTTTCTGGAAGAGATGAAATATGAATTGGGTCTTAGAGAATGAGTGAACTCGTAAAAATATTTATGAGGAAGGGGAGGTCTATTCCAGAAAAGTAATAATGAGTGAAAATTTCAAGATAGGAATGAGATATGTGAGAGGGGCAATCAGGGGCAAATTTAGTTAGAGCCCTGGTTGAATTTGGGGCAGAGTGGGAAGTGGGATTGCATCCATAGTTTGGAACTAGCTCATCAGTTCAGTTCAGTTCAGTTGCACAGTCGTGTCCAACTCTTTGCAACCCCATGAATCACAGCACGCCAGGCCTCCCTGTCATCACCAACTCCCGGAGTTCACTCAAACTCACGTCCATCGAGTCTGTGATGCCATCCAGCCATCTCATCCTCTGTCGTCCCCTTTTCTTCCTGCCCCCAATCCCTCCCAGCATCAGTCTTTTCCAATGAGTCAACTCTTTGCATGAGGTGGCCAAAGTACTGGAGTTTCAGCTTTATCATCATTCCTTCCAAAAAACACCCAGGGCTGATCTCCTTTAGAATGGACTGGTTGGATCTCCTTGCAGTCCAAAGCACTCTCAAGAGTCTTCTCCAACACCACAGTTCAAAAGCATCAATTCTTCAGCACTCAGCTTTCTTCACAGTCCAAATCTCGCATCCATACATGATCACCAGAAAAACCATAGCCTTGACTAAATGGACCTTTGTTGGCAAATAATGTCTCTGCTTTTGAATGTGCTATCTAGGTTGGTCATAACTTTTCTTCCAAGGAGTAAACGTCTTTTAATTTCATTGCTGCAGTCACCATCTGCAGTGATTTTGGAGCCCAAAAAGATAAAGTCTGACACTGTTTCCCCATCTATTTCCCAGCTAGCTCATAGAAGCCTTTAAAAGCTAGGAAGATTTTATAGCGGTGGTATAGGCAGTCATCAGTAAAATAAGGAATACTGGGGAAATAATGTAAGAAAGTTAGCTTCTCCTGATCAATAGTCTATGAACCTTTGTGTCCTTGACATAGAAACCTGGATCTTGAGATCAGATACAGGCAGTTCTACAATTCAGATATTTATGGCTGATATCCAAACATTTGATTGTGTTAATGTATGGCAAAACCAATACAATATTGTAAAGTAATTAGCCTCCAATTAAGAAAAAAAAAAAAAAAACTTGGGGAAGCCCATTTCAGAGTTCTCTGATGTAAGCATTCTTATGATCAAGAAGTTCGTTATATATATGCCCACCTTTATTTCTTTAAGACTTGGTAGGAAGCGGAGAAAATTGATCAATTCCTTTTTTCAAATAATAATTATTCAGCTTTATTTACTTATAGTTTTACTTATTGAACATTTTACACTATACTATGCCAAGCAATATGTACATATTTTCTTGATTAATTTTAAAATAATCCCATTAAGTAAAATGCTCTCACTTTACCATGAGGAAACTGAAATACACAAAAGCTTAAAATTTTCCTGAAAGTTATATGCTTAATAAGTGTCAGATAAGATGATTGACTATCCCAGTTTTCCCATAACTGAGGCATTCCCAGAGATGTTGGACTTTCAGTCCTAAAACTAGAGAAGCCATTGGTAAACAGAGAGGAGTTTGTCATTCTAGTGGCAGGTTTAGTTAACCTCTGTGCTCATTATTCTCAATAAATTTAATAATATTTTACCTAATGCATATCAAAACCATATCTGAAGCTACCTACTCTCTGCTATATGACTAGAGAGAAGTAGAAACTCCCTCAGGCACTATACAGGGGTATTCTGAATTCAGATTTTGCTCTCTGTTCCCACCTCAGGGACATTTGAAATTTACTGCCAAGCAGGCAGCCATAGAGAAGCAGGGATGAGGGCAATCTATAATGTCTCCCTTTGTCCTGGACACCAAGCCAATCCTCATCAACGTTACCAAGCTGCAAGGATCTACTACATCATGGCAGAAGAGATGGAGTGGGACTATTGCCCAGACAGGAGCTGGGAACTAGAATGGCACAACCAGTCTGAGAAGGACAGGTAAGGTTTCAGAAAAGAAGAGATCATCCTTTCAGAGACTCTAGACCAGTTTACTGAAATGGAGGATATTCTGAGATGATGAGGCACTTATCTTCTGGTAAGTCGCTTCAGTCGTGTCCGACTCTGTGTGACCCCATAGACGGCAGACCACCAGGCTCCCCCATCCCTGGGATTCTCCAGGCAAGAACACTGGAGTGGGTCGCCATTTCCTTCTCCTAAACTCACCTAATAACATACCAACAAATCTAGAGCAGGGACTAAAACACAGGTAAGGTGGAACTCAGTGCTTCATCTATGTTGCTATACTCTAGAGCTGAAGTAAAGACCTTGCCCACGTCTTCATGCTCTAAGCCTTGGCCTCCTTTCCTCCTCTCCTCAGAAGCACATATATTGGGATTTAAATTTTATATGGAATTTACTTAGGGGACTGAATATCCCAAGCTCAAACGTCCCTTACCATAATTTTATTAAGATAGAGGGTAAAATGAATAGCAGAAAAAAACCCCAAAGAGTGACTTAAGTATGTCAGAATTTTATTTCTTGTTTACATACTAGTGCAAATATGAGCAGTTCAAGGCCAATAGGAACTAAAATGTCTATTCAAGTTGTAGTCATTCCCAGCTGTCAAGAAAGGGGAAGTAAATCCAGGGTAAGCAGCATTGTTTGTGAGGCAATGACTTGAAGTTGTATACATTACTTTCTCTCATACCCCATTATCCTGAACTTATTCATATGGCCATACCTAGCTGCAAGGAAGTCTGGGAAGTGTAATCTCTGGTTAGGCAGCAATGTGCTTAGATAAAACCTAGGTGACTTTATTACTAAAAAGGAAGGAGGGAAGAATGGAAACTATGGTACAGATTAGCAATGTCCGCTATTGTTTATTTTTGGTGTTCTCAGTACCCTTTGCCAATTATTTGTGTTGGTTGTTGAAGGTTGAAGCCTTCTTGCTAACTTGTTCTGCAACTTTGAAAAAATGAATTCCCTTTTCTGATTTCTGGTTTACTTGTCTTTAAAGTGATGTGGTATAATTGAAAGAACTTGACCAGATTTTAATCCAAGCCCTGGTTCCCCTTCTGGCTGACAGTATCAATGAAGATAAGTCCTGTCATCACTGAATCATAGGGTTCTACTTTTAGGATGTACATTCCTCATCAGTCTATTGGAAATGCCAAATGATACAATGAATAATATAGCTCTTTGTAAATAGGAAAATATCTCATAATGAGAAATCTGTAGGATTTCATTTTCTTCCTACCTACCAGCAACAGAAGCAGAAGCTGTTAGTATTCTCCTACCATCTGTACCTTGTCCTTTGTCAGACTAATTTCATCTAAAACATCATTAAGACTGGAGCTAACGTTCAGGGTTTGATTCTTATCATAGTGTTTTTACCATATAAATTTTACTATAAATCCCTAACTAGATGATGGCAAACAAAGTACTATAAATAAATACTGAAATCTACCATTTTTAACTGCAGATATGCAGCCAAGGTGGATAATCTCACATAAGAATAGGGCTCTCCTAATATCTGTGCCATGAAGTTGGGTCTGACTTAGCTTTCCCATATCTGAAAATGAGAGGTTAAAGGCCAGGTGCTCATACTACTCTTTGGATTCCTCTAGTTATGGTCACATCTTTCTGAGCAACAAAGATGGACTCCTGGGTTCAAGATACAAGAAAGCTGTATTCAGAGAGTATACTGATGGCACATTCAGGGTCCAACGGCCAAGGACTGGATCAGAGGAACACTTGGGAATCTTAGGTAAGGGAATTCCACTTTCCTTCTAGTATCTAGAAGCCTGTGATGATCCTGGGGAGGCTGTGTCATATCAGGAAGCCCTCACCATTCCTCATTATCAATTTTCCTTATGACATACTGGAAATGTGGTCATATTTTATAAATCACCCATGAAAATAAGCAATCAAATGGAGTTAATTCATGAATTCTGCAGCAATCTGAACCAGGTATTTCCAGGCCTCTATATCTTGGGATCTATAATAGTGATACAATTTTTAAATGTTAAAGGCAAGAGAACTTAAGAGTATCAAAAAGTGGGGGAAATGGTACAGGGAACCAGTATTACCCTTACACCCTTGCAATTATTGCTTCAGTTTCATCACTTTTATAGGAGCCAATGAGCTTCCTCATTCTTATCATCATACAGAAGATACCCACTGGTCCTTGAAGGGAATCTTCTCTCATTCCTTACCAACAATGATTCCACAGAATTCTGATTATCTAGAACCTTGAGCTATTATACAAAGAGAGATGGGAGGTGGGAATAATTGAAGGCATAATCTTGTTGAAGTACCCTCATCGTGTGGGTAACAGTATCAGTTCAAGGGCTTCTGAATTTTAAAAATGGAGCCAGTTATGACTTTCAGTCTTGGGACCCTTTCACAGGGCAAACCCTTAATTCTAGGTGGCTCCTGTGTATATCCCTTTCTTTAATTTCTTTAATGCCCTTGTTTCACTATTCCACTAATGAGAAATTTTTTCTTCTTTTGCATTTACTAGGTCCACTTATCAGAGGAGAGGTTGGTGATATTCTAACTGTGGTGTTCAAGAACAATGCCAGCCGCCCCTACTCTGTGCATGCCCATGGAGTGCTAGAATCCAGCACTGGTTGGCCACTGGCTGCTGAGCCTGGTAAGTGGGAACATTTAGTGAAGGAACATAGGAGGTGAAGCATCTCTGTTTCAGCCTCTGGCTTGTTCCATTTTTAAAAGTGTATTCTTAGCAAACAGAAACAGGAATATTTACCAGAACTAAGCCATAGTCTGAATTTGTCTCTATAAAATATTCATTCTTTCAATCTCAGAACAAACTGCCTACTTTAGGTCTTTTGCTTCATCAAAGACATACTCAACACTTGTTACACATGGAGCCTTATACTATCCTTAACCCTGAATACGGACTGAGCTTCTAGTCTCTCTAGATCTAGCTATATGTAATCTGAGCTCTTAATCATGACTAGAGAGTGGCTTGTCCCAGACCACAAACTGATCCTTAAGCCTAGTCATAGATAAAGTTCCTGTCCTCTTAGTACAGACTGAATCCTAACTGCAGTTACATATTAAAATTCTAATACTAAATGTAGAGTTACCATGATCTTGACCACATTATCTTCTATTCATTCATTCATTCTTACTTACTGGGGGCCTACTGGGTGAGGAACAATGTTAGAAGTTATTGAAGTTTTGGGGAATAATACTTGTTCATACTCTAAAAAACACTTGGGCTATTATTGTATAGAGATAAGTAAACTGCTAATTATAATGTAGTGTTTTAACTCTTAAATAGGGGCTTTAAAAAATGTGCCATGGAATTTTAGAATAAGATACCTAATCTAATGTTCGGATGGTCAAGGATGGTTTCCCAAAGTAGGTGATATGTTAGCTGAGATCTAAATCAGTAATTCTCAAACTTTAGCATGCATAAGAATCACCTGGAAGACTTGTTAAATCATGGATTTCTTGCAATAACTCCAGCACCTCTGATTCAGTAGGTCTGGGATAGGGTTCAAGAATGTTCTCACTCACAAAAGTGACCAAGTGATTCTGATGTTGCTGGATCAAGAACTACACTTTAAGAACCACTAATCTAAAGGATGAGAAATAAGTATACAGGTAAAGGGATAGTGTGGAACAAAAGCAGGGGAAAGGAAGCTCCAGTCGTGGGTAATGCAATATGTAAAGATTCAGGAGTAAAATAGATGAAATTTGAAGTTGAAGAAAGGGTTCCAAAAAGATAAAGTAAGTAGAATCAGTGGGATTTGATTAATGAATATGGAACATGAGAAGGAGAAGGATTCTTGAATGGTAACCACCTATTTGAAGGAAAATCCTGAAATGTTTCCCAATTTTTGGTCTGGACAACCAGGTACAAGGGCTATCATTCAACAATATAGAGACCGTATGCAGCAACTAATTTGGGATGGGAGAAAATGGGTAATGATGAGTTCACTTTTGAATTTCTTGAATTAGAGATGTCTATAAGACAGCTAAATAGAGATATCTAATAGACATAAAGATCTGAAGCTCAAAAGAAAGGTATTATCTGAGGGAATAAATGTGAAAAGCATCAACATTTAAGTAGTAATTGAAGACAAAGTAATAAACAGTCACCCTGGAAGAGTATATTCAATGGGACAGTAGGAATCCTAGAATAAAACACCAAGGAAAACAGATTTTAAGGGAGGTACTAATTGAAAAGTAAATGTGAGAAAAAGTGAGAAAAATGTTAGAACAAAAATCAGATAAGATGGTACCAAAGATGTTAAAAAGATCATTTCAAAGATGAAGAAGTTAATGGTTTTAGCTTCCTCAGAGAGGTTAAATAACATAATGGAATAAAGAATAATTTGGAGATCTGGGAGTGAAAACAGTGAGTGTAACTTAATTTTAAAACTTAAACAGAGCAATTTCAGGTGATAAGATGATGGTCTGTAGTTTAACCAAGGGCCACAGGAAAGTGGGGGCTTCCTAGGTGGTGCTATTGGTAAAGACCCACCTGCCAATGCAGGAGACTTAAGAGATGTGGGTTCAATCCCTGGGTTGGGAAGATCCCCTGGAGGAGGGCAAGACAACCCACTCCAGTATTCTTGCCTGGAGAATCCCACGGACAGAGGAGCCTGGTGGGCTACAGTTGATAGGATCGCAAAGAGTCGGACACAACTGAAGTGACCTGGCACACAAAGTAAAGTGGAGGTGAAGGTTACAGGAATTGAATCGCCAAAGGCACTAGAAGGCTAGCGTTTTAGATGAGCTATCCATATAGACTTTAAAGTCACTCAGAAGAGTGGTGGAGATTGAGGTGGAAAGGAAGATGGTGACCCAGGTACTAAAATAACCAATAAATGACTAATAAGAGAAAGGGGATACATTGGAAGCAAGGAAAACTTTTAAAAGTCTGTTGTAGTAGTACATACAAGTAATGACAATGACTTTATCAAAAGTTGTAGGAAATGAGGATTGAGAGAATTAGTTGGGTTTGAGGGATTTTAATGGATAGTCAGGGCTTCCCTGGTGGCTCAGTAGTAAAGAATCCTCTTGCAACACAGGAGACATTGGTTCAATCCCTGTGTCAGGAATATCCCCTGGAGAAGGAAATGGCACTCCAGTATTCTTGCCTGGGAAATCCTATGGACAAGGGAGACTAGGGACTACAGTCCATGGGGTTGCAAGAGTTGGGCACAACTTAGTGATTAAACCAGCACCACCAATAGATAATCAATAGGACATGATGATTGTACAGGTCTTAGGCAAGCAATAAGAGAGACAGTAGTGTTAAGGATAAGAAACTGATTTTTTGATTAAGCACCTAGATGGTGGTACCAATAAGGGAAAAAAAAAAAAAAGAAGTACGGGGTATTTTTTATTGGTTTATTTATTTAGAGGGGATAATATTATGTTTATTTTGTAATGTATTGAATATAAGTTACCTGTAAGACATCCTAGTGGAAAAGAGAATGCTTATAAAAATAGGAGGCTATACTCAACTTGAGTATGAGTCTGTAATTTGAAAGAAACATCTGAAAGAGATGAAGAGATTTAACAGTCATCAGTAACTACAATAAATGATAGTTGAAGTCATGATCATCTATGAGATTACCTAGCGAGATACTGCGGAGAAGGCAATGGCACCCCACTCCAGTACTCTTGCCTGGAAAATCCCATGGACAGAGGGGCCTAGTAGACTACAGTCCATGGGGTCACTAGGAGTCGGACACGACTGTGTAACTTTCAAGTAGACAACCTGAGTGACTTCACTTTCACTTTTCACTTTCATGCATTGGAGAAGGAAATGGCAAGCTACTCCAGTGTTCTTGCCTGGAGAATCCCAGGGATGGGGGAGCCTGGTGGGCTGCCGTCTTTGGGGTTGCACAGAGTCGAACACGACTGAAGTGACTTAGCAGCAGCAGCAGTGAGATACTGTGTAGAGTGACAATAACATTGAGCTGAAAATGGAACTTTGTAAAATACCATTATTTACTAGGGGGTGATTTACCTTAAATAATTTATAGATTTAAAGTATTTCTATTCAAAAGCACAATTTGACATTTTTGTACTTAAATGAAGTGATTGTATATAAAGTTCATTTGGAAGAATAAGGAACACCTGGACAAGAAGATCCAAGAAGTATTTTTTAAAAAATTAATGAGATGGATGGACCTAGGAAATATTATACATAGTGAAGTTAATCTTACTAAGACAAATACTATGTGATATCACTTATATTTGGAATCTAAAAAGTAATACAAATGAATCTATATACAAAGCAGAAACAAAGATTTAGAAAAAAAAAAATTATGGTTACCAAAAAGGGAGAGGAAAGGAGGAAGGGACAAATTAGGAATATGGAATTAAAAGATGAAAAATACGATCCATCAAATAGACAAACAATAAAGATAAAGATAAACTGTATAACACAGGGATTTATATTTAATATCTTTTGATAACCTATAGTGGAATATAATCAGAAAAAAAAACCCTGTAATTACTATACTGTATACCTGAAATTAACACAATATTTGTAAGTCAGGTATTCCTCAGTAAAAAAGATTAATGAGAGAAGACTAGCACAACTCAATATTACAAAGGTACAATAATTAAAGCAGCCTGGCACTGTTAAAACTAATTAATAGAACAAAAGAAAATTCCCTGAAACAGACCCAAAGTTCTATCTTTGTCAATAGCCATGGGGATACAACTATTGCACTACTAACCTACATTTCTTCTTTCTACCTCCCTCCTTAGGTCTCCTCTCAAGGGAGATGTTATTAATATGATTAATCAGAACCTAGGATATTTGTTGGACAATGTCTTACTAATGGGCAGGGTTATTGTTTCTTTCATCTCAACACTCTCTGTTGCGCTGCCTGCTTCCATGTGGTAAGCTGATCTGTGCCTGTGAATGAGTGAACTGGTTATATGAGTTAGGATAATGTCTGCACTGCACATTTAGCCATCTTAGTTTCAAGGGGCTAGAATGAGGAAGGTTTCTTTATTCCTTTAAGTCAAAGCTTTTAAACTCATCAATTATCAGAGCTCTGCAACAGGAGTTAGTGGACACTGGCTCAGCTATTAAAGAAGTGGTGCTTTGATTCTCATTTGGCCACAATTCTTTTTATTTTTCTTTGATAAAAAGCCTCAAGGAGAGGAGTAGTTAGTAAAAACCAGGTTTTCTTGTGCTACTGTATTAATATCATCACAAGAGCATTGGAACATTGCCTCTAATGCTGAGTATATTTAAAGTTTAATATTAGAAAAAGCTAGCATTTCAGTGGAAGAAAGGAAAACTTAATCAATACAGCCAACTCTTCAAACCCACAGATTCAAGCAACTACAAAAACATAGTTGACCTTTGAACAACTTGGATTTCAACTGAACAGGTCCACTTATATGCATATTTTTTTCAATAAACATGTACATACTGCACAATCTGTGGTCAGTTGAATCCACCAATGAGGAACCATGAATATGGAGGGCCAACCTCAAAGTTATAGGTGGTTTTTTGATTGTGTGAAGGTTGGCATCATTAACCCCTATGATTCTACTGTATTCAGAATAAATTCCAGAAAGTTCCCAAAAGCAAACCTTTAATTTGCCGTGGGCTAGGGGCTTCCCATGTGGTTCAGTGGTAACAATTACACCTGCTAAGTAAGAGGTGCAGGTTCAATCCCTGGGTGGGGAAGATTCCCTGGAGAAGAAAATGGCAACCCATTCAAGTATTCTTGCCTGAAAAGTCCCATGGACCAAGAAGCCTGGAGGGCTACAGTCCATGAGGTCATGGAGAGTCAGACACGATTTGGTGACTAAACAACAACAGAAACTATTTAAATAACATTTACACTGTATTAGATATTATAACTAATCTAGAGATGACAAAGTATATAAGAAGAGAGGATGTGCATAGTTTATGTACAAATACTGTACCATTTATATAAGAGACTTAAGCATGGATTTTGATATCTATGGGGGTTCCTGTAACCAATCCACCAAGGTTATCAAGGGAGGATTGTATATGGTTTTAGGACAAGTTGTTATTCCTTCAGAAATGCAAAATTATATCTCTGTTTATTACCATATGCTAAAATAAATTATAAGTGGATTCAAGGTAAAATAGCTTAAAAATAAAAGAATTAAAAGAAAATATAAATAGAAGAAGAGCAGGAAGTAGGTCGTGTAGCATCTTATAAGTCATAAAGATTGTGAAGCCACTGGAAAATTTTAAGCAGAGAAGTAACATGATCTAACTTTCATTTTAACACAATCAATCTAATTGATGTGTTTTGAAAAGACTGAAAGTAGGCAAGGAAGGAATTATGGAGATAATCTAGGAAGCAATGCAGTAATTATGGTTAGAGATGAGATAATGGTTGCTTAGAAGAGATGAGCAGTGGTCATATTTAGGATGGATTTTTAAAATGGAGAAGCTCTATACAGTCAGCAAAAACAAGATCGGGAGCTGACTGTGGCTCAGATTATGAACTCCGATTCCCTTGTGGCTCAGCTGGTAAAGAATATGCCTGGAATGTGGGAGACCTGAGTTTGATTCCTGGTTTGGGAAGATCCTCTGGAGAAGGGAAAGGCTACCCACTACAGTATTCTGGCCTGGAGAATTCCATGCACTGTATAGTTCATGGGGTCACAAAGAGTTGGACATGACTGAGCGACTTTCAATTTCATGTACTTATTAGGGCTTCCCTGGTGGCTCAGATGGTAAAACGTCTGCCTGCAATGAGGGAGACCCGGGTTCAATTCCTGGGTCGGGAAGATCCCCTGGAGAAGGAAATGGTAATCCACACCAGCACTCTTGCCTGGAAAATCCCATGGGCGGAAGAGCCTGATAGGCTACAGTCCATGGGGTCGCAAAGAGTCGGACACGATTGAGCAATTTCACTTTCATTGCCAAATTCAGACTGAAATTGAAGAAAGTAGGGAAAACCACTAGACCATTCAGGTATGACCTAAATCAAATCCCTTATGATTATTCAGTGGAAGTGAGAAATAGATTTTAAGGGACTAGATCTGATAGACAGAGTGCCTGATGAACTATGGACAGAGGTTCATGACATTGTACAGGAGACAGGGATCAAGACCATCCCCATGGAAAAGAAATGCAAAAAAGCAAAATGCCTGTCTGGGGAGGCCTTACAAATAGCTGTGAAAAGAAGAGAAGCAAAAAGCAAAGGAGAAAAGGAAAGATATAAGCATCTAAATGCAGAGTTCCAAAAAATAGCAAGAAGAGATAAGAAAGCCTTCCTTAGCGATGAATGCAAAGAAATAGAGGAAAACAACAGAATGGGAAAGACTAGAGATCTCTTCAAGAAAATTAGAGATACCAAGGGAACATTTCATGCAAAGATGTGTTTGATAAAGGACAGAAATGGTATGGACCTAACAGAAGCAGAAGATATTAAGAGGTGGCAAGAATACACAGAAGAACTGTACAAAAAAGATCTTCATGACCAAGATAATCATGATGGTGTGATCACTCAGCTAGAGCCAGACATCCTGGAATGTGAAGTCAAGTGGGCCTTAGAAAACATCACTATGAACAAAGCTAGTGGAGGTGATGGAATTCCAGTTGAGCTATTTCAAATCCTGAAAGATGATGCTGTGAAAGTGTTGCACTCAATATGCCAGCAATTTGGAAAACTCAGCAGTGGCCACAGGACTGGAAAAGGTCAGTTTTCATTCCAATCCCAAAGAAAGGCAATGCCAAAAAATGCTCAAACTACCGCACAATTGCACTTATCTCACACGCTGGTAAAGTAATGCTCCAAATTCTCCAAGCCAGGCTTCAGCAATACACGAACTGTGAACTTCCAGATGTTCAAGCTGGTTTAGAAAAAGCAGAAGAACCAGAGACCAAATTGCCACCATCTGCTGGATCATGGAAAAAGCAAGAGAGTTCCAGAAATTATCTACTTCTGCTTTATTGACTATGCCAAAGCCTTTGACCATGTGGATCACAATAAACTGTGGAAAATTCTGAAAGAGATGGGAATACCAGACCACCTGACCTGCCTCTTGAGAAACCTATATGCAGGTCAGGAAGCAACAGTTAGAACTGGACATGGAACAACAGAATGATTCCAAATAGGAAAAGGAGTACGTCAAGGCTGTATATCGTCACCCTGCTTATTTAACTTATATGCAGAGTACATCATGAGAAATGCTGGGCTGGAAGAATCACAAGCTGGAATCAAGATTGATAGGAGAAATATCAATAACCTCAGATATGCAGATGACACCACCCTTATGGTAGAAAGTGAAGAGGAACTAAAAAGACTCTTGATGAAAGTGGAGAGTGAAAAAGTTGACTTAAAGCTCAACATTCAGAAAACGAAGATCATGGCATCGGGTCCCATCACTTCATGGGAAATAGATGGTGAAACAGTGGAAACAGTGCCAGACTTTATTTTTGGGGGCTCCAAAATCACTGCAGATGGGGACTACAGCCATGAAATTAAAAGATGCTTATTCCTTGGAAGGAAAGTTATGACCAACCTAGATACATATTCAAAAGCAGAGACATTACTTTGCCAACAAAGGTCTGAGTGAAACAAAGTTTGAGTGAATTCCGGTAGTTGGTGATGGACAGGGAGGCCTGGCATGCTGCAATTCATGGGGTCGCAAAGAGTCGGACACGACTGAGTGACTGAACTGAACTGAATGAGATATTTTGATGGTCTCAGATGAGGAATGGGAGGGGAATGGAACAGAAAAACATGGTTCCAAGGTTTTTGATCTGGATCAATGGAAATAGTTGTTCGAAATAAAGTTTAAGATGTCTATGGACATCCAAGTGGAAATATCAAGTAGACACTTTGCTACACATGTAACCAGATTAGAGGAGAGGTGTGAACTAGAGAAAGGGTTTTAAATCATCAGTATGTAGATGATGATGTTTAAATATATATTCACAACATGCATGAGATCACTTAGTGTGTGAGTTAGATAATAAAGAGTGACCAAAATAATTAAATTGATCAATGTACAAAATGATGGCAACTCAGGCAAGCCCTATAGAGCGAAAGGAATAACAAGTGTTTTGATTCTGGATGTATTTTAAAGTACATGGATGGATTGGGGTTTCCAGATAGGTTTTTCTTTTTGATTTTTGGAAGTTTCTATCTTTTATCTACTAGTACCATGTCTGTGTTTGTATATTGCAGATATCCCTTCCCCATTTGTCATTCATCTGTTAATATTCTTCATGGTGTTGTTTGTTGAATAGAACAACATATATAATCAAATTCATCAAATTTTGGCTTCAAGATTTGTGCTTCTTAAGTCTTGTTTTTAAAGTCCTTCCAATCTCTATATTATCTTCTATTTATTATTTTGCCACATTTGGATATTTAATCATGGAAAAATCTACCATTCTATGTGCCATTAACTAAGGATCCATTTCATATTTTCTCCATATAGTGAGGAAGTTTTCTCAATATGCTTAATCTTTGCAACCCCGTGGACTGTAACCTGTCAGGCTCCTCTGTCCATGGGGATTCTCCATGCAAGAATACTGGAGCTGGTTGCCATGCCCTCCTCCCTGGGATCTTCCTAATCCAGGGATGGAACGCAGGTCTTCTGCATTACAGGCAGATTCTTTACTGCCTGAACCACCAGGAAGCTCAAGAATACAAGAATCTCTGTCTGCCCCTTCTCCAGGGGAACTTCCTGACCCAGGAATTGAACCAGGGTCTCCTGTATTGCAGGCAGATTCTTTACCAGCTGAACTACCCTGGAAGCCCACTTTTCTCAATGCCATATCCTAAACAATTCAGCTCTTCCTCCTTTGATTTGTTTTTTGGCCACCTTTAGTGTTTGCTTTCTGTAAATAAATAGATCCGATTCCAAGTTGTTTATTTTGTTGTATTTATATATTATTTTGTTAAGGGAACAGTATCATACTATTTTTATTATTATACATTTGATTTTTTAATTTTTCATTTTAAATTAATTAATTTATTTTAATTGGAGGCTAATTACTAGAGGATGAGATGGCTGGATGGCATCACCAACTCGATGGACGTGAGTTTGAGTGAACTCCGGGAGTTGGTGATGACAGGGAGGCCTGGCGTGCTGTGATTCATGGGGTCTCAAAGAGTTGGACACGACTGAGTGACTGAACTGAACTGAACTGAATTACTTAACAATACTGTGGTGGTTTTCTCCATACGTAGACATGAATCAGCTACGGGTGTACAGGTGACTCCCCCACCCTGTATGAATTTGAAATTTGTCTTACTATTTGGAGGATAAGCCTCCTTTGTTCAGGATTGAGTTAGGTATGTATCATTTTTTTATACAAATTTTATAGTGAGTTTATTAAATTGCTCAACAAAATGCATCTAGAATTTTGCTTCTCATTGCATTGAATTTAAAGATTATTTTAGAGATAATTGGTATTTTTATGTTATTCACTTATTGGAATGACTTTCCATTTATTCAGATAGTCTTATATGCCTTTTGTCTTGCTATGAAATTTTCACTATAAAGGTTTTACATATGATTGGATAAATTAATCTGTGGATATTTGATTCCTTTTGTTGTTAATTTTAAGTTATAATTGTAATTGATTATTAATAATGTAGGTAAATATTATTGATTTTTATAAGATAATATTTTATCAGGTGGCTTCTTGAATTTCCTTATTAATTCTGTAGTATGTTAATTGTGAAAAATGCTGGGAATTGTATCCTTCTACCCATTATTTCTTTCTTCACATGTGTGTTTGCCAGGAGCTATAATATTGTTGATAGCAGTGGTAACCCTTGTGGTTTTCCTAATCTCAAGGGGACCACAACTGATATTTCTCTTTTTGCTATGGATCATTTTTAGTTGTTGTTCAATCCCTTAGTGTCTGATTCCTTGCAGCCTCATGGACTGCAGCACGCCAGGCTTCTCTGTCCTTCACTATCTCCCAGAGTTTGCTCAAACTCATGTCCATTCAGTCAATGATGCCATCCAATAATCTCATCCTCTGTCATCCCCTTCTCTTTCTGCTCTCAATCGTTCTCAGCATCAAGGTATTTTCCAATGATTTGGCTCTTTGCATCATGTGGCCGAAGTATTGGAGCTTCAGCTTCAGCATCAGTCCTTCCAATGAATATTCAGGACTTATTTCCATTAGGGTTGACTGTTTTGATCTCCTTACTGTCCAAGGGATTGTCCAGAATCTTCTCCAGCACCACAGTTAGAAAGCATCAATTCTTCAGTGCTCGGTCTTCTTTATGATCCAACTCTAATATCCATACATGACTTGAAAAAACCATTCCTTTGACTATCTTGACCTTTGTTGGCAAAGTGATGTCTCTGTTTTTTAATATGCTGTGTAGGTTTGTCATAACTTTTCTTCTAAGGAGTTAGCATCTTTTAATTTCATGGATGCAGTCACTGTGTGCAGTTATTTTGGAGCCTAAGAAAATACTTTTTCACTGTTTGTATTTTTCTCCCATCTGTTTGCTATGAGATGATGGGACTAGATCTTATGATCCTAGGTTTTTGAATATTGAGTTTTAAGCCAGCTTTTTCATTCTCCTTTTTCACCTTCATCAAATGGCTGTTTAGTTGCTCTTCACTTTCTGTCATTAGGGTGTTACAACCTGCATATTAGGGGATAATGATATTTCTCCCATAAATCTTGATTCCAGCTTGAGATACATCCAGTTTGGCATTTCACATGATGTACTCTGCATATAAGTTAAATAAGCAGGGTGACAATATACAACCTTGAGGTGCTACTGTCACAATTTTGAACTATTGTTCCATGTCCGTTTCTAACTATTGCTTCTTGACCTGCATACAAGTTTCTCAGGAGTCAGGTAAGGTGGTCTGGTAATCCCATCTCTTGAAAAAAATTCCAGTTTGTTGTGATCCACACAATCAAAGGCTTTAGTGTAGTCAATGAAGCAGAAGTAGGTGTTTTTCTGGAATTCTCTTGCTTTTTCTATGATCCAACAGATGTTGACAATTTTATCTCTTGTTCCCCTGCCTTTTCTAAATTCAGCTTGTACATTTGGGAGTTCTTTGTTCACATACTGTTGAAGCCTAGCACGAAGGATTTTGAGCATTTACTTTCTAGCACATGGAATGAGTGCAATTGTATGGTAGTTTGAACATTCGTTAGTATTGCCTTCCTTTGGGATTAGAATGAAAACTGACCCTTTCCAGTCTGGCCACTGCTGAGTTTTCCAAATTTGCTTGCATATTGAGTGCAGAAGTTTAACAGCATCATCTTTTAAGATTTGAGATAGCTCAGCTGGAATTTCTTCTCCTCCACTAGCTTTGTTCATAGTAATGTGTCCTAAGGACCACTGACTTCACATTCCAGTATGTCTAACTCTAGATACATGATCACACCATCATGGTTGTCTGGGTCATTAAGACCTTTCTTTGTATAGTTCTTCTGTGTATCCTTGCCACCTCTTCTTAATATTTTCTGCTTCTGTTAGGTCCATACCGCCTCTGTCCTTTATTGTGCCAATCTTTGAGGGAAATTCCCTTGGTATCTCTAGTTTTCTTGAAGAGATCTGTAGTCTTTCCCATTCTATTGTTTTCTTCTATTTCTTTGCATTGTTCACCTCAGGTTTGACAGAAAAGAGCAAAATTCGGTAAAGCAATTATCCTCAAATAAAAAATAAATATTTTTTTTAAAAATGAAAAAAGGTTTTCTTATCTTTCCTTACTATCCTTTGAACTCTGCATTCAGTTGGGTGTATCTTTCCCTTTCTCCCTTGCCTTTTGCTTCTCTTCTTTTCTCAACTATTTGCAAGGCCTCCTCAGGCAACAATTTTGCCTTCCTGTATTTCTTTCTCTTGGGGATGGTTTTCATCACCACCTCCTGTACAATATTAGGAACCTCATTCTGTAATACTTCAGGCACTCTGTCTATCAAATCTAATGCTTTGAATCTATTTGTCACTTACACTGTATAATTGTAAGGGATTTGATTTAGGTCACACATAAATTGTCTATTGATTTTCCCTACTTTCTTCAATTTAAGTCTGAATTTTGCAATAAGAATTCATGATCTAAGCCACAGTCAGCTCTACGTCTTGTTTTTGCTGACTGTATAGAGTGTCTCCAATTTCAGCTTCAGAGTATAACCAATCTGATTTCAGTACTGACCATCTGGTGATGTCATGTCTAGAGTCTTTTTTATAGGAAGGTGATAAAAATTATTTAAATTTTAGGCAATGTAAATGACTAAAACTTTAATAAAAGGATCATTTAAAAACACTTCACAAATTAACTATGTAAAGTGACTTTTCTAAGATGATTATATCCTAATTCCCCAAATTTAAAGATTTTATAATACAGACTCCCACACAGCATACAAATTCTCCTGTATTCAATAAATTTCCTCTTGTTAGATAGGAAAAGCCCAACCTAATCATGAGGCTAATTGCACCACTTTTAAAAAGCTGTATTTACTACTTCAGACTATTGGTAGTAACAACTTGTATTTTAACCTAAAATCCTTACTAAATCCTAGTTTAATGTCTGCATTGTCAGTTAGAGGGTTGGCTAACTTTAGTGAAATGAGATTTATGCAAGTAACAATGCAGCATTATATGTTACTACTATAAAAACAAGTATAATGCAGTCAGAGTTGACCCATCTTAAAAATGTTTCTCCATATACATATGTAAAAATATAATTTGAAGTTACTGACATCACAATATGTAAATAGTTATTATAAATGCACTTAGCATATTCTACAAACACCATATTTACTTTTTAGGAGACCATAAATTATACCATGGAAAAATTACACAGTTGGAAAATCTCATGTTCTAATAGTGCTGTGTGTTCAAATATAATGACCCCAATTACTAAGTATCTAGATTGAAGAATACATTTTATTTCAGAAGCATGCTATTTGATTTAGGTCATACATAAATACATGTGCTGCTACTGCTGCTAAGTCGCTTCAGTAGTGTCCGACTCTGTGCGACCCCATAGACGGCAGCCCACCAGGCTCCCCTGTCCCTGGGATTCTCCAGGCAAGAATACTGGAGTGGTTTGCCATTTCCTTCTCCAATGCATGAAGGTGAAAAGTGAAGGTGAAGTCGCTCAGTCCTGTCCGACTCTGAGCGACCCCATGGACTGCAGCCTACCGGGCTCCTCCATCCGTGGGATTTTCCAGGCAAGAGTACTGGAGTGGGGTGCCATCGCCTTCTCCGTAAATACATGTGTATCACTTCTAATACCTTAAGTGCTCACCAACAAATCATTAATATGCAGAGGCATTCATCACAAGAATGAATAACTATCATTTATCTCTTCTGTATGTTAAAAGGTGGTCAACTCCAAATCAACAGTGCTCACATCATTATGCCTGTAAATAATCATTCAGTTTAAAGATGGGGTGAGTTAAGTACAACTGCAACATATTATAAACAATTTATTGCAAAAATGTCACAAGTTAAATCTAGAATACTCTACACAATTGATAACAATACATCATAAAATCTTTTCAATAAAGCTCTCTCTATAATAAATTGGCCAACTGGATATATATGGATATGATAAAGATCTTATTGAAGATGCATACAGGTAAGAATTTTGAGGGAAAAAAATCACATCCACTTCACCAGGCTCTTGAAAAGTATCCATCACTGCATTTCAGAACTTTAAGTCTGGTTTGAAGCCCCAGACAACAGATTTTCAATAGACACTTTGTTCGTCTCTGGTAATGACAACAGAAATCTTGAATTTGCATGATGAGGCTTCTTCTTTATTGAAGTAAAACTGTCATTTAACATCATGTTAGTTTCAGATGTATAATTTAATAATTGTATACATTATGAAATGATCACCATAATTAGTGTTGTTTACATCTGTCACCATGCATAGTTGCAATATTTTTTCTTGTGATGAGAACTTTGAACATCTATTCTCATTGCAGCTTTCAAACATGCAGTAGAGCAGCAGTCCCCATCCTTTTTGGCATAAGGGACTAGTTTCATGGAAGAAAATTTTTCCACAGACTGAGGGTGTGGATGGTTTAGGGATGGTACAAGTGCTTTACATTTTTCGTGTGCTTTATTTCTATTATTGCATTGTGATATATAATTAAATAAGTATAAAACTCACCATAATGTAGAATGAGTGGGATTCTGATTCTGATTTTGATTCTGATTCTGATCCTGAGCTTGTTTTCCTGCAACTAGATGGTCCCATCTTGGGGTCATGGGAAACAGTGATACCCGAAGTATGTTACTTATTCCCAGTCTACTCCAAAATCTTCTTTGGTTGTTGGCACTGCAGAAAAACTGGCTTCAGAAAGATAGGATGTTGGAAATGGAAGCAGGCTTTTCATTGCTTTGGTGGCAATCTCGGGATATTCCACCTTGATGTTAGTCCGGAATGTATGGAGATTTGTTCTCTCAAACATACATTTAATGCCACCATCATTTGTGATCACAAGCAGTTGATCCCCTTCTGGTAAAGACAAAGTTGATTCACCTGGCTAATTCACAAATGGGTTGCAAATCCACTCCTTCGCACTCCAGGGGTCTTTTGTGGTTGGGAAGTGATGCTTAAACTCTTAAAAACTGAGAGAGGTGACCATGCACTAGCTGGGAGAAAGAAGGCACTTGTTCAGTCTCATTCAAAACCTCTACTAATGTTTGAAACATGTCAGAAATTCCAATGTTCACTCGTTGCCCCTGTAATCCCAGTTTGGCTTTGAATGCAGCCACTTTTTATTTAAATGCAGTCACGATTCTCCCCTGAAGTGTCAGATTGAGTTCATTGAGCGGGTTGATTATGTCACACAAGTAAGCAAAATTTGTGACCCATTCTGTCACTGAAATGTGCTGCCAGTGATGACTGTTTTCTGAAAGAAATCCCTGGAGCTGTTTTCATAATTCAAAAACACTGGCCACTGAACTACCTATAGAAAGCTGGCTCACTTCTGTGTATAAGACAAGGCATGTGTGCTCTGTATCCATCTCCTCACAGAGCTGCATGAACAGATGTAAGTCAAGGGAAGAAGCTGAAGTTGAATGGTTCTACAAGAACCTTCTAGAAGTAACACCAAAAACGATGTCCTTTACATCATAGGGGACTGGAATGCAAAAGTAGAAGTCAAGACATACCTGGAGTAACAGGCAAGTTTGGCCCTGGAGTACAGAATGAAGCAGGGCGAAGGCTAACAGAGTTTTGCCAAGAGAATGCACTGGTCATAGCAAACACCCTCTTCCAACAACACAAGAGATGACTGTACACATGGACGTCACCAGATGGTCAATACTGAAATCAGATTGATTATATTCTTTGCAGCTGAAGATGGAGAAGCCCTATACAGTCAGCAAAAACAAGACCAGGAGCTAACTGGCTCAGATCATGAACTCCTTATTGCAAAATTCAGATTTAAATTAAAGAAAGTAGGGAAAACCACTAGATAATTTAGATATGACCTAAATCAAATCCCTTATGATTATAAAGTAGAAGTGACAAATAGATTCAAAGCATTAAATCTGATAGCCAGAGTGCCTGAAGAAATATGGACAGAGGTTCGTGACATTGTATAGGAGGCAGTGATCAAGAATATACCCAGGAAAAAGAAATGCAAAAGGTCAAAATGGTTGTCTGAGGAGGCTTTACAAATAGCTCAGAAAAGAAGAGAAGCTAAAGGCAAAGGATAAAGGGAAAGCTATCTGAATGCAGAGTTCCAAAGAATAGCAAGGAGAGATAAGAAAGCCTTCCTAAGTGATCAATGCAAAGAAATAGAGGAAACCAATAGAAAGGGAAAGACTAGAGATCTCTTCAAGAAAATTAGATACCAAGTGAACAATTCATGCAAAGATGGGCACAATAAAGGACAGAAACCATATGGACCTAACAGTAACAGAAAATATTAAGAAAAGGTGGCAAGAATACATGGAAGAACTATGCAAAAAAAGATCTTCATGCTCCAGATAACCACAATAGTGTGATCATTCACCAAGAGCCAGACATCCTGGAATGTGAAGTCAAATGGGCCTTAGGAAGCATCACTTTGAAAAAAGCTAGTGGAGGTGATGGAATTCCAGTTGAGCTATTTCAAGTCCAAAAAGATGATGCCATTAAAATGCTGCACTCAATATTCCAGCAAATTTGGAAGACTCAGCAGTGGTCACAGGACTGGAAAAGGTCAGTTTTTATTCCAATCCCAAAGAACAGCAATGCCAAATAATGTTCAAGGTATCGTACAATTGCACTCATCTCATATGCTAGTAACAGAGAAGGCAATGGCACCCCACTCCAGTACTCTTGACTGGACAATCCCATGGACAGAAGAGGCTGGTGGGCTGCATTCCATGCGGTCGCTAAGAGTTGGACATGACTGAACGACTTCACTTTCACTTTTCACTTTCATGCATTGGAGGAAATGGCAACCCACTCCAGTGTTCTTGCCTGGAGAATCCCAGGGACGGGGGTGCCTGGTGGGCTTCTGTCTATGGGGTCACAGAGAGTCAGACACGATTGAAGTGACTTAGCAGCAGCAGCACATGCTAGTAAAGTAATGCTGAAAATTCTCCAGGGTAGGTTTCAATAGTACATGAAGAACTTCCATATTTTCCAGTTGGATTTAGAAAAGGCAGAAGAACCAGAGATCAAATTGCCAACATCGGTTTGATCATAGAAAAATCAAGAGAGTTTCATAAAATAGTCTGCATTATTGACTATGCCAAAGCCTTTGAATGTGTGGATCACAAGAAACTGCAAAATTCTACAAGAGATAAGACTAATAGATCACCTTACATGCCTCCTGAGAAATCTGCATGCAGGTCAAGAAGCAACAGTTAGAACCAGACATGGAACAGTGGACTGGTTCCAAATTGGGAAAGGAGTGTGACAAATCTCTATATTTCCACCCTGCTTATTTAACTTATATGCAGAGTACATCATGTGAAATGTGAGGCTGGATGAAGCACAAGCTGAAATCAAGATTTCTGGGAGAAATATCAGCAGCCTCATGTATACAGATGACATCACCCTTATGGCAGAAAGTGAAGAGGAACT
Source organism: Bos indicus (assembly GCF_029378745.1). Lineage (NCBI taxonomy): Eukaryota > Metazoa > Chordata > Mammalia > Artiodactyla > Bovidae > Bos > Bos indicus. Next base: position 102,183,653 of record NC_091789.1, on the reverse strand, counting down.
GAGGAGGCTCTTGATGAAAATGAAGGAGGAGAGTGGAAATGCTGGCTTAAAACTCTACATTTAAAAACCTAAGATCGTGGTATCTGGTCCCATCACTTCATGGGAAATAGATTGGCAAGCAATGGAAACAGTGAGAGACTTTTCTTGGGCTCCAGAATCACTGCAGATTGTGACTGCAGCCATGAAATTAAAAGACGCTTGCTCCTTGGAAGAGAAGTTATGACAAATCAGGACAATATATCAAAAAGCAGAGACATTACTTTGCCGACAAAGGTCCATCTAGTCAAAGCTATGGTTTTCCTGGTAGTCATGTATGGATGTAAGTGTTGGACAATAAAGAAGACTGAGTGCTGAAGAATTGATGCATTTGAACTGTGGTGTTGGAGAAGACTCTTGAGAGTCCCTTGGACTGCAAGGAGATCAAACCAGTCCATCCTAAAGGAAATCAATCCTGAATATTCATAGGAAGTTCTCATGCTGAAGCTGAAGTTCCTTTACTTTGGCCACCTGATTCGAAGAACTGACTCGTTGGAAAAGACCCTGATGCTTGGAAAGATTGAAGGCAAGAGGAGAAGGGGACAATACAGGATGAGATGGGTGGATGGCATCACCAGCTCAATGAACATGAGTTTAAACAAGCTCTGGGGGTTGGTGATGGACAAGGAAACCTGGCGTACTGCAGTGAATGGGGTTGCAAAGAGTCAGACATGACTGAGCAACTGAACTGGACTGACTTGAATGCAGCTGATAATTTTAATCATCTCCTTCAAAACGTTGTTAAGTTTAGGTGGTGTTTTTTTGGCTAACCAGCATTGCTCTGGGCTTCCTTGGTAGCTGAGTGTTATGGAGTCTGCCTGCAATGCAGAAGACCTGGGTTTGGTCCCTGGTTTGGGAACACTCAGAAGTGACTTCTTTGACCCAAGTAGTAAAACCATAAGCTCATTCAGTCATGGCAGCTGCTCTGTCCATGCATAAAATGACACAAAGTGACTTATTCAGTTTTCCTGATATGTAATCATTCAAAGGGGCTTTCCTGGTAGCTCAGTTGGTAAAGAATCCCCCTGCAATACAGGAGACCCTGGTTCAAATTCTGAGTTGGGAAGTTACCCTGGAGAAGGTATAGGCTGCCCACTCAAGTATTCTTGAGCTTTCCTGGTGGTTCAGTTGGTAAAGAATTCACCTGCAGTGAGTGAGACCTGGGTTTGATCCCTCGGTTGGGAAGATCCCCTGGAAGAGGGAATGGCAACCCACTCCAATATTCTTGCCTGGTGAATTCCCATGGACAGAGGAGCCTTGTGGGCTACAGTCCACGGGGTCACAAAGAGTTGGACATGACTCAGTGACTAAGCACAAGACACAACAACACAATGATTCAAAGACTTGAATATTTCTGCAGCTACGGTGTTGATTGGCAGCAGAAGTGCATATAATACATCCTCCTGCACATCCTCCTGCAAATATATCACAAAAATAAGCATCATTGCCTTGTTGTCAACATCAATAGACTTGTCCACCTGGATTGCTTACCTTGTGATGTGTGCTATGCTGTGCTGTACTTAGTCTCTCAGTAATGTCCAACTCTTTGCAACTATATGAATTGTAGCCTGCCAAGCTCCTCTGTCCATCAGGATTCACTAGGCAAGAAAACAGAAATGGGTTGCCATACCCTCCTCCAGGGGATCTTCTTGACCCAGGAATTGAACTGGGGTCTCCTTCATCGCAGGTAAATTCTTTACCAGCTGAGCTACCAGGGAAGCCCAGTGACTCATTAATCCTCTCTAAAAATTGTAGCTCAGTAGCCTCTGCTATTTCATCCATTATTCTAGTTTTGGTGCTAGTTGAAAGAGGAACACATGCCACAATTGAAACTGTACCCTCTCCTAAAAGTTCATGACAAATGCCCTTAGAAGCAGGCAGGATCAACTCTTCACCAATAGTAAAGGACCTTTTTTTTTGGAAATTAATTAATTTAATTGGAGGCTAGTTACTTTAAAATACTGTAGTGGTTTTTCCCATACATTAACATGAATCAGCCATGGGTGTACATGTGTCCCCCATTCTGAACACCCCTCAACTCCCCCCCCCCCCCCCATCCCGTCCCTCAGGGTTGTCCCAGTGTACCGACACTGAGCACCCTGTCTCATGCATCAAACCTGGACTGGTGATCTACTTCACATAGTAAAGCTTCTTAGCTTTAACAATATGGTTCAGTTCAATTCAGTCAGTCAGTCGTGTCTGACTTTTTGCAACCCCATTCACTGCAGCATGCCAAGCTTCCCTATCCATCACCAACACCCAGAGCTTACTTAAGCTCATGTCCACCAAGTCAGGGATGCCATCCAACCATTTCATCCTCTGTCATCCCCTTCTCCTCCTGCCTTCAATCTTTCCCAGCACCAAGATCTTTGCAAATGAGTCAGTTCTTCGCATCAGGTGGCCAGAGTATTGGAGCTTCAGCTTCAGCATAAGTTCTTCCAATGAATGTTCAGGACTGATTTCCTTTAGGATGGACTGGTTTGATCTCCTTGCAGTCCAAGGGACTCTCAAGAGTCTTCTCCAACATTACAGTTCAAAATCATCAATTATTCAGCACTCAGTTTTCTTTATGGTCCAACTCTCACATCCATACAAGGCTACTGGAAAAACCATAGCTTTGACTAGACGGATTTTTGTTAGCAAAGTGATGTCTCTGCTTTTTAATATGCTGTCTAGGTTTGTCATAGCTTATCTTCCAAGGAGCAAACGTCTTTTAATTTCATGGCTGCAGTCACCATTTACAGTGATTTTGAAGCCCAAGTAAAAAGTCTTTCACTGTTTCCATTGTTTGCCCATCTATTTGCCATGAAGTGATGGCACCAGATGCCATGATCTTAGTTTTTTGAATGTGGAGTTGTTTTTTTTTTTTTATTTTATTTTTAAACTTTACAATATTGTATTAGTTTTGCCAAATATCGAAATGAATCCGCCACAGGTATACCCGCGTTCCCCATCACCTTTTGCTGTTTCACTTTCATTAAAAGGCTCCTCAGTTCCTCTTCGCTTTTTGCCATGAGGGTGGTGTCATCTGCATACCTGAGGTTATTGATATTTCTCCCAGAAATCTTGATTTCATCTTGTGCTTCATCCAGCCCCGCATTGTGCATGATGTATTCTGCATATAAGTTAAATAAGCAGGGTGACAATATACAGATTTGTCACACTCCTTTCCCAATTTGGAAACTGTCCACTGTTCCATGGCTGCTTCTAACTGTTGCTTCTTGACCTGCATGCAGATTTGTCAGGAGGCAGGTAAGGTGGTCTGTTATTCCCATCTCTTGAATAATTTTCCACAGTTTGTTGTGATCCACACAGTCAAAGGCTTTGGCATAGTCAATAAAGCAGAAGTAGATGTTTTTCTGGAATCTTCTTGTTTTTTCTTTGATCCAACAGATATTCGCAATTTGATCTCTGGTTCCTTTGCCTTTTATAAATCCAGTTTGAACATCTGGAAGTTCTTGGTTCCTGTACTGTTGAAACCTAGCTTGGAGAATTTTGAGCATTACTTTGCTAGCATGTGAGATGAGTGCAATTGTGCGACAGTTTGAACATTCTTTGGCATTAGTGTTCTTTGAAATTGAAATAAAAATTGACCTTTTCCAGTCCTGTGGGCACTGCTGAGTTTTCCAAATTTGCTGGAATATTGAGTTCAGCTCTTTAACAGCATCATCTTTTAGGATTTGAAAGAACTCATCTGGAATTCCATCGCCTCCAATAACTTTGTTCGTATTGATGCCTCCTAAGGCCCACTTGACTTTGCACTCCAGGATGTCTGGCTCCAGGTTTGTGATCACACCATTTAATTATCTGGGTCATTAAGTTTTTTAATTTTTTTGTATAGTTCTTCTCTGTATTCTTGCCATCTCTTCTTAACATCTCCTACTTCTGTTAGGTCCTTAAATTTCTGTCCTTTATTGTGCCCATCTTTGCATGAAATGTTCCCTTGGTATCTCTAGGTTTCTTGAAAATATCTCTAGTCTTTCCCACTTTATTGTTTTCCTCTATTTCTTTGCATTGATCACTTAGGAAGGCTTCCTAGCCACCAAGAATACTGCTCTCAGTGAGGACACATTTGTTGAATTGGTGGCCTTCTATAATTGCTTCTATTCTTCATGTTCACTTTTTTTTCTTTTGAACAAATACAGTGGCTTGTCTTTTAATTCAGATGTTTGGTCTTTATGTCATGAAGCAATTTTGAAGGTTTCATGGACTTTTTGGATAGTGGTTGCCACATATTATATAAACCAGGCTGGAAGAATGTGACTCACCTGTTGCAATGAACTTCTAACCTAAGTAGTTCTCTATATTGTATTTAAATTGAGCTTTCTTTTTGTTGTCTCTCTTAGAGTCTTCTGCTCTGTCATCATTGGGTCTTTTGTAATTTTCAACGAAGCTCTCCAGTGACATTTGTTTGTTTGTTTGTTTGTTTTAATTCATTTTGGCTAGTGATATCTTGTGGGCTTACCAAAGCTGTGACTGAGACAAGTGTGCAGCGTAGAAAAGAGGCATGGATGGAAGTGGTAAATCAAATAATAAGTTGACCATGTGTGGACTAAAATAAGTGTCAGATTTTAACTTAAAGCCTCCTATCAGATGCAGATTGTCACTTGCCACTCAATAATATGGACTAGATATGAGTGTGCAAGCAATTGATTTATTATTATCTCTGTACAATCGAACCTCTCTGCTAGTGATGACATGTATTTGTAGCTACTCCCACATCACCACCTCAGCTCAACCACAGATCATCAAGTATTAGATTCTCATAAGGAGTGTGCAACCTAGATCCCTTACATGCAGAGTCAGCAGTAACGTTTGCACTCCTATGAGAATCGAATGCTGCTGCTTATCTAACAGGAGGCAGAGCTCAGACAGTAATGAGAGTGATGAGGAAATACAAATACAGATGAAGCTTCACTCACTCACTCACTGCTCACTTCCTGCTGTGTGGCCTGCTCATGGACTGTTGATACTATTTTCACATAGAGTCCTTGGATTGTTTTGCTATCAGGGTAAAGCTGGTCTGATAAAATGTTTAAAAATGTTTCCTCCTCTTCTATATTTTGGAAGAGTTTGAGAAAGACTGCTGTTAATTCTTTTTTGAATATTTGGTGGAATTCACCAGTGAAGACTTATGGTGTTGGACTTTTATTTGTGGGTACTTTTGCTCACAGATTAAATCTGCTTACTGTTGATCAGTCTATTTATATTTCTATTTATTTATATTCTAGTCTTGGAAGAGTGTACGTTTCCAGTAATTTACTCATATCTTCTAGGTTGTCAAATTTGTTGTCATGATATTGTTTCTAGTAGTCTCCTGTGATCCTTTGCACTTCTGTATTATTAGTTGTGATATGTCTTCTTTCACTTAATTTTGAACTTATTTTTAATTGGAGGATAATTGCTCTACAATGTGTTCTTGGTTTCCGCCATAAACCCACATGAGTTAGACATAAGTATTCATATATCCCTTCCCTCTAGAACCTTGCACTAACTCCCCATTCCACCCCTCTAGGTTGTCACAGAGCACTGGGTTAAATTCCCTGTTGTTGTACAGCAGCTTTCCACTAGCTATCTGTTTTACATATGGTAATGTATAAATTTCGATGCTATTCTCTCAATACATTATCAACCTCTCTTTACCCTGCTGTGTCCACAATCTTTTCTCTGTATCTCTGTCTCTATTCATGCCCTGCATATAGGTTCATCAGTACTGTTTTCCTAGATTCCATATATATACATTAATATGCAATATTTGCCTTCTTCTTTCTGACTTCATTCTGTAAAACAGGTTCTAGGTTCATTAACCCCAGTTCAACTGACTCAAATTTATTGCTTTTTATGACCGAGTAACATTCCATTGTGTGTGTATACACACACACACACACACACACACATATATATATATATACACACACACTTCTTTATCCATTCATCTGTCGGTAGACATCTAGGTTGCTACCATGTCCTGGCTATTATTAATAATGCTGCTATGAATATCAAGGTACATGTGTGTTTTTGAATTATGGTTTTCTTAGGGTATATGCCTAGTAGTGGGATTGCTGGGTCATACGGTAATTTTATTCCTACTTTTTAAAGGAATCTCCATAATGTTCTCCATAGGGGCTCTATCAATTTTCATTTCCATCAACAATGAAAAAGGGTTCCCTTTTCTCCACATCCTCTTAAGCATTTATTGTTTGTAAATGCTTTGATGATGGCCATTCTGACCAGGGTGATGTGATACCTCATTGTAGTTCTGATTTGCATTTCTGTAATAATGAGCTAGGAGCTTACCAGGAGATATGGGTTCAATCCTGCATCAGAAAGATTCCCTGAAGGAAGGCATGGCATCCCACTCCAGTATTCTTGCTGGGAAAGTCCCATGGATGGAGGAACCTAGTGACTACAGTCCACAGAGTGGCAAAGAATCAGACACAAATGAAGCAACTCAAACATGCAATAATGAGCTATCTTGATCATCTTTTCACATGTTTATTGGCCATCTGTTTGTGTTCTTTGGAAAAATGTCTGTTTAGGTCTTCTGCCTATTTTTAAAGTGCGTTATTTGTTTCTCTGATACTCAGCATCATGAGCTGATGAATATTTTAAAGATTAATCCTTTGACATTTGTTTCATTTGTAATTATTTTCTCTCATTCTGAGGGTGTCTTTTCATCTTGTTCATAATTTCCTTTGATGTGCAAAAGCTCTTGTTTAATTAAGTCCCATTTGTTATTTTTATTTTTACTTCCATTGCATTATGAGATGAATCAAAGAGAATCTTGTGCAATTTATGTCAAAGAGTGTTCTGTCTATGATTTCCTCTAAGAGTTTTATAATTTCTTACCTTACAGTTAGGTCTTTAATCCATTTTGATATAATTTTTGTGGATGGTGTTAAGAACTGTTCTGTTTTCATTCTTTTATATGTAGCCATCCAGGGTTCCCAACACCACTTACGGAAGAGGCTCTCTTTTCTCCATTGTATATTTTTGCCCCTTTATCAAAGATAAGGTGCCCATAGATGTTGGTTTATTTCAGGACTTTCTATCTTGTTCTATTGATCTGTATATCTGTTTTGGTGAAAGTTCCATAATGTCTTGATTACTGTATCTTTGTAGTATAGTTTGAAGTCATGAAGGTTGATTCCTCCAGCTCCATTTTTCTTTCCAAAGATTACTGTTGCTATTCCAGACCTTTTGTGTTTCCATGCAAATTGTTAATTTTTTGTTCCAGTTCTCAGGAAAATGCCATTGTTAATTTGATAGGGATTGCACTGAATCTGTAGAATGCTTTGAGTAGTGTGGTAATTTTCATGATGTTGATTTTTCTGATCCAAGAACATGATACATATCTCCACTTTTTGTGTTATCTGTTTTCTTTCATCAGTGTCTTATAGTTTTCTGCATATAGGTCTTTTATCTCCTTAGGTAGGTGTATTCCTAGACATTTTATTTATTTATTTATTTATTGCTGCAATGGGGAATGGGATTATTCTTACAATTTCTCTTTCTGACTTTTTGTTGTTAGTGTATAGGAATTCAAGGGATTTCCGTGTATTGATTTTCCATACTGTGACTTTATTAAATTCATTGATTAGCTCTAGTAAGTTTTTGATGGTATATTTCAGTTCAGTTCAGTTCAGTCGCTCAGTCATGTCTAACTTTTTGTGACTCCATGAACTGCAAGATGCTAGGCCTCCCTGTCCACCACCAACTCCTGGAGTTTACCCAAACTCATGTCCATTGAGTCAGTGATGCCATCCAAAAATCTCATCCTCTGTCATCCCCTTCTCCTCCTGCTCTCAATCTTTCCCAGCATCAGTGTCTTTTCAAATGAGTCAGCTCTTCGTATCAGGTAGTCAAAGTATTGGAGTTTCAGCTTCAACATCAGTCCTTCCAATGAACACCCAGGACTAATCTCCTTTAGGATGGACTGGTTGAATCTCCTTGCAGTCCAAGGGACTCTCAAGAGTCTTCTCCAACACCACAGTTCAAAAGCATCAATTATTCAGCACTCAGCTTTCTTTATAGTCCAACTCTCATATCCATACATGACTACTGCAAAACCCACATCCTTGACTAGATGGACCTTTGTTGACAAAGTAATGTCTCTGCTTTTTAATATACCGTCTAGGTTGGTCATGAATTTCCTTCCAAGGAGCAAGTGTTTTTTAATTTCATGGCTGCAGTCACCATCTGCAGTGATTTTGGAGCCCAGAAAAATAAAGTCAGCCACTGTTTCCACTGTTTTCCCGTCTATTTGCTATGAAGTGATGGGACCAGATGCCATGATCTTTGTTTTCTGAATGTTCATCTTTAAGCCATCTTTTTCACTCTCCTCTTTCACTTTCATCAAAAGGCTCTTTAGTTCTTCACTTTCTGCCATAAGGGTGGTGTCATCTGCATATCTGAAGTTAATGATATTTCTCCCAGCAATCTTGATTCCAGCTTGTACTTCATCCAGTCCAGCGTTTCTCATGATGTACTCTGCATATAAGTTAAATAAGCAGGGTGACAATATACAGCCTTGACATACTCCTTTTCCTATTTGGAAGCAGTCTGTTGTTCCATGTCCAGTTCTAACTGTTGCTTCCTGACCTGCATACAGGTTTCTCAAGAGGCAGGTCAGGTGGTCTGGCATTCCCATCTCTTTCAGAATTTTGCAATTTCTTGTGATCCACACATTCAAAGGCTTTGGCATAGTCAATAAAGTAGAAATATATGTTTTTCTAGAACTCTATTGTTTTTTGATGATCCAGCATATGTAAGATTTTTCATATATAGTATCATGTCATTTGCAAATAGTGAGAATTATACATCTTCTTTTCCATTCTGAATTCCTTTTATTTATATTCCCTCTCTTATTGCCATGGCTAGGACTTCCAAAACTCTGTTGAATAATGGTGGAGAGATTGGGCACTCTTGTCTTATTCTTGATCTTAGAGGAAATAGTTTCAATTTTCCACCATTGAGAATAATGTTTGCTATGGGTTTGTCATATACAGCCTGTATTATGTTTAGGTAGTTTCATTCTATAACCATTTTCTGGAGAGGTTATTTTTTAATCATAAATGGGTTTTGGATCTTCTGTAAAGCTTTTCCTGTATCTGTGGAGATTACCATATTCTTTTTATCTTTCAATTAGTTAATCTGGTGTATCACATTGATTTATTTGCATATATTGAAGAATCCCTGTATCTCTGTGATAAACCCCATTCGACCATTTAATATCATGCTTTCAATGTTTTGTTGCATTCTGTTTTCCAGTATTTTGTTGAGGATTTCACATCTATGTTCATCAGAGATACTGGCCAATAATTTGTTTTTCTTGTGATATTTTTATTTTGGTATCAGTGTGATGGTGGCCTCATAAAATGAGTTTGGGAGTGTTCTTCCTTATGCAGGTTTTTGAAAGATTGAAAAAGACAGATGTTAGCTAACCTCTAAATGTTTGAGAGAATTTGCCTGTGAAGCCATCTTGCCCTGGGCTTTTGTTTTTGGGGAGATTTTTTAAAAATCAGTTTCAGTATTCAGTGCTTGTGTTTTGTTTGTCTACATTTTCTATTTCTTCCTGGTTCAGTCTTGAAAGTTTGTACTTTTCTAAGATTTATCCATTTTTTAAAAAAAATTTCATATAATTGCTCATAGTAGTCCTTATAATCCTTGGTATTTCTGCATTTTCTGCTGTATCCTCTCCTTTTTCTTACTAATTTTATTGATTTGAGTCTTCTCCTTTTTTTTCTTGATGAGTCTGGCTTATGGATTGCTAATTTTGTTGTTTTATTGATCTCTGCTATTGTTTCCTTTATTTATTCTCATTTATTTCTCCTCTGATCTTTACGATTTCTTTCCTTCTACTAACTTTGTTTTGTTGTTGTTGTTCTTTTTCTGGTTGCTTTGTGTGTAAGGTTAAGTTGTATATTTGTTGGTTTTCTTGTTTCTTGAGATAAGAATGCCATGCTATAAACTTCCCTCTTATAAATGCTTTGCTGCATCCCATGGGTTTGGGGTCATCATGTCTTCATTGTCATTTATTTCTAGGTATGCTTTTTAATTTCTTTTTTTTTTTTTTCTTCAGTAAACTCTTGGTTATTTAGAAACATATCATTTATCCTATATATTTGTGTTTCTTAATAGATTTTTCTTGTAATTGATATCTAAATTCATAGTTTTGTGATCAAAAAAGATGCTTGATATGACTTCATTTATCTTAAATTTACCAAGAATTGATCTGTGATCCAAGATGTGATCTATTCTGGAGAATGTTCCATGTGCACTTGATAAAAAGTATATTCTGCTGCTTTTGATGGTATTTCCTGTAGATATCAATTAAGTCCATCTGATCTAATGTGTTACTTAATGCTTGTATTGCTTTATTAATTTTCTGCCTGGATGATTGATCCATTGATGTAAATGGGGTGTTAAACTACCATACTATCATTTTGTTACTGTCAGTTTTTTCTTTTATGTCTGTTAGTTTGCCTTATATATTGAGGTTCTTTTAGGTTGGGTGCATAAATATTTACAATTGTTACATCTTCTTCTTGGATTGATCTCTTGATTATTGTGTAGTGTCTTTCCTCATCTCTTGAAATATTCCTTATTTAAAAGTCTATTTTAACTGATATAAGAATTGCTACTCTGGCTTTCTTTTGATTTCCATTTGCATGAAGTATCTTTCTTCATCCCCTTACTTTCAGTCTGTATATGTCTCTAGGTATTAAGTGGGTCTCTTGTAGACAGCATATATAAAGCTTTTGCTTTTATATGCAGTCAGCCAGCCTTTGTGTTGTGGTTGGAGCATTTAATCCATTTACATTTAAAGTAATTATTGATATATACATATATTCCTTTTGACATTTTCTTAATTGTTTTTGGGTTTCCCTGGGTGCCTCACATGATAAAGAATCTGCCTGCAATGCTGGAGACCTGGGTTCGATCCCTGAGTTGGGAAAATCTCCTGGAGGAGGGCATGGCTAATTGTTTTCAGTTTGTTTTTTGTATATCTTTTCCTTTTCTTATCTTTTTGGTGTAGAGAAGTCCTTTTAACATTTGCTCTAAAGCTTGTTTTGTGGTGCTGAATTCTCTAAACTTTTGCTTGTCTTTAATCTTTTGATTTCTCCATCAATTTTGAATATGATCCTTGATGGTTAGAGTTATCTTGGTTGTAGGCTTTTTCCTTTTTATTTCTTTTTTTTTCAGTATCTCTGTATATTATTTTATTAATTTTTAAATTATTTTAATTGGAGGCCAATTACTTTACAATATTTTGATGGTTTTTGCCATACTTTCACATGAATCAGCCATGAGCATACATGTGTTCCTCATCCTGACCCTCCCTCTCACCTCCCTTCCCATCCCATCTCTCACAGTTATCCCAGTGCACCAGCCCTGAGCATCCTGCCTCATGCATCGAAACTGGACTGGTGATATATTTCATATATGATAATATACATGCTTCAATGCTATTCTGTCAAATCATCCCACCCTCACCTTCTCCTACAGAGTCCAACAGTCTGTTGTTTACATCTGTGTCTCTTTTTCTGTCTCACATATAAGACCATCGTTACCATCTTTCTAAATTCCATATATATGCATTAATATAGTGTATTGGTATTTTTCTTTCTGACTTACTTTGCACTGTATAATAGGCTCCAGTTTCATACACCTCATTAGAACTGATTCAAATGCATTCTTTTTAATAGCCGATTAATATTCCATTTTGGATATGTACCACAGCTTTCTTATCCATTCATCTGCTGATGGACATCTAGGTTGCTTCCATGTCTTGGCGATTATAAACAGTGCTGCGATGAACATTGGGGTACACGTGTCTCTTTCAACTCTGGTTTCCTCGGTGTGTATGCCAAGCAGTGGGATTGATGGGTCATAAAGCAGTTCTATTTCCAGTTTTTAAAGGCTTCTCCACACTGTTCTAAATAGTGGCTGTATTATTTTGCATTCCCACCAACAGTGTAAGAGGATTCCTTTTTTCCACACCCTCTCCAGCATTTAATGTTTGCAGACTTTTTGATAGCAACCATTCTGACATGAGATGGTACCTCATTGTGATTTTGATTTTGATTTCTCTGATAATGAGTGATGTTGAACATCTTTGCATGTGTTTGTTAACCATTTGTATGTCTTCTTTGAAGAAATGTCTGTTTAGTTCTTTGGCCCATTTTTTGATTGGGTTGCTTAATTTTCTGGAATTGAGCTGCAGAAGCTGCTTGTATATTTTTGAGATTTATTCTTTGTCAGTTGTTTTGTTTGCTATTATTTTCTCCCATTCTGAAGGTTATTTTTTCACCTCGGTTATAGTTTCCTTCGTTGTGCAAAAGCTGTAAAGTTTAATTAGGTCCCATTTGTTTATTTTTGCTTTTATTTCCAATATTCTGGGAGTTGGGTCATAGACAATCCTGCTGTGATTTATGTCAGAGAGTGTTTTGCCTATGTTTTCCTCTAGGAGTTTTATAGTTTCTGGTCTTACATTTAGATCCTTAATCCATTTTGAGTTTATTTTTGTGTATGGTGTTAGAAAGTGTTTTAGTTTCATTCTTTTACAAGTGGTTGACCAGTTTTCCCAGCACCACTTGTTAAAGAGATTGTCTTTTCTCCATTGTATATTCTTGCTTCCTTTGTCAAAGATAAGGTGTCCATAGGTGTGTGGATTTATCTCTGGGCTTTCTATTTTGTTCCATTGATCTATATTTCTGGCTTTGTGCCAGTACCATACTGTCTTGATGACTCTAGCTGTGTAGTATAGACTAAAGTCAGGCAGGTTGATTCCTCCAGTCCCATTCTTCTTTTTCAAGACTGCTTTGGCTATTTGAGGCTTTTTGTAATTCCATGCAAATTATGAAATTATTTGTTCTAATTCTCTGAAAAATACCGTTGATAGCTTGATAGAGATTGTATTGAATCTATAGATTGCTTTGGGTAGTATACTCATTTTCACTATATTGATTCTTCCAATCCATGAATATGGTATATTTCTCCATCTATTAGTGTCCTCTTTGATTTCTTTCATCAGTGTTTTATAGTTTTCTATATTTATGTCTTTTGTTTCTTTAGGTAGATTTATTCCTAAGTATTTTATTCTTTTTATTGTAATGGTGAATGGAATTTGTTCCTTAATTTCTCTTTCTGTTTTCTCATTGTTAGTGTATAGGAATGCAAGGGATTTCTGTGTGTTAATTTTATATCCTGCAACTTTACTGTATTCATTGATTAGCTCTAGTAATTTTCTGGTAGAGTCTTTAAGGTTTTCTATGGAGAGGATAATGTCATCTGCAAACAGTGAGAGTTTTACTACTTCTTTTCCAATCTGGATTCCTTTTATTTCTTTTTCTGTGCTGATTGCTGTGGCCAAAACTTCCAAAACTATGTTGAATAGTATTTCTTTAAATGCATCCTGCCACTCCCTCTGGCCTGCAGAGTTTCTACTGAACAATCATCTCTTAACCTTATGGAAATTCCTCTTATGTGTTACTTGTTGATTTTCTCTTGCTCCTTTATTTTTTATTTGTGTTTAATTTTTATTAGTTTGATCATTATGTGTCTTACTGTGTTTCTCTTTGACTTTATCCACTATGGGACTCTGCATTTCTTGGACTTGATTAACTATTTCCTTTCCTATGTTAGGAACATTTTCAACCAAAATCTCTTAAAATTTTTTTCTCAGATCCTTTCTCTTTCTTGTCTTTTTCTGATAAACCTAATAGTTCAATTGTTGGAGTATTTAATATTGTGCCAGATGTCTTTATTTTGCCCTTCAGCAGTTTTTTCCACCATTGTGTTTTCCAGCTCACTTATCACTTCTTTTGCCTCAGTTTTTCTGCTACTGATTCTCTGTAGAGTATTTCTAATATCTGTGATTGTGTTGTTTGTTGCTGTTTATTATTTATTTCCTCTAGATCCTTGTTAAGTGTGTTAAGTGATTCTTGCATTTTCTCCATTATATTTTCAATATTTTGTATCATAATAATTATCATTACTCTTAATTCTTTTTCAGGTTGTTTGCCTATTTCCTCTTCATTTATTTGGTCTTGTACATTTTTAGCATTTTCCTCCATTTTCACATTATTTCTTTGTCTTTTCCTTTTTTTCCCTAACGCTGTGTTTGAGGTCTCCTTTACCCAAGCTATAGGTTCATTGTACTTTCCAAACGGTCTGCCCCTTTTGGGTGAAGTTGGTCCAGTGGGTTTTGTAGGCTTCATATTGGCAGGGATGTGTGCCTTTGTTGTGATGAGAGAAGATAAATTTTTCCCTCTGATGGGCAGGGCCTTGTGAGGCAGTGTGTTTTGAGTTTTCTGTAAGCAGCCTGTCTGATGATGATTGCCTTTAGTTCCTGTCTTCTGATTGTTTGGGTTAGACATGCTGGGCTGGGTGCTGCAGGAAGTTGGGTTGTGCTGTGTCTTGTATTTGGATGGAGGTGTTTGTGGGAGTTCTCACTGATTAATACTCCCTGGGGTCAGGAGTTCTCTGGTGATCTTGTGTCCTGGACTCAGCATTCCCACTCAAGGGGCTCAGTCCCTACTTTTGCTTGGGGAACTAAGATTCCACAAGTCATTTGTCATGGAAGTAAAGGGGATTACAACAAACACACAAAAAGCAAAAAAAAAAAAAAAAAAAGCAGATACAAAAAATGAAACCCAGACAAATGGTAAAAGCAAAATCAGACAAATAGAAAGAAAAACAAAGGAACACATACACACATACACAAACGAAACCAAAATAGACCAAAGAAAACAGAGTACAAGAGAGTGATCTGGTGAGCAAAAGAAATTTAAAAAATGACATCAGCCAATTAAAAACTAAGTTAACTGAAGCACAAAACATAAAACAAAACCACATCAAGGCCAAGTAAGGAATAAAGCAAAGGAAACAAGACAAATGAACAAAAATTGTGAAAAAAGGTAAAAAGAGAAAAGCAAAGTTAAATAGAAGTATACAAAAAGATCTATGTATCAAAGAAAATTTGCAAGAAAAGAGTCAAAAGAAGACCAAATTTAAAAATTACAACAATAAGATATCAACAGATGTATAAATATATAAAAGAACTAAAAAGTGTGATTTTAAATAGACATTTCTCCAAAGAAGACATACAGATGGCTAACAAACACATGAAAAGATGCTCAACATCACTCATTATCAGAGAAGTGCAAATCAAAACCACAATGAGGTACCATTTCACACCAGTCAGAATGGCTGCGATCCAAAAGTCTACGAGCAATAAATGCTGGAGAGGGTGTGGAGGAAAGGGAACCTTCTTACACTGTTGGTGGGAATGCAAACTAGTACAGCCACTATGGAGAGCAGTGTGGAGATTCCTTAAAAAACTGGAAATAGAACTGCCATATGACCCAGCAATCCCACCGCTGGGCATACACACCGAGGAAACCAGAATTGAAAGAGACACGTGTACCCCAATGTTCATCGCAGCACTGTTTATAATAGCCAGGACATGGAAGCAACCTAGATTTCTGTCCATCAGTAGACGAATGGATAAGAAAGCTGTGGTACATATACACAATGGAGTATTACTCAGCCATTAAAAAGAATACATTTGAATCAGTTCTAATGAGGTGGATGAAACTGGAGCCTATTATACAGAGTGAAGTAAGCCAGAAAGAAAAACACCAATACAGTATACTAACACATATATATGGAATTTAGAAAGATGGTAACGACAACCCTGTATACGAGACAGCAAAAGAGACACAGATGTATAGAACAGTCTTTTGGACTCTGTGGGAGAGGGAGGAGGGGATGATTTGGGAGAATGGCATTAAAACATGTATAATATCATATAAGAAATGAATCGCCAGTCCAGGTTTGATGCAGGAAGCTTGGGGCTGGTGCACTGGGATGACCCAGAGGGATGGTATGGGGAGGGAGGTGGGAGGGGGGTTCAGGATGAGGAACACGTGTATACCCGTGGCAGATGCATGTTGATGTATGGCAAAACCAGTACAATATTGTAAAGTAAATAATAATAATAATAAAATTTTAAAAAAAGAATAAAAAAGTTCCCAAAAGCCTAAAAATAAATAATAAAAATAACAACCACAACAAGAGAGAGAAAAAGAAGAGGAAAAATGAAAACAAAAGTCCAGAACCAACTACAGAATGACTCAAGCATAAGAATGATACTAATTTTTTTTCCTCTGGTCTCAGCTGTCAGCATCCTTTCCCCTGCTGTGAGCCACAGCCTTCCATGTCCATAGGGGGCCCTCCAGCTTCCTATGGGGCACTCTTATGCTGGGAGACTAGTCTTTGGACATCCTGTGAGGACAGCTCAAACTCTAATCTGGCCCTACACCTGTGTGTGCTTGCCTCCAAAATCCACAGCTTCCAGAGTTAGAGTGTTTTCTTTTGTGGAAACATTCATTGTCCTTTTATATAATCCATAGACAGAGTCTACTAGGTTATCATGTAGATTTAATCTGCAGCTTATACAGCTTATGGAATGGTTTTTGATCCTCTTCCTTAGTTGCTCCACCTCTGGAGATCAACTGTGGCTTTATCTTCACCTCTGCATATGGATAGTTCACTGGACTTTGCTCCCGAGGTGGTTCTAGAGGATTTGCATCTGCCACAGTGAGGACTGGACATGGAGGTGGCATGGCTGTTTGGATCACAGGGACCTCAGAGGCACTAGGTGTGCGAGGAAGCCAGTGGCAACACTTGCAGGTGATATGGCTCTATTAGCATTATTTTCTAGCCTCTTGGTAGCTGGCACTCAAAAGGCCTCCCTGGTTGGTCCTTCTCTATTCTATTTATTGGCATATCAGACACTCAAAGGGCCACCCTTGCTGGTGTCTTTCTCCATTTCTCAGCTGTGGGCCAGTGTGTGAGGAGACAGAGGCTACAGTGATTTCTCTACCCACTGCACATGACTGAGCAGTAATGCACTGCTTCCATGGCTGCCCAAATTGAGATTTCCTTCTCCCATCTCCTCAGGCTATCTCCTCAGAGTCAGCAGCAGTCCTTGCCCCAGGATTACTCTCCAATACCTATGGTCCAGCTCCCAGCTGCCATGCACAATAGTGGACTTGCTTCCCTGTCTGGAATACATACAGATTGTCTTTGTGATTCTCACTCCATTCAGACTATCACAGATCACCTACTTCACTCTCCACAACAGCCTCAAATATTTCCCTTCTGTTTCAACCAATTGCCCCGGATGTGAGGATCTCTCTCCTACTTCTTCTCCCCCACAACTGGGTGCAGGTTGGTCCTGCTCACTCTCCTCCTTTTCCCTTCTTTCCTTCATCCTACTAAGTTGTGCATGGAACCATATATTCTTTTCCAGTGGTCAGGGACTCCTGCCAGTATTCAGCTGGTATTCTGTGAGGAATGCTGCCATCTGTAGATGTATTCTTGATGCATCCATGGAGAGAGATGTGCTCCATATCCACCAAATCCTCTGCCATCTTGTCAAGTCCAGTAAATTTTAACTTTAATTTCTCCTTCTGATAATTAGTAGTGTATAGAAACACAACAGATTTATGTATATTAATATTGCATCCTGCCACCTTACTAAATTCATTTATTAGTCTTAAAAGTTTTGATGTTTTTGTTTGTTTGTTTGTAGCTTAGAATTTTTTACGTATAGTATCATGCATTAGCAAACAGTGAAAGTTTTATTTTTCTTTCCAATCTGAATTGCTTTCTCTTCTCATTTGATTGATGTGGGTAAGACTTCCACTTTTATTTATTTTTGGTTGCACTGGGTCTTCATTGCTGCATGTGGGCTCTCCCTAGTTGCAGTAAGAAGAGGCTACTCTTTGTTGTGGTGTATGGGTTTCTTATTGCAGTGGTTTATCTTGTTGAGGAGCATGGCACAAGCTCTAAATGCACAGGCTTCAGTAGTTGAAACACGCAGTCTCAGTAGTCGTAGTGTGTGAGCTTTAGTTGCTCTGAAACATGTGGAATCTTCCCACACTACGGATTGAACCCATGTCCCTTGCATTGGCAGCCAGATTCATATCCACTGTACCACAAGGGAAGTTTCCATTACTGTATTGAATAAAAGTCGTGAGTGAGCATCTTTGTCTTGTTCCTGATCTTAGAGGAAATGTTTTCAATTTTTTACCATTTAGCATGATGCTTTCTGTGGTTTTTTCTTATAGAGCCTTTATTACATTAAGACATGTTCCCTGCTTACTCACTTTCTTGAAAGTTTCTATCATAAATGGATGTTGAATTTAGTAAAAAAAAAAAAAATCACAAAACTTTTCTGCATCTATGGAGATAATCATATGCTTGTTATTTCTTCAAAATTTGTTAATGTGATGTATCACATTGATTTATTTGTTGATATTTAACTATGCTTGCATCCCTGGAATAAATGCCATTTGATCATGGTGTATGATTCTTTCAGTGTATTGTTGAACTTTTTGCTAATATTTTGCTGAGGTTTTTTTTGCTTCAATGTTTATCAAAGATATTGCCCTGTAATTTTATTTATTTATTTGCATGTTGTCCTCTGGGTTTCATAGCCTGTTGATGCTAGCCTTGAAGAAAAAGTTTGGAAGCAGTCTTTCTTTTCAGTTTTTTGGAGTAATTTGAGAAGGATAGGCTTTAACTCTTCTTTAAATGTTTGGTAGAATTCACTTGTGAAGCTTTCTTGTCGTGAATTTTTGTGTGTTGAAAATATTTTAATTACTGATTTAATTTTATTAGTCTTAATTTGTCCATTCATAGTTCTCATTTCTTTCTGATTTAGTCTTCAAAGATTATATGTTTCTAGAAACTCACCCATTTCTTTTAGAATACCCATTTTATTGACATAGATATCTTTTATTATTTTTTGTTTTTCTGTGGTGTCAATTTTAACATTTTTTAATTTATGATTTTATTCATTTGGGCCCTTTCGCTATTCATTTTAATGAGTCTGGTAGAGGTTTATCAACTTTGCTTATCTTTTGAAGGAACCATCTCTTAGTCGCCATGATCTTTTCAATTATTTTGGTCTCTATTTCATAGATTTCTGTTCTGATCTTTAATATTTCCTTTATTATATGATTTTCTTTTTCTAGTTCCTTTAAGTATAAAGTTAGATTGTGTATTTGAGATTTTTCTTGTTTCCTGAAGAAGGCTTGTATTGCTAACAACTTCCTTCTTAGAATGACTTTTGCTGCATGCCATGGATTTTGGATGTATTTACATTTTCATTTGTCTTTAGGTATTTATTTTTAATTTACTCCTTGATTTTATTAGTAAACCATTGGTTCTTTAGTAACATGTTATTCATACTCTACGTGTTTTGTTTTGTTTTTTACTTTCAATTTGTGCATGTGTGTGTGTAGCATGTGAACTACCCTTGAAAATGTTCTATGTGCACTTGAAATGTTAGTTGACAACCTTATGGGAATTACCTTGTACATCACTAATAGTTTTTTTCACTTCACTTCTCTGAGATTATGCCTCATTCATTCATATTCTGCACAATATTTTGTGTTTATTTCAATGTATTAGGTTGGTTACATTTCTTAATTTAGAATTGGCCTTGTATAAGAGACATCCTACAGGGCCCAGCAGCATGCTCTCTTGTCCTTACCAGAGCTAAATGAACTAAGGGTGCCCACAAGGTGGGTTGTGTGTAGTCTTATGGTGGGGCTGACAACTATGGGTGCACTGGTATGCGTGGTTGGCCCTTGGAACAGTAGATTGAAAGCCTGTGCCTTGTGTAGTGGCTGCAAACCTGATGGAATGTGCAGTAATCTTCCCACTCAGTCAGGTGCAGAGACCAGGAAGGCACTGGACAGATGCTGGCTTCTGGAGCAGGCCAGTTGCCCTATGAAGGTGTCTATATAGCCTATGCAGTGCCTCAGGGCTGATGTTGGCCTGCTGTAGGGCAAGACTGGGACATATATGGCTGTCTTTGAGACCTGGGTGGGGGGGGAGAGGTCTTGGTCTCCACTGGTAATAGGCTAGATGTTGCTGCTCTTTAGTCACTCAGTTGTGTCCAACTCTGCAAGCCCATGGACTGCAGCATGCCAGGCTTCCCTGGCCTTCACCTTCTTTGAGACTTTGCCCAAACTTATGCCATTGAGTCAGTAATGCCGTCCAACCATCTCATCCTCTGTCACCACTTTCTCCTCCGCCCTCAATCTTTCCCAGCAACAGGGTCTTTTCCAGTTATTCAGCTCTTCACATCAGGTGGGGCCAAAGTAGTGCAGCTTCAGCTTTAGCATTAGTTCTTCCAATGGATATGCAGGGTTGATTTCCTTTAGGATTGACTGGTTTGAACTTGCTGTCCGAGGGATTCTCAAGAGTCTTCTCCAGCACTACAGTTCAAAAGCATTAATTCTTCAGCACTCAACCTTTTTTATGGTCCAATTCTCACATCCATACATGACTACTGGAAAACCATAGCTTTGGCTAGATGGACCTTTGTCAGCAAAGTGATGTCTGCTCTTTAATACACTGTGTAGGTTTGTCATAACTTTTCATCCAAGTCGCAACTGTCTTCTAATTTCATGGCTGCAGTCACCATCTGCAGTGATTTTGGAGCCCAAGAAAAGAAAGTCTCTCACTGTTTCCATTATTCCCCCACCTATTTGCCATGAAGTGATGGGACCATATGCCATGATATATTTTTTTTTTTTTGAATGTTGAGTTTTAAGCCAGCTTTTTCACTCTCCTTTTCCACCCTTAGCATGAGGCTATTTAGTTCCTCTTCAGTTTCCACCATTAGGCTGATACCATCTGAATATCTGAAGTTATTGATATTTCTCCAGGCAATCATGATTCCAACTAGTGCTTCATCCAGCCTGGCATTTTGCATGATGTACTCTGAGTAGAAGTTAAATAAACAGGGTGACAATATAAAGCCTTGATGTACTTCTTCCCAATTGTGAACCAGTCCATTATTCCTTGTCTGGTTCTAACTGTTGAATCTTGACCTGCATACAGGTTTCTCAGGAGGCAGACAAAGTGGTCTGTTATTCCCATCTCTTTAAGATTTTCCAGTTTGCTGTGATCCACACAATCAAAAGCATAGTCACTGAAGCAGAAGTAGATGTAGATGTTTTTCTGGAATTCTCTTGCTTTTTCTATGATCCAGTGGATGTTGGCAATTTGATTTCTGGTTCCTCTGCCTTTTCTAAACCAAGCATGTACGTTTGGAAGTTCTCAGTTCATGTACTGCTACAGCCTACCTTGAAAGATTTTGAGCATTATCCTGCTAACGTGAAATGAGCGCAATTGTGCAGCAGTCTGAACATTCTTTGTAATTTTCCTTCTTTGGGATCAGAATGAAAATTGAACTTTTCCAGTCCCATGGCCACTGCTGAGTTTTCCAAATTTGCAGGCATATTAAGTGCAGCACTTTAACAGCATTATCTTTTAGGATTTGAAATAGCTCAGCTGGAATTCTGTCACCTCCACTAGCTTTGTTCATAGTAAGGCCAACTTAACTTCACATTCCAGGATGTCTGGCTCTAAGTGAGTGACCACACCATCATTGATTTCAGGTCATTAAGAACTTTTTTGCCCAGTTTTTCTTTGTATGCTCTTCTTTGGTAGTAGGCTAGAGAGATTTACAAAATGACACTTGCCAACACTATTGTAATTACAGTAAAATGTGCTCCCAGTAATGGCTGTCTCCAGTATCTTTGTCCCCAGGGGGATTTCCACTTTCCTCTCGCTTCTCCAAGATCAGCAAGTGAGTCTGACTCAAGCTCCTTTGAAGCTGCTGTCTCTATTCTGGAACTTGGAAAATGTGACATTTTGTGCATGCACTTTAAGAGCCAAATTTCTGTTTCCTATATCTCTCTGGCTTTCCCAAACTTAGTCCCCACTGTTTTTCAAAGACACATGTTCTGCTACAGGACCACCAAGGATGAGGACCCCAATGTCCTTGGATCCCTTGTTCTTTGAAAAAGACTTCTACAATTATGATATTACTCCCATCGATGTGTTACTGACCTGGTTGTGGGGGTTCTGACTATACTTTATTTCTGCCTCTCCTACCTATCCCTTTGTGGTGCCTTTTTTATGTCTTTCAAAGTGAAAGTCACTCAGTTATGCCTAACTCTTTGCAACCCCATGGACTCTACCATCCATGGAATTTTCCAGGCCAGAATGGGTGGGTTAGTCACTAAGTCATGTCCAACTCTTGCGACCCCATGAACTGTAGCCTGCCAGGCTCCTCTGTCCATGGGATTCTCCAGGCGAGAATACTGGAGTGGGTTGCCACTGGAGTGGGTTCTCCAGGGGATCTTCCCAACCCAGGGATCAAACCCAGGTCTCCCACATTGCAGATGGATTCTTTACCAACTGAGCTATTAGGGAAGCCCCTTACTACACAAGCATAAAGCCTTTATTTGTGGAAAATCTTTTCTTCTACTCTTCAGGTCATTCTCATAGATAGTTGCTTTGTAAGGATTTATATATTTAGTATGCCTGTTGGAGGACATGAGTTCAGGGTCTTCTTACTCTACCACCTTTGTGACTTCTCAGAGCAGTTGTGACCTTTTAAGTGACTTTTTGTCTCCTCTGTTTCTGTAACTTGTCATTGGATATAGAGGCTTAATGCTTTTATTCAGTAATGCTTTTTATATGGTTGTGAATACTTCCTTTTTATTGCCTCAGTAAGCACATATTATCTGCTCATATTTTTGTGGTTATATTGTTTGGTGGGTTTATGTATTATCAAAATTATTTATGCATTTATTAATTGGTCCTTGGATCCACTATGTCATTGAGTTGTAAAATTATATCCTTCCTGTATCATTTCTTCTAAAATTAAAAAAAAAAACTATCCTTTGACAATTTTTCCTAATTTTATTGTGTTTTATTGGGTCTGAGAACATATTCTGTATGGTTTTGAATCTTTAGAATTATTAAGACTTCTTTTGTAGTATAGTACCATATGATATAGTACCACAGTTTACCTTTGTATATGTTCCTCATGTACATGAAAATAAAATGCATATATTATTGGAAGGGTGTAGGGTTATATATACAAGTATCACTTGCCACCAAAATGTAATTCATTTCAGAAAACATGTTCAAGAGTGAATTTTCTGACAGTAGAAACCTATATACCATTATTTCAAATTGAAAAAATGAATTTTCAGATCATCTAAGAGCTCCAGCCACTTCCCTAAAACATTACTAAAACACTATATAACACCTATAACAACTCTCCAATAATCTCTGTATAGTATATTAACTTATTTAACATTCAGTGACCTTAGTCCACATTAGTGGAACTATGTTTGTGTTAACTCAATGACCCTGCTCAATTAGATCCTATAATGTAATTTAAATTAACCATTTGTTAAAGATAGTATCTGAATTGAAGAAGAGGTCGATAGTGCATCTAGGAACCTGGGAAAAGAAAATATTGAAGTCCATGAAGAACTAAACCTTTTGAGATGTACTGTCCAAAACAGTAGCATGAACTGCATGTGTGTATCTAAATTTGTTAGTTTAAAAAAAAAAAAAAGTTTCTCATCACACTGACTACATTTTACATGCTTAGTAGTCACACATAACTAGTGGCTCCCATGTTGAAAAGTGTAAATATATTATATAATAATTCCATTATGATATAACATTCTAATATACAGTAATGATTTATAAAAGGAGTAGAAAAGAGAGTAGATAAAATGTGCCATATATCTAAGCTATAGAAGCTTGATATGTAATCCTATCAGAAGTTCTGAGCTATGGTGGCAATAAAATTTATATTCATTTGAAGATAGAATGGTATTAAGCTCTTTTTACTGCCACACATAAATAAACTATAATAGGGTTTTTATTTGGGTTAGTGAATTTTTGGCAGAATTTGTTGCAAATCTTTAAGGAAACCTTAGGATAGTTATAGTTCAGACAGCAAATATTATCTACAAGTTTAAGGTTATTAATTTTGTTTTTTAGAATTTTGATATACAGGCTCATTTTGGCTCTGCTGGATTTATCAGTATCAGTATGGGTGTATTAAAATACCTAGCTACAATTTGTTCTGTAGTTTTTGCTCCTTGAAGTTCTGTCAGCTCTTGCTTGATATATTTTGGGTCTGTATTATTGAGTACATATTTTTTTATAATAGTTTTCTTCTTGCACTATGCTTCCTTTAACTAGTAATAATAACTCCTGGGTTTTTCAATGTGAGCAAGTGGATATTTTGTGATGCCCTTCATTGAAATAAGAATGAAAAGAGCTAAGGAAAAACTATGCTTGAAAGAAAACAAAGGCTTGTGAGCAATGTTAAGTGTGAGATGTCCATAAGATATCCACATGGAATAAGGAGTCAGATGCACATACATATCTGAAACATAGGAATAGGATAAGGTTGATCTAGAAATATATATATATATATATATATATATATATATATATATATATAGGAGTCAAAAACATGTATGTGATATTTAAAGCCATCGGCAAAGGAGAAAGGGAAAGATATACTCAACTGAGTGCAGAGTTCCAGAGAATAGCAAGGAGAGATAAGAAAGCCTTCTTAAGTGAACAATGCAAAGAAATAGAGGAAAACAATAAAATAAGAAAGAGAGATTGCTTCAAGAAAATCGGAGATACCAAGGGAATTTTTCATGCAAAGATGGACACAACAAAGAACAGAAACAGCAAGGATTTAACAGATGCAGAAGAGCTTAAGAAGAGGTGGCAAGAATACACAGAAGAAGTATACCAAAAAAGATCTTAATGACCTGAATAACCTTGATGGTGTGGTCACTCATCTAGATCCAGACATCCTGGGGTGTGAAGTCAAGTTGGCCTTAATACGAACAAAGGTAGCAAAGGTGATAAAATTCCAGCTGAGTTATTTCAAATCCTAAAAGATAATGCTGTTAAAGCATTGCACATAATATTCCTTCAAGTTTGGAAAACTCAGCAGTGGCCACAGGATTGAAAAAGTTCAATTTTCATTCTGATCCCAAAGAAGAGAAATGCCAAGGAACGTTCAAACTACCACACAATTGTGCTCATTTTACATTCTAGTAAGATTATGATCAAAATTCTTCAAGCTAGGCTTCAGCAGTATGTGAACTGAGAAATTCCAGATGTAAAAGCTGGGTTTAGAAAAGGCAGAGGAACCAGAGATCAAATTGCTAACATTCAGTGTATCATAAAGAAAGCAAGGGGATTCCAGAAAAAAAAAAAAATCTACTCCTTCACTGACTACACTAAAGCCTTTGAATGTGTGGATCACAACAAACTGTGGAAAATTCTTAAAAAGATGGGAATAATAGACCACTTTACCAGCTTCCTAAGAAACCTGTATGCAGGACAAGATGCAACAGTTAGAACTGGGCATAAAACAATGGACTGGTTCACAATGGGAAAGAAATACATCAAGGCTGTTTATTGTCACCTTGCTTATTTAACTTATATGCAGAGTAAGAAAAGCTGGGATGGATGAATCACAACCTGGAATCAAGATTGCTGGAAGAAATATCAAGAACTTCAGACATGTAGATCATACAACGCTAATGGTAGAAAGTGAAGAGGGAGTAAAGTGCATCTTGATGAGGATGAAAGAGGAGAGTGAAAAAGCTGGCTTAAAACTCAGCATTCAAAAAACTAAGATCATGGCATCCAGTCCTACCACTTTACGGAAAATAGATGGGGAAAAAGTGGAAACAGTGACAGATTTTATTTTCTTGGGCTCAAAAATCACTGAAAAATACCTTCTTGGAGGGAAAGCTATGACAAAGCTAGACAGCATATTAAAATCAGAGACATCATTTTGCCTCGGATCAGATCAGTAGCTCAGTCGTGTCCAACTTTTTGCGACCCCATGAATCGCAGCACGCCAGGCCTCCCTGTCCAACACCAACACCCGGAGTTCACCCAGACTCACGTCCATCGAGTCACTGATGCCATCCAGCCATCTCATTCTCTGTCGTCCACTTCTCCTCTTGCCTCCAATCCCTCCCAGCATCAGAGCCTTTTCCAATGAGTCAACTCTTCGCATGAGGTGGCCAAAGTACTGGAGTTTCAGCTTCAGCATCATTCATTCTAAAGATATCCCAGGGCTGATCTCCTTCAGAATGGACTGGTTGGATCTCCTTGCAGTCCAAGGGACTCTCAAGAGTCTTCTCCAACACCACAGTTCAAAAGCATCAATTCTTTGGTGCTCAACCTTCTTCACAGTCCAACTCTCACATCCATACATGACCACAGGAAAAACCATAGCCTTGACTAGATGAACCTTTGTTGGCAAAGTAATATCTCTGCTTTTGAATATGCTATCTAGGTTGGTCATAACTTTCCTTAGAAGGAGTAAGCATCTTTTAATTTAATGGCTGCAGTCACTATCTGCAGTGATTTTGGAGCCCAGAAAAATAAAGTCTGACACTGTTTCCACTGTTTCCCCATCTATTTCCTATGAAGTGGTGAGAATGGATGCCATGATCTTCGTTTTCTGAACGTTGAGCTTTAAGCCAACTTTTTCACTCTCCACTTTAACTTTCATCAAGAGGCTTTTTTAGTTCCTCTTCACTTTCTGCCATAAGGGTGATGTCATCTGCATATCTGAGATTATTGATATTTCTCCCGGCAATCTTGATTCCAGCTTATGTTTCTTCCAGTACAGCATTTCTCATGATGTACTCTGCATAGAAGTTAAAAAAGCAGGGTGACAATATACAGCCTTGACGTACTCCTTTTCCTATTTGGAACCAGTCTGTTGTTCCATATCCAGTTCTAACTGTTGCTTCCTGTTCTGCATATAGGTTTCTCAAGAGGCAGGTCAGGTGGTCTGGTATTCCCATCTGTTTCAGAATTTTCCACAGTTGACTGTGATCCACACAATCAAAGGCTTTGGCATAGTCAGGAAAGCAGAAATAGATGTTTTTCTGGAACTCTCTTACTTTTTCCATGATCCAGTGAATGTTGGCAATTTGATCTCTGGTTCCTCTGCCTTTTCTAAAACCAGCTTGAATATCAGGAAGTTCACAGTACATATATTGCTGAAGCCTGGCTTGGAGAATTTTGTGCATTACTTTACTCACGTGTGAGATGAGTGCAATTGTGCGGTGGTTTGAGCAATCTTTGGCATTGCCTTTCTTTGGGTTTGGAATGAAAACTGACCTTTTCCAGTCCTGTGGCCACTGCTGAGTTTTCCAAATTTGCTGGCATATTGAGGGCAGCACTTTAACAGCATCATATTTTAGGATTTAGAATAGCTCAACTGGAATTCCATCACGTCCACTAGCTTTGTTCGTAGTGATGCTTTCTAAGGCCCACTTGACTTCACATTCCAGGATGTCTGGCTCTAGGTCAGTGATCACATCATCGTGATTATCTGGGTTGTGAAGCTCTTTTTTGTACAGTTCTTCTGTGTATTCTTGCCATCTCTTCTTAATATCTTCTGCTTCTGTTAGAGCCATACCATTTCTGTCCTTTATCGAGCCCATCTTTGCATGAAATGTTCCCTTGGTATCCCTGATTTTCTTGAAGAGATCTCTAGTCTTTCCCATTCTGTTGTTTTCCTCTATTTCTTTGCATTGATCACTGAAGAAGGCTTTCTTATCTCTTCTTGCTATTCTTTGGAACTCCGCATTCAGATGTTTATATCTTTCCTTTTCTCCTTTGCTTTTCACTTCTCTTCTTTTCACAGCTATTTGTAAGGCCTCCCCAGACAGCCATTTTGCTTTTTTGCATTTCTTTTCCATGGGGAAAGATCTTGATCCCTGTCTCCCATCAGGCACTCTATCTATCAGATCTAGGCCCTTAAATCTATTTCTCACTTCCACTGTATAATCATAAGGGATTTGATTTTGGTCATACCTGAATGGTCTAGTGGTTTTCCCTACTTTCTTCAATTTCAGTCTGAATTTGGCAATAAGGAGTTCATGGTCTGAGCCACAGTCAGCTCCTGGTCTTGTTTTTGCTGACTGTATAGAGCTTCTTCATCTTTGGCTGCAAAGAATATAATCAATCTGATTTCGTTGTTGACCCTCTGGTGATGTCCATGTATAGAGTCTTCTCTTGTGTTGTTGGAAGAGGGTGTTTTTTTATGACTGGTGCATTTTCTTGGCAAAACTCTGTCAGTCTTTGCCCTGCTTCATTCCGTATTCCAAGGCCAAATTTGCCTGTTATTCCAGGTGTTTCTTGACTTCCTACTTTTGCATTCCAGTCCCCTATAATGAAAAGGACAGCTTTTTTGGGTGTTAGTTCCAAAAGTTCTTGTAGGTCTTCATAGAACCATTCAACTTCAGCTTCTTCAGCATTACTGGTTGGGGCATAGACTTGGATTACTGTGATATTGAATGGTTTGCCACTTGGATTACTGTGATATTGAATGGTTTGCCTTGGAAATTAACAGAGATCATTCTGTCATTTTTGAGATTGCATCCACGTACTGCATTTCGGACTCTTTTGTTGACCATGATGGCTACTCCATTTCTTCTGAGGGATTCCTGCCCACAGATATAATGGTCATCTGAGTTAAATTCACCCATTCCAGTCCATTTCAGTTCACTGATTCCTAGAATGTCGACATTCACTCTTGCCATCTCTTGTTTGATCACTTCCAATTTGCCTTGATTCATGGACCTGACATTCCAGGTTCCTATGCAATATTGCTCTTTAAAGCATCAGACCTTGCTTCTATCATCAGTCACATGCACAGCTGGGTATTCTTTTTGCTTTGGCTCCATCCCTTCATTCCTCTGGAGTTATTTCTCCACTGATCTCCAGTAGCATATTGGGCACCTACTGACCTGGGGAGTTTCTCTTTCAGTATCCTATCATTTTTCCTTTTCATACTGTTCATGGGGTTCTCAAGGCAAGAATACTGAAGTGGTTTGCCATTCCCTTTTCCAGTGGACCACATTCTGTCAGATCTCTCCACCATGACCCGCCCATCTTGGTTGCCCTACGGGCATGGCTTAGTTTCATTGAGTTAGACAAGGCTGTGGTCCTAGTGTGATTAGACTGAGTAGTTTTCTGTGAGTATGGTTTCAGTGTGTTTGCCCTCTGATGCCCTCTTGCAACACCTACCATCTTACTTGGGTTTCTCTTACCTTGGGTGTGGGGTATCTCTTCACGGCTGCTTCAGCAAAGCACAGCCATTGCTCCTTACCTTGGACGAGGGGTATCTCCTCACCACCACCCTTCCTGACCTTCAATGTGTAGTTTTTCCAGTAGTCATATACAGTTGTGAGAATTGGGCCGTAAAGAAGTCTACATCCCAAAAAATTGATGCTTTCAAACTGTGATGCTGAAGACGACTCCTGAGAGTCCCTTGGACAGCAAGGAGATCAAACAAGTCAATCCTAAAGGAAATCAACCCTGAATATACATTGGAAGGACTGATGCTGAAGCTGAAGCCGCATTACTTTGGTCACTTGATGTGAAGAGCTGACTAATTGGAAAATACCATTGCTAGGAAAGATTAAGAGCAGGAAGAGAAGAGGATGACAGAAGATGAGATGGTTCAATGGCATCACCGACTCAATGGACATGAGCTTGAACAAAACTCCAGGAGATACTGAAGGACAGAGATACCTGGCATGCTGCAGCCCATGAGGTCACAAAGTATCAGATACACCTTAGTAACTGAAAAACAACAACAAAAAAGCTGTAGGAGTAAATTAAACTATCTGAGGGAAATTTGTAGTCTAAAGAGGGATCAGAATGAGTTCTGAAGAATTGCTACATTTAAAGGTAGAGTAGTGAAGTTAACCAGAAAGTAGGAAGAATTTGGGAGAGTATGCTGTCAAGGAAACAAAGAAAGGTAAGAGTTTTGAAAATGAAGTTGTGGTTACATGTGTCATATGCTGTTCAGCAGTGGAATAATTTTGGAAAGAAAAAGTTACAATTGAATTGTGTGGTAGGCAAAAAAAAAAAAAAAAAATGACCTTTCAACAGTACCCACATTCAGATCCCTGGAGCATACCAATGAGTTATTAAGCTTGCTGCTGAAATTATGGTTGCTTGTCTGCTTT
Organism: Bos indicus; assembly: GCF_029378745.1. Lineage (NCBI taxonomy): Eukaryota > Metazoa > Chordata > Mammalia > Artiodactyla > Bovidae > Bos > Bos indicus. Next base: position 102,153,678 of record NC_091789.1, on the reverse strand, counting down.
TTTAGATAGGAAAATTATCATAGAAATCCAGTGAACTGATTGTAAACATAAGGGTCCTTATAAGTGGGAAAGGGGGACAAAACAGGACATCAAAGTCATGAAGCATGAGAAGAACTTGATCTGCTCTTACTGGTTTGAAAATTGAGAATGGGACAAACCAGGGAATGCAGGCAGCCTCTAGAAGTTAGAAAAGGCAAGGAAATGGAATCTCCTCTATAGCCTCCAGGAAAAAAAGAAAGAAAGAAAGTGTCCCTGACATCACTTTAGCCCATTGTTATCCATTTTGGACTTTTGACTTCCAGAAGTATAAGAGTATAAATTTGCATTGTTTTAAGTCATTAAATTTGTGGTAATATGTTACCCCAGCAATAGGAAACTAATAAAGATTTGCATCATTGAGGTCACTGATAACCTTTACAAGAGCCATTTTAGTGGAGTAATGGGAACAAATGTCATGATAAATGGACCAATAACTGGAAAGTAGATGTGGATGTGAAGGAAGGGAGTTATCAACACTCTTTTGGAGGCTTGGTTGTGAAACGTGGTAAAAAGATGGAATAGTTGGACAGGAATGTGGGCTCCCAGGAGGGTTTGGAATGGGACATTCTAGGACTGAACTGGTCAATACTATAGCCACTAGTCACATGTAGTTATTAAAATTAAAATTAACCTAAATTAAAAATTCATTTTCTCAGTTGCACTAGCCATATGTGGCCAGTGGCTGCTATACTGGAGGGTATTGAACTAGGTTATGCTTCTATGTTAATGGCAATGATCCAGGAAAGAGAAAGAGAGAAACTGAGAGAGAGAGAAACTAAAGGATTTATGATAACTAAAAAATGGAGAGAAAAGGGGATCCAGAGAATGAATGAGGGAAATTTATATTTGATTATGGAAGAGATGCTTTATCAGTTGTAACTGGAACAATAAAAAAGAGGATTGGTGCAAATCGGTTTGCAGATTTTGAAGTAGAATGATGAGAGTTCTTTTCTAATGGCTTCAGCTTACTGATTCACATCTTAGGCAAGGTCATAAATGATGTTAAAGTGGGTGCTAGAATAGAAGTTTTGAAGCCAAAGGAGAATATAGGAAGTTGTTAATTCAGAGGATAGAAAAACAAGCTTTTTTGAAATACAGAATAAAAGTGTTGAACAGTATACAAGGGCCCATCTGTGGTTTTAGATAATGAATTTCAACTGAGATCAATCTTCCTCTTTTTCCTGTTTTTTATTTGTATCTTGGTGTTTTATTTTTGATTTTCAAATTCTCAAAGATTGTGTTAATTGTAATTATTTGTGTTACCAAGAAAACAGTGCCATATATATTACCCTTGGGGGTTTTAAATGGTATAACCATTCCACATCATTATAAAAAAATTATACAGTCTAAATGTTCAACAAGAGGAGACCAGTTATATTAATGATGGCAAATCCATAAAATGTAGAATTTATGTAGCCATTAAGGTAAATTTTTGTAGTGTGTTAATAGGAAAATGCTGATGATATGAAGTTAAATGAAAAAATTCATGCTCCAATACTATATTAGAAATTTTGATTCTAATTTTATTATACCATAAACTATGCTTATGTATACATATATACATGTACCTACCTCTCTACATGTATTCACAATCAGTGAAAGAAAATGCACTTAAATATAAGAAAGTAGTGATATTTACATACTGAACCCATATATATACTGCATATATATATATATATACTGCATATATATATATATATATAATATACATAAGACACTAGTGTCTTTATTTTTTATCCTTTTCATAGTTTGCAAAACATTCAGCACTGAGCATGTTTATATATATATTTATATATATATATATATATATATATATATTTAAATGGATTTTTAATTGTAAAATTAATAATATTTTTCTCATTTTATTTTTAATTAGATGATAGTTATTTTATAATGAATTCATTTTCATTATACTCAGATAGTACACATAACTCCCCCTGGGTCTACTCTCAACTCTCTTCCCAAAGGCAGCCCATCTTATTAATATTGTGTATTTCCTTCTAAATCTTTTGCTATGCATTTAAACACACTTTATGTATATATATTACTTTACCAAACAGAAATACAGCTATTGATTACTTCTATTCTAGAATGAAAAAAGAGATGTGTAGACAAAGATAGACTAATGAAAGAAACCAAAAGGGAGCATCAGATTGGTGAGTAAAACAGGAGCGAGTTTTATCCCATGGATGGAGGAGCCTGATAGGCCACCATCCATGGGGTCGCTAAGAGTCGGATACAACTGAGCGACTTCACTTTCACTTTTCACTTTCATGCATTGGAGAAGGAAATGGCAACCCAACCCACGCCTGGAGAATCCCAGGGACGGGGGAGCCTGGTGGGCTGCCATCTATGGGGTCGCACAGAGTCGGACACGACTGAAGTGACTTAGCAGTAGCAGTAGCAGTAGGGCTGTCATAATGAAATACCATAAGCTGGATGACTTAAACAATAGAAATTAATTTTCTCACATTTCTTTAGCTTGAAGGCTAAAAAAAATTTGTGTCAGTAGGACTGGTTCTTTCTGAGGACTGTGAGAAAAGACTCTGTTCCAGGCTTTTCTCCTTGGTTTATAGATGACCATCATCTTCCTAGGTCTTTTCACATACTCTTTCCCCTATGTGTGTCTCTGTGGCCAAATTTCCCCTTTTTATAAGGACACAAGTTACAGTAATGTAGGGAGAGAGTAAATTAGCCGAGATGCTGTGTTCAGGCTCTCTGGCCCCACATTTTGTAAATAATGACTATGTAACAGCTGAGCTCATTTATAACACTACACATGCACATCACGAGGTAGTCACTTGGTCATGGGTTTCTTTGTGGCACACACCTGTGTGAGCTCCACCTAGGAAAACAATGCATTTACTGCTGCATCATGGCTGTGTCCATTGGGTCAGCCACGAGAGGAGAGAATATAGCATGTATACTGCTATGGCTGCTGCATCAGCCAGGAGAGAATGCTGTTATTGCTGCTGTGTTAGCCAGGAGAGAGGTTGTGTTGTGTTAGGTTATACTATGGCTACTGCTAAGGCTACTGCATCAACTAGGAGAGAATAAATGTGTCTGAAGTTCCTATGGCTCTTTACATCTCCTTCCGACCTCTTAGCTTACACCTTGCCTACCCTGGGTTCAGCAAACAGTGAAAAAAGCAAGATAATTGTCATCCTGAACAGGATCAGCAATACAAGTGGATTCGGGCCAACATTAATGACCTCATTTAAATTTGATGACCTCTGAAGATATCTTATTTCCAAATAAGATTACATTTTTTGGTACTGGAGATTTGGATGTTTTATATGAATTATATAAATTATGTGCACTGGGGGCATATAAATCAACCCATCAATCCATAACACAGGTATAACCAGAGCAGTTATGATGTAATGATAAAAGTTGTAGAAGCCAGATTGTGGAAGATTAAGGAGTGAATAGGAAGTGAGGAAGTGGAGATACTAAATGATGACAAAACTTTCAAAAAGTTTAGCTTTGAAGAAAAGTGTGGGGCAAGTAGTGGCTTGAGGGTAATGGGGAAAAGAAACAAAGAGATTTGAGCTTACTTCATGTATAAGAATGAACCAGTAGAGAAGTTGAAGATTCATGAAGGAGAGGAGTCTGAGTCAAGCAAGAAATGGGAGAAAATGGGACAAAGAGCACTCGTGGAATTATTAGCCTTGAGTAGGAATAGGCTTGGAGAAGGAAATGGCAACCCACTCCAGTGTTCTTGCCTGGAGAATCCCAGGGACAGAGGAGCCTGGTGGGCTGCTGTCTCTGGGGTCGTACAGAGTCAGACACGACTGAAGTGACTTAGCAGTAGCAGCAGGAATAGGCTGCTATGAAGCTGCTCAGGTCCTCTGAGGATGGAGAGCTTTGTGTATATAAATATTAATATGTTGGTGGGATGGGGAGTGAGAATATGAGGAGTGAGAGCATTCATGGAGTGTGAGCATTCAGAGAGTGTTGGGTTATAAGAGCAGGGATTCTGGAGCTAGACTGCCTGCCTGCTCAGTCATCCAGTTATGTCCTTCTCTTTGTGACCCCATGGGCTTTAGCCTGCCAGGTTCTTCTGTTCTTGGGATTCTCCAGACTGCATAGATTCAAATTTCAGCTATGATGCATGAATTTTGGGAAGTCTTGAACATCTTTAAACCTCAGTTATTTCATCTATTATTGCTATTACTGCCACTGCTATTATTATTATTAAAAATCTATCTTTTAGGAGCTTGTGAGAATTAAATAAGTTACAAGATTGTAAGTCCTACACAAATGTTTGCAAATATTATTATTCTGTGGAATTGGAGTTGAAACCAGCTATCAAGAGTGGGGACATAAGGAACAGATGGGGCTTAAAGAGTGTGGTGATAGTTTGGAATTTTTGTCAAGGGAAAGGGGTATGGAGCTATGAAGAACAAGCAAAATTATTATCAGGCAACACTGAAGACACAGCTGAGACTGGAAATTGTAAATTTGAAGAGTCATCCATACACAGGATTGTTCAATTTCCTTCAACTCTGTCTAGCAATCCCTGGTCTAAGATCAGAGGAGGCAAATTATAAGGTAGATTTAGGAAGATCAGTGGTACTCAAACTTTAATCACCTGCAAACCTTACTAAATCATAAATTGCTGAGCCCACTCCTATAGTTGCTGGTTTGGTAGATGTGGAAAGAGTTCCAGTAATTTGCATTTTTAACAAGTTCTTAGGTAACTTATGATGCTACTGGTCCAGTGGCTACATGATTTAGGGGGATATATTATGAGTTAGAGTGGTGCTGGGAGAGCATATGCAGTGTGTTGAACAAAGTAGGCAAATAACATGAGAGTTCAAAATATTTGTAAAAGAATAATTCAAGCACTGACCACGGTGATAAGGAATTCAGGCTAGATAGGGAAGAGGATAGAGTTAGGATAAAATAAGGTGGAGGAGAATAGGACTCTTCATAAGGTCATAGCCGTTACCTCAGTTTGTGATTCCAGATGTTTTTATTTATTTATACATTATTTCCCTCCCTCACTAGATTGAAAGAGGACAGGGATCATGTTGTTTTGCTTACTATTCTATTCCAAACACTCAGCATGTAGTATGTGTTCAATAAAATGTGTTGGCTATATGAGTGAAAAGTCAATGCTTTCCTTATGACTGCTTGTCCTTCTTATTCCTTAAGAATCAGTGCAAGCCTCAAATTTCTAATAATACCTTCTCCAGTGATCAATACCACTGAACTCTTGTAGTTGTTTTTTTTATTCTATATTAACATTGACTTTTTTGGACATATATTTGCATGAATTTTAACACATATATAATTTAGTGTAACCACTACCATTATTAGGAGTCAAGACAGTTACAATCTTTCCTTCAACCCCATCTTACCAGGCAACCACTAATCTGTCCCCTATTCTATAGTTTATCTATCTCAGGATATTTCTTATATATCTATCTATCATCTATCTATCTATCATCAATAAAGAACCACATTTTGTTCAACCATTTGCTATTAAAGGATATTTGAGCTGTAACCAGTTTGGATTCTTATAAATAAAATTGCTATGAGTATCTGTGTAGAAGCTTCCATGTGAACATAGCTCTCATTTATCTATGGCAGACACATAGATATGGGGTTGCTGAATCATACAGTAAGGAGATATTTGCATTTTAAACATTTATTTATTTTTAATTAAAGGATAATTACTTTATAATATTGTGTTGGTTTATACCATACATCAATGTGAATCAGCCGTAGGTATGTGAGGGGATATGTGTATACCTATTCCTACCCCATCCTATCCCTCTAGGTGTTCACAGAGCCCCTTTGAGTCCCTGAGTTATATAGCAAATTCCCACTGGCTATCCATTTTAAACATAGTAAATTATATGTTTCCATCTCCGTTCATTCTAACCTCTCCTTCCCTGCCCTTGCTGTGTTCACAAGTCTGTTCTCTATGTCTGCATCTGTATTGCTGCCCCCAAAATAGGTTCATCAGTACCATCTTTCCAGATTCCATATGTATGCATTAAAACATGGTATTTGTTTTTCTCTTTCTGACTTACTTCACTCTGCATGATAGGCTCTAGGATCATCCATTTCATTAGCACTGACTCAAATGTCTTCATTTTTATGGCTGCATAATATTCCATTGTATATATGTAACACGGCTTCTTTATTCATTCATCTGTTGATGGACATCTATACTGCCTCCATATCCTAGCTATTGTAACAGTGCTTCAATGAATATTGGGGTACATGTGTATTTTTAAGTTATTATTTTCTCAGGGTATATGCCAAGCAGTGGAATTGTTGGGTCAAACAATAGTTTTATTCCTTGTTTTTGTTTTAAGAATCTCCATACTGTCTTCCATAGTGGCTGTATCAATTCACATTTCCACCAACAGTGTAAGAGTGTTCCCTTTTCTCCACATCTTCTCCAACATTTATTGTTGGGAGATTTTTGATTATGGCCACTCTGACCCATGTGAGGTGATAGCTTTTTGTACCTTTGATTTGCCATTTCTCTAAAAATGAGTGACATTGAATATTTTTTCATGTCTTTGTTTGCTATTTGTATGTCTTCTATGGAGAAATGTCTATTCAGGTCTTTTGCCCACTTCTTGATTATATTACTTATTTTTCTGGAATTGTGTTGCATTGAGCTGTTTGCATTTTTTGGAAATTAATCCTTTGTCAGTTGTTTCATTTGATGTTATTTTATCCCATTCTGAAAATGAAGATCATGGCACCTGGTCCCATCATTTCATGGTAAATAGATGGGGAAACAGAGGAAACAGTGTCAGACTTTATTTTGGGGGGCTCCAAAATTACTGCAGATGGTGACTGCAGCCATGAAATTAAAGGACGCTTACTCCTTGGAAGAAAAGTTATGACCAACTTAGGTAGCATTGAAAAGCAGAGACATTACTTTGCCAACAAAGGTCCATCTAGTCCATCTATGCTATGGTTTTTCCAGTGGCCATGTATGGATGTGAGAGTTGGACTGTGAAGAAAGCTGAGTGCTGAAGAATTGATGCTTTTGAACTGTGGTGTTGGAGAAGACTCTTGAGAGTCCCTTGGACTGCAAGGAGATCCAACCAGTCCATTCTGAAGGAGATCAGCCCTGGGTGTTCTTTGGAAGTAATGATGCTAAAGCTGAAACTCCAGTACTTTGGCCACCTCATGCGAAGAGTTGACTCTTTGGAAAAAACTCTGATGCTGGGAGGGATTGGGGGCAGGAGGAAAAGGGGACAACAGAGGATGAGATGGCTGGATGGCATGACAGACTTGATGGACGTGAGTTTGAGTGAACTCTGGGTGATGGTGATGGACAGGGATGGACAGTGATGGCGTGTTGCAATTCATGGGGTCACAAAGAGTAGGACACGACTGAGTGACTGAACTGAACTGAGAGTTGTCTTTTCACCCTGTTTATAGTTTCTATTGCTGTACAAAAGCTTTTCAGTTTCATTAGGTCCTATTTATTTAGTTTTGTTTTTATTTTCATTACCTGAGAAGGTAGGTCATAGAGAATCTTGTAATTTATGTCACAGAGTGTTCTTCTTGTTTTCCTCAAAGAGTTTTATAGTTGCTGGTCTTATATATAGGTTTTTAATCCATTTTGAGTTTATTTTAGTGTATGGTGTTAGGAAATGTTTTAATTTCATTTTTTTACGTAAAGCTGTCCATTTTTCCCAGCACCTCTCATTGAATAGACTGTTTTCTCCATTTTATATTTTTGCCTCCTTTGTCAAAGATAAGGTGCCCATAAGTGTGTGGGATTACTCTGAGCTTTCTATCTTGTTCCATTGGTCTATATTTCTGTTTTGGTGCCAGTACCATACTGTCTTGATAACTGTAGCTTTGTAATATAGTCTGAAGTGAGGAAGGTTGATTCCTCTAGCTCTATCCTTCATTCTCAAGACTGCTTTGCCTATTTGGGGTCTTTTGTGTTTCCACACGAATTGTGAAATTTGTTTTTCTAGTTCTGTGAAAAATATCACTGGTGATTTGATATGGATTGCATTAAATCTGTAGATTGCATTTAGTGGTATAGTATTTTTTGCAATATTGATTTTTTCAACAAGGAACATGGAAAAATCTCTCCTTTTGTTTATATCATCTTTGATTTCTTTCATCAGTGTCTTATAGTTTTGTGTATACAGCTCTTTTTTTCCCCCTTTGATACGTTTATTTTTAGGTATTTTATTATTTTTGTTGCAATGGTAAATGGGATTGATTCCTTAATTTTTCTTTCTGATTTTTTGTTGTTAATGTAAAATAATGCAAGTAATTTGTGTATTGATTTTGTATCCTGTGACTTTGCTAAATTTGCTGTTTGGCTCTAGTAATTTTCTGATAGTATCTTTAGGGTTTTCTATGCATAGCATCTGAAAGCAAAGGAGAAAAGGAATAATATACCCCTTCGAATGCAAAGTTCCAAAGAATAGCAAGGAGAGATAAGAAAGCCTTCCTAAGTGAACACTGCAAAGAAATAGAGGAAAACAGTAAAATGAGACAGAATAGAGATCTCTTCAAGAAAATTAGAGATACCTAGGGAACATTTCTATGCAAAGATGGGAACATTAAAGGACAGTAACAGTATGGACCTAACAGAAGCAGAAGATATTAAGAGGTGGCAAGAATACACAGAAGAACTATACAAAGAAAATATCTTAATGACCCAGATAACCATGATGGAAAGATCACTCACCTAGAGCCAGACATCCTGGAGTGCAAAGTCAGTGGGCCTTAGGAAGCATCACTATGAACAAAGCTAGTGGAGGTGACGGAATTCCAGCTGAACTCTTTCAAATCCTAAAAGATGATGCTGTTAAAGTGCTGCACTCAATATGTCAGCAAATTTGGAAAACTCAGCAGTGGCCACAGGACTGGAAAAGGTCAGTTTTCATTCCAATCCCAAAGAAAGACAGTGCCAAGGAATATTCAAACTACTGCACAATCACCCTCATCTCACATGCTAGTAAAGTATTGCTCAAAATTCTCTAAGCTGCAAGCCACCTTGCCTGCCTCCTGAGAAACTTATATGTAGCTCAAGAAGCAACAGTTAGAACTGGATATGGAACAGACTGTTTCCAAACTGGGAAAGGAGTATGTCAAAGCTGTATATTGTCACCCTGTTTATTTAACTTCTACTCAGAGTACATCATGCAAAATGCCAGGCTGGATGAAACACAAGCTGCAAGCAAGATTGCCAGAAGAAATATCAACAACCTCATAAATACAGATGACAACACCTTCATGGAAAAAAGTGAAGAAGAACTAAAGAGCCTCTTGATGAAAGTGAAAGAGGAGAGTGAAAAAGCTGGCTTAAAACTCAACTTTCAAAAAACTAAGATCATGGCATCCAGCCCCATCACTTCATGGGGAATAGATGGGGAAACAATGTCAACAATGAGAGACTTTGTTTTCTTGGGCTCCAAAATAACTGCAGATGGTGACTGCAGCCATGAAATTAAAAGACACTTGGAAGAAGAGCTATGACAAAACTAGACTGCTTATTGGTTTACTTTGCCAATAAATGTCAATCTAGTCAAAGAAATGGTTTTTCCAGTAGTCATGTGTGGATGTGAGAGTTGGACCATAAAGAAAACTGAGCACCAAAGAATTTGTGCTTTTGAACTGTGGTGCTGGAGAGGATTCTCGAGAGTCCCTTAGACAGCAAGGAGTTCAAACCAGTCAATCCTAAAGGAAATCAGTCCTGAATATTCACTTGAAGGACTGATGCTGAAGCTGAAGCTCCAATACTTTGGCCACCTGATGCTAAGAACAGATTAATTGGAAAAGACTCTGATGCTGGGAAAGATTGAAGGCAATAGGACAATGGGGTGACAGATGTTGAGAGGATTTGATGGCATCATCGACACAATAGGCTAACTCTGGGAGATAGTGACGAACAGGGAAGCCTGGTGTACTGCTTTCCATGGGATAGCAAAGAGTAGGACATGACTGGATGGCTGAATAACAACAACAATATATAGCATTATGTCATGTGCAAACAGTGAGAATTTTACTTCTTCTTTTCCAATCTGGATTCCTTTAATTTCTTATCTTTTCTGGTTGCTGTAGCTAGGACTTCCAAACTGTATTGAATAATGGTGATGATAGTGGGCACCCTTGTCTTGTTCCTGACCTTAGAGGGAATGTTTTCCTATTTTCACCTATGATTATAATGTTGTTGTGAATTTAATCATATATGTCCTTTATTACGTTGAGTAGGTTCCTTCTATGACCATTTTTGCAGATCTTTTACCATTTATTAATATAGTATATCAGATTGATTGATTTGCATGTACTGAAGAATTGCTGCATACCTGGAATAAACCCAATTTGATTGTGGTGTATGATCTTTTCAATGTGTTGCTTAATTCTGTTTATCAGAATTTTGTTGAGGATTTTTGCAATATCAGTGTTATTGGTCTGTAATTTTCTATCTTTTTTTTTTTTTGGATGTCTTTTTCTGGCTTTGGTATCAGGGTGATTATGGCCTCATAGAATGAGTTTGGAAGTGTTTCTTCTTTTGCAATTTTTTAAAAAGAGTTTCAGAAGAATAGGCATTAATTCTTTTCCAAATGTTTGATAGAATTTGCCTGTGAAGCCATCTGGACGTTGGCTTTTGGTTTTTGGTAGATTTTTAAATCACAGTTTTGATTTCAGCACTTGTAATTGGCTTCATCATAATTTCTATTTCTTCCTGGTTCAGTCTTGGAAGGTTAAACTTTTCTAAGAATCTGTCCATTTCTTCCAGGTTGTCCATTTTATTGGCATATAGTTGCTCATAATAGTCTCTCATGGCCCTTTGTATTTCTGCATTGTCTGTTGTAACCTTTCTTTTTTCATTTCTAATTTTGTTGATACTATTCCTTTCCAGTTTGTAGTTGGCGAGACTGGCTAATAGTTTGTCAGTTTTGTTTATCTTCCCAAGAATCACATTTTAGTTTTATTAAGCTTTACTACTGTTTCCTTCAGTTATTTTTTATTTATTTCTTCTCTGATCTTTATGATTTCTTTCCTTCCACTAATTTTGGGGTTTTCTTGTTCTTTTTTTCAGTTGTTTTAGATGTAAAGGTAGGTTGCCTATTCAATGTCTTTCTTATTTATTGAGGTGGGATTATATTGCTACAAACTTTCCTCTTGGAACTGCCTTTGGTGCGTCCCATAAGTTTCAGGTCATCATGTTTTTATTGTTATTTGTTTCTAGGAATTTTTTAATTTCCATTTTTATTTCTTCAGTAACCTGTTTATTATTTAGGAACATATTGTTTAATCTCAATATGTTTGTGATTTTTAATTTTTTCCCTGTAACTGATATCTAGTCTCATACTGTGGTCAGGAAAGATGCTTGATATGATTTTAATTTTCTTAAATTAGAGAGGCTTGATTTGTGACCCAAGATGTGGTCTATCCTGGGGAATGTTCCATGTGCACTTGAGAGTGTATTCTTCTTAATTTGGATGGAATGTCCTGAAGGTATCAATTCAGTTCAGTTCAGTTGTTCAGTCATGTCCGACTCTTTACAATCCCATGGACTATACAGTCCATGGAATTCTCCAGGCTAGAATACTGGAATGGGTAGCCTTTCCCTTCTTCAGGGTATTTTCCCAACCCAAGGATTGAACCCAGGTCTCCACACTGCAGGTGGATTCTTTACCCATTGAGCCACAAGGGAAACCCGTAAGTATACAAAGGAAATGAAAAGTGTGATTAAAAAAATAATTTCCCTAATAATGAGGGACATTGTGCATCTTTTCATTTGTTTATTGGCTATTTCTGTCTTCTTTGGAGAAACGTCTGTTTAGGTCTTCTGCCCATTTTTGATTGGTTTGTTTGTTTTTCCAGTATTGAGATTCATGAGCTGCTTGTATATTTTGGAAATCAATTCTTTGTCAGTTGTTTCCTTTGCTGTTATTATTTCACATCCATCCAAATGGCCATCATCTTTGGATAACTGTCTGTTGGGTTCTTTGGCCCATTTTTTGATTGGGTCTTTTATTTTTCTGGAATTGAGCTGCAGGAGTTGCTTGTATATTTTTGAGATTAATTCTTTGTCCATTGCTTCGTTTGCTATTATTTTCTCCCATTCTGAAGGCTGTCCTTTCACTTTGCTTATAGTTTCCTTCGCTGTGCAAAAGCTTTTTTTTTAATTTATTATTAATTAGGTCCGAGTTGTTTATTTTGCTTTTATTTCCATTATGCTGGGAGGTAGGTGGGTCATAGAGGATCCTGATGTGATTTATTTCAGAGAGTGTTTTGCCTATGTTTTCCTCTAGGAGTTTTATAGTTTCTGGTCTTACATTTAGATCTTTAATCCATTTTGAGTTTATTTTTGTGTATGGTGTTAAAAAGTGTTTTAGTTTCATTCTTTTACAAGTGGTTGACCAGTTTTTCCAGCACCACTTGTTAAAGAGATTGTCTTTCCTCCATTGTATATTCTTGCCTCCTTTGTCAAAGATAAGGTGTCCATAGGTGTGTGGATTTATCTCTGGGCTTTCTATTTTGTTCCATTGATCTATATTTCTGGCTTTGTGCCAGTACCATACTGTCTTGATAACTGTGGCTTTGTAGTAGAGCCTGAAGTCAGGCAGGTTGATTCCTCCAGTTCCATTCTTCTTTCTCAAGATTGCTTTGGCTATTTGAGGTTTTTTGTATTTCCATACAAATTGTGGTATTATTTGTTCTAGCTCTGTGAAGAATACTGTTGGTAGCTTGATAGGGATTGCATTGAATCTATAGATTGCTTTTTGTAGTATACTCATTTTCACTATATTGATTCTTCCGATCCATGAACACGGTATATTTCTCCATCTATTTGTGTCCTCTTTGATTTCTTTCACCAGTGTTTTATAGTTTTCTATACATAGGTCTTTTGTTTCTTTAGGTAGATATATTCCTAAGTATTTTATTATTTTCGTTGCAATGGTAAATGGAATTGTTTCCTTAATTTCTCTATTTTCTCATTATTAGTGTATAGGAATGCAAGGGATTTCTGTGTGTTGATTTTATATCCTCAAATTTTACTATATTCATTGATTAACTCTAGTAATTTTCTGGTGGAGCCTTTAGGGTTTTCTATGTAAAGGATCATGTCATCTGCAAACAGTGAGAGTTTGACTTCTTCTTTTCCAATTTGGATTCCTTTTATTTCTTGCCTCCAATGTTCACAGCTGACAAAACTAGTGTGTTTTCTTTTGTTTGAACTCTCATTGTCTTTTTATATATTCCATAGGCACAGAGTCTGCCTAGGTGATCATGTGGATTTAGTTTCAGCTTGTACATCTGTTGGGAAGGTTTTTGATCCTCTTCCTTAGCCAGAGTGCCCCTGAGTTTCAATTGTGGTTTTATCTCCACCTGTGCATGTGAGTCATCCACAAGAGTTTGTTCCTGAGATTGCCCTGGAGGACTTGGCTCTGCCCTAGGGAGCACCAGTTATGGCTGTGGCATGGCTGCTTGGATCATGGAGACCCTGTCAATGCCAGCTACACAGGGGAGCCAGTGGCCACTGACACAGTAGATATGGCGCTATTAGGATTTTTTTCTATTCTCTGGCAGCTCTGCCCCATTGAGGATTGAGCATGGATGTGGTGCAGCTGTTTGGATTGTGATGATCCTGGCAGCACCAAGTAATCAAGGATGCTGGTGGCCTCAGCCACAGAAACTATGGCACTATTAGATTATTTTGCTAGCCTCTGGCAGATGGTGTTCAAAGGGACTCTTTGGTCATTCTCTGTTGCTTGGCACATCAGGCACTTAAGGGCGGGCCTGGCTGGAGTCCTCTACTGCTTGGTGCATCAGGCACTTAAAATCCACCCTCTCTGGGGCCTTTATTGGTCAGCTGCCTGTGCTGGTGTATTGGGAGAGAGAGGCTACAGTGATGGCTCTACCCTCTTCACATGACTCAGCAGTATAGCCTTGCCTCCATGGCTGCACAACTTTCCTCCAAAGGCATTTCCCTCTGTGATCTCCTCTTTTACATCAACTCAGGCTGTCTCCCCACACTCAACAGCAGACCTCACCCTGGGATTGCTCTCTAATCCCTATGCTCCAGCTCCCAGTTGCCACACATTCCAGGCAACTTACTTCCCTGTCCAGGGTAGGGTGGTGCAAAGATTGTCTGTGTGGTTCTCATTCCATTCAGACTGTCACAGATCAGTTGCTACACTCTCCAACAGCCTCAAATTCTCCTCTGTCCCAGACTATTGCCCTAATGTGGGGACCTGACCCCTGCTTCAGTTCTCTCACCCTCCAGTAGGTTCAGTTCTGCTCTCTCTCCTCTTTTTCCCTCCCTTCCTTCATCCTACCAAGTTTTGCATGGATCTATATATTCCTTTCTGGTGGTCAGGGACTCTTGCCTACTATTAGCTGGTATTCTGCAAGATCACCTGTGTCTGAAGGTGTGTTCCTAATGCATTGATGGAGAAAGACGTACCCCATGTCCATTTACTTCTCTACCATCTTGTCTCTCAATATTTACTTTTATAAAGAATTTCCAAATTGTTTTCCAGAGTGTCTGTACCATTTTGCATTTCCACCACCTAAGTATGAGTAATCCAGTTTTTCTATATGCTGGTTCACATTAGATGTTATCACTTTTTTTTTTTAATTTTAGTCATTCACATAGATATGTTGTAATATCTAATTGTGGTTTTAATTCACACTTTCCAAATAGCTAAAAAATATTGAATGCATTTTATGTGCTTGTGTGTCATTCTTACATTGTCTTTAGTGAAATGTGTTTTCAAAGTTTTTCCCATTTTTAATTGGGTGGTTTATTTTCATATTGTTGACTTTAGAGAGTTCTCTGTGTATTCTGGATACAAGGGTGAAAGCTTGGCTACTATAGTCGGAACAGTGCCCCCTCCTGAAGCAGTGATATTTAGACTGATATTTAAATGATATGTAGGAGCCAACTGTATTAACAAAATTTCAGGATAGCTTGAACCACAAGTGAAAATACCTTCATACAAAATGATCTCAGTGTGCTTGAGGAAAGAAGGAGACAGTATATCTGCTGCATACTGAGCAAAATGGAGAAGAGTAGGAAGTCAATTAGGAGAAATAAACTAAAAGTGATATATCACGTAGAGCTTTTCAGACAATGGTAAGTGTTTTCATTATATTCTAGTTACAATGGGAAGTTGCTACAAGAGTGCAGAGTGGTCTACTTTATATTTATAAAAGGATTACATTCATTAATATATTGTTATATGTGGCATGCATTATGCAAGGGGCCAGTTATTTGGTTATTGTAGTTGTCCAGGTAATAGAAGATAATGGCATGTACTAAGGTGGTAGCAGTAGAGATGGATATGTAATGTATCTTTCAGGTAGATTTGCAAGAATTTGCTCATGGACTTGAGATATGAGAGAGTGAAAAGAAACAAAAGATAACTCCTGATTTTTGGCTTGAATAATTGGTGGTACTATTTACTAAAATAGGACAGACTAGAGGAGGAATAGATTTTGGAGAGAAGCCAATGATATATTTTGGATATGTTGAGTTTAAGATGAAAATTATAGACAAATAGAATTGTTAATCAAGTAGTTGAATAAAGGAGTGTATAGCACAGTGAAGAGGTTGCAGGGTGGTCTAGTAAAGAGAATAACGTGATCAAAGGCACATGGCTGAGAATGGATGGGGCATGCTCAGAGATGAGATCAGTGTATATTTTGAAGAAGTAGGGAAAGTGTGAGAAAAGGCTTAAAATTTAGGCCTGGACTGAGCAAAGAATGACTTGGTTTCTTCAGTAAAGAGTATGGAGATTACTCGTTTGAGAGATTAAAACCTTTTGAAAATAGGAATGATATGAACAAACAGAGGTTTTAGAAATATTAAAATCATGGAACAAAGACAATTTTAAAGAAAAGAGGCAAAGTTGGAGAACTCACATTGACCAATTTCAAAACTTATTACAAAACTATAGTAATCTAGACTGTGTGGTACTGGCATAAAGTTAGATTATACAGATCAATGGAATAGGATTGAGAATTCAGAAATGAACTGTTACATTTATGTTCAATTTATCTCAATGAGTGCCAAGACAATTCA
Organism: Bos indicus; assembly: GCF_029378745.1. NCBI lineage: Eukaryota > Metazoa > Chordata > Mammalia > Artiodactyla > Bovidae > Bos > Bos indicus. Next base: position 102,137,591 of record NC_091789.1, on the reverse strand, counting down.
ATGGATAAAAACATTTTTTTTCAACAAATGGTGCTGAAACATAGTGGATATCTATAAGCAAAACAATGGAATTGGATACCCTACCTCACACCATTTAGAGAAATTAATTCAAAATGAGTCAAAGATCTAAATGTAAGAGCTAAAGCTATAAAATTCTTAGGAGAAAACATCAAATTTTCATGATCTTGAATTTTTTACTTAGGTACAACACCAAAGCACACGTGATCAAATTAAAAATAAATACATTGGGCTTCCTCAAAATTAAGAACTTTTGTACTTCAAAGTGGAGAAGGCAATGCATCCCACTCCAGTACTCTTGCCTGGAAAATCCCATGGACGGAGGAGCCTGGTAGGCTGCAGTTCATGGGGTTGCTAAGAATAGGACACGACTGAGCGACTTCACTTTCACTCTTCACTTTCATGCATTGGAGAAGGAAATGGCAACCCACTCCAGTATTCTTGCCTTGAGAATCTCAGGGACGGGGGAGCCTGATGGGCTCTGGGGTCTATGGGGTCCCACAGAGTCGGGCACAACTGAAGCAATTTAGCAGCAGCAGCAGAAGCAGTACTTCAAAGGCATTATCAAGAAAATGCAAAGATAATGAACAAAGTGGGAGAAAAATTTGCAAATCATGTATCTGATTAAAGGCTAGTATCTAGGATATAAAAGTAATTATAACTCAGTGTTTTTATTACTTGACAGTGCTATTATCAAGAAACCAAATAACCCAATTAAGAGCAGGCAAATAGTTTGAACAGATGTTTCTTCAAAGAAGATATAAAAAATGGCCAATAAGTATATTAAAAGTCATTCAACATCATTAGTTGTCAGGGAAATGCAAATAAAAACTACAGTGAGTAAAACTTCTCATCCACTAAGATGGCTAAACTAAAAAAGACAGGCAGTAACTAGTTTTCATGAAGATATGGTGAAATTGAAACCCTCATCCATTACTAATAGGAAATAAAAATGGTAATTCCATTAGGAAACAGTTTGGCAAATCCTCAAATGGTTGCACATATGACCCAGTGATTCCATCACTATGTATATACCCAAGAGAAATAAAAACAAATGTCCACACAAAACTTGTACACGAATGTTCATAGCAGCATTATTCATTAACAGCCAAAATATGGAAGTGACTCACATGTTTATCAACTCATGAATAGATGAATACAATACATTATAGCCATAAAATGAAATATTTTTGACAATAAAAAGAAATTAAGTGCTAAATATATGCTGCAGCATTGGTGGACAGTGAAAGTATTATGCTAAATGAAGGAATCCAATCACAATAGACAATATCCTGTATGATTCAATTTGTCTTTTTCACAGCTTTATTGAGGTATAATTGATCAAAACGTATATATTTAAGGCATACAATCTGAAAAGTCAGTATACATACACATTGTGAATGCTCAACACATTCAAACTAGTCAATATATCCAATGCCCGACATAGCTATTACTTTCTCCTGTGTTTCTGTGTGCATGCATTGAGAAAACCCAAGATCTACTGTCCTAGCAAATCTCAAGTACATGACATAATATTGTCAATTATAGAAACATTGATGTATATCAATTCTCCAGAATGTATTCATCTTGCATAGCTGAAACTGTGTACCTCTTGACCAATATCTCCCAATGTCCTCCTCTATCTACTGCTAATATCCATCATTCTACTTTCAATTTCCATTTGACCATTTTAGATTCCACATATAAGTGAGATAATGGACTTCCCAGGTGGCTCAGTGGTAAAGAATCTGCATGCCAATGAAGGAGCTGCGGATTCAATCCCTGGATCAGGACAATCACCTGGAGGACGAAATGCCAATCCACTCCAGGATTCTTTGTGGGATAACCCCATGGACAGAGGAGCCTGATGGGTATAGCCCATGGGGTCACAAACAGTCACACACAACTGAGCAACTGGGCATGCATTAAGTGAGATCATACACTATTTTCTTTCACCCAGCATAATGCTTTCCCAGTTAGTTTAGTTGCCTCAAAACTGGTTTGTCAAAAGCAGTGTACTGTCACTTTTATGTAATATAATTAGGCTTGTTGGCTTATGTTTTAAGTGTTTGTGGAATGCATCTGGTGTTTGCTATGACCAGTGCGTATTCTTGGCAGAATTCTATTAGCCTTTGTCCTCTGTACTCTGGCCAAATTTTCCTGTTGACTCCACATGTTTCTTCCCTCCTCTATAATGAAAAGGACATCTCTTGGGGGGGGGGTAAAAAAAAAAAAGGCAACATTTTTAAGGCTGAATAGTATTCCATCATAGATGATAGACAGGTAATTTGCATATATATATGGATTTCCATATCTTGGCTATTATGAATCATACTGTAAAGAATATGGGAGTGGAGATATCTCTTCAAGATCTCAATTTCACTTCCTTTGGCTATATAACCAGAAATAGAATTGTTGTATCAAATAATAGTCCTATTTTTGACTTTTTAAAGAACTTCCATACTATTTTCCATAATGGCTATATTAATTTACATGCTTCCCTGATAGCTCAGTTTGTAAAGAATCCAGCTGCAATACAGGAGACCCCAGTTTGATTCCTGGATCGGGAAGATCTCCTGGAGAAGGGAGAGGCTACACACTCTGGTATTCTTGAGCTTCCCTTGTGGCTCAATTGGTAAAGAATCCGCCTGCAATACAGGAGACCTGGGTTCGATCCCTGGGTTGGGAAGATCCCTTGGAGAAGGGAAAGGCTACCCACTCCAGTATTCTGGCCTGGAAAACGGGTTGCAAAGAGTCGGACACAACTGAGCAACTTTAACTTCACTTCATCAACAATACACAAGGATTCCCACTTCTCTACATCCTCACCAATGCTTGCTATGTTTATTTCTTTTAATTTTTTTTATTGGAGTATAATTGATATACAATATTCCCCAGTTAAATTCAGGTGTACAGTAAAGTAAATCAGTTATATATATATTCACTCTTTTTAAAGATTGTTTTCCCATGTAGGCCATTACAGAGTATTGAATAGAGTTCTCTGTGCTATATAGTAGGTTCTTATTATTTATTTTACATATAGTAGTATGTATACATCTATCCCCATATCCAAATTTGACCCTCACACTATCTCTATTTTTGATAATTGTTGCTGCTGTTGTTGTTTTTCAGTTGCTCAGTTGTGTCCGACTCTTTGTGACCCCATGGACTGCAGCACTCAAGGCTCCACTGTCCTTCACTATCTCCCAGAGTTTGCTCAGATTCATGTGCATTGAGTCAGTGATTCTATCTTACTGGAGACTGTAGAGGATGCTACCATCTCATCCTCTGCTGCCCACTTCTCCATTTGCCCTCAATCTTTCCCAGGATCACGGTCTTTTCTAATGAGTCAGCTTCTCACATCAGGTGGCCAAAGATTGGAGCTTCAGTTTCAGCATCAGTTCTTCCAATGAATATTCAGGACTGATTTCCTTAAAGTTTAAATGATTTGATCTCCTGGCTGTCAAGGGACTCTCTCACCACAGTTCAAAAACATCAATTCTTTGATGCCTTCATTATGGTCCAAATCACATCCACACATGACTACTGGAAAAACCATAGCTTTGACTATATGGACATTTGTCAGCAAAGTGATGTCTTTGCTTTTTAATGTGCTATCTAGGTTTCTCATAGTTTTCCTTCCAAGGAGCAAGTGTCTTTTAGTTTTGTGGCTGTAGTCATTGTCTTCAGTGATTTTGGAGTCCAAGAAAATAAATTCTGTCATTGTTTCCATTTTTTCCCTTTCTATTTGCCATAAAGGATGGGACCATATGCCATGATCTTATTTTTTTGAATGTTGAGTTTTAAGCCAGCTTTTTCACTCTCCTTTTTCACCTTTAGTTCCTCTTCAGTTTCAGCCATTAGACTGGTATCATCTACATATCTGAAGTTGTTGATATTTCTCCAGGCAATCTTGATTGCAGCTTGCGATTCATCCAGCCTGGAATTTTACATGATATACTCTGTATATAAGTTAAACAAGCAAGGTGACAATATGCAGCCTTGACATATGCCTTTCCCAATTTGGAACCCGTTAGTTGATCCATGTCCAATTCAAACTGTTGCTTCTTGACTGTTGCATCAGTGGTTTGGGCATAAACTTGGATTACTGTGATGTTAATTGCTTTACCTTGGAAACAAACTGAGATCATTTTGTCATTTTTGAGACTGCACCCGAGTACTACATTTCAGACTCTTTTGTTGACTATGAGAGCTACTCTATTTCTTCTTAGGTATTCTCGCTCACAGTCATAGATATAATGGTCATCTGAATTAAATTTGTCCATTTTAATTCACTGATTCTTAATATGTCAATGCTCAATTTTGCCATCTCCTACTTGATCATGTCCAATTTACCTTGATTCATGGACCTACTATTCCAGGTTCCTATGAAATACTGTTTTACAGCTTCAGACTTTACTTTTACCACCAGACACATCCACAGCTGGAAATCATTTCCACTTTGGCCCAGCCTCTTCATTATTTCTGTAGTTATTAGTAATTTCCTCCATTCTTCCCCAGTAGCATATCTGCCACTTTCAGATCTGGGGAGGGACTCATCTAGTGTCATATCTTTTTGCCTTTTCATACTGTTTCTGGAGTTCTTGCAACAAGAATACTGGGATGGTTTGCATTTCCTCCCCCAGTGGATCACGTTCTGTCAGAACTCTTCACTATGCTCCATCCATCTTGGTTAGCCCTTCATGGCATGGCTCATATCTTCACTGAGTTACAAAAGCTCCTTCACCATTACAAGGTGGTGATCCATGAAGGGGTTTGTAGTCATACCGTCCTCTAACCACTAAATCCTGACAACCATTAAAATGGTCACTATAACTATAGCTTCACATTTTCTATAATTCTACTATAAGTGGAATCATATAGTATGTACATTTTTGAGACTGATTTCTTTTATTCAGCATAATGCCTTTACTATTATTTATCAGTGTTATTATGTGTATTGATAGGTATTTCCTTTTTAGTGCGTATATGTAGCACATTTTATTCGTTTACCCATTGAAAGACATTTGAATTGGTTCCAGACTTTTGGTGATTATAGACAGAGCTACTATGTTTGATTTGGCCAGCTTTGCTTTAGGTGTCATATCTAAAAAATCATTGCCACAACTAATATCAAGAAAATTTTCCACAATATTTTCTTCTATTAGTTTTATGGTTTAAGATCCTATATGTAAGAATTTTAATCCATTTTGAATTGATTTTTGTGTATTATGTGAGATAAGGATCCAATGTCATTGTTTACTGTTGAATATTGTTTTCTATATATCGTTTATGGAAGACAATATCCTTTCCTCATTGTATGTTTCTTGAACACTTGTCAAAGATCACTTTCCTGTGGAAATGTAAATTGGTGCATTCACTATGGAGAATAGAATGGAGGTTGCTTAAAAAGCACAAAAAAAAAAAAAAGAAAGAAAATAGTTATCATATGATGCTGCAATCCCACTTCTGGACATATATCTGCAGAAAACTATAATTCAGAAATATATATGCACTCCAGTGTTCATAGAAGCACTATTAGCAATAGCCAAGAAATGAAGGCAACCTAAAATGTCTGTTGACAAAAGAATGGATAAAGATGATGTGGACAATATGGTATATATACCACATCATCTTTACCCATTTTACTCAGCCATAAAAATAAATGAAAAAAAAAGCCACTTGTAGCAACATGGATGGACCTAGAGACTGTCAAACTGAATGAGGTAAGTCACACAGAGAAAGATGATTATCATATGATATCACTTATATGTAGAATCTAAAGAAATTATACGAGAAATTATTTACAAAACAGAAATAGACTCACAGATGTAGAAAACAAACTTATGGCCACCAAAGGCAATAGCAGGAGTTGAGGGGAGAGATAAGTTAAGAGTTTGGGATTAGCATGCACACACTATTATATAAATAAACAATAAAGGATCTAATGTATAGCATGGAAACTATACTCAATGTCTTGCAAGAATCTATAATGGAAGCTAACATGACATTGCAGATTAATTGCAATTCAATTAAAAACAGTTAATTAATTCAAAAGTTTGGTTGCTTGTAGATCCATGGATTTCTTTTTATTCTGTTGTACTAATATATAAATATAAATGTAAACATATATGCCAATACCATGCTTTTTTGATTACTGTAGCTTTGTAATATGTTTTAGTTCTGGAAAAATGATGCTTCCAGCTTTCTTCTTGATCAAGATTTCTTGGATTATTCTGTGTCTTTTGTGGTTCCATATAAATTTTAGTATATTTTTCTATTCCTGTACAAATGCCATTGGAATTTTAATAAGTATTTCATTGAATCTGTAGATCACTTTGGATAATATAAGAATTTTAACAATATTAATTGGGCTTCCATCATAGCTCAATTGGTAAAGAATCTGCCTGCTATGCAGGAAACCCCAATTCGATTCCTGGGTCAGGAAGATCCACTGGAGAAGGGATAGGCTACCCACTCCAGTATTCTTGGCCTTCCCTTGTGTCTCAGCTGGTAAAAAATCTGCCTGCAATGCAGGAGACCTGGGTTCAATTCCTGGGTTGGGAAGATCCCCTGGAGAAGGAAAAGGCTACCCACTCCAGGTGCTGGCCTGGAGAATTCCATGGACTATATAGTTAATAATAACAATATTAATTATTCCAGTTCATGAGCACAGGGTATTGTTCCATTTAGTCATAACTTCTTCAACATTATTTTTTTAAATTAAGATTTTATAATCTTCAGTGTACATGTCTTTCTCCTCTTTGGTTAAGTTTATTTCTAGATATATTTTAAAATGTTTGCTATTGTGAAAGGGATAGTTTTACTAATTTTCTTTTCAAACAGTTTGTTGTCTGTGTATAGAAATACAACAGATTTTTGTATGCTTTTATACTACATATTTTCTAAATATGTTTATTAATTCTACAGTTTTTGTTGAGTCTTTAGAGATTTTGCAATATAAAATCATTTTATTTACAGATATTTTCATGTTTTCCTTTCTGATTTGGATGTCTTTAAAAAATATTTTTCTTATCTGATTGTTCTGGTTAAAGGCTTCCAGTACTATGTCAAATGGAAGTAACAAGAGTCAACATCCTTGCCTTTACTGACTCTTAGAAAGAAAGTTTTCAATTTTTCTCCATTGACTGTGATGCTAATTGTGGGCTTTTCATAAATGGCTGTAATTGCATTGAGACAAATTCCTTCTATACCTATTTTTTTTAAGAATTTTAATCATGAATGGAATGTTAATTTTTAATTTTTTTTTTTTTGGTATACATTGAGATGGTCATGTATTTTTTTCTTTTTTTTTTTAATGTGTGGTTCATTGAATTAATATATTTGCATATATCTTACTACCTTAGCATACCAGGGATAAATACCACTGGTTTACAATGTATCATCCTTTTAACATGCTATTGAATTTAGTTTGCTAGTATTTTATTGATTTTGCACCTGTATTTATTAGGGATATTGGCCTGCAGTTTTCTTTCCTTGTAATTATGTCTTTGGTTTTACTATCATTGTAGGGCTCATTTCATAAAATGAATATGAAAGCATTTCTTCTCTTTTTTGAAAGAATTTAAAGAAATATTGTCATTAATTCTTCTTTGAGTGTTTGATAGAATTCACATATGAAGCCTTATAGCCCTGGGATTGTCTATGTTGGGAAATTCATGATAAGTGATTAAATCTCATGTGTATCACTGTTAGGTCCATTTGGTATATGGTATTTTTCAGGTCAGATGTTTCTTTATTGACTTTCTGTTTAGATGTCATATACATTATTGTAACTAGGATATTGAAGCACTTTACTATTATTGTCTTGCTGTCAATTTTTGCCTTCAAAGCCGTCATTATTTGCTTTATATATTTAGGTGCTCTGATGTTGAGTATGCCTATATTTATCATTGCTAAATCTTCTTTTTGAATTGACCCATTTGTCATTATATAGTGACATTTGTTTCTAGAGACAGTTTTAGACTTAAAATCTATTTTTTCTGCTATATTATAGTCATCTTTTTAAAATTAATTTATTTTAATTGGCATATCTAGTAGTGATGAATTTACTCAGTTTTTTGTTTTTGGTCTTGGAAAGATTTTGTTTTATATTTTCTTCATTTTTAATGTGTAATTTTATAATTTTTATAAATTCCTGACTGAGTTTTTTTCTTCCAATACTTTGAGTATAGCAGCCCACTCTTTCCTAGCCTGCTTGGTTTCTGTTGAAAAATTGTCTAGTCTTATGAGCATCCCCCTATATGTGAATTGCTTTTTTTGCTGCTTTCAAAATTCTGTGTATTTAACTTTTGAAATTTTGTTTATATCTAAGTGCAGTCTTCTTTGGGATGATCTTATTTGAGAAATGTTGAGTTTCATGAGGAGCTTCCCATGTGACTCAGTGGTAAATAATCTGCCTGCTAAAACAGAAGATGTGAGTTCAGTCTCTGGGTTGGAAAGATCCTCTGGAGGAGGAAATGGAAACCCACCCCAGTATTCTTGCCTGTAAAATCCCATGGACAAAGGAGCCTGGTGGGCTACAATCCATGCAATCATAAGAGTTGGACACGACTAAGTGAGCCCACATGAGTTTCATGAATTTGGATGTCTGTTTCATTTTTGGAATTTGGGAAGTTTTCAGCCATCATTCCTTTAAATAGGCTTTCTGCCCCTCTTTCTCTCTCTTCTCCTTCTGTAACTCCCATAATGCATGTCAGTTGTCTTTATGGTATCCCATAAATCCCATAGCCTTACTTTACTCATTTTGCTTCTTCCTTTGTTTTTTGTTTCTTCTTGTAAGAAATGAATTATCAATTCTTCAAATGAATTATCTTCAAGTTCACAGGTTCTCTCTTCTGCTTGAACAATCTCTTTTTTTCCCTTATCCTATCATATACTTTCTCCCCTACAAATTCATCAAAAGATCATTTGAATGCTAAGCAACTTCCACAAAACAACTTCTGAACACTGGCAGAGGACACCGGGCACCCATAAAGGCAGCCCATTATCTTCAAAAGGAGGTAGGACAAAATATAAGAGACAAAAAAATATACATAAGAGTTAGGGATGGAGACCTGCCCTGAGGAGGAAGTTATGAAGCAGGAGAACTTTCCACACAGTAGGAAACCCTCTCACAGAGGGTCTGTAGGGAGTTTTGGACTCTCAGAAGGCCACATAACTGGGAGAAAAAACAACAACAACAACAAAAAACCCATAGAATACATACCTAACCACAACTGCAGAAAAAAGAACTTTCCTGCTAAAGGCTATAACCTAACAACCTAAAGTGCAGCTTGGCCCGCTCACAGAGCAAAGGATTGACTGAATACCAAAGGAGAGCTAGCCACTGGTACCCGGCCCCTCCCCACCCACCCCCACCCAAAGGCAGAGAGGCAGGTTTGCAACAGCCAAAGCCGTAAGGCAAAGGGCTGCTGCATCTTCCACTGAACTATGAGCAGGTCCCAGCTGCTAACCACGTCTTTCTGAGATACTGTATGGTTGACATCCACCAGGAGGGTCATAGCTTAAGATCAGCTCTCCAGAGGAGACATACAGCACACCTGAGACGGTGCTCTCATGGTGCACCTGGGAAACCTAGTGGTCAGGACCTGGGAACTGATTAAGACACATGGCCCACCTGGGACAGTGTGCTTGCCAAGCACCTGGTCGCCTGAGCTGCTCAGACCAGGGAAGGGCACAAAACACACGCCCAACCTACAGAGACTGAGCCAGAATTGTGTCTGAGTGTCTCCTATTGAGGTATGGGTCAGCAGTGGCCTGCTGAAGAGGCAGAGGCTCTGGGTGCAGCAGACCTGGGTATGGCATAAGCCCTCTTGGAGGAGGTTGCCATTAATCCCACCATAGAAATGCCAGAGCTTACGCAAGACTGGGGAAACAGACTCTTGGAGGGCATAAAAAACCTTGGTGCACCAGGACCCAGGAGAAAGGAGCAGTGACCCCTACAAGAGACTGACCCAGACTTGCCTGCGAGTTTCCAGGAGTCTCCAGTGGAGGTGTGGGTCAGAGATGGCCTGCTGTAGGGTTGGAGGCACTGAGTGCAGCAGTGTGTGCATGGGACCTTTTGAAGGAGGTCACCATTATCTTCATTACCTCCACCATAGTTTGGCCTCAGGTCAAGCCGCATGGAGGGAACACAGCCCCAACAATCAACAGAAAGTTGGATTAAGGATTTACTTAACATGGTCCCACCCATCAGAACAAGACCCAGTTTTCCCCTCAATCAGTCTCTCCCATCAGGAAGGTTCCATAAGCCTCTTATCCTTATCCATCAGAGGGCAGATAGATCACATGTATCATGGCCTTTCCCAACACAATAAAATGATAAGACATGTCATGTAGGACCACCCAAGAAGGACAGATCATGGTGGAGAGTTCTGACAAAAATGTGGTCCACTGGAGAAGGCAATGGCAAGCCACTTCAGTCTCCTTGCCTTGAGAACCCCATGAACAGTATGAAAAGGCAAGAAGATATGACCCTGAAAGATGAATTCCCCAGGTTGATAGGTGTCAAATATGCTACTGGAGAAGAGTGGAGAAATAACTTCAGAAAGAATGAAAAGACAGAGCCAAAGCAAAAACAACACTGACTTGTGGATGAGATGGGTGATGGAAGTAAAGTCTGATGCTGTAAAGAACAATATTGCATAGGAACCTGAAATGTTAGGTCCATGAATCAAGGCAAATTGGAAGTGGTCAAACAGGAAATGGCAAGAGTGAACATTACCATTTTAGGAATCAATGAACTAAAATGGACTGGAATGGGTGAATTTAACTCAGATGACCATTATATCTACTACTGTGGGCAAGAATCCCTTAGAAAAAATGGAATAGCCATCATAGCCAGTAAAAGAATCTGAAATGCACTACTTGGATGCAATCTCAAAAAATGACAGAATGATCTCTGTTTGTTTACAAGGCAAACCATTCAATATCAGAGTAATCAAAGTCTATGCCCCGACCAGTATGCTGGAGAAGCTGAAGTCAAATGGATCTATGAAGACCTACAAAACCTTCTAGAACTAACATCCAAAAAAGATGTCCTCTTCATTATAGGTGACTGGAATGCAAATGTAGGAAGTCAAGAGCTACCTGGAGTAACAGGCAAATTTGCCCTTGGAGTACAAAATGAAGTAGGTCGAAGGCTAACAGAGTTTTGCCAAGAGAATGCACTCATCATAGCAAACACTCTCTTCCAATGATACAAGAGAAGACTCTACATATGGACGTCACCAGATGATCAATAACAAAATCTGATTGATTATATTCTTTGTAGCCAAAGATGGAGAAGTTCTATACAGTCAGCAAAAACAAGACCAGGAGATGACTGTGGCTCAGCAAAACAAAAGTTCAAAAGCATGATCTCTTTATTGCCAAATTCAGACTTAATTTGAAAAAAGTAGGGAAAACCCCTAGACCATTCAGGTATGATGTAAATAAATCCCTTAGGATTATACAGTGGAAGTGACAAATAGGTTCAAGAATTTAGATCTGATAGACAGAGTGCCTGAAGAACTATGGATGGAAGTTTGTGACATTGTACAGGAGGGATTGATCAAGACCATCCCCAAGTAAAAGAAATGAAAAAGGCAAAACAGTTGTCTAACAAGGCCTTTCAAATAGTTGAGAAAAGAAGGAAGCTAAAGGCAAAGGGGAAAAGGAATGATATACTCAATTGAATGCAGAGTTCCAAAGAATAGCAAGGAGAGATAAGAAAGCCTTCCTCGGGGACCAATGTGAAGAAGTAGAGGAAAATAGACTGGGAAAGACTAGAGATCTCTTCAAGAAAATTAGAGATACCAAGGGAACATTTCATGCAAGGATGAGTACAATAAAGGACAGAAATGGTATGGACCTAACAGAAGCAGAAGATATTAAGAGGTGGCAAGAATACACAGAAGAACTATACAAAAAAGATCTTCATGACCCAGATAACTACAATTGTGTTATCACTCACCTAGAGCCAGACATCCTGGAATGAGAAGTAAAGTGGGCCTTAGGAATCATCACTACAAACAAATCTAGTGGAGGTCATGGAATTTCAGTTGAGCTATTTCAAATCCTAATTGATGATGCTGTTAAAGTGCTGTATTCAATATGCCAGCAAATCTGGAAAACTCAGCAGTGACCACAGGACTGGAAAAGGTCAGTTTTCATTCCAATCCTAAAGAAAGGCAATGCCAAAGAAAGCTCAAAATATTGCACAATTGCACTCATCTCAGTTCCGTTCAGTTCAGTTGCTCAGTCATGTCTGACTCTTTGTGACCCCGTGGACTGCAGCATGACAGGCCTCCTTTTCCATCACCAATTCCTGGAGTTTATTCACACTCATGTGCATTGAGTCAGTGATGCCATCCAACCATCTCATCCTCTGTCATCCCCTTCTCCTTCTGCCTTCCTTTCCCAGCACCAGGGTCTTTTCAAATGAGTCAGTTCTTTGCATCAGGTGGCCAAAATATTGGAGTTCAGCTTCAGCATCAGTCCTTCCAATGAATATTCAGGACTTATTTCCTTTAGGATGGACTTATTGGATCTCCTTGCAGTCCAAGAGATTCTCAAGAGTCTTCTCCAAGACCACAGTTCAAAAGCATCAATTCTTCAGTGCTCAGCTTTCCATATAGTCCAACTCTCACATCCATACATGCAGGTCAAGAAACAACAGTTAGAACTGGACATGGAACAACAGACTGGTTCCAAATCAGGAAAAGGGTACGTAAAGGCTATATATTGTCACCCTGCTTATTTAACATATATGCAGGGTACATCATGCAAAATGCAGGTCTGGATGAAGCAGAAGCTTGAATCAAGATCGCCAGGAGAAATATCAGTAACCTCAGATATGCACATGACACGACCCTTAAGGCAGAAAGCGAAGAACTAAGGAACATCTTGATGAAAGTGAAAGAGGAGAGTGAAAATTTGGCTTAAAACTCAACATTCAGAAAACAAAGATCATGGCACCCGGTCCACCACTTCATGCAAATAGATGGGGAAACAATGGAAACGGTGAGAGACTTTATTTTCTGGGGCTCCAAAATCACAGCACATGGTGACTGCAGTCATGAAATTAAAAGATGCTTGCTCTTTGGAAGAAAAGTTATGACCAACCTAGACAGCATATTAAAAAGCAGTGACGTTATTTTACCAACAGAGGTCCGTCTATTAAAAAACAGTGACGTTATTTTACCAACAGAGGTCCGTCTAGTCAAAGCTATGGTTTATCCAGTAGTCATGTATGGATGTGAGATTTGGACTATAAAGAAAGCTGAGCACTGAAGAATTGATGCTTTTGAACTGTGGTCTTGGAGAAGACTTTTGAGAGTCTCTTTGAACTCAGCACAGAGTTCAAGCCAGTTAATCCTAAAGGAAATCAGTCCTGCATATTCATTGGAAGGACTGATGCTGAAGCTGAATCTTCAATACTTTGGCCACCTAATGCTGGGAAAGATTGAAGGCCAGAGGAGATTGGGATTTCAGCAGATGAGATGTTTGGATGGCATCACCAGCACGATGGACATGAATTTGAGTAGTCTCTGGGAGTTGGTGATGGACAGGGAATCCTGGTGTGCTGCAGTCTATGGGGTCGCAAAGGGTCAGACACGACTGAGTGACTGAACTGAAGTGATCAGATCATTACATACATATATTTTTAGCTCCAGAGTTTTTGTTTGATTCTTTATCATTTTTATTGAAATTATCATTTTTTTTATGGGTTGCTTTCCTGATTTTGTTAAATTATCTCTCTGTGTTCTCTTGTAGCTCACTGAACTTTAAAAAACAATAAATTTTTTTGGTCAGGCAATTTTAGATCTCCATTGTGTTGGAGCTGATTACTGGAAAACTGTGTTCCTTTGTTGGTATTTGATGATGTCATATTTCCTTAATTATTCATGTTTTTCTATCTTTGCAATGGTATCTCCACTTTTGAAAGACTGACCGCCGCTTCCAAACTTTATGAACTAGCTGCCATGGGGAAAGATCTTCTCCTACACTTGGATGCAAGGGTGCTAGCTGGGTAGAATATGATAGCTTTGGCTCTATGATTGTTTGGCACTGGCTCTGACTCTGGGGAGGGCACACTGGTATAGCCTATATACAGTTCCATCAGCTAAAAACTGCAGTGATCTTCAGAAACTAAGTCTCCAGGTGTCCACAGTAGTGCCAAGATCTATTGGAGTCCTTGGTGGTAAAGGCTACTGAAAAGTTGCTGATGAGAGTTGTGAACAATGCCAGGATTTTTGGCTTCCAGAGATGGGGAATTCGATCTAGGTCCAGTGATAAGACTTGATTGCTCAGTGCTTTTTGTGTAATAAAGTTTTATTAAAGTATAAAAGAGAGAAAGCTTCTGACATAGATATCAGAAAGGGACAGAAAGAGTGCCCCTTGCTAGTTTTTACCAAGGAGTTATATACCTATTAACTATTCTAATTAGAGAAAGGAAGCACCTCAAAACAGAGAGTTGCACCAGACCCCTCACCCACAACATACACTTTGAGATAGCATTGGCACAAGGTGAGTCATCCTGGGCTAAAAAACAATTGACCTGAATCTTGAAGAAAGGCAGATTTCCAAGCAAATACCTAGTTCATTAACATATCCTAAGGAAGACATTTCCATGAGAAAAAAAGCATTGGTTAGCTCAAGGTTTGAGATAAAGTTAAGTTCAGATGGAACCAGATGTCATCATGACAACACAGAATTTTAAAAGAAAAAAAAAATAGTCTGTCACTTGCAGTTTTATTTCCTCCTGCTGCTTTGGGACATCTGCCCTCCCTTCCAGGGCTATTAACACTCTCACTACTTGGATCTTTCTGTTCACTTTTTCCACCATGGGGCAGAATTATGACTGAGAACATTCCTCTTGACACTATGTCCAACATGTGGGTGCACATCTAGCTGTGTCTGTGATGCACAGAAATAGCTTTGGCTCCAGAATTCTGTGGGCCCCTCACTGCTGCAGTGGTGGTAGTGTCTCAGCAGAGGATCATCTCCTGTTGGGGGAGAAGGTGCAAGTGGCAGCTGGTGGGAGTGGAGCAGCAGTGGCTCCTTCTGAGTAGGGAAGCCAGAGTAGAGTTGGATCTTTTTGGAAGGCTGCGTGGCAGCAGCTCCTTGTGTAGAAGTATTAGTGCACCAATGGCTCCTTCCCTGGGAGAACACAGAGGTGAATTGTCTGTTGGGAAAGGGTGCTTCAGCAGCTCATTTTTGAGGGGTTAGGTGTTGATGGATCCTTTTGGGGGGAGCTAAGTGTCAGTGTCTCTTTGGGGAGTTGAAGCAGCTCTTTATTGGGGTCATAAGGAACAGTTGTGGCTTCTTCTGGTGAAATGCAGAGCAGCAGTGACTTCTTCTGGCAAAGGCAGCATTGATGGCTCCTTGTCAAATGGAGGGGGAAAGAGGGCAGCAGTTCTTTATGGATATGGGACGGCAAGGAATAGCAGTAGCTTCTTTTCAGAAGGATGCAGTGGTGATGGCTTCTTCTAGGAGAATGGAGCAGTAGCAGTTTCTTCTCTGGTGTGACATATCAGTAGTTACTCCTTGTGGAGCTGGAGGTGGGACAACTAAAGCTTCTTGGAGTAAGGACCAACTGACCATGGATCCTTGAGTTGGGGGGGGGCAAGGGAGTGGTTCTCTCTTGGGAGGAAGGAAGGGGAGGCTTTTCTTGAGGTTGAGGTGATGGCTGCTCCTTCATGGAATGCAGAGAAGCTACAGCTTCTTCTTGAGTTGTGACAGAATGTTGGTGGATCCTTCTTGTAGAGGTGGCAGAGAGGTGTGGACTCCAAGTTCAGTTGAAAGGTGAGTGTAAACAAAGACAGTTTGGTAGTGAGGGCTGCTGGAATTCTCCTCCTGTCTTTTTCAACCATGGGGATTACCTCTTGATTCCTAGCTGTGCCAGACTGGAGTAATATGGGTAAGATACTTCTTACATTTATTTATTTGCCTATCTTCAATTTTTTTGCCCCACTGGGTTGTTACACGTTCTTTGTATTGTGGAACTCTCTCAGAACTATTAAGTGGGTATATAGCTGCTTATTCCTTGTTTTGGTGGTTATTGTAGGGAGAAGTGAGTATTGGGATCTCCTTTCTGCTATCTTCCTGACATGACTTGTGAATAATCTGATTTGTATAAAATATTCAGAAAAATAAAACTGTTGAGACATAAAGTAGATTAGTGGTTGTGCATGGCTTGGGTGTGAGATGGATTAGAGAATGAGGCTAAGGAGTGCAGGGACTTTTTTAATGGTAATAATTTTCCTAAAACTGATTGTGGTGATGATTACAAAATTCTATGAATATACTAAAAACCATTGATTTGTACTCTTTACATGTGTGAATATTTTGGTTTGAAAATACCTCAATAAAGACGTTATAAAATTAATATGATATCAGTTGGAAGATGGATTGAAGAGAGCCAGAGTTTGACACAGAGAAACAAATTAGGAAGTTTTGTATTAGTCCAGTCTTTTTTTTTTTTTTTAACTTTACAATATTGTATTGGTTTTGCCAAATATCGAAATGAATCCACCATAGGTATACACATGTTCCCCATCCCGAACCCTCCTCCCTCCTCCCTCTGTGTCATCCCAGTGCACCAGCCCCAAGCATCCAGTATCGTGCATCGAACCTGGACTGGCGACTCGTTTCATACATGATATTATACATGTTTCAATGCCATTCTCCCAAATCTTCCCACCCTCTCCCTCTCCCACAGAGTCCATAAGACTGTTCTACACATCAGTGTCTCTTTTGCTGTCTCGTATACAGGGTTATCATTACCATCTTTCTAAATTCCATATATCTGCATTAGTGTACTGCATTGGTGTTTTTCCTTCTGGCTTACTTCACTCTGTATGATAGGCTCCAGTTTCATCCACCTCATTAGAACTGATTCAAATGTATTCTTTTTAATGGCTGAGTAATACTCCATTGTGTATATGTACCACGGCTTTCTTATCCATTCATCTGCTGATGGACATCTAGGTTGCTTCCATGTCCTGGCTATTATAAACAGTGCTGCGATGAACATTGGGGTACACGTGTCTCTTTCCCTTCTGGTTTCCTCAGTGTGTATGCCCAGCAGTGGGATTGCTGGATCATAAGGCAGTTTTATTTCTAGTTTTTTAAGGAATCTCCACACTGTTCTCCATAGTGGCTGTACTAGTTTGCATTCCCACCAACAGTGAAAGAGGGTTCCCTTTTCTCCACACCCTCTCCAGCATTTATTATTTGTAGACTTTTGGATCGCAGCCATTCTGACTGGTGTGAAATGGTACCTCATAGTGGTTTTGATTTGCATTTCTCTGATAATGAGTGATGTTGAGCATCTTTTCATATTTTTGTTAGCCATCTGTATGTCTTCTTTGGAGAAATGTCTATTTAGTTCTTTGGCCCATTTTTTGATTGGGTCCTTTATTTTTCTGGAGTTGAGCTGTAGGTGTTGCTTCTATATTTTTGAGATTAGTTGTTTGTCGGTTGTTTCATTTGCTATTATTTTCTCCCATTCTGAAGGCTGCCTTTTCACCTTGCTAATAGTTTCCTTTGATGTGCAGAAGCTTTTAAGGTTAATTAGGTCCCATTTGTTCATTTTTGCTTTTATTTCCAATATTCTGGGAGGTGGGTCATAGAGGATCCTGCTGTGATGTATGTCGGAGAGTGTTTTGCCTATGTTCTCCTCTAGGAGTTTTATAGTTTCTGGTCTTACGTTTAGATCTTTAATCCATTTTGAGTTTATTTTTGTGTATGGTGTTAGAAAGTGGTCTAGTTTCATTCTTTTACAAGTGGTTGACCAGACTTCCCAGCACCACTTGTTAAAGAGATTGTCTTTAATCCATTGTATATTCTTGCCTCCTTTGTCAAAGATAAGGTGTCCATATGTGCGTGGATTTATCTCTGGGCTTTCTATTTTATTCCATTGATCAATATTTCTGTCTTTGTGCCAGTACCATACTGTCTTGATAACTGTGGCTTTGTAGTAGAGCCTGAAGTCAGGTAGGTTGATTCCTCCAGTTCCATTCTTCTTTCTCAAGATCGCTTTGGCTATTCGAGGTTTTTTGTATTTCCATATAAATTGTGAAATTATTTGTTCTAGCTCTGTGAAGAATACTGTTGGTAGCTTGATAGGGATTGCGTTGAATCTATGAATTGCTTTGGGTAGTATACTCATTTTCACTATATTGATTCTTCCAATCCATGAACATGGTATATTTCTCCATCTATTAGTGTCCTCTTTGATTTCTTTCACCAGTGTTTTATAGTTTTCTATATATAGGTCTTTAGTTTCTTTAGGTAGATATATTCCTAAGTATTTTATTCTTTCCGTTGCAATGGTGAATGGAATTGTTTCCTTAATTTCTCTTTCTGTTTTCTCATTACTAGTGTATAGGAATGCAAGGGATTTCTGTGTGTTGATTTTATATCCTGCAACTTTACTATATTCATTGATTAGTTCTAGTAATTTTCTGGTGGAATCTTTAGGGTTTTCTATGTAGAGGATCATGTCATCTGCAAATAGTGAGAGTTTTACTTCTTCTTTTCCTATTTGGATTCCTTTTATTTCTTTTTCTGCTCTGATTGCTGTGGCCAAAACTTCCAAAACTATGTTCAATAGTAATGGTGAAAGTGGGCACCCTTGTCTTGTTCCTGACTTTAGAGGAAATGCTTTCAATTTTTCCCCATTGAAGATAATGTTTGCTGTGGGTTTGTCGCATATAGCTTTTATTATGTTGAGGTATGTTCCTTCTTTTCCTGCTTTCTGGAGAGTTTTTATCATAAATGGATGTTGAATTTTGTCAAAGGCTTTCTCTGCATCTATTGAGATAATCATATGGTTTTTATTTTTCAATTTGTTAATGTGGTGTATTACATTGATTGATTTGCAGATATTGAAGAATCCTTGCATCCCTGGGATAAAGCCCACTTGGTCTTGGTTTATGATCTTTTTAATGTGTTGTTGGATTCTGATTGCTAGAATTTTGGTAAGGATTTTTGCATCTATGTTCATCAGTGATATTGGCCTGTAGTTTTCTTTTTTTGTGGCATCTTTGTCAGGTTTTGGTATTAGGGTGATGGTGGCCTCATAGAATGAGTTTGGAAGTTTACCTTCCTCTGCAATTTTCTGGAAGAGTTTGAGCAGGATAGGTGTTAGCTCTTCTCTAAATTTTTGGTAGAAATCAGCTGTGAAGCCGTCTGGACCGGGGCTTTTGTTTGCTGGAAGATTTTTGATTACAGTTTCAATTTCCATGCTTGTGATGGGTCTGTTAAGATTTTCTATTTCTTCCTGGTCCAGTTTTGGGAAGTTGTACTTTTCTAAGAATTTGTCCACTTCTTCCACGTTGTCCATTTTATTGGCATATAATTGTTGATAGTAGTCTCTTATGATCCTTTGTATTTCTGTGTTGTCTGTTGTGATCTCTCCATTTTCGTTTCTAATTTTGTTGATTTGATTTTTCTCCCTTTGTTTCTTGATGAGTCTGGCTAATGGTTTGTCAATTTTATTTATCCTTTCAAAGAACCAGCTTTTGGTTTTGTTGATTTTTGCTATGGTCTCTTTTGTTTCTTTTGCATTTGTTTCTGCTCTAATTTTTAAGATTTCTTTCCTTCTACTAACCCTGGGGTTCTTCATTTCTTCCTTTTCTAGGTGCTTTAGGTGTAGAGTTAGGTTATTTATTTGACTTTTTTCTTGTTTCTTGAGGTGTGCCTGTATTGCTATGAACTTTCCCCTTAGGACTGCTTTTACCGTGTCCCACAGGTTTTGGGTTGTTGTGTTTTCATTTTCATTCGTTTCTATGCAAATTTTGATTTCTTTTTTGATTTCTTCTGTGATTTGTTGGTTATTCAGCAGCGTGTTGTTCAGCTTCCATATGTTGGAATTTTTAATAGTTTTTCTCCTGTAATTGAGATCTAATCTTACTGCATTGTGGTCAGAAAAAATGCTTGGAATGATTTCTATTTTTTTGAATTTACCAAGGCTAGCTTTATGGCCCAGGATGTGATCTGTCCTGGAGAAGGTTCCATGTGCGCTTGAGAAAAAGGTGAAATTCATTGTTTTGGGATGAAATGTCCTATAGATATCAATTAGGTCTAACTGGTCTATTGTATCATTTAAAGTTTGTGTTTCCTTGTTAATTTTCTGTTTAGTTGATCTATCCATAGGTGTAAGTGGGGTATTAAAGTCTCCCACTATTATTGTGTTACTGTTAATTTCTCCTTTCATACTTGTTAGCATTTGTCTTACGTACTGTGGTGCTCCCGTGTTGGGTGCATATATATTTATAATTGTTTTATCTTCTTCTTGGATTGATCCTTTGGTCATTATGTAGTGACCTTCTTTGTCTCTTTTCACAGCCTTTGTTTTAAAGTCTATTTTATCTGATATAAATATTGCTACTCCTGCTTTCTTTTGGTCCCTATTTGCATGGAAAATCTTTTTCCAGCCCTTCACTTTCAGTCTGTATGTGTCCCCTGTTTTGAGGTGGGTCTCTTGTAGACAACATATGTAGGGGTCTTGTTTTTGTATCCATTCAGCCAGTCTTTGTCTTTTGGTTGGGGCATTCAACCCATTTACGTTTAAGGTAATTACTGATAAGTATGATCCCGTTGCCATTTACTTTATTGTTTTGGGTTCAAGTTTATACACCGTTTTTGTGTTTCCTGTCTAGAGAATATCCTTTAGTATTTGTTGGAGAGCTGGTTTGGTGGTGCAGAATTCTCTCAGCTTTTGCTTATCTGAAAAGCTTTTGATTTCTCCTTCATACTTGAATGAGATCCTTGCTGGGTACAATAATCTGGGCTGTAGGTTATTTTCTTTCATCATTTTAAGTATGCCTTGCCATTCCCTCCTGGCTTGAAGAGTTTCTATTGAAAGATCAGCTGTTATCCTTATGGGAATTCCCTTGTGTGTTATTTGTTGTTTTTCCCTTGCTGCTTTTAATATTTGTTCTTTGTGTTTGATCTTAGTTAATTTGATTAATATGTGTCTTGGGGTGTTTCTCCTTGGGTTTATCCTGTTTGGGACTCTCTGGGTTTCTTGGACTTGGGTGATTATTTCCTTCCCCATTTTAGGGAAGTTTTCCACTATTATCTCCTCAAGTATTTTCTCATGGTCTTTCTTTTTATCTTCTTCTTCTGGAACCCCTATGATTCGAATGTTGTAGCATTTAATATTGTCCTGGAGGTCTCTGAGATTGTCCTCATTTCTTTTAATTCGTTTTTCTTTTATCCTCTCTGATTCATTTATTTCTACCATTCTATCTTCTAATTCACTAATCCTATCTTCTGCCTCTGTTAATCTACTATTTGTTGCCTCCAGAGTGTTTTTAATTTCATTTATTGCATTATTCATTATATATTGACTCTTTTTTATTTCTTCTAGGTCCTTGTTAAACCTTTCTTGTATCTTCTCAATCCTTGTCTCCAGGCTATTTATCTGTGATTCCATTTTAGTTTCAAGATTTTGGATCAATTTCACTATCATTATTCGGAATTCTTTATCAGATAGATTCCCTATCTCTTCCTCTTTTGTTTGGTTTGGTGGGCATTTATCCTGTTCCTTTATCTGCTGGGTATTCCTCTGTCTCTTCATCTTGTTTAAATTGCTGAGTTTGGGGTGTCCTTTCTGTATTCTGGCAGTTTGTGGAGTTCTCTTTATTGTGGCGTTTCCTCACTGTGTGTGGGTTTGTACAGGTGGCTTGTCAAGGTTTCCTGGTTAGGGAAGCTTGTGTCGGTGTTCTGGTGGGTGGAGCTGTATTTCTTCTCTCTGGAGTGCAATGAAATGTCCAGTAATGAGTTATGAGATGTCTATAGTTTTGGGGTGACTTTGGGCAGCCTGTATCTTGAAGCTCAGAGCTGTGTTCCTTTGTTGCTGGAGAATTTGCTTGGTATGTCTTGCCCTGGAACTTATTGGCCCTTGTGTGGTGCTTGGTTTCAGTGTCAGTATGGAGGCATTTGATGAGCTCCTGTCAATTAATGTTCCTTGGAGTCAGGAGTTCCCTGGAGTCAGGGTTTGGACTTAAGTCTCCTGCTTCCGGTTATCGGTCTTATTTTTACAGTAGTTTCAAAACTTCTCCTTCTATACAGCACCATTGATAAAACATCTACATTAAAGATGAAAAGTTTCTCTACCGTGAGGGTCACCCAGAGAGTTTCACAGTGTTACATGGAGAAGAGAAGAGGGAGGAGGGAGTTAGAGGTGACCCGAATGAGATGAGGTGGAACCAATAGAGGAGAGAGTGGGCTAGCCAGTAATCACTTCCTTATGTGCACTCCACAACTGGACCGCTCAGAGATGTTCATGGAGTTATACAGAGAAGAGAAGAAGGAGGAAGGAGACAGAGATGGCTAGGAGGATAAAAGGAGGGAATGTAAAGGAGGGAAACAGATCCAGCCAGTAATCAGTTCCCTAAGTGTTCTCCACCGTCTGGAACACACAGAAATTCACAGAGTTGGGTAGAGTAGAGAAGGGTTAGGGAGGAGACACAGGCGACCTGGTGGAGAAAAAGGAGAGTCCAAAGGGAGAGAGAGCAGTCAAGCCAGTAATCTTGCTCCCTAGTGAAAAATGGGTACTGAAGATTGGGTTCTTAAAGGTACAAAATTGGTAACAAATACATAAAAGCAAAAATTAAATATCTAGAGTAGAGTTTGGAATTTCAAAAATATGATGTTAAAGAAAAGAAGAAGGAAAAGAAAGAGAGAAAAAACGAACAAACTAAAATAAGGTCATGAAAATTATAAAGAAAATATAGGTACAAAATTGATAACTAATACCAAAAAGCAAAAGTTAAAAATCTAGAGTTGAGTTTGGAATTTCAAAAATACCATGTTAAAAAAAAAGAAGAAGAAAAAGAAAGAGAGAATCAAAAACAAAAACAAGCAAAGTCGCAAAAATTATAAAGAAAATACAGGTACAAAATTGATATCAAATACCAAAAAGCATAAATTAAAAATCTAGAGTACAGTTTGGAATTTCAGATATACAATATTATATAAAAGAAGAAGAGAAAGAAACAGAGGGGAAAAAAAAAGTCACAGAAATTACAAAAAAGACTATAGGTAGAAAATTGATAACAATACCAAAAAACTAAAATTAAAAATCTAGAGTAGAGTTTGGAATTTCAAAAATACAATGTTAAAGAAAAGAAGAAGGGAAAAAAAAAAAAAAAACAAGGTCAAAAAATTATAAAAAATATATATATGAAGTTTGCTGTAAAAAAATAGGTTTTTTTTTTTTTTCAAAGTAATAGGTTATAAAAGTGAAAATTAAAGGAATAATAGAGGACTTAAATTTTTAAAAAAAAATTAAAAAAAAGAAAGAATGATTGTAAAAATAGTAAAAATATATCTAGGACTTTTTCTGGTTTTGTTGTGAGTATTGTGGGTTCAGTTCATTTTTGGCTAGTTCCTTGGTCCGACTTATATTTCTCAAGATCTATAGGCCCCTTCCTATGTAGTCGGTAGTAACCACAGGGTTTTAATCTATTGCTTGTAGCTGTTATAGCTTCTTCTGTTTGCTGGTCTCTTCAGTGTCTGGTTTCCGCCCTGACACGAAGGGGATGGTGGAGGACACTTTTTTTTTTTAAGCTCACTTGTTCTGTCGAGCTCCTTTCGAAGACTTGGGTTGCTTTTCTGGGTGCCTGATGTCCTCTGCCGGCATTCAGAAGTTGTTTTGTGGAATTTACTCAGCGTTTAAATGTTCTTTTGATGAATTTGTCTGGGAGAAAGTGTTCTCCCCGTCCTACTCCTCCACCATCTTGGCTCGGAACCTAGTCCAGTCTTTAAAATAAGCATCTAAACTGGCGCGAAAATATCAGGAATTGGAAGGAAGAGAATATGATTATAAAATATAATATAGAGGTTCAATCAGTAAGACTTGCCATTTAGTTGGATTTTAAATTCATGAGAGTGGGGAGACAAAGTAAACTACATTTTTGAATCTAGGTAATTAGGAGGATTTTGATGTCATCACTAGATACTGGGAGCATGGATTGAGTAATAGCATTTTTTTTCCAAAGGAGGAAGGTGAATTCATAACAATTTTAGTTTTTTATGTGTTGTCAGGTCAACTTTCAAAAGACGTCCAGTATCTTTGATTTACAAAATTATGTTAACTTCATATATGCAGCGTTGTGATTCAGCGTTTTTGCATATTATTCTCCATTATATGATATTATTTGATAATTACAATTCCTTGTGCTATACAGTATATTCTTGTAGCTTATCTATTTTATACATAGTAGTTCATTTCTGTTAATTCCATTAAATACATAAATAAAAAATTCCAGTATATGATTGAAAGTTTTGGATTACAACTTAATGACAAGGAAGATCTGGCTATTTGAGTCATCAGTACACACAGATTAAAATTGACATCAGAAAGATGGCTGAAAGCTTCCATGGGGAGCATATGGAAAAATAGGAGAAGAGGACTAGAGACAGAACCTTGAACAGCTGCATTTAGGAAGCATCAGCAGGAAAAGGAGATCAGAACAGAGTTAAAGAAGGAAGGACATGATAAACAGGGAGAACAGTAGCAGAGCTGCCTCACTAGAAGTTTGGACCTGGATCTTTAAAGACAAGGACAGTAAAAGAGAAGCTAAGGGTGTCCCAGGAGGGAGAAGAATAAAGTCACAAAAATAAAATGAATATTGGTATGGAAATGATGAAGAAATATCTTAAAGGTCCTGGGACTCACCTGCCACAGCCTTTTAGGGATACCTGGGAACTGGGAGGCATTTCTGACCTGGTCCAACTGGAGATTTATTTTATCCTTTCTAGGTGAGGTTCTCACTTACCAATGGAACATTCCAGAGAGATCTGGCCCTGGTCTCAATGATTCTGCTTGTGTTTCTTGGATCTACTATTCTGCAGTGGATCCCATCAAGGTAAAGGCAATATTGGCTTCTTGGAGATGTCTCAGAAATGGGCAGACTGCCTAGGAAAAAGAAGCTATTAAACAGATGTGGTAAAGAGCCCAGCACTGAAGTCCAGGGACTGAGGGAAATTCCTCAAATCCCGAGCTTGTTTTAATAGGAAAAAGGAGAGATAAAATGATTAGGTAGCACCCATGTTTGTTCTGAGGGCTTTCTTCCTTGTTTCTTCTTCTTGAATAGTATAAGGCAATATGTTATCATTTTAGGAACTTAGAATTGGTTGTCAAGAGATTAGGTTTCTAGCCCAAATTTGGTTCTGTCTTATCTTTTGATTGACTTTAGGCAAGTCATTCTGCCTCTGATTTCTCATCTGGAAAAGGCTAATCTGTGTGGCCAGCCAACCACAGCCAGATGCCAGCAATCAATTTATTGAGAGCCTACTACATTTTAGGCATTTTACCTGGCTCTTTTGATGATAAAAGTATAAGATTCAATTCCCATCTTCAAAGAGTGAGATCTATAATAGCTGTGGGAAACAGATGAATATAAACATAATATTAGCATTGAATATATAAAATATAAGTAAAATATATAATGAGGCTAGGTCTCTCCCACATGGCAAGCTGATACTTTACTTACTGAGCTACACGGGAAGCTATATATATATATATATATATATATATATATATATATATATGTAATGAGTTTTAAACATAGCATAGTGTTAGCAACTACTTAAAACTATTTAATAGAAAGTGCTATGGGGTCCATGAGAGAGTGGTTAATTCTATTTGGAGGAGAGAATGAAAGGGAAACTAGAGAAGGCAATGTGATGATAAGTAGATGCACTTTGAGACTTAAAAGTGGAATAGTGGTATAACATAAGAAAAGGGATATGGTGTAGGAGTGGGCATTACAAAGAAGAAGAAACAACCTGAGAAAAGGCACTGGGTTGTGAAAGTGATTGGTGGGTTTGGAGATCAATGAATATTCCTGCAGAGATAAATCATAGGTGAAATAGCATATCTTACCTGTGCCCCAAGGTGGTTGTGAAGATAGATTCAGATAATACAGTTAAGCCTCTTATAAATACAAGGCATTATGATAAAGTGCTGAGGACACAGTGGGCTTGGATGCCAGCCTATCTCCCTGTAGAGCACCTATTGCCCAGGAACAACTACATCTTGTTCATTCCTTCCCCATCCTCAGGACATGTACAGTGGCCTGGTGGGACCCTTGGCCATCTGCCGAAAAGGCATCCTGGAGCCCTACGGAGGACGACGTGACATGAACCGAGAATTTGCCTTGTTATTCTTGATTTTTGATGAGAACAAGTCTTGGTATCTGGAGGAGAATGTGGAAACTTATGGGTCCCAGGATCCAGGCCGTGTTAACCTACAGGATGAGACTTTCTTGGAGAGCAATAAAATGCATGGTCTGTAGAAAGGAACCTATCCCATTTCCTTACTGGTTTCATGGAGGTATTTTTGATAGGCCCATCACAACCTAAGGGAATGTAATCTCTGAAAGGTTAGGAAGGTGGAATGGGGACACATTAGAAGAAATGTCTAGTACTACAGTATTATCTATAATGTGGTTCATGTTAGATCAGGTGCTCAGAAAGCAGGAAGCTGACTCTATAAAGTTGCTGTGGTAACACGAGCACATTTTAACCTGTTAGAAAGTGCAAGACAGACATTTATGACCCTCAATGTACCTGGTGCACTGGCTGATTAGGGCCTCTCTACTTAAAAATTCTGAATTTAGTTTCTCAATATCATCTTGTTTCCTTGCCACTCTGGATCTGAGATATGTTTTATCAATGGATTCTAATATAGATAAATGAAGGACAGCTTGTCTTTTAATCTATTTTTGAAACAATGGTTATATTTACAGATGGAAGGATTGGAGAGAGAGCCTCAAAGAGCAACATACTGGGTTATATTACAAATAAGAACTTTTTGATGCTCAAATGGATTTTGGAGGGAAATTGTGCACCCAAACCTTCCTTTGTTCTACATATTTTTGTATCTTTTAAAAATAGAGAAAATCTCAACTAAGAGGAAGAATTTCAGTGCAGGGGAATGTAGTAGTGCAATATTTCTTTGATTTGAGGGTAAATTGAAACTTTGATAGCTACTCTACTGGAACTCAATAGTAGTATCTCATTGTCACACAAATTATAGCTATTTCCCATTGATGGAAATATGAGTTATTCACATTGGATCTGTTGACTCAAATACATTACAGAGTGACTTTTTAGCTCCTTTCAAATCTGATAAATAAATTGCCCAAAACCAAATGGAATGAGGATACAGATCTTGCTAGTGCAGGGGTTTGGCTAATGCTCATTTCCATTTGATGTTTAAGTGTTTATTCATCCAACTCTTCAGATATCAGTCTACTTATCTATCAAGTATTTATTGAACACTCTCTGAATGTGGGCATTAGAGATAAAACAACAAAAAAAGTAATGTTGGAGTCTGAGAGCAAATAAATAAGACCTTCCTTCCTGTCTAGATTTCTGAACTAATTGAGAAAGAGAGCTGCTTAAGATCAAATGTGAACTTACTGACAAAGCTAGTTGGCAAACTGAATTTAGTTTTGCAGCAAAATGGGCTTGCTAATACTGCCCCAACAATGGGTAGATTTTATGTCCTGTTATTGACATAGAGGGACAAAAACAGCCCTCCTTCTTTTCAGAGGCAAAATCTTCCCCATGATGGAATAACAAATCCATTTGCACCACTTCCAGTGGTCTGATCTAAGAGAGAGAAGATTCAGAATGGGGCTGAGTTGAGTATATTTAGTTCCTTTCTCAAATACAAAATTTGACTAGAGTAAATAAACAGGCTATAAATGTTCCTTCCATTATTTCCTCTCTTGGATGAAGAGTATCAATTATCTTCCCTCTATGAAAATATTAAAAGTGGAGAAGTTTATCCTGGGTATACTCTTGAAAGTGTGAATTAACACAGTGCTGAATGGTTTATTATCTTTAGAGCATTAGATGTGTCCTGGGAAGAAGCAGATAGGGAGTCCCATGCATTAATATCATTATTAATTCCAAGAATGTGACAAGTATTTTTTAACATATATTGTAGGATCAGGTGTCTGCTTGGTGTTCTGAAGAATACGAGTACAGTGTTATAGTATATACATTTATTTCCTGCTTATTAAAAACCTTCAACCTATTTGGGGATATGAAATTCCACAAATTAAAAGATAGATGAATGTAGGAGGCAGTTTCTAGTGAGTTCCAAAGAGTGATACAGATAGTACTGGAGGAGTTTAGATGTGGAAGAGGATGCAGAGAATGAGGGGTCCTAAGAGGAAAAAGATCAGGGAACTATTGTTAGAAGAAGTGAAAATATGACTGAGCTTTGAAAAGATGAGTAAAAGGAAGAATTTTTGAGAGGGAAGATCAGAAACACGAGCAAGAACACAAAGAACATGAATAAGGGGCCAAAATAAGGGATGGTTAAGAAATTACCCTAATTGAAATATGTTAGATAGTGTTAGACACATATGGGAAAGCTTGGGACTATATTTTGAAGGACCTTGTTGGTCTAAGGAGTCATGGACTTGATCTTTTGGGCGGGGCGGGGGGGGGTGGCTTTTAAGGTATTTTAAGCAGCAGAATGACATGGTCATACTAGTTATTAGAGAGACCACTCTTATAGCACCAATGTGGGAGATATATTGGAGAGGGACAAATGGAGTAGAAAAGAGAGAAGCTAGGAGGATGCTGCTGTCATCAGAGATGATAGGGATTATCTTTATGGTAGTGGCAGTGGTAAGTCGAAATGAGATATACAAAATACTTTTTCTTCTCTTACAGCCATTAATGGAAAGCTCTATGCCAACCTCATGGGCCTTACAATGTACCAAGGAGAACGAGTGGCCTGGTACATGATGGCAATGGGACAAGATATTGACCTACACACTGTCCATTTCCATGCAGAAAGCTTTCTCTACCGGGTGAGCTAGAAAGAGGGCTGAGTCCCTCAGGGGTGATTCTAGGAGTTATCTAATATCCATTGAGAAGGAAGAGGAAAGCAAGAAACAAGATAATAATCAGTTAAAAGATGAAAGGTATTGCACGTGGAGTATTGAGCAGAGAAATCTAGTTTGGGTTTGTATCCCAAGGTCAGTCATTGTCCTCCAAGCCTTATCTTTCCCCTTTGATATAAAAGAAATGAGTGGCTCATTTATGGGATAGGAAGATCAAAGGAATAAATGTTATCAGATCTCAGTCAGGGACTTGAGGCCCAGTGAGCAGTCATCCTAAGAGCAAGAAATTTAAGACAATTGTTTCATGATCTCTGAAA
Organism: Bos indicus; assembly: GCF_029378745.1. Taxonomy (NCBI): domain Eukaryota; kingdom Metazoa; phylum Chordata; class Mammalia; order Artiodactyla; family Bovidae; genus Bos; species Bos indicus. Next base: position 102,108,364 of record NC_091789.1, on the reverse strand, counting down.
ATCCTTAATCCATTCCTGAACTTCAATTCAAAAACTACATTGGACAACACGTGGGTTTTGAAGATTTTGTCTTAGGAAAGGGGGTTAGAGTTGTAGTCATTAATGAGTGGACTTGCTGACAAAGGTCCATATAGTCAAAACTATGGTTTTTCCAGTAGTCATGTATGGATGTAAGAGTTGGACCATAAAGAAGGCTGAGCACTGGGAAAATGATGCTTTCAAACTGTGGTGCTGTAGAAAACTCTTGAGAGTCCCTTGGACAGTAAGGAGATCAAAGCAGTCAATCCTTAAGGAAATCAACCCTGAATATTCATTGGAAGGACTGATGCTGAAGCTGAAGCTGAAGTTCCAGTACTATGGCCACCTGATGTGAAGAGCTGACTCATTGGAAAAGACCCTGATGCTGGGAAAGATTGAGGGCAAAATAAGAAGGGGGCGACAGAGGATGAGATGGTTGGATGGCATCGCTGACTCAACGAGCATGAATTTCAGCAAACCCTGGGAGATAGTGAAGGACAGGGAAGCCTGGCATGCTGAAGTCCGTGGGGTCCCAAAGAATTGGACACAACTTAGTGATTGAATAACATAAAAGATTTAGAAATGCTGATAAAGGTGGTGGTATGGAAGATAAAGCAAACTGAGTTTTATTTCTAAAGGAAATACGTGGATCTTTCCTAGGGGTCAAGGCTTAAACCTGCTAAAATGTATGGATATACTAGTTTTTAGCCCCCTAATGAGAGTTGGAATTGATTTAACTTTGGGTCACTTTGAGAAAAGTAGGAAGAGAGAGTCTCCTCTGTTGAGTCAGTTTGTATGGGTGGGTTCACAGAGAAGATAGATAAGGTAGAATCTTTTAGCTGCTCTCTTGGAGTCCTATGTACCTGATGTGGATAACAAAGCCTTATACTTTCTATAAACTCTGAGATGATTGTTATACCCTTCACTTTTTCTCTCCCACCACCAATCTCTTTTGCAGAGTGGAGAGAGCTACCGGGCAGATGTAGTGGATTTGTTTCCAGGGACCTTTGAGGTTGTGGAGATGGTGGCCAGCAACCCTGGGACGTGGCTGCTTCACTGCCATGTTACTGACCATGTCCATGCTGGCATGGAGACAGTCTTTACGGTCTTGTCCCAAAGAGGTAAAGCCTAACTATGCCATCTTCTAGTGTTGTATCTAGTCTATAAGAACCAGAAAATCCCAAGAAGTCTCTTGCATCTGTCTTCTGATCCCAATAAGTACCAGGTTTTAAAACAAAACCCACCCCCCTAGGTGTTCTGTCAACCTTGTTGCTCCCCTGGTCATGCCTCCTAATTTCTTCGACATCTGTTGAGCTCCAATGAATTGACTCAGCCTGAAACTGAGTGGGCTCTATGCATTGATGCTTAGTATAGACTTGCTTCCTTTCAACACATTTAATTTGTATATAAATTTATTACTTTAGAATTTATTAGGTACTAGCTAGTTCAAAGAATCTTGTTAATGAGTTTTTTTTTTTTTTTTTTCCTAAAGGAAGAAATATAATTCCAACAGCTACCCCTTGACTGGTTTGTTTGTGGAGACTGTCTAAGGCTTAAAAGAGATAATTAGCTTTCAATTAAAACTAATCCCAGACAGATGCTACCAAGGGTGGTAAAAAGTTTTCCTTTTATTTGTTATATGGAGAAGTAATAGCCAGGGTAGTTTCTTTATCAATCTTTATTCATCACCAAGAACATAGAAGAGTAGGTTGTGTTGAATTTTATGTCTTTGGGGTGTTAAAAGTTGAGTCTCATTCTTGTGCCTCTTAACCTGAATCCAGTACTCATCATTATCCCCCTCCCAAGAGGCCCAATAGAAACTCTTAGGGCCCACAGAAATTCAGGGAGGTTTTTTTGTTTGTTTGTTTTTGTTTAAGTCAAGCTGTTTTGAAAACTATTGAGAGGTAATATTGAGAGGGGCTTCCCTGATAGCTCAATTGGTAAAGAATCCATCTACAATGCAGGAGACCATGGTTCAATTCCTGGGTCGGGAAGATCCGCTGAAGAAGGGATAGGCTACCCACCCCAGTATTCTTGGGCTTCCCTTGTGGCTCAGCTGGTGAAAAATCCACCTGTAATGCAGAAGACCTGGGTTTGATTCCTGGGTTGGGAAGATCCCCTGGAGAAGAGAAAGGTTATCCACTCCAGTATTCTGGCTTGGAGAATTCCATGGAGTGTATAGTCCATGGGATCGCAAAGAGTCGGACACGACTGAGCGACTTTCACTTTCACTTTACTTAATATTGAGGTAGGTATTCTGGGATTCCTTGCCACTGGCATTCTATCAGCATAAATAGAAAGTGGGAAAATGTCTTTAGGCATTCAAATAGGTCTAGAAAAGCATGGTAGAAAATACAACTCTTCCGTTTAACCCCAGGAAAGGAGACAAATGATTGTACATTATCATTTCCTATATCTTTGGAAAACTTTGTTCTCTGGTAACATATTGCTAGAATGTGTCTTCTAGCTACCACTATAGTACTACTCCCTACCTCAAAGACAAGCACATATAATTCTTTAGTGTGTTTTGTCAGTCCTTAGAATTAAAGTCAAGTGGCAAATTGTTGTATCATCAAGATCCTATAGATCCAAAGCAATAGATTGTCTCCATGTGTAATGGCAGGTCATCTCAAATATGGACCATTTATTATATAAGACACTGCATCAATACATGTCATCAAGAAATGTCCATAAAGAATAGCTCATGTCTCTTTTTAATAATGAGCCAGTCCATAATTTTACCTATTTTTCTTTTGTTTGTTTGACACCCTATAGTCTAATATGATGTTGTTCCAGTTACATATGAGCTAACCAGGCCAACCAGAGAGAAGAGCTGAAGGCAGATAGCGAATAAAAGACTGATTGTTGGAAAAAGCTTCCTGTGGAAGTAGCAGAGAATGAAAGCCAAAGCTACAATAAAATATTAAAGTGGAGTAAGGCCATTTTTCTACTAAAAGGAGAGAGGAAAGGATGAATGTGTAGCTTTGGGTGAGAGGAAAGGATCAATATGTAGGTTTGGGTGAAAAGTTTGACGAAAAAGATAGACTATTTCTGTCTGATGGGCTATGTTTCATCTGTAATGAAGTGAAAGACAGAGGCTAGGGTAAGGCGCTTGAGAAAAGTGGGCAAAGGTTTGAAATAACCACTCTTGGAAGTGGGGGGAAAAGTTACTCTGAGTGGTGGAAGATAAGTTCATTACTGCCAAGCAGCATTGAGGACTTAAATTTGTACCCAAATAATACTTACTTATACTTAAAAAAATAGAATACTTATATTTACAATTGTATGATGTTTCTCCACCAGCATTCAGGATATATATGAAAAAAGAAAATATAGTTACTGGGGTTTCAGCAAATGATTATAACAGTCCAGGTAATCTAGTAGTTGAAGTGATAAACAATGGAGTCTAACCTGACTAGGAATGGAAGGAAAAACAAGATGAAGCTGGTGAGTTGGGGAAAAAAAACTGAACTGTCCAAGAGCTAGAGATCTTCATGAGAGGATAAAATAAAAGGTTAAATGGAGTAAGTTGCATTAGAACATAGAATAGAAGAGCATTGTTAGACATTTGAGATGAAGCAGTTCTGCATAATTAGGCCAATGTGACCAGAGTTAGAGTATATTTGAAATTTGTTGGAGTTAAGAGGTCCAAAAACTGTGAGACTTGAGTGTTAGATAGGTCAATACCTACAGTGGGAATTGAGGACAATAAAGACTGAAGCACGTACCGAAGACTTTCATGAATGAAGAGAACTGCTAGGTAACAGTTATAAGAAGTGGTTGCGTTTTTTTCTAGCCAAATATTGAGACTCAAAGGAGAAGGAAATGGCACCCCACTCCAGTACTCTTGCCTGGCAAATCACATGGATGGAGGAGCCTGGTAGGCTGCAGTCCATGGGGTCGCTAAGAGTCGGACACGACTGAGCGACTTCACTTTGACTTTTCACTTTCATGCATTGGAAGAGTAAATGGCAACCCACTCCAGTGTTCTTGCCTGGAAAATCCCATGGACAGAGAGGAGCCTAGTGGGCTGCCGTCTATGGGGTTTCACAGAGTCAGACATGACTGAAGCAACTTAGCATCAGCAGCAATGAGCCTCGAAAGACATGAGTCTTTGCAAAAAGGGGAGGAATAAGTGATCTCAAAGTAGTATTGAGAGGATGCAAAGGAAATATTGTCCTCAGAGAAGAGTTCAGCCCCTTTAAAGCAAGAAGAGGAAGAAATAGTCAGAGAGATTGAATATGTATGGATGGGTTTAACAAAGACCAGGGGCTTCCTGAAGGAAAGCTGGAAAAGTGTGGCAAAAATAACAATAATGAAGATGAAGTGCCAATAAATATGTTAATATTGGTAGAGTGGTGATTTACTTTTTGGACTCCCAAGCCTATACACTTGTTCATATTTGTATCAATGCTAAAAAATCAAATCCACATACCAATACTGACTTTGACTACAAGCTAGTTAATTCCAGTCACCTCCATTTTGCTTACTATATCACAGAGAGTTCCCTCCAATCAATGCTAACCTCCTACAACAAGCCTGTGAACAGGTAGGAAGAATAATAAGACTAACCTCTTTTTTTTTTTTTTTTTTTTTTCTCCAGAACACTTAAGCACTACCACCACCATCCCTGAAGAGATTGGAAAAGGTAGGGAGAATGACACACAGATTTGGTACTTATATATGTTGTACATTCGGGGAAAGGTGCAGCGCCTCTAGAAAATGGGCTTCACATGACTGAAAGCTGTACTACAATGCTAACAGGAAGAATCCTGAGATTTATTTAAGACTTCAGAAGCAAGAAATCTAAGGTTAAGCTTCCAGTTAAGCTTCTCTCGGCAGATTTATTCTCTCTGACCCCCATGCCCAGCCACTTTAGTTGAGGGAAATGGCCTCATCTCCAGTTGAAGGCTGCTATCTTATCCTTTCACCTAATATGTGAGGGGAAAGAAAATTCAAAGTCTTACTGAGTTGTGCATAAAGGAGCTACAGCACAGATATGAATTCCCCACAAGAACAGTGTGAAACTAAGACACATGGAATACTAAATAGTTGACTTTTGGGGACCAGCCATTTCTGCACTTCAAGAAAACAGAGATTCTTGTCCTAGCCAGGCTAGGTTCAAATAATTATTTTACTTTCTTCCTCATTTGCATCTAAACTGAGAAAGATTCAGAAAGTTATGAAGGTCTAGATCAGATTTTAGAGATCTTCAGTTCAGTCTGGAAATTTTTCAGCTCTATTTGGAAAAGACCTGATGACCTGCCTGGGCTTCCCAGGGGACTCAGTGGTAAAGAACTCGCCTGCTAGTGCAGGAGATGCAGGTTCAATCCTTGGTCCAGGAAGATCCCCTGGAGAAGAAAATGGCAACCTACTCAGTACTCTTGCCTGGAAAAACCCCATCAACAGAGGAGCTTGGAGGGCTACAGTCTATGAGTCACAAAAGTTGGACACAACTTACTGACTGAACAATTATATGCCTAAGTATCTTATAAACAGTCAACCAGGAAACTAGGTTATGTTCTCCAGGGGTTAGGGAGTGGAAAGGTGAAGCAGAGAGAGCAGAGTGCCATACATATATGTGTATGTATATACATATTTGCAGGCTTCTCTGGTTACTCAGACAGTAAAGAATCTGCCTGCAGTGCAGGGGACCTGGGTTCAATCCCTGAGTTGGGAAGATCCCCTGGAGAAGGAAATGGCAACCCACTCCAGTATACTTGCCTAGAGAATTCCATGGACAAAGGAGCCTGGTGAGCTACAGCCCATGGAGTCGCAAAGAGTGAGACATGACTAAGTGACTAACACACACGCATATACATGTTTTGTACATACATTTGTATATACATTTGTACATACCAGTATGTACATACAAACATATATCTTCATAAGCTCTTGCTTGTTTTACAATGCTGAACAGTGGGAAAACCCCCTCAGAACTGGTGATCTAAAAAAGTCCAGGATTTTCTACATGAGAAACTGAGAGATGGAAAGTGATTTTTCTAAGGTCACAAGAGAAGTAAGTCAGTGGTGGAATGTGAACTCAAGACCAGGATGCTTCCCAGCTTCTGACTGAACTCATTTTATTACATCTTCTCTCAGTTCTGTAAGAATATTGATTCATCCAAGTATACATTCATCAAACACATGCTGACTGCCAGACACACCAAAATAATAAGACATAATAACCATTTTCGAGGAGATTCAAAGTAGAATGAGACACAGAAACAATAATTGTAGTTCTGGATGCTATACATTATTTTTAAAGGTGGGGGGAAATAGTAACAACTGATCAATTATTGTGCATTTGCTATCTTCCAAGAACTATGTTGAATATTTATAAATATTAACTCAAACCTCACAATAAACATTAAAATTAAGCACGCTGGAGAGGGTGTGGAGAAAAGGGAACCCTCTTACACTGTTGGTGGGAATGCAAACTAGTACAGCCACTATGGAGAACAGTGTGGAGATTCCTTAAAAAACTGGAAATAGAACTGCCTTATGATCCAGCAATCCCACTGCTGGGCATACACACTGAGGAAACCAGAAGGGAAAGAGACACGTGTACCCCAATGTTCATCACAGCACTGTTTATAATAGCCAGGACATGGAAGCAACCTAGATGTCCATCAGCAGATGAATGGATAAGAAAGCAGTTGTACATATACACAATGGAGTATTACTCAGCCATTAAAAAGAATACATTTGAATCAGTTCTAACGAGGTAGATGAAACTGGAGCCTATTATACAGAGTGAAGTAAGCCAGAAGGAAAAACATAAATACAGTATACTAACGCATATATATGGAATTTAGAAAGATGGTAACAATAACCCAGTGTACAAGACAGCAAAAGAGACACTGATGTATAGAACAGTCTTACGGACTCTGTGGGAGAGGGAGAGGGTGGGAAGATTTGGGAGAATGACATTGAAACATGTAAAATATCATGTAAGAAACGAGTTGCCAGTCCAGGTTCGATGCAGGATACTGGATGCTTGGGGCTAGTGCACTGGGACGACCCAGGGGGATGGTATGGGGAGGGAGGAGGGAGGAGGGTTCAGGATGGGGAACACATGTATACCTGTGGCAGATTCATTTTGATATTTGGCAAAACTAATACAATTATGTAAAGTTTAAAAATAAAATAAAATTTAAAAAATAATTTAAAAAAATTAAGCATGGTTATTATCCTCATTTTATAAAAGAGGAGACAGAAAGCCAGAATTGAGGGTAGCTTGGGTCAATTGGCCCAAGCAAGTAAACTGTTGGATTACAAATAGTACAGGTGCTTTGGGCAAACCAAATAGAGGACCATTATTTTTTTCTAAGTTGTGGGGTGTGCATTTTAATATTTTCCATAAATATAACCAAAACTGAGACATGAACATTATTAATTGTCTAGCTGAATTGATGAAATCTTTGCTGAGACCTATAATGTTTTAAGCTGGGGATAGAATGGTAAGGAAGAAGAAAAGCTGTTCAGGCAAATGAGCAGCATGAGAAAATCTTGAAAGCCTGAAAAAAGGATCACCTATTCTGCAGAACAAGGAATGAGTTGTTATGGCTGAAGAGTAGCAATTAAGAGTAGGGTAGGTTAGAACATGATTCTGAGAGTTGGAATGTCTGATTTGAGTCTGAGCTTTATCCCATGGGCTAATCGGGGGTCATCAAATGTTCATATGCTGGGGACTAAGAAAAATTAGATATTTCACCTAGAAATATCAATGTGACATCAGTGTTACAATGACTCAAAGATGCAAGAGACCAGACAGAACAGTGGCACACTCTTATCATGGCCCAATTGTCAAAGTGAGTATTGATAAGCTAGATAATTGAGTCAAACTGCTTCGCAGGAGATTCTACCTACTACTACTAGTTCTACCTTCTGGAGCCATGCAACAAAAATTCTTTTTTTTTTTTTTTTTGCTACATCATAAGCCTTTATATATTTTAAGAAATATGTCAAGGCCCTTCTCACTCTGAGTCCTAGTTCTTTGTATGGGGGCATTGGAGCTTCAGTGCTTCTTAAGGATTTTCTCAACTATGTCGTTTTGTTACGTTGATTCCCTATAACCACTGAGTCTATCATCACTGGCTGATCTTTTGAGGTATAAGAACCGTTCTTCTGTCCTATTTGGATGAGCTTATTTCTCCTCTTCCAGAGTTGATTATAAAATATGTCTTTAGGAGTACTCTCCAGCCCATGGTTCCCATTTTCCTCTTGTTCCATTTCAGTAGCAATTCCCAGAAACATTGGAGAAGGCAGTGTGAAGATGCTGGGCATGCAAATCCCTATAAAGGATATTGAGATGCTGACTTCTGTCTTGATTGCCATGGGTGTCATTCTCCTGCTCATTGCTCTGGTTCTTGGAGGTGTGGTGTGGTACCAGCATCGTCAGAGGAAGTTACGGCGCAACAGGAGGTCCATCCTGGATGACAGCTTCAAGCTTCTGTCTCTCAAGCAGTAACAGCTGGATCTTGGAACTGCACATCTGGAATATACTCTCAGCAGGCCATGGACTAGCAGCTGACATGCATTTAAAGGGTATGAGTTGTAGAAAAGGCAGAGGAAGGAATCAAACTCATCTGAGTATTTCTTCACTTATTTATTTGTATGGAAATTGTATTCTTTCTTTTTCTTTAGTTTCTTTGTTCCACTTGGGCATCTGGGGCTGAGTCCCCTGGAATCTCATATCACAAATTTCAATAGCTAGATTATATCACCCACTGACACTTGGAATATCTGGTAATTTCTAAAAACTGAAACATTTTCTCACAAAGTAGATGCCAAAAGTAAGGTTCATTGATTAAGTCTCTATTACTTTCCAGAACTTAGGCAAATTTTTTCTGAACCAAGGCTAAGTGAGCTGTGACAATAATCCATATCTAAAGACTAAGAACATAGCATGATGGGAAATAAGTGAGGTAGGATTTAAGGATCCAAATTATATTTTTACTTTTCTTGAGAGTGGACCATTTTTGTTAAGTGGGTAAATGCAATATTACTGCCAAGAGCAACTACAACCTCTGGGGACAGAAACTCCTCAGGAAGCCAGTATTCCAAGTTCTTGGTACAGTTGCACTGAAGGGAATGTTGAGTGTCCTCTCCATGCTTTCATCAGAAGATTCTACATATTAAAGTGCTTGTTATAACACCATAAGAGTGAACTTGTTGATTTTGATTGTCTCTGTGGTCTCTTGAAGGTTGTGATTGTTGCTGAAAGAGAGAGCATTTGGTGAGACTGGTGGAAGTGTTTAGGGGTGGGCATAGAATGAGTCTGCCTATCCTTTGTGGATGCTTCAAGTTTGTGTTTGGAAAGTGAAGAAGCTGTCCCGGAGGAGATCTCAAGATCCATAACTGCCAAAAATATCATAGATGCTAAGAAATGTTGCCAGAGGGAAATAGAGGGCTGAAACTAGGTTCAAACCTTTACACTGGGCAAGGAGAGGAGGGCACAGATCTAGTGAGCTCTTTTGGTAGTTGGGGGTATGAGATGTCTACTTGCAATTTTATAGAGTCCTTCCTCTGGTAATTTAAAGCAATATTCCTTTGTCACAAGTTCAACCCTCTCTAAAACCTCGGTCAAAGAACACAGAAAAGACCCATTCTTACTATGGTATCCACTGTATCATTTTACATGACAAATAGAGAATGGAAGAAGCATCAAGACAGTGAAAACAATAACTTAAATCTATTGTGTTTTATATTTTACAAAAAAATCTAATACCTAATTGCATTTGACTTCCATTAGTTCTATCAGGGTGACATTTTTGCTGTACTTTTAAGCAAGCAAATGATAAGAGAAAGTGATTTTTACCTCAGGCCATTCAGCTAAAAACTGAGTGAGGATTCAAACCTTCATCTATTCAACTACAAATATCTGCTTCATCCTTCTATATCATGGAAACTCCACTAATCTCCATCATTCATTATCCATATTGGATCCAACTTCCCTCTTTTTGTCTTTCCAGCAAACTTATCTGCCAAGTTAGCAACCCTCTGAAGTGTAGAAACCCGCAGAAATGGTGTTGAGTTGATAAATAATGTTGAAAGTTGGATGATAAAACACAAGCCAGAGCCTATCATTCCTCTTGGTTAACTCTGGTCAATGGCTTTATGGCAGGCTTTACTGGAAATCTCAGAAACATATCGGGGGTAAAGGTGGGAGAAGATTTGGACTGTTAATGATAAAATCAAATTGGGGTATTTTAGCCATTGCATCATCAATGAAATAAACAACAGAACTCTGTTGGTGTATTGTTAACATGAAGGTTATTGAAAACCCAGTCCACTCTGGGAACTCTACTCAATTATTAGCTGTAATTTGTATGCAGCTGGAAGGTTGTTAACTTGGTCTCAGTCATGAATCTGAGACAAAGAGAAATAGGTGGGATGGAGATACATTTCTTTTGAGTGTGTAATCCTACTCCAGATTGAGGAATATAAGCTAAAGTCCATATATTTCAGAAAGGGATACATTTTTTTTTTTTTTTTTTTTTTTTGTGGTGGTGGTTTTGCTCCTTGTGGGGATGGAGGAGATGTTTTTGACAATTAAGTGGCACTTCCAATCATTCAATTGCTCAAGTCAAAAAGCCCCAAAGTCTGCACATTAGTAAATCTTGTTTTTCCTACAAAATAACTTTAATTTGTTCATTTGTTTCTATCTTCACTGCTACTAAAGCACAGCCATCTGCTACCTGGACTTGTGTGTTATCCCCCTGCTTATTGCTTTACATTCACTCTGTGTGCATGTTAAGTCACTTCATTTGTGTCTAACTCTGTGAAAACTTATGGACTATAGCCCTCTGGACTCCTCTGTCCATGGAATTCTCCAGGCAAGAATACTGGAGTGAGTTGCCATGCCCTCCTCTAGGGGATCTTCCTGACCCAGGGATTGAACCTGTGTCACAGAAAACTGATGGTTGAAAAGCATAAATTGGACTTCCAGTTTAGATGAGCTACCATAGACATCTCTCTCTGGTGATAAATAAACACTGGGAATTTTTTTAAAAACAATGATGTAAGGACTAAAAAAGATAGAAAAGAAGAAGGGAGCCTGGAGAAGAATAGAGAAGCACAATAACAGGGCATCTTTGCAGCCCAAAGTAAAAACAAAAGGAGTTCTAGTGACAACCCCAGGTGGATTTGGGGACTCTGGAATGAGGGACTGGGGCCTTGCTTATGTCAAGTAGTCTTGGAAATTGCTCTTCATCTCTATTGGCCAGAGACTCCCCTCCTCCAATTAGACATGGGAAAGAAACAGTAAGGGGAATCTCAACATAGCAAGTTTCAGCCCAGGAAGTACTCTTTGTGCCTGCAAGATGGAGAATCCCTTTTCCTATTCAGAGACAATAAGTAGCTCTGGCAGAGATCAACAGGAGCCTCAGTGACACCAGAGAAACCAAGCAAAATAGAAAAGTAAAGCAAAGTCTCTGAAAGTTGCATAGCCATTTTAACACAAAATTATGCCAGTACTTGTGCTAAACACAAACAGGGGTTATTGCCTCATAAAATAGATTGTTTTAATATGGTTCAGAGCTCCATCATACCAAGAGCCAGAAAAATCACAACTTGAATGAGAAAAGACAATATACTTTATGAGTGTCCTCTCTGTGGGCTTTGTGTGTCCTGTTGTGGTGGGTCTGATTACTGTGAAGACACTGGTAGGTGGGACTGTTCTCTTGTCCAGTTGGCTGCCAGGCAGTCTTGTGAACAGTCTTTGAGCCACTGGTGGACAAGGCCATGTCCTGGTATGGCTCTGTTCACAGTCAGGGGGGTCCAGGTCTTGGTGCTGAGCCACAGACAGGTTGAGGCCATGTCACAGGGTAACTGGCTACTAAGCCCCAGGAAGATCTCAGAGCTAGTGCTGGTCCACCAGTGTGTATGGCCAGGTCCCAGGATGGCTGACTCTGGTGTCAAGGATCCCAGAACAAATGTTGATTGGCTGCTGGGTAGGGCCAGGCCCAGGATATCCTGGGTACTGTTGGCCTGCTAGAGAATGGGGTGGATATTGACACAGCTAGATGAAAGCCTGCTGAAGTCCCAGGGCTGGTGCTCATACACAAGTAGTGAAGCTATATCCTAGGTCTAGTGCTGGTCAACTGACTTTCAGAGTGAAGTCTCAGGTCCCTGGCTAAAGCCAGAGGTTCCCAGAGCTGGTGTTGGCTTATTGGTATCCAGTTCCAGGGCCCATGGTGACCCAGGGCAAATGCCAACACACTGGTGGATGGAGCTAGGGATTTAAGTCACTTTGCACGGCCCTGGTAGTCCTGGAGTTGGTATAGGTAGGTGGACAGGGCAAGGTACCAGGGAATCCTTGGGCTGGTGCCAGGCTACTGGTGATTACATTGTATCTTATCACAGCTGCATGCAGGGCCTTGTTGATCCAAGAGCTGATGCCTGCCTGCTGGTGGGTGAGTCCTGGTGCCAAGTTTAGTGCCAGCATACTGGTTGGCAAAATCAGATCCTGGGGTCTCTGTCTATGGGACCTAGAGTTTCTGGAGCTGAAGTTGTCCTACTGGTGGGTGATACCAGGACTCAGGGGGTCCTGGAGCTTGTGCCCAAGCCCTGGTGGATGATGATGGATTCCAGGTCTAATAACGATCCACTGGTGGGTGGGGGTCATTCCTGGGTCCTCTGGTGGGTGAGTCCAATTCTGGAAAGGCTTGGTGGTGAGAATCTTACAGAAGCTGACCTGCTGGTGAGTAGGCCTGTGTTTCTACTCAGCTAGCTGCTTGACCTGGAGTGTCCCAGACCTGGTGCCAAATTGCTGGAGGGCAGGACTAGGTTCCAGAACTAGTAAGCAACAGGGAGGATTCCAAAATGGTACTTACCAACACCAGTGTCCTCTTAGTATGATGTGTGTGTGTATTAGTTATTCAGTCATGTCTGACTCTTTGCGACCTCATGGAAAGTAGCCCACCAGGCTCCTCTGTCCCTGGAAATCTCCAGGAAAGAATACTGGAGTGGGTTGCCATTCCCTTCTCCAGGTGATTTTCCCAACCCAGGGATTGAACCCAGATCTCCTGCATTTCAGGCAGATTCTTTACCAACTGAGCCACCAGGGAAACCCTCTTGGTATGATGAGTTCCCATATATTGCTGCTTCCAGTGTCAATGTTCTCAGGGTGAGTTTCAACCATCTCCTGCCTCTCTAAGTGGTTCCTGAAAATCGGTAAGTAGACCTCACCTAGGTACCTTTTAAATTAATGATTCTGATCTGGATATCAGAGCATGTGAAAGTTTGTGTGTGTCCTTTAAGTGTGGAGTCTCTGTTTCCCATAGCCCTCTTTCTCTCCCAAAAGTAAGTCCTACTGGCCTTCAAAATCAAATGTTCTATGGGTCATCTTACTGGTACAGGACTGGTTCAGCTGGAGAGCCCAGATATGTGGCTCATTCCCTTAAGCCTTGGGAAGAACCACTTCAATTGTGCTTATCCTCCTTTTATGGTCATCTACCAGGGAATATGGGTCTCAATTATATATATATATATATAAAAGATCTGTCTTTCCTACTCATCTTGTTGTGATTCATTATTTATATCTTTAGCTGTAGCAGATCATTTCTGCTAGTCTTTGGGGTTGCTCTCATAGATAGTTGTTCTATAAATAGTTGCAATTTCATTATGCCCATGGAAGGAGGTGAGATCAGGGTCTTCCTAGTCAGCCACCTTGGGCATACCTCCATCCAATCTCTTGTTACAACTTGTAAAAAAAATTAAGACAGTGTTTTAGATATCATTTTCCAGTACAGAAGACAGTTATAACTAAAGTGCTCTAAAATCAAATGGAAGAACCAGATAACTGGGAGGGATTAGGAGGAATATCAAAGAGAATATACTTCAGCTGAATCTTGAAGGATGAGGAGAAACTTGGTAGATAGGTGAAAAAGCATTCCAGGTCAGACTAAAAGAGGGCTTGAGAATGTACTATATCTTTAGAATGTAATATAAAATTCAAATTATAACAAGTCTAATGGAGAAACACTGCTTTTCCCCACTAAATGTGCTTTTCATCAATTGTATCCCATTTTAGCAAATATCACCATCTATGAAGCTATTCAATGTGGAAACTTGAGTAATCTGTCAGCCCTCCCTATCTTGCACTTTTCAATTCCAATCTAAACATAATTTGTACCAGTTGTATATTAAAAATATATCCAAAACCAATCTATTTAAAAAAATTCTACACCCCACCCAAGTACAAGCCACTATCACCTTTCAACTGAATAGATATAATAGCCTCTTCCCTGTTAATACTTTTACCCTTGCATTTCCACTTTTCATCCTTTCTACAGCAAACTGTGAGATCTTATAAAAGTATAGTTTGGATATCACTCCCATTCTTAAATTTATTTTTAATTGGATCATAATTACTTTCCAGTGCTGTGTTGGTTTCTGCCATACAACATCACAAATCACTCATAACTATATGTATATATAAATATCCCTTTCCTCTTGAGGCTCCCTCCTACCCATCTCCCAATCTTGACCCTCTAGGTCATCAGAGAATGCCAGGCTGGACTCACTGTGTTATAGCAACTTCCCACTAGCTATCTATTTTACACATGGTAATGTATATAGAGAGCTTCCCAGGTGGCTCAGTGGTAAATAATCCACCTGGCAATACAGGAGATGCAGTTTTAATATTTGGGTTGGGAAGATCTCCTGGAGGAAGAAATGTCCACCTACTCCAAGATTCTTGCCTGAAAAATTCCATGGACAGAGGAACCTGGTGGGCTACACTCCAAGGGGTTGCAAAGAGTCAGACACAACTTAGCGATTAAGCACTCACAGTGTATATATGTCAATGCTACTTTCTCAATTTTCCCCACACTCTCCTTCCCCTGCTGTGTCCACAGATCCATTCTCTACATCTCTATCTCCATCCTTTCCTTGCAAATAAGTTCAATAGTACTATCTTTCTAGATTACATATATATGTATTAATATATGATATTTGTTCTTTTTTTTTCTGACTTACTTAGCTCTGTATAAAAGGCTCTAGGTTCATTCACCTCATCTTAACTGACACAAATTCATTTCTTTTTGAGGCTGAGTAATATTCCATTGTATGCATGCACCAAAACTTCCTTATCCATTCATCCATTGATGGACATCTAGGTTGGTTCCATTTCCTGGCTATTGTAAATTGTGCTGCAGTGAACAGTGGAGTACATGTGTCCTTTTCTATTAAAGTTTCTTTAGGGTATATTCCCAGTAGTGGTATTGCTGGATTATATGGTAGTTTTATTCCCATTTTTTAAAAATCATCTCTATACTGTTCTTCATAGTATCAATTCATACCCTCACCATAGAGTAAGAGAGTTCTCTTTTCTTCACATCCTCTCCAGCACTTATTGTTTATAGACTTTTTGATAATGGCCATTCTGACCAGGGTGAGATGATAGCTCAGGTTTTTAATTTGATGATTTCTCATTTCTTGAGGTAGGCTTGTATCACTATAAACTTCCTTGTTGGCACTGCTTTTGCTGCATCCCGGATCCCCTAGAGGAGGGCATGGCAACCCACTACAGTATTCTTGCCTGGAGAATCCCATGGACACAGGAGCCTGGCAGGCTACAGTCCATAGGGTTGCAAAGAGTTGGATATGCCTGAAACAACTTAATATGCATATGTTTTAGATTTTAGTGTAGTGTCATTTGTTTCTAGGTATTATTTTTCTTCCTTGATTTATTCAGTGACCTCTTGTTCATTTACAAGTATATTGTTTGGCTTCCATTTGTTGGTATTTTTTACAATTATTTTTCTAGTAATTGATATTTAATCTTAATTGATATTTAATCTCATCGTTTTGTTGTCATAAAAAAATTTCTGTTGCTGTTGTTCACTCGGTCATGTCCAATTCTTTGCGACCCCATGTACTGCAGCATGCCAGGTATCTCTGTCCTTCACTATCTACCTCCTGGAGTTTGCTCAAACTCATATCCATTGAGTCAATGATGCCATACAACCATCTCATCCTCTGCTGCCCCCTTCTCCTCCTGCCCTCAATCTTTCCCAGCATCAGGGTCTTTTCCAATGAGTCAGCTCTTTGCATCAGGTGGCCGAAGTATTGGAGCTTCAGCTTCAGCATGAGTCTTTTCAATGAATATTCAGGCTTTATTTCCCTAAGGATTGACTGATTTGATCTCCTTGCTGACTCTTGCTTTCAAGAGTCTTCTCCAGCACTATAATTCAAAGCAATCAGTTCTTCAGCTGTTGGTCTTCTTTATGGTCTAACTTTCACATCTGTACATGACTACTGGAGAAAAAAACATATAGACTATATGGACCTTTGTCAGCAAAGTGACGTCTCTGCTTTTTAATACACTGTCTAGCTTTGTCATAGCTTTTCTTCCAAGGAGGAGGCATCTTTTATGTTACAAAGGCTTGATTTGTGACCCAAGATGCAGTCTATCCTGGAGCATGTTCTGTGTGTGCTTGAGAAAACAACTGTATTTGCTCCTTAGAAATGGAATGCACTGTAGGTATCAATTAGGTGAATCTGTCTAATGTGTCATTTAAGGTTTTTGTTTCTTTATTGATTTTTTTGTCCTTTAGTGTGAATGACATGTTAAAGTCCCCCATTATTATTTACTCTCAGTTTCCCCTTTTATGGTTGATAGCACTTGCCTTATGTATTGAGATGCTCTTATGTTGAGTCCATATGTATTTATAGTTGTTATATCTTCCTCTTGGATTGATTCTTTGATTATTATGCAGTCTCCTTCCTTGTTTCTTGTAATAGTATTTATTTTAAAGTTTATTTTACCCAAAGTGAATATTTCTACTCCTACTTTCTGTTTATTTCCATTTGCATGAAATATTTTTTACAGCCTTTAACTTTTAGTCTGTATGTGTCCCTAGATCTGAAGTGTGTCTCTTAGGGCCAGCATATATATGGATCTTGTTTTGTACCCATTCATCCAGTCTGGGGCTTTTGATTGTAGTCTTTAATCCATTTACATTTAAGATAATTAATGATATGTATGATCCCATTACCACTTACTTCATTGTTTTATGTTTTTTTTAAGGTCTTTTCTTTTTCTTGTGTTTCCTGTCTACAGAGGTTCCTTCAGCATTTGTTTTAAAGTTAGTTTACTGGTGCTGAATTCTCTTAAATTTAGCTTTCCTGTAAAAGCTTTTGCTTTCTCTGTCAAATCTGAATGAGAACCTTTGAGAGGAGAATAATCTTGGTTGTAGGGTTTGTTTGTTTGTTTGTTTTTAATTTTTCATTCATCAATTTAAGTATATTTTGCCACTCCCTTCTGACCTGCAGAATTTCTGCTAAAAGATCAGCTGTTAACTTTATCAGGATTTCCTTTAATGTTATTTGTTGCTTATTCCTTGCTGCTTTTCATATTTCTTCTTTCTGCTTAATTTTTGTTAGTGTGATTAGCATGTATTTTAGTGTTTTTCTCTTAGAATTTATCCTGTGTGGGACTCTATGGATTTCATGGACTTGGGTCACTATTTCCTTTCCCCAAAAAACTCAGGAAAGTTTTTGACTATAATCTCCTCAGATTTTTTTCTCATACTCTTTCCTTTTTTCTTGTTGTTCTGGGACACCTATAATTTATATGTTGGTGTGCTTAATGTTGTCTCAGATGTCTCTGAGAATGTCCTAATTTCTTTTCATTCTTTTTTTCTCGATTCTTCTCTCCTTCAGTTATTTCCATCATTCTATCTTCCAGGTTGACTGTACAAAAAAGATCCAAATGAATCAGGTTACTATGATGGTGTGGCCAGCCACCCAAAGCCAGACATTCTGGAGAGCAAAGTCAAGTGGGCCTTAAGAAGCACTGCTGTTAGTAAAGCTAGTGGATGCAATGGAATTCCAGTAGAACTATTCAAAATCCTAAAGGGTGATGCCATCAAGTTGTTTGCCTTGAATATATCAGCAAATCTGAAACACCAGCATTGGCCACAAGACTGGAAAAGGTCAATCCTCATCCTGAGAGAGTCATTTCCTAGGCAGGTTGATAGGGAGTCTAGGGGTCCCCAAGGAGAGAGGGGTCTGGAATTCTCAAGGAGGAAGAAAGGACAAACTTTTTTTCTTTCTCCACATTCCTTAGGATTATATAACAATAATGTATCCTGCCTAAGGACAGTCTTTGGATTCAACCTTCTGTTATCTTAAAATGTTAATTATGGGAGTAGACCTGGTCTTTACAAGGATGTATCTTGCCTGAGGACAGTGTTATCTTAAAATGTAAATTATGGGGGTAGGTCTGATGAGGTCTTTACAACCTCCAGATATTCTTTGGATTATATAACTTCATTGTTAACACTAGCAAGCGGGTACTCTTTCTGGCCCCTTCTGATGCCTATGTCAGAAGCTTTCTCTGTCTCCTTTATACTTTAATAAAATTTTATTACACAAAAGCTCTGAGCGATCAAGCCTCGTCTCTGGCCCTGGATTGAATTCTTCTCCTCCGGGGGCCAAGAATCCCGGTGTCTTCGTGTGATTCAACAACAACCTTTCAATCCCAATTCCCAAGAAGGGTACTACTGAATAATGTGCTAACCATCAGATAATTACACTCATCTCCCATGCTAGTAAGGTCATGCTTAAAACCCTGCATGCTTGGCTTCAGCATTATGCGAACCAAAATCTAGATGTCCAAGCTGAGCTTAGAAAATGAACCAGAGATCAAATTCCCAACATTCACTGGATCATAGAGAAAGCTAGGGAATTCCAGGGGGGGGAGGGGGGAAACATCTATCCCTGTTTCATCGACTATGAGAAAACCTTTGACTATGTGGATCATAATTAACTGTGGAAAGGTCTTATAGAGAGGGGAATATCATACCATCTTACCCATCTCCCGAGAAACCTGTATATTGGTCAAGAAGCTACAGTCAGAGCCCTGTATGGAACAACTTATTTGTTCACGATTGAGAAAGGAGTATAACAGGGCTGTCTGCTGTCATCCTGTTTGTTTCATCTATACACTGAGCACATCATGAGAAATGCCAGGCTGGATGAGTTTCAAGTTGGAATGAAGATAGGTAGGAGAAACATCAACAACCTCAGATATGCAGATGATACCACTCTAATGGCCCAAAGTGAAGAAGAACTAAAGATCCTCTTGATGAGGGTAAAGGAGAAGAGTGACAGATCCAGCCTAAAACTAAAACTAAAAATAAAAATAAAAAACTAAGGAGATGAAGATGGTGGAGGAGTAAGATGGGGAGATTGCTAGCCAGCTCACAAATATGTCAAAGGCTCATCAAGATATGGAACTTCTACAAAACAACTTCTAGGTGACAGTAGAAGACCCCATGCCTCCAGGGGACAGGCTAAGCTCCCTGGAATGAGTAGGAGAGTGGATGGAGACAAAAAAAGGGAAAATACAGAGAATTTCTGGACTGAAGTTTGTGCCCCAAGGAAAGGATGCAGTCCTAAAACAGGAAGAGTTCCCATGCACTGGGACGCTCCCTGACAGGCAGGTCCAAGGGGAAGCTGTGGAATCTCAGAACACCGGGCAAAGAAAGAACTTACAGGACAGAAAAAAGAGAAAGCTGCACTTCTCATCCCATAAACAGCTCATGAACTGTGGCCTCGACCAGACGGTGGGCTCGGAAAATTGACAGAATCCCACAGAAGCCCTACAGTGCAGAGGGCAGGCCTAGAGTGCCCAGAGTGGCATGGCATACAAACTTTTCAAGCACACACAAACCTCTATGCACAGAGGGTGGCCCAGGGTGGCAAGAAAAGCATGGCACACAAACCTCTCCAGTGAACACAAACTGGGGGTGGGGGTGGGGGTGCAAAGGACGGGTCCAGTGAGCCAAAAGAACGCACAAGCCCCATGACATAGAGGGAAGGCTAGTTAGCCAAAACAAGTGTACACAAGCCCCAGGATGCAGAGGGAGGGCCCCTTGAGCAGAGATAAGTGAATACAAGACAAGTCCTAGATATATTTTTCAGATCAGATCAGATCAGATCAGTCGCTCAGTCGTGTCCGACTCTTTGCGACCCCATGAATCGCAACATGTCAGGCCTCCCTGTCCATCACCAACTCCTGGAATTCACCCAGACTCACTTCCATCGAGTCACTGATGCCATCCAGCCATCTCATCCTCTGACGTCCACTTCTCCTCCTGCCCCCAATCCCTCCCAGCATCAGAGTCTTTTCCAATGAGTCAACTCTTCCCAAGAGGTGGCCAAAGTACTGGAGTTTCAGCTTCAGCATCATTCCTTACAAAGAAATCCCAGGGCTGATCTCCTTCAGAATGGACTGGTTGGATGTCCTTGCAGTCCAAGGGACTCTCAAGAGTCTTCTCCAACACTACAGTTCAAAAGCATCAATTCTTCGGTGCTCAGCCTTCTTCACGGTCCAACTCTCACATCCATACATGACCACAGGAAAAACCATAGCCTTAACTAGATGGACCTTTGTTGGCAAAGTAATGTCTCTGCTTTTCAATATGCTATCTAGGTTGGTCATAACTTTCCTTCCAAGGAGTAAGCATCTTTTAATTTCATGGCTGCAGTCACCATCTGCAGTGATTTTGGAGCCCAGAAAAATAGAGTCTGACACTGTTTCCACTGCTTCCCCATCTATTTCCCATGAAGTGACGGGACCAGATGCCATGATCTTCGTTTTCTGAATGTTGAGCTTTAAGCCAACTTTTTCACTCTCCACTTTCATCAAGAGTCTTTTGAGTTCCTCTTCACTTTCTACCATAAGGGTGGTGTCATCTGCATATCTGAGGTTATTGATATTTCTCCCAGCAATCTTGATTCCAGCTTGTGTTTCTTCCAGTCCAGTGTTTCTCATGATGTACTCTGCATATAAGGTAAATAAGCAGGGTGACAATATACAGCCTTGACGAACTCCTTTTCCTATTTGGAACCAGTCTGTTGTAACATGTCCAGTTCTAACTGTTGCTTCCTGACGTGCATACAAATTTCTCAAGAAATCAGAAATGAAAAAAAAAGAGTGGTTATAACATAACTTTGACATTGCCTTTCTTTGGGATTGGAATGAAAATTGACCTTTTCCAGTCCTGTGGCCACTGTTGACTTTTCCTAATTTGTTGGCATATTGAGTGCAGCACTTTCACAGCATCATCTTTCAGGATTTGGAATAACTCAACTGGAATTCTATCACCTCCACTAGCTTTGTTCATAGTAATGCTTTCTAAGGCCCACTTGACTTCACATTCCAGGATGTCTGGCTATAGGTCAGTGATCACACCGTCATGATTATCTGGGTTGTGAAACTCTTTTTTGTACATTTCTGTGTATTCTTGCCATCTCTTCTTAGTATCGTCTGCTTCTGTTAGGTCCATACCATTTCTGTCCTTTATCGAGCCCATCTTTGCATGAAATGTTCCTTTGGTATCTCTGATTTTCTTGAAGAGATCTCTAGTCTTTCCCATTCTGTTATTTTCCTCTATTTCTTTGCATTGATCGCTGAAGAAGGCTTTCTTATCTCTTCTTGCTACTCTTTGGAACTCTGCATTCAGATGTTTATATCTTTCCTTTTCTCCTTTGCTTTTCACTTCTCTTCTTTTCA
Organism: Bos indicus; assembly: GCF_029378745.1. Classification (NCBI taxonomy): domain Eukaryota; kingdom Metazoa; phylum Chordata; class Mammalia; order Artiodactyla; family Bovidae; genus Bos; species Bos indicus. Next base: position 102,086,814 of record NC_091789.1, on the reverse strand, counting down.
CAGCTATTTGTAAGGCCTCCCCAGACAGCCATTTTGCTTTTTTGCATTTCTTTTCCATGGGGATGGTCTTGATCCCTGTCTCCTGTACAATGTCACGAACCTCATTCCATAGTTCATCAGGCACTCTATCTATCAGATCTAGGCCCTTAAATCTATTTCTCACTTCCACTGTATAATCATAAGGGATTTGATTTAGGTCATACCTGAATGGTTTAGTGGTTTTCCCTACTTTCTTCAACTTAAATCTGAATTTGGCAATAAGGAGTTCATGGTCTGTGTCACAGTCAGCTCCTGGTCTTGTTTTTGCTGACTGTATAGAGCTTCTCCATCTTTGGCTGCAAAGAATATAACCAATCTGATTTCGGTGTTGACCATCTGGTGATGTCCATGTATACAGTCTTCTCTTGTGTTGTTGGAAGAGGGTGTTTGTTATGACCAGTGCATTTTCTTGGCAAAAGTCTATTAGTCTTTGCCCTGCTTCATTCCGTATTCCAAGGCCAAATTTGCCTGTTACTCCAGGTGTTTCTTGACTTCCTACTTTTGCATTCCAGTCTCCTGTAATGAAAAGGACAGCTTTTTTGTGTGTTAGTTTTAAGAGGTCTTGTAGGTCTTCATAGAACCGTTCAACTTCAGCTTCTTCAGCATTACTGGTTGGAGCATAGACTTAGATTACTGTGATATTGAATGGTTTGCCTTGGAAACGAACAGAGATCATTTTGTCATTTTTGAGATTGCATCCAAGTACTGCATTTTGGACTCTTTTGTTGACCATGATGGCTACTCCATTTCTTCTAAGGGATTCCTGCCCGCAGTACTAGATATAATGGTTATCTGAGTTAAATTCACCCATTCCAGTCCATTTCAGTTCGCTGATTCCTAGAATGTCAACATTCACTCTTGCCATCTCTTGTTTGATCACTTCCAATTTGCCTTGATTCATGGACCTGACATTCCAGGTTCCTATGCAATATTGCTCTTTACAGCATGGGACCTTGCTTCTATCACCAGTCACATCCACAGCTGGGTACTCTTTTTGCTTTAGCTCCATCCCTTCATTCTTTCTGGAGTTATTTCTCCACTAATCTCCAGTAGCATATTGGGCACCTACTGATCTGGGGAGTTTCTCTTTCAGTATCCTATCATTTTGCCTTTTCATGCTGTTCATGGAAAAGTGCAGGCGGCTGTGACCGGTGTGCTAAAGCACAGGTGGCTGCGACCGGCACACTAAGCGCGGCCAAGAGAAGCCACCCCACGTCCGAGGTCAGGGGCAGAGGCCGGGAGGACCAGACTGCGATGGCGCAGGAACAGCCAAGAGGAGCTACCCAACGTCCAAGGTCGGGGGGGCGGCCGAGAGGAGATTCCCAGCATCCGAGGTCAGGGGCAGTGGCCGGGAGGAGCTACCCCATGCCCCGACACCTGAGGCCATGGGCGGCGGCCGGGAGGAGCAACCCCATGCCTGAGGCCAGGGGCGGTGGCTAGGAGGACCAACCGCACGTTCAAGGAGCCCTGGCTGTATGGGCACAGGAGGGCCTAGAGGAACTATCCCACGTTGAAGGTCAGGAAGGGCAGCAATGAGGAGATACCCCTCGTCCAAGGTAAGGAGCAATGGCTGTGCTTTGCTGGAGCAGCCGTGAAGAGATACCCCATGCCCAAGGTAAGAGAAACCCAAGTAAGACGGTAAGTATTGCAAGAGGGCATCAGAGGGCAAACACACTGAAACCATACTCACAGAAAACTAGTCAATCTAATCACATTAGGACCACAGCCTTGTCTAACTCAATTAAACTAAGCCATGCCCGTAGGGCAACCCAAGATGTACGGGTTATGGTGGAGAGATCTGACAGAATGTGGTCCACTGGAGAAGGGAATGGCAAACCACTTCAGTATTCTTGCCTTGAGAACCCCATGAACAGTATGAAAAGATATATTTTTACTATTATAATTATTTAAATTAAAAAAAAACTTTTTAAACTTTAAGTTCTTTATTACTCCTTTAATTTTCATTTTTATAATCTACTATTATGTTGCAAAAAAAAGACCATATTTTTTAAATCAAACTTCATATATATATATTTTATAATTTTTGTGACTTTGTTTTTCTTTAATATTGTATTTTTGAGAATCCAATCTCTAGATTTTTAATCTTTGCTTTTGTGTATTTGTTATCAATTTTTTACCTTTAAGAACCCAATCTTCAGTACCCATTTTTACTTGGGAGCAAGAGTACTGGCTGGATTGCTCTCTCCCTCTACAGACTCTCCTTTTTCTCCACCAGGTCGCCTCTATCTACTCCCTCCCCCTTCTCTTTTCTACCCAACTCTGTGAAGCTCTTTGTGTGTTCCGGACTGTGGAGAACACTTAGGGAACTCATTACTGGCTGGATCTGTCTCTCTTCTTTTGATTCCTCCCTTTATCCTCCTGGCCACCTCTGTCTCCTTCCTCCCTCTTCTCTCCTCTGTATAACTCCGTGAACATCTCTGAGCATTCCAGACTGTGGAGAGCACATAAAGAAGTGATTCCTGAGTAGGTTGCTCTCTCCTCTTTTGATTCCACCTCTTCTTCTCCTGGTCACCTCTATCTTCCTCCTCCCTCTTATTTTCTCCATGTAACTCTGTGAACCTCTCTGGGTGTCCCTCACTGTGGAGACACTTTTCATCTTTAACCTAGATGTTTTGTCATTGGTGCTGTATAGATGGAGAAGTCTTGAGGCTACTGTAAGAATAAGACTGAAAACCAGAGGCAGGAGGCTTAAGTCCAAATCCTGAGAACACCAGAAAACTCCTGACTCCAGGGAACATTAATCAATAGGAGCTCATCAAATGCCTCCATACCTACACTGAAACCAAGTACCACCCAAGGGCCAACAAGTTCCAGAGCAAGACATACCATGCAAATTCTCCAGCAAGACAGGAACACAGCCCTGAGCTTCAATATACAGGCTGCTCAAAGTCACACCTAACCCACTGACATCTCATAACTCATTACTGGACACTTCATTGAACTCCAGAGAGAAGAAATTCAGCTCCACCCACCAGAACACCGACACAAGCTTCCTTAACCAGGAAACCTTGACAAGCCACCCCTCCAACCCCACCACAGCAAGAAAACTCCACAATAAAGATAAATCCACAAACTGCCAGAATACAGAAAAGCCACCCCAAACACAGCAATATAAACAAGATGAAAAGTCAGAGAAATACCCAGCAGGTAAATGAACAGGATAAATGCCCACCAAACCAAACAAAAGAAGAAGAGATAGGGAATCTATCTGATAAAGAATTCCAAATAATGATAGTGAAAATGATCCAAAATATTGAAAACAAAGTAGAGTTACAGATAAATAGCTTGGAGACAAGGATAGAGAAGATGCAAGAAAGGTTTAACAAGGACCTAGAAGAAATAAAAAAGAGTCAATCTATAAAGAATAATGCAATAAATGAGATCAAAAACACTCTGGAGGGAACCAATAGTAGAATAATGGAGGCAGAAGATAGAATAAGTGAGGTAGAAGATAGAATGATAGAAATAAATGAGAGTAGAAAAAAGAAAAACGAATTAAAAGAAACGAGGACAATCTCAGAGACCTCTGGGACAATGTTAAATGCCTCAACATTCAAATCAGAGGAGTCCAAGAAGAAGAAGACAAAAAGAAAGACCATGAGAAAATACTTGAGGAGATAACAGTGCAAAACTTCCCTAAAATGGGGAAGGAAATAATCACCTAAGTCCAAGAAACACAGAGAGTCCCAAACAGGATAGACCCAAGGTGAAACACCCCAAGACACATATTAACCAAATTAACAAAGATCAAACACAAAGAACAAATATTAAAAGCAGCAAGGGAAAAACAACAAATAACACACAAGGGGATTCCCATAAGGATAACAGCTGATCTTTCAGTAGAAACTCTTCAGGCCAGGAGGGAATGGCAAGACATACTTAAAGTGATGAAAGAAAATAACTTAGAGCCCAGATTACTGTACCCAGCAAGGATCTCATTCAAATATGAAGGAGAAATCAAAAGCCTTACAGACAAGCAAAAGTTGAGAGAATTCAGCACCACCAAAACCAGCTCTCCAACAAATGCTAAAGGATATTCTTTAGACAGGAGACACAAAAATGGCGTATAAACTCCAGCCCCAAACAATAAAGTAAATAGCAAAGGGATCATACTTACCAATAATTACCTTAAATGTAAATGGGTTGAATTCCCCAACCAAAAGACAAAGACTGGCTGAATGGACACAAAAACAAGACCCCTATATATGTTGTCTCCAAGAGACCCACCTGGAAACAAGGAACACAAACAGACTGAAAGTGAAAGGCTGGAAAAATATATTCCACACAAATAGAGACCAAAAAAAAGCAGGAGTAGCAATACTCATATCAGATAAAATAGACTTTAAAACAAAGGCTGTGAAAAGAGACAAAGAAGGACACTACATAAAGGATCAATCCAAGAAGATATAACAATTATAAATATATATGCACCCTACATAAGAGCACCACAATGTGTAAGACAAATGCTAACAAGTATGAAAGAGGAAATTAACAATAACACACCATCACCTTAATACCAAAACCTGACAAAGATGCCACAAACAAAAAAGAAAACTACAGGCCAATATCACTGATGAACAGTGATGCAAAAATCCTTAACAATATTCTAGCAAACAGAATCCAACAATATACTAAAAATATATATCATATATATATATATATATATATATATATATATATATATATATATATTAAAGATCTAAATGTAAGACCAGAAACTATAAAACTCCTAGAACAGAACATAGGCAAAACACTCTCCGACATAAATCACAGCAGGATCCTCTATGACCCACCTCCCAGAGTAATGGAAATAAAAGCAAAAATAAACAAATGGGACCTAATTGAAATCGAAAGCTTCTGCACAACAAAGGAAACTCTAAGCAAGGTGAAAAGACAGCCTTCAGAATGGGAGAAAATAATAGCAAATGAAACAACTGACAAAGAATTAATTTCAAAAATATACAAGCAACTCCTGCAGCTCAGTTCCAGAAAAATAAAAGACCCAATCAAAAAGTGGCCAAAGAACTAACCAGACATTTCTCCAAAGAAGACATATACATGGCTAACAAACACATGAAAAGATGCTCAACATCACTCATTATCAGAGAAATACAAATCAACACCACAATGAGGTACCATTTCACACGAGTCAGAATGGCTGCTATCAAAAAGTCTACAAGCAATAAATGCAGGAGAGGGTGTGGAGAAAAAGCAACCTTCTTACACTGTTGGTGGGAATGCAAACTAGTACAGCCACTATGGAGAAGTGTGGAGTTTCCTTTAAAAAAACTGGAAATAGAACTGCCATATGACCCAGCAATCCCACTGCTGGGCATATACACTGAGGAAACCAGAATCGAAAGAGAAACGTGTATACCGATGTTCATCACAGCACTGTTTATAATAGCCACAACATGGAAGCAACCTAGATGTCCATCAGCAGATGAATGGATAAGAAAGCTGTGGTACATATACACAATGGAGTATTACTCAGCCATTAAAAAGAATACATTTGAATCAGTTCTAATGAGGTGGATGAAACTGGAGCCTATTATACAGAATGAAGTAAGCCAGAAAGAAAAACATCAATACAGTATACTAATGCATATATATGGAATGTAGAAAGAGGGTAACAATAACCCTGTATGGGAGACAGCAAAAGAGACACAGATGTATAGAACAGTCTTTTGGATTCTGTGGGAGAGGACAAGGATGGGATGAATTGGGATAATGGCATTGAAACACATATATTATCATATGTGAAACAAATCTCCAGTCTAGGTTCGATGCAGGATACAGGATGCTTGGGGCTGGTGCCCTGGGATGACCCAAAGGGATGGAACGGGGGGAGAGGTGGGAGGGGAGTTCAGGATGGGGAACACATGTACACCCGTGGCAGATTCATGTCAATATGTGGCAAAACCAATACAATATTGTAAAGTAATTAGCCTCAAATTAAGATAAATAAATTAAAAAATAAAAATAAGAAGATAGTGTTGAAAAAATCTGACAGAGAATCATATCTATAGCATAGCATTCATATAAATAAAATAATATATAAATTAATAAAAAGAATTTTCTTTATATTTTTCCTTTTTCACACTTTTGTGTGATTCTTCTGAATTTGTTTTTGACATATTCAACTGCTTTTCTTATAGTTCTTTAACAGGTGTAGCTATTTCTGAATATATATAAATCTTATTCAATATGTCTGTTTACCTTTGCTTTTCTGTTTTCTTTTCTATCTCTTTTTTTCCACCCTCTTTCTCACCCCTTAATTTTCTCTTTTCTTTCCCTCTCCTCTTGTTTCCTCTTTTTCTTCTGCCTTTTTTCCTTCATTGTTTCTTTTTCACCAAATAAGTTAATTTTTTTTAATTTTATTTTATTTTTTAACTTTACAATATTGTATTGGTTTTGTCATATATCAAAATGAAATTTGAGCTGTCTTTGCTGTATCCCCCAGTTGGCACACTGCTCGGGCTCAGTTTTCCAAACTGAGCATTAGCTAGCTCTGCTTATTTGTCAATATCACTTTTGTTTTCTTTTGTTCACCAAGTCAATCTCATGTAATCTTTTCTATAGAATATGTTGCTTATAAATGTGTGTGTAGAATTGTGAGTATATCCTCCATTGTTTCCGTAAATACCTTCTTGATTTGCTTGATCTGCTCCCACTATAACACAGGCAGAAGTCACCCCTAACAAGGTCAACACAGACTTCTCAAACAACCTTTCCCTCCAAAGGAAAAGACCGAAAGGAAGAAGGAATATAACCCTAAGGCCTGAGACAAGAAGACCTCAAGTGAAACAGGTTAGAAAAAGAGAGAAATACAACACAAATGAAAGGAGAGGGTCAGTTCAGTTCAGTCGCTCAGTCGTGGAAAATTCTGAAAGAGATGGGCATACCAGACCACCTGACCTGCCTCTTGAGAAATCTGTATGCAGGTCAGGAAGCAACAGTTAGAACTGGACATGGAACAATAGACTGGTTCCAAATAGGAAAATGACTATGTCAAGGCTGTATATTGTCACCCTGTTTATTGAACTTATATGCAGAGTACATCATGAAAAATGCTGGGCTGGAAGAAGCACAAGCTGGAATCAAGATTGCTGGGAGAAATATCAATAACCTCAGATATGCAGATGACACCACCTTTATGGCAGAAAGTGAAGAGGAACTAAAAAGCCTCTTGATGAAAGTGAAAGAGGAGAGTGAAAAAGTTGGCTTAAAGCTCAACATTCAGAAAACAAAGATCATGGCATCTGGTCCCATCCCTTCATGGGAAATAGATGGGGAAACAGTGCAAACAGTGTTAGACTTTATTTTTGGGGGCTCCAAAATCACTGCAGATGGTAATTGCAGCCATGAAATTAAAAGACGCTTACTCCTTGGAAGGAAAGTTATGACCAACCTAGAAGCATATTCAAAAGCAGAGACATTACTTTGCCAACAAAGATCCGTCTAGTCAAAGCTATGGTTCTTGCAGTAGTCATGTATGCATGTGAGAGTTGGACTGTGAAGAAAGCTGAGTGCCGAAGAATTGATGCTTTTGAACTGTGGTTTTGGAGAAGACTCTTGAGAGCCCCTTGGACTGCAAGGAGATCCAACCAGTCCCTTCTAAAGGAGATCAGTCCTGGGTGTTCTTTGGAAGGAATAATGCTAAAGCTGAAAGTCCAGTACTTTGGCCACCTCATGTGAAGAGTGGACTCATTGGAAAAGACTCTGATGCTGGGAGAGATTAGGGGAAGGAGAAGAAGGGGATGAGAGAGGATGAGATGGCTGGATGGCATCACCGACTCTATGGACGTGAGTTTGAGTGAACTCTGGGAGTTGTTGATGGACAGGGAGGCCTCGCGTGCTGCAATTCATGGCGTCACGAAGAGTTGGACACGACTGAGCGACTGAACTGAACTGAAAGTGATGGGCTGCTTGCCACTTCTTCTGGGAAGTCATCTAACAGTACCATTTCACTTATTCAGAGTAACAACTGAAATGGTAGTCAACACTGACAGAATACACTCTTCTGACATGTTTTCCCATGGAATGGTTCAATATTTCCTAGAAATATATTTACACAGCTCTGAAACTTCAGGGGAACATGTTCTTCTGAACGTGGGAACTGGGACCTGATGGCAAAAGTAGTATATTCCCCCAGTGAAAGTTGGAGAGTTGCAGCCTTGAATGTGCCAGAAAAACACAGTGGTTCATTATTCATTACATTACAACAAAGGTCCGTCTAGTCAAGACTATGGTTTTTCCAGTGGTCATGTATGGATATGACAGTTAGACTATAAAGAAAGCTGAGTGCTGAAGAATTGATGCTTTTGAACTGTGGTGTTGGAGAAGACTCTTTAGAGTCCCTTGGACTGCAAGGAAATTCAACCAGTCCATCCTAAAGGAGATCAGTCCTGGGTGTTCTTTGTAAGGACTGATGTTGAGACTGAAACGCCAATACTTGGCTACCCGATGCAAAGACCTGACTCATTGGAAAAGACCCTGATGCTGGGAAAGATTGAGGGCAGGAGAAGAAGGGGACGACAGAGGATGAGATGGTTGGATGGCCTCATCGACTCAATGGACATGGGTTTGGGTGGACTCCGGGAGTTGGTGATGGACAGGGAGGCCTGGCGTGCTGCAGTTCATGGAATCTCAAAGAGTCGGACATGACTGAGCAACTGAACTGAAGGGAACATTACAACAACAACTTTGGTTATAATTTTTAGTTTTCTAAAATAAAAAAAGGATGCTTCCAACTTCTATAGGGAAGTCATCTGACAGCACAGTTTCATCTAATCAGAGTAGCAAGAGATATGGCAGCCAACACTCACAGAACACTCTCCCCTGACCTCTTTTCTTGTGAAATGGTACAGTGTTGCCTAGGTGTGTCTTTAGAAAGCTCTGAGAATGCAGGAAAACATGTTTCTGTGAACCTGGGAAATGGATCTGATATCAAAGGAAGTATTTTCTCACAGTGAAAGCTGGATAATTGCAGGCTCAAAGCTGCCAGAAACAAACATACTGGTTCATTTTTCTCTTCATTAACACAACAGCTTTGGTCAAAGTTTTGAGTATTTTAAAATCAACAGGTCACTTTACATTTCTTACTGGAAAGTCATATGATAGTAGTGTCACCTAATCAATGTAACAACCAGTATTGGTAGTCAACACTCACAGAACACTATCTCCTGAAGTCTCTTCTCATGAATAGGTACAATATGTCCTAGGCATTTCTTTACATAACTCTGAAATTTTTGTGAACCTGGGAGTTGGAGCCTGATGGCAAATAAGTTGTTTCCACTGTGAAAGCTGGATAGTTTTGGCCTCAAACCTGCCAGAAAGACACACTGGCTTATTTTTCTCTGCATTACATCTTTGGTTAAGTTTTTGAGTATTTTGAATTCAATGGGCTGCTTGCCACTTCTTTCTGGGAAGTCATTTGACAGTATAGTTTCACCTATTCAGGGTAAAACTGGTAGTCAACACTTACAGAACACTCTACGCTGACATCTTTTCTCATGGAATGGTACATGATATTGAAGAGGAAAAGTTAATATTTTACATAACCTCCTTATCCTGCTGCTGCTGTAACTCAGCTTGCCCCTTGAAAAGTCTAGATCACATAGGTCACATAGTCTCAGAAAGTGGGGACTTGCAATACTAGGAAGTGGAGTTTATCTCTCTCACCCTTGTCCTGCTCTTTGCAATCACCCAACCCCTGCAAACCTGCTTAATCATGCCTGTCTAGGCCAGACATCCCCCTCCCCATCTTGACTGCTATTCCCATGTGCACAAAACGCCTTAGTTTAAACCAGCTTATTAACAGCTAGTGCTTCCCACTAGAGTCTGTCTATAAAAACTCTGTAATCCCTTTGTTCAGGGTTCAGAGCTTGGAGTGTTAACTCCTCTGGGCCTGCTGGCATAATAAACCTGAGTTCTCTAACTATTCAGGTGTAGTGCTTGGTTTCTCAAGTATTGGTTTCTACAACAGTATTGTAGGGGTGTCTTTACACAGCTCTGAAACTGCAGTGAAATGTGTTTCTGAGAAGCGAGGAATTGGGGCCTGATTGCAGAAGTATTTTCCAACTTTGAAAGCTGGATTGTTACAGCTTCACACCTCCCAGAAAAACATACTGATTCATTATTTGTTTCATTACAACAACAGCTTTGGTCATGATTTTTAATTTTCTGAAATAAAAAGTATGTATGTGACTTCTTGCTGGGAAGTCATCTGACAGTACAGTTTCACCTGGTCAGAATAACAACATGTGTGGCAGTCAGCACTCACAGAACACTCTCACTTGATATCTTTTGAAATGATATGGTACAGTGTGGCCTACATGCATCTTTACACAACTCTGAAACATCCAGGAAGCATGCTTTTGTGAAGTTGGGAATTGGGCACTTATGATAAGTTTGTATTTTCCACCTGTGAAAACTGGATAATTGCAGCCTCCAACCTGCCAGAAAAAACAAACTGATTCATTTTTCTCTTAATTACAGCAGCAGCTTTTGATAGCTTACAGTGAACAAAGTTGGATTCATGATATCTAAAGAAGAAGATTTAGCTTTGGGACCAGGGACTAGGCATGATTACTTTAGAGACTTTGTGTAGCAGAGTTTTATTAAAGTATAAAAAGAGACAGAGAACATAGACATATGTCTATGACATAGACATCAGAAGGGGGACAGAGACTGCCCCCTTGCTAGTCTTTAGACAGATGTTTTATATCTGTTATAAAGCTATTAATCAGATAGAGACACCTCAAGACTGACAGTGTTTCACCAGGCCCCTCTCCCACAATATGCATTTTTGAGATAGGATAGCACAAGGTGTGTCATCCCCCAGACATAAAACAATTGGTATGAACACTGATTTGTTAAGCTATTATCAGCCCAAGGTTTGAGAAAAGGAAAAAAAAAAAAAAAAAAAAAACTTAGGTGGAACCATTTTGAAGAAAGGCAAATTCCAAAGCAAATACATAGTTTTATTAACATAGCTTAAGAAAAACATTTCCATAAGAAAAATGCATTTGTTAGCTCAAGATTTGAGAAAAGTTAAATTCTGGTGGAACCAGGTGTCATCATGGCAACACAGAATTTTAAGAGACACTTGCAGCCTATTTCCTCTGTTTGGAGACCCCTGGCCTTCCTGCCTGTTACCCTCTTGTTCCCCTCTTTTCCTTTAGGATAATTATGTTGCCTAGGGAAAGGGGCATTGTTCTCATTCCATAACTACTTCCTGCTGTTGAGGGGCATTGCCCCTAAATTGTTGAGGCAACATATTCTCCTAACCCTCATATGGAGGGTCTCTGATCCAGGGGCCTCAAGTAATAGATGGAGGAGGCTGTGGCTCTCATAGAAGCCTGAACAACCATTTGTATCTTAAAAGCTTTCAGACAGTTAGAAACAAATCCAGTTACACAGTTACAGAAACAATTAGAATTATTGCAATTAAGATAGTTCTCCACCATGGGGAGCTAGTTAACATTTTTCAAAGTGAAGTGACTGAGGCTTTAGGAGTATCCATAGCCTGAATCATCTTGTTCATGTGTTTAGTAAAGTGAATAACATTGGTACTCTTATCTGGCATATATATACAACATTGGGTATGAATAATGGCACAAGTTCCTCCTTGTGCAGCTGTCAGAATATCTAAGGCCAATCTATTTTGTAAAACTATCTTTCTAATTTGTATTTTATCAGTATTAAGAGCTGAAATAGCTTTTTGAGAATCTTGTAAAGCCTGTTGAGTAAAGTTAGTCAGAGTCTCAACTCATATTATAACATCTGTAGTTCCCAGAAAGGGAACAAATGCTGCAGCCAAATGATCATGCCAGTGAAATACAGATCTTGCTCAGCGAGTTCTAAGGTGTGGTAAATTAGCAGGCTTCTCTGGAAGCTCTGAAAGTATGAAGCCATGAATAAAACTAGACCTAGGGTGCATCTCACTATCTGGTCAGGGGAAAGCCACTCCCATAAGTAGATTGTTACATGTCCTTAGATTAAGAAGAGGCATCACATATGATTGTTGTTATTGAAGGTATTTGCAGACTTGGAGTAAGTTCTTTCCTTGAAGTGGAGATGCCCACCATGGAAGACTTCCATGGATGAAGTGGGGAGCATTCTGCAGACCCAGCAATTATGTTGATTATGGAATGCAGTGTAAGAATGAGCCCAGGACAGGAAGGCATTGTCTTGAGGGCCAAACGACAGACTCATGACTTTTGGAGTCAGCAGAAGCAAGCCTATATAGGTTCTCAGGTCCATCTCGGTTTCTGGCTCAAACACCAGCTTGTTTAACTCAAAGTCTGGGTCAAGAGTTAACCTCCTGGTAATGTCTGTTGAAAAGACTGAGTCACATAGTTAATTTTAAGGCTTTAGGGTCTATGAAAATATCTGTGTGCAAAAGTGGTCTGCCATAAAGACTGTCCCTTCTTCTTAGGGGCAGTTCAAACCCTCATTAAAGCTATGGGTAAAACTTTAAACCCACTGTCTTGTGTTTCCTGAGTTAGCTTACATAGGTGTCTTTTAATAATATTATTAGCCTTTTCAACTTCTCCTGAAGATTGGGGTCTCCAGGAACAGTGTAAGTGATATTCTATTCCTAGAGCTTTTGACACCCCTTGAGTGACAGACTGTCACTCTGAACTTTAGAGTTTAAGAGCCCACTTACATCATGAGAAGTCAGTACAGTAAGATTTTGCCAATTCATTAACCTTGGGCTTCAGTGAATACTTCTTTTGATGTGAAGATAGGTGAGGATCATTGAGCTTGATGACAGGAACAGCATTTTGTGCTCAACCTATAGTTTTTCAATCAGCCCACACAGTAGGATTTACATTTTGTTCAATTAATGGGAAAGAAAGAGCAGAGGCCTGGACCTTGTTCAGTATATATCTCCCTAGAAGAGGTGAGGGAGACTCAGACACAAACAGAAACTCATGAGAAAATAGTACAGAGTCCCAGCTGCAGCTTAAAGGATGACTGAAATAACAGCATTTGACTCATCCAGACAGTCCCATTTCGGTAGTGGATCATGTGGAATGTGGACCAAGGGCTTCAGTGAGCACAGAGAAATTTGCCCTAGTGTCCAAAAGAAATCGACTGATTGGCCCTCCACAGTTGTTGCTACCCAGGGTTCCTCATGGGTACTTAGGATTGGGGCTTGTGTGGGGACCCCTGGCCACCTTCAGTCCTGATTGTCTTGAGAGTTCTACTCCTGGAGCCAACACCTCAGAGGGTAGTCTCTTCTTCAGTATGATCCTTTGCAGACTGGACATGGAGCTGGAGGCGGCTTAGACGCCTGACGACAATCTGGCTTGAGATGTCCCTCATTTCCACAGTAGTAATAAGCCCATCCCTTTTCACCTGAGTTTCTCTGGGCTTTTTTCCTCAGGCTGTTTCAGAGCATATCTAACAGCCATTGTTGGGTCTTCAGTCTTTTGGATGCCACTTTTGGTTCTTTTTTCCTCCTATTTTCCTCCTCATATTCTCTACCATAATATACCATCTGAGCCAGTTGCAACAGGTTTGTTTTTTTTTTTTTTTTTTTTTTTAACTAATTTTGCCCCTACTCCTGTTTTCATAACTTGTGGCAGATATCTGGAGCTGACTGATAAATCTATCTTTTAAGATCATTCTTCCTCTGCACTTTTGGGATCAACATCAGTAAACTTGCAGAGAGCCTCCCATACTGTATCTAGGAATTTGCCAGCAGTTTCCTCCTCTCCCTGTTGTATGTCAACAAACCTAACATAGTCTAAAATCTCAGCATGTGTGCTCGCTTGAGTCCTTCAAGAATACATCTGACAAAGTGTCTCTGTTATGGAAACCATTTGCTTTCCAGTAAGAAGAAAGGCTATTTCATGTTCCCTCTTTCCCCTTGTCTCATGTTTAAGCCATTTATCTTCAAAAGTAGTAGCTTCCTCCAAAACTCAAGTTCTTGAATCAGGAGTCAGTGTCTGTCCCAAGACATACATTACATCTCTCCAAGTAATCTCTTAAAGTAAACTTAATACCATAAAGGCTTCTATGTACTTTTTGGATCCTCTTGATGGTCTCAACCACAATTGATACCGTTTAAATTTCTACCAGGACTGAGGCAACCCCTCCCGGAAGGATGCACTGATTCTCAGCCTTTTCAGTTGGGAACCCCAGATACAGGGGCAAAGTAAGAGGACAGGAAGAAGCTGAAGGTTTCACATTCAAAACTGCACCCTTAGAACATAAGTCTTGCATGTCTCACAGAGAGATAAAGAGCAACACATATGGCACTTCTACCCATTTCTCTTGTTTTCTATGGAACCAGTCTAGTTGTAAAACAGCATTATAATTAAGAGCCACTTCAACAGGCCAGCATTCCCTATATTCCAAAGGATACTATGGCCATTCAGTATCACAGACGATCAGACATGACTTTTTAAACTCGGGATCAAACATCACAACTTTTTAAAACAAAACACATCTTAAAGGAGTGGTTCTGAAACTGCTAGCTCCCATTTTTAAGGGAGAAAAAAGCACCATCCACAGCCATGGCATTTTTCCACTGGAATCATCCTTCCCTGCTCTAGATGGGAGTGTAGACAGATTCTCCACCAAAGTTTTCCTTCCTTGGTCAGACTTAGCCTGTCCCTTACTGACACAGGCTTCTTACTCGTCCCTCCTGGTTCTACCACCAAGGCAGATGGAGATGCACCAGGGGTGGATCTGATAGTATCCCAGACCGATTCAGTTCCAAACCACCAAGACCTTTGTTTGATTTGCCCTTTTCTCTGATGCCACCTGGAGTGGTGCAGAGTAGTTTTCCCAGAATGTTTCCCAAGCTAGGACTCCTAGGGGAAACATTCATCTTTCATGTGCCTATGCACCTTCCTGAGTACAGTCCCGACTTCAGTAGAACTGGTGAGTCATAATGGAGTGAACAACCAAGATGTCCCTTCTGAGTGTCACCACACCAGTATATGTGATAGCAAAAGAGGTGCTGGAGGGCTGGCCAGCGAGGAAAAAATTGATTTTTGTTCTTGAGCTATTAGGGCCAATCCTTCCAGTTCATGTCCACAGATTCTACAAAAGGAATATCTAAGGAGTTGAGACAAAAGCCATCAGAGAGCCTCCTCTGGTCCACTAAGAGTTAGCACTACCAAAATAAGAAGCCCATTGCATTTTCAATCTGACTAGCTCTTTCAGTTCCCAATCTGTGTCCTCAGAAACCTCATGGTCACCAGCAGTGGTTCTATTCACATAGACAGGAGACACAGTTGTGACAAAGACTCACTTTCAGGTCGCTGGCCCCTGAGGCAGGCAGCCAAGAGAGTGACCTCTAGCCTGAGAGACATGCCTGGAGCTAGAGCTCTGCCTCACTCCCAAACATGTTCTTGTAACTTTTGGCTCCTAGCAAGGCTAAACACTTCCATACATGGCATCTAAGTAAAAGTACATAGTAACAATTCCCTTGAAATTCTATGATCTGACAGATTATGTTAGTAGTTCTAATTCCCCACACAATTACAAAGTGGTCAAAGAGGCCAGGAAAAGATGACTGAGAAGGGAAAGTTCAGTCACACGCTTTACCCATCTCTGGCTGCTCCCCTCGCAGGGACATTGGGTGTCTCTTTGCATTGGCAGGTCACTATAAACCCCTGACAAGTCTCCCCTTTCGGGGACTGCCTTCAGTCATTACAAGGCACCGTGAAATCACAGAGCAGGGCTCATCACTTGCTTTGTTCATGGTTTGTCATTCATTCACACAAGCACACCAGAGAGTTAGTAAAGCAGAAAACGTGTATACTGAGAAAGCAGAGAGGCTAGAGCTCTTGAGTATTCTTACCTTGTCCTGAAGATCCTGGACGAGCCCCCAAGATGATAACTTATGGTGAACGGTGTCAGAGTTGTGATCTCCAAAGAAGATTTAGCTTTGGGATGAGGGACCGGCCTTGATCACTCAAGAGTTTTTGTGTAGCAGAGATTTATCAAAGTATAAAAAGGGACAGAGAAAGCTTCTGACATAGACATCAGAAGGGAGACAGAGACTGCCCCCCTCCTAGTATTTAGCCGGATGTTTTATGTCTCTGCTAGGAAGCTATTAATCAGATAAAAGAGACACTTCAAGGCTGACAGTGTTTCTCCAGGCACCTCTCCCACAATATGCATTTTTGAGATAGGATGGCACAAGGTATGTCATCCCCTAGTCATAAAACAATTGATATGAATACTGGTTTGTTGAGCTATTATCAGCCCAAGGTTTGAGAAAAGAAAAAAAGTTAGTCTTAGGTGGAACCATTTTGAAGAAAGACAAATTCCATAGCAAATACATAGCTTCATTAACATAGCTTAAGTAAAACATTTCCATAAGAAAAACACATTGGTTAGCTCAAGGTTTGAGAAAAGTTAATTTCCAGTGAAACCAGGTATCGCCATGGCAACACAGAATTTTAAGAGGCACTTGCAGCCTATGTCCTCCATTTGGAGACCCCTGGCCTTCCTGCCTGTTACCCTCTCACTTTCATCAATGTTTCAGTTTTCTAAAGAAACAGGCTGCTTTCCACTTCTTGCTCTTCAGAAGTCACCTGACAATACCATTTCACACAGTCAGGGTAAGAACAGGTATGGCTGTCAACACTCAAAGAATACTCTTTCCTGACCTTTTTTCTCATGGAATGGTACATTGTTTCCTAGATATGTCTTTACAAAGCTCTGAAAATGCAGGGAAATTTGTTTGTGTGAACCTGGTAAGTAGGGCCTGATTGAAAAGGAACAATTTTCCCATTGTGAATGCTGTATAGTTGTAGCCTGACACCTGCCAGAAAAAAACACAGTGTTTCATTTTTCTCTTCATTACAACAGCAGCTTTGGTCAAGTTTTTGAGTTATCTGAAAGCAACAGGCTGCTTGCCACTTCTTCTGGGAAGTCATCTAACAGTACAATTTCACCTATTCAGAGTAACAACTGGTATGGTAGTCAACACTGACAGAACACACTCTTCTGACATGTTGTCTCATGGAATTGTTCAAATGTCCTAGGAGTGTCTTTACACAGTCTAAAACTGCAGGTAAACATGTTTTTGTGAACCTGGGAATTGGGGCCTGATGGTAAAAGAAGTATTTTCCCCCAGTGAAACCTGAATACTTGCAGCATTAAACTTTCCAGAAAAACACACTCTTTCCTTTTTCTCTTCATTTCAATAACAGCTTTGGTCAAATTTTTGTGTTTTTGAAAGAAACAGGCTTCTTGTCACTTCTTGCTGGGAAATCACCTGATAGTACCATTTCACCTGTTCAGAAAACAACAGTTATGGCAGTCAGCATTCAAAGAACACTCACCTTAACCTCTTTTCTTGTTGAATGGTACTGTATTTTCTAGGTATATCTTTACAAAGCTCTGAAATTGCAGGGAAACTTGGCTTTTGTGAACCTGGAAATTGGGGACTGATGCCAAAAAAAGTATTTCCCAACTGATGTTCTTCATTACAACAGCAGCTTTGGATAACTGCAGCCTAAAACTTTCCAGAAAAAAAAGCACTGGTTCATTTTTCTTTTCATTACAACAGCTTTGGTCACGTTTTTGAGTTTTTTTGAAACAAACAGACTGCTTGCCGTTTCTTCCTGGGAAGTCATTGGACAGTACATTTTTACCTAATCATGGTATCTAGAAGTATGGCAGTCAAGATTCACAGAACATTATCACCTGACTAATTTTTTCATAAAATGGTATAATGTGTCCGAGGTGTGTCTTTATGCAGCTGTGAAACTGCTGGGAAGCATATTTTTGTGAACCTGTTAATTGGGGCCTGTTGGGAAAAAAAGTATTTCTCCCCAATGAAACCTGAATAGTTGCAACCTTAAACTTGCCAGAAAAACACACTGGCTCATTTTTTTCTTCATTACAACAGCAGCTTTAGCAATGATTTTGAGTATTCTGAAATAAAAAGGATGCTTTTGACTTCATGCTGGGAAGCCAACTGAGAGTACAGATTCACCTAATCACTGTAGAAACAGGTATAGCAGTCAACACTCACAGAAGACTCTCCTGACACTTTTCCTCATGGAATGGTATACTGTGTTGAAGATGTGTCTTCACACGTTTCTTAAACAGCTAGGAAACATGCCTTTTTGAACCTGCAAATTGGGCCCTTTTTGTAAAAGCTATATTTTCTACCTGTGGAAGCTGCATAATTACAGCTTAATACTTGCCAGAAAAAAGCCACTGGTTCATTTTACTCTTCATTACCACAGCTTTGGTCAAGTTTTTGAGTTTTCTGGAAGAAACAGGCTGCATACCATTTCTTGTTGGAAAGTCATCTGACACTACAGTTTCACCAAATGAGGGTAACTAGAGATACAGCAGTCAACAGTCACAGAGCAGTCTTCCCTGATTAATTTTCTCATAAAATGGCACAGTGTATCCTAGGTGTGTCTTTGCACAACTCTGAGGCAGCCAGGAAACATGCTTTTGTGAACATGGGAATTGGGACCTTATGGTAAAAGCAATATTTTCCACCTTTGGAAGCTCAATAATTGCAGCCTCAGACCTGCCAGAAAAACACACACATTCATTTCTCTCTTCATAATGGAAACAGTTTTGGTCAAGTTTTCTGAAAGAAACAGGCTGCTTGCCACTTCTTGCTGGGAAGTAATCTGAGAATACAAAATCATCTAATCAGGTAAACAACAGGTATGGCAGTCAATTCAAAGAACACACTCTCCTGACTTCTTTTCTCATGGAATGATACATTGTGTCCCAGGATTGTGTTTCAGTTCAGGTCGTTCGTTCAGTCGTGTCCGACTCTTTGCGACCCCATGAATCGCAACACACCAGGCCTCCCTGTCCATCACCAACTCCCGGAGATCACTCAGACTCACGTCCATAGAGTCAGTGATGACATCCAGCCATCTCATCCTCTCTCGTCCTCTTCTTCTCCTGCCCCCAATCCCTCCCAGCATCAGAGTCTTTTCCAATGAGTCAACTCTTCACATGAGGTGGCCAAAGTATTGGAGTTTCAGCTTTAGCATCAGTCCTTCCAATGAACACCCAGGACTGATCTCCTTTAGAATGGACTGGTTGGATCTCCTTGTAGTCCAATGGACTCTCAAGAGTCTTCTCCAACACCACAGTTCAAAAGCATAAATTCTTCAGCGCTCAGCTCTCTTCACAGTTCAACTCTCACATCCATACATGACCACTGGAAAAACCACTGGGGGACTCCAAAATCACTGCAGATGATGACTGTAGCCATGAAATTAAAAGACACTTGCTCCTTGAAAGATAAGCTATGACCAACCTAGACAGCATATTCAAAAGCAGAGACATTACATTGCCAACAAAGGTCTGTCTAGTCAAAGCTATGGTTTTTTCCAGTAGTCACGTATGGATGTGAGAGCTGGACTGAGCACTGAAGTATTAATGCTTTTGAACTGTGGTATTGGAGAAGATTCTTGAGAGTCCCTTTGACTACAAGGAGCTCAAACCAGTCCATCCTAAAGGAAGCTAGTCCTGAATATTAATTGGTAAGACTGATGCTGAAGCTGAAACTCCAATACTTTGGCTTCCTGATGTGAAGAACTGACTCATTCGAAAAGACCCTGATACTGGGAAAGATTGAAGGCAGGAGGAGAAGGGGATGAAAGAGGATGAGATTGTTGGATGGCATCACTGACTCGATGGACATGAGTTTGAATAAGCTCTGGGAGTTGTTGACGGACAGGGAAGCCTGGTGTGCTGCAGTCCATGGGATCACAAAGAATTGGGCACGACAGAGGGACTGAACTGAACTGAATACTCCACTGTATACATGTGCCACATCTTCTTTATTCATTCATCCATCAATGGACATCTAAGTTGCTTCCATGTTCTAGCTATTGGAAATAGCACTGCAATGATCACTGAGGTACATGTATCTTTTTCAATTTTGGTTTCCTTAGAGTATGTGCATAGTAGTGGGATTAGTGGGTCATATGGTGATTTAATTCCAAGTTTTTTTGAGGAATCACCATACCATCTACCATAATGGCTGTATGAATTTAAATTCCCAAAAGCAATGTAAGAGGATTCCCTTTTCTCCACACCCTCTCAAGCATTTATTCTTTCTGGAATTTTTGTTGATAGCCATTCTGATTATTGTGAGGTGCTTTCTAACTGTAGTTTTGATTTGCATTTCTCTAATAATGAGTGATGTTGAGCATCTTTTCATGTGTTTGTTAGTCTTCTGGATGTCTTCTTTAAAGAAATAGCTATTTAGGTCTTTTTCACACTTTTTCTTTGGGTTTTTGTTTTTCTGGTATTGAGTTGTATGAGCTGCTTGTATATTTTGAAAATTAATTCTTTGCCAGTTGTTTGCTATTATTTTCTCCCGTTCTGAGGGATGTCTTTTCACCTTGTTTGTAGTTTCCTTTTCTGTGCAGAAGATTTTAAGTTTAATTAGGTCCCACTTGTTTATTTTGTTTTCATTTCCATTACTCTAGGAGGTGAGTAATAGAGGATCTTGCTTTGATGCCATCGAGTGTTCTGCCTATGTTTTCCTCTAATGTTTTATAGTTTCTGGTCTCACATTTAGGTCTTTAATCCATTTTGAGTTTATCTTTATATATGGCATTAAGAAGTGTTCTAATTTCATTATTTTACACGTAGCTGTCCAGTTTTTGCAGCACCATTTATTGAAGAGGCTATCTTTACCCCATTGTATATTCTTGCATCCTTTGTCAAAAATAATGTACCCATAGGTGCATGGGTCTATCTCCAGGCTCTCTATCTTGTTCTATTGTTCTATATTTCTGTTTTTTGTGTCAGTACCATACTGTCATGATGACTGTAGCTTTGTAGTATAATCTAAAGTCAGGAAGGTTGATTTGTCCAGCTCCATTCTTCTTTCTCAAGACTACTTTGGCTATTTGGGGTCTTTTGTGTTTCCATTTGAATTATGACATTATTGTTTTAGATTTGTGAAAATGCCATTGGTAATTTGATAGGGATCACATTGAATCTGTAGATTGCCTTTGGTAGTATAGTCATTTTCACAATATGGATTCTTCTATCCAGGAACATGGGATATCTCTCCATGTGTTTGCGTCATTTTGAATTTCTTTCATCAGGGTCTTATAATTTTCTGTATACAGTTATTTTGTCTCCTTAGTTTGGTTTATTCCTTGGTATTTTTTTTTTTCTTTGTTGCAATGGTGAATGGGATTGATTCCTTAATTTTTATTTCTGATTTTTAATTGTTAGTATACAGGAATGCAAGTGATTTCTGAGTATTGACCTTGTATCCTGCAACCTTGATAAGTTCACTGATTGGCTTTAGTAATGTTCTTATAGTTTCTTTTTGGTTTTCTATGTATAGTATCATGTCATCTGCAAAACAGTGAGTTTTACTTCTTCTTTTTGGATCTGAATTCCTTTTATTTCTTTTTCTACTCTGATTGCCATAGTGAGGACTTCCAAAACTAGGCTGGATAGTAGTGGTTAAAGTGGACACCCTAGTCTTGTTTCTAATGTTGAGTGAATGCTTTTGGTTTTTCACCATTAGGAATAATGTTTGCTGTGGACTTATCATATATGGTCTTAACTATGTTGAAGTAGGTTCCTTCTATGCCCATTTTTGAAGCACTTTTATGGGTGCTGAATTTTGTCAAAGGCTTTTTCTGCATCTATTGAGATGATCATATGGTTTTTATCATTCAATTTGTTAATTGGGTGTATCACATTGATTGATTTGTATATATTATAGAATCCTTGCATCCCTGTAATAAACTTGATCATTGGGAAAGGTTGTTGTTGACCCATGAAAAGATGCCTGGATTCTTGGCCTCTGGAAGAGAAGAATTCAATCCGGAGCCAGAGACAAGGCTTGATCACTCAGAGCTTTTGTGTAATAAAGTTTTATTAAAGTATAAAGGAGATAGAGAAAGCTTCTGACATAAGCATCAGAAGGGGGAAGAAAGAGTACCCCCCCCTGCTAGTCTTCAGCTGGATGTTATATAGTCACTAGCAGTCTGTTAATGAAAGAAAGGAATGTCTTAAAACTCAGAATGGCACCAGGCCTCTCATCCATAAGATGTATTTGGAATAATCTCGGCACCAGATGATTCATCCCGGGCCATAAAATGATTGACGTGAATCTTGCAGAAGGGCAGATTACCATACAAATAGTTTCTTTTACATAGATTAGGGGAACAATATCTGAGTATAACATAACGGTTTGTCAAGTAGGTTCTGAGCCATTAGGTGGAACCGACTTGAAGACAGAGTCTGGGGTAAATGCATAGTACATTAACATAGCTTAAGACAAACATTTCCATAAGAAAAATGTATAGGTTAACTCAAGGTTTGAGAATAGTTAACTTCAGGTGAGACCAGGTGTTATTACGGCAACATAGTATTTTAAGAGAAATCTTCTTTTAAATTTGTATAGAGAAGGAAAAAATATCTCTAGTTTGTTTCCTCCTGTCACTTAAGAGAGATAAAAATGTCTGACACTTGCAGCCTATTTCCTCTGTTTGGAGACCCCTGGCCTTCCTGCCTGTTACCCTCTCAATTGTGTGAGCTTTCTAATGTGTTGCTGGATTCTGCTTGCTAGAATTTCGTTGAGGATTTTTGCATCTATGTTCATCATTAATATTGGCTGTAATTTTCTTTGAGGGGGGGAGATTTCCTTGCCTGGTTTTGGTATCAGGGTGATCATGGCCTCATAAAATTAGTTTGGAAGTGTTATTTCCTCTGCAATCTTTTTCAAGAGTTTCAGAATAATAGGCAACCTTGTCTCTAAATGTTTGATAGAATTCTCCTGTGAAGCCATCTGACCCTGGGTTTTGCTTTTTGGAAGATTTTTGATCACAGTTTCAATGTCAGCTTTTGTAATTAGCTTGTTCATAATTTCTATTCCTTCCTGGTTCGGTCTTTGGAGATTGAACTTTTCTAAGCATCTGTCCATTTCAACTAGGTTGTCCATTTTATTAGCATATAATTGCTCCTAATAATCTCCTATGATCCTTTGTATTTCTGTGTTGTCTGTTGTTCAGTTCAATTCAGTCACTCAGTCGTGTCCAACTCTTTGCAACCCCCTGGATTGCAACATAACAGGCCTCCCTGTCCATCACCAACTCCTGGAGTTTACTCAAACTTATGTCCATTGAGTTAGTGATGTCATCCAACCATCTCATCCTCTGTTGTCCCCTTCTCCTCCCACTTTCAATCTTTCCCAGCATCAGGGTCTTTTCAAATGAGTCAGTTGGCCAAAGTATTGGAGTTTCAGCTTGAACATCAGCATCAGTCCTTCCAATGAATATTCAGGACTGATTTCCTTTAGGATGGTCTGGTTGTATCTCCTTGCAGTCCAAGGGGCTCTCAAGTGCCTGATGAACTATGGATGGAGATTGGTGACATTGTACAAGAGACAGGATCAAGATCTTCCCCAACAAAAAGAAATGGAAAAAGGCAAAATGGTTTTCTGAGGAGGCCTTACAAATAGCTGAGAAAATAAGAGAAGCTAAAGGTAAAGGAGAAAAAGCAGGAAATATTCACCTGAATGCAGAATTCCAAGGAAGAGCAAGGACAGATAAGAAAGCCTTCCTCAGTGGTCAGTGCAAAGAAATAGAGGAAAACAATAGAATGGGACAAACTAGAGAACTCTTCAAGAAAATTAGAGATACCAAGGGAAATTTTCATGCAAAGATGGGCTCAATAAAGGACAGAAATGGTATCGACCTAACACAATCAGAAGATATTAAGAAGAGGTGGCAAGAATACACAGAAGAACTATACAAAATAGATCTTCATGACCCAGATAATCACAATGGTGTGATCACTCACCTAGAGCAAGATCTCCTGGAATGCGAAGTCAAGTCAGCCTTAGGAAGCATCACTACTAATAAAGCAAGTGGAGGTGATGGAATTCCAGTTGAGCTATTTCAAATCCTAAAAGATAATGCTGTTAAAGTGCTGCACTCAATGTGACAACAAATTAGGAAAAGTCAGCAGTGGCCACAGGACTGGAAAAGGTCAGTTTTCATTCCAATCCCAAAGAAAGGCAATGCCAAAGTTATGTTATAACCACTCTTTTTTTTTCACTTCTGATTTTGTTGATTTGATTTTTTCTCCTTTTTCCTTGATAAGTCTGGCTAGTGATTTGCCAATTTTGTTTATCATTTCAAAGAACCAACTTTTAGTTTTATTAATATTTGCTGTTGTTTCCTTCATTTTTTTTTCCCATTTATTTCTGCCCTGATCTTTATGATCTCTTTCCTTCTGCTAACTTTCAGGTTTTGTTGTTGTTGTTGTTGTTGTTGTTCTTCTGCTTCTTTTTATAGCTACTTTATATGTAGAGTTTGGTTGTCTGTTTTAAGCTTTTTTTGTTTCTTGAGGTAAGATTGTATTGCTATAAACTTCCCTCTGAGAACTACTTTTGCTGAATCCCATAGGTTTTTAGGTTGTCATGTTTTCATTGTCATTTTTTTTCTAGGAATCTTTTGAATTCCCTTTTTATTTCTTGAGTAACCTCTTCATTATTTAGTAAGGTATTGTTTAATTTCCATGAGTTTGTGGTTTTTGAAGGGTTTTTTTTTTTTTTTTTTCCCCTGTAGTTGATATCTAGTCTCATAGCATTGTGGTCAGAGAAGATACTTCATATGATTCCAATTTTCTTAAATTTACTGAGGCTTGATTTGTGGCCCAAGATGTGGTCTATCCTGGAGAATGCCCCATGTGCACTTGAGAAGAAAGTATATTCTTCTGCATTTGGATGTAAAGTCCTGAAGATATGAATCAGGTCCATTTGGCCTAATGTTGCATTTAAGGTTTGTGTTTCCTTATTGACTCTCTTTTGATGATCTGTCCATTGGTGTAAGTGGGGTGTTAAAGTCCCCTACTGTTATTGTGTTACTGCCAGTTTCCCCTCTTATGCCTATTAGTGTTTGCCTTCTGTACTGTGGTGCTCCTATGTTTGGTGCATAAATATTTACAACTGTTATGCCTTCTTCTTGGATTGATCCTTTGGTCATTATGTAATGTCCGTCTTTATCTCTTATAATATTTTTTATTTTAAAGTCTGCATTGTCTGAAATAAAGATTGCCACTCTTGCTTTCTTTTGGTTTCCATTCTCATGTAATATCTTTTTCTATCCTTTTACTTTCACTCTCTATGTGTCTCTAGCTCTGAAGTTGGTGGGTCTCTTGTAGGCAGCATATACATGGTCTTGTATCTGTATCCATTCAGTTAGTCTGTGTCTTTCAGTTGGTGAATTTAATAAGTTTAAATTTAAGCAGTTATTGATATATATATTCCCATTGGCATATTCTTTTTTTTTTTTTTTTTTTTTAGGTCTTTCTTTTCTCTTGTGTTTACTGGCATTTTAAGTCCTTTTAACATTTGTTGTAAGGCTGGTTTGGTGGTGCTAAATACTCTTAACTTTTGCTTGTCTGTAAATCTTTTGATTTCTCCATCAATTTTGAATAAGATCTTTGCAGGATGTAGTAATCTTGTTTGTAATTTTTTTTTCTTCCAGTACTTTATATATATCCTGCCATTCCCTTCTGGCCTGCAGAGTTTCTGCTGAAAGATCCACTGTTAATCCTATGGGTTTTCCCCTGTATGTTTCCTATTGCCTTTTGCCTGCTGCTTTTAGTATACTTTCTTTATGTTTAATATGTTAGCTTGATTAATATGTGTCTTGATGTGTTACCCCCTGGGTTTATCCTGTAAGGGACTCTTTTCTTCTTGAACTTGATTGACTAGTTTCCTTCCCATGTTGGGGAAGTTTTCTGCTGTAATTTCTTCAAAAATTTTCTCAGAGCCTTTCTTTTTTTCTTCTTTCTCTGGGATCCCTATAACTCGATTGTTGGTACATTTAATATTGTCCCAAAGGTCTCTGAGACTATTCTCAATTCTTCTCTTTCCTTTTCCTTTATTCTGTTCTTCTGCAATAATTACCACCATTCTTTCTTCTAGCTCACTTATCCGTTCTTCTGTTTCAGTTATTCTGCTAGTGGTTCCTGCCTAGAGAGTTTTTAATTTCAGTAATTGTATTATTCATCTCTATTTGCTTATTATTTATTTCTTCTATGTCCTTGGTGATTGTATTAACTGTGTTAATTGTTTATTAGATTTTCTCCATTTTATTTTCAAGTCTTCAGAGCATCTTCACTATCATTCTTCTGAATTCTCTTTCAGGTAGATTGCTTATTTCTTCTCTATTTATTTGGTCTCATGAGTCTCTACTTTGTTTTTTCATTTGTGCTGTATTTCTCTGTCTTTTCTCTCTCTCTCTCTTTTTTTTTTTTTTTCTGTCTTGCTCCACTTGAGGACTCTTTTTTCCATGCTTTAGGGTTGTAGTCCTCCTTTTGTTTTTTGCCCTTGTAGGGAAAGATTGGTTGAGTAGTTTGTGTTGACTTCTTGTTTGTGGTGACTTGTGCCTGTGTTCTAGTGGAAGGAGATCAAGCAAATCAAGCAAGTAATTACAGGAATAATGTGACATATTTACACACTTCCACAGAAACAGTCATAACCAAAATGTTCTAAATAAAGGAGTACAGAAGATTGACCTGGTGAACAAGGGAAAGCAAAAGTCATATCAATCAATTAAAAGCAGAGCTAACTAATGCTCATTTTGGAAATCTGATCCTGAGCAGAGTGCCAACTGGGAAATATTGCAAAGAGAGCACAACAATTTAGCTTATATGGTGAAAAAAGAAAGAATTAAGGAAAAAAAAGGAGAAGATATAGATAAAAGAGGAGAATGGAGAGCAGAGAAAAGGAAGGAGTAGAACAGATGGTAAAGAAAAAGAAAAGAAAAAATAGAAAAGAGAAGCTAAATACACATATGTGAAAAGGATTTATATATATTCAGGAATAGCTACAGCTTGTGAAGAACTATAAGAAAAGCTGTCAAATATATCAGAAACATCAGAAAAATCACAAAAAAAGTTATCAAAGAAGTAGTTCTTGGTTTTGGAGTCTGCCCCTGTGGATGGGGTTGGATCAGTGTCCTGTGATGTTTTCCTGGTTGGGGGACCCTGTGCCTGTGTTCTAATCAATGGAGCTGGATCTCATCTTTCTGAAGGGCAGTGCAGTGTTCAGTAGTAAGTTTTGGGGTCTCTATGGGTTCAATATGTCTTTGGGCAGTCCTTCTGGCTTTGTCAGTGTTAGACACGTCTATTGGGCAGTGCAGTGTTCAGTAGTAAGTTTTGGGGTCTCTATGGGTTCAATATGTCTTTGGGCAGTCCTTCTGGCTTTGTCAGTGTTAGACACGTCTATTTCCATAGCCGTGTCAAAGTGGCCCTATCAGCATATCTTCACTGCCACCAGCCCCCTACTTGTCCCTGGAATCTTTGCTGGTATTTTTGTTTCCAGGTTGCACACTGCACTGCCAGCTGAAGCTTGCTAATTAGGGGCTTGTGTGGTCTTTTCTCAGCTCCCTAACTGTGCCCTCTGCATCACAAACACTTGTGTGGGCTTCCCTCAGCCCCATGAGCTTGCCCTCTATGCCATAGGGCTTGTGCACACTTGTTTCAGTTCACTGGGCCTGCCTTCCATGTCACAAGGCTTGTGTGAACTTGTTGGCTCTCTAAGCCTGACCTCTGCAACACAGGTCTTATCTGCACTTGTCTCAGCTCCCAGTGCCCACCCTCTATGTCTGTGGCTTGTGTGCACTTGTCTTGGTTCTCTGGACCCACACTCTGTGCCATGAGATTTGTGTGCACTGCAGAGGTTTGTATGCCTCACCTCTCTGGGCTCACCTGGGCCTGCCCTCTGCACCACGAGAGTTGAGTGCACTTGAGAGATTTGTATGCTGTGCCACTCTTGGCTACCTGGGCCCACCCTCTGTGATGTGAGGATTATGTTTATTGCAGAGGTTTTCATGCTACCCCTCTCACAGCACCCGGGCCCGTCCTCTGCACCTCTGGCTTCTGTGGGCTTCTTTCTGTTCCTTGACCCAGCTGTCTGGTCTGGGCCACAGTCCATGAGTTTTTATGGGCTGGGAAGTGCAACTTTCTGTTTTCTGCCCTCTAAATCCCTGCTTTGTCCAGCTTCTGAGATTCTTCAGCTCCCTCTTGGGCCCCTCTGTGAGGGAGCTTCCCAGTGCACAGGAACTCTTCCTGCTTCATGACTCCCACCCTCCCTCAGGTCATAAGCTCCCTTCAAGAAATTCTCCATCTTTTCCCTTTTTATGACTCCATTCTCTCCCCTACTTTATTACAGGGAGTTTAGTCTGCTCCCATGGAGGCTTGGGGTATTCTGCTGTCACCTAGAGTTTGCTTTGTAGGAGTTATTCCATATCATGATGAGTTTTTGATGTATTTGTGGGGAGGCAGGCTTGACGATCTCCCTGTCTTACTGTTCCGCCTTCTTCTTCAGACCTCTTTTCTCTTGAAATGGTATAGTATTTCCTAGGTATGTTTTTACACAGTTCTAAAAATGCAAAACAAACAAACAAAAAACATACCAAAACATTTTTTGTGAACCTGGGAACTTGGGCATGATAGCAAAAAATGTATTGTCCAATTGTGAGAGCTCAACAGTTACAGCTTCAACCCTGCCAGAAAATCACACTGGTTAATTTCTGTCTTTATTACAACATCTGTGGTCTAGGTTTTTAGTTTACTGAATTAAACAGGCTGCTTGCCACTTCTTTCTGGCAAGTCATCTGACAGTACAGATTCACTGCTGCTGCTGCTGCTGCTAAGTCATTCAGTCGTGTCCAACTCTGTGCAACCCCATAGATGGCAGCCCACCAGGCTCCCCCGTCCCTGGGATTCTCCAGGCAAGAACACTGGAGTGGGTTGCCATTTCCTTCTCCAATGCAAGAAAGTGAAAAGTGAAAATGAAGTCACTCAGTCATGTCTGACTCTTCACAACACCATGGACTACAGCCTACCAGGCTCCTCCATCCATGGGATTTCCCAGGCAAGAGTACTGGAGTGCGGTGCCATCAGGGTAAAAACAGGGATGGCAGTCAACAACACAGAACAGTTGTTCCTGACTTCATTTTTCATGGAATGGTACTTTGAGTCCAAGTAGTGTCTTTACACAGCTCTGAAACTGCAGAGAAACATGTTTTTGTGAACCTGGACATTGGGACCTGATAGCAAAAGAAGTATTTTCCCCTAGTGAAATCTAGATAGTTTCAGCCTTACACTTGCCAGAAAAACACACCAACTCATTTTTCTCTGAATTACGAAAATACCTTTGGTCATGATGTTGAGTTTTCTGAAATAAAAAGGATGCTTCCCACTGCAAACCAGGAAGCCATCTGGCAGTACAGTTTCACCTAATCAGGGTAACAATGACTTAGGCAGTCAACCCTCACAGAACACTCTCCCCTGAAAATTTTTTGCAGCCTTAAACCTGTCAGAAAAACACATTGGGTCATTTTTCTCTTCATTGAAACAACAGATCTGGTCTAGATATTGAGATTTCTGAAAGAAACGGAAGGCTTGATATTTCTTCCTGGTAAATCATCTGACAGTAATTTCAACTAATCAGAGTAACAACAGGTATGGCA
This sequence comes from Bos indicus, assembly GCF_029378745.1. Taxonomy (NCBI): domain Eukaryota; kingdom Metazoa; phylum Chordata; class Mammalia; order Artiodactyla; family Bovidae; genus Bos; species Bos indicus. Next base: position 102,057,268 of record NC_091789.1, on the reverse strand, counting down.
GTCAACAATCACAGAACACTCTCCCTGACATCTTTTTTTCATGTAATGGTAACCTGTGTCCTATGAATATCTACACAGCTCTGAAATTGCAGTGAAATGTTTTTGTGAACTTGGGAATTGGGGCCTGATGGCAAAAGAAGTACTTATCCACTGTAAAGGCTGGTAGTTGTAGCCCCAAGCAATCCAGAAAAACACACTCGTTCATTTTTCTATTCATTACAACAGCTTTGGTCGATTTCTTGAGTTTTCTGAAAGAAAAAGGCTTTACTTTGGGCCTTTAAGTTAAAAGCAATATTTTCCAAATGTCAAATCTGGGTAATTGTAGCCTCAAATCTGCGTGAAAAAAAAACACAGTTTCATTTTTCTCTTCATTAAAACAACAGCTTTGGTCTAGTTTTGGAATTTTCTGAATGAAACAGGCTGCTAGCCACTTCTTGCTGGCAAGTGATCTTTCAGAACAGTTTCACCTAATCAATATAACAACAGGTATGGCAGTCAACACCCACAGAATACTCTCCCCTGATCTCTTTTGTCATTCTCATGGAATGGTATATTGTGTCTTATAATTGTGTTTTACACAGCTCTGAAACTGTAGGCAAAGCTTTTTTTTTTTTTTTTTTTAACCTGAGCATTGGGGCCTGATGTCAAGAAGGAGTACTTTCCCCCAGTGAAAGCTGGATAGTTGCAGCCTTAAACTTGCCAGGAAAACACACTGGTTCATTTTCCATTCATCACAACAGCTTTGGTCTAGTTTTTTAGTTTCCTGAAAGCAACAGGTTGTTTGCTACTTCTTGCTGAAAAGTCATCTGACAGTACAGTTTCACCTAATCAGAGTAAACACCAATATGGTAGTCCAGACTCACAGAACACTCTTTGCTGACACCTTTTCTCATGAAATGGTACAATGTGTCCTAGTAGTGTCTTTACATAGCTCTGAAACTGAAAGGAAACATGCTTTGTGAACCTGAGATTTGGGGCCTGATGGCAAAAGACATATTTTCCCCCAGTGAAAACTGGATAGTTGTAGTCTTAAGTTTGCCAGAAAAACACACTGATTCATTTTTTTTTCCATTAATACAACAGCTTTGGTCTCCTTTTGGAGTTTTCTGAAAGAAACAGGATGCTTACCACTTCATGCTAGGAAGTCATCTATCAGTATGTTTCACCTAATAAGGGTAACAGAAGGTATGACAGTCAACACTCACAGAACACCCTCCCCTCACCTCTTTTCTAATGGAATGGTACATGGTGTTCTAACAGTGTCTTTACTAAGCTTTGAAACTGTGGGAAATCAGTTTTTGTGATCCAGGAAATTGGGTCCTGATGGCAAAATAATTATTTTCCCCCAGTGAAACTGGGTAGTTGCAGCCCTAAACATGCCAGAAAGGCACACTGGTTCATTTTTCTCTTCATTACAATAGCGTTTCTCATTGTTTTGAGTGTCTGAAATAAAAAGGATGCCTCTGAAATCTGGCTGGGAAGTCATCTGACAGAACAGTTTCACCTAATCACAGTAACTACTGGTATGGTAATCAACACTAACAGAACACTCTCACCTGACATCTTTTCTCATGGATTCATACAGTGTGTCCTATAAATGTCTTTACACAGCTCTGAAACTGCATGAAAACATGTTTTTGTGAACCTGGGAATTGGGGCCTGATGGCAAAGAAGTATCTTCTCCTAGTGAATGCTGGAGAGTTACAGCCTTAAACTTGCCAGAAAAACACTGGTTCAATTTTAATTTTATTGAAACAGCAGCTTTGGTCATGATTTTGAGTTTTCTGAAATATAAAGGCTTCTTCCAACTTCTTGTCGGAAGTTATCTGACATTTCTGTCTCACCTAGTAAGAGTAACAACAGATACAGCAGTGCATATTCACAGAACACTTTCCCCTGCAAATTTTCTCATGGAATGATACAGCGTGCCACAACTCTGAAATGGTCAGCCTTGTTAATCTGGGAATAAGGCCTGTATGGCAAAAGCTATATTTTCCATCTTTGGAAAGTGGATAATTGCAGCCTCAAACCTTCCAGAAAAGCACACTGGTTCTGTTATCTCTTCATTACAACAACAGTTTTGGTCAAGTTTTTAAGTTTTCTGAGGGAAAAAAAAAAAAAAAAAAACAGGCTGCTTCCCACTTATTACTGGGAAGTCACCAGACAGTACTGTTTCACCTAATCAGGGTATGACAGTCAACACTCAAAAACACTCTCCTCTGACTTCTTTTCTCAAGAAATGATACAGTGTTTCCTAGATGTGTCTTTACAAAGCTCTGAAAAAACAGGAAAACATTTTTGTGAACATGGGAATTGGGGAATCAGGGCAAAAGAAATATTTTCCCACTGTGAAACCTGAATAGTTTCAGCATGAAACCTGAAATAAAGCACAATGGTTAATTTTTTCCTTCATTACAACAACAGCTATGGACAAGTATTTGTGTTTTATGAAAAGAAACAGGAGCTTCCACTTCTTGATGGGAAGTCATCAGAAAGTACAAAATCACCTAATTAGGATAACAAGAAGTATGGCAGTCAACACTCAAAAAACACACTCCCCTGGCCTCATTTCTCATGGAATAGTATCTGACCATACAGTTTCATCTAATTAGAGTAACAACGACTATGGCAGTCAACACTTACAAAACACACTCCCTTGACATCTTTTCTCATGGAATAGTACAATGTGTCCTAAAGTGTCTTCCACAGCTCTGAAAATTGAAAGATGCTTGCTCCTTGGAAGAAAAACTATGACCAACGTATTAAAAAGCAGAGACATTACTTTGCCGAAAAGGACCCGTCTAAGTCAAAGCTATGGTTTTTCCAGTAGTCACATGTGGATGTGAGAATTGGACCATAAAGAAAGCTGAGCACTGAAGAATTGATGCTTTTGAACTGTGGTGTTGGAGAACACTCTTGAGAGTCCCTTGGACTGCACGGAGAACCAGTCAATCCTAAAGGAAAACAATGCTGCCATTCACTGGAAGGACTGATGCTATCACAGCAATATTTTGTCCACCTGATGCAAAGAGCCGACTCAACAGAAAACCCTCAGATGCTGGGAAAGACGGAAGGCAGGAGGAGAAGGGGATGGCAGAGGACAAGATGGTTGGATGGCATCATTGACTCAATAGACATGAGTTTGAGCAAACTCTGGGAGATGGTGAAGGACAGGGAAGCCTGTTGTGCTGTGGTCAATGGATCGAAAAAGAGTTGGACCTAACTGAGTGACTGAGCAAAAATCAGGATTTAGGCATTGTTGTTGTTAAATCACTCATTCTGATTAACTTCCTGTAATGCAGTTCCTGTTCTGGCTGCTGTGGGATTGCGGTTGAGGCTATGAGGCTTGTGTAAGCTTCCTAATGGAAGGGACTGGTGGTGTGCAAACTTCATTCTTGCTCTGGTGGGCAGGGCTGTGCTCAGTAAAAGTCGAACTATCTGCTGATGAGTGGGGCTGTGCTTCCTCTCTGTTAGATGTTTGGCCTAAGGCGACCCAGCCCTGGGGCTCTTTGGGCTCTAGGATAGAGTTAATGGCAACCTCCAAGAGAGCTTATGCCAAAGGGAAGCTTCCAGGACTGCTGTTGCCAGTGCCCCTGTCCCTGCAGTGAGCCACTGCTAACCCACATCTGCAACACTAGTGGGTAGGTTTGTCTGCTTCAGTCTCTTGTGCTGTCACTGCTCCTTTCCCTTGAGCCTTGGGGCAGGCACAGCTCTGTCTGTGCCCTCCAAAAGTGGCATCTCTGTTTTCCCCAGGGCATTGGAAGGCTTGTAACCAAATCCCGCTGGTGGTCAATGACAGATTCCCTGGAGATTCCAGTCCCTGTGCCAGATTCCCAGACCGGGAAGCCTGATGTGGGGCTCTGAACCTTCACACCAGTGGGAGAACGTCTTTGGAATTATTCTTCTCCAGTTTGTGGTTCCCGCTCCTGGCCAGTATGGGATTTCACTTTCCCATGTTTTGATTTTCCTGTCTCGTTGCGGTTTCTGCTTTGTCTTTGGACAAGAGATATCTGTTTTTGGTGAGCTCCAGCATCCTCCTGTCAATGGTTGTTCAACAGCTAGTTGCAGTTTTGGTGCAATCTCAGGAGAAGAGGAGCACATGTCCTTCTACTCCACCATCCTGAAAGACAAGCGTGAGTTCTCTGTTCTTACACAGGCTTGGGAGGAGGGTATGGAAAGCAATTCCAGTGTTCTTGCCTGGAGAATCCTGTGGACAGAGGAGCCTCGAGGGCTACAGTCCATGGGGTCACAAGGAGTCAGACATGACTGAAGTGACTTAGCAGGCACACAGGCTTGAACTTTCTGCTCTGTTCAGCCGCTATGTCATGTCTGCCTCTTTGTAGCCCCATGGACTCCAGCACACCAGGCTTCCCTGTCCTTCACTATTACTCGGAGTTTGCTCAAGTTCATGTCCATTGAGTCACTGATGCTATCTAACTGTCTCATCCTCTGCCAGCCCCTTTTCCTTTTGTTTTCAATCTTTCCCAACATCAGGGTCCTTTCACATCAGTGCCCAAAGTACCTAAGCTTCAGCTTCAGCATCAATCCTTCCCATGAATATTCAGGGCTGATTTCCTTTAAGATTGATTGACTTGATTTCCTTGCAGCACAGACGACTCTCAAGAGTCTTCTCAAGCACAAAACTAACAGTATTTAAATTTATAGCAGATACGCTTTCACAGTAGCTCATGGCTTTGGAATGGTGTAGAAGCAACACGACTTCCTAACTGCCAAGGGAAGCAAAATTTAAGATGGCTTCTGTTCAGGGATTAGGGGGTGCAATCTTTACCGAGGCATTCTAAACTTGATGCTCTGGAAGCTAAGGCAAATCAAATCACCTTGCTGATACTTCCCCAAGGAATGCTGCTCTTAAAGTAACCAGCAGTAGCCAAATCTCTGTCATGGTGCACAGGGATATTTCCCCAAATTATAACTTGGGAAAACTGGCTAGAGGGGCCTGACACTTAGCCTCAAGAAGGGAAAGAAAGACTGGAGGGTTAAACAATTGTTGGTTTGATTAAAAGGGAAAGATCCGAGTCAGACCAAATAGCAGTGCAGCTTTACTGGAGACTAAAATTCCCCCTCGGAGCCATTGTAACTTGCATTAAACTACTACCAACTGATGGAATGATAGCATCTGTGAATCCCTGTTGGTGGGGAAACACTAACAAGGGGCCAAAAAGCGCCTACCTCAATGGATCTCAAGGTGTGAGGCCTGCTTAGCTTCGGAAAACACTGACAATCTCTTTCTTGAGAGGCAGCAAATGCATTCTTTCAGCAATGAGTTAAAGTTGGTGACGTTTCCCAACCTCCAGTATTTGGTTTTTGCATTTGGGGTAGGGTGGAGGGAAGGAGCAGTTCTAATAGGTGTGTGTTCTTGTTGCTCAGTCACTAAATCATGTCCGACTCTTTGTGACCCCATGAACTGCAGCATGACAGGCTTCCCTGTCCTTCACTATCTCCCAGAGCTTGCTCAGATTGCTGTTCACTGAGTCGGTCATGCTATCGACCCATCTAATCCTCTGTTGCCCTCTTCTCCTATTGCCTTCAATCTCTCCCAGCATCAGGGTCTTTTCCAACAGGTGCGTGGTGCTATCCTATTCTTTTCATCTGTAGCTCCCTTACAGTGTATGATGTGTATCATGCTTGTGTCAACTTAGCTATTATTAGCTGTATATCATCTTTGAAATAATGTGACCCACTTGTCCAAAATACACCCCAGAGAAGACTGGCTGTAATCCTCCTGGACAGTTTAAATGGCCTCAGTGGAGCATTAAGGCACTGGAAGTAGGATTCCGTACAAGCTCCTCCACCCTGTGGATGTGTTTAAGTCACGGTCGGTATGTTTTCACATTGGACAGAAACCTTTCCTTGCAGACAGGCTACTGCCTCTTCTGTGGCTAAAGTCCTTGAGGAAGATTATCCCTATCTGGGGAACTCCTCTCAAACTTCAAAATGATCGAGGCCCCCCATTTTACTGGTCAGTTACTTCCACAACTCTGCACAATTTGGCTAGTTTTACAACACTTTCACGACACGGACCAGCCTCACTCCTCTGGTGTAGTCTGGTTTAACGACATTATTAAGACTCAGTTGGCAAGATTTGTGGAGGCCCTCCAATTACCTTGGCCAAAAGCATTGCCTTTTGGTCCTTCTGAATCACAGATCCACTCTATTTGGAACGCATAAACTCTCACCCTTTGAGACAGTCACAGGATGGTTACTTGTCTCCTGCCTCTTTTAACCCACCACTGAGAAGAGGAGAAGTTCTCTGATATTCCAACATACCTTGCAACAGGGAGGTTACATCTACTGGCAGAAACACTTCCAGAAGGAGTCACCTCTACCTTGCTGGGAAGGCCCCTATCAGGTACTGCTAGCCAGCCCTTGTGCCACCAAGCTCCAGGGAATAGCCTCTTGGACTCATATGACACACTTAAAGAAAGCACCGCTCCTGACAGGACCCACACAGTACCTAGTGATCTGAGAGTTGAGGTTTTCTGAAGTGGAAGCAGACATGATATCTGACAAGACAGCCTTCCCAGGATATTCAGAGTACGTCTCTTGAAAGTTTGTCTGCCAAACCTCTGATGGGGGCATGATGCTTCAGGTGGTCTATGATCTTGAAAACACGAACTTTAGAGAAAAAGTGCCTGAGAGTTCTTCCTCTGGCCCCTCCTTCTTACTCTAAAATGACTTCAATATGCTTCCAGACTCTTGGCTTTCACTCTAACATGGGATGCTATGCCCAGGAGAGGTCTTTCCTGGCATAGGGGCATGGAGGGGGGAGGAGGGGAAGGAGGGTGGGCAGGGGTTGGCGGAAAGCTGCTGAAACTGAAAAAATCTAACTCTTGATCATTGATGCTTTCGGAGAAAGATTTTGGTCAAACAGGTGAGGGGTAAAAATTAAGAGACATTTCCATTAAGATAGAGTTGGGACACCAGAAGGGAGGGCTCTCAGACATGACAGCAGAGCCCAGCAGGAAGAAAAAAGCCTTCCTCTTCTTGCGTGCTAAGAGCTCAGCCAAATAGACACTGTCAGGACTCAGCGAATGAAGAGCCACCATACCTCAAAGCCTCAGTTTCCCATGGACACTTTGTTTAGTGCAGCCTTCCTAAACTCCCCATTCTTCCAAAGAGTTATCTTCTTCCTGTTAGGGAAGCTTGTGCATGGTTCAGCATGGTTGTAGACCCTGAATTGCAATTCTCTGTTGATCTAGAGTAAACTCATTTTTGGTGGAGCAATCCCTGGCAGTCTATTGTCAACACAATCTTAACACTAGTCTGGATAAACATGCGCTACCTTAGGGTCCTCTTAGCACTAGCTTTCTAGGCCTGGCAGCCTTCAGAAGGGAAACAAAAACAAAACAAACAGACAAAACCCACAGCAGGTTTCTTGGATTGGGTCTTCAAATCACACGGCTGTCTTCTTGCCTCAAGTGACACAACATGCCTGACCCACACAATGGGCTCCCCAGGGGTTGGAAGAGGACCAGAGATTTGTGAGAGAATATTGAGTGAGTCCCCTTAGAAGGCTGTGAATCTCCCCAACCAAGGAAGAGTGGTGGAACATAGGTCCACTCCTCACATCCACTCAGGCAAGCAAGAGGGTGCTCAAGGCCCTTCCCTAGAGCTTCAAATGTGCCTCCTTCTCTGCCATGAAGCAGGAGTACTATGATGTGGTGGCAGAGGGCTGGGGCAAAGTATATTTGCCCTGCCCACCCTTCCCCCTAGCTCAAGCTACTGCAAGAACCCACCCTGCCCCTACCCCTCGAGAGCTCACCAGCACCATGGCAGCCATTGTTTGGTCCATGTCCGGGTTGTCTCAGGAGATGCCACAGGTCTCTCCAAGACTCTCGGACTAAATCCAGAGAGCCCTTGGCCCTAACCCACAAACCTCCCAAAGAGAGGCCCCTGCCTCCAGCCCGAGTCCCCTCCCACCCTTCCAACCACAGAAGGACAAATTACCCTCTGATTCTCAGACAAAGGAGAGCAAGGATGACCTGATGAGTGAGGCGGGAGAGGCCACACTCACGGACGTGGCCACTTCTTTCTGCCCTCATGCCACGTGGAAACCCCTAGCATCCTTGGGAGGTGGAGACCAGACCCTATCCCTAGACACAAGCCACCTCAGCGGGGATGGGATCCCCAAAACCACCACCGGGGGCACCAAGGGAAAAGCGCCTAAGAAGGTCATCGCTAGGAGTGTCCTAGGCTCTGTTGTGCGGTTTAAGGAGAAGAAAGGGTATGGCTTCATCAGCATGCACAATACCCAGGAAGATGTGTTTGTTCACCATACGGCCATCACCAGGAAAAACCCCTGCATGTACCGAGGCAGCGTGGAGAATGGTGAGACAGTGGAGTTCGATGTGGTGCAGGGCGAGCAGGGCACCAAGGCCGCTAAAGTGACCGGGCCAGTGGACGCACCACTGAAGGGAAGCCACTACACTGCCCACCATAGCAGCATCCGCTGGGGCTTCAGCATCCACAGCCATGCACCGCCACCGCGAGGTCCCAAGAGCACGGAAGGCGACGCTGATGAATGCGAGGGCAGCTGTGAAGGCTTCACCGCACCCCAGGGCCTCAGACGCCCTCTGCCTGGCCACTCCCAAGACCAACGACTGAGGCATTTCCTGCCCTCCTGCAGGGCCCCATCTATGACCCACCACCCATGGATCCTGGCTACCACCAGCAGCCCCCGGTCAGACTGGCAGCCTGGGTCCACCCACATCACAAGGCTGGAGGGGCATCCTAGGCGGGGTCAGGGCCTGCTGAGTTTCCCTAGGGGCTGAGGCACCACTCCTGGTCCAAGATGCTCACCAGGCGTCTCAGAGCAGCTGGAGAAAGAGCACAGCAAGAGCGGGCACGAAGCCAGCAAAATCCGCCACAGAAGCCCCCTCCACACTATGGATCCTGCCATCCCAAAAACCCATGCTGCCACCCCCAGCAAGTGCCTGATGCCCAGGGACAGGATTCCGATGGAGGAGAGTGCAAGATCAGGAAGAGGCCCACTGAAACACCTGCTTCTGTCTCTGTGGTCAAGAAGAATGACACCCTGAGGAGGAGAATCCCTTGGTTATGGATGCACCCTCTGCCCCCCTGGCCTAGTCACAGCTGAGCTTGCTCCCCAGGGACTCCCTGCCCTGGGCTACAGGTGATGTCCCCTTGAGGAGCTCACTCCAAACATGCACACAGATTGTTAGATTTGGGCCCTGAAAAAGACACATGTCCTTTCCGTAAGGTAAGAAGATAAATTACAAGATCTATATAATTCAAATTCCCTCATACTATCTGCCTTGGTAGTTTCCCTACACACACACACTCACACACCCACACACACACACAAGCACAGAAACACACACTTCTGAACCTATATTTAATGGTCTGACCAGGATCACACGTATTATTCTGCATCCCCAGGTGAATTTCATGAAGTAACGTTAAAAAACTGTGTTGTTGTTTTTTTTTTTTAACCAATAAAAAATCGAAGATTATCTGAAACTGGAGATGATGTCACATTGCTCACCTGGCTGGTATTTTCACCATAAAACATTTCATGTTGCCTTTATCTCTTATCACTGTTCTCTGCATTTTTTAAAACGTACTAGCCCATAAATTGTATTGACAGTCCTTACAGTCTATTTATTTATTAATTTATTTACTTTCAGAATGAGTTTTAGCAAAGGTCATACATATTGATCTCTTCCCAAGTCATGAATTTAAGACTAAATCTAGACTTAACAGTATGAACATCTGAGGGTGTTCTAAAGGGGAACAATGCATGAAGTAAGGTGTATCCTGATCTCTTTCATTTCCATCCTCTTTCCCTGCCCTGGTATTAGAGCAATAAGTTGGGAAAGCAGGGCCCAACTACCCACACTTACTCCTTTGCTAGTACTCTTTATTTTGTTCAGTCATCACCATGACCAGTAAAACTGTGACTCTTTGGAAGCAAAATTTCCCTGTTTTGATTTTTTTTTTCTTTAAGTGACTCAATCTAATACCATTAAACTATAAAAACAAAAATGGGCATGAGGGGTTTGGGGGTGGTGGACAATATGCAGATGCTCATCCGAGGTTACAAACTTTGAGTTGTAAGATGTATAAGTTACGAGGACCTAAGGTACAGCATGGAGATTATGGTTCACAATACTCTCTTGTATACTTGAAAGTTGCTATGAGAGTAGGTCATTAATGTTCTCACCATGACAACAAGAAGAAAATGCTAACTATGTGAAGGGAAGGAGGTGTTCCTTTATCTTATTGTGGGAAAGATTTTACAACATACACCTGTATGAAAATTATCACAGTGTACATCTTAAACTTAGACAATATCTCCATAAATCTGTTGGGGTGAACCTGCAGGACAAAACTAATGGAAGCAAGTGTAATTATTTATTGTGAGCAAGGAATGTTCCCTGGAGCTAATGAGAAACATTTAGTCCATAGCCTTCATTTCTGCCTCCTCGTTCAGTTCTTCCAGTTATCCTGTGGAGGATTTCTTTAATGCTGAGCAGGTTCAGTTCCCTGCTCAATCCCATCAAACAGAGAAGCTCTGATTCGGAGTGTCATTCCTAACCTGTTCTTTGTTTGAACATGTGGTGGAGTTGATTGATGAGGGATGCTATTTGGGTTTGGAGGTGGAGGAAATGAGCCATATACACTTGTAACCAAAAGAGGTCTTTAAAACCTCATGTTTCAGATTAAGCAAATTGGATTACAAGTAGCAAGATCCAAATATTTTTCTTATATACACACTAAGGCATTTTACACCACATTAAAAGCTAGCCAAATGTATTTGGAGAGGTAGGATTCAATCATTCATTATGGCTATATATCCAAATCCATTCACACAGAAACAGTAGAGATCCTTCATTCAGAGAATATTTGAGTGCCCACATATCCAGACACTCTGCCAGGCAATACTAATTACATCATAAGAAAGAAGATGGCCCCTTTTCTCAAGGTGCACACAACATAATGGAGACTGAGAAAACACTGACAGTGGCTACACTATGTATTGAGTGCTCTGGGGGAGTTAGCACAGGATGTGAGAGGAAATACAGCTGAGGAAGATGATGGAAGATTTAGTTCCAGGCTGAAGGAACCACTCCCTGGACACTTGAATTAAAAATTCTACCTAGCAATCGGTGCATAGTTCAGATTTGATAATGTCATGTCAGCACAGAGCTAGAAGTTATCCACCCAGACTCCTATCCCAGTGCACTTCCCAGTATACCAGCTGACTTCTTCAGAGACTAAGAGAGCACCAAAAATCACTTAGCATATGTATTTTGATGCATAGCACCAAATGAGAATAGGAGAAGATGTGAGTGAGAGTAAATCTGCTCTGATTAGGAAAGAACTCAGGTCCCTCCAGGATGCTTCTTTATTCCAAATAACAGACAGGGATATGGGGCAGGGAAATGTCTGTATATACAAGCTTGGCTTCATAGGCTTCTCCCTGCTGTGTGAGGTGTATGCATCAGGAAGTAGTGGATAAGCCAGACTGCCTGTGGAGGCTTCACTTTGGGGAACAGGGGACTTAAAGGGCCAGACTAAGGAATCTTGACATTTCTCTGCTCAACAAGTTGTGTGATAGGACCCATTAACAGACGTTGACCTGGTGATTGCTGAGTAAGCATGAAGCAGGGGAGAACTGAAGGATACAGTGGCTGATCACAGAAATATAAATACAAATGTAGGGGTGACTATATTTAACTGGCAGCAGGGATATTCTGATGATTCCCAACTGCTCCAGGACTGAAAAAAAAAAATCAGGAAAATCTCTGCTTCTCTTTCATTGACTACACTAAAGCCTTTGACTGTGTGGACCACACCAAACTGTGGAAAATTCTTAAAGGGACGGGAATAGCACACCAGTCCACCTGCCTCATGAGAGACCTGTATGCAGGTCAAAAAGCAGCAGTTAGAACCAGACATGGAAGAATGGACTGGCTCAACATTGGGAAAGGAGTACTTTAGGGCTGTATGTTGTCACCTTGCTTTTTTAACTTCTATGCAGGTTATACCATGTGAAATGCAGTGCAAGCTGGGCTCAGTATTCCTGGGTGAGATATCCATAACTGCTAATATGCAGATAACACCACCCTGATGGCAGAAAGCAAAGAGGATCCAAAGAGCCTCTTGATGAAGGTGAAAGAGGAGGGTGAAAAAGCTGGCATAAAACTCAGTATTCTAAAAACTAAGATCATGGCATCTGGTCTCATCACTTTATGACAAATGATAGAGAAACAAGGGAAACAGTGACAGTCTTTATTTTTCTGGGTTCCAAATTCTCTGTAGGCAGTGACTGTAGCCATGAAATTGAAAGACGCTTGCTCCTTGGAAGAAAAGCTTTGACAAACCTAGACAGTATAGTAAAAAGCAGAGACATCAATTTGTGAACAAAGGTCCATATATTCAAAGCTATGAATTTTTCAGCAGTCATGTTCAGATGTGAGAGTTCATCCATAAGGAAGGCTGAGCAGGAAAGAACTGATGTTTGAATTGTGGTGTTGGAAAAGACTCTTGAGAGTCCACTTGACTACAAGGAGATCAAACCAGTCAATGTTAAAAGACATCATCCCTGAATATTCACTAGAAGGGCTGATACTGAAGCTGCAATATTTTGGTCAACTGTATGCCAAAGGCCAACTCCTTGGGAAACACTCTGTTACTGGGAAATATGGAAGACAGGAGAAGGGGACAACGGAGGATGAAATGGTTGGATGGCATCACCGACTCAATGGACATGAGTTTGAGCAAACTCTGGGAGACAGTGAAGGACAGGGAAGCCTGGTGAGCTGCAGTCCATGGGATCGTAGAAATTCGCTCATGACTGAGCCCCTGAACAACAACAAGGAGTTAGGCATTGTTGTCTTTGTGACCCCATGGGCTGCAGCACACCAGGCTTTCCTGTCCTTCACTATCTCTCAGAGTTTTTCCATTGTGTCGGTGATGCCATCCAATCATCTCATCCTTTGTATCTCCCTTTTCCTCCTGCCCACAATCTTTGCCAGCATCAGGGTCTTTTCCACTGAGTCAGCTCTTAGCATCATATGGCCAAAATATTGGAGCTTCAGCTGCAGCCTTGGTCCTTCCAATGGATATTCAGGCCTGATTTCCTTTAGTAACTGGTTTGATCTCCCTTGCTGTCCAAGGGACTCTCAATAGTCTTCTACAGCACCACAGTTGGAAAGCATCCATTCTTTGGTGCTCAGCCTTCTTTATAGTTCAACTCTCACGTCCATCAGACTAGTACAAGATGTTAATCAGTTTTCACAATCAATAGCCAGACAAAAAATAAAAATAAATACAATGGAAAGCCACGATGGAAGCATGATTAAATTAACAATCAGGGATTATATTGTAGCTGACTGACTGTTAGGTTAATCCTGTTTCCAGGGGGCTGCAATAGGACTCAGACAGTAAGGCAGCAGCCAAAAGTAGCTACCCCATGTCCGAGGTAAGGAGTGGTAGCTGCGCTTTGCTGGAGCAACCGTGAAGAGATACCCCATATCCAAGGTAAGAGAAACCCAAGTAAGACGTTAAGCACTGAGAGAGGGCATCAGAGGGCAGACAGATTGAAACCACAATCACAGCAACAGGCCAACAATCTTATCACATGGACGCCTTGTCTAATTCAATGAAACTAAGCCATGCAGTGTGGGGCCACCCAAGACAGATGGGTCATGATGGAGAGGTCTGACAGAATCTGCTCCACTGGAGAAGGGAATGGCAAACCACTTCAGTATTCTTGCCTTGAGAACCCCATGAACAGTAGGAAAAGGCAAAAATATAGGACACAGAAAGATGAAATCCCCAGGTTGGTAGGTGCCCAATATGCTATTGGAGAACAGTGGAGAAATAACTCCAGGAAGAATGAAGGGATGGAGCCAAAGCAAAAACAACACCCAGCTGTGGATGGGACTGGTGATAGAAGCAAGGTTTGATGCTATAAAGAACAATATTGCATAGGAACCTGAAATGTTAGGTCCATGAATCAAGGCAAATTGGAAGTGGTCAAACAGGAGATGACAAGAGTGAATGTCAACATTCTAGGATCAGTGAACTAAGATGGACTGGAATGGGTGAATTTAACTCAGTTGACCATTATATCTACTACTATGGGCAAAAAACCCTTAGAATAAATGGAGTAGCCACCATAGTCAACAAAAGGGTCTGAAATGCAGTACTTAGATGCAATCCCCAAAATGACAAAATTATCTCTGTTCGTTTCCAAGGCAAACCATATTGGATTAATATCACAGTAATCCAAGTTTATGCCCCGACTAGTAACGCTGAAGAAGCTGAAGCTGAACAGTTCTATGAAGACTTATAAGACATTCTAGAACTAACACCGAAAAAGGATGTCCTTTTCATTATAGGGGACTGGAATGCAAAAGGAGGAAGTCAAGAAACACCTGGAATAACAGGCAAATTTGGCCTTGGAGTACAGAATGAAGCAGGGCAAAGGCTAATAGAGTTCTGCCAAGAGAGCGCACTGGTCATAGCAAACACCCTCTTTCAACAACACAAGAGAAGACTCTACACATGGACATCACCAGATGGTCGACACCAAAATCAGACTGATTATCTTCTTTGCAGCCAAAGACGGAGAAGCTCTATACAGTCAGCAAAAACAAGACTGGGAGCTGACTGTGGCTCAGATCATGAACACTTTATTGCCAAATTCAGGCTGAAATTGAAGAAAGTGGAGAAAACCACTAGACCGTTCAGGTACGACCTAAATCAAATCCCTTATGACTATACAGTGGAAGTGAGAAATAGATTTAAGGAACTAGATCTGATAGACAGAGTACCTGATGAACTATGGACGGAGGTTTTTGACATTGTACAGGAGACAGGAATCAAGACCATCCCCAAGAAAAAGAAATCTGAAAAAGCAAAATGGATGTCTGAGGAGGCCTTACAAATACCTGTGAAAATAAGGGAAGTGAAAAGCAAAGGAGAAAAGGAAAAATATACCCATCTGTATGCAGAGTTCCAAAGAATAGCAAGGAGGGATAAGAAAGCCTTCCTCAGTGATCAATGCAAAGAAACAGAGGAAAACAATAGAAAGACTGGAAAGACTAGAGATCTATTCAAGAAAATTAGAGATACCAAGGGAACATTTCATGCAAAGATAGGCTCAATAAAGGACAGAAATGGTAGGGACCTAACAGAAGCAGAAGATATTAAGAAGAGGTGGCAAGAATACACAGAAGAACTGTACAAAAAAGATTTTCATGACCCAGATAATCACAATGGTGTGATCACTCACCTAGAGCCAGACATCCTGGAATGTGATGTCAGTGGGCCTTAGGAACCATCACTATGAACAAAGCTAGTGGAGGTGATGGAATTCCAGGTGAGCTATTTCAAATCCTGAATGATGATGCTGTGAAAGTGCTGCACTCAATATGCCAGCAAATTTGGAAAACTCAGCAATGGCCACAGGACTGGAAAAGATCAGTTTTCATTCCAATCCCAAAGAAAGGCAATTCCAAAGAATGCTCAAACTACTGCACAATTGCACTCATCTCACAAGCTAGTAAAGTGATGCTTAAATTCTCCAAGCCAGGCTTCAGTAATACGCGAACCATGAACTTCCAGACGTTCAAGCTGGGTTTAGAAAAGGCAGAAGAACCAGAGATAAAATTGCCAACATCCGCTGAATCATCAAAAAAGCAAGAGAGTTCCAGAAAAACATCTATTTCTGTTTATTGACTATGCCAAAGCCTTTGACTGTGTGGATCACAGTAAACTGTGGAAAATTCTGAAAAAGATGGGAATACCAGACCACCTGACCTCCCTCTTGAGAAACCTATATGCAGGTCAGGAAACATCAGTTAGAACTGGACATGGAAAAACAGACTGGTTCCAAATAGGAAAAGGAGTACGTCAAGGCTGTATATTGTAATCCTGCTTATTGAACATATATGCACAGTACGTCATGAGAAACACTGGGGTGGAAGAAGCATAAGCTGGAATCAAGATTGCCAGGAGAAATATCAATAACCTCAGATATGCAGATGACACCACCCTTATGGCAGAAAGTGAAGAAGAACTAAAGAGCCTCTTGATGAAAGTGAAAGAGGGGAGTGAAAACGTTGCCTTAAAGCTTAACATTCAGAAAACTAAGATCATGGCATCTGATCCCATCACTTCATGGCAAATAGATGGGAAAACAGTGGAAACAGTGGCTGACTTTATTTTTGGGAGCTCCAAAATCACTGCAGATGGTGATTGCAGCCATGAAATTAAAAGACGCTTACTCCTTGGAGGGAAAGTATGGCCAATCTAGACAGCATATTAAAGAGCAGTGACATTACTTTGTCATCAAATGTCCGTCTAGTCAAGGCTATGGTTTTTCCAGTGGTCATGTATGAATGTGAGAGTTGGACTATAAAGAAAGATGTACGCCGAAGAGTTGATGCTTTTGAACTGTGGTGTTGGAGAAGACTCTTGAGAGTCCCTTGGACTGCAAGGAGATCCCAAAGGAAATCAGTCCTGAATATTCATTGGAATGACTGATGCTGAAGCTGAAACTCCAATACTTTGGCCACCTGATGCAAAAAAACTGACTTATTTGAAAAGACCCTGATGCTGGGAAAGATTGAAGGCAGGAGCAGAAGGGGATGACGAGATGGTTGGATGGCATCACCAACCCAAGGGTTGTGAATTTGAGTAAACGCCGGGAGTTGGTGATGGACAGGGAGGCCTGACATGCTGCAGTCCATGGGGTTGCAAAGAGTCGGACACGACTGAGCAACTGAACTGAACTGAACTGATAACCAAATTAAGACTAATTAGTTTGCAAAATAAATCAGGTCTCAAAAATTTGTCTTGAAGATTTATATAACTATGCTTGATTGGAGACTTTTTGATTTGCTGTGACTTTTTAAAGGGGTCTCAGACTGAACTTGTAAAAGTTCTCTCAGGGCTGGGAAAGTCATGCCAATGGCTTATCATACATTTTGTTTTCCAAGGATGGTAACCTTCCTAATTTATCCAATAAAGTTGTTTGTCACCTAAGAGTTTTGAGGATCTGGGAAAGAGCAAGTAAAGAGAAAAGATAAATATTTCAATTCTGGTTACAAACCTATAATTTACCTATTATCATAATTAGTTTGAAGGAAATTTTTTCCTTACACCTGGAAAACACAGATTCTAGTTAGTAATGATTTACTTTCCAGATAGAAAATATAAAAAGTACAACCATATTTACCAGTTTACTCAGTCCTATGTAAATAACCCTTTTTGGTAACAGCTTTATGAAGTCATCAGATTTCTCATCAGAATGTTTATATTTTTTTACTCAGTTCAGTATTATGTTTGAAAGTCAGACACTTGTATTTATCCAAAAATCTCCTTGAAGAGGAGGCATTTTTGCAAAGGCATTACAGTGAAACTCTGTCAAGAAGGCATGTTTAAAATCTGATTACACTACAACTGACAAAGTTATCTGGTTACTCTTGTGACATACAACAATTTTTAAGATAATGACTAGAATTATGACTGATAACATTTTATCAGGATATGTCAGAACTTTAAGAATTCCATATAATTTCTATAATATCTACATTAGTTATATTTACCATGCAATATAACCTAACCTGGGCTTCCCTGGTGGCTAAGATGGTAAAAAATCTGCCCACAATGTGGGAGATCCAGGTTCGATTCCTGGGTTGTGAAGATCCTCTGGCAAAGGGAATGGCAACCCACTCTGATGTTCTTGACTAGAGTATTCCATGGACAGTGGAGCCTGGTGGGCTACAGTCCATGGAATTGCAAAGAGTCAGGCATGACTGAGTGACTGATCCCTTCTTTCATAAGCTAACCTGAAAAGATTTATTAATCATTTGACAAAACTTCCCATGTAATTCAACATTCAAATGAACCTAAATCTCAAAGTTAGCTAGAGGTCAAAGGACTTTGTTAAATTTGATTTAAGAAGCTTTGCCAATTAAATAAAGGGCTTAGAACACTCAGTCAGATAGTATCATAGGTCACTATGACACAATCGTTATTCACTTAGCCAAAATATCAATATAATATTTCAAAAGGAAAAAAGAGCAGATCACTTAGAAGGCAAAGAACTTGAAATCTGTTATCAAAGGCAGTTCAGCATCAAGAAAACTTGCCTTCTTAACAGAGATAAAAGCCACATTTAAGTATCATACTCGGTTATTTATAGAAATGTACTCAACTAAAATTTTAAACATAGTCACTCCTGGCCATGCACAAAGCTCTTTTCTTGGGGCCCACTTTCCATGAACCTTTCATCACTTTCTGTACTACCACTTTATTATTATTTTCCTAATAAGAATCAGCTGTAAGTCAGACCTACTTCCTTTTCCCTCAGTAAAATGCAACTCCATTCCTCATACCATCTTTACTGAAAACTTTCATGCTACTTTCCTATGGTTTGCTGAAATTTTTGTATCATTTCTATTGGCTATAATATATTAGCTTAAATTAGAATCCTTGCCTCTTAAAGCCTTAATTTCTTGTGAGAATGAAGAAGTAAGCAATCATAAACTCTCCTCTACTTTAGTATTGTGTAGATTGCTAAACATGAATACCAGTGGTAATTTCTTTAAAAAAAAATGTTTTGCTTTCTGATTGACAACATCTCAGGATGGCACCAAAAGTATGCATTAATAGTTCTAAATATCTTTGGTTTCTTGTGAGAGGAAGTCGATGTTAAGTAATCAATGTTTTAATATCTTATTTTATTTGAGAATGACCCAGCTGTTCAATAATCTTCCCTCACTTAATTTAGTGCAACTCTAGAATTTCAAGCTACCAAAACCTGGAGAGACTATTTTAGACAGATATTTCTAAAGCATAACCATTCTTAATAGTGTATCTAAACACTATCTCATTTGCATTTTCTGTCCTTAAGTTTCTTTACATTGAATTGTGCCACTATCCAACTAGTGGTTGGTGTGCCACTTAGCTTATTGATCTGCTACAAAATGCTTATACTGAGGCTCAAGGATCTGTCCACCATCTTGGACCTATTTGCTTCTATTCAGCCTATGTAATGTCCTTGGGTTACGTCTTCCTTCAAACTTCATGTAATGTCCCTTCCCTTCTGTTTCATTTCCTCCCTCAGAGATTTTACTCCCACATTCTTATAGGAAGCAGAGGGGTGATGGTCAATCACCTGTAATAACTTCAAGGCTGTGTAGGGTGTCAACCCTGCCTGTCAGGGAGTGAAAATCTCTGAATATGTGATCTAGGGCTTCCAGGGGTAGGACAGCTCCTTGTGTTAAGTCTGCATGTGCTGGAATTCTTATATAGCTGTAATTTTGATGCAAAACTGTTGTAACTGCTTCCATAGCCTTCCTATATAATCTCCTTGATAATGAAGGCCTTTTTGTAACAGCACCAGAGTACAAAAGTGTCTATAAATGACAAGACTTAAAGGGCATGGTGAAACATCTGATTAATGGATAAAGAAACTTGGTTACAGTAACCAGAATTGTGAATGATTGCATTTAACATACAAAATAATTCTAGTTAAATATTTCTCTTTAAGACACTTTGGGGAACCTCCAAAGTATCCAAAGTTAGCTGGAAATCCAAAGAACTTTAAAATTTGATATTTGGGAAGCTTGTCTAAAAGCTTTAAAACACTTGATCAAGATCATCAGTCACTGTGAAGCAATATCTATTTCTTACCAAAGTAACCAGAGATCTCAAAAAGTGAATGTCACTCAGTCATGTCTGACTCTTTGCGACCCCATGGACTATACAGTCCCTGGAATTCTCCAGGCCAGAATACTGGAGTGGGTAGACTTTCCCTTCTCCAGGAGATCTTCCCAACCCAGGGATCTAACCCAGGTCTACCACATTTCAGGTAGATTCTTTACCAGCTGAACCACAAGGGAAGCGGGAAGCTCAAAGATACTGGAATGGGTAGCCTATCCCTTTTCCAGAGGATCTTCCCGACCAAGGAATCAAAATGGGGTCTCCTGAATTGCAGGCAGATTCCTTACCAACTGAACTATGAGGGAAAAGCAAATATTAATACAAATTTCTTAAAGTCAAAGAAACTCACATAGACTGCTGCCAAAAAAAAGTTTCAAGAATATTCCAGGGATAAACCAAAACCAGTCTTGTTCTGGCCCATTTCTAACAAAATTCACTTATCCAACCAAACTCAAACCAATCTTAGAGAATCCTGAACATACATAATTAAATATTTTATCCTTACACCTACTACTGAAAACACTGTTGACTAAAAAGATGCATAACTTCAGAGTTGAGAGTTAAGTTTTATTTGGGTCAAAATGAGGACTGCAGCTGGGGAGACAGCACCTCAGATAGTTCTGAGAGACTGTTCCAAAGAGACAGTCAGCAAGGGCCAATATATAAGATTTTGGTGAAGGGGGAGTCCGATGCAATCAAGCACTTACTTTACAAAAGGCTTTCTGTTAGTCACAAGGAATTGATGTCACCATGAAGGGATTTAGTGCTTTTCTAGATATGAAGAGATGGAAAGATTGGGATCATGAAATCAGTTCCTGAAAATATTTACTATCTAAAGACCTGTTCCACCAGATTCCCTCCTCAGGGAACTCCCTTGGGGGTGTGTGTGGAGGGGTGTTGAAGGTCAACAGCTGCAGCAGCACAGGGTTAAATCTGTAGAGACAGACGACAAATGCCCTTGTTGTTCAGTAGCTGGAAAATGCTCTTGGCAAGTGTCAATGTGTAGTTGATAGGGCCCCCTCATGGTTATAAATTCGACCCTATTTTGGGAGGCATTTCATGACCATTTCATCTCACATTGTTAGGAAGGCTCATTCCTAGTTTTGGAGAAGGTTTTCTGATAGACCACTCGTTGTGTTATTACTGGACTAGGTCTTAATAGTCAAAGATATCTGGACCCCTGTCTTCTAGCTGTGGTCGAGGAAAATATTCCCTCTTGTTTCATCTTCCCATATCTGCTGCTGCTGCTGCTAAGTCACTTCAGTCGTGTCTGACTCTGTGGGACCCCGTAGTTGGAAGCCCACCAGGCTCCCCCGTCCTTGGGATTTTCCAGGCAAGAAGACTAGAGTGGGTTGCCATTTCCTTCTCCAATGCATGAAAGTGAAAAGTGAAAGTGAAGTCTCTCAGTCGTGTCCGACTCTTAGCGACCCCATGGACTACAGCCTATCAGGCTCCTTCATCCATGGGATTTTCCAGGCAAGAGTACTGAAGTGGGGTGCCATTGCCTTCTCCTTCCCATATCTAGTGTTACACTATTATAATCATTGACCACATATTGAGCTATACATTTGATCAGCTGCTTCAAGTCTAATCATCATTATTTTTGTTGGAGGCTCAGTCATACACTTGGTAACACAAGAAACAATAATCTTGTAAAACAGGCAAAATACAAATAGTATAGCTAATAACAATAGAGGAATTATAAGCAAATATTTCAGCCATGAGCCTCCCACACCAAACCATTTTTTTTTAACAGATCGTCAAGGCTAAGGAATGCATCACTTAAGGCAGAAATCTGATTTTTAATTTAGTTCATCAAGTGTTATATTAGAGGATTCATCAGGTGTGAAAACACAGCATTCAGTTTGAATTATGGCACAGGTGACTTCCTGAGGTGCTGTAAGCTGTCTAGGGCCTTGCAGTTTCGTAGCAGTGTCCTTCTCATAATAGAGGTCTCCGAGTTCAATCGATTAATGCCCTGGTTAGTATCATTTAAAGTTTGTTGAGTAAAAGTCGCTAAGGTTTCCATATGTCTAATTACATCTTCCAGTCTCACCGAAGGCACAAAAGAAAGCTGCTACATGGTCATACCAGTAGAATTCAGATCCCTTGACCCATTGGACTCATACCAGTGGTAGACTGGCTGAGGTTACCACTAATTTTTTAATCTGAATGACCTTAAGTTCATGGGAATCCCAGGCTGCACCTTCCTATCCATCCCAGTGGAAGCCAAGGCTGTAAATTAATACCACAAATCTAATGAATTCCATATAAGTCACTGCCTCTAAGGGTAATAATAGGCATAGCTCATAAGGCACACAGCCAGGTTGACCATTCTTAGTATGGTTTAATTGTTCCCAACATGGAGGAACATTTAAATAACATAAATGACCATAGTCTGACGTCAACCATATAGATCCATCCCATAATTTCAGGAGTTTTCCTTTTAATAGACAAGAGATTACAGTTTTTTGATTGAGACTTAGCTCATTGCTCTGATTGAGTTGAGTGACGCTAAGAGAAAACTTAAATCTATGGGCAGGATCAGAGCAGGTATTAATAGCTGGACAGGTGAGAAGATCCCGTCTAGTAATATGAGTAGACAGAACAGGACTGAACTCTCTTCTAAAATAAATTTTCTAGGGGGTGTCCCATCAGAGCCCTGGAGGGGAGAAATCCACTAAGGTAACCCAGAGGTACTGGACATGGGTAATTGTCTACAATAGTTGGGCTGAGTCTTAAACTAGCACAGGATTGTGTCCATAATACAAAACATTTGACTTATATGCAAAGGTCCAAAAAGTCAGGAAAACATTATAAATGATTACAAGAATCAGGTCCAACATCTTGGGCAAGCTGTTTACCTCTGATGTCGTTTTCTTCTCATCCTAGTGTAGTGCAGTTTCCTCTGTTTGAGCATTGTTTTAAGGTGAATTTGAGATGAGCAGCCCTCTCTATAGACCAGTCCAGTATAGGGGGCTTTGGAAATGGGAATTAATCCAAGAGTCAATTTCCCTTCAATTTCACTGTGCATGAACTAGTTAAGAGTACCTGATAAAAAGGTCCTTCCATCCAGGTTGGAGACAGCTCTTTAAAGTATATCTTGCATTCTTGGTTGTAGGTTCTGAGGCATCTGATCTAGCAATGCCACTGCTGGGCATACATCCTGAGGAAACTAGAACTGAAAGAGACATATGTACCCCAATGTTCATTGCAGCAACTATTTAAAATAGCTAGGACATGGAAACAACCTAGATGTCCATCAGCAGATGACTGGATAAGGAAGTTGCGGTACATATACACAATGGAATATTACTGAGTTATAGAAAGGAATGCATTTGAGTCAGTTCTAATGAGGTGGAAGTAACTGGAGCCTATTACACAGAGTGAAGTAAGTCAGAAAGAGAAACATAAATACTGTATATTAATGCATATATATGGAATTTAGAAAGATGGTAACAGCAATCCTATATGCAGGGGGCAGCAAAAGAGACATGGATGTAAAGAAAAGACTTCTGCACTATGTGGGAGAAGGCGAGGGTGGAATGATTTGAGAGAATAGCATTGAAACATGTACATTACCATATGTAAAACAGATGACCAGTGCAAGTTCAATGCATGAAGCAGGGCACCCAAAGCTGGTGCTCTGGAACAATCCAGAGGGATGGGGTGGGAGAGGAGATGGGAGAGGGGTTCAGGATGGGGGTCACATGTGTACCCATGGCCGATTCATGTTGGTATATGGCAAAAACCATCACAATATTGTAATTATCCTCCAATTAATTAATTTTAAAAATGTTTAAAATTCATCTCACAAAGATAAAGTACTAAGATAAGCTTCAGAAACAAATCTAGAGCATCCTTTAATAATTCAATTAAATTTTACATTAATATACCATAACAGCAAAAAACTATCCAGGGAAAGAATCTTAGTAGATATAGACTCCATTAACAAGCTGAGATTTAACATTCACTGAAACGTCTTTTTCTCTCTGGAAATCACCCTCATTTTTACCAGATATAACCAAATTAAGACTAATTTGTTTGCAAAATAGGTCTTGTTTCAATAAACTTGTCCTGATGATTTATCTGTATAACCATAATTGATCAGAGACTTTTTTTGCTTTACTTAAACATAAGAGTGTCAGACAGAACTTTTAAAATAAAGCCTCTCAGGGCTAGGAAAATCATGCCAAAGGCTTCTCACAGATTTTGTGTAACAGATCTAGGTGAACTCTTCCCTTCTCAAGGTCTCCAGAATTCCTTGAGATTTCTGTATCTGTTACTGAGATAACCTTTCTGACTTACCTGCTAATTTTACTGGAAACCTAAGAGTTTCCAATCTCTGGAGGGATCCGACAGTGAGAAAAATTAAATAGTTCAATTTGCTTACACAAATATAATTTTACCAAACTAGTGTAAGTCATAATTAGCTTGAGGGGAAGGTTTTCCTCACATGTGGAAAACACAAATCCAAACAGGTTGTTTTTCAGATAGAAACCATAAACGTTATAAGCATACTTGCCAGTTCATTCAGTCCTTTTATTAACCTTTGTGAAGTCACCAGGCTTCCCGTTAGAATACGAGGACATATCAGAATTTTAGGAACTCCATATAATTCTAGGATATTTATCTTAGTAACATTTACCATACAATATAACCTGCGATTTATTGCCCATTTGACATTAGCCATGCAATTCCATATACCAAATGAACCTATTTAATATCTCTTTTCAGGATGTTTCAGGGTCCATCTGAAGCATCCCAAAGTTAGCTAGAAGTCAAAAGTGCTTCATTTGGATAATGTAGGAAGTTTTGTCAATAAATATCAAAAGGGTTTAGAACACTCAGTCAGATAGGATCATAGGTCACTCCAAGAAAATAGCTATTCACTTAGCAAAAATAACAAAAATTATTTCAAAGGCAAATATAGAACAGATAATTTAAGAGGTAAAGCAACTGAAATCTGTTATCAAAAGCAATTCAACATCTGAAGAAAGTATGTCCTCTTAACAGAGAGAAAAGCCAAATTCAAGTTTTTGCACCAGCTTTCTTTTAAATTCATTTAAAAGTACACTTAAATTCATTTTAAAATTAATTCATTTAAACTTAAACTAAACTTAAACTAAACTCATTTAAACTTAAAATTCACTTAAACTCGCCATACACAAAATTCTTTTCTCAGGGTCCACTTTCCACAAACATTCTTGTCAATTTCTGTACCCATTACTTTGTTCTCCCACCCTGAAATAGCCACCTGTAAATCAGACGTACTTCCTTTTCCCTTCATAAACTGCAATTCCATTCCTCATACTTTCTTTACTGAAACCACACATCCTACTTTGCTTATGCAACCAAGAATTGACCTTTATTTTGTCAGTCTATAGATTGTTGAGCATAAATACCAGTGATAACTTCTAAAAACCTTTATTTTCTTATAGAAAATGACTCAGCATGGCACCAAACATATTCATTAATAGTCCAAAAGCTGGTTAGTTTCTCTGTAAGTTCAGTTTAGTCACTCTGTCATGTTCAACTCTTTGAGACCCCATGAACCTCAGCACGCCAGGCCTCCCTTTCCATCACCAACTGCCAGAGTCTACCAAAACCCATGTCCATTGAGTCGGTAATACCATCTAACCATCTCATCCTCTGTTGTCCCCTTCTCCTCCTGCCCTTAATCTTTCCCAGCATCAGGGTCTTTTCCAATGAGTCAGCTCTTCGCATCAGGTGGCCAAAGTATTGGAGTTTCAGCTTCAGCATCAGCCCTTCCAGTGAACATCCAGGACTGATCTCCTTTAGGATGGACTGATTGGATCTGCTTGCAGGCCAAGAGACTCTCAAGAGTCTTCTCCAACACCACAGGTCAAAAGCATCAATTCTTCAGCGCTCAGCTTTCTTTATGGTTCAACTCTCACATCCATACATGATCACTGGAAAAACCATAGCAATGACTAGACGGACATTTGTTGACAAAATAATGTCACTGCTTTTTAATATACTGTCTACGTTGGTCATACGTTCCCTCCAAGGAGCAAGAGTCCTTTAATTTCATGGCTGAAATCACCATCTGCAGTGATTTTGGAGCCTCAAAAAATAAAGTCAGCCAGTTTCCACTGTTTCCCCATCTATTTCCCATGAAGTGATGGGACCAGATGCCATGATCTTAATTTTCTGAATGTTGAGCTTTAAGCCAACTTTTTCACTCTTCTCTTTCACTTTCATCAAGAGGCTTTTTAGTTCTTCTTCACTTTCTGCCATAAGGGTGGTGTCATCTGCATATCTGAGGTTATTGATATTTCTTCTATCAATCTGGATTCCAGCTTGTGCTTCCTGCAGCCTAGCATTTCTCATGATGTACTCTGCATATAAATTAAATAAGCAAGGTGACAATATACAGCCTTGACGTACTCTGTTTCCTATTTGGAACCAGTCTGTTGTTCCATGTCCAGTTCTAACTGTTGCTTCCTGACCTGCATACATGTTTCTCAAGAGACAGGTCGGGTGGTCTGGTATGCCCATCTCTTTCAGAATTTTCCACAGTTTATTGTGATCCACACAGTCAAAGGCTTTGGCATAGTCAATAAAGCAGAAATAGATGTTTTTCTGGAACTCTCTGCTTTTTTGATGATCCAGCGGATGTTGGCAATTTGATCTCTGGTTCCTCTGCTTTTTCTAAACCCAACTTGAACATCTGAAAGTTCATGGTTCACATATTGCTGAAGCCTGGCTTGGAGAATTTGGAGCATTAATTTACTAGAGCGTGAGATGACTGCAATTGTGTGGTAGTTTGAGCATTCTTTGGCATTGCCTTTCTTTGGGATTGGAATGAAAACTGATCTTTTCCATTCCTGTGTCCACTGCTGAGTTTTCCAAATTTGTTGACATATTGAGTGCAGCACTTTCACAGCATCATCTTTGAGGATTTGAATAGCTCAACTGGAAATCCATCACCTCCACTAGCTTTGTTTGTAGTGATGCTTCCTAAGGCCCACTTGACTCTCTGTAAGAATAAGTTAGTTTTCAGGAATCAGTGTTTTACAATCTTATTTTATTTGGAAATGACAGGTATTCAATAAACTTTCATCACTTAGTTTACCACAAATTTTAAAACCCTAGAAATTTGTGTTACCAAAATCTAGAGAGACTATTTTAGACAGATATTCCTAAAGCATAATTATTCTTAATATAGTTTATCCAATAGCTCCTGACTCATTTACATTCTTCTTTCCCTAGAGGTTTCTTTACTCAAGTTATTTTCCTTGCTGACAAACTTGTAATGGACAATTTTATTGAGCTTAAACTAGGCTCAATAAAATTATTCTGCTTAATGTTAATGATTCTTGTAAGATCAATAAACAAAAATGAATACCAGGTATTAATTTAATGCAGAAAAATTCCCAGTTCATATGAACCTGAAATTCATTTAGGTTAATTTCTCTTGTATTTAAAACTGTTTGATTTCTTAAGGGTTTACTTTTCTTGGGGCCAAATAGATTACAAACTAATCTCAGCAATATTATCCAAAAACAAGGACACATACTGAGACATGCATAAATACAAATAGACACAAGAGGTCTCATAGCTTTGTTTATGAATCAGATATCACAAACTTATTTATGAATCAGATGTTGCAATGTAAACATCACTAAATGTAAACAACACTTAGAATAAGAAAATTTTCAAAATGTTTTGTTCCCATTTTTTTTTTTCTTCTTCAGTTTCAGGAGTTAGAGATGATCTCGTAAGTGATCCAGAGAGCTCTGGTATCAAGGCATCAGTTCAGTTCAGTTCAGTTCAGTCACTCAGTCGTGTCTGACTCTTTGAGACCCCATAAATCGCAGCATGGCAGGCCTCCCTGTCTATCACCAACTCCCGAAGTTCACCCAAACTCATCTCCATAGAGTCAGTGATGCCATCCAGCCATCTCATGCTCTGTCGTCCCCTTCTCCTCCTGCCCCCAATTCCTCCCAGCATCAGAGTCTTTTCCAATGAGTCAACTTTTCGCATGAGGTGGCCAAAGTACTGGAGTTTCAGTTTTTGCATCAGTCCTTCCAAAGAACACCCAGGACTGATCTCCTTTAGAATGGACTGGTTGGATCTCCTTGCAGTCCAAGGGACTCTCAAGAGTCTTCTCCAACACCACAGTTCAAAAGCATCAATTCTTTGGCGCTCAGCTTTCTTCACAGTCCAACTTTCACATCCATACATGACGACTGGAAAAACCATAGCCTTGACTAGACAGACCTTTGTTGGCAAAGTAATATCTCTGTTTTTTAATATGCTATCTAGGTTGGTCATAACTTTCCTTCCAAAGAGTAAGTGTCTTTTAATTTCATGGCTGCAGTCACCATCGACAGTGATTTTGGAGCCCCAAAAAATAAAGTCTGACACTGTTTCCACTGTTTCCCCATCTATTTCCCATGAAGTGATGGGACCATATGCCATGATCTTAGTTTTCTGAATATTGAGCTTTAAGCCAACTTTTTCACTCTCCTCTTTCATTTTCATCAAGAGGCTTTTTAGTTCCTCTTCACTTTCTGCCATAAGGGTGGTGTCATCTGCATATCTGAGGTTATTGATATCTCTCCCTGCAATCTTGTTTCCAGCTTGTGCTTCTTCCAACCCAGTGTTTCTCATGATGTACTCTGCATATAAGTTAAATAAGTCTCAAGGCATAGTAAGAACTATTTCCTCAGGGCAAGAATTATAAATATATATATATATATTTTTTTTTTTTTCTTCAAGTTTTCTCTGGATTCTAAAGAATATTGTGACCACACTGTCAAATATCATCTTTATTTTTCTGTGGTCATAGTTTTATAGCCAAAATGTAGACCAGATAGTGCTCAAATTGGCCCTGATAGAAGTGGACGGCTGGTCCCTTTATGGATTGTCCCACTGGGGAAGTAGAAGTATTAGTTTGATCAGCCCCAGGCTGTTGATTATAGAAAAAAAAGTCCTGGGCATGAGAGAACTTCAGTCCATTTTCTCATCCTGTGCCAAAAAAGATCTGATATTTTTAGGTAATTTTTCTTTGTCATTAGATCATAGCTATAGGTTGCCCAGTCATTTGAATTATTATCAGTATTATTATTATTCTCCAAGGTGTTTCTAGGTGGTGTGTGAAACCTTAGATGAAGCACTTCTAATTTTAGCTCAAGCAGTTTGTACCAGGTGTCTGCACGCTAAAGCAAAGCAATGAAACCAGAACCTCACCAGCCGGAAGTCACATTCTGAATAAAAGAAAAGGCAAAGAGATGTCCAGAAATCAAAAGGCAAGTGGCAAGAGTACCTGAAAAAGATGTCAAAATGATGCCCAGAAATCAAAATCCAAATGGCATAAATGTCAAATATGACTTCCCAGCCCTGCTAGACCTGCAGCCTGGCAGAGTCAGTGCTAACAGCCTTTTTTAGTTCTGATATATTTTCAAGCAATTTATACCTGGTTTCCTGCAAAGAGGTTAATCTAACATTTTCTCTTTTAGAACTTTCTAGATACCAAAGTAAATATCCCTTTCAGTATATTTGATCTTATGGCTGGCTTTTTCTGAACATGCAAAAATATCAATTTTGGAATATCAAAAGAACTTCAGTTTTGGCCATTTCGTTGAGATCTCATTTAGTATAATTTCCCCAAAGAACTAGGAACTTGCAGGTATGAGCTCTATATGTATTGTACATGAATCTGGCTGGAGTACATGAGAGCCTGGATTTCTGACATTCCTCTTTCTGTTTTTGAGATTCTGTTTCCCATTTTAAGTTTAATTTTTCAGTGATAAAAATCACTAGTGAAATTGTGTGGTGGGCATGTCTCCTGCTGAGGGAGAAATTCTTAGGCAGTTAAGTATAGGAACTCTGAGACCTCGGCTTGTTTCAATAAATATCCCACTCCATTAACCTAAAGCTATACCCTTTGTCCTGAATTCCTAGCTCTCAGAGGAATCTGTTCTTGGTCTAATACATTATCAGCACTCAGAACCAGGAAAGGGTAGTAATTAACTTCTGTTCGATATGCCTGAAGGAAAAACAACAGGTGATCATTAGTCTTTAGCCCATACATCTGGTCCATTGTAAAATGGCCAGGGGTCATGAGAAAAGGTTGCAGAATGGTGACTTAATGCCTAAGAAAACTAAGAATCCAAGGATCAAAATAAGCCATAAAGATGTCAAGATAAACATTACGACCTTTAAACTGATTGGTTAGGAATGACATATGTTAAAAGTAAGAACCAATCAAAAGTGTACAAATCAATATTAGTAAGGATATAAACTGCTGTAAGTCCTGCCTTTTCAGGCACTTCACCTCCTCTCAGTGTCTATGCTGAGAGCTTTGTGCTTTCTTTCTCTCTGAAATAAACTCTGTTTTCTTGCTACTGTGAGTGTTTTGTTTGTTTGCAAAGTTCATACTTTGGTTCCAGGAACAAGAACTCTGATTCCCATTTCATTTTTCAGGGGCTTGTCCAGGATCCTTCAATGCCTACTCAAGGTAAGGGCAAACACTCTCGATCCTATTTCTCGTCTCTCACAGCCTAACTGTATAGTCTCCCTAAGCTATTTTATTTTCCCATAGCCTGCTTGGGTTTCAATGGTAGACAGAGTCAGTAGACAGTGGCCCCAAGTCTAGGCACTGACCAGTTGACTTGACGGTACTGAGTGAATGCTCTGCAAGGACGCTAAATCAGCAAGAACTGCAGAACATGCTGTTTTTCTCTCACAATGTTTCAGTGAAACGTAAGAGAAAGGGAAATTCTGTTTATGCATGCCAGTCGCTCAAAAATGTAGGAAAACCCACAACCCTAAGCTCTGGCACCTCTGTCTTAAGGTGGGGAAAAGACAGGGATGAAAGTTCAGGCTATGCTGGTAATGAGCAGTTAAGTCTAGTCAGGCTAAAAGAATGTTGATGGAGGCATGTACCACTAATGCTTCTTTGCTCTCGGTCCAAAAAGAAGGGATGCCCTCTTGACAGGAGGAACTAGACAAAAGACAAAAAGTGCTGAACACTGGCCTTATCTCTTTTTCAGATGGGAACAACTTCATCGAACCTATCAGCCAGCTCAAAGCAGACACTTCTGGCATGTATCCTGAAGAACTGGGAACAACTGGACCCTCAAACCCTAAAGAAAAAGCACTTGATCTTTTTCTGCACCAAGACATGGCCCCAATATAACTTATCTGATGGTGAAAGATGTCCCCCTGAGGGCACACTTAATTACAACACCATCTTACTCTTAAGTCTTTCTTGTAAATGGGAGGGGAAACGGTCGGAAATCCCTTATGTACAGGTTTTCTTTGCTTTAAGAGAAGACCCCCACCTCATGTAAGAATTGTGGGTTTTCTCAATCTGTACCGCCTGTAGTTTCTTCTGAATCTCTAAGTCAAAACTGTTACCCTTATCTGGGACTGACTAAATCAAATCCCCCAGAACCTCACCAGTCCCTGTCAATACCACTGGTCATTCCTACTTCAAAGCTGTATCCTTCTTTCCTTTCATTACAAGAAGTAGCAAGTGGGGAATGGGGGCAAGTATGGGTCCACGTTCCTTTCCTTCTCCAGGACCTACAGCAAATTAAAATATGCCTGGGAAATTTCACCAATAAGCCGGATAAACATATAGAAAATTTCCAGGGTCTTACACAATCCTTTGACCTAGCCTGGAGAGACATTATGTTGCTACTAAGCCAAACATTCACTGGAGGAGATAGAGAAAAGTTAATTAAACTTGCTCAAGAATGGAGAGATGAATGGTATGCTATTAATGCACGGGGCAGGTCAAGTGAGCAATTAGCCCAATTTCCCATGGGCTGCCAAGCGGTGGCCATCAATGACCCTAATTGGGCTCCAAATAAGGATGATAGGGGTGGTTGGGATAGAAAGCATTTTATTACCTGCATTATTGAAGGGTTAAAAAGGGCATGGACTGAGCCTTTAAACTACTCAAAGTTATCCAAAGTAAATAAGGGAGAAAAGGAAAGTCCTTTGACTTTTATGGAAAGACTCAGGGAGGCATTGAGAAAAAATACTCCAACGGACCATACTTCAGTGGTCTGCTGCTGCTAAGTCACTTCAGTCGTGTCCGACTCTGTGTGACCTCATAAATAGCAGCCCACCAGGCTCCCCCGTCCCTGGGATTCTCCAGGCAAGAGTACTGGAGTGGGTTGCCATTGCCTTCTCCGACTCCAGTGGTCCATGGAGGGCCAAATTCTTCTTTTTCTCTTTTTAATTTTTATTTAAATTTCATCTTCATGAAAATTTAATTTTCCTTTCATGAGTGTTTGAGGAATGTTTCATGATTATTTGTGATTTTAATCTCATTTTCTATGAACTGATTTTTCATATTTTCTTACCATTTTTTAAAATATATTTATTTTATTTGGAGGCTAACTACTTTACAGTATTGTAGTGGTTTTTGCCATATGTTGACATGAATCAGCCATAGGTTCCCAATCCTGAAACCCCCTCCCACCTCCCTCCCCATCCCATCCCTCTGGGTCATCCCAGTACACCAGCCCTGAGCACCCTGTCTCATGCATCAAACCAGGACTGGCGATCTGTTTCACATATGATAATATACATGTTTCAACGCTATTCTCTCAGATAATCCCACCCTCGCCTTCTCCCACAGAGTCCAAAAGACTGTTGTATACATCTGTGCCTCTTTTGCTGTCTCATATATAGGATTATAATTACCATCTTTCTAAATTCCATATATATGTGTTAGTACACTGTATTGGTGTTTTTCTTTCTCGCTTACTTGACTCTGTATAATAAGCTCCAGTTTCACCCACCTCATTAGAACTGATTCAAAAGTATTCTTTTTTTAATGGCTGAGTAATATTCCATTATGTATATGTAACACAGCTTTCTTATCCATTTGTCTGCTGATGGACATCTAGATTTCTTCCATGTCCTAGCTATTGTAAATAGTGCTGCAATGAACATTGGGATACATGTGTCTCTTTCAATTCTGGATTTCTCAGCGTGTATGCCGAGCAGTGGGACTGGTCATACGGCAGGTCTACTTCCAGCTTTTTAAGGCATCTCCACACTGTTCTCTATAGTGGCTGTACTAGTTTGCATTCCCACCAACAGTGTAAGAGGGTTCCCTTTTCTCCACACCCTCTCCAGCATTTATTGTTTGTAGATTTTTGGATAGCAGCCATTCTGACCAGCAGATATGGTACCTCATTGTGGCTTTGATTTGCATTTCTCTGATAATGAGTGATGTTGAGCATCTTTTCATATGTTTGTTAGCCATCTGTATGTCTTCTTTGGAGAAATGTCTGTTTAGTTATTTGGCCCATTTTTTGATGGGGTCATTTATTTTTCTGCAGTTGAGCTGCAGGAGTTGCTTGTATATGTTTGAGATTAATTCTTTGTAAGTTGCTTCATTTACTATTATTTTCTCCCATTCTGAAGGCTGTCTTCTCACTTTGCTTATAGTTTCCTTCGTTGTGCAAAAGCTTTTAAGTTTAATTAGGTCACATTTGTTTATTTTTGCTTTTATTTCCATTACTCTGGGAGGTGGGTCATAGAGGATCCTGCTGTGATTTATTTCAGAGAGTGTTTTGCCTATGTTTTCCTCTAGGAGTTTTATAGTTTCTGGTCTTACTTTTAGATCTTTAATCCATTTTGAGTTTATTTTTGTATATGGTGTTAGAAAGTGTTCTAGTTTCATTCTTTTACAAGTGGTTGACCAGTTTTCCCAGCACCACTTGTTAAAAAGATTGTCTTTTCTCCACTGTATATTCTTGCCTCCTTTGTCAAAGATAAGGTGTCCATAGGTGCGTGGATTTATCTCTGGGCTTTCTATTTTGTTCCATTGATCTATATTTCTGTCTTTGTGTGAGTACCATACTGTATTGATGACTGTAGCTCTGTAGTAGAGCCTGAAGTCAGGCAGGTTGATTCCTTCACTTCCACCCTTCTTTCTCAAGATTGCTTTGGCTATTTGAGGTTTTTTATATTTCCATACAAATTGCGAAATTATTTGTTCTAGGTCTATGAAAAGTTCCGTTGGTATCTTGATAGGGATTGCACTGAATCTATAGATTGCTTTGGATAGTATACTCATTTTCACTATATTGATTCTTCCAACCCATGAACATGGTATATGTCTCCATTTGTGTCCTCTTTGATTTCTTTCATCAGTGTTTTATAGTTTTCTATATATAGGTATTTTGTTTCTTTAGGTAGATATATTCCTAAATATTTAATTCTTTTCATTGCAATGGTGAATGGAATTGTTTCCTTAATTCCTCTTTCTGTGTTTTCATTGTTAATGTATAGGATTGTAAGGGATTTCTGTGTGTTAATTTTATTTCCTGCAACTTTACTGTATTCATTGATTAGCTCTAGTAATTTTCTGGTAGAGTCTTTAGGGTTCTATGTAGAGGATCATGTCATCTACAGTGAGAGTTTTACATCTTCTTTTCCAATTTGGGTTCATTTTATTTTATTTTTTTTCTTCTCTGATTGCTGTGGCCAAAACTTCCAAAACTATGTTGAATAGTAGTGGTGAGAGTGGGCACCCTCGTCTTGTTCCTGACTGTAGGGGAAATACTTCCATTTTTCACCAATGAGTGTAATGTTTGCTGTGGGTTTGTAATATATAGCTTTTATTATGTTGAGGTATGTTCCTTCTATTTCTGCTTTCTGGAGTGTTTTTTTTTTATCATAAATGGATGTTGAATTTTGTCAAAGGCTTTCTCTGCATCTATTGAGATAATCATATCTTTTTTATCTTTCAATTGTTAATGTGGTGTATTACATTGATTGATTTGTGGATATTCAAGAACCTCTGCATCCCTGGGATCCCACTTGGTCACGATGTATGATCTTTTTAATATGTTGTTGGATTCTATTTGCTAGAATTTTGTTAAGGATTTTTGCATTTATGTTCCTCAGTGATATTGGCCTGTAGTGTGTGTGTGTGTGTGTGTGTTGCATCTTTGTCTGGTTTTGGTATTAGGGTGGCCTCATGGAATGTGTTTGGAAGTTTACCTTCTTCTGCAGCTTTCTGGAAGAGTTTGAGTAAGATAGGTGTAGCTCTTCTGTAAATTTGTGGTAGAATTCAGCTGTGCAGCCATCTGATTGGGGGCTTTTGTTTGCTGGTAGATTTCTGATTACAGTTTCGATTTCCATGCTTGTGATGGGTCTGTTAAGATTTTCTATTTCTTCCTGGTTCAGTTTTGGAAAGTAATACTTTTCTAAGAATTTGTCCATTTCTTCCATGTTGTCCATTTTATTGGCATATAGTTGCTGATAGTAGTCTCTTATGATCCTTTGTATTTCTGTTTTGTCCATTGTGATATCTCCATTTTCATTTCTAATTTTATTGATTTGATTCTTCTCCCTTTTTTCTTGATGAGTCTGGCTAATGGTTTGTCAATTTTATTTATCTTCTCAAATAAACAGCTTTTAGCTTTGTTGATTTTTGCTATGGTCTCTTTTGTCTCTTTTGCATTTATTTCTGCCCTAATTTTTAAGATTTCTTCCCTTCTACTAACCCTGAGGTTCTTCATTTCTTCCTTTTCTAGTTGCTTTAGGTGTAGAGTTTGGTTATTTGTTTGACTTTTCTCTTGTTTCTTGAGGTAAGCCTGTATTGCTATAAACCTTCCCCTTAGCACTGTTTTTACAGTGTCCAATAGGTTTTGGGTTGTTGTCTTTTCAGTTTTATTCGTTTCTATGCATATTTTGATTTCTTTTTTTATTTCTTTTGTGATTTGTTGGTTATTCAGCAGCGTGTTGTTCAGCCTCCATATGTTGGAATTTTTAATATTTTTTTTCCTGTAATTGACATCTAATCTTACTGCATTGTGGTCAGAAAAGATGATTGGAATGATTTCAATTTCTTTGAATTTACCAAGGCTAGTTTTATGGCCCAGGATGTGATCTATCCTGGAGAAGGTTCCGTGTGCACTTGAGAAAGAGGTGAAATTCATTGTTTTGGGGTGAAATGTCCTATAGATATCAAATTAAGTCTAACTGGTCCATTGTGTCATTTAAAGTTTGTGTTTCCTTGTTAATTTTCTGTTTCGTTGATCTATCTATAGTTATGAGTGGGGCATTAAAGTCTCCCACTGTTATTGTGTTATTGTTAATTTCCCCTTTCATACTTGTTAACATTTGCCTTACATATTACAGTGCTCCTATGTTGAGTGCATTTATATTTATAATTGTTATATCTTCTTCTTGGGTTGATCCTTTGATAATTATGTACTGTCCTTCTTTGTCTTTTTTTCACAGCCTTTGTTTTAAAGTCTATTTTATCTGATATGAGTATTGCTACTCCTGCTTTTTTGGTCTCCATTTGTGTGAAATATCTTTTTCCAGCCCTTCACTTTCAGTCTGTATGTGTCCCTTGTTTTGAGGTGGGTCTCTTGTAGACAGCATACATAGGGGTCTTGTTTTTGTATCCATTCAGCCAGTCTTTGTTTTTTGGTTGGGGGATTCAACTCATTTACGTTTAAGGTAATTATTGATAAGTATGATCCCGTTGCCATTTACTGTGTTGTTTTGGGTTTGAGTTTATACACCCTTTCTGTTTCCTGTCTAGAGAAGATCCTTTAGCATTTGTTGGAGAGCTGGTTTGGTGGTGCTGAATTCTCTCAACTTTTGCTTGTCTGTAAAGCTTTTGATTTCCCCTTCATATTTGAATGAGATCCTTGCTGGGTACAGTAATCTGAGCTGTAGGTTGTTTTCTTTCATCACTTTAAATATGTCCTGCCATTCCCTTCTGGCCTGAAGAGTTTCTATTGAAATATCAGCTGCTATCCTTATGAGAATCCCCTTGTGTGTTATTTGTTTTTGTTTTTGTTTTTTTTCCCTTGCTGCTTTTAATATTTGTTCTTTGTGTTTGATCTTTGTTAATTTGATTAATATGTGTCTTGGGATGTTTCACCTTGGGTTTATCCTGTGTGGGACTCTCTGGGTTTCTTGGACTTAGGCGATTATTTCCTTCCCCATTTTAGGGAAGTTTCAACTATTATCTCCTCAAATATTTTCTCATGGCCTTTCTTTTTGTCTTCTTCTTCTGGGACTCCTATGATTCAAATGTTGGGGTGTTTCACATTGTCCCAGAGGTCCTTGAGATTGTCCTCATTTCTTTTAATTCATTTTTCTTTTTTCCTCTCTGCTTTATTTATTTCTACCATTCTATCTTCTACCTCATTTATCCTATCTTCTGCCTCCGTTATTCTACTATTTGTTCCCTCCAGAGTGTTTTTTTTTTTTTTATCTCATTTATTGCATTATTCATTATTGATTAACTCTTTCTTCTATGTCCTTGCTAAACATTTCTTGCATCTTCTCAGTCCTTGTCTCCAGGCTGTTTATTTGTAATTCCATTTTGTTTTCAAGATTTTTGATCATTTTTACTATCATTATTCTGAATACTTTTTCAGGTAGACTCCCTAACTCCTCCTCTTTTGTTTGGTTTGGTGGTCATTTATCTTGTTCCTTTACCTGCCTATTATTTCTCTGCCTCTGCCTTTTCATCTTGTTAAATTGCTGTGTTTGGGGTGGCCTTTCTGTATTCTGGAAGTTTGTGGTTCCTTTTTATTGTGGAGGTTGCTCCCTGTGGGTGGGGTTGGATGAGTGGCTTGTCAAGGTTTCTTGGTTAGGGAAGCTTGCATCAGTGTTCTGGTGGGTGCTGCTGGATTTCTTCTCTCTGGAGTGCAATGAAGTGTCCAGTAGTCAGTTTTGAGATGTCTATGGGTTTGGTGTGACTTTGGGCAGTCTGTATGTTGAAGCTCAGGGCTATGTTCCTGCATTGCTGGAGAATTTGTGTGGTATGTCTTTCTCTGGAACTTATTGGCTCTTGGGTGGTGCTTGGTTTCAGTGAAGGTATGGAGGCTTTTGGATTATCTCTTATCAATTAATGTTCCCTGGAGTCAGGAGTTCTCTGGTATTCTCAGGTTTGGGGCTTAAACCTTCTGCTTCTGGTTTTCAGTCTTATTCTTACACTAGCCTCAAGACTTCTCCATCCATACAGCACTGATGATAAAACTTTTATGTTAATGGTGAAAAGATTCTCCACAGTGAGGGAAACCCAGAGAAGTTTGCAGAGTTACATGGAGAAGATAAGAGGGAGGAGGGAGATAGAAGTGACCAGGAGGTGAAGAGGGGGAATCAAAAGGGGAGAGAGCAAGCTAACAAGTAAACAATTCCCTATGTGATCTCCACAGTCTGGAGCCCTCATAGAGGTTCATGGAGTAACATAGAGAAGACAAGAGGTAGGAAGGAGATAGAGGTGGGCAGGAGGAGAAAAGGGGGAATCAAAAGGAGCGAGAGGGAGATCTAGGCAGTACTTTGTTTCCTAAGTGTTCTCCACAGCCCAGAACACACACACAGATTTACAGAGTTGGGTTGAGAAGAGAAGGGGAAGGGAGGAGATAGAGGTAACCTGGGGGAGAAAAAGGAATGTCAAAAGGGGGAGAGAGTAATCAAGCCAGTAATCACACTCTTAAGTTAAAATGGGTACTGAAGATTTGATTCTTTTTTTTAGCTTAAATTCACATTTTTAAAATTTTTTAAAAATTTATTTATTTTAGTTGGAGGCTAATTACTTTACAATATTGTATTGGTTGATTCTTAAAAGTACAAAATTGATAACAAATACCATAAGGCAAAGATTAAAAATCTAGAGTAGAGGTTAGACTCTCAAAAACACAATATTAAAAAAAAAGTCCAAACAAAATCACAAAAAGTATAAGAAATATATATGAAGTTTGCTTTAAAAATAAGGTCTTTCTTTTTTTTTAGCAAGGTAATAGTAGGTTATAAAAATGAAAATTAAAGGAGTAATAGAGGACTTAAAAAAGGAAAAAAAATTAAAAACATGATAATAGTAAAAATATATCTAGGAATTTCTCTTGAGCTGTTGCAGGCAGTCTGGGGTCAGTTCAATTTCAGATAGTTCCTTGTTCCAGCTTATACTTCTCAAGATCTATGGGGCCCTTCCAATGTAGTCAGTGTTAACTACAGGGATTTTAATCTGTTGCACCTGTCACTTCCAAAGCCGTTCCCTGGGTTTATTTGGCTTCTTCTGTTTGCAGGTCTCTTCAGTGTCTAATTTCCGCCCTGACACAAGGGGGCAAAGGTGGTCTCTTGTTTAGGCTCACTTGTTCAGTTGTGCTGTGGGGAGGGAGGAACACTGCAAACAAATATCACTGGCATATGTGAGGAGTGCCCGCAGTGTCTCAGCCACACTGGGTTTTCCCCCCGCTCACAGCGTGTGTGCTTTCCCAGTCTACACTGCTCAGGTTTCAGGTTGCTCTGCAGGGAGCGGTCCCTGGGTTGCGTGCACTTCCTAGGTCTAAGCCTCTCAGGTTCATGTTCTCGGGTAGTCCACAAAGGCTCAGACTTGGTTGGGCCTGCGTTTTGTGCCCTTCCCAGGTCCTAGCAGCTCAGGCGACCGGGTGCTTGGTGAGCGCACTCTCCCCAGGAGGTCTTATCACCTCCCCAGTCCCAGCTGCTCGGTTTCTGAGGCGTGCCCGTCTCCAGTGTGCTGTGTGTGTCTCTTCTGGGGAGCTGATCTCTGGCTGTGACCCTCCCAGTGGATGTCAACCATCAAGAATCCCAGGAAGTCTTTGGTTAGAAACTGAAGCCTGTTTGCAGTTTGGTAGGGGATGCCCTCTCTGAGGCCGAGTTTGCCCCTTTCCAGATCTGGCTGGACGTTCCTGCCCCCTGCCTCTGGCAGGGGATGGTCTGGTCCATAGCCAGCTAGCTCTCCTCTGGTATTCACTCAGTCCTTTGTTCTGTGAGCAAGCCAGCAGTGCCTTAGGTTAGGGCTTTTCGTGGGATAGCTCTCTCTCTCTCTCTCTCTCTCTCTCTCTCTCTCTCTCTCTCTCTCTTTTTCCCCCCTCTCTCTCTCTGGCTATCCCACAGTTTAGGTTGCTCTCACGTTAGCTCCCTCAGATTGCCCTCAGGGTATTCAGGCCTGGTCCTGACCCTAAGCAATGCAGCCCGCTCCTTCCCGTTCAGCCCCCGCTTGCTGGTGGCGGATATGAGGATCTGGGGGTACTTCTCTGCTGAGAGTTGCCATTAGGTTGGTAATCGGTGGGTTTTATTTATTTATTTTTCCTCCCAGTTATGTTGCCCTCTGATATTGAAAAACTTCCCCCAGACCTGCCAGAGAGAGGGTTTCCTGGTGTTTGGAAACTTCTCTTTTAAGACTCCCTTCCAGGAATGTATCTCTGTCCCTAACTTTTTTGTCTCTCTTTTTATCTTTTATATTTTGTCCTACCTCCTTTTGAAGACAATAGGATGCTTTTCTTGGTGCCTGATGTCCTCTGCCAGCATTCAGAAGTTGTTTTGTGGAGTTTGCTCAGCGTTCAAATGTTCTTTCAATGAATTTGTGGGGGAGAAAGTGGTCTCCCCATCCTATTCCTCCACCATCTTAGGACCGCCCCCCAAATTATTCTTAAGGATAAATTTATTACTCAGTCAGCCCCAGACATTAGGAGTAAGCTCCGAAAGTCGGCTTTTGACCCCAAACAAGATCTAGAGAGTCTGCTAAAAACTGCCACGTTTGTGTTTTATAATAGAGATCAAGAGGAGCATGAGGAGAATAGAGGAGAGATAAGGAAAAGACTGAAGCTCTTGCTATGGCCCTACAGGGAGTTAACTATAGAGTTGCAAAAGCAGGAGGACAAAAGCTTATACCCAGTCCCCATTTCCTCTGTGGCAAGGAGGGACACTTCAAGGGAAAATGCCCCTAGGCTAAGGTACCAGCACCTAAGCCATGTACCCTTTGTCGAGGTTATCTCTGGGGGAGAGACTTCCCTCAGAGACGTGGGTCTCTGGGGTTAGTTCCTCCGACCCAAGATCAAAACTGATGGGGCCCAGGGTTTCCCACTTCGGCTCCTATCTTCATCACAGCACAGGAGCTTCCGGTAACTCTGACTGGAGGAGGCCATTCTGCTAACTTTCTTCTTGATATGGGAGCCACATTTTTGGCCTCCTCTCTAATCCAGGACCTCCCTCAAATAAATCAACCACTATACATGGAATTTCTGGGAAGTCTATTACAAAATTATTTACAGAACCATTGAGCTGTGGCTGGGATTCCATTCCCTTTTCCCATGCCTTCCTGATAATACCAGAAAGCCCAACTCCCATCCTGGGAAAAGATATACTATCTAAGATGCAAGCTTCAATCCATATGAAAGTGGAATCCTCATAAAACTTTTTTCTTTTTTATTTATTTTTAAATATAAATTTATTTATTTTAATTGGAGACTATTTACTTTATAATATTGTAGTGGTTTTGCCATATATTGACATGAATCCACAGAAAACTTATGTGTACCCCGAACAGAAATAGATATTAACCCTGAGGTTGGGCAACTGGAGGAGAGATAGGAAGTGCAGTCTCTGCTCAGCCAACACAGATAACTCTTAAAGGTTCTAATAACTTTTCCCATCAAAAACTATATCACCTAAAACCAGAGGCACGACAGGGACTCATTCCCCTAATTAAAAATCTCAAGAACAGGGGCTCTTAGTTAAATGAAACAGCTCTTGTAACACACACACGCCTATTCTAGGAGTACAAAAATCCAACAGAGAATGGCACCTAGTACAAGGCCTTTGTCTCATTAATGAAGCTGTAATTCCATTACATCCTGTGCTGCCTAACCCCTATACTTTACTTTCCCAGATCCCAGAAACAGCAGCCTGGTTTACTGTATTAGATTTAAAGGATATCTCCTTTTGTATTCCTCTAGCCCAAAGTTCACAATTCTTGTTTGTTTTTGAGGATCCTCTGGTTCCTCTACCCAAATAACTTCGGCAATGTTGCCTCAAGGATTCAGAGATAGTCCTCACTTGTTTGGACAGGCTTTGGCTTAAGACCTAGCTATGTTTCAGGCACCAGAGCCTATAAAAACTATCCAATATGTAGATGATATTTTCCTTTGTTTTGACACAAAGGAACCATGTGACCAAGCTGCTTGTAATCATCTTAATTATCTAACCCAATGTGCTTGCAAAATGTCAAAATCTAAAGCTCAGATATGCCAATAGGAAGTTAAATATTTAGGACTCAAACTTTCACATGGAACTTGAGCCTTAGGGAAGGAAAGAATAAAGACCATCTTACAACATCTTTGCCCTAGTACTATTAGACAACTCCGTGGTTTCCTTGGTATAACTGGCTACTGCCAAATTTGGATTCCTGGATATGGAGAACTGGCTTGACCTCTATATAACTTATTGAAAGAGACTCGACAATCAGGACAAAGGATATTACAATGGGAATCTGAAGAAATATATTCATTTAAAACTTTACAACAGGCTCTTTGTCAGGCCCCTGCTCTCAGTCTGCCTACAGGAGACCAATTTAATTTTTTTATAAGAGAGAGATCAAGAATACCACTGTGAGACCTAACACAACCCAAAGGAAACTCACAACAACCTGGTGATTATTTGAGCAAAGAACTTGATCCTATAGCTCAAGTATGGCCACATTGTCTAAGGATAGTGGCCTCAGTAGACCTATTAATTCCTGAAGCTCCTAAATTAATTATAGGCCGAGATATGATAGTCTATACTTCACATGATATTTCCGGAATTTTGAACTCCAAGGGAGGTTTGTGGATATCAGACAATCGGCTTCTCAGATACCAATCCCTGCTCATAGTTCAGCTAAAAACTTGCTCAACTTGAAACTAGGCTGCATCCCTTCCTAAATCATTAGATTAACAAAAAGCAGAGCATGACTGTCATCAAGTCCTAGCTTTAAATTGCTTGGCAAGTGAGGACTTAAAAGATAAACCATAAGAAAATCCAGATGTAACTATGTTTACAGATGGCAGCTCTTTACAGAGAAAGGAGAACCTAAAGCAGGATCTCAAAAGTTATTTACTTCTAGGTTAAAAAA
The DNA here is from genome assembly GCF_029378745.1 of Bos indicus. NCBI lineage: Eukaryota > Metazoa > Chordata > Mammalia > Artiodactyla > Bovidae > Bos > Bos indicus. The sequence continues at coordinate 102,014,658 of NC_091789.1, read as the reverse complement.
CAGCTGAACTAACACAACACGTCACTAATTTAGACCAGGAGCTGACTGTGACTCAGATCATGAATGCCTTATTGCAAAATTCACACTTAAATTGAAGAAAGTAGGGAAAACCACTAGGCCATTCAGGCATGACCTGAATCAAATCCCTTATGGATTATACAGCGAAAGTGACAAATATATTCAATGGATTAGATCTGATAGACAGAGTGCCTGAAGAACTATGGATGGAGGTTTCATGACATTGTACATGAGGCAGTGATCAAGGAAGAAAAATAAATGCAAGAAAAAGAATTGCAACAAGGCAAAATGGTTGGCTGGGGAGGCCTTACAAATAGCTTTGAAAAAAAGTGAAAGGCAAAGGAGAAAAGGAAAGATATACCCATGTGAATGCAAAGTTCCAAAGAACCGCAAAGAGAGAGAAGAAAGACTTCCTCAGTGATCAATGCAAAGAGACTGAAGAAAACAATAGAATGGGAAAGACTAGAGATCTCTTCAAAAATATTAGGGATACCAAGGGAAAATTTCATGCAAAGATAGGCACAATAAAGGACATAAACGGTTTGGAACTAACAGAAGCAGAAAGAGATTAAGAAGAGGTGGCAAGAATACACAGAAGAACTATACAAAAAGATCTAAATGACCCAGATAACCACGATGGTGTGATTATTCACCTAGAGCCAGATATCTTGGAGTGTGAAGTCAAGTGGCACTTAAGAAGCAGTACTATGAACAAAGTTAGGGGAGGTGATAGAATTCCAGCTAAGCTATTTCAAATCCTAAAAGATGATGCTGTGAAAGGTGCTGCACTCTATATGCCAGGAAATTTAGAAAACTCAGTGGTGGACACAGGATTGGAAAAGGCCATTTTTTCATTCCAATACCATAGAAGGGCAATGCCAAAGAATGTTTAAACTACTGCACAATTGCACTCATTTCACATGCTAGCAAAGCAATGTTAAGAATTCTCCAAGCTAGGCTTCAACAATACATGAAGTGAGAACTTCCAGATGTTCAAGCTGGATTTAGAAAAGGCAGAAGAACCAGAGATCAAATTGCTAACATCCGTTGGATCAGAGATAAAGCAAGAGAATTCCAGGAAACCATCTTCTTCTGCTCCATTGACTATGCTAAAGCCTTTGACTGTGTTTAAAATTCTTAAAGAGATGGGAATACTAGACCACCTTACCTGCCTCCTGTGAAACCTGTATGCAGGTCAAGGAGCAGCAGTTAGAACTGGACATGGAACAATGGACTGGTTCCACATTGGGAAAGGTGTACATCAAGGTCACCCTGCTTCTTCAACTTACATGCAGAGTATGTCATGAAAAATGCCATGCTGGCCAAAGCACAAGCTGGAATCAAGATTGTCAGGAGAAATATCAATAACCTCAGATATGCAGATGAAATCACCCATATGACAGAAAGCAAAGAGGCAATAAAGAACCTCTTGATGAAAGTGAAAGAGGAGAGTGAAAAAGCTAGCTTAAAACTTAACATTCAAAAAAACAAAACAAAACAAAACAAAAAAAACGATCAAAGCATGTGGTCCCATCACTTGTTGGAAAATAGATGGAGAAAAAATGGAAACAGTGACAGGTTTTGTTTTCTTGGACTCCAAGATCACTCTAGACGGGGACACAGCCATGATATTAAAGCCACTTGCTGGGTGGAAGAAAAGGTTTGACATACCTAGACAGCATTTTAAAAAGCAGGGACATTATTTTGTCAACAAAGGTCTATATAGTCAAAGCTATGGTTTTCCAGTAGTTATGTATGGATGTGAGGATTAGACCATAAAGAAGTCTGAGTGCCAAAGAACTGATATTTTTGAACTGTGGTGCTGGAGAAGACTCTTGAGAATCCCTTGGAATGTAAGGATATCAAACCAGTCAATCCTAGAGGAAATCAACCCTGAATCTTCGTTGGAGGGACTGATGCTGATCTGAAACTCCAATACTTGGCCCCCTAATGTGAAGAGCCAACTTATTGGAAAAGACCCTGATGCTGTGAAAGATGGAAGGCAGGAGGCAAAGGGCCTGAAACAGGACGAGATGGTAGGATGGCACCACCGACTCAATGGACATGAGTTTGAGTCAGCCCTAGAAGATGGTGAAGGACAGGGAAGCCAGGCATGCTGCAGCCCATGGGATTGCAAAGAGTCAGACATGCCTGAGTGACTGAACAACAACAATTTAGCTTCTTTCCAAAAACAAGTACAATCCTTAGATAATGGAATATCACAATATAAGGAAAATGAAAGGTCTCTATATAATCCTGGAGATACAGTGTTAGTAAAGGCTATTCGTAACAATATCCCCACTTAACTCCCATATGGGAAGGGCCCTACTCTGTTATGTTTTCTTCACCCACCACTTTGAAGGTTACAGGTATTGGCACCCAGATTCATCACACATGGATAAAAACTTGGAATCCTTCGGGAGAGAATCAAGAAGGTCATCCAACATCCCCAGAGGAGAGTTCACAGTATTCAGAATATCAATACACCCCTTTGGAAGAATTGAAAGGATTATTCAAGAAAAGTCCAGGATCGATAAAGTCTAGTCCATGCAATGACTGGCCCCACTCTTTCTTTTGGGACCACCTTACTGAATTTGATATCAACTTCCACCTGGTGGAGACCTCTGATCCTCTTATTTTACTCTTATTACTTTTTGGCCCTTGTGTTTTAAATCGTCTTTCTTGCTTTGCAACGTCTCCCATAGAAGCTTCAGATGGTAATGGTTATGGAAATGGAGCCAAAGATAATATACCAAGTTCCACTAGAACATCCCACGTGTGGAGACCTAACTGCCATCCCCTAACAATGCCCCTGTCCAGCTCAAAGAAGCAGAGGGGTCGTCTCCCATTTCCCCATTGGCAGTTAGCATCTCCATTTCCAGAGAGGGTGGGGGGAGGATTGAGGTAGAAATTGTTAGTGAGTGTAGGAACTCTGAGACCTCAGCTGGTTTCATAAACATCCCACTCTATTAAACTGAAACTATACCCTTTGTCCTGAATTCCTGGCTATCAGTGGAATGTGTCTATCTGATAAATTATCAGCACTCAGATCCAGGAAAGGGTAATAATTAACTTCTGTTCAATATGCCTGAAGGAAAAACAACAGGTGATCATTAATCTTTAGCCCATACATCTGGTCCATTGCAAAATTGTTGAGAGACATGAGAAAAGATTACAGGATGGCAACTTAACATCTAAGAAAACCTACAGTCAAAAGATCAGAAGAGGGGAGGAGCTAAGATGGCAGAGGAGTAGGACGGGGAGAACACTTTCTCCCCCACAAATTCATCAAAAGAACATTTAAACGCTGAGTAAATTCCACGAAACAACTTCTGAATGCCAGCAGAGGACACCAGGCACCCAGAAAAGCAACCCAAGTCTTTGAAAGGAGGAAGGAAAAAATATAAAAGACAAAAAAAGAGACAAAAGAGGGAGGGACAGAGTTCCATCCCAGGAAGGGAGTCTTCAAAAGAGAGAAGTTTCCAAACACCAGGAAACCTTCTCACTGCCAAATCTGTGCCGAGCCTTGGAAGCACCGAGGGCAACATAACAGGGAGGAAAAATAAATAAACAATTAAAACCCGCACATTGCGAGCCCTACAGTACCTCCCGCAGCGGAGAAGCAGCGCAGACGCCTGCATCCGCCATTAGCAAGTGGGGGCTGGGCAGGGAGGCACGGCGCGAGCTGCATCGCAAGTATCTGGCCTGAATACCCCGAGTGCTATCTGAGTGAAATAATTTGGGCTAGCAAACCAGACTGTGGTATATCTACCACGCGAAAAGCCAGCCCTAACCTAAGACACCACCAGGCCCACGCACAGAACAAAGGACTGAACAGAGATAGCCGGCGGCAGACCATGCCCCTCCGGTGATAGGCAGCCAGAGCCGGAAGGGGACAATCGCAGCCCCAGAGAGACATTATCTACAAAACTGTAAGCAGGCTTCTTTGCTAACTAAAACTTCCTGGGGGTCTGGACGGTCAACATCTGCCTGAGAAGGTGCGCTGGTGCACACCTAGATAACCGAGCAGCGGGGAGGCAATAAGTCACAGCAATCATGCGTGCCAAACACATCACCTGAACTGCTTGGATCTGGGAAGGGCACAAAACGCAGGCCCAACCGAGAGTCTGCGCCTCTGAGGACTACCCGAGTGCCTGAACCTGAGCTGCTTGGACATGGGAAGTACAGGCAACCCAGGGCCGGCCACGGATGGTTCCTGGCGGAGCAACCTAGAGCCTGAGCAGCGTGGGCAGGGAGGCTACACGCGCCATGAACAGGGGGCAGACCCAGTGTGGTTTAGGCACTGCGAGCACATGCCAGTGTTATTTGTTTGCAGCATCCCTCCCTACCTCCCCTCAGCGTGACTGAAAAAGTGAGCCAAAAAAAAAAAAAAAAAGTGTCCTCCACCGTTCCCTTTCTGTCAGGGCGGAAACCAGACACTGAAGAGACCAGCAAACAGAAGAAGCTATAACATAGGGAACCGCCTTGGAAGCTACAGGCAATAGGTTAAAACCCTGTGGTTAGTACCAACTACATAGGAAGGGGCCTATAGATCTTGAGAAATATAAGTCGGACCAAGGAACTAGCCAAAAATGAACTTAACCCGCAATACTCACAACAAAACCGGAGGAAGTTCTAGATATATTTTTACTATTTGTACGATCATTCTTTCTTTCTTTTTTATTTTTATATTTTTTAATTAAAAAAAAATTTAAGTCCTCTATTATTCCTTTAATTTTCACTTTTATAACTGATTACTTTGCAAAAAAAAAAAAAAAAAAAAAAAGAAGTCCCTATTTTTTTTTTTAAGCAAACTTCATATATATATATATATATATATATATATATATATGTTTTATAATTTTTTTGACCTTTTTTTATCTTCCTTCTTTTTTTTAACATTGTATTTTTGAAATTCCAAACTCTACTCTATATTTTTAATTTTAGCTTTTTGGTATTTGTTATCAATTTTGTACCTATAGTTTTTTTTTTTTATAATTTCTGTGACCCTTTTTTCTTTTTTCTTTTTCTTTTTCTCTGTTTCTTTCTCATAACATTGTATATCTGAAATTCCAAACTCTACTCTAGATTTTTAATTTATGCTTTTTGGTTTTTGAAATCAATTTTGTACCTGTATTTTCTTTATAATTTATACGACTTTGTTTGTTCTTGTTTGTTTGTTTGTTTGTTTTTTCTTTATCTTTCTTTTTCTTCTTCTTTTTTTAACACTGTATTTTTGAAATTCCAAACTCTACTCTAGATTTTTAACTTTTGCTTTTTGGTATTAGTTATCAATTTTGTACCTATATTTTCTTTATAATTTTTGCGACCTTGTTTTTTTTTTTGTTTGTTTGTTCGTTTTTTCTCTCTTTCTTTTCCTTCTTTTTTTCTTTAACATCGTATTTTTGAAATTCCAAACTCTACTCTAGATTTTTAATTTTTGCTTTTATGTATTTGTTACCAATTTTGTACCTTTAAGAAACCAATCTTCAGTACCCATTTTTCACTAGGGACCGAGATTACTGGCTTAACTGCTCTCTCTCCCTTTGGACTCTCCTTTTTCTCCACCAGGTCGCCTGTGTCTCCTCCCTAACCCCTCTCTACTCTACCCAACTCTGTGAATTTCTGTGTGTTCCAGACGGTGGAGAACACTTAGGGAACTGATTACTGGCTGGATCTGTCTCCCTCCTTTTCATTCACCCCTTATATCCTCCTGGCCACCTCTGTCACCTTCCTCCTTCTTCTCTTCTCTGCATAACTCCGTGAACAACTCTGAGTGGTCCAGTTGTGGAGTGCACATAAGGAAGAGATTACTGGATAGCCCACTTTATCATTGATTCCACCTCATCTCATTCGGGTCACCTCTAACTCCCTCCTCCCTCTTCTCTTCTCCATATAACGCTGTGAACCTCTTTGGGTGACCCTCATGGTAGAGAAACTTTTCATCTTTAATGTAGATGTTTTATCAATGGTGCTGTATAGAAGGAGAAGCTATGAAACTACTGTAAAAGTAAGACTGATAACTGGAAATAGGAGGCTTAAGTCCAAACCCTGAATCCAGGGAGCTCCTGACTCCAAGGAACATTAATTGACAGGAGCTCATCAAATACTTCCATACCTGCACTGAAACCAAGCACCACACAAGGGCCAACAAGTTTCAGGGCAAGACATACCAAGCAAATTCTCCAGCAACAAGGAACACAGACCTGAGCTCCAAGATACAGGCAGCCCAAAGTCACCCCAAAACTATAGACATCCCATAATTCATTACTGGACATTTCAATGCACTCCAGAGAGAAGAAATACAGCTCCACCCACCAGAAAACCGACACAAGCTTCCCTAACCAAGAAACCTTGACAAGCCACCTGTACAAACCCACACAGAGCGAGGAAAAGCCACAATAAAGAGAACTCCACAAACTGCCAGAATACAGAAAGGACACCCCCAAATCAGCAATTTAAACAAGATGAAGAGACAGAGGAATACCCAGCAGATAAAGGAACAGGATAAATGCCCACCAAACCAAACAAAAGAGGAAGAGATAGGGAATCTACCTGATAAAGAATTCCGAATAATGATAGTGAAATTGATCCAAAATCTTGAAATCAAAATGGAAACACAGATAAATAGCCTGAAGACAAAGATTGAGAAGATGCAAGAAAGGTTTAACAAGGACCTAGAAGAAATAAAAGAGAGTCAATATATAATGAATAATGCAATAAATGAAATTAAAAACACTCTGGAGGCAACAAAGAGTAGAATAACAGAGGCAGAAGATAGGATTAGTGAATTAGAAGATAGACTGGTAGAAATAAATGAATCAGAGAGGATAAAAGAAAAACGAATTAAAAGAAATGAGGACAGTCTCAGAGACCTCCAGGACAATATTAAATGCTACAATGTTCGAATCATAGGCGTCCCAGAAGAAGAAGACAAAAAGAAAGACCATGAGAAAATACTTGAAGAGATAATAGTTGAAAACTTCCCTAAAATGGGGAAGGAAATAATCACCCAAGTCCAAGAAACACAGAGAGTCCCAAACAGGATAAAGCCAAGGTGAAACACCCCAAGACACATATTAATCAAATTAACAAAGATCAAACACAAAGAACAAATATTAAAAGCAGCAAGGGAAAAACAACAAATAACACACAAGGGAATTCCCATAAGAATAACAGTTGATCTTTCAGTAGAAACTCTTCAAGCCAGGAGGGAATGGCAAGACATACTTAAAGTGATGAAAGAAAATAACCTACAGCCCAGATTATTGTACCCAGCAAGGATCTCATTCAAATATGAAGGAGAAATCAAAAGCTTTTCAGACAAGCAAAAGCTGAGAGAATTCAGCACAATCAAACTAGCTCTCCAACAAATACTAAAGGATATTCTCTAGACAGGAAACACAAAAACGGAGTATAAAATCGAACCCAAAACAATAAAGTAAATGGAAACGGGATCACACTTATCAGTAATTACCTTAAACGTAAATGGGTTGAATGCCCCAACCAAAAGACAAAGACTGGCTGAATGGATACAAAAACAAGACCCCTACATATGTTGTCTACAAGACACCCACCTCAAAACAGGGGACACATACAGACTGAAATTGAAGGTCTGGAAAAAGATTTTCCATGCAAATAGGGACCAAAAGAAAGCAGGAGTAGCAATATTTATATCAGATAAAATAGACTTTAAAACAAAGGCTGTGAAAAGAGACAAAGATGGTCACTACATAATGATCAAAGGATAAATCCAAGAAGAAGATATAACAATTATAAATATATATGCACCCAACACGGGAGTGCCACAATATTTAAGACAAATGCTAACAAGTATGAAAGGAGAAATTAACATTAACACAATAATAGTGGGAGACTTTAATACCCCACTCACACCTATGGATAGATCAACTAAACAGAAAATTAACAAGGAAGCACAAACTTTAAATGATACAATAGACCAGTTAGACCTAATTGATATCTATAGGACATTTCATCCCAAAACAATGAATTTCACCTTTTTCTCAAGCCCACATGGAACCTTCTCCAGGATAGATCACATCCTGGGCCATAAATCTAGCCTTGGTAAATTCAAAAACATAGAAATCATTCCAAGCATTTTTTCTGACCACAATGCAGTAAGATTAGATCTCAATTACAGGAGAAAAACTATTAAAAATTCCAACATATGGAGGCTGAACAACACGCTGCTGAATAACCAACAAATCACAGAAGAAATCAAAAAAGAAATCAAAATTTGCATAGAAACTAATGAAAATGAAAACACAACAACCCAAAACCTATGGGACACTTTAAAAGCAGTCATAAGGGGAAAGTTCATAGCAATACAGGCATACCTAAAGAAACAAGAAAAAAGTCAAATAAATAACTTAACCCTACACCTAAAGCAACTAGAAAAGGAAGAAATGAAGAACCCCAGGGTTAGTAGAAGGAAAGAAATCTTAAAAATTAGAGCAGGAATAAATGCAAAAGAAACAAAAGAGACCATAGCAAAAATGAACAAAACCAAAAGCTGGTTCTTTGAAAGGATAAATAAAATTGACAAACCATTAGCCACACTCAAGAAACAAAGGGAGAAAAATCCAATCAATGAAAATGGAGAGATCACAACAGACAACACAGAAATACAAAGGATCGTAAGAGACTACTATCAGCAATTATATGCCAATAAACTGGACAACGTGGAAGAAATGGACAAATTCTTAGAAAAATACAACTTTCCAAAACTCGACCAGGAAGAAATAGAAAATCTTAACAGACCCATCACAAGTATGGAAATGGAAACTGTAATCAAAAATCTTCCAGCAAAAAAAGCCTAGATCCAGATGGCTTCACAGCTGAATTCTACCAAAAATTTAGAGAAGAGCTAACACCTATCCTGCTCAAACTCTTCCAGAAAATTGCAGAGGAAGGTAAACTTCCAAACTCATTCTACGAGGCCACCATCACCCTAATACCAAAACCTGACAAAGATCCCACAAAAAAAGAAAACTACAGGCCAATATCACTGATGAACATAGATGCAAAAATCCTTAACAAAAGTCTAGCAATCAGAATCCAACAACACATTAAAAAGATCATACACCATGACCAAGTGGACCTTATCCCAGGGATGCAAGGATTCTTCAGTATCCGCAAATCAATCAATGTAATACACCACATTAACAAATTGGAAAATAAAAACCATATGATTATCTCAATAGATGCAGAGAAAGCCTTTGACAAAATTCAACATCCATTTATGATAAAAACTCTCCAGAAAGCAGGAATAGAAGGAACATACCTCAACATAATAAAAGCTATATATGACAAACCCACAGCAAACATTATCCTCAATGGTGAAAAATTGAAAGCATTTCTTCTAAAGTCAGGAACAAGACAAGGGTGCCCACTTTCACCATTACTATTCAACATAGCTTTGGAAGTTTTGGCCACAGCAATCAGAGCAGAAAAAGAAATAAAAGGAATCCAAATTGGAAAAGAAGAAGTAAAACTCTCACTATTTGCAGATGACATGATCCTCTACATAGAAAACCCTAAAGACTCCACCAGAAAATTACTAGAACTAATCAATGACTATAGTAAATTTGCAGGATATAAAATCAACACACAGAAATCCCTTGCATTCCTATACACTAATAATGAGAAAACAGAAAGAGAAATTATGGAAATAATTCCACTCACCATTGCAACGGAAAGAATAAAATACTTAGGAATATATCTACCTAAAGAAACTAAAGACCTATATATAGAAAACTATAAAACACTGGTGAAAGAAATCAAAGAGGACAGTAATAGATGGAGAAATATACCATGTTCATGGATTGCAAGAATCAATATAGTGAAAATGAGTATACTACCCAAAGCAATTTATAGATTCAGTGCAATCCCTATCAAGCTACCAACGGTATTCTTCACAGAGCTAGAACAAATAATTTCACTATTTGTATGGAAATACAAAAAACCTCGAATAGCCAAAGCTATCTTGAGAAAGAAGAATGGAACTGGAAGAATCAACCTACCTGACTTCAGGCTCTATTACAAAGCCACAGTTATCAAGACAGTATGGTACTCGCACAAAGACAGAAATATTGATCAATGGAACAAAATAGAAAGCCCAGAGATAAATCCACACACATATGGACACCTTATCTTTGACAAAGGAGGCAAGAATATACAATGGATTAAAGACAATCTCTTTAACAAGTGGTACTGGGAAATCTGGTCAACCACTTGTAAAAGAATGAAACTAGAACACTTTCTAACACCATACACAAAAATAAACTCAAAATGGTTTAAAGATCTCAACGTCAGACCAGAAACTATAAAACTCCTAGAGGAGAACATAGGCAAAACACTCTCTGACATACATCACAACAGGATCCTCTATGATCCACCTCCCAGAATATTGGAAATAAAAGCAAAAGTAAACAAATGGGACCTAATTAAACTTAAAAGCTTCTGCACAACAAAGCAAACTATTAGCAAGGTGAAAAGGCAGCCTTCAGAATGGGAGAAAATAATAGCAAATGAAGCAACGGACAAACAACTAATCTCAAAAATATAGAAGCAACTCCTACAGTTCAACTCCAGAAAAATAAATGAGCCAATCAAAAAATGGGCCAAAGAACTAACCAGACATTTCTCCAAAGAAGACATACAGATGGCTAACAAACACATGAAAAGATGCTCAACATCACTCATTATCAGAGAAATGCAAATAAAAACCACAATGAGGTACCATTTCACGCCAGTCAGAATGGCTGAGATCCAAAAGTCTACAAGCAATAAATGCTGGAGAGGGTGTGGAGAAAAGGGAGCCCTCTTACACTGTTGGTGGGAATGCAAACTAGTACAGCCACTATGGAGAACAGTGTGGAAATACCTTAAAAAACTGGAAATAGAACTGCCTTATGAGCCAGCAATCCCACTGCTGGCATACACACTGAGGAAACCAGAAAGGAAAGAGACACGTGTACCCCAATGTTAATTGCAGCACTGTTTATAATAGCCAGGACATGGAAGCAACCTAGATGCCCATCAGCAGATGAATGGATAAGAAAGCAGTGGTACATATACACAATGGAGTATTACTCAGCCATTAAAAAGAATACATTTGAATCAGTTCTAATGAGGTGGATGAAACTGGAGCCTATTATACAGAGTGAAGTAAGCCAGAAAGAAAAACACCAATACAGTATACTAACACATATATATGGAATTTAGAAAGATGCTAACAATAACCCTGTGTACGAGACAGGAAAAGAGACACTGATGTATAGATTAGTCTTGTGGACTCTGGGAGAGGGAGAGGGTGGGGAGATTTGGGAGAATGGCATTGAAAAATGTGTAATATCATGTATGAGACAAGTCACCAGTCCAGGTTCGATGCACGATGCTGGATCCTTGGGGCTGGTGCACTGGGACGGCCCAGAGGGAGGGTTTGGGGAGGGAAGAGGGAGGAGGGTTCAGGATGGGGAGCACGGGTATACCTGTGGTGGATTCATTTCGATGTTGAGCAAAACTAATACAATATTGTAAAGTTTAAAAATAAAATAAAATTTAAAAAAAAACTAAAAAAAAAAAAAAAAAGATCAAAAGAACCCTTAAAGATGTCATGTTAAACATTGTGACCCTTAAGCTGATTGGTTAGAAATGGAATATGTTAAAAGTAAGAACCATATGTTCAAAGTGGACAAATCAATGGCAGTGAGGATATAAACTCCTGTAAGTCACAACTCTTCAGGTCACTTCACTCCCTCTCAGGTTCTATGCTGAAAGCTTTGTACTTTCTTTCTCTCTGAAATAAATCCTGTTTGCTTGCTACCGTGAGTGTTTGTGTGTGTGCAAATTTCATTCTTCAGCTCTGCAAATGAATGTGGATTCCTCTTTCACTGCTTGTGAGCTTCACTCCTCCAGGAGTCACCCCAGAGTCATTTCAGCTCCTCTTATATTTCTTGGATTCTGCTTCCAGCAATCTAAGACCACCATGGCTGCTCAGATCACTGAATGGTCAATTCTTATTGCAATCCCCAGATGAGCAAGTATTTTAATTAACGAGTGGATTTCCCTATGAGATCGGTGCATGGCATGAGAACTAGGCTTCCACCCCTCCAGTCAATTTCTCAGTTACCTAAGAAAACTGTAACCATCCGGGGGGAATCTTGTCCCTTTTCTTCAGAGCAAAGCTCTTATGTATTTTTCTTATTTTTGTCCCAAGACATTCCATATAGGCAGTCAAAATGAGGAAAAGTGTCAGATCAGCCTCTTACCTAACCACTCAGTCAGAACCACTCAGGCCCCTACAATGAAGCAACCTCAGTGCCTTTCAGCCAAGCCCTGGGTATTCCTTGATATTTTTCAATCGAGTCCCTCCCCACCCACCCCCAAGGACCTTGCTACTGGGCATCTTTCATCCAGGCTCTCACCCATTATCTTTTGATTGGTTGGGAATTTATCAGTATCTTTCAACTGAGCCCCATTCAGTGTCTAGACCATGAGTGGGTATGCCCCAGATATTTCACCCCCTGCCCCAGTATCTTTCCAACTGGGAGGGGGCAGGTAACCTGCTCCACCAGCAAATAAAACTGTGAATCTCAACCAAAATGGGAGATTCAAGAACCAGGAGAGACCCAAATTCGTCTGCATTCCCCAAGAAGGCAGATGAGCACAATGGGCTGCTGCTGGTACCAAAGCTCTGGTAACTCATGGAGTTCAGGTGAAGGAAGGAAGTCCACCCTGGGTTGCTTCATCAGTTACCGTAACTGTTGACTAGAAGTTGTACAAATTGAGAGTTGCAAGTTAAATTTTATTTGGGACAAAATGAGGACTACAGCCCAGGAGCCAGGACCCCACATAGCTTTAAGAGACTGCTTCAAAGAGGCAGTTGGGGAAGGTCAATATATAAGATGTTGTTGAAGATGGAGTTCAATGCAATCAAAAACTTACTTTACAAAAGGTTTTCTGCTAGTCATAAGGAGCCGATGTCACCATGAAGGGATTTAGTGTTTCTAGATGTGAGGAGATGCAAAAATATGAATCATGAAATCACTTCCTGAAAATATCTAACTATCTAAAGACCTGTTCCATCAGAGTGCCTCAGGAGGGAAATGTTGAAGGTCAACCACTGCAGCACAGGGTTCAATCTCTGCAGAGACAGATGGAAAATTCCCTTTCTGTTGTTGTTCAGTCTCTGGCAAATGCTCTTGGCAAGTGCCAATTTGTACTTGAGAGGTGAGTGTCATTTTGACAACATATATTTTACTTTCCTTAAATTTTCGTTTAGGAATGAGTTACTTTTTCTTGTTGATAAATGTATAACAGATGGATTAAGGTCTAATTTGACTTTAGTAAACCTAGGTACAATGGAAATATTATACTTAATATTGATAACTCTAAGGACATGTCTATATTAATCAAACCAACAAGCTTAAGTCACCTTCAATAGCAGATATCAAATTAGTACAGAATATTTCCCAGATCATGGGTCCTAAAATTTATCTTGTCCAATTTTCTATATTTTTAGATCTAATTTGTAAGTGCCTAACTTCAAGTCAAATAAAATAGTTCATTTACAAGTTAACTTTTACATAAATGCCAAACCAGAAATCTCACTTTTTTTCACTTGAGTTCAAAAAGCTATTGCCAATTTCCCACTTTTTCTTTGAGGGCCTGGACACAGGGGAGAAAAATACCCTGGGGTGGGGGTTGGCTACAAGATGCAACAAAGCTTACCCATAACAAGGATGATCCTAAAGGCAAAATCCCAACCAACTTTCCACCGCAGGCAGAGCCTGAAGCAATAGGGAAGGATTTCCCTGGTGTTGTCACATGTGAGCCCTGTCCTGTTATTAATATTTACCAAAGTCATTTTGTAAGTAACAATACACATACAACAAAGAAGCATTAATACCAAGTATTACTTTGATATTGAATATCTCCTAGTTCACATGAGCCCTAACTTCATTCAGCCTAATTTCAGTTGCAGTTAAATTGTTCAATTTTTAAGTGCTTAACTTTATTTAAGCCAACTACATAGAGCTAATTTACAAATTAATCTCAGAACCAATATCCAGAGACAAAGACACATACTGAAATGTATATATATCCACATGACAAAAGGTCTCATAGCCTTGTTTTCCAAACTTAGTCATGACTCAGATATCAGAGTATAAAACAGTAGTTTACAAACAAGAGTCAGAATATGAAAAAATAAATAAATAAAGGCTTATTTTCCTGTATTTCCCCCTCAGTTTTAGGAATTAGAGATGGTCTAGATAAATGTCTCTGAGAGCCATGGTCTCAAGGCACAAGGAGAGAAAAACATCTTCTCCTAGTATGACAATGTCAAAAAAATTTTTAACCCAGTTTCTCTGGTGTCTAAAGAATACTGTGGCCACACAGTAAAATTAAAGAAAAAAAATCTTTTTCTGTAGTCATATTTTCATAAACAAAATTTAGACCAGATAGTCCTCAAGTTGGCCCTTATAACAAGAGCAGACTAGTCCCAACAGTGATTGTCCCTCTGAGGAGGTGGGGGTCCTAGTTTGATCAGCCCTAGATTATTGATTGCAGGTGAAGAGCCCTGGACATAAGGGAACTTCAGTCTATTTTCTCATCCTGTGGCAATAAAGATCTAACTGTAAGAGACTCATTTTTAGGCTTTTTTTTTTTTTTCCTGCATTGTGTCATAGCTATAGGGCTTCCCTGGTGGTTCAGTGGTAAAGAATCTACTCGCAATGCAGGAGACACAGGGGACACAGGTCCAATCCCCGAATCGGGAAGACCCCCTGGAGGAGGCCATGGCAACCCAGTCCAGTATTCTTGCCTGGAGAATCCCATGGACAGAGGAGCCTAGTGGGTTACTGTCCGTGGGATAACAAAGAGCCACACATAACTGAAGCGATTTAGCATGCATGTGTGCACATAGCTATAGATCGGCTAGTCATTTAAAATTTTTCCAAAGGGTTTCCCAGGTGGTGTACGGAACCTTAGAGGAATAGCTTCCCATTTTAGTTCAAGCAGTTTGTACCAGATCTGTGTGCACTGAAACCAATCTGCAGGCTCAAAACAAAGTAACTGAACCAACCAAACCATACCAAAACCTCACCAACCAGAAGTCACACTCCCCCCCAAAAAAAAAAAAAAACAGATGGCAAAGAGATGCCCAGAAGTCAAAAGCCAAATGGCATAAATGCCCCCAAACGTGACTTTCCAGTCCCTCTAGACCTGTGATTTTGTCCAAAGTGTGCCTTATGAATGGAGTTGCCCTTCACTGGAAGAACTCCCCAAATTGGAACTGAAGTTCCCCTGAACAGGCACGGTCAGAGAGACCCTGGTATGCATTCCAGGAGACTTATGAAATTGTTGGTGGGTGTGTCACAACATACCATAGGCTCTCTTTCTGATCCTCCAAAAGTTAATGTCTTCTCAGAGTAGAAGTCCAGGCCAGTGTGAAGAAAGGAAAAAAAAAAAAAAAAGTGTCCTCAAAGCAAAGAAAGCTGTGACAGCTGCTAGGGAAACCTCTCCCCCAGTGTCCACTGCAGCTTCAGAGTTCCATGGCCTAGAGGGTCGGTTGGGTATGATCAGAACATGCCCCTACAGCAGGGGAACTCTGGTGATCTGGTCTCAGAAAAATCCTCCAACCCTCCACTCTCTGAGAGGAGGCCGCTCTGTAGAAAAGTCCCTAAGCTGAGGGGTCCTGCAGGGCTGCCTGCCCAAGAGCAGAGCCTGGATGAGAGCCTAAATTTGTTGCCAAAATCTTGGCTGTCTGTGCTCTAATGCCAAACAGACACAAGGAGACAGAGTTATGGAGGAGAAAGAGTGGCTTTTTCTTTGCCAGGCAAAGAGGGAACACAGTAGACTAGTGTCTTAAGACCAGTGCCCCTCTCCCTATTGAATGGAACTCCCAGGTGGCTCAGTGGTAAAGAGTCTGCTGCCAGTCCAGGAGGTGTAGGAATGTGAGTTCGATCCCTAAATTTGAAGATCCTCTGGAAGAGGAAGTGGCAACCCTTTCCAGTATTCCTGCCTGGAAGAATCCATAGACAGAGGAGCCTTGCAGGCTGCAGTCCATGGGGTCACAAAGAGTCGGAAGTGACTGAGTGGCTGAGCATGCACCAGCATGTCCTTGTGAATAGGGAGAGATTATATATCAAGCAGGGATATATGACAAGGATCAAAACAGTTACAGTCTTGCATTCCTCTGTCCTCTGCAAAGTTTCAAAAGGGCAGGATTATTGACAAGATTAGGATGTGTGCACAGATTAGGTGGTCCACTCTCTTAATCTGATGAACTTCTCTGGTACCTTTGATCTTGCCTCCAGTGGTTTCATGGCTGCTCCTCACTGATTTAGCAACTGTTCAAATATGTTCATTGGAACTCTGGGAAGACCATGGAGGTTGGAGTCTTACCTACAATCAGCGGGGGACAAAGAGGCCTCTGTTCCTTGAAACCCCACAGGGCCCTGCTGGGCACTGATTACATTCTGGTTTTTTGTTTGTTAGTTTTGAGGGAGGGGTCAACATTGTGAAAGGGGGGACTGAGGAGAACAGAATTCACATAATTAATCAGGAGCAATCAGGAACTTCTTCCTCCCCAATACCTACAAAATTCTCACATGTACTTCCTACTTACTTGGGTCTGAAACAATCAAATATGACCCCAAAAATTATGGCATAAGGGAATGCCCTTACAAATTTGGAGGTATTGAAAATCTCATTGGGGTGGAGCTAAGATGGCAGAGAGGCAAGATATGAAGTTTGAATCCCCCAACACCTAGGAAACTCACCAGACACTGGTGGGGGACTTCCAACAACCAGGCAGGACATGGGAGGGAGCAAGGGGGAGGAAGAGAAGTGGAGGCTGGACAGGACCAGCACAATTAAGGGGTGGCTGGGGGAGGGAAGGGTAGCAGTTTAGGCACATGGAGAGGTACGCTTGTCTCCAGGAGATTGGAGGGGAGGAAGAAGGACCCTCGATGTCAGAGGATTGAGGGGAACATAATTGGTATTCCCACCTTCCCATCATTCGCAGGGAGTCTGCTGAGGCTCAGGACCTGGTCCTTCACAGTGCAGGGCCCCCTCCACCCAAGTGGGTACTGGGAGCATAATGGATTGGGCAGGAGGAGTATTCAGACCAGGCCAGGTGGTGGTTGTTTTTGTTCAGTCGCTAAGTCATGTCTGGATTGGAAGATCAATTTGGGGAAGCTCCTGGTGTTCTGCACACTCAGCCCTGGGGAGTCTTCTGAGGCCCCAAGCCATGACCTCCACTCCTACCCTGTTCCACCCTCTGAGGCCACCTCTACCCTAAAGGACCCCTTTGCCCACAAAGGTCCTGCAGGTGTGAGAGGGTAGTGGAAGGAGGAAGAATCAAACAGACTAGAGGAGGTTCCTTCAGGGTTCAGAGGATCAAGGAACCCATATAGTGTTTCCCTGCCCACTGGGCCCCAGGGAGCCTCCTGGGACCCTGAGCTTGATCCTCTGTACCCCTGATGCCTGAGGCTGAGCACAAGCCCTGTCTGTCATCACCACACAGGGCCTTTTGGTCAGAGGTCCTGAAGCAGGATCACAGCCCTACCTAAACCCTTCCCCACCTAAGTCCCACACCCATAGTCAATGATTATTCTGCCTTTATTGTTGTCATTATCCTTTGCTATTGGAGTTTGATTTTACCCTTCAGTGGTTATTTCATATATATTCTTATGTTTTCAAATATATCTGTTAGTTTTCTAAATTTATTTTTATTCTTTGTTATTTTACTGCTTTCTTTTCTTTTCTTTTTTTTTTTTTTTTTGGTGGTGTCCTGTGGGTTTTGGGACCCTGGTTCAGAGGCCAGAGAGCTGGACTAACAGGGAACATCAGGCCCCAGGGAATATTAATCAGAGTGCAGTATCCCAGAAGTCCATATCTCAAAACCAAGACTCAACTTTACCCAACTGCCTGCAAACTTAATTGCTGGAAACTTCAGGCTGAACAACTAGTAAAAGAAGAACACAGTTCCAGTCATCAAAAAAACTTTCAGGACCAAATAAAAGAAGAGGAAGTAGGGGAAATAGGTAGCCATCAGCTACAAATTGGCACTTGCCAAGGGCATTTGCCATCTGCCTCTGCAGGGATTTGGGCTTCCCTTGTAGCTCAGTCGGTAAAGAAATCTGCCTGCAGTGCAGGAAACCAGGATTCGATCCCTTGGTTGGGAAGATCCCCTGGAGAAGGAAATGGCAACACACTCCAGTATCCTTGCCTGGAAAATCTCATGGACTAAGGATGGACGAGCCTGGTGGGCTGCAGTCCATTGGGTCACAAAGAGTTGGGCATGACTGAGTGACTAACTGCAGGGATTGAATCTTGTGCTGCTGCAGCTGTTAACCTCTGACATACCCTGAAGGAAGTTCACAGTGGAGAATGAGGCACTTTGTGCAGCAGGAAAACAGGTAGAACAGGCCTTTAGATAGTTTCAATATTTTCAGGAACTGATTCCAATTCTTGCATCTCCTCATAGCTAGAAAAGTACTAAATCCCTTCATGGTGATATCAGCTCCTTGTGACTAGCAGAAAACCTTTTGCAAAATAAGTGCTTGATTGTGTAAATTCCCCCTTCCCCAAAAGCATGTATATTGACCTTCCTCTCCTTATAGCTTGTCAGAGCTATATGGGGTGCTGTGTCCTGGGCTGCTGACAGCACCCGGGAGACAGCATCCCCAGATAGCTGGGGATGCTATCATCCACACCACCTCCCCCCGCCCCCCCGCAATAAAAACAAAAAAAACAAACAAAAACTCAGAACTCTCAAGTTGTGCAACTTCTTGTGTTGATTTTGTGCTCTTACTGCCATGACCCAGCCTCAATCTCTGCCCAGGGAACTGAAGCCCCACTAAAAGCCACTGCAGACAGAGGCCACCTGAGATCACATCTTGTGCAGAAACCCAGGAATTTGGAAAGTCAAGGTAAACTGCAAGCTTCACCCAGATGTGGCTTGAGTTTCCTGACTTTCACTCCTGCCTTTTTTTCCTTACTTTCTTGGAGCAGTATGTAGGCTGCCAAGTCTTGGAGTGAAGGGGGTCTGATATATGTGAAGAGGAAAATGGAGAAATTGGAATTGGGCACTGTGGAAGATGGTACGGGCTTCAAGGCTTGAAGGCTGGCAGACAGATAAATTCTCATAGTAGATTTCTGGGCATAGAGTGAGAAATCTATGAGAAACCTCAGGCCCAGTCTCTGGGCAAAGAGATACCCTTTGCTTTCTTTTCAAGACACACAGGGGATGACCTCTGTCCGCTTACAGCATTATGGCTTCCCCCAACATTTGGGATGGCAAGGGAATTCCCTGGGCCATGCAGATTTAAATATTGTTTGTGTGACAGCTGACTCTGAAACATGGTGGAAATGCAATTTCCAGCCACGCAGAAGCCCAAGGGCTCTCTCTCCCTCTGTCTCTCTTGCTCTCACTCTCCTTTGCTCACTTTCCCTTATGAAACTTTCCACTATGCTTTTCTTTCCCACTTTACTCACACAGTAAGATCTCTTTCTCACGTTTTATCTCTGTGCCCTTCCAGGAAAAGCTTTCCTAGGTATCATTCCTAAACTTTGTCCCTGCCACTGTCAAACTCACTGTTGTCTGTTTCAGAAAAAAATCATTAGACGATTCCCAGTTCTATCTTAGCTGCCAGGAAGACAGGGCAAAGGATCTTGTGTTCTTCTGCTCTCTAGTCTCTCACCTCACTCTATGCCCAGAAATCTACTATGAGATTTGCTCTGTCTACCAGCCCTGAAGCCTTGAAGCCTGTGCCATCTTCCACAGTGCCCAACTCCAATTTCTCCAAGAGTTTCTCTTGACATATATTGGACCCCCTTCATTCCAAGATTTGGCAGCCTATATACTGCTATAGACAGCCTGTCAGGCTGGCTGCTCCCCAGAAGCCAAAGTACAAACTTTGTAGATGCTAATTCTCAAGGAATACACCCGGCATAGGAAGACTTATCATAGGACATAAGCTAAATAGCTTTTGTAATTCAAAGCCTGGTGAACCAGAAGATGCTCCTGACATTTTCGATGATCCCCCTCTAAGCTCTCCTGTCTCTCAGAGAGAAAACCTAGCTCTTACTGCTCCTGACAGTATTCCCATTTATCCAGTCTGCCCCATGTATTATGCAAAAACCCCAAAAGTTACAATTTGGCCCACAAATACCAACACCCCAACTCCTAGATTTTGCCTTTGGGATATTTAATAATTGATACCAAGCTCAGGAGGAAGAAAGAACACAATGTGAAGAAAGATGGGACAGGGCCAAGAAAGTCCAACTATTCATCTGGAGGTAATACTAGAAATGCAAGTCAAATGACCACTGGACCCAAGATTGCCAGGAAAAGCCCACACAGGCCATGACCAGCCTTCAGACAAATAGGTCATTGGATGAAAGACTGCCCTCAGTCCTGAGAGCAAGGGGGGCTCCTGCTCCTGAGATGGCCATACTAGGTAACCGATGCAGCCTGGGGATTCTGGCAGCTCCCCAAAATGATATGTCTATCTCCATCAAGGAGCCCCTGGTAGTCCTTAACTTGGCAAGAGAGAAAGTTGATTTTTTTTAATTGATAAGGGAACCATTTACTCTGTCTTTATTTCTGATGTTGGGCCTCTCTCCTCCAAATGCTGTACTGTGACCAGTGTTGATGGAAAGCCTCTCACCCATTATTTTACTGGACCTCTCATTTGCCAATATGACCAGCAGTTGATTTTGCATACCTTCACAGTTGTGCCTCAGTGTCCTATGCTTCTCCTTGGGAGGGACCTTCTGAGATCCCTCGGGGCCATAATCCAGTTAGGAGGCCCCAAGCAGCCTCCTACTTTGACTCTGACTGAGACAGACCAGCAGGTAGAACAAGATTCTATACCCAGCCATATCCTACAAGCAGTAGACCATTCAGTATGGGACAAAGGAATCCCTGGAAAGGCTGTAAATGTTCAACCTGTAAGAATTACCCTTAGGCCAGAAATTGTCTTCCCTAACAAGAGACAATATCCAGTAAAGTTGGACATGAAGAAGGGTTTACAACCCCTTGTAAATTCTCAAGCTGTGGCCTCTTGGTGCCTTGCCAGTCTCCATGCAACACTCTTGCCAGTTGTTAAGCCAAATGCATAATATAGGATAGTACAAAGACCTTAGAGCAGTAAAAGTTGCAGTAGTGCCTATACATCCCCTTGTGGCCAAACCTTATAATATATTAACCCCAATCCCTGAGGATGCTGATCCAAAGGATGCCTTCTTTTGTATCCCAGTTCATTCCTCATCACAATATCTGTTTGCTTTTGACTGAAATAATCCTGACTCATGCCATATGCAACAAAATACCTGGACAGTATTGCCTCAGGGGGTTGGGGGCCACCCACACCTGTTCGTCTAAGACCTAGTAAAAAAAAACTAAGGGAAATACATCTAAAAGAAGGTGCTATTCTACAGGTGCTATGCAGATGATATTTTAATATATAGTCCCTCCTTGGAGGCCTCAGATAAAAATATTATTGAAGTCCTTAAATTTCCTGGGGCCCATGATTACTGAGTCTCTCAGAAAAAGGCACAAATCTCAAAGCAACAAGTTAGGTATCCAGGACATAGTATAAACCCTGGAAGGAGAGTTATCTCCATATAGCAAACAAGTTATATTAGACCTAAGCACTCCAAAGACAAACATCTCTGTAACTTTTTGGGTGTGACAGGTTTTGTAGAATTTGGATTCCAGGATTCAGGCTTATGGCTAAGCCCCTATTAGTTCAGTTCAGTCGCTCAGTCGTGTCCGACTCTTTGCTACCCAATGGATGTCACGCTTCCCTGTCCATCACCAACACCTGGAGCTTACTCTAACTCATGTCCATCCAGTCAGTGATGCCATCCAATCATCTTAACCTCTGTCGTCACCTTCTCCTCCTGCCTTCAATCATTTGAATTTTGATTTTATGCAGGCTTCTTCATGCTCCTCTTTCAACTTCATCAAGCGGCTCTTGGGTTTCTCTTTGCTTTCTCTCCTAAGGGTGCTGTCATCTGCATATCGGAGGTTATTGCTAACTCTCCTGGCAATCATCTGCCCAGGTTGAGCTTCATCCAGGCTGACAGTTTGCATGGTGTACACTGTATATGAGTTACATAGGCAGAGTGACAATCTACAGCCTTGACGTACACCTTTCCCAATGTTGAGCCAGTGCGTTCTTCCATGCCAGGTTCTAACTGTTGCTTCTTGACCTGCATACAGGCTTCTCACTAGGCAGGTGAGCTGGCGTGCTATTCCTGTCCCTTTAAGAATTGTCCACAGTTTAGTGTGATCCACACGGTCAAAGGCTTTAGTGTAGTCAATGAAACAGAAGTAGAGATTTTCCTGGAATTGTTCTAAATCCTAGAGAGTTGGAAATCAGCAGAACGTTCCTGCTGCCAGTTAAATATAGTTACCCCTTGCTACACACAAATAACTCTGTGACAAGCCTCTGTACCCTTCAGTTCTCCCCTGCTCCACCCTCAGACAGCAATCACCAGGTCAACGTCTGTTAATGGACCCTTTTAGGAACCTTTTTGAGCAGGGAAAATTCAAGAATCCTTAGTCTGGCCCTTTATGTGCTCCATTCCCATAAAGTGAAGCCTCCAGGGCCAGGCTGACCCATCCACAGCTGCCTCCTGATGCATACACTTCACTCAGCAGGGAGAAGCCTATGAACCCAACCGTGTACCTACAGACGACATTTCCCTGCCCCATATCTGTATCTGTTACTTGGCATAAAGAGACATCCTGGATGGGCCTGAGTTCATGCCTAATCAGAGCATGTTTAGTCTCACTTCAAGTCTTCCCCTATTCTCACTTGGTGCTGTGCATCAGTATAAATTCATATGCTTGGTGATTTTTGGTGCCCTCTGCTAGTCTCTGAAGACATCAGCTGGTATCCTGGGAAGTGCACTGGGATAGGAGTCTGGATGGACAACTTCTAGCTCTATGTTGACATGACTTTATCAATTCGGAGTTTGGTGGTGAGTGCTAGATAGAATTCTAAATTCAAGTGTCTGCCTCTCCTGTGTTTCCTCTCACATCCTGTGCTAACTCCCCCAGAGCACTCGCTCCATGGTGTAGCCACCATCAGATTTCTCTGAGGTTTCTCTCCAGTAGGTTGTGGGCTCCTTGAGATAAGGGGCCATCTTCTTCCTTGTGATGCGATTCCTAGTGCCTGGCACAGTGTCTGGCACAGGAAGGCACTCAAATATTCTCTGAGTGAAGGATCTCTACTGTTTCTGTGTGAATGGATTTGGATATATAGCCATAATGAGTGATTGAATACTCAATCTCCTAATACATTAGGTTAGCTTTTCATGTGGTGTAAAATGCCTCCGGATGTAAATGAGAAAAGTATTTGGATCTTGCTACTTATAATCCAGTGTCCTTAATCTGTAACACGAGGTTTTAAAGACTTCTGTTGGTTTCAAGTATCTATGGCTCATTTTCCCCACCTCCAAACCCAACTCCTGCCTCCCATCCATCAACTCCACCACATGTTCAAGTAAAGACCAGGATAGGAATGACACTCCAAGCAGAGCTTCTCTGCTTCAAGGGATTTAGGTGGGCTGAACTGCACCTGCTCAGCCTTCCAGGAATCTTCTATAGGCCCCCTGGAAGAACTCAACCAGGAAGCACAGATGAAGACTACGGACTACAGGCTTCTATTCAGCTCCAGGGATGCTTCCTTGCTGACAACAAAAATTACACTTGTTTCCTTTTTTTTTTTTTTTTGTCCTTTCAGGTTCACCCTGACAGATTTATAGAGATATCATCTAAGTTTAAGTTATACAATATGATAATATTCATACAGGTGTCTGTTGGAAAACCTTTCCCAGAATAAGATTAAGGAACACATCCTTCCCCTCACATAATTAGCATTTCCTTGTTATTGTCATGGTGAGAACATTAATGATCTACTCTCATAGAGAGTTTCAAGTATACAAGACAGTACTGTTAACAATTGTCTCCATGCTGTACCTTAGGTCCTGATAACTTACTCATCTTACAACTCAACGTTTGTACCCTTGGATGAGCATCTCCACATTGTCCACCACCCCCAGCCCCTCATGCCCATTTTCGTTTGTATCCTTCAATGGTATTAGAACGAGTCCCTTAAAAAAAAAAAAGGTAAAATAAAATTCGAAAAAGGCAAATTATGCTTCCAGAGAGCCACAGTTTTACTGCTCATGGTGTTTTGCTCAGTTAAAACACAGAGTACTAGCGAAGGAGTAAATGTGGGTAGTTAGGCCCCACCCTCCCAACTTATTGCTCTAATTCCAGGGCAGGGGAAGAGGATGGAAATGACCGAGATGAGGATACATCTTTCTTCATGCATTTTTCCCCTTTAGAACACCCTGAGATGTTCAACTTGTTAAGTCCAGAATTAGTCTTAAATTCATGACTTGTAAAGAGATCAATATGTATGACCTTTGCTAAAACTCATTCTGAAAGTAAATCAATCAATAAATAAAGACTGTAAGCACTGTCAATACATTTTTGGGCTAGTAGGCTTTAAAAAAATTCAGAGAACAATGATAAGAGTTAAACGCAACATGAAATGTTTTATTGTGAAAATACCAGCCAGGTGAGCAATGTGACATCATCCCCAGTTTCAGATAATCTTTTTTTTTTTCTTTTTGGTTAAAAATAAGTCAGAGTTTTTTTTAACATTACTTCACGTAATTCACCTGGGGATGCAGAATAATAGGTGTGGTCCTGGTCAGACCATTAAAGATATAAGTTCAGAAGTGTGTGTTTCTGTGTGTGTGTATGTGTGTGTAGGGAAACTACCAAGGCAGATGGTATGAGGGAATTTGAATTACATAAATCTTGTAATTTATCTTCTCACCTTGCTTAAAGGGCATTTATCTTTTTCAGGGCCCAAATCTAACAATCTGTGTGCATGTTTGGACTGAGATCCTTAAGGGGACATCACCCGTAGCCCAGCCAGGGAGTCCCTGGGAGCCAGCTGAGCTGTGACTAGGCCCGGGCGGCAGAGGGCGCATCCATGACCGAGGGGTTCTCCTCCTCAGGGGCATCGTTCTTCTTGGCCACAGCGACAGAAGCAGGTGTTTCAATGGGGCTCTTCCTGAACTTGCCCTCTCGGTTGGAATTCTGTCCCTGGGTGCCAGGTACTTGTTGTGGGCAGCGGTGCGGGTTTTTGGGATGGCAGGATCCATAGCGTGGAGGGTGCCTCTGTGGCAGATTGCTGCTGACTTCGTGCCCACTCTTGCTGTGCTCTGTCTCCAGCTCCTGCGAGATGCCTGGTGAGTGTCTTGGATCAGGAGTGGTGGTGCCTCGGCCCCTAGGGCGACTCAGCAGGTAGCTGGGGCCCCGACCCTGCTGAGGACGCCCCTCCTGCCTTGCGGTGGGGGCGGACCCAGGCTGCAGGTCGGACCGGGGGCCGCTGGTGGTAGCCAGGATCGATGGGTGGCGGGTCACAGATGGGGCCCTGCGGGAGGGCGGGAAATGCCTCAGTCGTTGGCCTTGGAAGTGGCCAGGCAGAGGGCGTCTGAGGCCCTGGGCCGTGGTGAAGCCTTCACCGCTGCCCTAGCGTTCATCAGCATCACCTTCTGTGCTCTTGGGACCTCACGGTGGTGGCGCATGGCTGTGGATTTTGAAGTCCTGGCAGATGCTGGTGCGGTGGGCAGTGTAGCGGCTTCCCTTCAGTGGCGCCCCGGCTGGCCCAGTCACGTTTGCAGCCTCGGTGCCCCACTCACCCTGCACCACGTCGAACTCCACCATCTCGCCGTCGTCCACACTGCCTCGGTACGTGCAGGGGTTTTTCCCGGTGATGGCCGTATGGTGAACAAACACATCTTCCTGGGTATCC
Organism: Bos indicus; assembly: GCF_029378745.1. Lineage (NCBI taxonomy): Eukaryota > Metazoa > Chordata > Mammalia > Artiodactyla > Bovidae > Bos > Bos indicus. Next base: position 101,988,760 of record NC_091789.1, on the reverse strand, counting down.
TGCCTGCTGATGAAGCCGTACCCTTTCTTCTCCTTAAACCACACGACAGTGCCTAAGACCCTCTTAGAGATGACCTTCTTAGGCACCTTTCCCTTGGCGACCCCGGTGGTGGCCTTGGGGATCCCATCCCCTCTGAGGTGGCTTGTGTCTAGGGCTAGGTTCTGGTCTCCACCTCCCAAGGATGCCAGGGGTTTCCACGTGGCGTGAGAGCAGAAGGAAGCGGCCAAGTCCGTGAGGGTGGCCTCTCCCACCTCACTCATCAGGTCGTCCTTGCTCTCCTTCGTCCAAGAATCAGAGGGACATTTGTCCTTCTGGGGTTGTGGTTGCAAGGGTGGGAGGGGGCTCAGGCGGGAGGCAGGAGCCTCTCTCTTTGGGAGGTTTGTGGGTTAGGGCCAAGGGCTCTCTGGATTTAGTCCGAGAGTCTTGGAGAGGCCTGTGGCATCTCCTGGAACAACAGGCACGCGGACCGTCCAAACGATGGCTGCCATGGTGCTGGTGAGCTCTCGAGGGGTGGGGGCGGGGTGGGTTCCGGAAGTAGCTTGAGCTAGGGGGGAAGTGGGGCGGGGCAAATACCCTTTGCCCCAGCCTCGCGCCAGCACGTCATAGTACCTCCTGCTTCCGAGTGGAGATGGAGACACACTTGAAGCTCTAGGAAACGGCTGTGAGTACCCTCTTGCTTGTTTGAGTGGATGTGAGGAGTAGACCCACGTTCCACCCCTCTTCCTTGGTTGGGGAGATTCACATCCTTCTAAGGACACTTGCTCAATATTCTCTCACAAATCTCTGGCTCTCTTCTGACCCCTGGGGAGCCCATTGTGCGGGTCAGGCATTTTGTGTCACTTGTGGCAAGATGACAACTGCGTGGTTTGAAGACCCAATCAAAGAAACCTGCTATGGGTTTTGTCTGTTTGTTTTGTTTCCATTTCACTTCTGAAGGCTGCCAGGCCTAGAATGCTAGTGCTGAGAGGACCCTAAGGTAGCGCATGTTTATCCAGACTGGTGTTAAGATTGTGTTGACCTAAAACAAATAGACTGCCAGGGATTGCTCCACCAAAAATGAGTTTACTATAGATCAACAGAGAATTGCAGTTCAGGGTCTACAACCATAGTGAGCCATGCGCAAGCTTCCCTAAAAAGGAGAAGATAAGTCTTTGAAAGAATGGGGAGGTTAGGAAGGCTGCACTAAGCAAAGTGTCCATGGGAGACTGAGGCTTTGAAGTATGGTGGCTCTTCATTCGCTGAGCCCTGACAATCTCTATTTGGCTGAGCTCTTAGCACTCAGGAAGAGGAAGTCTTTGTTCTTCCTGCTGGGCTCTGCTGTCATGTCTGAGAGCCTTCCCTTCTGGCCTCCCAACTCCATCTTAATGGAAGTTTCTCTTTATTAATTTTTACCCTTCTCCCTTTGACTGAAATCTTTCTCTAAAAGCATCACTGGATCAAGAGTTAGATTTTTTTAAGTTTCAGCATCTTTCTACCAACCCCTGCCCACTTTCCCCCGCCCACTTCCCTTCCCCTCCTCCCCCTACCACCACGCCCCTCCCTGCTGATGCCCCCATGCCAGGAAAGACCTCTCCTGGGCATAGCATCCTTTGTTAGAGTGAAATCCAAGATTTTGGAAGCCTATTGAAGTCATTTTAGAGTAAGAAGGAGGGGCCCGAGGGAGAACTCTCAGGCACTTTTTCTCTAAAGTTCATGCTTTCAAGATCATAGACAATGGAGATCACCAGAAGCATTGTCCCCTCATCAGAGGTTTGGCAGACAAAGTTTCAAGAGACGACCCTCCAGCATCCTCCTGTCAATGGTCGTTCAACAGCTAGTTGCAGTTTTGGTGCTCTCTCAGGAAGAGAGGAGTACATGTCTTTCTACTCCACCTTCTTGAGAGAAAATCATGAGCTCTCTGTTCTTACCCAGGCTTGGGATGAGGGCATGGCAACCCACTCCAGTGTTCTTGCCTGGAGAATCCTGCGGATGGAGGAGCCAGGAGGCCTACTATCCATGGGGTCCCAAAGAGTCAGACACGACTGAAATGACTTATTAGGCACACAGGCTTGAACTTTCTGTTCTGTTCAGTCGCTAGGTTGTGTCTGCCTCTCTGCAGCCCCATGGACTCCAGCACACCAGGCTTTTCTGTCCATCACTTTGCTCAAGTTCATGTCCATTGAGTCACTGATGCTATCTAACTGTCTCATCCTCTGCCAGCCCCTTCTCCTTTTGTCTTCAATCTTTCTCAGCATCAGGGTCTTTTCACATCATTTGGCCAAAGTACCAGAGCTTTAGCTTCAGCATCAATCCTTCCCATGAATATTCAGTGTGTATTTCCTTTAAGATTGATTGGCTTGATCTCCTTGCAGCCCAGGGGACTCTCAAGTGTCTTCTTAAGTGCAAAACTGCTGCTACTGCTGCTGCTACTAAGTCACTTTAGTCATGTCCGACTCTCTGTGACCTGATAGATGGCAGCCCACCAGGCTCCCCCATCCCTGGGATTCTCCAGGCAAGAACACTGGAGTGGGTTGCCATTTCCTTCTCTAATACACGAAAGTGAAAAGTGAAAGTGTTGTCACTCAGTCCTGTCCAACCCTCAGCGACCCCATGGACTGCAGCCTTACTGGCTCCTCTGTCCATGGGATTTTCCAGGCAAGAATACTGGAGTGGGGTGCCATTGCCTTCTCCAAAGTGCAAAACAAACAATATTTAAATTTATAGTAGATATGCTTTCAAAGTAGCTCATAGCTTTGGAATGGTGTAGAAACAACACGACTTCCTAACTGCCAAGGGAAGCAAAATTTAAGATGGCTTTTGTTCACGGATTAGTGGATGCAATCCTTACTGAGGCATTCTAAACTTGATGCTCTGGAAGCTAAGGCAAATCAAATCACCTTGCTGATACTTCCCCAAGGAATGCTGCTCTTAAAGTAACTGACAGTAGCCAAACCTCTGTCATGGTGCACAGGGATATTTCCCCAAATTATAACTTGGGAAAACTGGCTAGAGGGGCCTGACACTTAGCCTCAGAGAAGGGAAAGCAAGACTGGAGGGTTAAACAACTGTTGGTTTGATTAAAAGGGAAAGATCCGAGTCAGACCAAATAGCAGCACAGGTTTACTGGAGACTAAAATTCCCCCTTGGAGCCACTGTAACTTGCATTAAACTACTACTGACTGAGGGAATGATAGCATCTGTGAATCCCTATGGGTGGGGAAATACTAACAAGGGGCCAAAAAGTGCCTACCTCAGTGGATCTCAAGGTGTGAGGCCTGCTTAGCTTCGGAAAATACTGACAATCTCTTTCTCGAGAGGCAGCAAATGCGTTCTTTCAGCAATGAGTTAAAGTTGGTGTTGTATCCCAGCCTCCAGTATTTGGTGTTTTCATTTGGGGGAGTGGGGAGGGAGGGAGCAGTTCTAATAGGTGTGTGTTCTTGTTGCTCAGTCGCTAAATCATATCCAACTCTTTGTGACCCCATGGAGTGCAGCATGCCAGGCTTCCCTGTCCTTCACTCTCTCCCAGAGCTTGCTCAGATTCCTTCCAACTGAATTGGTCATGCTATCAACCCATCTCATTCTCTGTCACCCTCTTCTCCTGTTGCCTTCAATCTTTCCCAGCATCAGGGTCTTTTCCAACAGGTGCGTGGTGCTACCCTATTCTTTTCATCTGTAGCTCCCTTACGGTGTATGATGTGTATCATGCTTGTGTCAACTTAGCTATTATTAGCTGTATATCTTCTTTGAAACCACTTGGCCCACTTGTCCAAAATACACCCCAGAGAAGACCAGCTGTACTCCTCCTGGACAGTTTAAACGGCTTCAGTGAAGCATTCAGGCACTGGAAATAGGATTCCTTACAACCTCCTTCACCCTGTGGATGTGTTTAAGTCATGGTCGGTCAGAATTTGATATTACTACACTACCTAATGTTAAATGGGCAAAAAAGGACTCTGTACTGGTCCCCAATTTATCACAGTTTTAAAACAGTAGTATCAATTTTTTAAATTAAGTAATTTACTTTAATTTGAGGGTAATTACTTTATAATATTGTGGTGGCTTTTGCCATACATCAATATGAATCAGCCATGGGTGCACATGTGTTCCTGCATCCTGAAACCCCGTCTCACTTCCCTCCCCACCCCATCTGTCTGAGTTGTCCCAGAGCACTGGTTTTGAGTGCCCTGCTTCATGCATCAAAATTGCACTGGTTATCTATTTTGCATATGGTATTATACATGTTTCAATGTGATTCTTTCAAATCATCCCACCCTCAGCCTCTCCCACATAGTCCAAAAATTTGTTCTTTATATCTGTTTGTTTTTTGCAGCCTTGCATATAGGGTCGTCATTACAGTCTTTCTAAATTCCATATATATGCATTAATATACCATATTGGTGTTTCTCTTTCTGATGTTCTTCACTCTGTAATAGGCTCCAGTTTCATCCACCTCATTAGAAGTAATTCAAATGCATTATTTTTTATACCTGTGTGATATTCTATGGTGTATATGTACCACAATTTCCTTATCCATTCATCTGCCAGTGGACATCTAGGTTGCTTCCATGTCCTAGCTATTGTAAACAGTGCTGTGATGGACATTGGGGAACATGTGTCTCTTTCAATTCTGGTTTCCTCAGTGTGTATGCCCAGGAGTGGGATTGCTGGGTCATATGGCAGTTCTATTTCCACTTTTTTAAGGAGTTTCCACACTATTCTCTATAGTGGCTATGCCAGTTTGCATTCCTACCAACAGCGTAAGAGGGTTCCCTTTTCTCCACACCCTCTTCAGAATTTATTGTTTGTAGATGTTCAAATGGTGGCCATTCTGACCAATTTGAAAGAATAGCATTGAAACATGTACATTACCATATGTAAAATAGATGACTAGTGCGAGTTCGATGCATGAAGCAGGGCACCCAAAGCCAGTGTTCTGGGACAACATAAAGAGACAGGGTGGGGAGGGGGGGTGAGGGGATTCAGGATCAGGGAGACACATGTATACCCATGGCCGATTTATATTGATATATGGCAAAATATCATCAAAATATTGTAAACTAATTATACTCCAATTAATATAAATAAATGAATTTAAAAATAAAAGCAATTTAAGAATCTTTTTTTAATCACACAATGCCTATTCTACTTACTTGGAGCTTCAGCATCAGTCCTTCCAACGAATATTCAATATTGATTTCCTTTAGGATTGAATAGTTTGATCTCCTAACTCTCAAGAGACTTCTCCAACAGAACAAGATGCTACATCAGCTTTGGAGAAATTCTTATTATTTTATATCTGTGTAGTTGTATACCAAAAATGTCTATGTGTTATGTGATTGAATAGAGGTGTGTATTTAAGATTATGTATCTTTGAAAATGAATATCAGAAATACATAGAAAAATACATATGCACATAAATATGTATATGAATATAAAGGATTTCTGTACCCATATATATGTTTTGCATGAATTTTGTGTGTCTGAAAAAAATGTTAAGAATGTGTGGAAAATGAAGAGACATTCTAGCAGGGCAGCTGAGGGGTAGAGTTAGAGAGTCTGACGGGGTGAAGTTGGGAAGAACCTGCAGAGGAAAGGACTACCTATCATTTCCAGATATTTAAATTTGGAAGGAGAGGAGCCGCTTGGAGTGCCTCCAAGGCAAGGGATGATATATGGCAGAATAGGGTTGAGGATAAAAGGGGTCAAACTTCATTAACAAGAAACTAAGATCCCAGTCCTGTACAGAAAGAGGGAGGAAAATACAGCATCAATAGCACTGATGGAGGCATATGTCTCAGAGGGGGCCATCACCACCAACAAGGAGGCAGAATACAGCTCTGAAAACACCACTACCTCCTCACCTACCCGAGCCCCACCCTCTTGAATTAGCTCCTCCCTAAAGGATCCGCCCATCCCAAGCACTCAACTCATCCCCTGCCTATCCTGCTTGCACACAGACTCACTGTAAAGGAAGCTGCGAGGTGTCCAATTTGCACACGTGAAGCCTGAGATCCCGGCGGTGGACGCCAGGAAAAGAAAGGCCATTGGTGGGCACCGGGACAGAGAAGGGGGTTGGGATGGATTCCTGCCAGAGATAAGGGGTGGAGCAGGCACCGGTGAGGCTAAGGTGGGAAGTGGGAGTGCAATGGTCAATAGGAAAGGGGCATAGCGTTAGGAAGCCGGCAAGATATTGAAGATGAGCTCAGGGAGCCAAGGGCGCTGGGGGCCAAGAAAGCGAGTGGAGGTAGAAAGGGGGCATGTGAGTAGCAGACTACTGGGGCGTTCTGAGCAGGACCGACAGTGAGTGAGGGCATGTGGGTCAGGGCTGTGGAGGGATAGGAGTTCTGCAGGGGATTCAGAATGGGTGTCAGTGGCGGTGACAGAGGCTGAGGTCTCTGAACAAGGACGTAGGCTGCCCCCTCCTGCAGAGTTCCTAAACCTAGGCAGCACCACTGCTGCTGCCGCTGTCGCTGCCGCCTTTCACCACAGCCTCAGGGAACCTAGAAGGAAGAGCACTTTCAGGCACACAGCCAGGATTTCCAGCATTACTGCCAGGCTCATGGGGAAATTTTAGGCACTGGCGCGGGGCACATGGAGACGTCGCTGTCAGCAGAACTTCACCTTATGGCATATTCAATGTTTCTCTCTTATCTTCTCTCCTACTGCTGCAGACATGAAAACCCCCAACTCACAGGAGGCCGAAGGCCAGCAAACTAGGGCTGTTTCACGAAAAGCCACTGGATCTGCAAATATGATGAAGAAAAAAGCTTCGCAAAAGAAGCAGAGAGGCAGAACTTCGTCCCTGCCCTGCAGTAACATTGTGGGCTGCAGAATTTCACATGGATGGAAGGAAGGTGATGAACCCATCACTCAGTGGAAAGGAACTGTTCTGGATCAAGTGCCTATAAATCCTTGCCTTTATCTGATAAAATATGATGGAATTCACTGTGTATATGGACTGGAACTTAACAGAGATGAAAGAGTTTTGTCTCTTAAAATTCTTTCTGATAGGGTGACATCAACTCAAGTCAGTGATGCAAACCTTGCAAATACTATAATTGGTAAATCTGTGAAACATATGTTTGAGGATAAGCATGGTTCTAAGGATGAATGGAGAGGAATGGTCTTAGCCCAAGCACCGATCATGAAAGCCTGGTTTTATATTACCTATGAGAAAGATCCTGTCTTGTACACATACCAACTTCTAGATGATTATAAAGAAGGAGATCTCCATATCATAACAGAGTCCAATGAGTCCCCTCTCGCAGAAATGGAGCCAGGAGAAGTTGTATATGGTCTGATAGGTAAACATGTGGAATATACCAAAGAAGATGGCTCCAAACAGATCGGAATAGTCATTCACCAAATTGAAGCTAAACCCTCTGTGTGTTTCATCAAGTTTGATGATGATTTCCATATCTATGTCTATGATTTGATGAAAATGTCCTAACTGTCAGGGTAAACTTTGCCACATTTGTACAAACAAATGCATACTTTGTAGGCATGCAAGATAATGTTACTTTTCAGTGTATTGAAAGCTTTAGGGTCCATGTTGATTCAACATCTTTTCCATCATAACTATTGTCTTATTCTAACAAATAAAGATGTATGTGGTCATGAAATGCTGTGTAAGGAATTTTTCATGTTGAAAAGGTTGGGTGTGTTTAGTGGATGGAACATAAAAGGAAGGAGCAGCTGTAAAATTCAGGCTGTGAATAAATTGCACTACTATCATAATCAGACAAACAAAAATATTGTAAAGTAATTAGCCTCCAATTAAAATAAATAAATTTATATTTAAAAAAGAAAAGACGAATAAAAATGGAATAGGACTTAGCTGGTTTGGGCTAGGGAGAGGAGAGGAGAATGAACTAGAGATGGGCTGTGGGGGAAAGGAAAAGGGAAGGTGGCTGCTTAAGAAAGGATGTGGGAAGGGGCTGGGAATGGAGAGGCTCCTAAGGGGAGGGTGACCTAAGAGTGGGAGGCAGCCAACTGGAAGAGGGTGAAGAATAACAGGGAGAGTGAAATCTTGGGGCTAAGAGGAAAAACGGACAGGATAAATTGAGTAAAGAGGGACACAAAGATGTTTAGAAGAGGTCCAGAGCAAGGGAGAGAAAGAAAAGTTGGCAGAGATCAGGGGAGAGACTAAAGGGACACTCCAGAAGGGAAGGGACACTGAGGAAGGAGGAATTCTAAGAAGAAAGACTGACAGAGGGAGTGAGAATAGAGAAAAAAGGGTATGAGGTGTGGAGCCTATGAGAGATGGAAAGACCCAAGAAAACTAGGCCCTCTGGCAGTATCCAAGTTGCCCTCCCTAGCTCTGTGCACAAAGGATGTGGCAACAAACAAACCACATGGATTGGAGCTTCCCTAGAGGGGGATTTTGACAGGACAGTCTCAAAAGTTAAGCAGGAACCAAGCTGATGCTGGGAGGGATTGGGGGTAGGAGGAGAAGGGGACGACAGCGCATGAGATGGCTGGATGGCATCACTGATTGGATGGACGTGAGTCTCAGTGAACTCCGGGAGATGGTGATGGACAGGGAGGCCTGGCGTGCTGCGATTCATGGGGTTGCAAAGAGCCGGACACGACTGAGCAACTGATCTGATCTGATCTGATTTGAAGTTTATACTTAAAAGACTTGTATTATATCAGGGACATCATGCCACACCTGCTGAGCAGAGCCCAGCCCTCAGCTTAAACACACTGCATGGTGCTCCATAGCAGAGGGGCTGTGGGCAGTTTCCTCGTAGTTTCCAGAGGACCCAGGAGCAAGAAATCTCAGACCTGAAGTTCTTGGTTTACTTCCCCTACACTGAATAAACAATTTTTTCAGGAATGAGTTAGTGGAGTTCTCAGAACATAAGAGATGTGCCACCTTGCATTTGGAAAGCATTTTATCCAGAAAAATGGAAACTTGCTCGACCCAGATATTGCACTCATCTCACTGCTCTTCATCCTCCAGGGCTATGCCTTGTGTCCTTACAGAAGAGAAGCCACAAAGGATTGAGCTTAAGGTTTCTCTCCAGGGCATGGGGAATACTTGACTGCCCGTGCTTCTCTCAGCCCCTGCCTGAAACCACAGGTATCCCACCCCTGTCCCCCTGCCTGTGCTTCACCAGATGGAGGTCTGCTGCCTCCAGAAACCCCATTCTGGCAATATCCCAACAAAACCAGTGCCTACTGACCCTTCACAGTACCTCCTGACTAGTCTTGCCCACTTCAAGCACACAGGGAACTGTGCTGGAAATGTGTGCAGCTCTATTTCCAGGTGAGATAGGTGGCATGGGCAGTTTAGCAGGGAGATGTGACTTTGTATAACTAAGTCTTTCGACTGTATAGTGCCACATAGGTGGATGGTGGGAAGAGGGTGTGGTAATTCGCAATAAATTCCCTCTGAGGTATGGTGTCCCAATACATGGGTCTTTGTCCTTCTCTTTCTTTCCTTCTCCCAGTTCAGCTGTGGGAAAAGCTTCAAAACTCTCTCTGGTTTTCCCACTACACACCCTTCACTGCCCTCAAAGAAACAATTCTGGTGTCTCTCTTTTGGCCATTAACTCCAGGCATAGCAGGTAGAGGAGGAGGCAGGGAGCTTCCCAGAGTGGAAAGAAGTTGGTAATTCCAGTTCATTCTCTCCACCCAACATGATCTGAAGCTGTTTGCCTCAAGAATTCCACAAGACAAGCCCACCTCACCAGAGCAAGGATAGGTTTTCTTTCATACATCACATAATTCAGTCTAGCAAACACCTGCAGGCCACTCATGGGCCAGTTTCAGCCCACTGTCATATTTTGGTTGATCTTCATATTTTTATCATTCTCCATTTTAAAATTAGCTATATAGACATTTGGGGGATTTCACATTTCAAAAATCCACATTCTTGGCTTGCCTGAGAAAACAAAACGATAGACCAAGGGTTGGGGCCCGCATTCCAACAAGGACACAAGCAGTTGACTCTGAGGAAGGGCTCAGCCCATTTTAAACTCAGAATACTCTCTTGCATGGGCCATGGCCCCAGATGGCCTGCTTCACGCTAATAAAATGCCCATATATCCCCTGGAAGCATTTCATTGGTAGCTTAGCCCTCCATTGGCTTACTTTAACCCCATTTGCTTTTTATTTTAGTTGCTTTATCTTCATCTCACAAATACTTACTTCAGGGTGGCTCTCTGCCAGGCAGTCTTCTAGACAGGAGCTTAGGATATGGTTATAAAAAGATAAAGTAATCTTACCCTCATGGAACTTTCATTGTAGTGTAGGAGACAGACAGTAGCCAAGAGACAAAAAGTAAAATATAAAGTATTTTCACACTGATAAATGTTAAGAAAGAAAAAATAAAGCAAAGAATGGGGGAACTGGAATTCCAGGGAGGAGGCTGAAATTGGATAGATAGGAAGTCCAGAGAGAGCCTCACTGAGAGCACAGTTTTTGAGTAAAGATCTGAAGGCATTGAGAGGACTAGCCCTGTGGTTGTCTAGGGAAGGAGCATTCCAACAAGAGGGACAACAAATGCTAAGGCCCAAGGCAAGAGTAGGCCTGACATATTCAAGCCATATTGAGAATACCAACATGGCTGGAACTGAGTGAGCAAGGTAGAGAATACCAAGGAAGAGAGCTCAGAGAAGTGATTCGGATCTGGGAGAAGAATGGAATTTGAGTTTTACGCTGTGTGTGATGGGGAACCATTCAGTATTTTCAGCAGAGGCACATTATTTATTGTGGCAACACTCAAGAGTAGTTTGTAATGTGGTGCAGACTGAAAATGTGAGATCATTTTGTGACTTTTTCAATAATCCAGGTAACAGATATGGTTTAAAGCAGTCTGGCATCCCTATGTGTAATGTGAAATTTGTCTTGTTTTTATGATCGTTTAGTTGCTAAGTCTTGTGTAACTCTTTTGAGACCCCCATGGACTATAGCCTATCAGGATTCTCTGTCCATGGTGTTTCCCATACAAGAACACTGGAATGGGTTGCCATTTCCATCTCCAGGGGACCTTTCCAATCCAGGAATCATACCCACATCTCCTGCATTGGCAGGAGATTCTTTACCACTGAGCTACCAGGAAAGCCCAAAATTGGTCTATCTCACTATATTTTACAGTATAGTGTAGCATGCCCAATTTGCCCTTTAGACAAGATATCTGCTTGAAGGGAAATGTAAGAGGTGTCACTTACAATACTAGGTTTCCTGATACCCTTGAGCCACACAATTTCCCAGGTGAAAGAATAGATAAAGCATTTGGGCTCTTCCTTCCTTAAATTGAGTATATAATGCTGATGAAGTGAGAATTAGAAACTGTCCAAGAAAGCCTGTATACATTCCTACTTTTGCTTCACCTCCTTGGAACATTCCCTCGTCCTTCTATTGTAACCAGATAAGAACTAATAGTCGCTCTCGTGATAATGCGCAGAAGGTACCCCCAACAGAGTTTATCATTGGTTTAAATCAGTTAGTAAAGAATTTAACATAACTGACTCTTCAAAAGGAGGCGGGTTTTGGACAGGTCTTGAATTTTCTTATTAGTAAAAGTGCCTATAGTAATGTAGCATTGTTGTAAGTACATTGCCTAGATAACATTCCATCCTCCTTCCCCAAGCCCAGATGATATTTTCCTTTCTGAGTTAAAATGGATGTAGATATGGTACTAGTGATTAATTACTAATGGGAGTCACACAATCAGTCTTGGTTTGAGTATGCATTACATTTAAAGGAATACTGTCAGAATCTCCCAACCCTTTCCTCCAGGTTATTACCAGAGGCACCTACAAACATTTGGAATACCAAAGGTTTCCTTTCATGTCTTAGAGATGACAATACATCCTCTAATTATCCAGGTCCTCTATTTATCTTGAAGAAATAATGCCAGGCCATGGCATATCTATAATGGTTGCTCCTTCCCTTGCAGATTGAAATTGTTCCACAGTTCAACATAATGTTTGGGTTGAGGTTCCAAAAGACAAATAAATAAAGCCCCTTTTCTCCTTGCAAGTTTTTAACCATTTGAAGGACAGGCACAATAATGACACAAATGGAGGTCAAAATATTTCCTTTATAATTGATAAAGCTGGCTTGGAGGACATGCTTAGCTCTGAGGCCACAAGTACTTCCTCATACTTCACGCAATTACAGGCAAAGCTGGATACAACTGCAAGTCTCCCTGATAGGGACAAGTGTCACTTGCCTACAAAGTTTACTCTGTCTTAAAGTTGATTAGATTGTGCCTAAAAGAGATAACTACAATAAACAACTCAAAAGGTTTCTCATATATCCATCCTATCAAACTCACATTATAGAAGTTATTGGGAGCTGTGAAGCAAGGGGAATGAGGGTCTGCAAAAATAACTTGCATTTTATTTTCAAAAAATAATATTTCTTTTTACTGAGATATATAATTGGCATATAATATTTAGTCTCAGGTGTGCAATATTTTGATTTTGCATATATTGCAAAATGATTACAGTAGTCCAGTTAATATTCATCATTCATAGTTTTCCTTGTGATGAGAATTTTTAAGCTCTATTCCCTTAGCAGCTTTCAATATGCAATAAAATATTATTAACTAGAGTCACATTGCTGTACATTATGTCTATATGACACATAACTGGAAGTTTGTACGTATTGACTCCTTTCATCCATCTCACCCAACATTTCTTGCCTTGTACTGTTAATATGTTGTACAACATACCTGGCATAATTTGCAATGTGTTATAGTTTAAAGAATTAATGTTTCAGTGTGGCTTTAATGTCATTTTTAATATCAATTTGAGAGGATTCTGAAATAAGCCATGAACCACCTAGTTCACTCATTAAAGAAAAAACAGTAAGTATTGAAGGAAGGCTCTCACAAAATATGGGCATGACTCCTCTGACTCCCCTGTAATCTTCTTGTATCCATCATGAAGGGAAAGAAGTGCACAACTAGTTGACTAAAAGAGTGGCTAATGAACCCACAGGCTTAAAAAAGAATAAAGTGTAGGTAGAGGAAAACTCTTCTATTAAATCACTTTAAAATGTTGGATGAAATATGACAGCTCTCCTTTTAAATTTATAGCTGAACTTTAAAGATTGTGAGAAAAAACCCAGAACCAATGATGAAGAACAAACTGAAAACAAAAGCAGTAAGCATATGACTTGATGCTTTGGCAGATAGGGAGAGAAATGTGTTATCTCAGTAACTAAAGGATTTAGCGTAGAATATAAAACCTGGTGGCTCAGAGGTTAAAGCTTTTGCCTGGAATACAGGAGACCCGGGTTCGATCCCTGAGTCAGGAAGATCCCCTGGAGAAGGAAAATGGCAACCTACTCCAGTACTCTTGCCTGGAGAATCCCATGGAGGGAGGAGCCTGGTAGGCTACAGTGCATGGGGTCACAAAGAGTTGGACACAACTGAGCAAAAAGTAATAATAATAATAATAAAAAAACCTTAAGCCTGATTAAATTGAGTGTTGGGAATGAAGATCTCCTTGCTTTCCTTTCAATTCTCAACATAATAGCTGGAGTGAGATTTTAAAAATATAATTGAGATTATATCACCTCACTTAAAATTCTCCAAAAGCTTCCTATTACAGTTGACATACAACCCAATCTCCTTGCTTTACCCTGCAAGCTCTAGATCATGAATTCTCAACCAGAATGATATTGCCCACAAAGGGGAAGAAACTGACTCTCTGTTTGGGAGGTGAAAAAGAAAATCTTAGCTTTAGAATGGTTTATGGCCTTCCAAAGCTCAACTGTATCTGAAAAAAATCTTATTCTTTAGAATTCAATTACTCTCACTGGGTTTTCTCAGATATAGCATGAGCAAGATTGACATTGAGTTTATAGAAATATACAAGGTGTATGCAAGATCAGTGTTACAAAATACTAGCAAAAATAATGGCTGTAACTGGAAGGTTTTCAAATCATTGCTCATTTCTGAAGTCATATGTTGAGAAGTGACCTATGTGAGCCTATTGGCTGCCATTGAAGGCCTTTATATATTGTCCTCTATGTCCTTGTATATAACTTGGGCTTTGAGCATTAAATAAAAATAGTATTTATTTAATTCTACAAAACTTATTCAGCATGTCATTTATTATGTCAAATGATGAAAAGAAAAAATGTCAATAATATATGAATGAACATCTAACAGCTAGTTAAAACTTATTTTCTCATATGAAGTAAAAGTTAAAAGTCAAATCCACTGAAAATACTTTTAAGAAATGTAAAAGCTAGAACAAATAATTTCACAATTTGTATGGAAATACAGAAAACCTCGAATAGCCAAAGCTATCTTGAGAAAGAAGAATGGAACTGGAGGAATCAACCTACCTGACTTCAGGCTCTACTACAAAGCCACAGTTATCAAGACAGTATGGTACTGGCACAAAGACAGAAATATAGATCAATGGAACAAAATAGAAAGCCCAGAGATAAATCCACACAAATATGGACACCTTATCTTTGACAAAGGAGGCAAGAATATACAATGGATTAAAGTCAATCTCTTTAACAAGTGGTGCTGGGAAATCTGGTCAACCACTTGTAAAAGAATGAAACTAGAACACTTTCTAACACCATACACAAAAATAAACTCCAAATGGATTAAAGATCTAAATGTAAGACCAGAAACTATAAAACTCCTAGAGGAGAACATAGGCAAAACACTCTCTTAGATACATCACAGCAGGATCCTCTATGACCCACCTCCCAGAATATTGGAAATAAAAGCAAAAAGTAAACAAATGGGACCTAATTAAACTTAAAAGCTTCTGCACATCAAAGGAAACTATCAACAAGGTGAAAAGACAACCTTCAGAATGGGAGAAAATAATAGCAAATGAAGCAACTGACAAACAACTAATCTCAAAAATATACAAGCAACTCCTATAGCTCAACTCCAGAAAAATAAATGACCCAATCAAAAAATGGGCCAAAGAACTAACCAGACATTTCTCCAAAGAAGACATACAGATGGCTAACAAACACATGAAAAGATGCTCAACATCACTCATTATCAGAGAAATGCAAGTCAAAACAACTATGAGGTACCATTTCACACCAGTCAGAATGGCTGTGATCCAGAAGTCTACAAGCAATAAATGCTGGAGAGGGTGTGGAGAAAAGGGAAACCTCTTACACTGTTGGTGGGAATGCAAACTAGTATAGCCACTATGGAGAACAGTGTGGAGATTCCTTAAAAAACTGGAAATAGAACTGCCTTATGATCCAGCAATCCCACTGCTGGGCATACACACTGAGGAAATCAGAAGGGAAAGAGACACATGTACCCCAAAGTTAATTGCAGCACTGTTTATAATAACCAGGACATGGAAGCAACCTAGATGTCCATCAGCAGATGAATGGATAAGAAAGCAGTGGTACATATACACAATGGAGTATTACTCAGCCATTAAAAAGAATACATTTGAATCAGTTCTAATGAGGTGGATGAAACTGGAGCCTATTATACAGAGTGAAGTAAGCCAGAAAGAAAAACACCAATACAGTATACTAACACATATATATGGAATTTAGAAAGATGCTAACAATAACCCTGTGTACGAGACAGCAAAAGAGACACTGATGTATAGAACAGTCTTATGGACTCTGTGGAAGAGGGAGAGGGTGGGAAGATTTGGGAGAATGGCATTGAAACATGTATAATATCATGTAGGAAATGAGTTGCCAGTCCAGGTTCGATGCACGATACTGGATGCTTGGGGCTGGTGCACTGGGATGACACAGAGGGATGGTATGGGGAGGGGGGAGGGAGGAGGGTTCAGGATGGGGAACACATGTATACCTGTGGTGGATTCATTTTGATATTTGGCAAAACTAATACAATTTGTAAAGTTTAAAAATAAAATAAAATTTTAAAAAAATGTAAAATTTCAAGTGTTCTGCTTGTCTAGAAAAATAAGATTTGAAGTATTTTGTAAAGTTTGATTATACTGATATAAATATATATATAGCTAATTTGCAGATTTTATACATTATAATTCATGTAAGTAAATAAATTCCATTAAGCCAATCAAAAAATATAAAGTTACATGCTAAGAGTTTGCAAATTTCAAATTTAACTTCTACCTTCAAATTTTATTTATTCTTAACCCTACATAAGACTTACTATTTTTTATGTATGAGTGTATTTTTATGTGTAAAACACAGATGCACATACATTTATTAAACAGACTCTGCCATTTCAGATACCTTACATTTCAAGTATTGTTATTATTAAAACCCAGACTCAAATTGCTTTACTTATTCAGAAGTTTCTTATCTCATAACTTGGAGTCAGAACTAGGACTCCAGGAATGGTATGATCAGAAGCTAAATGAAATGACAAAGAGCTCAGAGTATTTTCATTTCCTCCTAAGCCATATTCAATGTGCTGGTTTTGTCCTCAGGCTGGTTACTGATTCCAACGGTCATATATAGAAATAGCATTTCCCTAAAGAAGAAAAGGAAACACCATTTTCTGTTTCCCTTAAGAATATTTTCTTTTTCCTCAGAAGTACCTCATCATGTTTAATTGGCCAAGATTAGATCATATGCCAAATGCTAAGCCAACCACTTGCAGGGGGAGTAGCATTACCATGAATAGCCTAGAGTAAAATTTTAGAGTGGGATGAATGTTGGGAAATCAGTGGCCATGACCACCTATAGGTACCTAATGTGTCATTAGAACAACAGTCTCCCTCTTTTGCCTAGTTTTGCTGTGGTCTTTTCTCTGTGCAGCTTTGTCCTCAGTCTCCAGACCATTGTAGGGTAAACTGAGCAGCTCGATCTTCATATCCTCTCAGGTTCACTCATGTCCAGTGGACAAGATCATTTACTTCACACCCAGCAGTTTGTGCAAAAATAGCATTGTGCTTCATTGACTCTGACTAGGTTGTATACCTAGTCATAAAACAGTCACTTGGACAGTATTTCAGTGCTCTGAAAGGTCAGACTTAGGTTGTTCCCAAGAGGAAGAAGGACATATTATTACCAGAAAAAGTGTGATTGAATGCTAGGCTGCAAAGTGTTACAATTCAACACATTTTGCTGCGTATCATCCCTATGAATCATTCTTGCTATATATACATGTTAAAATATGTCTCCATTGTGTCAAATGTTATGCAGTCCTAAAACAGAATGAAACTGGGTCATTTGCACAGACATGGATGGACCTAGAGACTGTCATACAGAGTGAAGTCAAAAAGAGAAAAAAAATATTAACACATCTATGTGGAATCAATAAAAATGGTATAGATCATTTTATTTGCAAAACAGAAATAGATATACAGATACAGAGAGCAAATGTATGGATACCAAAGGGGAGAAAGGAGGCTTGGATGAGTTGGGAGATTGAGATTGACATATATAACTATTGATACTATATATAAAATAGATAACTAATGACAACCTATTGTATAAGTCAGGGAACTCCACTCAGTGCTCTGTGGTGACCTAAATGGGAAGGAAATAAAAAAAAAAGAGGGCATATCTGTATATGAATAGCTGATTCACTTTGCTGTACAGTAGAAACTAACAACATTGCAAAACAACTATATCCCCATACAAATTTTAAAAATTGTAGAAAATTAAATTCAACCTACAGTGACAGCAAGCAGATAAGCAGAGGAGGCAGTAAGTAAGTGTGGGATTGTGGGATAAACAAGGGGGCATGAGGAAAGTTAAGGATTTGGATTTGTTCACTATCATCACTGTGGGTATGGTTTCATGGATGTATGCCTGTGTCAAACTCATCAAATTGTACACTTTAAAAATGAAAGTTTATTGTACGTCATTATACCTCAATAAAGCTCTTAAAATTTATTAATAAAAATGGAAAGGAGGAAAATTTTTTAAAAGCCTCCATGCATTCTTTCATCAATTACCAGTGAAATGTGAATTGTTACCATCTATTTTGAAAACATCCTTGTAAGAATAACTGCTTTTTTTTTAAATTTTAAGACAATAGACTATTGATTTTTGAAATTTAAATAAATTGGAAAGAAAATGTGTGCCCTTTTGTTTCTTCTTTTTAACAACATATTTGTGAGATTCATTCAAATTGTTGCATGCAGTTGTAGTTTACTCATTCTCAATCCTGTATGATAGTCCATTGTATGAATGGATATACCACAAATATGCCATCTACCATTTATGAAAATTTGGGTGATTTCCAGTGTGGAGCTATTATAAATAGTTGATATGAAAAGTAAGATGATAGGAAATAATTTCCCAACCGAGATATGGAGGACAACAGGTCCAAGAGACAGAGAATTTGGTGGATGTTTTCCCACTGAGGAAGTTTAACCACTCTAGAGGAAACTGCTGAAAGGCTTATCTCAGAAGAGGTTATGACACCCTATTGAAGCTAAGGATAATTGGAATCCAAAGTCCTGGCAAATCCCATTAATTTTTGGTTGGGACTCCAAGGAATAAAAGTTAGCCAGAAATAAACTCTCCCATGAACTAAAGCATGTCTGAAATTTGCTTTCTATTAAAAAATTTGTATGAACTTTTATTTGCATCAGTTTTAGATATGAATTTTTTCATAATCGATATTAATATTTTATACTTTGATAATTGAATCAAATTTTTATTGATCTTTCCTTTTTAGTAATTATTTGAGCTTTGTTGCTTTGTTAACATTCAATCTATCACTTGATTCAGATATTATATGTATTTAATAACCACTAAACATTGAGTTTGTTTAGTTGGTTTTGAGTTAGTTTGTTGCATTTTACATTTTAATAAATCTATTGATATTAGAATAAATTTAGTATAAAATTTTTCCTTCACATTTTTAAAGAATCATTCCAGCATTCCTTAAAGAATAATTCTTCATTGATTCTCCATCATTTTATCTAATTGGTTCTTATAAACTTATTTTTTCCTGAAGCTCTCTTTTCTGATAGACTAAATTACCAGCTATTGTGGAAACATAATCCCAATGTTCAGTAATGGGAGAAATTAAATTGTGGCCCCTGTAAAACTGAGTTTCATCGACCAAAGGCCATACATGCAGTAGGTGCTCAATAAATATTTGATGAATGAATAAGAGAAATAATGGTTTTCAGAATATTTAATATTTTAAGAAAATGCATAATCAATAAGGAAAAAAACCAGAGTATTAACTTGCCTATGCAAAGTGATCTTAGTTTTGTAAGATCCTAGAAAAAAATGACAAAACAAATAATGAGTGGTAGTATATGGCTGGGAACCCTAGGGAATGAGAGCTAGAATTGCAGCTGATTATTTTCTTCATATCAATTTTCCAAGAGTTCCACAATGTTAACATTGTGGAGGAAATTCATTTGCAATAGAGTAAAAGTAAAAGAAAGGGGACTTAAGAATGGGAGAGGGAGAGGGAGAGGGAGAGGGTGAGGGTGGGAAGATTTGGGAGAATGGCATTGAAACATGTAAAATATCATGTACAAAACGAGATGCCAGTCCAGGTTCGATGCACGATACTGGATGCTTGGGGCTAGTGCACCCAGAGGGATGGTATGGGGAGGGAGGAGGGAGGAGGGTTCAGGATGGGGAACACATGTATACCTGTGGTGGATTCATTTTGATATTTGGCAAAACTAATACAATTATGTAAAGTTTAAAAATAAAATAAAATTAAAAAAAAAAAAAAAAGAAATCAAGTCCAACCAGTAAGTCCAACCAGTAAGGTTGTTCTAGTGGTAAAGAGACTGCCAGCTAATGCAGGAGTTCCAAACTTTGGTCGGGAAGGCAGTCCGAAATGGCAACTGACTCTAGTATTTTTGCCCGGAAAACTCCATTGACAGAGCAGCCTGGTGGGCTACAATCCATGGGGACTCACACACCACTGAGCTCACATACTTACTTACAAGGAAAGCTTACATAGAGATTGGGTCAAGATGGCAGACTGAGCACATTTCTCCCTTTCTACCAAAAATCCTTGTAAATGATAGGAAAGGCACATTTTAGTATGAAAAATAACTACATAAGTGCACTGGGGGAAAGTAAAGACAAATTCCTAGTAGATGGAAAGCAGATGAAACAGGGATGCTTACGGGATGGAGGTGGAGGTGCACAGGAGAAACAGGACCCTGAAACGGGGAGGAAAGAGGAGGGGGCAATAGGGAGAAGGATTACAGGCCCAGCTGCTTCAGATTTGGAAAAGGGGCGGGATCGGGAGACAAGTAGCACCTCCCATGCTCAGAGCAGCGGTGGGCTTAAGAGTTGAGGTGGGGCAGGCGGTGTTTGGCAGGAAGGGGAGGCTTCTCTCCTGGCAGGAAGCTGCGCTACGGAAAAAGGGAGGAGACTACTGCACCAGTAGCGGCTGGTGGGATCCCGATGTCGCAGAGGGGCAGCCGCCACCAAGAAAGAGGCGGAGGGCCTCAGAACAGAGTGCTGAAGACACCGCCGCCATCCTCCTCTCCTACTCCTCCGCCCTTCTGAAAGAGCTCCTCGACTAAGGATCCTCCCCTCCCAGCTGTTGTAAGCACCCAGCTCATCACCTGCCTATCCTGCTTGCAAACAGACTCACTGTAAAGGAAGCTGCGAGGTGTCCAATTTGCACACGTGAAGCCTGAGATCCCGGCGGTGGACGCCAGGAAAGGAAAGGCCATTGGTGGGCGCCGGGACAGAGAAGGGGTTTGGGATGGATTCCTGCCAGAGATAAGGGGTGGAGGCAGGCGCCGGGTGAGGCTAGGGTGGGAAGGGGGAGTGCAAGGGCAGTAGGAAAGGGGCATAGCGTTAGGAAGCCGGCAAGATATTGAAGATGAGCACAGGGAGCCGAGGGCACTGGGGGCCAAGAAAGCGAGTGGAGGTAGACAGGGGGCATGTGAGTAGCAGACTACTGGGATGTTCTGAGCAGGACGACAGTGAGTGAGGGCATGTGGGTCAGGGCTGTGGAGGGATATGGGGTTTTGCAGGGGATTCAGAGTGGGTGTCAGTGGCGGTGACAGAGGCTGAGGTCTCTGAACAAGGACGTAGGCTGCCCCCTCCTGCAGAGTTCCTTAACCTAGGCAGCACCGCTGCTGCTGCCGCTGTCGCTGCCGCCTTTCACCACAGCCTCAGGGAACCTAGAAGGAAGAGCACTTTCAGGCACACAGCCAGGATTTCCAGCATTACTGCCAGGCTCATGGGGAAATTTTAGGCACTGGCGCGGGGCACATGGAGACGTCGCTGTCGGCAGAACTTCACCTTATGGCATATTCAATGTTTCTCTCTTATCTTCTCTCCTCCTCCGGCAGACATGAAAACCCCCATCTCACAGGAGGCCGAAGGGCAGCAAACCAGGGCTGTTGCAGGAAAGGCCACTGGGTCTGCAAACATGATGAAGAAAAAAGCCTCCCAAAAGAAGCAGAGAGGCAGACCTTCGTCCCAGCCCCGCAGGAACATTGTGGGCTGCAGAATTTCACATGGATGGAAGGAAGGTGATGAACCAATCACTCAGTGGAAAGGAACTGTTCTGGATCAGGTGCCTATAAATCCTTCTCTTTATCTGGTGAAATATGATGGAATTGACTGTGTCTATGGACTGGAACTTCACAGAGATGAAAGAGTTTTGTCTCTTAAAATTCTTTCTGACAGGGTGGCATCAACTCAAGTCAGTGATGCAAACCTTGCAAATACCATAATTGGTAAAGCTGTGGAACATATGTTTGAGGATGAGCATGGTTCTAAGGATGAATGGAGAGGAATGGTCTTAGCCCAAGCACCGATCATGAAAGCCTGGTTTTATATTACCTATGAGAAAGACCCTGTCTTGTACATGTACCAACTTCTAGATGATTATAAAGAAGGAGACCTCCGTATCATGCCAGAGTCCAATGAGTCTCCTCTCGCAGAAAGGGAGCCAGGAGGAGTTGTAGATGGTCTGATAGGTAAACATGTGGAATATACCAAAGAAGATGGCTCCAAACGGATTGGAATGGTCATTCACCAAGTGGAAGCCAAACCCTCTGTTTATTTCATCAAGTTTGATGATGATTTCCATATCTATGTCTATGATTTGGTGAAAAAGTCCTAACTGTCAGGATAAACTTTGCCACATTTGTGAAAACAAATGCGTACTTTGTAGATATGCAAGATAATGTTACTTTTCAGTGTATTGAAAGCTTTAGGGTCCATGTTGATTCAACATCTTTGCCAGCATAAGTATTGTCTTGTTCTAAGAAATACAAATGTATGTGGTCATGAAATGCTGTGTAAGGAATTTTTCATGTTGAAAAGGTTGGGTGTGTTTGGTGGATGGAACATAAAAGGAAGGAGCAGCTGTAACATTTAGGCTGTGAATAAATTTCAGCTACTATCATAATCAGCCAAATAAAAATGGAATAGGACTTAGCTGGTTTGGGCTAGGGAGAGGAGAGGAGAATGAACTAGAGATGGGCTGTGGGGGAAAGGAAAAGGGAAGGTGGCTGCTTAAGAAAGGATGTGGGAAGGGGCTGGGAATGGAGAGGCTCCTAAGGGGAGGGTGACCTAAGAGTGGGAGGCAGCCAACTGGAAGAGGGTGAAGAATAACAGGGAGAGTGAAATCTTGGGGCTAAGAGGAAAAACGGACAGGATAAATTGAGTAAAGAGGGACACAAAGATGTTTAGAAGAGGTCCAGAGCAAGGGAGAGAAAGAAAAGTTGGCAGAGATCAGGGGAGAGACTAAAGGGACACTCCAGAAGGGAAGGGACACTGAGGAAGGAGGAATTCTAAGAAGAAAGACTGACAGAGGGAGTGAGAATAGAGAAAAAAGGGTATGAGGTGTGGAGCCTATGAGAGATGGAAAGACCCAAGAAAACTAGGCCCTCTGGCAGTATCCAAGTTGCCCTCCCTAGCTCTGTGCACAAAGGATGTGGCAACAAACAAACCACATGGACTGGAGCTTCCCTAGAGGGGGATTTTGACAGGACAGTCTCAAAAGTTAAGCAGGAACCAAGCTGATGCTGGGAGGGATTGGGGGTAGGAGGAGAAGGGGACGACAGCGCATGAGATGGCTGGATGGCATCACTGATTGGATGGACGTGAGTCTCAGTGAACTCCGGGAGATGGTGATGGACAGGGAGGCCTGGCGTGCTGCGATTCATGGGGTTGCAAAGAGCCGGACACGACTGAGCAACTGATCTGATCTGATCTGATTTGAAGTTTATACTTAAAAGACTTGTATTATATCAGGGACATCATGCCACACCTGCTGAGCAGAGCCCAGCCCTCAGCTTAAACACACTGCATGGTGCTCCATAGCAGAGGGGCTGTGGGCAGTTTCCTCGTAGTTTCCAGAGGACCCAGGAGCAAGAAATCTCAGACCTGAAGTTCTTGGTTTACTTCCCCTACACTGAATAAACAATTTTTTCAGGAATGAGTTAGTGGAGTTCTCAGAACATAAGAGATGTGCCACCTTGCATTTGGAAAGCATTTTATCCAGAAAAATGGAAACTTGCTCGACCCAGATATTGCACTCATCTCACTGCTCTTCATCCTCCAGGGCTATGCCTTGTGTCCTTACAGAAGAGAAGCCACAAAGGATTGAGCTTAAGGTTTCTCTCCAGGGCATGGGGAATACTTGACTGCCCGTGCTTCTCTCAGCCCCTGCCTGAAACCACAGGTATCCCACCCCTGTCCCCCTGCCTGTGCTTCACCAGATGGAGGTCTGCTGCCTCCAGAAACCCCATTCTGGCAATATCCCAACAAAACCAGTGCCTACTGACCCTTCACAGTACCTCCTGACTAGTCTTGCCCACTTCAAGCACACAGGGAACTGTGCTGGAAATGTGTGCAGCTCTATTTCCAGGTGAGATAGGTGGCATGGGCAGTTTAGCAGGGAGATGTGACTTTGTATAACTAAGTCTTTCGACTGTATAGTGCCACATAGGTGGATGGTGGGAAGAGGGTGTGGTAATTCGCAATAAATTCCCTCTGAGGTATGGTGTCCCAATACATGGGTCTTTGTCCTTCTCTTTCTTTCCTTCTCCCAGTTCAGCTGTGGGAAAAGCTTCAAAACTCTCTCTGGTTTTCCCACTACACACCCTTCACTGCCCTCAAAGAAACAATTCTGGTGTCTCTCTTTTGGCCATTAACTCCAGGCATAGCAGGTAGAGGAGGAGGCAGGGAGCTTCCCAGAGTGGAAAGAAGTTGGTAATTCCAGTTCATTCTCTCCACCCAACATGATCTGAAGCTGTTTGCCTCAAGAATTCCACAAGACAAGCCCACCTCACCAGAGCAAGGATAGGTTTTCTTTCATACATCACATAATTCAGTCTAGCAAACACCTGCAGGCCACTCATGGGCCAGTTTCAGCCCACTGTCATATTTTGGTTGATCTTCATATTTTTATCATTCTCCATTTTAAAATTAGCTATATAGACATTTGGGGGATTTCACATTTCAAAAATCCACATTCTTGGCTTGCCTGAGAAAACAAAACGATAGACCAAGGGTTGGGGCCCGCATTCCAACAAGGACACAAGCAGTTGACTCTGAGGAAGGGCTCAGCCCATTTTAAACTCAGAATACTCTCTCGAGTAGGCCATCCCCCTAGATGGCCTGCTTCACGCTAATAAAATGCTCAGATGTCCCCTGGAAGCATTTCCATTGGTAGCTTAGCCCTCCATTGGCTTACTTTAACCCCATTTGCTTTTTATTTTAGTTGCTTTATCTTCATCTCACAAATACTTACTTCAGGGTGGCTCTCTGCCAGGCAGTCTTCTAGACAGGAGCTTAGGATATGGTTATAAAAAGATAAAGTAATCTTACCCTCATGGAACTTTCATTGTAGTGTAGGAGACAGACAGTAGCCAAGAGACAAAAAGTAAAATATAAAGTATTTTCACACTGATAAATGTTAAGAAAGAAAAAATAAAGCAAAGAATGGGGGAACTGGAATTCCAGGGAGGAGGCTGAAATTGGATAGATAGGAAGTCCAGAGAGAGCCTCACTGAGAGCACAGTTTTTGAGTAAAGACCTGAAGGCATTGAGAGGACTAGCCCTGTCGTTGTCTAGGGAAGGAACATTCCAGCAAGAGGGACAACAAATGCTAAGGCCCAAGGCAAGAGTAGGCCTGACATATTCAAGCCATATTGAGAATACCAACATGGCTGGAACTGAGTGAACAAGGTAGAGAATATCAAGGAAGTGAGTTCAGAGAAGTGATTCGGATCTGGGAGAAGAATGGAATTTGACTTTTACGCTGTGTGTGATGGGCAGAGGCACAACATTTTTTGTCTGATTTTTTAACCAGGACACTTTAGCAACTCTCGAGAATAATCTGTAATGGGGTACAAGACAGAGAGAGGAACATCAAATATTTCAGTGAAATACCTGATATTTGCCTATAAGAACTGGAAGTTGAATATAGGTTACATTTTAGGTGAGTAAGAATAGAATTTTTTTTCAATAATAAGTGTGCATGTGTGCCGGCTTAGTCACTTTAGTCCTGTCCAAATATTTGACACCAAGGATGGTAGTGCCCCAGGCTCATGTCTCCATGGAATTCTCCAGGCAAGAATACTGGAGTGGGTTGCCATTTCCTTCTCCAATGGAATCTTTCCAACTCAGGCATCAAACCCACATCTCTTATTTTTCTTGCATTGCAGGTGTTTTCTTTTCCACTAGAGCCACCTGTGCTAGTGGTAAAGAACCCATCTGCCAATGCAGGAGATGTAAGAGATGCATGTTTGATCCCTGAGTCAGGAAGATCCCCTGGAGGTGGGCATGGCAACTCACTCTCATATTCTAGCATGAAGAATCCCATGGACATAGGATCCTGGCAGGCTAGTCCACAGGGTCACAAAGAGTCTTCATGACTGAAGCAATTTAGCATGCATTCATGCACAGAGCCACCTGGGAAGCCTCAATAAACAGTGCAGGATTAATCTATTTTCCATTTGCCAGGGAATATACTCAAATCCCTTCACACCTTGCACACAAAATTAGTCCTGAATGGATAAAAAGTTAGTACTCAATTTAGGAAGTAGCATTTATAAAATATTAGAATAAAGTAGAAGAAAGTATTTATATTTTTACTATGGAAATGGTGAAAATTTTAACAACTATAATATTGACATATTGATGGAAATTTTGATAAATATTGTCATATTAAAATATAAATCCTCCAATTTGAAAAAAATATCATACTGTACAGTGGAAATTGTTATGATATACACCTTTCTATTCATCAGATCAACAACATGCATGAAGTTGAAAAATATTTGTTGTCAATCAGATAAAAAAAAAGTGAGAATTCCCATCCACTGCTAGGAGTTCTGTTGGAAATATGTTTGCCATTATCTAGTGAGTTTGATGGAGAAGGCAATGGCACCCCACTCCAGTACTCTTGCCTGGAAAATTCCATGGATGGAGGAGCCTGGTAGGTTACAGTCCATGGAGTCGCTAGGAGTTGGACACGACTGAGCGACTTCACTTTCACTTTTCATTTTCATGCACTGGAGAGGGAAATGGCAACCCTCTCCAGTGTTCTTGCCTGGAGAATCCCAGGGACGGGGAGCCTGGTGGGCTGCCGTGTCTGGGGTTGAACAGAGTTGGACACGACTGAAGCAACTTAGCAGCAGCAGCAGCAGTGAGTTTGATGATGGCATATTTCCAACAGTTTTACTGTTGAAGGACAGTTCTGTATGGATCCCTCCCTACATTTTGCAAGCAAAGGAATGAATGGTTTTGGCTTGCCACTTTCCTTTGAGGAATGTTGGAATAACAAATATCTTTTTGAGATGGAATAGTGGTTCCTTCTATAGCAATGAGCAGGAATGCTTACTGCAGTATAATAAATATGTCTTATTCTACAATAAGAGGAAGACATATTTACTGCCCATTATAAAAGATTACATTAATTAAAGTAGTTTCCTTTCCTCTAATGCTATCTATTGTGTATATACGATCCCTGTGTCCACTTACTGTCACCCTGTGATAAGTGGGACTCAGGGATTTAGAGTAAAACTGCTGATAAGGCTGACTGTAGCTGTTGCTGTAAATAATAAGCTGTTAATGAGGAGTAATTGAGGAAATTGCTGCAAGATGAGTACCAGGAAATACATACAAAGACAGGCTTTAATCATGCGTTATTTCTTTTTTCTTAATTTTAATTTTTAATTAGAAGATAACTTACAATATTGTGATGCTTTCTGCCATACATCAACATGAATTGGTCATAGGTATGCATATGTCCCCTCTCTCTTGAACATCCTGCACACCTCCCTACTCATCCCATTCCTCTAGATTGTCACAAAGCACTGGCTTTTGGTTCCCTGTGTTATACAGCAAATTCCTACTGGCTATCTATTCTACATATGGTAATATGTTTCAATGCTACTCTCTCAAATCATCCCACCCTTTCCTTATCCACTGTGTCCAAAAGTCTTTATGTCTGCATCTCCTTTGCTGCCCTGCAAGTAGAATCATCAGTATTATCTTTCTAGATTCTATACATATGCATTAATATATTCATGCATTATTTCTTGATAATTCAACTCCAGTTGAAAGTTGTTCCTCAATCTAGTCATTAACTTCAGGTCCACTCCACGACAACAAATAGTCCTAAGATTAATCCTAAGTAAGCAGAAGTTTTTGTATCCTTTCATATAACAGTGACAGAGACACACAGAGACCCAGAGTTAAAGGAAGGAAAGAACAAGCACCCTAAGCACAAAGTGGAGAATCCTTGGAACTTTTGGTAGTTGGCTTGGGATATGAGAGGGCTGGATAAACAATTACTGTAAATGAAGAATGTAAACAGCTGGCTTACTCAACCACAGCTGCTATAAGTAGAAAAATTATTAGAGATGACACTGAGTCCTTTCTGTCCCTAATGGAGATCAGATGTCATATGCACTTATCTGAGTAGGCTGGAGAATTTTGGTGAGGAGAGAGAATCAAATTTGGTGGCTTTGGTAGATATGGATGTCCAAATTACTATTGTACAGGACCTGTGGAGGGGAACAGCATCTAGATTTGTGTTATAGGTTTTGCCCAGGTTTAGAATAGGGAAAACTTGAATATAAAACTTGAATGAAACCATTTGTGCAAATTCTGTGCAATCTCAGTGTTACCTTCATATCTGAATATATAGTAGGAAATAATGCTTGTATTTTCCTGTCCCATAAGTGCTAGATGAAACTCAGCCACATGTAGAGAAGTATTAGGGAAACATAAATTGTTCCACCAGTAGCCTCTCTGGCTCATCCTGGGTGGTTTCACACACAGAGTATAGAATCCCAGGAGGAATAAAAAATTCACAGCCATGATTAAATATTACTTAAAGGAAGCAATGGGAGTAAGAAATGAAAGATCTGTATAGAAAAGCCATGCATGCACAGTATAAAAGTCTAAGAAGAGCTGAAGGTTTATAGTGGATTATTGTCAGGTAAATTCAATTGTTTCTTCTATCATCTCAGCTGTTCCATACAATGTGACTCTAACTGGATCTATTACACACACTATCTTGAACATTGGCAGCACCTTCTTTGCCATACTATTGGCACCTGATGATCAAATCTGTTCACATTTATGTGACAAGGCATCTCATATATGTTTTCTTGTA
The DNA here is from genome assembly GCF_029378745.1 of Bos indicus. Classification (NCBI taxonomy): domain Eukaryota; kingdom Metazoa; phylum Chordata; class Mammalia; order Artiodactyla; family Bovidae; genus Bos; species Bos indicus. The sequence goes on along the minus strand of NC_091789.1, from coordinate 101,960,283 downwards.
CTCCTCTTGGTTACCTAATCTTCTTTGCCATTTGTGAAAATCAGATAGTTTAGAATTTAATGTGTTTATTGTTGTTCAGTCACTCAGTCGTGTCTGACTCTGCGACCCCATGGACTACAACATGCCAGGCTTCCCTGCCCTTCACTATAAGTAAGGACTCTGATTTATAGTTTTCACATATATGCATGATGTCCTGATGGTTGGCTTTCGAAAGCTTCAGTTTTAAAAGTATTGATTTCCTAGGAAGAGTGCTTGAAAACCTTCAACAGAATTCAGTAGTCTGCTTGCCTAGTAACGTTTCTTGGGACTTTGCAGGCAGATTCACAGTACTAGTCCTTAGGCAGTCAAGGAAAATTTGTTGTCTATTCATCCCCCTACCACTAAAAAGGAGGACTATCATTAAGCTGGATCCCTCAGATATTGAAGAGTTTGTGATTCTTTGAAAATTCTGCTTGGTCCTATATATTGGCTAACCCATAAATTACCATCTTTTGAGTGGGGCCCAAAACAACATTCTGCTGTGGAAACTATCTCTCAAGCTGTGTCATACTCAGTATGTTTGGGGCCCTACATTCATACTGACCAAGTTGAGATTTAAGGCCCTGTAACTGATGATTTTCTGATTGGAGTCTCTGGCAGAGGGAAACATTCTTTGCCAGGAGGTGTGCTTTGGGATTCTGGACTTAGCTTTTCCTTGATATGTATGTTAAATATATCCCTATAGAAAGCATCTGTTTTCAAAACTGAACACCTACACCATGGAGGCCTTGTGTCTCTCTAGCCTTTTTTTCCCTTTTTGTGATAGATAATTCCAACTTACCATTTATAATGGTGGGAAAAGATAAGTCTTGCTTGTCAGAGGTAAATAGTATATTTAATACTTACCTGGCCTCAACCTGATGGCATATGGACTTTACATGAAAAAGTGGGTACTACACCTTCAGGGAAGCTCTATTAACCACTCTGCCACTTGAAGTAAAACTGATAGCTAAGTGAGGTCTTGATTCATTTAGAGGTTCAACTTATCCCTAGGCCTGATTCACTGATGGTTTGGATAAGTTGAAACCTAGTGGTGTCTACTATATTGCTATGTATGTTTAATCTCACTACCAGCTAAACAGAATTGAAAGCAGATCGTGGTCACTGTCCTCAGTGTTCAGACTGAAGGGCACTTGCATAGGTCTTGGTACTACTCTAGAAGAAGTTTGTCCTATTTTAACGACTCATGATATATTAACAATAGCCTAGTTTTTGGTCTACCATTTGGAAAGTTACCGACTTGTAGACTGAAGACTTCAAACTATAGAATCAGAGGAATGAGACTGCCAAGATGGTGACAGATTGTCCCAACTTCACTCCCACTCACAAGAAGAAAAACTACTCATGGACAAAACACCACTGAGAAAATAATAGAACATGAATAAGGCTGAAGCAGCCCTCCTGTACCACAGAGACCAAAACAGTGCACAATAGAAGATTAAAAGAAGTGACTACAAGCTGATTGCATTGCCAGTCCTTCAGGCTGGCACTGTACCACACAGAGATTTCCCCAAGACTAAAGTCCCTCCAGTGAGAAAGAGTGCCCAGGGTAGGTACCCAGGTTCCAGCATTATAGATTGCTTTTTGGGAGTCCCTGTTTTGGTCCTGCCTCACAGGGATTGAGAAGAAATGTGCATGGCTTGCCCACTGAGACTCTAGTTGTGAGGATAAGTGGGGAGGATTGCAACAACCACCACATTGATCTTGGCAGACTGAGTTCCTACCTATAGCACCTATGTAGTCATCCCAATCAGCAGATTTTCTCATCTGCAGAAAGCAGACTGTAGTGCAGTCTGACCAGGAAACTTGGCCAAGGGCAGATCTTGCTGATTCAAGTCCTTAAACAAAAAGTTTTGCTGGATCTAGAATTCTGCCCACCCTCTACCTAGATAGGGAAGATAGTCATAGACCAGCCCATGACTGAGTGTAGCTACTGGCCATTTCTTGAGGAGGAAGCATAACTAGGAGCACCTGGCAGGCTTCTTGGACCCAACTTCCCTGCAACATCAGCTGAGGAGCTAATCAATTGCCTCACATAGTGCTGAGTGAAACTCCCAGCTCCACCCAACAAGAAAATCTGGACAGAACACCTGGAGAGCTCGGTAGCCCAGCAACACTTGATCAGAGAGCCCAGCAAGAGAGTTGATCATCCACAGAGAAAAATCAGTGTTTCAGTTCAGCCAGAGAATTGGGGTATGTGTCCACTTGAGTAAAGACCACGGAGTCTTGTTGACTTCGAAGTGGGTTTTCCCACTCTGCCCAGGCAGGAAAGCAAAGTCATAGCCCTACCCATTGCTAAATAGAGTTTTCAGTCTTCCCAACCAGGGAACCTAACAGAGCACACAGGAAATGCTCTAGCTTATCCAACATCCTGCTTACGGTTGCACTCAAACAGAGACCACAGACTGTGATTTTTCCCAACTTCAGAGAAAAACTTGTGACCATCTCTGGCCAGGGAATTCAGTTCACAGTCTTGCATAATTCAGGTTCCTAAACAATGAACCATGCAGAACTTGGAGCCTTTTCAGCTGCCCCACTAGGCAGGGAAACAGTTTTTGTCCCACCTACTGCTGAGTATGGTACTGAGTCCTGGTGATCTAGGAAGCCTGACCAGAGAACACAGGCAACTGCAGAGCCTGACATACAACCTTGCTTGGACAAACAATAGAGCCAGCAATCATATACAACTTTTCTCAGTCAGTATTACCCACCTTAACCTCAGAGCTTGGCAGTGGCCTCACCCCAAAACAGACCTTGGTAGCAGACTCTACATGCCTGAGGATATAACCAGCAGATATGTACAGAAACCCAACTAAAAAATAACTGTATCTTTCAAAAAGAACCTATAAAGTCTGGAAGAGGAAGCTGCTTACCCAACCACACAGATGCCAACATAGGAATCAAGGTTCATAAAAAATTAGAAAAACACAATAACATCAAAAGTGAAAGTCGTTCAGTTGTGACTCTTTGTGACCCCATGGACTATAGCCGCCACCACCACCCCCTGGCTCTTCTGTCTATAGGGATTCTCCAGACAAGGATACTGGAGTGGGTTGCCATGCCCTCCTCCAGGGGGATAACATCAAAGAAAATAATAAATCTCCAAGAAACGACCTAAAGAAATGAAGTTTTAAGCCAGCTTTTTCACTCTCCTCTTTCACCCTCATCAAGATGTTCTTTAGTTCCTCTTTGCTTTCTGCCATTAGAGTTGTATCATCTGCGTATCTGAGGTTGTTGATATTTCTCCGAGCAATCTTGATTCCAGCTAGTGAATCATCCAGCCTGACATTTTGCATGATGTACTGTGCATATAAGGGGCTTGTCTGGTGGCTCAGACAGTAAAGAGTCTGCCTGCAATGCAGGAGACTTGAGTTCGATCCCTGGGTCAGGATGATGCCCTGGAGAAAGAAAAACCCACTCCAGTATCCTTGCCTGGAAAATCCCATGGACAGAGGAGTTTTCAAGGCTACAGTCCATCGGGTCACAAAGAGTCGGACATGATGGAGAAACTTCACTTCAATTCATTATACAAATAAGATAAATTAGCAGGGTAACAGTATACAGCCTTGATGTACTCCTTTCCCAATTTTGAATGAATGAACCTCCAGTTCCAAGTCTTGTTCTAAATATCGCTTCTCAACCAGACAAAAAGTTAATAAATCTCCTAAAGAAGTTTAGTAAACTATAAAAATATACAGTTAAGTGAAATTAAGAAAACAATTCATGAACAAAACAGGAAGTTTAACAAAGAATTAGACAATACTAAAAAGACAAAAACCAGAAAACCTGGAGCTCCAAAATACAATGACAAAAGCGAGGAATTCAACAGAGAGCTTCAAGAACAGACTTGAACATGTAAAAGAAAGAATCAGTGATCTAGAAAACAGAACTTTATAAATTATCCAGAGGAGCAAAATGAAAAAAAAAGAATTAAAAAAGTGAGGAAAGCCATTGTGACTTATGGGACACAAACAAAAGAAACAACGTTTACATTATGAGAATTCCACAAGGAAAAAAAGAAAGATAAAAGGGCAAAAAGTGTATTATTAGTAAAAGCAAAAATGGCTAAAAGCTTTCCAAACCTGAGGAGAAAGATGAACATCCAGATTTATGAGGCTCAAAAGACCCCAAATATATTGAACTTGAATAAAGCTATGCTGAGAGATTATAATTAAATTGTTAAAAGTGAAGATAATAATTTTTTGAAAGAAACAAGAAAAGTTACATATAAGGAGACTCCTCCACCCTAAATACTATGGATAAATTTCTTTTTTTTAATTAAGTCATTTAATTGTATCATAATTGTTTTGCAATATTGTGATGGTTTCTTCCATGCATCAACATGAATCAGCCACAGGTATACATTTGTACCCCCATTCTGAACCCTCCCCCACTTCCCTCTCCACCCTACGCAGAGCCCTGCTTCATGCATCAAACTTACACTGGTCATCTATTTTATATATGGTTATATACATGTTTCAATGCTCTTCTCTCAAGTCATCCCACACCTGCCTTCTCCCACTGAGTCCAAAAGTCTATTCTTTACATCTGTGTCTCCTTTGCTGCCCTGCATGTAGGATCATCAGTACCACCTTTCTAAATTCCATATATATGCATTAATATACAGTGTCTGTCTTTCTATTTCTTAGTTACTTCACTTTGTATAATAGGCTCCAGGTTCATCCACCTCATTAAAACTGACTCAAATTCCTTTTTATAGCCGAGTAATATTCCATTGTGTATATGTACCAGAACTTCCTTATCCATTCATCTGCCAATGGACATCTATGTTGCTTCCATGTCCTAGTTATTGTAAACAGTGCTGCAATGAACATTGGAGTACATGCGTCTCTTTCAATTCTGGTTTCCTTGGGGTGTATGCCCAGCAGTGGGATTGCTGTGTCATATGGCAGTTCTAATCCCAGGTTTTTAAAGAATTTCCACACTGTTCTCCATAGTGGCTGTACCAGTTTGCATTCCTACTAAAGTGTAAGAGGGTTCCCTTTTGTCCACACCTTCTCCAGCATTTACTGTTTATAAACTTTCTGATGATGGCCATTCTGACTGGTGGGAGATGATAACTCATTGTGATTTTGATTTCCATTTCTCTAATAATGAGTGATATTCAGGATCTTTTTATGTATTTATTAGCCATCTGGTTGTCTTCTTTGGAGAAGCATCTATTTAGATCTCTTGCCAACTTTTTGATTGAGTTGTTTGTTTTTCTAGTATTAAGCTGCATGAGCTGCTTGTATATTTTGGACATTAATTCTTTGTCAGTTGTTTTGTTTGCTATTATTTTCTTCCATTCTGAGGGCTGTCTTTTCACCTTGCTTATAGTTTTCCTGCAGGATAGAATAATCCAACCTATAAGGGAGTGAGTCCCTTGGACTCCCTGAGTGCCATACAGGTGCTACTGGTGGGAAGGGTGGGTGGTATGGTTGCTCATTTTCTCTACCTTCTGCCTAGTCAGAGGAATGCCATCATCTCCCATACCCTATACTTCACTAACCATTCCTGGATACTATCCCTGGCCTTTGGGGTGTGGGGGGGGGGGGCGGTTAGCAGCTATGCCAGTAAGCTCAGTGGATGTATGTTCTCTTATCATGAATGTTCTTGAGTTGTGGATGCTCCACCGTTAGAGTTGTTGTGCCTTTTCTTTCCTCTGTATTAGGGGTCTGATGGCATGAGGAGTTTTTTCTGTTTCACTGTGAATTACCATAGCATCTTCCACTTTGCTCTTCTCACTTTTCCAGGGATTCCACCTTCTAGTGTCACAATAAGGCTTTCTCATGAGCACTTAGGCCTTAAGCCATAGCAGACTTCATCCACCTGGCTTTGCAAAACAACATTCTAAAGTATCCAAATTAATTTGTTGCTGTTAATATCTCACCCTGTCAGCTCAGCCTGAATCCAGAAAAATAGTGGATGACTACACTTCCTTCTCTACCCTCAGCTCTTCTTCCAACTTTCTAACTGGAGCCTCAGCGTCTAGTTGGGCATCAGTTACTAGTCAAACTCCTCAGTAGAGGCCAGTCTGTTGCAGCAGCCATTCATTTTCCTTCTTGGCCACAGCATGTGATGCCAAGTTCCATAATGCCCTAAATAAATTGGCATTTGGGGGCATATCAATATTCATAAACATGTAACATGCAGGCCATTCATCCCCACATAGTCAACACAGTATTTCAACCACAGATTCCTCTTTCACAAAACCCATATCTTCAGTCTCCTGACTGGTTCACCAAGTGTTGGTTTGCATCCTCAGAAATTTCCTAGGTGAAATTCAAAACTGACCTCTCTACATGGTGGGGAAGGAGAGACTGAAGAAAAAGGAAGATCACTCCAGATTGATAGGTATCAGGTTGAATAACAAGGCAATTTGTATATGAGACTTGTCCTATATGGCTGCAAAATTAGTAGATCTTCAAACCTGCCCACGAAAATCTTGAAAGTTTATATAGGGAACTTAATGAGATTCAGGCATGTATACAATCCAGATGTCCTCAACAAAATACTACTCTCTCAAGGTTTCATCTTTGAAATGGCTCTCAGTGTGAGAACAGTGGGTGCAGCATGCATTCCAAATGACAGAAATGAGGTAAGGAAACTCTGATACCTGAGTCCACCTTGTGGGTCAACCAATGCTCATGTCCTCTCCATGACATTCTCCAACAATAAGCAGGTTAATATTTCAAGAAGATATAACAATTGTTAACATTTATGCATCAAACATTGCAGCATATAAATATATAAAGCAAAAGCTAACAAACTAAAGTGAGAAATAAAAAAGTATACAATAACAGGTGGGACAATTTACAATAGCTGGGACATAGAAGCAACCTAGATGTCTATCAACAGATGAATGGACAAAGAAGCTGTGGTACATATATAGAATGGAATATTCACTTCAGTTCAGTTCAGTCCCTCAGTTGTATACGACTCTTTGTGACCCCATGAATCACAGCATGCCAGGCCTCCCTGTCCATCACCAACTCCCGGAGTTTACTCAAACACATGTCCATCGAGTCGGTGATGCCATCCAGCCATCTCATCCTCTGTCATCCCCTTCTCCTCCTGCCCCCAATCCCTCCCAGCATCAGGGTCTTTTCCAATTAGTCAACTCTTCGCATGAGGTAGCCAAAGTATTGGAGTTTCAGCTTCAGCATCAATCCTTCCAATGAACACCCAGGACTGATCTCCTTTAGGATGGACTGGTTGGATTTCCTTGCAGTCCAAGGGACTCTCAAGAGTCTTCTCCAACACCACAGTTCAAAAGCATCAATTCTTTGGTGCTCAGCTTTCTTCACAGTCCAACTCTCACATCCATACATGACTACTGGAAAAACCATAGCCTTGACTAGATGGACCTTTGTTGGCAAAGTAATATCTCTGCTTTTGAATATGCTATCTAGGTTGGTCATAACTTTCCTTCCAAAGAGTAAGTGTCTTTTAATTTCATGGCTGCAATCACCATCTACAGTGATTTTGAAGCCCAGAAAAATAAAGTCTGACACTGTTTCCACTGTTTCCCCATCTGTTTCCCATGGAGTGATGGGACCAGATGCTGTGATCTTCGTTTTCTGAATGTTGAGCTTTAAGCCAACTTTTTCACTCTCTCTCACTTTCATCAAGAGGCTTTTAGTTCCTCTTCACCTTCTGCCATAAGGGTGGTGGAATATTACTCAGTCATAAAAAGGAATGCATTTGAGTTAGTGCTAATGAGGTAGATGAACCTAGAGCCTATTATACAGAGTGAAGTAAGTAGGAAAGAGAAAAATAAATATTGTATATTAATGCATATATATGGAATCTATAAGGATGGTACTGATGAACCTAATTTGTAGGGCAGCGATGGAGACACAGACATAGAGAACAGACTTATGGACAGAGGGGGAGAGGGCAAGAGTGGGTGGTGTTAATGGAGATAGTAGCATGGAGACATATACACTACTATATTTAAAATAGGTAGCCAGTGGGAATTTGTCACACAACTCAGAGAACTCAACCCAGGGCTCTATGACAACCTAGAGGTGTGGGATGGAGTGGGAAGTGGGGGAGAGGTTCAAGAGGGTTGAGATATGTTTACCTATTGCTGATTCATGTGCATATATGACAGAAACCAACACAATATTGTAAAGCAATTATCCTTCAATTAAAAATATAGTAATTAAAAAGTAATATCTGAGGAATTTTTACCTCATCTCAACAATGGACAAATCCTCCAGCTGGAAAATCAATAAGGAAACAATGGATATCAAAAACACCACAGATCAAATGGACATAACAGTCATACATAGAACATTCGATCCAAAAACAACATAATACATATTTTCTCTCAAGCACACATGGAACACATTCTAGGGTAAATCACATATTAGACCTCAAGTCTAGCAAATTCAACAAAATTGAAATTATACCAAATATTTTCTCTGATTACAATTGTATGAAACTAGACATCTACAACATGAGGAAAACAAAACAAAACAAAAAAAAAAAAGAACTCACAAACAAACAATGACAACAACAACAACAAAACTCACAGAACTAAACATTAATCTCCTGAACAACCAGTGAATCAAAGAATAAACTAAAGGGGTATTTAAAAATATCTAGAGCCAAAGGAAAATGAAAACACAACACACTGAAATGTATGGGATTCTGCAAAGGCAGCTCAAGAGGGAAATTCACAGAAATAAATGCCTACATTAAGAAACAAGACAGATATTAAATACAAAACATATATCTATGCCTCAAGGAACTAAAAAAAAAAAAAAGAAAAAAACTGAGCTCAATAGTAGAAGAAGGAAGAATTAATAAATATTAGAGCATAAATAAGTAAAAGAGAGAATAAGAAAGCAATAGAAAATAGTAACAGCACTAGAAGTTGATTCTTGATATACTTTCAAGATGGAGGAGGAATAAGACAGGGGGATCACCCCACCACACACACACACACACACACACACACACACACACACACACACAAATACATCAAAAATTAATCTGCATGTGGAACAGCTCCTACAGAACAACTTCTGAATGCAGGCAGAAGACCCCAGACTTCCAAAAAGGCAAGCTAATTTCCTCAGAATGAGATAGGGCAAAAGATAAAGATGAAAAAGAGACAAATGATTTGGGGACAGGGACCAGAGCCTTGGGGAGGGAGTCATGAAGGAGGAAAAGCTTTGAATACTCAGAAACCTCCTCACGAGTGGAGTCAGGGAGGGAGAGCTTCAGAACATCAGTGGGGAAATGCAGCAACAGGTGCTTGAGGGGCAAAATAGAAAATTCACCACAAAGATTGATGCTAAACAGCACTTCCCAGCTGAGAAGTGTCTTGCACACACACACCCATAGTGAATGGGAGCTGAATTCTCAGGCTTCAGGGGCTGGACCCAAGGGAGAGGACCAGGGTTGACTGCCATAAAGATACTCTGAGGGGGTTAGTACAACACAGCTGAGGGAGTTCAGAGAAAAGCCTGGGTCTCACAGAGAGACAAGAAGTTACAGCCACCAAGGCACTCTAACTCTTCATGCTCACAGACAGCAGCTATACACCCAGCAACCATCACCAAAGATATGAGGACCACCAGTGCCAGTGGTGGAACTAGATGTGACTGCAGAGGGGGAAACATAAGCCACTGCAAAAGGCAGGGAGAGTCCCTGAAGCAGTAGACAAAACACCACCACTGTAGTCAGAACCCCAGAGGTGGGAGATACTACCAAGTTGTGAACAGGCACAAGTTAATGCCCATACATTGCTGGGAGCCTAAGCAACTTGGCTTCTCCTAGGGAAACATGACAAGGGGCCAATTCCTCTGGGAGAGCTCATGACCTGCCTCAGACTGTAATAACATCCCATTGGCCTCTAGTGCCCCAGGCACTCCCTGATACATTTCAGTTGTGGCTATCATACCCTCCCTCTCCCCAGCCTAACCGAGCAAGTGAGCACTAATAAACCTCCAGCTTCGGGCTTCATCCCCTCTTATCTAGTCAGAGAATGAACACTGGGGCATGGCATACAAGCAGAGGTGGGGCCAAAACCAAAGCAGAACACCAGGAGATGTGTGACTAAAGAGGAGGGGAATTATCTCCTGCAGCTACAAGTGCAGTGGATTAAATCCCTGCAATTAGCTCGAGACTGTGGACTTTAGGGGTAACTGTGGATTTTGGGAGCAAATACAAATGAAGTAAGGCAAATCTGAGTTTCAGTTGACCTAACACTTCCCAAAGCAGGTCCAGAGACCTTCCTGGAAATATTAGAGGACTTTATGCATAGGCAGAGTGACTAGAGCACACTGTGTGGAGAGAAAAATGGAGGAATCATAAGGACATTCTTCTTACTACCGCTCTCTATACAATTTCCCTTTTTTTTTCATATTATTCTAATGTTGTTCTTTCTTTATCATCTCATTAATTTTTATAACATACATTTTCCTATTTTAAAGCACCTTATTTTTAAATAAATTCATTTTATTTCTACATTTCCTATTTTTGCAGTATTGTTTAGTTATAATGCATTTTTCTATGTTTGTTTTCTTGTTTCTATGTTTGATTTTATATTTTTGCTAGTCTAGTTCTTAATATACATTTTCAGTTGGGTATTTATTGGCTTGATTGCTGTCTTCCTTTTTGACTTCTACTTTTATCCTTTTTTTCTTTTTCTTTTCTCTATCTTCTTTTCTATTATAAGTGTGTGAGTTTCTTTGGGTTCTCTTAGCTGTTGAGTGTTTTTTCACCATTAATCTTGGGGTTTTGTCTTCTGTGCTGTGTGGTCTGTGAACTCTTGTTGCTGCAATAAGGGGTTGGGCCTGAACCACTGGGAGATGCAATTACAGGACTTTGAACCACCAGATAACTATCAGTCCCATGAAACGTTAATCAGTGAGAACCCTCCCAAAAGCCTCCATCTCATCACTAAGACAATGCCCCACCCAAAGACCACCAAATTCCAGTGCTGGACGTTTCATGCCAAACCTTTAGCAAAATTAGAACACAAACCTACCAGATAGAAAGGCTAACAAACCTGGCAGCAGAAAGGCTGCCCAAAGCCATAACAAGCCCATAGACAGGACAAAACACTACAGGGCACAGCATTTACCTTCAGAGAGACAAGATCTAGCACCATGCACCAGAACACAAGCACAAGTTACACCAACCAGGAAATCTTCACAACACACTGGACCAACCCCACCCGTGGAAGGCTGACTTCACAATTAAGAGGAATTCTGACCTTCCATACTGCAGAAAGGAGACAACAAACTCAGTAAATTAAACAAAATTAAAAGATAGAGAAGCATGGGGTGGATAAAAGGAAAACAAAAAAAGCCCACAGAACCAAACAAACAAATGGGAAATAAGCCATCTACCTGAAAGAGAACTCAAAATAATGATAGTAAAGATGATCCAAAAATTTGTAAATAAAATAGAGGCACAGAAAAATAGACTGGAGGCACAGATCAAGAAGGACCTAGAAAAAATTAAAGAATAGAAAATAAGCAGTGAGCAACATAATAGTAGTAGTAGTAATAGTTTAGTCGCTAAGTCATGTCTGACTCTTGAGACCCCATGGACTGTAGCCTGCCAGGTTCCTCTGTCCATGGGATTCTCCAGGCAAGAATTGTGGATTGGGTTGCCATTTCCTTCTCCAGGGGATCTTCCCAACCTGGGAATCCAACCCGGGTCTCCTGCATTGCAGGCAGATTCTTTACTGACTGAGCTATGAGGGAAGCCCGAGCAACATAATAAATGAGATTAAAACTACAACATAGGGAGACAAAAGTAGAATAACTGAGGCAGAAGAATGTATAAGTGAGCTGGAAGATAGAATGGTGGAAATACCTGAGGCAGAACAGAATTTAAAAAAAAAAAAGAATAAAAAGAAATGAGGACAGTCTCAGAGACCTTTGGGACAATATTAAGTGTATTAATATTCAGGGTCCCAGAAGAAGAGAAGAAAAGGAAAGAATTTGAGAAAGTATTTTGAGGAGATTATAGTCAAAAAATTCCTTAACACGGGAAAGGAAATAGCCACCCAATTCCAGGAAGCACAAAGAGTCCCATACAGGATAAACTCAAGGAGGAACACACAAAGACACATATTAATTTAACAAAAATGAAACACAAAGAACAAATATTAAAAGTATCAAGGCAACATCAAAAAATAACATACAAGGGGATCCCTGTAAAGCTAAAAGCTTAGACTTCAAAAGAAACTCTGAAGGCCAGAAGGGAGAGGCAGATACTTATATTGATGAAAGGGGAAAAAAAAAAAACTACAACTCAGATTACTCTATCTAGCAAAGACCTCATTCAGATTCAAAGGAGAAATCAGTAGCTTTAGGACAAAAAAAATTTAGAGAATTCAATACCACAAAACCAGCTCTACAAAAAATATTAAAAGAACTTCTCTATCCATGAAACATGAGAGAAAGAAAAGGCCTACAAAAACAGCAAAGTGCCGGGAGCCAGGAGCTCCGCCCGTGGCAAAGGTCATGAGGAAGGAGGGTCGACATACGCAAGGGTGGGATCGAGCCTCAGGAGTCCCCCTGGAAATTCTCGAGCATCTACCCCCAAAACCAGAGCCTGCCTACTTTACTACTTTGTGCTCTCACTTACACCTCTGACTTTACTGGGGGCTGTCCCCCACCACCACTTTTGGAGAAGGAGTTAACTTAGAGCTCCAGTTAATAATAATTCCTGGGCATGATAGGAGTGTTTCAACCTACAAACTCCTCTGAAGGTTCTCTAGCCTGCCTGACAGGCTTGTCCGGCCACATGTGATTGCTCACAGCCTCCCAACCATGAGAGGCACTTTAAACCTTCTAAAAACAGGTTCTTTAGAGAAGTTAGAAAACTATTAGTATAGTATAGTGGGCTGATTAGAAATTGTATTGGTGAAGGGTTTTTCATTTGTTGAGCCAATGTTTGCTGCTAAGCCTCCACATCCCCTGCCCTTATACACATTAATGAATATATAGAAAAAATAAGTATTAACCTTTGATATTAATCATGTTAGACCTTAGGCTACACAAATTCTTTCCTTAATTAAAACCCACTACACCCTCACCCTATAGGAATGTAACTTTATCTGGTACCTTTGGAAGGTGGCATCTGTTTTAAGAATAATCACCCCTGGAGAAATAAGTGTTCTGGTTGACTGACTGCTGTCACAGGAGAGGGTCATAAATTGTCAGCAGGCCCCCTGGCCAGAAGATGATGACCCTGCATGACTTTTGTATAACATCTCAGTGTATAAAAACAGACCCTGGTTTTTTTTTCCAGTTTTTTAAGGAATCTCCACACTGTTCTCCATAGTGGCTGTACTAGTTTGCATTCTCACCAGCAGTGTAAAAGGGTTCCCTTTTCTCCACACCCTCTCCAACATTTATTATTTGTAGACTTTTGGATCGCAGCCATTCTGACTGGTGTGAAATGGTACCTCATAGTGGTCTTGATTTGCATTTCTCTGATAATGAGTGATGTTGAGCATCTTTTCATGTGTTTGTTAGCCATCTGTATGTCTTCTTTGGAGAAATGTCTATTTAGTTCTTTGGCCCATTTTTTGATTGGGTCATTTATTTTTCTGGAGTTGAGCTGTAGGAGTTGCTTGTATATTTTTGAGATTAGTTGTTTGTCAGTTGCTTCATTTGCTATTATTTTCTCCCATTCTGAAGGCTGTCTTTTCACCTTGTTGATAGTTTCCTTTGATGTGCAGAAGCTTTTTAAGTTTAATTAGGTCCCATTTGTTTATTTTTGCTTTTATTTCCGATATTCTGGGAGGTGGGTCATAGAGGATCCTGCTGTGATGTATCTCAGAGAGTGTTTTGCCTATGTTCTCCTCTAGTAGTTTTATAGTTTCTGGTCTTATGTTTAGATCTTTAATCCATTTTGAGTTTATTTTTGTGTATGGTGTTAGAAAGTGTTCTAGTTTCATTCTTTTACAAGTGGTTGACCAGTTTTCCCAGCACCACTTGTTAAAGAGATTTATAATAGCCAGGACATGGAAGCAACCTAGATGTCCATCAGCAGATGAATGGATAAGAAAGCTGTGGTACATATACACAATGGAGTATTACTCAGCCATTAAAAAGAATTCATTTGTATCAGTTCTAATGAGGTGGATGAAACTGGAGCCTATTATACAGAGTGAAGTAAGCCAGAAGGAAAAGCACCAATACAGTATACTAACACATATATATGGAATTTAGAAAGATGATAACAATAACCCTGTGTATGAGACAGCAAAAGAGACACTGATGTACGGAACAGTCTTATGGACTCTGTGGGAGAGGGAGAGGGTGGGAAGATTTGGGAGAATGGCATTGAAACATGTAAAATATCATGTATGAAACGAGATGCCAGTCCAGGTTTGATGCACTATACTGGATGCTTGGGGCTAGGGCACTGGGACGACCCAGAGGGATGGTATGAGGAGGGAGGAGGGAGGAGGGTTCAGGATGGGGAGCACATGTATACCTGTGATGGATTCATTTTGATATTTGGCAAAACTAATACAATTATGTAAAGTTTAAAAATAAAATAAAATTAAAAAATAATAATAATAATAATAAAAAAGAAAGTCCGTACCAGAAAAAAAAAAAAAAAAAAACAGACCCTGGAAAAATAAAAAATGGGATCAGTTCCTCGAAAGACTGGTCTCTCCATGTCGCTCTTTCTCTCACCTTCTGGCTGAATTATCTGGAATGTAGAGGCTCGTCAAGCCTACTAATTATGCCTGGGCTTCTAAGATCTGACTGGGAGGCCTTAGTATCTCCTCTCCTTCGGGAGAATAGGCCTGCGGCCTACGTAGGTGACGTAAATTCCTTGCCTTGGAATTATTAGCTTTCCACGTAGACCAAGCTATTCAGCCTCTTTTCTCCACTGAATTTTCCTACTGAGCTATCCTCATTCTATTACTCTTTATATCTCTAATTAATGTCTAATTAAAGCCAGTGTATTCACCAATGCCGTCTCCCCTTCAAACTCCCTGGATCAGCCGGGGCTGGACCTCGGCAGAAAAGTAAATGGTAATGGGATCATCTATATCAAGAATTACCTTAAATGTAAATGGATTAAATGCTCCAACCAAAGGACACAGATTGGCTGAATGGATTTAAAAAAGAAAAAGAAAAAGAAACCAGATCCCTATATATACTGTTTACAAGAAACCCTTCTCAGACTTATGGACACATACAAACTGAAAGTGAGGGCCTGTGAAAAGATATTCCATACAAACAGAAATAAAAAGAAAGTGAGAACAGCAATATTTATATCAGAAAACAAATAGACTTTAAAATAAAGACCATTACAAGAGACAATGAAGGACAGTACTTAATGATCAATGGATCAATCCAAGAAGATATAACTGCTATAAATATATATGCACCAAACATAGGAGCACCTCAATACACATGGAACATGGTAACAACTATTAATGGGGAACTTGGCAGTAACAAAATAATAGTGGGAGACTTTAATACCCATTCACACCAGTGGACACATCATCTAGAGAGAAAATTAATAAAGAAACACAAGCTTAAAATAATACATTGGACCAGTTTGACCCATTGATATCTACTGGGCATTTCAATCCAAAAAAGTAGATTTCACATTTTTCTAGAGTGCACATTGAGTATTCTCCATGATGAATCATATCTTGGGTCACAAATCAAGCTTTGCTAAATTAAAAAAAAAAAATTGAAATAATGTCAAGCATCATTTCTGACCACAACACTAAAAGATTAAAAATCATCTGGAGGGCAAAAAATATAAAAAACACAAACACACACAGGGAAAATGATACACTGCTGAATAACCAAAAAGTCACTGAAGAAATCAAAGAGAAAATGTAAAAAAATACATAGTAGCAAATGACAATGAATACATGATAACTCAAAACATATGAGACAAAATAAAAGCAGTCATAGGAGGAAAGTTTATAGCAATGAAATTCTACCTTAAGAAACAAGAGAAACATCAAATAAGCAACCTTACACTTAAATAAACCGCAAAAAAGAGAACAAGAAACCTAAAGTTAGTATAAGGAAATAAATCATAAACATTGAGCAGAAGTAAATGAAAAACAAATGAATGAAACAATAGCAAAAACCAATAAAACTGCAAGTTGGTTCTTTGATAAGGCAAACAAGATCTACAACCGTTAGCTAGACTCATCAAGAAAAACAGAAAAGATTCAAATCAATAAAATTAGAAATGAGAAAGGACAATTTAAAACAGACTATGCAGAAATACAAAGGATCACAAGAGACTATTATGAGCAACAATGCATCAATAAAATGCACAACTTGGAAGAAATGGACAAATTCTTAGAAAAATATAACCTTTCAAAACTGAACCAGAAAAAAATAGAAAGCATGAACAGACCAATCACAACCATGGAAATTAAAACTGCAATAAAAAAATCTTCCAATAAACAAAAGCCCAGGGCCAGATGACTTTGCAGGTAGCTTCTATCAAAAGTTTAGAGAATAGTTAACATTTATCATTCTCAAACTCTTCCAGAAAGTTGCAGAGGAAAGAAAGCTCCCAAACTCATTCTACAAGGCCATTATCACCCTGGTATCAAAACCATACAAAGATGCCACAAAGAAAGAAAATTATGGGCCAATATCACTGATGAACATAGATGTAAAAATCCTCAACAAAATTCTAGCTAACAGAATTCAACAACATATTTAAAAGATCATACATCATAATTAAATGAGCTTTGGATATTGGTTCAAGATGGTGGAGTAGAAGGATGTGTGCTCATCTGTTGCCAAAGCACCAAAATCACTACTAGCTGTTGAACAACCATTGACAGGAAGACACTGGAACCCACCACAAAAAAGATACCCCACATTCAAGGACAAAGGAGAAGCTGCAATGAAATGGTAGGAGGGGCACAATTATGATAAAATCAAATCCTATACCCTCCAAGTGTGTAAGCCACAAACTGGAAAACAATAATGCCAAAGAAGTTCTTATACTGTTGTAAAGGTTCTAGGCCCCACATCAGTCTCCCCAGCCTGAGGACCAGACCATGTGACTGGGAATCCCCAGGGAATTTGGCTTTGAAGGCCTTTGGGATTTGATTACAGAGCATTCACAGGAATGGGAAAACAGAGACTCTTGGAGGACACAAACAAAACTTTGTGCACACCAGGACCCAGAGGAAAGCAGAAGTGACCCCACAGGAGGCTGAGTCCGTCCTCCCTGTGAGTGTTTGAGGGTTTCCTGCAGAGATGTGGGTTGGCAGGGGTCTGCCACGGGACAGGGGCACTGGCAGCAGCAGTCCAGGGAAATGTGTCTTGGGGTAAATCCTCTTGGAGCTTAACAACAACCCTTCAGTCGAGCCTGTAGACCCCAGAACTATGTTGCCTCAGGCCAAATAACTAATAGGGGAGCAAAACCCCACCCATCAGCAGATAATTCAATTAAAGTTTTACTGAGCATGGCCCTACCCACCAGGGCAAGACCCAGTTTTCTCCACAGCCAGTCCCTCCCATCAAGAAGCTTGCACAAGCCTCTTACTCACATCCACCAGAGGGCAGACTGAAGAAATAAGAACTGCAATCCCAGCAGCCTCTAGAACTAATATCACAGTCATAGAAAGCTATATAATTTCTGTGAAATGAAAATAAATAGGATTATGTTCCAGATGAAGAATCAAGATAAATCTCCAGAAAAACAACTAAATGAAGTGAAGATAAGCAAATTCCCAGAAAAAAATTCAGAATAATGATAGTGAAGATGATTCAGGATCTCAGGAAAAGAGTGGAGAATATGCAAGAAATGTTTACAAAAAACCTGAAAGAGCTAAAGAACAAACATAGATGAACAATACATTAGAAGGAATCAAGAGCAGAATAACTGAGGCAGAAGAATGGATAAGTGACCTGGAATATAGAATGGTGGAAGTCAATGCTGCAAAACAGAGTATGATCAAATGGGCTTTATTCCAAGGATGTGAGAATTCTTCAATACAGGCAATCAATCAGTGTGATACAACATAATAACAAATTTAATGATAAAAACCATATGATCACCTCTATAGATGCAGGGAAAGCTTTTGACAAAATTCAACACCAAATTATGACAAAAAAGAAGTAACAACTCTCCAGAGAGTAGGCACAGAAGGAACATACCTCAACATAATAAATGCCATGTACCACAAACCCACAACAAGCATTATTCTCAATGGTGAAAAACTGAAAGCATTTCCTCTAAAATCAGAAGCAAGAAGAGTGCCCACTCTCACCACAGTTATTCAACATAGTTTTCGAGGTCCTAGCCAGAACAATCAGAGAATAAAAAGAAGTAAATAGAATCCAGATTGGAAAAGAAATAAAACTCTTACTGTTTTCCAATGACATGACTCTATACATGTGCATGTGTACTAAGTCGCTTCAGTCATGTCCAACTCTTTGTGACCCTATAGCCTGTAGCCTGCCAGGTACCTCTGTCCATGGGGATTCTCCAAGCAAGAATACTAGAGTGGGTTGTCATGCCCTCCACCAGGGGATTTTCCTGACCCAAGGATCAAACCCACGTTTCTTATATCTCCCGCATCGGCAGGCAGGTTCTTTACCAATAGCACCACTTGGGAAGCTTGATACTATACATAGAAAACCCCAAAGATAACACTAGAAAATTACTAGAGTTAATCAATGAATATAATAAAGACATAGGACATAGAATTAATACACAGAAATCCCTTGTATTCCTATACACTAACAATGAAAAATCAAAAAGGGAAATTAAGGAATCAATCCCATTCACCATTGCAAACAAAATAATAAAATACTGAGGAATAAACCTACTGAACAGATAAAAATCCTGTATGCAGAAAACTAGGACATTCATGAAAGAAATCAAAGATGACACAAACAAATGGAGAGATATACCATATTCTTGGATTGGAAGAATCCATATTGTAAAAATTACTATACTACAAAAAAACAATCTATGGATTCAGTGCAATCCCTATCAAACTGCCAATGGTATTTTTCATAAAACTAAAACAAAGAATCTCATAATTCGTATGGAAACACAAAAGACTTCAAACAACCAAAGCAATCTTGAGAAGGAAGAACAAAACTGGAGGAATCAATTTTCCTGTCTTCAGCCTATTCTACAAAGCTACAGTCATCAAGACAGTATGGTACCAGCACAAAAACAGGAATATAGACCAATGTAACAAGATAGAAAGCCCAGAGATAAATCCAGACACCTATGGGCAACTTATCTTTGACAAAGGAGGCAAGAATATACAATACAGAAAAAACAGTCTCTTCAATAAGCAGCGCTGGTAAAACCAGAAAGCTACACATGTAAAAGAATGAAATTATAACATTTCTTAACTCCATACACAGAGATAAACTCAAAATGAATTAAAGATCTAAATGTAAGATCAGAAACTATAGAACTCTTAGAGGAACACATAGGCAGTACACTTGCCGACAAGTCACAGAAAGATCCCTTATGACCCACCTCCTAGAATAATGGAAATGAAAGCAAAAATAAACAAACTGAACCTAATTTAACTTAAAAGCTTTTGCATAGCAAAGGAAACTACAAACAAGGTAAAAAAACAACCCTCATAATGAGAGAAAAAATAGCAAATAAAAAAAGTAACAAAGGATTAATCTTCAAAATATACCAAAAAGCAAACAAACAAACAATCCAATCTAAAAGTGGGCAGAAGACCTAAACAGATATTTCTCCAAAGAAGATATAAAGATGACTAATAAATGCATGAAAAGGTACTCAGCATCACTCATTATTAGAGAAGCACTATCCTAAACTACAATGAGGAATCATCTCACACCTGACAGAAAGGCCATCATTTAAAAATCTTCAAACAATAAATCCTGGAGAGGGTTTGGAAAAAGGGAAACTTTTGCACTGTTGATAGAAATGTACATTGTTACAGCCACTGTGTAAAACAATATGGATATTCTTTAATAAACTAGGAATAAAAAACTACCATATGACCAAGCAATACCACTATTTGGCATGTACCCTGAGGAAACCTGGTGACTCAGTGGTAAAGAATCCGCCTGCAATGCAAGAGCCACAATAGACATGGGTTCAATCCCTGGGTCAGGAAGATCCCCTGGAGAAGGTAATGGCAACCCACTCCAGTATCCTTGCCTGGAGAATGCCCATGGACAGAGGAGCCTGGCAGGCTACAGTTCATATGGTCGCAGAGAGTCAGACATGACTGAAGAAAATTTTTACTCACACACTGAGGAAACCATAATTGAAAAAGACACATGTACCTCAATGTTCATTGGAGGACTATTTATAATAGCTAGAGTATGGAAGCAACTTAGATGTCCATCGACAGATGAATGGATAAAAATCCTATGGTACATATATACAATGGAATAGTACTCAGCATAAAAAGGAACACATTTGGGTTCGTTCTGATGAGATGGATGAACCTAGAGCCTATTATACAAAATGAAGTAAGTCAGAAAGCAAAAAACAAATATTGTATATTAATGCATAGAAAATTATTACTATTACAGTGGTTGACATAATCTAATCTAAATGGATCTTGGATCATTCTGTTCTTAACAGAAAATAAAGATATGAGACTAAAATCATAGAAGTATCCCAGAAGACAATTCAGTCTTACATCTAGCATCTTAGGTTTTAATCAGTTTTGGGCTTCTATGTCCCAATCTAGAGTTAACCAGTCAAAAATACTAGAAACTCTCAAATTCATGATGAGATGGCATTCTTTTAGGTCTAATAGGTCTAATAAGAGTATTAACACCCAAGAAAATAATAAAAATGAGTTATTGTAGAATCCCAAGGAAGGGGTATGATTGGAGCATCCCAAAGTTATAAGAAAAATTTTAATTATTAGTAAAACTTTAATCCATTAAAAAATAATTGCCCCTAATTTAAAAACCTAAGATCTCTTTCAGAAAGTGAATGATTTCTTTAAAAAGCAAACCATGGAGAATTCCCTGTGGTCCAGTGGCCAGGATTCTGTGCTTTCACTGCCAAGGGTTCAGGTTCAATACCTGGTTGGGGAACTAAGATCCTGCAAGCCACATGCAGTGCAAAAAAAAATAAAAGACTATGGTAATCCTTAAAGTGAAATATTACCAATAATTAGAAAGAAATGAACTTTCAAACCAAGTAAGCCTGTGGATAAATCATAAATAATTGTTACTAAGTAATTCAATTAAAAAGGCTACATATTGTATGATTCCAATTATATATTCTAGTAAAAGCAAAACTATAGATGGTTAAAAGATCAGTGGTTGCCAATGGGGAGGGTGAAGGAATGGATAGGTAGAGTACTGGAGATTTTTAGGTCAGTAAAACTACACTGTAAGATAGTGTAATAGTGGATACAAGCCATCACACATTGTCAAAGTTCATAGAATTGTACAACAAAAAGAATGAACCCTAATGTAAACTAAAGACTTTAGCTAATAAAAATATAGAATTATTTCTTCTTCAATTGTAACAAATGTACCCCATCAGTGGAAGATGTTAATATGTGAAACTGTTAGGGGAAGCACACTGACTGAAACTGTCCACCCTGGCCAGGCACCATAGTAACCATTTGCATGAGTTGTTTTACGACAGGAGGTCCTGCTAAGGAACACAGAACTAATAAGCCACCACCAACTGGAAGAGATCTGGAAAGGTCAAAAGGAGACACCACATGTCTGACCACCTCCCAGAATCCTTCTCTCTGGCATCCATCTTGGCTGAACAAGGCATGCCCCACAAGGAAGGACTCTGAGTCAGAATGATTGGCTAAGGACAACCCAGAAACTAATCCCATCACCATAAAACCTGAGACTGCAAGCCATGTGACTTAGCTGTTCTGCTGGGTTCCCTTACCCTACTGCTCTTCACCCGGGTGCCCTTTCCCAATAAAATCTCTTGCTTTGTTAGCACATGTGTCTCCTCAGACAATTCATTTCTGAGTGTTAAGCAAGAGCCCAGTTTTGGGCCCTGGAAGGGGTCCCCCTTTCTGAAACAAAACTGTTCACAGGAATGAGGAAGTATATAGAAATTCTTTATATTGTACTCAGTTTTTCTATAAACTTAAAATTTCTCAATATTTTTCATTAATTTAAAAAATTGCAATTATTTAGAAACAAAGCAAAAATCTTCTAAATAACACATAGGTCAAAGAAGTCAGAAAGGAAATTAGAAAATTATCTTTAGTAGGCTTTATTCTAGCTATAGCCCCCAGGATTTCCTGCTTTACTGTAGGGACTGTGAATATTAAGGGCTATCACTTTCATGAATATACTCTTTGTTACATGGCGAAAGAAGCTTTCACATGTAACTAGGTCTACTAATCAGTTAACCTTAACAAACAGAGATTATACAAGTGAGTCAGAACCAATCAGATGAGCCCTTTTAAATCAAAGTTTTCTTTATCTGATAGCAGAAGGGGAACACAGCCTAACAGAGGCAGAAGACATTAAGAAGAAGTGGCAAGAATATACAGAAGAACTATACAAAAAAGATGTCCATGACCCAGATAACCAATATGGTTTGATCACTCACCTAGAGCCAGACATCCTGGAATGTGAAGTCAAGTGGGCCTTTTGTTCAGGATGGGAAGCAGGTTACACTGTGGTGATGGCTGAACATGTTTTAGAAGAAAAATCTCTCCCCCAGGGAGCTAATGCTCAGCTAACTGAGCTTATGGCTTTGACCCAAGCTCTAGAGTTAAGCAAAGGGCATTGAGTAAATATCTACACTGATTCTAAGTATATTTATTTGACTTTACATGCTCATGCTGCAATATTGAAAGGAAGATAATTTTAAAAGAGAACAGAAGAGCCTATTAAGCATTTCAGAGAGATTGAGAGACTTTTCACTGCTATATATTGTCCTAAAGAAGTAGCTGTTTTGCACTGCAAAGGGAACATTAGGGACAGGAGTAGATAACTGAGAGTAATCAGCTGGCTGACTGGCAAGCCAGAAAGTCCGCACTTTTCAAAACCCCTTCACTGCAATGCCTTTGATCTGGACAAGTCCTGTGAAACAGGAAAAACCACAATATACTGAGGAAGAATTAGAAAGATATGAGAAAAGAGGAGCAAAGATTACTGATAAAGGATGGGTGCAGTCCGAGGATGGATGATTAATAATTCCTGAAAATGCCCAGTGGAAAATTCTTAAAGGTTTACAGCAGCATTTTCATTTAGGGGTTGAGAGCAATTACCAGATGGATTCTCATTTGTTTGAAACAACAGACAATGCAGAAATAGAAAGGATTATAAGAGACTATTATGAGAACTTACATGGCAATAAAATGGATAACCTGGAAGAAATGGACAGATCCTTAGAAGAGTTCAATCTTCCAAGACTGAATCAGGAAGAAATAGAAATTATGAACAACCAAATTACAAACATTGAAATAAAAACTGTGATCAAAAATCTCTCCAAAAACAAAAGCCCAGTATCAGATGACTTCACTGTGAATTATATCAAACATTTAGAAAAGAGTTAATGCCTATCCTTCTAAAACTCTTTCAAAAACTTGAAGAGGAAAGAACACTTCCAAACTCTTTCTACAAGGTCACCATCACCCTGATACTGAAACCAGAAAAAGACAACACAGAAAACTAAACTTTAGACCAATATCACTGATGAACATAGATGCAAAAACCCTCTACAAAATTCTAGCAAATAAAATTCAACAGCACATCAAAAAGCTCATACACCATGATCAAGTTGGGTTTATTCCAGGGATTCAAGGATTCTTCAATACACACAAATCAATCAATGTGATACACCACATTAACAAATTGAAAGATAAAAACCATATGATCATTTCAATAGATGCAGAAAAAGCCTTTAACAAAATTCAGAACCAATATATGATTAGAATTCTTCCAAAAATGAGCATAGAAGGAACCTATCTCAACATAGTTAATGTCATATATGATAAGACCACACAAACATTATTTTCAGTGGTGAAAAACTGAAAGCATATCCCCTAAGATCAGGAACAAGACAAGGGTGTCCACTCTCACCACTATTATTCAACATAGTTCTGGAAGTTATAGCTAAAGAAATCAGAGAGGAAGAAGAAATAAAAGGAATCCAGACTGGAAAAGAAGTAAAGCTCTCACTGTTTGCAGATGACATGATACTAAATATAGAAAACCCTAAGGATACTATCAGAAAATTACTAGAGCTAATCAGTGAATTTAGCAAAATCACCAGATACAAAATCAATACACAGAAATCACTTGCATTTCTATTTGCTAACCATGAAAAATCAGAAAAATAAGAAATCAGTCACATTCACCATTGCAACAAAATTAATAAAATATCTAGGAATGAACCTACCTAAGGAGACAAAAGAACTGTATACAGAAAATTATGAGAGACTGATGAAAAAATCAAAGGTGACATAAACAGATGGAGAGATATTCCATGTTTCTGGGTAGGAATAATCAATATTGTGAAAATGAATATAGTAACAAATGCAGTCTACAGATTCAATGTGATCCCTATCAAATTACCAATGTCATTTTTCACAGAACTAGAACAAAAAATTCATATGGAAACACAAAAGACCCCGAATAGCCAAAGCAGTCTTGAGAAAGAAGAATGGAGCTGGAGGATTCACCTTCCTGTCTTCAGATTGTACTACAAAGTTATAGTCACCAAGACAGTATGGTGCTGGCACAAAAACAGAAGTACATACCAGTGGAACAAGATAGGAAGCCAAGAAATAAGCCCACACTCTTATGGCCACCTTATTTTTGACAAAGTGGCAAGAATATACAATGGTCCAAAGAAAGCCTCTTCAATAAGTGGTGCTGGGAAAACTGGAGAGTTACATGTAAAAGAATGAAATTAGAACACTTCCTAACACCATACACAAAGATAAGCTCAAAATGCATTAAAGACCTAACTGTAAGACCAGAAACTATAAAACTCTTAGAGGAAAGCATAGGCAGAACTCTCGATGATATAAATCAAAGCAAGATCCTCTATGACCCACTTCCTAGAGTAACAGAAATAAAAAAAAATAAACAAGTTGTACCTTATTAAATTTACAAATTTTTGCACAGCAAAGGAAACCATAAACAAGGGGAAAAGACAACCCTCAGAATGGGAGAAAATAATTGCAAATGAAACAACTGACAAAAGATTAATTTCCAAAATGAACAAGCAGGTCATACAACTCAATACCAGAAAAACAAACAACCAAATCAAAAAGTGGGAAAAAGACCTAAAAAGACATTTTTTTCCCCAAAGAAGACATACAGATGGCTAAGAAACACATTAAAAGGTGCTCAACATCACTCATTATTAGAGAAATGCAAATCAAAACTACAATGAGGTATCACTTCACACTGGTCAGAATGGCCATTATCAAAAAGTTTATAAGCAATAAATACTAGAGATCATGTGGAGAAAAGGGCACCCTCTTGCATTGTTGGTGGGAACGTACATTGATACAGCCACTGTGGAAGTCAGTATGGAGATCCCTTTTAGAAAACTAGGAATAAAACGAACATGTGACCCAGCAATCCCATTCCTAGGCATATACCCTGAGGAAATCAAAATTGAAAAAGACACATATACCCCAATGTTCGCTGAAGCACTATTTACAATAGCTAGAACATGGAAGCAACCTAGATGTCCATCAACAGATTAATGGATAAAGAACTAGTGGTACATATACACAATGGAATATCACTCAGTCATGAAAAGGGACACATTTGAGTCAGTTCTAATGAGGTGGACGAACCTAGAGCCTATTATACAGAGTGAAGTAATGCCCAAAGAGATAGATAAATATATTACTAACTCATCTACATGGAACCTAGAAAGATGGTACTAGAGAATTTATTTGCAGGGCAACAATGCAGAAACAGACAAAGAGAACAGACTTATGGACACGGAGGGAGGGAAAGAGAGGTTGATTTGTATGGAGAGAGTAACATGGAAACTTACATTACCGTATGTAAAATAGACATCCAATGGGAATTTGCTGTATGCCTCAGGGAACTCAAACAGAGGCTCTGTATCCACCTAGAGGGGTGGGATGGGGAGGGAGATAGGAAAGAGTTTCAAGAGGAAGGGGATATATGTATACCTATGGCTGATTCATGCTGAAGCTTGACAGCAATAAAATTCTGTAAAGCAATTATCCTTCAATTAAATGATCCAGCAATCCCACTGCTGGGCATACACACTGAGGAAACCAGAAGGGAAAGAGACACGTGTACCCCAATGTTCATCACAGCACTGTTTATAATAGCCAGGACATGGAAGCAACCTAGATGTCCATCAGCAGATGAATGGATAAGAAAGCTGTGATACATATACACAATGGAGTATTACTCAGCCATTAAAAAGAATACATTTGAATTAATTCTAATGAGGTGGATGAAACTGGAGCCCACTATACAGAGTGAAGTAAGTCAGAAGGAAAAACACCAATACAGTATACTAACGCATATATATGGAATTTAGAAAGAGGGTAACAATAACCCTGTGTACGAGACAGCAAAAGAGACACTGATGTATAGAACAGTCTTATGGACTCTGTGGGAGAGGGAGAGGGAGAGGGTGGGAAGATTTGGGAGAATGGCATTGAAACATGTATAATATCATATATGAAACGAGATGCCAGTCCAGGTTCGATGCACGATACTGGATGCTTGGGGCTAGGGCACTGGGACGACCCAGAGGGATGGTATGGGGAGGGAGGAGGGAGGAGGGTTCAGGATGGGGAACACATGTATACCTGTGGTGGATTCATTTTGATATTTGGCAAAACTAATACAATTATGTAAAGTTTAAAAATAAAATAAAATTTTAAAAAAAATCAAAAGAAAAAGGCCTACATACTTGTACATAAGAACCAACACTCTCTCTTCAGACAGGAATTATCTATGTATAAAATCCAAAAATGTCTGCAAAAGAGCTCCTGGAACCAGTAAGTGAGTTTTGCAAATTTGCAGGATATAGAGTCAATATAAGAGTGAAAAGGGAGGCGGTCCTAAGATGGCAGAGGAATAGGACTGGAAGACCACTTTCTCCCCAAAAATTCAACAAAAGAACATTTAAACCATAAGTAAATTCCACAAAACAACTTCTGAATGTCGGCAAAGGACATCAGGCACCCAGAAAAGCAGCCCATTGTCTTCGAAAGGAGGTAGGAAAAAATATAAAAGACATAAAGAGAGACAAAAGAGGTCAAGATGAGCTCTGTCCCGGGAAGGGAGTCTTAAAAAGAGAGAAGTTTCCACACACCAGGAAACATTCTCACTGCTGAGTCTGTGGCGAGCCTTAGAACCTCAGAGGGCAACATAACTGGGAGGACAAATAAATAAGTAAATAAAACCCACAGATTACGAGCCCAACAGTAACTCCCCCAGCAGAGAAGCAGCACAGACGCCTGCACCCACCACTAGCAAGCAGGGGCTGGGCACGGAGGCACGGGCTGTATTGCTTAGAGTAAGGACCGGGCCTGAATGCCTCGAGGGCAATCTGAGGGAACTAACTTGGGCTAGCGAGCCAGACTGTAGGATAGATACCACACAAAAAGCCCTAACCTAAGACACCATCAGGTCCACTCACAGAACAGAAGACTGAACAGAGATAGCCAGCTGCAGACCATCCCCCTCCAGTGACAGGCAGCCAGAGCCAGAAGGGGACAGTCGCAGCCCCAGAGAGGCATTATCTACCAAACTGCAAGCAGGCTTCTTTGCTAACCAAGACTTCTTGGTGTTCTGGATGGTCAACATCCTCCTGAGAAGTGCACCAGTTGTACACCCAGAAAACCAAGTGGCAGTGATGGGGGAGGAGATAAGTTGCAGCAACCGCACTCGCCAAACACCTGGTCACCTGAGCTGCTTGGACCTGGGAAGGGCACAAAATGCAGGCCCAACCGATTCTGCGCCTCTGAGGACTACGCGAGTACCTGAACCTGAGCATCTTAGACATGGGAGGTGCATGCAGCCCAGGGCCTGTCTTGGACGGTTCCTGGTGGAGCAACCTAGAACCTGAGCAGTATGGGCAGGGAGGGCTCCCGTGCCATGAGTGGGGGCAGGCCCAGTGTGGCTGAGACACTGCAAGCACATGCCAGTGTTATTTGCAGTGTCCCTCCCTCCCCACAGCGCGACTGAACAAGTGAGCCTAAAAAAGTGTCCACCACTGCCCCCTTGTGTCAGGGAGGAAATCAGACACTGAGGAGACCAGCAAACAGAAGAACCTAAAACAGAGGGAACCATCTTGGAAGTGACAAGTGCAATAGATTAAAACCCTGTAGTTAGTATTGAATACATAGGAAGGGGACTATAGCTCTTGAGAAATATAAGCCAGACCAAGGAACTAGCCGAAAATGAACTGACCCGGCACTGCCCACAACAAAACCAGAGAAAGTCTTAGATATATTTTTACTATTATTTTTAATTAAAAAAAAAAATTAAGTCCTCTATTACTCCTTTAATTTTAATTTTTATGACCTACTATTACTTTGCAAAAAAAAGAGACGCTGTTTTTTAAAGCAAATTTCATATATATATATATATATATATATATATATACATGTTTTATAATTTTTGTGACTTTTTTTCTGTTCTTTAACATTGTATTTTTGAAAATCCAACCTCTTCTCTCGATTTTTAATCTTTGCTTTTTGATATTTGTTATCAATTTTGTACCTTTAAGAACCCAATCTTCAGTACCCATTTTTACTTGGAAGCGAGATTACTGGCTTGACTGCTCTCTCCCACTTTGGACTCTCCTTTTTCTCCACCAGGTCGCCTCTATCTCCTTCCTCATCCTTCTCTTCTCTACCCAACTCTGTGAATCTCTGTGTGTTCCAGATGGTGGAGAACACTTAGGGAACTGATTACCGGCTGGATCTGTCTCTCTCCTTTTGATTCCCCTCTTTTTATCCTCCTGGCCACCTCTGTCTCCTTCCTCACTCTTGTCTTCTCTGTATAAATCCGTGAACATCTCTGAGCAGTCCAGACTGTGGAGTGCATATAAGGAAGTGATTACTGGCTAGCTTGCTCTCTCCTCTTTTGGTTCCACCTCATCTCATTTGGGTCACCTCTAACTACCTCCTCCCTCTTCTCTTCTCCATGTAACTCTGTGAACCTCTCTGGATGTCCCTCACTGTGGAGAAACTTTTCATCTTTAACCCAGATGTTTTATCAACGGTGCTGTATAGATGGAGAAGTCTTGAGGCTACTCTAAAAATAAGACTGAAAACCAAAAGCAGGAGGCTTAAGTCCAAATCCTGAGAACACCAGAGAACTCCTTACTCCAGGGAACATTAATTGATAGGAGCTCATCAAATGCCTCCATACCTACATTGAAACCAAGCACCACCCAAGGGCCAACAAGTTCCAGAGCAAGACATACAATGCAAATTCTCCAGCAACACAGGAACACAGCCCTGAGCTTTAATATACAGGCTGGCCAAAGTCACACCAAACACACTGACATCTGATAACTCATTACTGGACACTTCATTGCACTCCAGAGAGAAGAAATCCAGCTCCACCCACCAGAACACGGACACAAGCTTCCCTAACCAGGAAACATTGACAACCCACCCATTCAACCCCACCCACAGTGAGGAAACTCCACAATAAAGAGAACTCTGCAAACTGCCAGAATACAGAAAGGCCACCCCAAACACAGCAATATAAACAAGATGAAGAGACAGAGGAATACCCAGCAAGTAAAGGAACAGGATAAATGCCCACCAAGTCAAAAAAAAAAGAGGAAGATAGGGAATCTACCTGATAAAGAATTCCGAATAATGATAGTGAAAATGATCCAAAATCTTGAAAACAAATGGCAATCACAGATGAACAGCCTGGAGACAAGTATTGAGAAGATCCAAGAAAGGTTTAACAAGGAACTAGAAGAAACAGGACTTCCCTGGTGGCTCAGATGGTAAAAGTATCTGCCTACAATGCGGGAGACCTGGGCTTGATCCCTGGGTTGGGAAGATCCCCTGGAGAAGGAAATGGCAGCCCACTCCAGTATTGTTGCCTGGAAAATCCCATGGACAGAGGAGCCTGGCAGGCTGAAGTCCATGGGGTCACAAAGAGTCAGATATGACTGAGCGACTTCACTTTATTTAGAAGAAATAAAAAAGAGTCAGTATGTAATGAATAATGCAATAAATGAGATCAAAACACTCTGCAGGGAACAAATAGTAGAATAACAGAGGCAGAAGATAGGATTAGTGAAGTACCTCATAGTGGTTTTGATTTGCATTTCTCTGATAATGAGTGATGTTGAGCATCTTTTCATGTGTTTGTTAGCCATCTGTATGTCTTCTTTGGAGAAATGTCTATTTAGTTCTTTGGCCCATTTTTTGGTTGGCTCATTTATTTTTCTGGAGTTGAGCTGTAGGAGTTGCTTGTATATTTTTGAGATTAGTTGTTTGTCAGTTGCTTCATTTGCTATTATTTTCTCCCATTCTGAAGGCGGTCTTTTCACCTTGCTAATAGTTTCCTTTGATGTGCAGAAGCTTTTAAGGTTAATTAGGTCCCAGTCAGAATGGCTGTGATCCAAAAGTCTACAAATAATAAATGCTGGAGAGGGTGTGGAGAAAAGGGAACTCTCTTACACTGTTGGTGGGAATGCAAACTAGTACAGCCACTATGGAGAACAGTGTGGAGATTCCTTAAAAAAATTGAAATAGAACTGCCTTATGATCCAGCAATCCCACTGCTGGGCATACACACTGAGGAAGCCAGAAGGGAAAGAGACACATGTAACCCCAATGTTCATCACAGCACTGTTTATAATAGGCAGGACATGGAAGCAACCTAGATGTCCATCAGCAGATGAATGGATAAGAAAGCTATGATACATATACACAATGGAGTATTACTCAGCCATTAAAAAGAATACATTTGAATCAGTTCTAATGAGGTGGATGAAACTGGAGCCTATTATACAGAGTGAAGTAAGCCAGAAGGAAAAGCACCAATACAGTATACTAACACATATATATGGAATTTAGAAAGATGGTAACAATAACCCGGTGTACGAGACAGCAAAAGAGACACTGATGTATAGAACAGTCTTATGGACTCTGTGGGAGAGGGAGAGGGTGGGAAGATTTGGGAGAATGGCATTGAAACATGTAAAATATCATGTAAGAAATGAGTTGCCAATCCAGGTTCGATGCACAATACTGGATGCTTGGGGCTAGTGCACTGGGATGACCCAGAGGGATGGTATGGGGAGGGAGGAGGGAGGAAGTTTCAAGATGGGGAATACACGTATACCTGTGGCGGATTCATTTTGATATTTGGCAAAACTAATACAATTATGTAAAGTTTAAAAATAAAATAAAATTTAAAAAAATAAACTGATTGGATAAAAAATTCCAAAATAAAAATTAAAAAAAAGGATTAGTGAAGTAGAAGATAGACTAGTAGAAATAAATGAATCAGAGAGGAAAAAACAAAAATGAATGAAAAGAAATGAGGACAAACTCAGAGATCTCCAGGACCATGTTAAACACCCCAACATTCGAATGATAGGAGTCCCAGAAGAAGAAGACAAAACGAAAGACTATGAGAAAATACTTGAGGAGATAATAGTTGAAAACTTCCCTAAAATAGGGAAGGAAATAATCACCCAAGTCCAAGAAAACCAGACAGTCCCAAACAGGATAAACCCAAGGAGAAACACCACAAGACACATATTAATCAAATTAACAAAGATCAAACACAAAGAACAAATATTAAAAACAGCAATGGAAAAACAACAAATAACACACAAGGGAATTCCCATAAGGATAGCAACTGATCTTTCAAGAGAAACTCTTCAGGCCAGGAGGGAATGGCAGGACATACTTAAAGTGATGAAAGAAAATAACCTACAGCCCAGATTACTGTACCCAGCAAGGATCTCATTAAAATATGAAGGAAAATCAAAAGCTTTACAGGCAAGCAAAAGCTGAGAGAATTCAGCACGACCAAACTAGCTCTCCAACAAATGCTAAAGGATCTTCTCTAGACAGGAAACACAATAAGGGTGTGTAAACTTGAGACAGGAAACACAACAAGGGTGTATAAACTCGAACCCAAAACAATAAAGTAAATGGCAAGGGGATCATACTTATCAATAATTACCTTAAACGTAAATGGGTTCAATGCCCCAACCAAAATACAAAGACTGGCTGAATGGATACAAAAACAAGACCCCTATATCTGCTGTCTACAAGAGACCCACCTCAAAACAAGGGACACATACAGACTGAAAGTAAAGGGCTGGAAAAAGATATTCCATGCAAACAGAGACCAAAAGAAAGCAGGAGTAGCAATACTCATATCAGATAAAATAGACTTTAAAACAAAGGCTGTGAAAAAAGACAAAGAAGGACACTACATAATGATCAAAGAATCAATCCAAGAGGAAGGTATAACAATCATTAATATATATGCACCCAATATAGGTTCACCACAATATGTAAGACAAATGCTAACAAGTACGAAAGGGGGAAATAACAATAACATAACAATAGTGGGATACTTTAATACCCCACTCACACCTATGGATAGATCAACTAACAAGAAAATTAACAAGGAAACACAAACTTTAAAAGATACAATTG
This sequence comes from Bos indicus, assembly GCF_029378745.1. NCBI lineage: Eukaryota > Metazoa > Chordata > Mammalia > Artiodactyla > Bovidae > Bos > Bos indicus. The sequence goes on along the minus strand of NC_091789.1, from coordinate 101,927,621 downwards.
ACCAGTTAGACCTAACTGATATCTATAGGACATTTCAACTCAAAATAATGAATTTCAACTTTTTCTCCAGTGCACACGGAACCTTCTCCAGGATAGATCACATCCTGGGTCATAAATCTGGCCTTGGTAAATTCAAAAAAATTGAAATCATTCCAATCATCTTTTCTGACCATAACGCAGTAAGATTAGATCTCAATTACAGGGGAAAAACTATTAAAAATTCCAATATATGGAGGCTGAACAACACACTGCTGAATAACCAACAAATCACAGAAGAAATCAAAAAAGAAATCAAAATATGCATAAAAACGAATGAAAATGAAAACACAACAACCCAAAACCTGTGGGACACTGTAAAAGCAGTGCTAAGGAGAAGGTTCATAGCAATATAGGCATACCTCAAGAAACAAGAAAAAAGTCAAATAAAAAACCTAACTCTACACCTAAAGCAACCCAAAAAGGAAGAAATGAAGAAACCCAGGGATAGTAAAAAGAAAACAAATTTTAAAAATTAGGGTAGAAATAAATGGAAAAGAAACAAAAGAGACCATAGCAAAAATCAACAAAGCCAAAAGCTGGTTCTTTGAAAGGATAAATAAAATTGACAAACCATTAGCCAGACTCATCAAGAAACAAAGGGAGAAAAATCAAATCAACAAAATTAAAAATGAAAATGGAGAGATCACAATAGACAACACAGAAATACAAAGGATCATAAGAGACTACTATCAGCAATTATATGCCAATAGAATGGACAACATGGAAGAAATGGACAAATTCTTAGAAAAGTACAACTTTCCAAAATTGAACCAGGAGGAAATAGAAAATCTTAACAGACCCATCACAAGCACAGAAATTGAAACTTTAATCAGAAATCTTCCAGCAAATAAAAGCCTAGGTCCAGATGGTTTCACAGCTGAATTCTACCAAAAATTTAGACAAGAGCTAATACTCACCCTACTCAAACTCTTCCAGAAAATTGCAGAGGAAGGTAAATTTCCAAACTCATTCTATGAGGCCACCATCACCCTAATACCAAAACCTGACAAAGATGCTATAAAAAAAGAAAACTACAGGCCAATATCACTGATGAACACAGATGCAAAAATCCTTAACAAAATTGTAGCAATCAAAATCCAACAACACATTAACACATCCCTGGGCTTTATCCCAGGGATGCAAGGATTCTTCAATATCCACAAATCAATCAATGTAAAACACCACATTAACAAATTGAAAAATAAAAGCCATAGGATCATCTCAATCAGTTCAGTTCAGTCGCTCAGTCATGTCCGACTCTTTGCGACCCCATGAATCACAGCACACTAGGCCTCCCTGTCCATCAACAACTCCCGGAATTCACTCAGACTCACGTCCATCGAGTCAGTGATGCCATCCAGCCATCTCATCCTCTGTCATCCCCTTCTCCTCCTGCCCCCAATCCCTCCTAGCATCAGAGTCTTTTCCAATGAGTCAACTCTTCGCATGAGGTGGCCAAAGTACTGGAGTTTCAGCTTTAGCATCATTCCTTCGAAAGAAATCCCAGGGCTGATCTCCTTCAGAATGGACTGGTTGGATCTCCTTGCAGTCCAAGGGGCTCTCAAGAGTCTTCTCCAACACCACAGTTCAAAAGCATTAATTCTTCAGCACTCAGCTTTCTTCACAGTCCAACTCTCACATCCAATGGCCTTGACTAGATGGATCTTTGTTGGCAAAGTAATGTCTCTGCTTTTCAGTATGCTATCTAGTTTGGTCATAAATTTCCTTCCAAGGAGTAAGCGTCTTTTAATTTCATGGCTACAGTCACCATCTGCAGTGATTTTGGAGCCCCCAAAAATAAAGTCTGACACTGTTTCCACTGTTTCCCCATCTATTTCCCATGAAGTGATGGGACCGGATGCATGATCTTTGTTTTCTGAGTGTTGAGCTTTAAGCAACTTTTTCACTCTCCACTTTCACCTTCCTCAAGAGGCTTTTTAGTTCCTCTTCACTTTCTGCAATAGATGTAGAGAAAGCCTTTGACAAAATTCAACATCCATTTATGATAAAAAAAACTCTCCAGAAAGCAGGATAAGAAGGAACATTCCTCAACATAATAAAAGCTATATATGACAAACCCACAGCAAACATTATCCTCAATGGTGAAAAATTGAAAGCATCTCCCCTAAAGTCAGGAACAAGACAAGGGTGCCCACTCTCACCACTACTATTCAAAATAGTTTTGGAAGTTTTGGCCACAGCAATCAGAGCAGAAAAAGAAATAAAAAGAATCCAAATTGGAAAATAGGTAGTAAGACTCTCTCTGTTTGCAGATGACATGATCTTCTACATAGAAAACCCTAAAGACTCCTTCAGAAAATTACTAGAACTAATCAATGAATATAGTAAACCTGCAGGATATGAAATCAACACACAGAAATCCCTTGCATTCATACACACTAATAATGAGAGAATAGAAAGAGAAATTAAGGAAACAATTCCATTCACCACTGCAACAAAAAGAATAAAATACTTGGTAATATATCTACCTAAAGAAACTAAAAACCTCTATAGAGAAAACTATGAACCACTGGTGAAAGAAATCAAAGAGGACACTAATAGATGGAGAAAAATGCCATGTTCATGAATCGGATTAATCAATATAGTGAAAATGAGTATACTACCCAAAGCAATCTATAGATTCAATGCAATCCCTATCAAGCTACCAATGGTATTTTTCACAGAGTTAGAACAAATAATTTCACAATTTGTATGGAAATACAAACAATCTCTAATAGCCAAAGCAATCTTGAGAAAGAAGAATGGAAGTGGAGGAATCAACCTGCCTGACTTCAGGCTCTACTACAAAGCAAGATATCAAGACAGTATGGTACTGGCAAAAAGACAGAAATACAGACCAATGGAACAAAATAGAAAGCCCAGAGATCAATCCACGCACCTATGGACACCTTATCTTTGACAAAGGAGGCAAGAATATACAATGGAGAAAAGACAATCTCTTTAACAAGTGGTGCTGGGAAAACTGATCAACCACTTGTAAAAGAATGAAACTAGAACACTTTCTAACACCATACACAAAAATAAACTCAAAATGGATTAAAGATCTAAATTTAAGACCAGAAACTATAAAACTCCTAGAGGATAACATAGGCAAAACACTCTCCGACATAAATCACAGCAGGATCTTCTATGACCTATCTCCCAGAATATTGGAAATAAAAGCAAAAATAAACAAATTAGACCTAATTCAAATCAAAGGCTTCTGCACAACAAAGGAAACTATAAGCAAGGTGAAAAGACAGCCTTCAGAATGGGAGAAAATAATGGCAAATGAAGTAACTGACAAACAACTAATCTCAAAAATATACAAGGAACTCCTGCAGCTCAATTCCAGAAAAATAAACGACCTAATCAAAAAATGGGTCAAAGAACTAAACAGACATTTCTCCAAAGAAGACATACAGATGGCTAACAAACACATGAATAGATGCTCAACATCACTCATTATCAGAGAAATGCAAATCAAAAGCACCATGAGGTACCATTTCATGCCAGTCAGAATTTCTGCAATCCAAAAGTCTACAAGCAATAAATGCTGGAGAGGGTGTGGAGAAAAGGGAAGTCTCTTACACTGCTGGTGGGAATGCAAACTAGTACATCCACTATGGAGAACAGTGTGGAGATTTCTTTAAAAACTGGAAGTAGAATTGCCTTATGACCCAGCAATCCCACTACTGGGCATACACACTGAGGAAACCATAATTGAAAGATACATGTGTACCCCAATGTTAATTGCAGCACTGTTTATAATAGCCAGGACATGGAATGTCCATCACCAGATGAATGGATAAGAAAGCTGTGGTATAAGTACACAATGGAGTATTCAGTTCAGTTCAGTTCAGTCGCTCAGTCGTTTCTGACTCTTTGCAACCCCATGAATTGCAGCACGCCAGGCCTCCTTGTCCATCACCAACTCCCGGAATTCACTCAGACTCACGTCCATCGAGTCAGTGATGCCATCCAGCCATCTCATCCTCTGTCATCCCCTTCTCCTCCTGCCTCCAATCCCTCCCAGCATCAGAGTCTTTTGCAATGAGTCAACTCTTCGCATGAGGTGGCCAAAGTACTGGAGTTTCAGCTTTAGCATCATTCCTCCCAAAGAAATCTCAGGGCTGATCTCCTTCAGAATGGACTGGTTGGATCTCCTTGCAGTCCAAGGGACTCTCAAGAGTCTTTTTCAACACCACAGTTCAAAAGCATCAATTCTTCAGTGCTCAGCTTTCTTCACAGTCCAACTCTCACATCCATACATGACCACTTGAAAAACTATAATCTTGACTAAACGGACGTTTGTTTGCAAAGTAATGTCTCTGCTTTTGAATATGCTATCTAGGTTGGTCATAACTTTGCTTCCAAGGAGTAAGCATCTTTTAATTTCATGGCTGCAGTCACCATCTGCAGTGATTTTGGAGCCCCCAAAAATAAAGTCTGACACTGTTTCCCCATCTATTTCCCATGAAGTGATTGGACCAGATGCCATGATCTTCGTTTTCTTAATGTTGAGTTTTAAGCCGACTTCTTCACTCTCCTCTTTCACCTTCCTCAAGAGGCTTTTTAGTTCCTCTTCACTTTCTGCCATAAGGGTGGTGTCATCTGCATATCTGAGGTTATTGATATTTCTCCCAGCAATCTTGATTCCAGTTTGTGCTTCTTCCAGCCCAGCGTTTCTCATGATGTACGCTGCATATAAGTTAAATAAGCAGGGTGACAATATACAGCCTTAGCTCTAGTAATTTTCTGGTGGAGTCTTTAGAATTTTCTATGTAGAGGATCATGTCATCTGCAAACAGTGAGAGTTTTACTTCTTCTTTTCCAATCTGGATTCCTTTTATTTCTTTTTCTTTTCTGATTGTTGTGGCCAAAACTTCCAAAACGATGTTGAATAGTAGTAGTGAGAGTGGGCACCCTTGTGTCATTCCTGACTTTATGGGAAATGATTTCAATTGTTCACCATTGAAGTTAATGTTTGCTGTGGGTTTGTCATATATAGATTTTATTATGTTGAGGTATGTTCTTTCTATTCCTGCTTTATAGAGGGTTTTTTTAATCATAAATGTATGTTGAATTTTGTCAAAGACTTTCTCTGCATCTATTTAGAAAAGCATATGGTTTTTATCTTTCAATTTCTGAATGTGGTGTATTGCATTGATTGATTTGAGGATATTGAAGAATCCGTGCATGCCTGGGATAAAGCCCACTTGGTCATGATGTACGATCTTTTTAATATGTTGTTGGATTCTGTTTGCTAGAATTTTGTAAAGGATTTTTGCATCTATGTTCACCAGTGATATTGACCTGTAGTTTTCTTTTTTCATGACATCTTTGTCAGGTTTTTGTATTAGGGTGATGGTGGCCTCATAGAATCAGATTGACAGTTTTCCTTCCTCTACAATTTTCTGGAAGAGTTTGAGTAGGATAGGTGTTATCTCTTCTCTAAAGTTTTGGTAAAATTCAACTGAGAAGCCTTCTGGTCCTGGGCTTTTGTTTGCTAGAAGATTTCTGATTACAGTTTCCATTTCCATACTTGTGATGGGTCTGTTAAGATTTTCCATTTCTTCCTGGTTCAGTTTTGGAAAGTTGTACTTTTCTAAGAATTTGTCCATTTCTTCCATGTTGTCCATTCTATTGGCATATGGTTGCTGATAGTATTCTCTTATGATCCTTTGTATTTCTGTGTTGTCTGTTGTGATCTCTCCATTTTCATTTCTAATTTTGTTGATTTGATTTTTCTCCCTCTGTTTCTTGATGAGTCTGGCTAATGGTTTGTCAGTTTTATTTATCTTCTCAAACAACCAGCTTTTGGCTTTGTTGATTTTTGCTATGGTCTCTTTTGTTTCTTTTGCATTTATTTCTGCCCTAATATTTAAGATTTGTTTCCTCTACTAACCCTGGGGTTCTTCATTTCTTCCTTTTCTAGTTGCTTTAGGTGTAGAATTAAATTATTTATTTTGTCTGGGACTTTATGGTTTTTTTTTGGACTTGGGGGACTATTTCCTTCCCAATTTTAAGGAAGTTTTCAACTATTATCTCCTCAAATATTTTCTCAGGGCCTTTCATTTTGTCTTCTTCTTCTGGGACTCCTATAATTCGAATGTTGGGGTGTTTATCATTGTTCCAGAGGTCTCTGAGGTTGTCCTCATTTCTTTTAATTCTTTTTTCTTTTTTCTGCTCTGTTTCATTTATTTCTACCATTCTATCTTCTACCTTACTAATCCCATCTTCTGTCTCTGATATTCTACTGTTGGTTTCCTCCAGAGTTTTTTGATCTCATTTATTGCATTATTCATTATATATTGACTCTTTTTTATTTCTTCTAGGTCCTTGTTAAAACTTTCTTGCATCTTCTCGATCCTTGTCTCCATGGTATTTATATGTAACTCCATTTTGTTTTCAAGATTTTGGATCATTTTCACTATCATTATCTGGAATTCTTTATCAGGTAGATGCCCTGTCTCTTCCTCTTTTGTTTGATTTGGTGAGGATTTATCCTGTTCCTTTACCTGCTGGGTATTTCTCTGCTTTTTGATCTTGTTTATATTGCTGTGTTTGGGGTGGCCTTTCCATATTCTGGCAGTTTGTGGTTCCTCTTTATTGTGGAGGTTCCTTGCTATGGGTGAGGTTGGATGGGTGGCTTGTCAAAGCTTCCTGGTTAAGAAAGCTTTTTTTGGTGTTCTAGTGGGTGGAGCTGGATATGTTCTCTCTGGAGTGCACTGAAGTGTCCAGTAATGAGTTTTGAGATGTCAATAGGTTTGGTGTGACTCTGGGCAGCCTATATATTGAAGCTCAGGGCTATGTTCCTGTGTTGTTGGAGAATTTGCATGGTATGTCTTGCTCTGGAACTTGTTGTCCCTTGGGTCATGCTTGGTTCCAGTGAAGGTATGGAAGCGTTTGATGAGCTCCTATCAATTAATGCTCCCTTGAGTCAGGAGATCTTTGATGTTCTCAGGATTTGGACTTAAGCCTCCTGCCTCTAGTTTTCAGTCTTATTTTTACAGTAGCCTCAAGACTGCTCCATCTATACAGCACTGATGGTAAAACATCTACGTTAATGATGAAAAGTTTCTCCACAGTGAGGGACATCCAGAGAGGTACACAGAGTTGCATAGGGAAGAGAAGAGGGAGGAGGGAGATAGAGGTGACCAGGAGGAGAAGAGGGGGAATCAAAAGTGGAGAGAGCCAGCTAGCCAGTAAACACTTCCCTATGTGTTCTCCACAGTCTGGACCCCTCAGAGATGTTCATGGAGTTACACAGAGTACAGAAGAGGGGGGAAGGAGACAGAGGTGTCCAGGAGGATAAAAGGGGAATCAAAAGGAGAGAGACAGATCCAGCCAGTAATCAGTTCCCTAGGTGTTCTCCACAGCCCGGAACACACAAAAAGATTCACAGAGCTGGGTAGAGAAGAGAAAAGGGAGGGAGGAAATAGATGTGACCTGGTGGAGAAAAAGGAGAGTCCAAAGGGGGAGACAGCAGTCCAGCTAGTAATCTTGATCCCTAGTAAAAATGGATCCTGAAGATTGGGTACTTAAATGTACAAAATTGATAACAAATATCAAAAAGCAAAGAATAGAAATCAAAACTAATACAATTATGTAAAGTTTAAAAATAAAATTTAAAAAAATACAATATTAAAGGAAAAAACAAAGTCACAAAAATTATATATATATATATATATATATATATATATATATAAAGTTTACTTTAAAGATTGGGTCTTTTTTTTTGCAAAGTAATAGTTTATAAAAATGAAAATTAAAGGAGTAGTAGAGGACTTAAAAATTTTAAAAATTAATTTAAAAATAATAATAGTAAAAATATATCTAAGACTTTCTCTGGTGTTGTTTTGGACAGTGTGGGCTCAATTCATTTTCAGATAGTTCCTTGATCCAGCTTACTCTTCTCAAGATCTATAGGCCCCTTCCTATATGGTTGGTGCTAACTGCAGGGTTTTAATCTACTGCACCTGTCGCTTCCAAAGTGGTTCCCTCTGTTTATTTTAGCTTCTTCTGTTTGCTGGCCTCTTCAGTGTCTAATTTCTGCCCTGACACAAGGGGGCAGTGGTGGTTACTTTTTTAGGCTCACTTATTCAGTCGTGGGGAGGGAGGAACACTGCAAACAAATATCACTAGTGTCTGTGGGGAGTGCTCCCAGTGTCTCAGCCACACTGTTTGCCGCAGCTCACGGCATGTGTGCTTTCCCAGTCTACACTGCTCTCAGGCTCTAGGTTGCCCTGCTGGGAACTGTCTGAGGCAGGCCCTGGATTGAGTGTACTTCCCAGGTCTAAGCCATTTAGATTCAGGTTCTCAGGTACTCCACAAAGGTGCAGACTTGAATGGGCCTGCATTTTGTGCCCTTCCCTGGTCTGAGCAGCTCAAATGACCAAGTGCTTGGTGAGCACAGTCACTGTGACTCATCACCTTCCCCGTCCCTGCTGCTCGGTTTTCTGGGTGTACAACCAGTGCGTCTTCTCAGGTGTGCCATGTGTCTCTCCTGGGGAGCTGATCTCTGGCTGTGACCCTCCCGGCAGATGTCGACTGTCCAGAATCCCAACGAGTCTTGGTTAGCAACGAAGACTGCTTGCAGTTTGGTAAATGATGCTTCTCTGGGGCCGTGATTGCCCCCTTCTGGCTCTGGCTGCCCTCACCTGCCTGTCTCTAGTTGGGGAAGTGCCCGTCCGCAGCTGGCTAGCTCTGCGCAGTGCTTTGTTCTGTGAGCGGGCCTCTTGGTGTCTTAGGTTAGGGCTTTTCACACGATAGCTATACCACAGTCTGGGTTGCTATCTCTAGTTAGTGCCCTCAGATTGCCCTTGGGGCATTCAGGCCTGATCCTTACCCTAAGCAATGCAGCCCGAGCCTCCCTGTCCAGTCCCTGCTTGCTAGTGGCGGATGCAAGCATCCTGGCTGCTTCTCCCCTGGGAGTTGCTTTTAGGTATGTAATCTGTGGATTTTAATTATTTATTTATTTTTCCTCCCTGTTATATCACCCTCTGAGGTTCCAAAGCTCCCCACAGACTCGCTGGTGAGAGTGTTTCCTGGTGTTTGGAGACTTCTCTCTTTTTTAAGGCTTACTTCCTGTGACGGATCTCCATCCCTACCTCTTTTGTCTCTCTTTTTATCCTTTATATTTTTTCCAGCTTCCTTTTGTAGACAGTGGGCTGCCTTTCTGTATGCCTGATGTCCTCTGACAGCATTCAGAAGCTGTTTTGTGGAATTTGCTCAGCGTTAAAATGTTCTGTTGATGAATTTGTGGGGGATAAAGTGATCTTCCCGTCCTATTCCTCTGCCATCATAGGACCGCCCCACCTTCACTAGCTTTGTTCATAGTCATGCTTCCTAAGGCCCACTTGACTTCACATTCCAGGATGTCTGGCTCTAGGTGAATGATCATACCATCATGGTTATCCGGATCATGAAGATCTTTTTTGTATAGTTCTTCTGTGTATTCTTACCACCTGTTCTTAATATCCTCTGCTTCTGTTAAGTCCATACCATTTCTGTCCTTTATTGAGCCCATCTTTGCATGAAATATTCCCTTGGTACCTCTAATTTTCTTGAAGAGATCTCTAGTCTTTCCCATTCTATTGTTTTGCTCTATTTCTTTGCACTGAGCACTGAGGAAAGTGTTCTTCTCTCTGCTATTCTTTGGACCTCTGCATTCAAATGTGTATATCTTTCCTTTTCTCCTTTGCTTTTCACCTCTCTTCTTTCCACAGCTATTTGTAAGGCCTCCTCAGACAGCCATTTTTATTTTTTCCACTTCTTTTTCTTGGGGGTGGTCTTCATCCTTGTCTCCTGTACAATGTCATGAATTCCCATCCATAGTTCATCAGGCACTCTAGCAGATCTAATCCCTTGAATCTATTTGTCTCTTCCACTGTATAATTGTAAGGGATTTGATTTAGATCATACCTGAATGGTTTAGGGGGTGTCCCTACTTTCTTCAATTTAAGTCTGAATGTGGCAATAAGGACTTCATTATCTGAGCTACAGTCAGCTCCTGGTCTTGTTTTTACTGACTGTATAGAGTTTTTCCATCTTTGCCTGCAAAGAATATAATCAGATTTCGGTATTGACCATTTGCTGATGTCCATGTGTAGAGTCTTCTCCTGTGTTGTTGGAAGAGGGTGTGTGCTGTGCGTTCTCTTGGCAAAACTCTGTTAGCCTTTGCCTTTCTTCATTCTGTACTCCAAGGCCAAATTTGCCTGTTATTCCAGGTGTTTCTTGACTTCCTACTTTTTCATTCCAGTCCTCTATAATGAAAAGCGCATCTTTTGGGGTTGTTAGTTCTAGAAGGTCTTGTAGGTCTTCATAGAACTGTTCAACTTCAGCTTCTTCAGCCTTACCAGTTGGGGTATAGACTTGGATTACTGTGATATTGAATGGTTTGCTGTGGAAACGAACAGAGATCATTCTGTTGTTTTTGAGATTGCATCCAAGTATTGCATTTCAGACTCTTTTGTTAACTATGATGGGTACTCCATTTCTTCTAAGGGATTCTTGCCCACAATAGTAGATATAATGGTCTTCTGAGTTAAATTCATGCACTGCAGTCCATTTTAGCTCACTGATTCCTAAAATGTCGGTGTTCACTCTTGTCATCTCCTGTTTGACCACTTCCAATTTGCGTTGATTCATGACCTAACTTTCCAGGTCCCTATGCAATACTGTTCTTTACAGCATCAGACTTTGCTTCTATCACCAGTCACATCCACAACTGGGTGTTGTTTTTACTTTGTCTCAGTCTCTTCATTCTTTCTGGAGTCATTTCTCCACTGATCTCCAGTAGCATATTGGGCACTTATCGACCTGGGGAGTTCATCTTTCAGTGACCTATCTTTTTGCCTTTTCATACTGTTCATGGGGTTCTCAAGGCAAGAATACTGAAGTGGTTTGTGATTCCCTTCTCCAGTGGACCATATTTTTCCAGAACTCTCCACCATGACCCGTCCATCTTTGTTGGCCCTACATGGCATGGCTCATAGTTTAATGCAAAGTTCCAGAGAATAGAAAGGAGAGACAAGAAGGCCTTCTTCAATGAGCACTGCAAAGAAATATAGGAAAACAATACAAAGGAGATGAATAGAGATCTCTTAAAGAAAACTGGAAAGATCAAAGGAACATTTCATCCAAAGATGGCACAATAAAAGGCAAAAATTGTAAAGATATAATAGAAACAGAAGAGATGAAGAAGAGATGGAATGAATTCACACAATAACTATATATAAAATATCTTAGTGCCCCAGATAACCATGATGGTGTGGTCACTCACCCAGAGCCAGACATCCTGGAGTGTGAATTCAAGTGGGCCTTAGGAAGCACTGCTGTCAATAAAGATAGTGGAAGTGATGGAAATCTGACAAAGCTTTTTAAAATCCTAAAAGATGATGCTGCACTCAGTATGTTAGTACATTTGGAAAACCCAGCAGTGGCCACAGGACTGGAAACAATCCACATCCAAATTCCCAAGAAGGACAGTACTAAAGAATGTTCAAACCACAGGACAATTGCACTCATCTCTGATGCTCGTAAGGTTATACTCAAAATCTTGCATGCTAGGCTTCTGCATTATTTGAACAGAGAAATTCAAGCTGGGCTTAGAAAAGGCAGAGGATCCAGAGATCAATTTGCCAATATTTGCTAGATCATAGAAAAAGCAGGGAAACTCCAGGGGGGGGAAAAAAAAATCTACCTCTGATTCAGTAAGTATGCTAAGGGCTTTGACTGTGTGGATCATAACAAACTGTGGAAAACTCTTAAAGAAATAAGAATACCAGACTATCTTACCTGTCTCCTGAGAAACCTGTATGCCAGTTAAGAAGCAACAGTCAGGGTGGGGGGCGGTCCCAAGATAGTAGAGGATTAGGATGGAGAGACCACTTTCTCTCCCACAATTTCATCAAAAGATCATTTCAATGTGGAGCAACTTCCACAAAACAGAATGCTATCAGAGGACACCAGATACCCAGAAAGGCAGCCCAATCTCTTTGGAAGGAGGTAGGACAAAATATATAAGATGAAAACAGAGGCAAAATATTTAGGGATGGATACCTGTCCTGGGGAGGGAGTCATGAAGGAAGAGAAGTTTCCACACGATAAGAAACCCTCTCATAGACATGTCAATGGGGAGCTTTGAAACCTCAGAGGGCAACATACCCCCCCCAAAAAAAAAAAAAAAAACACCCATAGACTACATGCCTAACTGCAACTATCAGCAGAGGAGAGGCACAAATGCTAATGTCTGTGAGCAGCCAGTGGGGGCTGGGAGCAGAGGCACAGGCTACATTGTCTGTCCCTACGGTAAGGACTGGGCTTGAATGCCCTGAGGACAATCTGAGGGGGCTAATGTGACATAGCAACCCAAACCATGGGATCACTAAAGAGATTAAAAAAAAAAAATAGATAAAAGGACCTTTCCCATTAAAGGTTCTAAGACCCTGACATGCTCACAGAACAAAGGATTGTGCCCTAGCAAATACCAATGGAGAGCAAGACAGCTGTCCTTTAGGGCCCTCCCTCCCCAGAGGCAGAGAGACAGGTGTACATGAGACAGAGCTGGAAGACAAGGGGCCACTGCAATCTGGGCCCCAGAGACCGAAGCTTCTGCCAAACTTTGCACAGGTTCCCAGTTGCTAACCATGTCTTCCTGGGATCCTGAACAGTTCACATTGGGTAGGAGGGTCACAGCCTGAGATTAGCTCCCCAGAGGATACACATGGCACTCCTGGACTGTGCCCTCATGGTGCACCTGGGAAACCAAGTGGCCAGGAATGGGGAGATGCATAAGATGCACAGCTCACTTGGGATAGTACACTCGCCAAGTACCCAGTTGCCTGAACAACTTGGACCTGGGAAGGGCACAAAACACACAGTCCATCTGGGTCAGTGCCCTTGCAGTGCACCCAAGAACCTGAGTGGCTTAGAACTGGGAAGTGAGTGAGCTGCAAGGCCCACGTGGGACAGTGTCATTATGGAGCATCCTGGAGCATGAGGAGTGTGGACCCAGGAAGTACATGCCACCTTGGGCTGTGACAAACACAGTGTGGTGCATCCACTGCGAGCACTGCACACAAATGCCAGCAGGGTTCATCTGCAGTGTCCCTCTCTCTCTCTGCAGCACAACTGATGGCTAATAATTACACATGAAAAGATAATCAATATCATTCATTATTAGAAAAATACAAACCAAGACCAAAATGAGGTATCATCTCACGCCAGTCAGAATAGCCACCATCAAAAAGTCTACAAACAATAAATGCTGGAGAGGGTCTGTAGAAAAGGGAACCCTCTTACACTGTTGGTGGGAATGCTAACTGGTATAGCCATTATGGAGAACAGTGTGGAGACTCCTTTAAAAACTGGAATAGAATTGCCATGTGACCCAAGAATCCCACTGCTGGGCATACACACTGAGGAAACCAGAACTGAAAGAGACACATGCACCCCAATGTTCATTGCAGCACTGTCTACAGTAGCTAGGACATGGAAGCTACCTAGATGTCCATCAGCAGATCAATGGATAACGAAGTTGTGGTACATATACACAATGAAATGTTACTTAGCTATAAAATGGACCAATTTGAGTCAGTTGTAATGTGATGGATAAAACTGGAGCCTATTTTACAGAGTGAAGTAAGTCAGAAAAAGAAACACCAATACTGGATATTGATGCACGTATATGGAATTTAGAAAGACAGTAATGACAATCTTATATGCAAGGGAGCAAAAGAAACATAGATGCCAAGAACAGACTTTTGGCCTCTGTGGGAGAAGGTGAGGGTGGGATGACTTGAGAGAATAGCACTGAAACATGTACATTGTCATATGTAAAACAGATGACCAGTGCAAGTTCAATGCATAAAGCAGGGCACTCAAAGCCGGTGCTCTGGGACAACCCAGAGGGATGGGTAGGAGAGGGAGGTGGAAGAAGTGTTCAAAATAGGGGACATATGTGCACCTGTGGCTGATTCATGTTGATGTATGGCAAAAACCATCACAATATTATAAATTAATTATCCTCCAATTAAAATAATTTAAAAAAATAAAAGAAGAGATGGAATCTTGTATGGAACAACTCACTGGTTGAGGATTGAGAAAGGAGTATGACAAGGCTGATTATTGTCACCCTGTTTATTTAACTTATATGCAGAGTACTTCATGAGAAATATTGAGCTGGATGAGTTACAAGCTGGAATCAAGATTGCTAGGAGAAATACCAACAACCTCAGATATGTGGATGATACCCACATGGCAGAAAACAAAGAGGAACTAAAGAACCTCTTGATGAGAAAGGAAGAGGAGAGTGAAAAAGATGGCTTAGAGCTCAATATTAAAAAAAAAAAAAAACAACTATGATCATGACATCAAGTTCCATCACTTCATGGCAAATAGAAAGGGAAAAGGTGGAAGCAGCAACAGATTTCCTCTTCTTGGGCTCGGAAATCATGGCAGACGGTGGCTGCGGTCATTAAATTAGAAGACTATTGCTTCTTGGAAGAAAAGCTATGACAAACCTAGACAGTGTGTTAAAAAAGCAACGACATCACTTTGCTGACAAAGGTCCGTATAGTCAAAGCTATGGTCTTTCCAGTAGTCATGTATAGATGTGACACCTGGACCATAAAGAAGGCAAAGCATGGAAGAACTGATGCTTTCGAATTCTCCAGAGTCCCTCAGACAGCAAGGAGATCAAACCAGTCAATCCTAAAGGAAATCAACCCTCAGTATTCATTGGAAGGACTGATGCTAAAGCTCAAATACTGATGTGAACAGCTACCTAATGTGAACAGCCAGCTCATCGGAAAAGACCCTGATACCAGGAAAGATTGAAGGAATAAAGAGAAGATGACAGAGGATGAGGTGGTTGAATGTCATCACCAATTCAACAGATATGAATTTTGGCAAATTCTGGAGATAGTGGAGGAAACAGGAGCCTGGAGTACTGCAGTCCATGGGGTCACAAAGAGTTGGACATTACTTAGCAACTGAACAACATGTCAACCAATACAATTTCCTTTAACCAAATATGGCTATTGAGCACTTAAAAATGGCTAGGGTGAATTGAGATGTGTTATGAGTGCAACATACACACTAGACTCTGAAAACTTTGTATGAAAAATATCTTTAAATATCTCATTAATAATGTTTATATTGATTGTATTTTAAAGTTGTAATTTTTGAAGTATCTTGGGCTAAGTGCATTACTAAAATTAGCTTTTACCTATTTCCTTTTCCTTTTTAATGTGATAATTGATAAATGCTAAAATATATGTGACATCTTTTTTTTCAAGCTTTGCTGAGATGCAATTGACATATAACATTGTATAAGTTAAGATGACTTCTTATATGTGTACATATTGCAAAATAATATGCAATAAGGTTTGTTAATACACTCATAACCTCACATAGTTACCATGTTTTTATATATGTGGTGAGAACTTTTCAAATCTACTTCAACAGCTTTCAGATACATGTACAACATATTCAACTCTACTTACCATGCTGTACATTAAATTCCCTAATCTTATTAATCTTATAACTGGAAGTTTGTACCCTTTGACCACCTTCAGTCATTTCCTCTACTCACATCTCATCCCTCAAACCTAACAACCACCCATCTGTTCTCTGTTTTTAATGGGTTTCTTAGGTTCCATATATAAGTGGACTCACACAGTATTTGTCTTTCTTTAATTTCACTTAGCATAATGCCCTCAAGGTCCATCCATTTTGTTGTAAATGCCAGGATTTCCTTTGTTCATAGCTTAACACTATTTCATTTTATAACTTCATTATACATTCATCTGTTGATGGACACTTAGAATGTTTTCATTACTTGGCTATTGTGAATAATGTTTCAATAAACACAGGAATAATATATCTCTCCAACAACTTGTTTCCTCCCTTTGAAATATATACTCAAAAGTGTAATAGCTAAAGTATATGATAGCTCCAAGTTTAATTTTTTGAGGACCCACCATATTTTGTAATGGTGGTTATACCAACTTATATTCCTGCCAGGGTCCAGCCCTGGTGGATCCAAGGAATTTGAAGTGGGGATGGCGTCAGTGAGGATCAGGAAACAATTGCTTAATTAAACGTTAATTAAAGATATAAAGAGTAATAGAATAAGGATAGCTCAGTGAGAAAATTTAGTGGAGAAAAGAGGATGAATAATTCAGCCAGAAGGTGAGAGAAAGAACGACATGGGGAGACCAAGCTTTGGTGAACAAGGCCCGCACTTTATTTTCCAAAGTAGTTTTTATACCTTAAGTTATGCATAGAGGATAATGGGGGAAGGGGTAGAGTCATGTAGTAAGCCAGGCTTTCTTCCTGCAAACTTATCATATGCAAAAGTTTAGGTGATTTGCATCATCTTCTGGCCCGGAGGCCTGTTAACATTTTAAGACCCTTTCTTCAGAAAACTTATTTTTCTCTAAAGTCAGGTGTCACCCTACAAAAGCATTAGATAAAGTTGCTTTCCTATAGGGCAAAGGTGTGGTGGGCTATAACAAGAAAAAGAATTAACTCAAGGGTCCAAGGTTACAAACATTAAAGCTACTACTTACACCAATTATATTAATCAATACACTGCCAGGGACACAGCAGGTAAGGGATATGGAGACTTAGCAGCAAACATTGGCCCAACAAGTGAAAAACCCTTCACCAATACAATTTCTAATCAATCTTTTAACTGCTCAAAGGAATCAGTATTTAGACAGTTTAGAACATCTCATGCCTCTCACAGTTGGGAGGCTCTGAACAATCACATGTGGCCGGAAAAACCTATTCAGGCAGGCTAGAGGACTTCCAAAGGAGTTTGTAGGTTGAAACACTGTCACACCCAGGAATTATTAACTGGAGCTGTAAGTTAACTCTTTTTTCAGAGAGAGGTAGTTGGGGACAGCCCCCCGTAAAGTCAGAGGTGTAGGTGAGAGCACAACGCAGAAAGTGGGCAGACTCTGGTTTTGGGGGTAGATGCTCGAGAATTTCCAGGGAGACTCCTGAGGCTCGATCCCGCCTTTCTGTATGCCGAGCCTCCTTCCTCATGACCTTTGCCACGGGCGGAGCTCCTGCTCCCAACATCTTCCCATCAACAGTATACAAATATTCCCCTTTGCCCACATTAATGCCAGCACTTGTTATCTCTTGTCTTTCTTTCAAATTAATTTTTAATTGAATTAGAGGCCAATTACTGTACAGCATTGTGATGTTTTTTTCCCATACATCAACATGAATCAGCCATGGGTGCACATGTGTCCCCCTATCCTGAACACCGCTCCCACCTTCCTCCCCACCCCATCCCTCTGGGTTGTCCCAGAGCACTGGCTTTGAGTGCCCTGCTTCATGCATCGAACTTGCACTGATCATCTATTTTACATATGGTAATATATATGTTTCAATGATATTCTTTCAAATTATCCCATCCTTGCCTTATCTGACATAATTCAAAAGCGGGTATTTACATACGTGTCTCTTTTGCTGTCTTGCATGTAGGGTCATTGTTACTGTCTTTCTAAATTCCATATACATGCGCTAATATTCAGTATTTGTGTTTCTCTTTCTGACTTATTTCACTCTGTAAAATAGGCTCCAGTTTCATCCAACTCATTACAACTGACTCAAATGCATTATTTTTAATGTTGAGTAATATTCCATTGTGTATATGTACTACAACTTCCTCATCCATTCATCTGCCAATGGACATCTAGGTTGCTTCCTAGTCCTAGCTATTGTAAACAGTGCTGCAATGAACATTGGGGTACATGTGTGTCTTTCAATTCTGGTTTCCTCAGTGTGTATGCCCAACAGTGGTATTCCTGAGTCATATGGCAGTTCTACATCCAGTTTTAAGGAAACTCCACACTGTTCTCCATAGTGGCTGTACTAGTTTACATTCACACCAATAGTGTAAGAGGGTTCCTTTTCCTCCACACCCTCTCCAGCATTTACTGTTTGTAGATTTTTGAAGGAAGCCATTCTGAACTGTGTGAGATGGTACCTCACTGTGGTTTTGATTTGCATTTTTCTAATAATGAGTGATATTGAGCATCTTTCCATGTGTTTATTAGCCATCTGTATGTCTTCTTTGGAGAAACGTCTGTTAAGTTCTTTGGCCTACTTTTGGATTAGGGCGTTAATTTTTCTAATATTGAGCTGCATAAGCTGTTTGTATATTTTGGAGATTAATTCTTTGCCAATGTCTTCTTTTGCTATTATTTTCTCCCATTCTGAAGGCTGCCTTTTTGGCTTGCTTACACTCTCCTTTATTGTGCAAAAGATTTTAAGTTTAATTGGGTACCATTTGTATATTTTTGTTTTCATTTACATTACTCTGGGAGGTTGGTCATAGAGGATCTGGCTGTGATTTATGTCAGAGAGTGCTCTGCCTATGTTTTCCTCTAAGAGTTTTATAGTTTCTGGTTTTACATTTAGAATTTTAATCCATTTTAAGTTTATTTTTGTGTTGGAAAGTGTTCTAACTCCAGTCTTTTACAGGTGGTTGACCAGTTTCCCAGCACCACTTGTTAAAGAGATTCTCTCTTGTCCATTGTATATTTTTGCCTCCTTTGTCACAGATAAGGTGTCCACAGGTGTGTGGATTTGTCTCTGGGCTTTCTATTTTGTTCCACTGATCAATCTTTCTGCTTTGTGCAAGTATCATACTGTCTTGATGACAGTAGCTTTGTAGTATAGTCTGAAGTCAGGAAGCTTGATTCCTCCAGTTCCATTCTTCGTTCTTAAGATTGCTTTGGCTATTTGAGATTTTTTTGTGTTTCCATACAAATTATGAAATTATTTGTTCGAGTTCTGTGAAAACCACCATTGGTAGTTTGATAAGGATTGCATTTAATCCATAGATTGCTTTGTGTAGTATACTCTTTTTCACTGTATTCATTCTTCCAATCCCAGAAATTGGTATATTTCTCCATCTATTTGTTTCATCTTTGATATTTTTCATCAGTGTTTTATAGTTTTCTATATATAGGTCTTTTTATTTCTTTAGATAAATTTACTGCTTATTTAACTTATATGCAGAGTACATAATGAGAAACGCTGGGCTGGAAGAAGCACAAGCTGGAATCAAGATTGACAGGAGAAATATCAATAACCTCAGATATGCAGATGACACCACCCTTATGGCAGAAAGTGAAGAGGAACTAAAAAGCCTCTTGATGAAAGTGAAAGAGGAGAGTGAAAGAGTTCGCTTAAAGCTCAACATTCAGAAAACGAAGATCATGACATCTGGTGTCATCAGTTCATAACAAATAGATGGGGAAACAGTGGAAACAGTGTCAGACTTTATTTTGGGGGGATTCAAAATCACTGCAGATGGTGATTGTAGCCATGAAATTAAAAGACGCTTACTCCTTGGAAGAAAAGTTATGACCAACCTAGATAGCATATTGAAAAGCAGAGACATTACTTTGCCAACAAATGTCCGTCTAGTCAAGGCTATGGTTTTTCCAGTGGTCATGTATGGATGTGAGAGTTGGACTGTGAAGAAAGCTGAACACCAAAGAATTGATGCTTTTGAACTGTGGTGTTGGAGAAGACTCTTGAGAGTCCCTTGGACTGCAAGGAGATCCAACCAGTCCATTCTAAAGATCAGTCCTGGGTGTTCATTGGAAGGACTGATGCTAAAGCTGAAACTCCAGTACTTTGGCCACCTCATGTGAAGAGTTGACTCATTGGAAAAGACCCTGATGCTGGGAGGGATTGGGGGCAGGAGGAGAAGGGGACGACAGAGGATGAGATGGCTGGATGGCATCACCTACTCGATGGACATGGGTTTGGGTGAACTCTGGGAGTTGGTGACCGACAGGGAGGCCTGGTGTGCTGCAATTCATGGGGTTGCAAAAAGTCGGACATGACTGAGTGACTGAATTGAACTGAACTGAATTCCTAAGTATTTTTTTCTTTCTGTTGCAGTGTTGAACGGGATTGTTTCCTTAATTTCTCTCTCTTCTTTCATTGTTAGTGTATAGGACTAAAAGAGATTTATGTGTATTAACTTTATATCCTGCAACTCTACCACATTTGTTGCTTAGTTCTAATAGTTTTCTGATGGTATCTTTGGGTTTTCTATATAGAGGATCATGTTATCTGCAGATAGAGAATTTTACTTCTTCTTTTCCAATCTGAATTCCTTTTATTTCTTTTTCTTCTCTTACTGCCATGGTTAGGACTTCCAAACCTATGTTCAATAGAAGTGGTGAAAGAGGGCACCCTTGTCTTGTTCCTGATTTTAGAAGAAATACTTTCAATTTTTCACTATTGAGGATAATGTCTGCTGTGGGTTTGTCATATATGGCTTTTATTATTTTGAGATATGTTCCTTTTATTCCTGCTTTCTGGAGAGTTTTTATCATAAATGTGTGTTGAATTTTTTCAAAGACTTTCTCTTGAGGTAATCATATGGCTTCTATCTTTCAATTTGTTAATATGATGTATTGCATTGATTGATTTATGAATATTGAACAATCCTTACATCCTTTGGAAAAAGCCCATTTGATCATGATGTATGATCTTTTAAATATGCTGTTGGATTCTGTTTGCTAGACTTTTTTTTTTTTTTTAAGTTTTTTGCATCTATGTTCATCAGTGATATTGGCCTGTAGGTTTCGTGTTTGTGTGTGTGGCATCTTTGTCTGGTTTTGGTATTATGGTAATGGTGGCTTCATAGGATGAGCTTGGGAGTTTATCTTCCTCTGCAACTTTCTGGAGGAATTTGAGTAGAATAAGTGTTAGCTCTTCTCTAAATTTTTGGTAGAATTCACCTGTGAATCCTTCTGATTCTGGGCTTTTGTTTGTTGGAAGATTTTTTATTACAGTTTCTATTTCCGTGCTTGTGATATGTCTGTTAAGATTTTCTAATTCTTCATGGTTCTGCTATGGACAGTTATACTTTTCTAAGAATCTGTGTGTTTCTTCCAAGTTGTCAATTTTATTGGCATATAATTGCTCATAGTAGTTTCTCACGATCTTTTGTATTTCTGTGTTGTCTGTTGTGATTTCTCCATTTTCATTTCTAATTTTATTGATTTGATTCTTCTCCTTTCTTGATGAGTCTGGCTAATGGTTTTTCTATTTCATTTATCTTCTCAAAGAACCAGCTTTTAGTTTTGCTAATTTTTGCTATAGTCTCCATTCTTTTTAATTTATTTCTGATCTGATTTTTATGATTTCTTTCCTTCTACCCACTTTGAGTTTTTTCTGTTCTTTTTCTAGTTGCTTTAGGTGTAAAGTTAGGTTATTTATTTGATGTTCCTCTTGTTTCTAGATTTAGGCTTGTATTGTAATGAACCTCCCTCTTAGCATGGCTTTTACTGAATCTCATAGGTTTGGGATTGTTGTGTTTTAATTTTCACTTGTTTCTCTGCACTATTTTGGCTCAGCTGTTTAAAAAATCTGCCTTCAATGCAGAGACCTGGATTCTATGCCTGGGTGGGGAAGATCCCTGGAGAAGGGAACAGCTACCCATTCCAGTATTCTGCCCTAGAGAATTCCATTGATTGTATAGTCCATGGGCTTGCAAAGATTTAGACACGACTGAGCAACTTACATTTAGGTTGATATTTTTATTTCCTTTTGATTTCTTCTGTGATCTATTGGTTATTCAGAAGTGTGTTGTTTAGCCTCCATATGTTTTTGCTTATGTGCATATGTGTCTTGGGGTGTTTTGCTTTGAATTTATCCTGTTTGGGACTCCCTGAGTTTCTTGGAATTTGGTGGCTACTTCCTTCCCCATTTTAGGGAAGGTTTTGACTGTTATCTCCTCAAGTATTTCTCATGCCCTTTCATTTTGTCTTCTTCCTCTGGGACACCTATGATTTGAATGTTGGGTTGTTTAACATTGTCCCAGAGGTCTCTGAGGTTGTCCTCATTTCTTTTATTACTTTTTTTCTTTTCTCCTCTCTGCTTCATTTATTTCCACCATTCTATTTTCCACCTCACTGATCCTGTCTTCTGCCTCAGTTATTCTACTGTGGGTTCCCTCCAGAGTGCTTTTAATCTCAGTTATTAGATCGCTCATTATTGATTGTCTCTTCTTTATTTCTTCTAGGTCCTTGTTAAACATTTTTTGCATCTTCTCAATCCTTGTCTGCAACTTTATTTTTTGTTTTTTTTTTTTTTTTCAAGATTTGGATCATCTTTACTGTCATTATTCTGTAGACTCCCTCTCTCCTCTTTTTTAATTTAGTTTGGTGGGTTTTTATCATGTTCCTTCATCTGCTGAATATTTCACTGCCTTTTCATTTTGTTTAGATTTCTGTGTTTGGAGTGCCCTTTCTGCAGGCTGGAAGTTCACGGTTCCTTTTGATTGTGGAGTCTGCTCCCTGTAGGTGGGGTTGGAGCAGTGGCTTTTCAAGGTTTGCTCCTTGGGGGAGCTTGGATCTGTGTTCTGGTGGGTGGGGCTGGATCTCTTCCCTCTGGAGTGCAATGAAGTGTCCTGTGGTGAATTTGACAGGGTGTTTATGGGTTTAGCATGGCTTTGGTTCATGTCTTTTAATGTTCACATTTGTGTTCCTGTTTTCTTGGAGAATTATTGTGGTGCGTCTTGCATTGGAACTTGTTGGCTGTTGGGTGGAACTTGGTTTCAGTGTAGGTATGGAGACTTTGGGTGGGCTCCTGTCTATTAATGTTCTCTGGAGTCAGGAGTTCTCGGATGTTCTATGGTTTTGGAGTTAAGCCTACTGCCTCTGGCTTTCAGTCCTTCTCTTACAATAGCCTCAAGACTCCTTTCGAAGAGATTGGGCTGCCTTTCTGGGTTCCTGGTGTCCTCTGCCAGCATTGTTGTTTTGTGGAAGTTTCTCAACCTTCAGATGGTCTTTTGATGAATTTATTGGTGAGCACATCGTCTCCCTTTCCTATTTCTCTGCCATCTTGGGACTGCCCTATCTCTTGTCTTTTTTATAATAACAATTCTAACAGGTGTGAGGTGATATTTCATGGGCTTTGATCGGCATTTCACTGAAAATTAGTGATGTTGATGAGTTTTTCATATCCCTATTGGCCATTTGAAGAATTCTTTGGAAAACTGTTCAGTTCTTTTGCTGACTTTTAATATAGGATTCTGGTGTTTTTTTGCTTGTTACTGAGTTGTATGAGTTCTTTATATATATTTGAGATTAACCCTTTATCAGATATGTGGCTTGAAAATACTTATTCCCATTATGTAGGTTGCCTTCTCATTGTATTGATTGTTACCTTTGCTGTGCAGATTTTCAGTCTGATGTAGTCCCATGTGACTTTTGCTTTTGTTGCTTCTGCTTTGGGTGTCATATCCAAAAAAAAAAAAAAAATGAAGTTTCTCTGTGTGTTTTCTTCTAGGAATTTTATGGTATCAGGTCTCATATTTAAGTCATTAATCTGTTTTTAGTTCATTTTTCTTAAAAGTGTAAGACTGGGATTCAGTGTCATTCTTTGACATGAAAGTGAAAGTCATTGAGTAATGTCTGACTCTTTGCAACCCCATGGACTGTACCCTCTCAGGTTCCTCTTTCCATGGATTTCTCTAGGCCAAAATACTGGAGTGGGTAACCATTCCCTTCTCCAGGGAATCTTCCCAACCTAAGGAATGAACCCAGGTCTCCCACATTACAAGTGGACTCTTTACCAGCTGAGCCACCAGGGAAACCCATTCTTCGGTATTTGGATATCCAATTTTCCCTGCACCATTTATTGAAGAGACAATCTTGTCTCCATTGTGCATTCTTAGCTCCCTTGCACATTGGACTTATGTTTATATTTGTATTAGCACTGCTCTAGAAAACTCTTTCTCTTTGTTTCTTGGAAAGCTGGATAGAGAGGATCTGGCTCTGAGAATCAGAAAATTATAAGTATGATGAGCTCAAGATGCTTTCTTCTTTGAATTACCAATTCTAAGAAAGCTGCCCACTGACTAGAAATGCCTGCATTGTACTGTTTCATGTGTGAAAAAATATTTTTTAATATTGCACTACTAAGATTTGGATGGTATTTGTAGAGGCAGTAAGCATATATTGATTAATACAAGCAGTATGGGAAAGAGTTAATAAAGATAAGGAGAACTGGGAGCATTGGGACAAGAATTTTAAACTAAGTCTTCCATGTGGCTCCCATTGTAACTATAGACAGTGAAAAAGAACTTTAAATGAGAATGCAAACACAAAAACCTGAATGTTGGAGAACATTTTGTTTGTTCGAGGAGTACTAATGATTCCAGTGTAGAAGGAGCACAGTTAGATGATAGGTTGAACATTTAGAATTGCTGAATCAATTACAACCTATAAACATAGAAATTTTATATTCAGTGTTATCAGTGAGAATGGTAGAAAATATCAGAAAGAGATATAACAGACGGGGGGGAAAGACTGGATCAAATATAGTCTTGTAAGAAACTCTTTGTATTTTTACTTTTCTTCTGAGTGAAATGTGATCAGACTATTAAAGAACAAAAGCACAAGCAACCAGTTTACTATAAGCTAATCATGAAGTGAGGATGGCTAAAATTAAGATAGTAGTAGTGAATTGGTAAATATGGTAAGACTTTAGACAAATTTTGAAAGTAGGGACAACATAATCATGATGAGTTAAATATGGGCTGTGAAAAAAAAGTGACGTTTAGTTAGTAGCCTTTGAATAGGGAAAGATGGAGTTGCCATTTACTGCAATGGGGTGATACAACTGCAGGTGAAGCAGGTTTTAGGGGAAATATAAGACTCTTAGCATGAATGTATTGACTTTGTTAGACAGCCCCATGAAAATGTCTATTAAGTAACTGGATTTACAAGTCTGGAGTGCAAAGAGAGGTCAGACAAGATATATTAATTTGAGACTTTTCAACTTCTAGATGGCATTTAAAGCCATAACCCTGGATGAGATCACCAAAGAAGAGAACGTGAATAGAGAAGGTATCTATTGATTGATTTGGGAAACAATAACATTAAGAGATGTGCCTGATAAGAAGGAACTTATTTATAAAGGTGAATTTATAAGAGGTAGCCAGTGAGTTACCAGAAAAACCTGGGGAGTGTGAGATCCTTAGTGTAGGAAATAGTTTTGTAAAGAAGACGGAATGATCAAAGGCCACTGATAGATAAAGTAAGATGTAAAATGAAAGTGAAAGTCACTCATTTGTGTCAGACTCTTTGTGTTTCCATGGACTGTAGCCCACCAGGCTCTTCTGTCCATGGGTTTTTTCCCAGGCAAGAATACTGGAATGGGTTGCCATTCCCTTATCCAGGGGATCTCATTGAAGGCAGATTCTCTTACAGTCTCAGTCACCACAGAAGCCCGGTAAAGTAAGATGGAGATTAATAAATGAAAATTGGTGGTCATTGATGACTCTTAACAAGAACAGTTTTAATGGAGTGGTGGGGGAGTGAACAGGGGAACCAGACTAGAGTAGGAGTAGGTTTTAGAGACAATGAGAGGAAAACATTGAAGACAATGGATAGGAAACACCTTCAGGAGTTTTGTTGCAAAAGAGAGTAGAAATATGAGGTGGTAGCTGAAACAGTAAGTGAAATCAGAAAAGGGTATTTTTGAGATGGGAAAAATTGGAACCATGTTCTTCTGGTGATATAAGCCTAAAACACATTGCTTAGTGCAAAAATAAGTTCTAGAAAATATAAACAATATGGCATAATTTATGCTTAAAAATTTACCAATAGTACCATATTTCATCTAAGACCAAGATTTACACATATTTGTGGAGGAAAAAAATAGCATTTACTATTTCCCTTTACTTTCCTTATATTTTTCCTTTCTTACATTTTTATTTTTCACATCTTAACATCTCTAAATGTGCCATATATCTGTTAATTCATAGCTTATTATAGTTTAATTGTGGTCATTTTCTTTTTTAATGGTACACAAAATTTTCTCAAAATTAACAGTAGTTACATTAAATGATATGCAAAATATATTTTCTATGGGTATATAAGTAGAGAAGGCAAATCAGCAAATTCATAACAGAGATAACAATCTGGGGCATACATAGAGCCACAGTGACTGTGAATGTTGTAAATATTTATTTGCAATAGTCTAATGATTTAAAAGGGGAATGGATGCCAATATTTTATGTGTAAATAAAAATACATATAAAATATATATGAAACTGGATAATTTTAGAATCAAAAATATAAAAGTAAATTTTAGAAAGATAGACAATTTAAAAGAAAGATATGAAGAGAAACACACAATAGGACTACTGAATGGCAAAAAGACCCCACAGGAAAATAAGTTGAAACTCACTAATCAGAAATAGACTAAAGCACTGAGCTACCAATCCTTACTCACTAATTTGGCACACATTAAAAATATGAAAATATCAAGAGTTGACTAGAATGTGGAGAAGATGGAATACCTACAATGCTGATTATACCATAATTTGGTTCAGTGAATTAATGCAAGAATTCGGCAATATTTAGGAATTTTGAATTGCTTATACCTACAACTCAGTATTTCTTTTTCCACTGTATACACTGCAGAAACTCTGGAACAAGTCCAGGAAACTATTCATTGTATCATTGTTTGTAATAATGAAATGTTGAAATGAATTAAATGACCATCAAGAGAATGGATGCTTGACTATATTGTTAAATGGATGACAAAAATGTTATATATATATACTCTGTAATAGAGTTGAAGATAACAAGGAATGTTAGAGATATAAGAGGGAGAATTTTAAAAACAAAATATTGAGTAACAAAAGCAAGATGCAAAAAAAAAAATAATATACTCATGATTAAACTTATGTTCAAAATAAAGCTCAGCGAAATTAAATTATTAGACATATCAGAGTTCTGTTTCAGGCTTGATGACAAGGCTTTTTTAAGAAAAAAATAGCCAAAACATTTTCTTGAATATCTGTAACAGTGGATACATACATATACTTTTAAAAGGAAGTGCTAAATAAGCTTGTTCAACTAAGTACATGATTGGTTAGTTTTACAAACTGTAGAGATGTCATATTCTTATCAGTTGGACAGTACATATATATAGTTGGGTCATAAGAACCCATAGCCATCTCCCAGAAATGTCTTGTGGGCCACTGAAAGAGAATTATTCTCTTCCACTCACAGTATGGAGTAAATAATTATCCTTCATAATGGACATTTTAAAAATAAATATGAAAAACAAAATGAATAATATCTGTTGTAAATAATATAGGTATGAATATAAAGATGGTTAAGATATGCAAAATTTGAATGATGATTTTTAGCATTAGAGAGGAAGAAGAGAATAGGATCAGGATTAAAGAATTAAAAAAATTACATTTTATTGATAATATTTTAATTTTAAAATGCTTCAATAAAAACAGGTAAAATTTTAATGGAGAGTACTTATTACTTGTAATATTGCTATATACACTGTATTTTCAAAATACCATAAAAATGATATTACAAAGAATTTTTAAGAATTGAATCTGCAAAATGACCCTAGATCTCTAAAAGAGTAGAAAAAAAAGGTGAAAGAAATAGAGGGTTCATATTTTGCTTGAAGCCCTGGGTAATGAGATTTATAGTGGTTTTAGGGTAGATTATTTTCTTCAAGTGAACCTTCTGAATTTTACAGAGTCCACATAGTACATGCAATTCTTTTCAATCTGTGAAAAAGAAGAAAAGGGAAAAAATACATATTTTCAAGAAGTCTGGAAATGACCAGAGAGTAAAAATTCCCTAGAGATTGTATCAAGACGCAAATAAGCACAAGCTCATTTCTCTCGCCCTTTCTCAAATCCCCTTAAACGGCAAGAAACGCCATTTTCCGTATATAGAGACTAACATCGGGAAGGGCACAGGAGGGAAAGAGAAGGGAAATTCTTGGAAAATGGAAAAACAGATGGGGCACGGACACTGCGGTAGGGGTAGGGTGGGGAAAATGGGAGCCCCTGATCTGGAGACAGAACGCAAAGCTGGTTGGGGTGGGGCGTTGTGGGTTTAGCAAGGCGCCTCCAGATTTTGGAAAGGCGTGGAGCCGAGAGATAGAAACACCTCCCAGGCACAGGGCAGAGGTGGGCCTGAGAGTGGAGGAGGCGGGGAGGGTGGCAGTGTTTGGGAGGAAGGGGCGGCCTCTCTCCTGGCAGGAAGCTGCGCGATGGTAAGAGGGAGGAGACTGCGGCTGCGGCAGCGGCTTCTGGGATCCCGATGTGGCAGAGAGGCCGTCACCGTCAAGGAGGTGGAGGGCCCGCGAGCCCAGTGTTGGAGACACTGCCGCCATCCTCTTCGTCAGCCCAGCTGTCTTCCTAGACACGCTCCTCGCCTAAGGATCCTTCCCTCCCAGCTCTTGCAAACTCCGAACTCGTCGCCTGCTGATCCTCTTTCACCACAGGTTCACAGCGGAGGCAGCAGTGAGGTGTCCGATTTGGACACGTGAGACCTGCGGTCCCCCGACTTGGGGAGGTGGGCGCTGGACTAGAGAATCGGAGGATGCGGGTTGGTGGGTGCCAAGAGGGAAAATTTGGGTTCTGTGCTGGAATGGAAGTTGAGGGAGACTGAGAAAGGTGATTTGGGGATGGGGGGTGGGGAGAAGTAGAGCCGAAGAGCACCTGGGTGGTAATAAAGGTGGCCCCAGAAAGAGAAAGAGATTTGTTCTGGGCACCCAGCGGAAAAATGGGGTAGACCAGGAAGAGATATGAAGGAGAGTTGAACAACAGGCAGAAGGAATGGGGATCGGAGGCAAGACAGATGAAGAGCAAATGATAGTGAGCAGGGGGAAAGGGTACTATGTTAATCTAAATGGAGAGAATGAGTGGGAGCTAATAAATGATGAATATTTGTATTTGATATGGGGAGTCTAAGATGGCAACAGAGGTATTAACCAAAGGAGCCTGCTCCCTCTTGCTGGGGGCTCAACAACCAAAACTATCACCTTTCCAACCCTTCAGCACAGCCAAATAAGTTTGGAAGGAGGACACTGCAGGCAAACATCCAATAATATTTTGATAGCCAGCATCTCTGCTGGACATCCAATAACTTGGATGGCAATACATATACCTGATGCCCAGAGAATTTGCAATGCAGAGAAATAAAATTTCACACTACAGTACACTAAATATTTCTCCCTAGCCTCTTTCCTCCCCTTGCAGGTATGAAGACACCTCACAAAAAGGCAACTGCAAGGCAGCAAACCAGGGAAATTGTTGATGACCACACCTTGTCTGCAAGTATGAGGAAGAAAAAGATTTCTCAAAAGAAACAGAGGGGCAGACCTTCCTCCCAGACGCGCAGGAACATCGTGGGCTGCAGAATTTCACATGGATGGAAGGAAGGTGATGAGCCCATCACCCAGTGGAAAGGAACCGTTCTGGATCAGGTGCCTATAAATCCCTCTCTTTATCTGGTGAAATATGATGGAATTGACTGTGTCTATGGACTGGAACTTCACAGAGATAAAAGGATTTTAAAGCTTAAAATCCTTCCTGATAAAGTGCCATTTTCTCGAGTCAGAGATGTGCACCTTGCAAATACCATAATTGGTAAAGCTGTTGAACATATGTTTGAGGGTGAACATGGTTCTAAGGATGGATGGAGGGGGATGGTCTTAGCTCAAGCACCCATCATGAAAGCGTGGTTTTATATTACCTATGAGAAAGATCCTGTTTTGTACATGTACCAGCTTTTAGATGATTATAAAGAAGGTGACCTCCATATCATGCCAGAGTCAAGTAAGTCTTCTCCAAAAGAGAGAGAGCCAGAAGGAGTTATAGATGGCCTCATAGGTAAACATGTAGAATATACCAAAGAAGATGGCTCCAAAAGGACAGGCAAAGTCATTCACCAAGTTAAAGCCAAACCTTCTGTGTACTTCATTAAGTTTGATGATGATTTCCATATCTATGTCTATGATTTGGTGAAAAAGTCTTAATGGTTAGGGTAAACATTGTCACGTATATGTAGGCAAATATATGATTTGGAGAAACACAAAATATGTTGCTTTTCAGTGTACTGAAAGTATAGGGGTCCCTAATAACCCATCATCATTGCCAGCAAAACTGTTGTTTTGTTCTAAAAAAATATAAGTTTATGTAGCTATGACATGCTGTGTGTAAGGAATTTGTCATGGTGAAAAGGTTGGGTGTGTTTGGTTGAGGGGACATGAAAGGAAGGAACAAGTGTAAATTCAGGCTGTGAATAAAGTTCAGCTAGTATCATAATCAGTCATCTAAAAATGGAACAGGACTTAGCTGGTCTTGTCTAAGGAGAGGAGAGGAGAAGGAACTAGAGATGGATTGTGGGGGAAAGGAAGAGAGATGGCTGCTTAAGAAAGGATATGGGAAGGGGTCAGAAATGGAGAGGCTTCTAGGGGGAGGGATAACCTAAGAGGGGGAGGCAGCCAACTGGGGGGTGTTGAAGAATAACAGAGAGTGAAATCTTGGGGTTGAGAGGAAACCAGGATAAATTGAGTAAAGAGGGACACAAATACATTTAGAAGAAGTTCAGGGCAAGGGAGACAAAGATAAAGTTGGCAGAGATCTGAGGAGAAGCTAAAAGGATACTCTAGAAGGGGAGGAACACTAAGGAAGGAGAATTCTCCTCCTTCCACAGAGGGAGTGAAAATAGAGAAAATGGCATGAGGTGTGGGGTCCATGAGAGATTGGAAGACCCAAGAAAAATAGCACTTCTGGCAGTATCCAAGTTGCCCTCTTTAGCTCTGTGCACAAAGAATGTGGCAACAAAGAAACCAGATGGATTGGAGCTTCTCTAGAGGGAAATTTTGACAGAAATGTCTCAGAATTTAAGCAGGAGCCAAGTTTATACATAAAAGACTTTTATTATATCAGGGAGTTCATGCCACACCTGCTGAGCAGAGCCCAGCCCTCAACCTAAACACAGTAGCATGGTGCTCCACAGCAGGGGGCTGTAGGCAGTTACCTTATATTTTCCAGAGGACCCAGGGGCAGTAAATCTCAGACCTGAAGTTCTTGGTTCACTTCCTCTACACTGAATAAATGATTTTGGGGGGAACAAGTCAGTGGAGTTCTCAGAACTTAAGAGATGTGCCACCTTGCATTTGGAAGGCATTTTATCCAGAAAAAATGAAACTTGCTCAACCCAGATACTGCACTCATCTCACTATTCTTCAACTTCCTGAACTATACCTTGCCTCCTTACAGACGATTGAGCTTAATGCTTCTGTCCAGGGCATGGGGAGGCATGGGGAGACTTCTCTCCAGGGCATGGACACTTGACTGTCCATGCTTCTCTCAGGAGCTGCCTGAAACCACAGGTATCTCCCCCCAGTGCTTCACCAGATGGAGATCTGCTGCCTCCAGAAACCCCATTCTGGCAATAGCCCAACAAAAAGAATGCCTACTGACTCTTCACGTGTACCTCCTGACTAGTCTTGCCCACTTCAAGCACATGGGGAACTGTACTAGAAATGTGTGCAGTTCTATTTTCAGGTGAGATAGGTGGCATGAGCAGTTGAGCAGGGAGATGTGACTTTGTATAACAAAGTCCTTCGACTGTATAGTGCCACATAGGTGGTTGGTGGGAAGAGGGTGTGGTAACTCCCAATAAATTCCCTCTGAGGTATGGTGTCCCAATACATGGGTCTTTGTCCTTCTCTCTTCCTTTCCTTCCCCCAGTCCAGCTGTGGA
This sequence comes from Bos indicus, assembly GCF_029378745.1. Taxonomy (NCBI): domain Eukaryota; kingdom Metazoa; phylum Chordata; class Mammalia; order Artiodactyla; family Bovidae; genus Bos; species Bos indicus. The sequence continues at coordinate 101,895,979 of NC_091789.1, read as the reverse complement.
TGTTCCCTTCAAAACTCTCTCTGGTTTTCCCACTCTACATTCTTCACTGCCCTCAAAGAAACAGTGCTGCTGTCTCTCTTCTGCCCAGTAACTCCAGGCATAGCAGGCAGAGGGAGCTTCCCAGAGTGGAAAGAAGTTGGTAATTCCTGTTCATTCTCTCCACCCAACATGACCTGAAGCTGTTTGCCTCAAGAACTACACAAGGCGAGCCCACCTCACCAGAGGATGGGTAGATTTTCTTTCATTCATCACATAATTCAGTCTAGCAAACACCTGCAGGCCACTCATGGGCCAGTTTCAGCCCACTGTCATATTTTGGTTGATCTTCATGTTTTTATCATTCTCCATTTTAAAATTAGCTATATAGACATTTGGGGGATTTCACATTTCAAAAATCCACATTTCTGGCTTACCTTAAAAAACAAAACAATAGACCAAGGGTTAGGGCCCACATTCCAACAAGGACACAAGCAGTTGACTCTGAGGAAGGCCTAAGCCCATTTTAAACTCAGAATGTCCTCTCAAGTGGGCCATGCCCCCAGATGGCCTGCCTCACTGTAATGAAATGCCCAGATGTCCCCTGGAAGCATTTGCATTGGTCACTTTGGGGTTAGACCCAGGGGAAACTGCTAAGCTCCTCTTTGGCTTACTCTGACTGCCTTTGCTTTTTAATTTATTTGCTTTATCTTCATCTCACCATTACTTACTTCAGGTGGGCTCTCAGCCAGTCAGTCTTCTAGACACAGGAACCTATGGTAGTAAATAAATGAAACAAATAAAATAATCTTACCCTTATGGAACTTTCATTGTAGTGTGGGAGAGAGTAGTCAAGATAAAATAAAAGGATAAATTATTTTCAAAATGATAATGTTAAATAGAGAAATAAAGAATGGGCTATGGAAGTCCCAGGGAGGCTGAAGTTGGATAGAATATGAACTAAGAGAGGGCTTCACTTAGAAGATAGCTTTTGAGTAAAGGCCTAAAGACAATAAGAGAACTGGCCCTGTGGCTGTCTGGGGAAGGAGCATTCCAGGCAGAGGTACAGCAAATGCTGAGCTCACAAGGCAGGAGTAGGACTGTCATGTTCAAGTAACACTGAGGTTACCAGTGTGGCTGAAGCTGAATGAGCAAGGTAGAAAATATCAGGAAGTGGTTTCAAAGAGGTGATGGGATCCCAAAACAGATAGCTTAGAGTTTTGAAGGTCCTAGAATGGAATTTGGCTTTTCCAGTAAGCGTGGTAGGGAGTCATTCTAGTATTTCTACCAGAGACTGGGTATGATTTGTTTTATATTTTTCATAGGATCATTCTGGAGACTCTGGAGTGTAATCTGTTTGTGGTCAAGTTTGGGAAAAGGGAGATCACATATACTAGTGAAACAGAAGAGCAACCTTAAAACAGATTTACATACAGGAAATTTGAATCATAATAGAGGTGGTAGTTCAGATAAATGATAAAAAGACATTTTATTCAATAAATGATGCTGCATTAATCTGTTTTCCATATGACAAAAAATAAGCTTAAATCCCTTCATCACATCCTACACACAAATTCTTCATGGATATAAATGTTATTACTTAAATTTAGAAGGTAATATTTATAAAACTTTTAGAATAAGAAGTGAATGTTCAGTTTTTTTTCTTATAGAAATGGGAAAGATTTATTTTACATGCAAAAAATGCACAGTGATGAAGGAAAAGTTTGAAACTTTTGATTATTTGAAGATATAGATGCCCCTAATATCAAAATCATCATATTAAAAGTGGAGTCAGAGAGATTATGTTACAGACTGTGATAGTTAAAGTGAATTAAATAAAAATGTATTCCTTGAGGAAATATTACAGCCTATAGAAAACTTGGAAAACTAGGCAATCACAAGTAGATCACAGTCAATAAACACACATTTCCTTAATCAGTTCCCCATTAACTTATTGTATCTTGTCCATAATAAGCCATCTGCTAACATAATATATAGTTTACTTAGTTAATATATTTATTGTTTCCCTACCAGAATGTAAACCCTGAAAGTGCATGATTTTTCTTCCTTAAAAGAGTGCCTGGCATACTGTAAGTGTGTAATAAATATTTGTTAACTATATGGATCTCATCAGTAACCTAGGAAAAAGAAAAAGTAACATGATCTCACATACATTAGATCAGCAACACATGAAGTTTGAAAATATTCATTGACCAGTTAAAGAAATGGGAGATCCATACATTCTAGGTGAGAGTTTGTCAGAGAGAAATCTGCCATTATCTAGTGATAGCCTGAATAGAAGATGTTGCAATGCCAACAGTTTCATTCTTATACATTGTTGAAAGACAATTCTGCATGTGTCTCACATGTTACTATGCATCTGGTGAGCAAAACACTGAAAATTCTTTGTTTTGAGGTATTTTTTGAGAGATGTTTGAACGGTAAACAGCTTTCAAAAACAGAATAGGATCTCCATCTGAAGTAAAAAGCAGGACTGTATAGAGTCTTCGGAAGGTAGTGATTTTCTCTGGAACAAAGGGCAGGAATGCTTACTCCAATAAAATGAAGATAACGTCTCTTAAGAGCAAAGGAAAGGGATCAATTGAGTTCAGTTCAGTCACTCAGTCGTGTCCGACTCTTTGCGACCCCATGAATTGCAGCATGCCAGGCCTCCCTGTCCATTACCAACTCCCGGAGATCACCCAGACTCACGTCCATTGAGTCAGTGATGCCATCCAGCCACCTCATCCTCTGTCGTCCCCTTCTCCTCCTGCCCCCAATCCCTCCCAGCATCAGAGTCTTTTCCAATGAGTCAACTCTTCACATGAGGTGGCCAAAGTACTGGAGTTTCAGCTTTATCATCATTCCTTCCAAAAAAATCCCAGGGCTGATCTCCTTCAGAATGGACTGGTTGGATCTCCTTGCAGTCCAAGGGACTCTCAAGAGTCTTCTCCAACACCACAGTTCAAAAGCATCAATTCTTCGGCACTCAGCCTTCTTCACAGTCCAACTCTCACATCCACACATGACCACAGGAAAAACCATAGCCTTGACTAGATGAACCTTTGTTGGCAAAGTAATGTCTCTGCTTTTGAATATGCTATCTAGGTTGGTCATAACTTTGCTTCCAAGGAGTAAGCGTCTTTTAATTTCATGGCTGCAGTCACCATCTGCAGTGATTTTGGAGCCCAAAAAAATAAAGTCTGACACTGTTTCCACTGTTTCCCCGTCTATTTCCCATGAAGTGATGGGACCGGATGGAAAGGGATGCTTACTGCCTATTATAAAAGTTTAAGGATCCCAAACTGAGGTTTCCTCCTTTGTAATGCAACTTAATTTATATGTATGTGTCATGTAACCATTCTTCATTACCCTGTAGGGAGTGGGACTCAGGCTTATAGGGTAAAAACACAGATACTCAGACTATTTTTATTAATGTGAGTAATAAACTATCCTTTGTCTATGAACAAAAATGCCATATAGTCTACTGGCACCCAAGAAACTGTGTCAGGTAACTTGTTAGCTCACAAATAGGGTTCACTTCAGTTCAGTCGCTCAGTCATGTACAACTCTTCACGACCCCATGGACCACAGCACACCAAGCCTCCCTGTCCAACACCAACTCCCGGAGTTTACTCAAACTCATTTCCATTGAGTCAGTGATGCCATCCAACCATCTCATCCTCTGTCGTCCCCTTCTCCTCTTGCCTTCAATCTTTCCCAGCATCAGGGTCTTTTCAAATGAGTCAGCTCTTCACATCAGGTGGCCAAAGTATTGGAGTTTCAGCTTCAATATCAGTTCTTCCAATGAACATTCAGAACTGATCTCCTTTACGATGGACTGGTTGGATCTCCTTGTAGTCCAAGGGACTTGCAAGAGTCTTCTCCAACACCACAGTTCAAAAGCATCAATTCTTTGGTGCTCAGCTTTACTTATAGTCCAACTCTCACATCCATACAAGACTACTGGAAAAACCACAGCCTTGACTAGACAGACCTTTGTTGGCAATGTTTCTTCTTTTTAATATGCTGTCTAGGTTTGTCATAACTTTCCTTCCAAGCAGCAAGAGTCTTAATTTCATGGCTGCAGTCACCATCTGTAGTGATTTTGGAGCCCCCAAAAATTAAGTCTGACACTGTTTCTACTGTTTCCCCATCTATTTCCCATGAAGTGATGGGACCAGATGCCATGATCTTTGTTTTCCGAATGTTGAGTTTTAAGCCAACTTTTTCACTCTCCTCTTTCACTTTCATCAAGAGGCTCTTTAGTTCTTTTTCACTTCCTGCCATAAGATTGGTGTCATCTGCATACCTGAGGTTATTGATATTTCTCCCAGCAATCTTGATTCCAGCTTGTGCTTTATCCAGACCAGCGTTTCTCCTGATGTACTCTGCATATAAGTTAAATAAGCAGGGTGACAATATACAGCTTGATGTACTCCTTTTCCTATTTGGAACCAGTCTGTTCTTCTATGTCCAGTTCTAACTGTTGCTTCCTGGCCTGCATACAGATTTCTCAAGAGGCAGGTCAGGGGGTCTAGTATTCCCATCTTTTTCAGAATTTTCCACAATTTATTGTGATCCACAAACGCAAAGGCTTTGGCATAGTCAATAAAGCAGAAATGGATGTTTTTCAACTTCATAATCTTCACTCTTGATAATTACAGTAATGAGGATAAAATACTGACAGAGACATGGTTTCTGCAAGAGGAGGAATGAGGACCTCAAGAGCCAACTAATGGAATTTGAGGGTACTTTATGACAACTGATGTTGAATGTACAAATAAATTATGCATAAATAGTCCTCCGTCTTTTAATGAGGTGGAATTAGGGAAGCAGTTGCAGGATGAGAGCTGAAGGAGCCTTGTCCCCAGTGGGGTCAAAGTTCACATGGACCTCTCTGAGTATGTGAAGTATGGAAAATCTGAGGGAAGGGAAAGAGTCAAACTTCATTGGACCTGTTAGATATGGACACTCAAGTCACTATTTTACCTAGACCTGTGGAAGAAATATAAAAATGAGCTAATGAAAATTGGACTGGGTTTAAAGTGCAACAAGGAAGACAGTATGACCTTGAGAGTGAAAACTTTGGGGCCAATTCTGTGCACTCTAGGTATTATCTCTAATATATGTATATATATATATATTATTATTATATATATATAGTGGAAATATATATATGGATATATACATTATATATATAATTTCCACTATATATATAATTATATATATATATATTATTATTATATATATATAGTGGAAACAGATACTTGTATTTCCCTGTCCCATAGGGGTCAAATGAGATTCAGCCATAGAGCAGTATTGGTGAGGCACATAAATCATTTTCCCACCAACCTCCCTGTCTCCTTCTGGGTGCATCCCAAGAGGAAAAAATTCACAGCCAAGATTTAAGGAATTGAAGGAAGCACATGTGGTTAGAAGTTAAAGGACAGCTGTGTGCAAAAAAAGCTTCAAGCTTAGAGGGGACTATTGTCAAATTCACCTATTTCTCCTATACTCTAAACTGTTGCAGACAATGTGACTCTACTTAAATCCATTACACAGGCTAATGGTACATGATACACTTTTAAATGTTGACAACATTTTCTTTCCCATACTACTGGCATCTGAAGATCAAGATCTTTTGACATTCAGGTGAAAAGGTCTCCAATATATTTTTCTTGTACTCCTTCAGGGTTACTTAAACTCCACTGGCATTTGCCAAAATTGAGTATGTCACAAGTGTTTCTACATTCTGATTTTCAAAAATTTCTAAATACATGATATCTTGATGGTTGATAGTCAGAAGCCTTTGTCTTCACAGCCCAAGCTAGACAGAGTGGTTAAAAATCCCCAACAAATTTCAAGAGTCTGTTTATCAAGTAATGTTTCTCAGTACTATGTGAGCCAGATTTATAATACTTAGTTCTTCAAATAGTCAAAGAAAGATTGTCTTTTTCCCCCTTCCCCACCAAAAAGGAGGCCCAGTACCTAACTGGATCCTTTGGATATTGAAAACTGATTGCTTGGGTATTGTGTTTGGCTCTTTATATCAGGTACTCACACATCAGCATTTTTAAATGTGGCCCAAAACAGTGCCCTGCTATGGATATTGTCCAACAAACTGTGTCATACTCTACCTTTGGGGCCCCACAAATGTAATGACCCCTTTGAGATTAAGTCTCTGGGACTGATGACTATCCAATTGGAATCACTAACAAAGGGAAGCAATATACACCTGTTGCAGATAGTTAACATTAATAAAATTTCCAAAACATTCAAGACAATGCAGGCTTTTTTTTTTTTTTTTTTGTAGAAGTAACCATATACTAAGAGCATAGTAGCACACATATGAATGAAAATAATAGACCTAGAAAAGAACCCTCGCCAGAATCCAACCATACTGAGTTCCATGCTCAGTTCCTTGGACTTACAGCCAACAGAACTACAAGAAGTTTCTGTTGTTTATATGATGCACACTTTATTGTTATAGGAGCTTGAATTGACTAAGATGAATAATATATACTTATAATGAAATATTAATATTACTCAATAAGAAATGGGAATAAAGTTCTCATACACACTGTGATGATAATGAACCATAAAAAACTATGCTAAGTGAAAAAAGCCAGACAGAAAAGGATAAATACTATTAATTCCATTCATAAGGGATATCTAGATAGGGAAATTCATACAGTAAGTTAACAATGTTACTGTTGTTCAGTAACTCAGTTGTGTTCAACTCTTTGCAACCTCATGGACTGTAGCCCACCAGGCTCCTCTGTCTGAAGGATTTCCCAGGCTAGAATATTGGAGTGGGTTGCCATTTCCTTCTCCAGGGGATTTTCCCGAGCCAGGCATTGAACCTGTATCTCTTCCATCTTCTGCATTGGCAGGCAGGTTCTTTACCAGCTGAGCCGCTAGAGAAGTCCTATTGGAGCTTCCCAAAAAAAAAGACATAATTTGACTTGTTTGGTGGTATCATTGAAGATGTCAGTCAAAAGACTTGTTCTTATTCTACCTCACTCAAAATTATCCTATACTAATAGCTTTTAGTATTGGATACTAAATACTAAAAGCACGGGTGGCTGCGACGGCACACAAGTGCGGCCGAGAGGAGCTACCCCACGTACGAGGTCAGGGGCAGTGGCCGAGAGTGCCAGGCTGTGACACTGCAGGAGCAGCCACCCCACGTCCGAGGTCAGCGGCGGTGGCCGAGAGGAGCAACCCCACATTCAAGGAGAAGTGGCTGCGTGGGCGCAGGAGGGCCTAGAGGAGCTACTCCACATTCAAGGTCAGGAGGGGCGGTGGTGAGGAGATACCCCTCATCCAAGGTAAGGAGCAGCGGCTGCACTTTGCTGGAGCATCCGTGAAGAGATACCCCACATTCAAAGTAAGAGAAACCCAATGAAGATGGTAGGTGTTGCAAGAGAGCATCAGAGGGCAGACACACTGAAACCATAACCACAGAAAACTAGTCAATCTAATCACACTAGGACCATAGCCTTGTCTAACTCAGTGAAATTAAGGCATGCCCTGTGGGGCCAACCAAGACGGGCAGGTCATGGTGGAGAGGTCTGACAGAATGCAGTCCACTGGAGAAGGGAATGGTAAACAACTTCAGTATTCTTGCCTTGAGAACCCCATGAACAGTATGAAAAGGCAAAATGATAGGATACTGAAAGAGGAACTCCCCGGGTCAGTAGATGCCCAATACGCTACTGGAGATCAGTGGAGAAATAACTCCAGAAAGAATGAAGGGATAGAGCCAAAGCAAAAACAATACCCAGTTGTGGATGTGACTGGTGATAGAATCAAGGTCTGATGCTGTAAGAGCAATATTGCATAGGAACCTGGAATGTTAGGTCCATGAATTAAGGCAAATTGGAAGTGGTCAAACAGGAGATGGCAAGAGTGAACGTCAACATTCTAGGAATCAGCGAACTAAAATGGACTGGAATGGGTGAATTTAACTCAGATGACCATTATATCTACTACTGCGGGCAGGAATCCCTTAGAAGAAATTGAGTAGCCATCATGGTCAACAAAAGAGTCTGAAATGCAGTACTTGGATGCAAACTCAAAAATGACAGAATGATCTCTGTTCGTTTCCAAGGCAAATCATTCAATATCACAGTAATCCAAGTCTATACCCCCACCAGTAACACTGAAGAAGCAGAAGTTGAACGGTTCTATGAAGACTTCCAAGACCTTTTAGAACTAACACCCAAAAAAAGAATGTCCTTTTCATTATAGGGGACTGGAATGCAAAAGTAGGAAGTCAAGAAACACCTGGAGTAACAGGCACCTTTGGCCTTGGAATACGGACTGAAGCACGGCAAAGGCTAAAAGAGTTTTGCCAAGAGAAAGCACTGGTCATAGCAAACACCTTCTTCCAACAACACAATAGAAGACTCTACACATGGACATCACCAGATGGTCAACACTGAAATCAGATTGATTATATTCTGTGCAGCCAAAGATGGAGAAGCTCTATCCAGTCAGCAAAAACAAGACTGGGAGCTGACTGGGGCTCAGATCATGAGCTTCTTATTGCCAAATGCAGGCTTAAATTGAAGAAAGTAGGGAAAACCCCTAGACCATTCAGGTATGACCTAAATCAAATCCCTTATGATTATACAGTGGAAGTGAGAAATAGATTTAAGGGACCAGGTCTGATAGATAGAGTGCCTGATGAACTATGGACGGAGGTTCGTGACATTGTACAGGAGACAGGGATCAAGACCATGCCCATGGAAATGAAATGCAAAAAAGCAAAATTGCTGTCTGGGGAGGCCTATGAAAAGAAAAGGAGCAAAAAGCAAAGGAGAAAAGGAAAGATATAAGCATCTGAATGCAGAGTTCCAAAGAATAGCAAGAAGAGATAAGAAAGCCTTCCTCAGTGAAGAAATAGAGGAAAACAACAGAATTGGAAACACTAGAGATCTCTTCAAGAAAATTACACATACCAAGGAAACATTTCATGCAAAGATTGGCTCGATAAAGGACAGGGATGGTATGGACCTAACAGAAGCAGAAGATAAAAAGAAGAGGTGGCAAGAATACACAGAAGAACTGTACAAAAAAGAGCTTCACAACTCAGATAATCACGATGATGTGATCACTCACCTAGAGCCAGATATCCTGGAATATGAAGTCAAGTAGGCCTTAGAAACCATCACTACGAACAAAGCTAGTGGAGGTGATGGAATTCCAGTTGAGCTACTTCAAATCCTGGAAGATGATGCTGCGAAAGTGCTGCACTCAATATGCCAGCAAATTTGGAAAACTCAGCAGTGGCCACAGGAATGGAAAAGGTCAGTTTTCATTCCAATCCCAAAGAAAGGCAATGCCAAAGAATGCTCAAACTACTGCACAATTGCACTCATCTCACACACTAGTAAAGTAATGCTCAAAATTCTCCAAGCCAGGCTTTAGCAATATATGAACTGTGAACTTCCAGATGTTAAAGCTGGTTTTAGACACGGCAGAGGAATCAGAGATCAAATTGCCAACATCCACTGGATCATGGAAAAAGCAAGAGAGTTCCAGGAAAACATCTATTTCTGCTTTATTGACTATGCCAAAGCCTTTGACTGTGTGGATCATAATAAACTGTGGAAAATTCTGAAAGAGATGGGAATAACAGACCACCTGACCTGCCTCTTGAGAAATCTGTATGCAGGTCAGGAAGCAACAGTTAGAACTGGACATGGAACAACAGACTGGTTCCAAATAGGAAAAGGAGTACATCAAGCTGTATATTGTCACCCTGCTTATTTAACTTATATGCAGAGGACATCATGAGAAACGCTGGAATGGAAGAAGCACAAGCTGGAATCAAGATTGCCAGGAGAAATATCAATAACCTCAGATATGCAGATGACACCACCCTTATGGCAGAAGGTGAAGAGGAACTAAAAAGCCTCTTGATAAAACTTAAAGAGGAGCGTGAAAAAGTTGGCTTAAAGCTCAACATTCAGAAAACTAAGATCATGGCATCTGGTCCCATCCCTTCATGGGTAATAGATGTGGAAACAGTGTCAGACTTTATTTTTTGGGCTCCAAAATCACTGAAAATGGTGACTGCAGCCATGAAATTAAAAGACGTTTACTCCTTGGAAGGAAAGTTATGACTAACCTAGATAGCATGTTGAAAAGCAGAGATATTACTCTACCAACAGTGGTCCATCTAGTCAAGGCTATGGTTTTTCCAGTGGTCATGTATGCCTGTGAGAGTTGGACTGTGAAGAAAGCTGAGCGCCGAAGAATTGATGCTTTTAAACTGTGGTGTTGGAGAAGACTCTTGAGAGTCCCTTGGACTGCAAGGAGATCCAACCAGTCCATTCTGAAGGAGATCAGCCCTGGATGTTCTTTGGAAGGAACGATGCTAAAGCTGAAACTCCAGTACTTTGGCCATCTCATGAAAAGAGTTGACTCATTGGAAAAAACTCTGATGCTGGGAGGGATTGGGGGCAGGAGGAGAAGGGGACGACAGAGGATGAGAAGGCTGGATGACATCACCAACTCAATGGACATGGGCTTGAGTGGACTCTGGGAATTGGTGGTGGACAGGGAGGCCTGGTGTGCTGCGATTCATGGGGTCGCAAAGAGTCAGATGAACTGAACTGCACTGAATAGCTTCTAGGGGAGTATGAAAAACATTTGCTCAGCTTTTTAATAGGATAGCTGCCTAAAACAATGGATAAAAATTTGAGGCAATCGCTAGGCAAAATAGCTCAAGAGAAATAAGAAACAACGTATCCTTAGGGGCTTTGAAAATCTCTGACATATTCCTGGGTATATGGAAGGCCACCTTTATGTGTCAGGCTTTGTGCATGATCAGAAAAGACATTATTCCCCTAAACTCTCATTTTATGGTGGACTTTAGGCTCTCTGAAAATAATAAATGAAAAATAAGACAGTGTTAAAGTGCTTGGTTCTACATACTCCAACATACAAAAAATGCCTGCAAGACTTATTTATAACAAGTGATTAAGGAATTTACTGACAGATTATCTGTTGACTGCAAAGCTCATTGAATTTGAGACTTCAGTAGACATACATGAAAAAGTAGAAATATTACAGAATTAGCTCAGAAAAGTCATGAAACAAACAACTATTAAACAGCAATAAAACAGACCTAGGATGGGGGAGAAAGAATTCTAACATTGTCATATTATGTTATATTAAATATCCAGTTCTCAAATGCATTCCTTTTTATGGCTGAGTAATGTTCCACTGTGTGTATGTACCACAACTTCTTTATCCATTCATCTGTCAGTGGACATCTAGGTTTTTTCCATGTTCTAGCTATTGTAAATAGTGCTGCAGTGAACATTGAGGTACATGTGTCATTTTCAATTTTGGTTTCCTTGCGGTATATGCCTAGAAGTGGGATTGTTGGTTTTATTGATAAAACCATATGGTGTTTTTATTCCTAGTTTTTAAGGAATTTCTATACCATCTTCCATAGTGGCTGTATCAATGTACATTCCCACCAACAGTGCAAAAGGGATCCCTTTCTCCACACCCTCTCCAGAATTTATTGTTTGTAGACTTTTTGATTATGGTCATTCTGACCAGTGTGAGGCGATATTTCACTGTAGTTTTGGTCTGCATTTCTCTAATAATGAGCATCTTTTCATGTGTTTGTTAGCCATCTGTATGTTTTCTTTGGAGAAATGCCTTTTCAAGTCTTTTTCCCACTTTTTGATTGGCTTGTTTTTCTGGTATTGAGATGTATGAGCTGCTTAAGTCAGTTCTAATAAGGTGGATAAACCTAGAGCCTATTATACAGAGTGAAGTAAGTCATAGAGAGAAAGATAAATATAGTATACTAATGCATATATATGGCATCTAGAAAGATGGTACTGATGAATTTATTTGCAAGGCAGCAATGGAGAAACATAGAGAATAGACTTATGGACATGGGGAGTGGGGAGGAAAGGGTGAGATGTATGGAGAAAGTAACATGGAAACTTACATTACCATATGTAAAATAGATCAGTTCAGTTCAGTTACTCAGTCATGTCCAACTCTGTGACCCCACGGACTGCAGCACGTCACACTTCCCTGTCCATCACCAAGTCCCAGAGCTTATTCAAACTCATGTTCATCGAGTCAGTGATGCCATCCAACCATCTCACCCTCTGTTGTCCCCTTCTCCTCCTGCATTCAATCTGTCCCAGCATCAGGATCTTTTCAAATGAGTCGACTCTTCACATCAGGTGACCAAAATATTGGAGCTTCAGCTTTGGCATCAGTCCCTCCAGAGAATATTCAGGACTGATTTCCTTTGGGATTGACTGAATTGATCTCCTTACAGTCCAAGGAACTCGCAAGAATCTTCTCCAACACCACAGTTTGAAAGCATCAATTCTTCAGCACTCAGCTTTCTTTATGGTCCAAATTTCACATCCATACATGACTACTGGAGAAACCATAGTTTTAACTAGATGAACTTTTGTCAGCAAAGGAATGTCTCTATTTTTAATATGCTATCTAGTTTGGGCATAGCTTTTCTTCCGAGGAGCAAGTGTCTTTTAACTGCATGGCTGCAATCACCAACTTCAATGATTTTGGAGCCCAGGAAAATATAGTCTCTTACTGTTTCCATTGTTTCCCCATCTATTTGCCATGAAGTGATGGGACTGGATGCCATGATCTTTGTTTTTCGAATGCTGAGTTTTAAGCCAGCTTTTTCACTCTCCTCTTTCACTTTAATCAAGAGGCTCTTTATAGTTCCTCTTCACTTTCTGCCATAAGGATGGTGTCTTCTGCATATCTGAGGTTATTGATATTTCTCCTGGCAATCTTGATTCCAGCTTGTGCTTCATCCAGCCCAGTATTTCACATGATATACTTTGCATATAAGTTAAATTAGCAGGGTCACAGTATATTGCCTTAACATATTCCTGTCCCAATTTGGAACCAGTCCATTGTTCCATGTCCAGTTCTAACCGTTGCTTCTTGACCTGCATACAGATTTCTCAGGAGGCAGGTAAGGTGGTCTAATATTCCTGTCTCTTGAAGAATTTTCCACAGTTTGTTGTGATCCACACAGTCAAAGGCTTTAGCATAGTCAATGAAGCAGAAGAAGGTGTTTTTTTTCTGGAACTCTCTTGCTTTTTCTATGATCCAACTGATGTTGGCCATTTGATCTCTGGTTCCTCTGCCTTTTCCAAATCCAGCTTGACAATCTGGAATTCTTGGTTCGTGTACTGTTGAAGCTTGGCTTGAAGGATTTTGAGCATTACTTTGCTAGCATGTGAAAGTGAAAGTTGCTCAGTCGTGTTCGACTCTTTGCAACCCCGTGGACTATACAGTCCTTGGAATTCTCCCAGCAGAATACTGGAGTGGGTAGCCTAACCCTTCTCCAGTGGCTCTTTCTGACCCAGGAATCGAACCGGGGTCTCCTGCAATGCAGATTCTTTACCAACTGAGCTGTGAGATGAGCACAACTGTACAGTAGTTTGAACATTCATTGGCATTGCCTTTCTTTGAAAGTGGAATGAAAACTGAACTTTTTCAGTTCATAGCCAATGGGAAGTTGCTGTATGTCTCAGGGACTTAAACAGGGGCTTTATATCCACCTAGAGGAGTGGGATGGGGAGGGATATGGGAGGGAGACTCAAGAGGGAGGGGACATATGCACATCCATGGCTGATTCATGTTGGTGTTTGACAGAAAACAACAAATTCTGTAAAGCAATTATCCTTCAATTAACAAATAAATAATTTTTAAAAAGAAAAAAAGTCCAGTTCTCAAACAAAAATACAAAACATGTAAAAAAAAAAACCAAAAAAAAAAAAAAAACCAAGAAATTATATACCACAATAAGTAAAAGAGTAATCAGTATACACTGTCTCTGAGGAAGGGCAGCGATTGGACTTAAAGACATAAATCAGCTATTTAAAAAATATTTAGAGGGGGATATCAATCTCATCACTTCATGGCAAATAGATAGGGAAACAGTGGAAACAGTGGCTGACTTTATTTTTTGGGGCTCCCAAATCACTGCAGATGGTAACTGCAGCCATGAAGTTAAAAGACACTTACTACTTGGAAGGAAAGTTATGACCAATCTGGAAAGCTTTTTAAAAAGCAGAGACATTACTTTGTCAACAAAGGTCCATCTAGTCAAGGCTATGGTTTTTCCAGTAGTCATGTATGGATGTGACAGTTGGACTGTAAAGAAAGCTGAGTGCTAAAGAATTGATGCTTTTGAACTGTGGTGTTGGAGAAGAGTCTTGGGAGTCCCTTCGACTGTAAGGAGATCCAACCAGTCCATCCTAAAGGAGATTAGTCCTGGGTGTTCACGGGAAGGACGGATGTTGAAGCTGAAACTCCAAACTTTGGCCACCTGATGCAAAGAGCTGACTCATTTGAAAGACCCTGATGATGGGAAAGATTGAAGGCAGGAGGAGAAGGGGACGACAGAGGATGAGATGGTTGGATGGCATCATTGACTCAATGGACATGAGTTTGGGTCAACTCTGGGAGCTGGTGATGGACAGGGAGGCCTGGTGTGCTGTGATTCATGGGGTCACAAAGAGTCAGACACGACAGAGTAAGTGAACAGAACAGATCAGCCAAGATGGTGGAGTAGAAAGATCCTGAGCTCACCTCCTCTCATAAGCACACCAAAATCACAGATATTTTCATAACCATCAATGAAAAGAACTAGAACTTACCAGAAAAGATATACAAGTAAAAGCATAAAGATGAAACCAAAAGGACACAGGTAGGAATGGTGGACTCACACTATAATCAAGTTCCATACCCCCATGTGGGTGACCTACAAAGTGAAGAATAATTATATTTCAGAGGTATTCCAATAGGAGTGGGATTACTCAATCCTACATTAGTCTCCCCAGTCCGGGGGTCCTGCACTGGGAAGACAAGCCCACAGAGCATTTGGTTTTGAAGTCCAGTGGGGCTTAATTTTCAAAGTCTCATAGGAATGAGGGAAATAGAGACTTCATTCTTAAAAGGTATATCAGATCAGATCAGATCAGTCGCTCAGTCGTGTCCGACTCTTTGTGACCCCATGAATCATAGCATGCGAGGCCTCCCTGTACATCACCAGCTCCCGGAGTTCACTCAGACTCACGTCCATCAAGTCAGTGATGCCATCCAGCCATGTCATCCTCTGTCGTCCCCTTCTTCTGCCCCCAATCCCTCCCAGCATCAGAGTCTTTTCCAATGAGTCAACTCTTCACATGAGGTGCCCAAAGTACTGAAGTTTCAGCTTTAGTATCATTCCTTCCAAAGAAATCACAGGGCTGATCTCCTTCAGAATGGACTGCTTGGATCTCCTTGCAGTCCAAGGGACTCTCAAGAGTCTTCTCCAACACCACAGTTCAAAAGCATCAATTCTTCGGTGCTCAGCCTTCTTCACAGTCCAACTCTCACATCCATACATGACCACAGGAAAAACGATAACCTTGACTAGACGAACCTTTGTTGGCAAAGTAATGTCTCTGCTTTTGAATATGCTATCTAGGTTGATCATAACTTTGCTTCCAAGGAGTAAGCGTCTTTTAATTTCATGGCTGCAATCACCATCTGCAGTGATTTTGGAGCCCCCAAAAATAAAGTCTGACACTGTTTCCACTGTTTCCCCATTTATTTCCCATGAAGTGGTGGGACCAGATGCCATGATCTTCGTTTTCTGAATGTTGAGCTTTAAGCCAACTTTTTCACTCTGCACTTTCACTTTCATCAAGAGGCTTTTGAATTCCTCTTCACTTTCTGCCATAAGGGTGGTGTCATCTGCATATCTGAGGTTATTGATATTTCTCCCATCAATCTTGATTCCAGCTTGTGTTTCTTCCAGTCCAGAGTTTCTCATGATATACTCTGCATAGAAGTTAAATAAGCAGGGTGACAATATACAGCCTTGACGTACTCCTTTACCTATTTGGAACCAGTCTGTTGTTCCATGTCCAGTTCTAACTGTTGCTTCCTGACCTGCTTACAAATTTTTCAAGAGGCAAGTCAGGTGTTCTGGTATTCCCATCTCTTTCAGAATTTTCCACAGTTTATTGTGATCCACACAGTCAAAGGCTTTGGCATAGTCAATGAAGCAGAAATAGATGTTTTTCTGGAACTCTCTTGCTTTTTCCATGATCCAGCGGATGTTGGCAATTTGATCTCTGGTTCCTCTGCCTTTTCTAAACCCAGCTTGAACATCAGGAAGTTCACGGTTCACATATTGCTGAAGCCTGGCTTGGAGAATTTTGAGCATTTATTTACTAGTGTGTGAGATGAGTGCAATTGTTCAGTAGTTTGAGCATTCTTTGGCATTGCCTTTCTTTGGGATTGGAATGAAAACTGACCTTTTCCATTCCTGTGGCCACTGCTGAGTTTTCCAAATTTGCTGGCATATTGAGTGCAGCACTTTTGCAGCATCATCTTCCAGGATCTGAAGTAGCTCAACTGGAATTCCATCACCTCCACTAGCTTTGTTCGTAGTGATGGTTTCTAAGGCCCACTTGACTTCACATTCCAGGATGTCTGGCTCTAGGTCAGTGATCACACCATCGTGATTATCTGGGTCATGAAGATCTTTTTTGTACAGTTCTTCTGTGTATTCTTGCCATCTCTTCTTAATATCTTCTGCTTCTGTTAGGTCCATACCATTTCTGTCCTTTATCGAGCTCATCTTTGCATGAAATGTTCCTTTGGTATCTCTGATTTTCTTGAAGAGACCCCTAATCTTTCCCATTCTGTTGTTTTCCTCTATTTATTTGCATTGATCTCTGAAGAAGGCTTTCTTATCTCTTCTTGCTATTCCTTGGAACTCTGAATTCAGATGTTTGTATCTTTCCTTTTCTCCTTTGCTTTTCACTTCTTTTCTTTTCACAGCTAAAAGGTACATACAGAATCTCAAATGCACCAAGACTCATGGCAAAAGCAGTAATTTAATATGAGCCTGAGCCATATCTGCCTGTTGGGCTTAGGGAGTCTCCCAGAAAAGTGTTGGTAGGGGGCTAGCTGCGGCATACCCTGGGGACGTAAACACTGGTGTCAGCCATATTTTGGAACATTCTACCATATAAACACTGGTGCTAGATGCTTCCATTTTGATATCATCCCTCCAGCTCATTAGCACCAAAACCTGGCCCCACCCTAGAGCCTATAAGTGCCAGTGTTGGAACATCTCAGGCCATTCAGCTAAAAAGGCAGGGATACTGTCTCAACCATTAGCAGATGCACTGGCTAAGGGATTTCTGAGCCCACAGCTGCCTCTAGACATGTCCATAGCCATAGCCATGGCCACCAGAGGGTTAATACCCAGCTCTACCCACCAGTGGGCAGACATGAGCCCTGCCCTCAGGAACTCTTCATGAGCCTCACCTGCCAGGGGGCAATACCAGATGCAAGAAAACCATCATATGGTAGGCTGCAAACCCAGGACTCCTATAGAGGTCAAACCTACTTTAGGACCAGAGGGACCCTGGCCAGCCCATTAGCAGACCAATGCAGGCTTTGGGACACACCAGATCACATATCTAACTGTTAGATACCACCTCCTAAACCAACTCTCTGAAACAAGCTCTGGGATTCCTAGGCTCTGCAGCCAGGAATTGGCTCTGTCTGCTAGTTGTTCAGCACTAACCCAAGGATCTGACTTCACCCACCAGTGGGAGGACAATAGCCCTGGAGTTTTAAGACCCAGAATCCACACATCAGGGATCCAGCACTAGACCAAGGGCCCCCTAGGTTTCTGCAGGCAGCCTTCTTGTGACCTGACCCTGAAACAGTAGCTGGCAGCAACCACATAAAGCAAAGCCTGGCAACCAACCATGTTAGGTGCCAACCAAGCCTACCAGACTGTGCAGATAGTCAGCCTGCCACAAACCCATGCGGCCCTCTTATGAGGAATCCCTCAAGTTTACAGCTGAATGACAAGCGGAGGAGTAAACTGCTGGAATGCATAGGATGTCTCTTAAACAAGCTAATCTACTTATCAAAAAACATAACTAATATACATAAAAATACAAATAGTAACTTAGACAAAGAGAGGTGGCAGAGCACTATGTTCCACATGAAGGAAATAGACAAAACCCCAGAAGAGGAACTAAGGGAAGTGGAGATAGGCAACCTACCTAGGAAAGTGTTCAGGGTAGTGATCAGAAAGATGATCAAAGAACTAAGGAGAAAACTGGTTACACAGAGCAAAAAGTTAAGAGGTTTTTAAACAAAGAGATAGAAAATACAAAGAACAAACAGACATGAATGCAATAATTGAAATTAAAAATACACTATGAGGGATCAATAGTAGACTAAACAAAACAAAGGAATGGATCAGTGAAGTGTAAGACAGAGTAGTGGAAATCACTGCACTTGAACAGAAAAATAAACGAAAAAATTAAGGAAATGTTAAGAGACTTTTGGAAAAGCATCAGGTTCACTAATATTTGCATAATAGGGGGTCCCAGAAAGAAAAGAGAAAAGGCCTGAGAAAATATTTGAAGACATATTTGAACACCTCCCTAACCTGGGGGTGGATGGGGGAAGTAACTCAAGTCCACAAGCTCAGAGAGCCCCATAAGGTTTGAACTAAGAGGAACACACAAAGACACATTTTAATTAAAATGACAAAAATGAAAGATAAAAGAGAATATTACAAACAACAAGGGTAAAACAGAAAAAGGAACTCCAGCTGATATGTCAGGAGAAACTCTGCAAACCAGAAAACAGTGCATGATATATTTAAACTGATGAAATGGAAAAGCCTACAACCAACAATACTCTACCTAGCAAAGCTTTTGTTGAGATTTTATGGAGAAATATACAGCTTTACAGACAAGCAAAAACTAAAAGAGTTCAGCACCACCAAACTGACTTTATAACAAATGTTAAAGGAACTTCTTTAGGTGAAAGTGAAAGACCACAACTAGAAACAAGAAAATTACAAAATGAAAAAGCTCATCAGTAAAGGCAAACATACAGTAAAGGTAGGAAGTCATCAACACACAAAGCTAGTAGGGAGGTTAAAAGAAAAAAATAGTACAAGAATCTATATTCACAGTAAGTAGTTAAGGGATACACAAAAAAATTAGATGTAAAATATGATATCAAAAATAATCGTGAGGAGAGGAGAGTACAGTTGCAGGGTTTTTTTTATTTTATTTTTAAACTTTACAATATTGTATTAGTTTTGCCAAATATCGAAATGAATCCACCACAGGTATACCCGCGTTCCCCATCCTGAACCCTCCTCCCTCCTCCCTCCCCTACCCTCCCTCTGGGTCGACCAAGTGGGCTTTATCCCAGGGATGCAAGGATTCTTCAATATCTGCAAATCAATCAATGTTATACACCACATTAACAAATTGAAAAACAAAAACCATATGATTATCTCAATAGATGCAGAGAAAGCCTTTGACAAAATTCAACATCCATTTATGATAAGAACTCTCCAGAAAGCAGGAATAGAAGGAACATACCTCAACATAATAAAAGCTATATATGACAAACCCACAGCAAACATTATCCTCAATGGTGAAAAATTGAAAGCATTTCCTCTAAAGTCAGGAACAAGACAAGGGTGCCCACTTTCACCATTACTATTCAACATAGTTTTGGAAGTTGCAGGGTTTTTTAAATGTATTTGATTGAGTCAAGAGCGTGGAGGAGTAGGAGGACATGGAGTTCCATCTCTGCCTCAAATGTAACAAAAACACATCTACAAATGGGGCAATTCCCACAGAGCTCTGGCATAACCCTAACAGAGGACCTTGGATACCTAAAAGAATAAAAAGAATCCCTGTATAACTGGGTAAGATGAAAGAAAGAAGACAAGAAAAGGAAGAGGACAGGAAGCGGGAAAGGACCTGTGCCCGTGGAGAGAGAGCTGAAGGAGAAAAAAAGTTCTCACATCTGGCGAAGCACCTTCACCAGTAGGGAGATCATTTGGAACAGAAGAGGAACTTTGGGGGCTATTGGAGGAGAGCACGGCAAATGGTCTGTGGCAAGCAGGACAGAGTGAGATGTACACAGATGGTTCATGCCACAACCCTACATGCCCTATCCTAAGACGTGTGTCCACTGCTGCAGACAGGGACTGGATGTTAAAACATGAGGTCTGGAGAACAAACCCTAGAAGAGGACTCCTGGAGATGTAAGGAGACAGCCTGAGGAGATGGGAGTGAGAAAATCCACAATTGGGAATGCTTGTGGAGAAAACTTGAACTTCCATAGAAGTAAAGAGTCATTGTGGAGTAATGCACAATAGGTGGTGATGCCATTTTTCCTCCACATGCAAATCCCAGCTTTTTGGATAGGATGAACAAGAAAGGGCTCCTGCCAGGGCCAGCTCTTTTGCTCCCTTGTCCACCACCCTTCCCATGTGACCCGTACTCAGCAGGGCTGGCTACACAACAAAACCCATCCCCACTGGGGGCTCCTGTGATGCTGATGAACACAACCTCCTCCTCCACACCATGTCCTGGCCACAGCAAGTGTTTCTGTGACCCTGCTGACCACCACCTTCTCCCCTGCACACTTTCCCTGCCATGGTGGGCATTCTTGCAACTCTGGCTGCCACTGTCTCCATGCCCCATCCTCACTGAGGTGGACTCATGTGCTTTGGGGAAGCCTTAGAAGCAGAACCCTGTGGGCACCCTCATGTGGAGGTGATGTTCAAAATATAGTGGAGCCTCAGGGGCTATGCAACTAAGGAAGAAAACCTGAAGTATCTTCTCACAGCTACACAGATTGTGAATTGACATCCCCACAACTGGGTTTGTAAACTCAGAGCTGACAAAACATCTAAACAGATAATGAGTGCTCTTGTAGCAAGATAGGCCTAGTTTTAGCACTTGTAGACTTTGTGGCCACATACATGCAGGAGTTGTGTCAGGCCAGAGTCTAAGCAGCCCACATAGTGCCCACAGCAGGTCCAGATTCATATTACTGCAACTCTTGAATCTGACTTCAGTGGATCTGTGCTGGTGGCTGGGTAAAAACAACATCTGAGAAACACCAGGGCCAACTGCCAGCAAACCCACAGTTAAGCTGGGACCAAAAGCAGTGCCAACAACACTGTAATCTGAGAGCTTATACAACAGGTTAAAGATGACACAACAGAACACACCCACAGGTAACAGATCCATGGGAGGAATACAGTGGCTTCCCTCTAAGTAGGGGTACTAAAATCCCACCTACCTCACACCACAAATCAGATAAACAGCTAAAAAACAGATCTGGGGACCCTACTGCAATGACTAGGGAGCAAACCAAACCTCTGACAGAGCAGTGACAACCACAGAGGAAAGAGGATGCCCTGCCCAATGTAGAGTGCAGTTTCTAGTCATCATAACATCAATTACAGGTTCTACCCAGGGATAACTGCCAGCATACACTGAGGAAAGAGGTGGCAGACATCTATACTAAAAGCAACCCTCACACCAAAAATATAAATCCCACACAGGCTATAGAGGGACTTTCCCCATAAAAGTATCCCTTCAAGATAGCATGAGAGTCTTGCATTGGGAAGAAGAACCCACAGAGCATTTAGCCTTGAAAATCAGCAGGGCATGAGTGTGGGAGCTCCACAAGAATGGGGGAAACACACACTCAATTCTTCAAGGGTGCACACAAGATCTCACATCCACTGGGACCCAGGACAAAACAGTATTCTAAAGGAACCCAGGTTAAATCTACTTGGGGTCTTGGAATGTCTTCTGGGAAGGCAAAGGTTGACTGTAGCTCAATGTGGGGGCAAGGAAACTGGTAGTAAAAGCCCCAGGAAATACTGATCAGAGCAAGTTTTCCCAGAGGCCTGCATTTCAGGACCCAGATTTGGCCCCACCCAACGACCTGCAGTTTCAGGCTGGAAAGCCTCAGGACAAACAACAAAGATAAGAACACAGCACCAACCATCAGAAGACAGGCTACATAAAGTCATACTGAGCTCACAAACACCTCAAAACACACCACTTGACAGGACCCTATCCTTCAGAGGGATAAGATCCAGCTCTACACACCATAGGACATTTACCATTCCTTTCCATCAGGAAGCCTACAAAAACCCATGGACCAACTTCATCCACCATGGGGCAGACACCAAAAGCAAGAAGAACTGTGATTCTTCAGCTTGGGAAAGAAGACCACAAACATGGAAAGTTATAAAATGAGATGACAGATAAATATGTTGAAAATGAAGGAAAAAGATGCAAACCCAAAAGAACAACTAAATGAAGATGAGATATACAATCTACCTTAAAAAGAATACAAAGTATGATAGTAAAGATGATCCAAATCTCAGAAGAAGAACGGAAGCACAGATCAACAATATACATGAAATGTTTAACAGGGAGACAGAAGATTTAAAGAACAAACAGAGTTGAACAATACAGTAGCTGAAATGAAAATTCACTAGAAGGAATTGATAGCAGAATTACTGAGCCAGAAGAAAAAATAAGTGAGCCGGAAGACAGAGTAGTAGAAAACACTGCCACAGAATAGAATAAAGGAAGAAGAATGAAAAAAATTGGAGTAACCGGCTTGCCCCCAGAGTGAGGTACTCCGCCCGTGACAAAAAATTAAGACAGTTTCTACAACCTCTGGGACAACATTAAATGCAACAACCTTCACATTATAGGGATCTGAGGCGAAGAGAAAAAGAAAGCACCTGAAAAAATATTTGAAGATATTATAGCCAAAAACTAGGCTAACATGAGAAAGGAAACACTCAGGTCTGGGAAGCAGAGAGAGTCCCAAACAAGATGAATAAATACCTTAATTGTAAATAAAGTACATGTTTCAAGCAAAAGACACAGATGGTTGAATAGATAGCAAAACAAGATCCATATATATGATGTCTACAGGAGAAGCACTTCAGATATAGGGACATATACAGACCAAAAATGAGAGGATGGAAATAGATATTCCATGCAAGTGGAAATTAAAAGAAAGCTGGCATAACTATGAGACAAAATAGGCTTTAAAATGAAGACTGTTACAAGAGACAAGAAGGACACTACCAAAAGAAGATATAACAATTGTGCATATATATGCATCCAACATCAGAGCACTCAATATATTAGACAATCACTAAGAGCCATAAGAAGAGAAATCAACAGTAACACAATAATAAAGGGCATCTTCAACACCTCACATACAACAATGGAGACCATCCACATAGACAATGAGGAAAAACAGGCCTTAAATGACAAATTACAAGACATAAATTTAATTCTTATTTATACAGCATTCAATCCAAAAGCAGCAGAATTTATATTCTACGCAAGTGCATATGGAACATTCTCTAGGACTGATCACATGCTGGGCCACAGTTCAAGCCTTTGTAAACTTAAGAAAATTGAAATCAAGTCAAGCATCTTTTCCATATACAATTCTATGAGACTAGAAATTCACTACAAAAAATAAATGTAAAAAAGTCAAGAACATGGAGGCTAAACAATATTCTACTAAAAAACAAATGGATCACTATCAAAATCAAAAAGAACATATTTTTTAAACCTAGAGACAAAGGAAACTGAAAGCACAGCAATCCAAAACCCATGGGATGCAGCAAAGGAAATTCTAAGAGGAAATTTTACCTCAGGAAAAAATACAATATAATTTTACCTCAGTAAAAAAGAAAAATTGAAAATAACCTAACCTTATACCTAAAAGCGACTGGAAACAAAAAAAAAAAAGAAGAAGAAACAAAAAACAAAGGTAGTAAAAGGAAGAAAATCATAGTGACAAGAGCTTAAATAAATGAAATAGAAATGAAGGAACCAATAGCAAAGACCAATGAAACTAAACATCTGATTCTTTGCGAAGATAAAAAAATAATAATAAACCTTTAGCTAGATTTATGAAGAAAGGAGGGAGAGGACTCAGATGAATTGAATTTGAAACTAAAACAGAGAAGCTTCAACAGATACCAAAGAAATACAGAAGATCATAAAAGATTACTACAAGCAACAATACAACAAAATAGACAACCTAGAAGAAATGAGCAAGTTCTTGGAAAGGTACAATCTTCTTCTAAGACTGAACCAGGATGAAATAGAAAATAGAAACAGATCAATCACAGTAGTGAATATGAAACTGGAATTTAAATATTTCAAACAAACAAAAGTCTAGAACCAGACAGCTTCACAAATAAATTCTCTCAAACATCTAAAGAAGAGTTATCACCATTACTTTGTAACTATTCCAAAATATTGCAGAGAAAAGATCATATCAAAGCACATTCCATGAAGCCAACATCACCCTATTATCAAAACCATACAAATAAACAACCAAAAAGTAAATTTCAGTGCACCAGCCCCAAGCATCCAGCATCGTGCATTGAACCTGGACTGGCATCTCGTTTCATACATGACATTTCACATGTTTCAATGCCATTCTCCCAAATCTTCCCACCCTCTCCCTCTCCCACAGAGTCCATAAGACTGTTCTATACATCAGTGTCTCTTTTGCTGTCTCGTATACAGGGTTATCATTACCATCTTTCTAAATTCCATATATATGCGTTAGTATACTGTATTGGTGTTTTTCCTTCTGGCTTACTTCACTCTGTATAATAGGCTCCAGTTTCATCCACCTCATTAGAACTGATTCAAATGTATTCTTTTTAATGGCTGAGTAATACTCCATTGTGTATATGTACCACTGCTTTCTTATCCATTCATCTGCTGATGGGCATCTAGGTTGCTTCCATGTCCTGGCTATTATAAACAGTGCTGTGATGAACATTGGGGTACACGTGTCTCTTTCCCTTCTGGTTTCCTCAGTGTGTATGCCCAGCAGTGGGATTGCTGGATCATAAGGCAGTTCTATTTCCAGTTTTTAAAGGAATCTCCACACTGTTCTCCATAGTGGCTGTACTAGTTTGCATTCCCACCAACAGTGTAAGGGGGTTCCCTTTTCTCCACACCCTCTCCAGCATTTATTATTTGTAGACTTTTGGATCGCAGCCATTCTGACTGGTGTGAAATGGTATCTCATAGTGGTTTTGATTTGCATTTCTCTGATAATGAGTGATGTTGAGCATCTTTTCATGTGTTTGTTAGCCATCTGTATGTCTTCTTTGGAGAAATGTCTATTTAGATCTTTGGCCCATTTTTTGATTGGGTCATTTATTTTTCTGGAGTTGAGCTGTAGGAGTTGGGATGACCCAGAGGGATGGTATGGGGAGGGAGGAGGGAGGAGGTTAATTTTAAAATTATAAAAAAAATAAAAAATAAAAAAAAGTAAATTTCAGGCCAGTATCACTGGGGAACATAGACACAGAAACCCTCAACAAAATATTAGGAATCCAAATCCAACAATACATTAAAAGCATTATACACCATGATCAAATGGGATTTATCTCAGGGAAGCAAGGATTCTTTATTATGTGGAAATCAATCAATGTGCTGCACCATATTAACAAACTGAAGTATAAATTTCATATGATTATCTCAATAGATGCAGAAAAAGTTTTTGGTAAAATTCAAAATTATGATACAAACTCTTGAGAATGTAGGCATAGAGAGAACATATCTTAACATAATAATGACAATATATGACAAATCCACAGAAAATATCATTCTCAATGATGAAAACCTGAAACTGTTTTCTTTAGCATAAGAAAAAGACAAAGATAACCACTATTGTCAGTTTTATTCAACATAGTTTTGAAAGTATTACCCACAGCAATCAGAGAAGAAAAGGAACTAAAAGTAATCCACAATGGAAGAAAGACGTGAAACTGTCACTGCAGCTGATACTTTACATAGAAAATCCTAAAAATGCTATCACAAAGCTATTAAAGCTCATGAATTAATTTTGTAATGTTGCAGGATACAGAATCAAAGCTCAGAAGTAACTTCCATTCCTATACACTAACAATAAAAAATCAGAAAGAGAAATTAAGGAAAAATTCCTTTTACCATCACATGAAAAAGAATAAAATACCTAGGAACAAACCTACCTAAGGAGGCAAAAGTCATGTACTCAGAAAATTATAAGATATTAGTGAAGAATTCAAGGATCACACAAACAGGTGGACAGACATACCATGTTCTAATCAATGTTGTCAAAATGACTGTACAACTCAAACTAATCTACAGATTCAATGAAATCCCTATCAAACTACCAATGGCATTTTTCACGGAATTAGAGCCAAAAAATTTTACAATTTGTATGGAAATGCAAAAGATTATGAACAGCCAAAGCAATCTTGAAAAGAAAAGGCCTGGAGTGATCAGGCCCTCTGAATTAAAACTATACTACAAACCTACAGTAATCCAAATAGTATATGATAATGGCACAAAAACAGAAATATAGACCAATTGAACAGAATAGAAAGTCCAGAGATAAACCCACACCCATAAGGTCAACTAACATGACAAAGGAGCCACGAATATATAATAGACAAAAGATAATCTCTTCAATGAGTGATGGTGGGAAAACCGGACAGATGCATGTAAAAGAAAGAAATTAGAACACTCTCTAAAACCATACACAAAAATAACTCATAATGGATTAGAGACTGAAATGTAGGGCTGGATACTATAAAACTCTTAGAAGAAAACATAGGTAGAACACACTCTGACATTAATTGCAGTGATATCTTTTTTGTTTTACCTCTTAGAATAATGAAAGTAAAAACAAAAATTAAAAAAAAAAGCATTTAATCAAACTTAAAATATGGGCAAAAAAAAAAAATCATAAAACAGAAGGACAACCCACAGACTGGGAGAAAATATTTACAAATTAAGAAATCAACAAGGAATTAACCTCTGAAATTTACAAACAGTTCATGTAGCTCAATATCAAACAAACAATACAATAAATAATGGATAGAAAATTTAAACATTTCTGAAAAGAAAACATACAGATGGCCAAGAATCACGAGGAAAGATGCTCTGCTCAGCATCACTAATCATTGCTTTGTTTTGTTCAGCCACTCAGTCGTGTCCAACTCTTTGAGACTTCATGGAATGCAGCAACTCAGGCCTCCCTGTCCCTCATCATTTCCCGAAGTTTGCCCAAGTTCATGTCCATTGCAATGGTGATGCCATCCATCCATCTCATCATCTTATGCCCTTTTCCCCTTCTGCCATCAATCTATCCCAGCATCAGGGACATTTCCAGTGAGTCAGCTGTTCTCATCAGGTGACCAAAATACTGGAGCATCAGCTTCAGCATTAGTCCTTCCAATGAGTATTTTGGGTTGATTTCCCTTAAGATTGATTGGTTTGAGCTCCTTGCTGTCCAAGGAACTCTCAGGAGTTTTCTCCAGAGCCGCAAAGGCATCAATTCTTTCACATTCTGCCTTTTTTATGGTCCAGCTCTCAAAACCATAGGTGACCACTGGGAAGACCATAGCCCAGACTATACAGACCTTTGTCGGCAAAGTCATGTCTCTGCTTTTCAACACACTGTCTAGGTTTGTCACAGATTTTCTGCCAAGAAGTAATCTGATTGTCTGGCTGCAGTCACCATCTGCAGTGATTTTAGAGCCCAAGAAGAGGAAATTTGTCACTAATTATTACAGAAGTGCAAATAAAACTGCAATGAGGTATCACCTCACACCATTAAGAATTGCCGTCATTAAAATATCTACAAACAATAACTGCTAGAGAGGGTGTGGAGAAAAGAAAACCATCCTACAGTGTGGTGGGAAAGTAAATTGGTACAGCCACTATGGATAACAATATGGAGGTTACTTAAAATCTAAAAACAGGGCTAACATATGACCTTGTAATCCTACTACTGGACATATATCTGGGGAAAATCATAATTTGAAGCTATACACACACTCCAATATTCTTTTTAAAAAATCATTTTGGCTATTTTATTTGGAGGCTAATTACAATATTGTGGTTGTTTTTGCCATACATTGACATGAATCAGCCACAGGTGTACATGTGTCCCCCTGCCCAAAGTCCCCTCCTATCACCCCCCAATTCCATCCCTCTGGGTTGTCCCAGTGCACCGGCTTTGAGTGCCCTGTTTCATGCATCAAACTTGGACTGGTCATCTATTTCACATATGGTAATATACATGTTTCAGTGTTGTTCTATAAAATCATCTCACCCTGGCCTTCTCCCACAGAGTCCAAAAGTTTGTCCATTATCTCTGTGTCTCTTTTGCCGTCTCACACATAGGGTGGCCATTACCATCTTTGTAAATTTCATATATATGTGTGTTAATATACTGTATTGTTGTCTTTCTTTCTGACTTACTTCACTCTGTATAACAGGCTCCAGTTGCACCCACATCAGTAGAATTGATTCAAGTGCATTCTTTTTAATAGCTGAGTAATATCCATTGTGTATATGTAGCAAAGTTTCTTATCCATTCATCTGCTAATGGACATCTAGGTTGCTTCCATGTCCTAGTTATTGTAAACAGTACTGTGATGAACATTGGGGTATATGTGTCTCTTTCAATTCTGGTTTCCTCATATCTATGCCCAGTAGTGGGATTGCTAAGTTGCATGACAGTTCTATTTCCAGTTTTTTAAGGAATCTTCACACTGTTCTCCATAGTGGCTGTACTAGTTTGCATTCCCACCAACAGTGTAAGAGGGTTCCCTTTTCTCCACACCCTGTCCATCATTTATTGTTTGTAGACTTTTGGATAGCAGCCACTCTGACCAACATGAGATGGTACCTCATTGTGGTTTTGATTTGCATTTCTCTGATAATGAGTGATGTTGAGCATCTTTTCATGTTTTTGTTAGCCATCCGTATGTCTTCTTTGGAAAAATGTCTGTTTAGTTCTTTGGCCCACTTTTGGACTGGGTCATTTATTTTTTGGGTGTTGAGCTGCATGACCTGCTTGTATATTTTTGAGATTAATTCTTTGTCAGTTGCTTCATTTGCTATTATTTTCTGGTGGTGTCTTTAGGGTTTTCTATGTAGAGGATCATGTCATCTGCAAATAGTGAGAGCTTTACTTCTTCTTTTCAAATCTGGAATCCTTTTATTTATTTTTCTTCTCTGATTGCTATGGCTAAAAATTCCAAAACTATGTTGAATAGTGGTGCTGAGAGTGGGCACCCTTGTCTTGTTCCTGACTTTAGGGGAAATGCTTTCAATTTTTCACCATTGAGGATCATGTTTGCTGTGGGTTTATTATATACGGTTTTTACTATGTTGAGTTATGTTTCTTCTATGCCTCCTTCTGGAGAGTTTTTATCATAAATGGGTGTGGATTTTTGTCAAAGGCTTTCTCTGCATCTATTGAGATAATCATATGGTTTTTATCTTTCAATTTGTTAATGTGATGTATCACATTGATTGATTTGTGAATATTAAAGAATCCTTGCATCCTTGGGGTTAAAGCCCACTTGGTCATAATGTATGATCTTTTTAATATGTTGTTGGATTCTGCTTGGTTTTTTTGTTTTTTTTTTTTTTTTGAGGTTTTGTGCATTTATGTTCATCAGTGATATTGGCCTGTAGTTTTCCTTTTTTGTGGGCTCTTTGTCTGGTTTTGGTATTAGGGTGATGGTGGCCTCATAGAATGAGTTTAGGAGTTTACTTTCCTCTGAAATTTTCTGGAAGAGTTTGATAGGATAGGCGTTTTAGTTCTTCTCTAAATTTTTAGTAGAATTAACCTGTGAAACCATCTGGTCCTGGGCTTCTGGTTGTTGAAAGATTTTTTATTGCAGTTTTGATTTCTGTGCTTGTGATGGTTCTGTTAAAATTTTTTAATTCTTCCTCGTGTAGCTTTAAAAGGTTATACTTTCCTAAGAATTCATCCATTTCTTCCAAGTTGTCCATTTTATTGGCATATGGTGGCTAATAGTAGTCTCTTATGATCCTTTATATTTCTGTGTTATCTTTTGTGATTTCTCCATTTTCTTTTCTAATCTTGTTGATTTGATTCTTCTCCTTTTTTTTCATGAAACCATTAGTCTGGGTAATGGTTTGTCTATTTTACTTATCTTCTCAAGGAACCAGCTTTTAGTTTTGTTGATTTTTGCTATAGTCTCCTTTGTTTCTTTTCCCCTTATTTCTGCTTTAATTTTTATGATTTCTTTACTTCTACTAACCCTGGGGTTCTTCATTTCTTCTTTTTCTAATTGCTTTAGGTGAGCCTGTTCATTTGATTTTTCTCTTATTTCTTGAGGTAAGCTTGTATTGCTACAAACCTTCTCCCCCTAGCACTGCTTTTACTGAATCCCATAGGTTGTGCATTGTCGTGTTTTCATTTTCATTCATTTCTATGCATATTTTGATTTACTTTTTTATTCTGTGATTTGTT
This sequence comes from Bos indicus, assembly GCF_029378745.1. NCBI lineage: Eukaryota > Metazoa > Chordata > Mammalia > Artiodactyla > Bovidae > Bos > Bos indicus. Next base: position 101,865,766 of record NC_091789.1, on the reverse strand, counting down.
GGTAATTCAGAAGCGTGTTGTTTTGCCTCCATATGTTTGTATTTTTAATAGATTTTTCCCTTTAGTGGACGTCTAATCTTAGCACATTGTGATAGGAAAAGATGTTTGAAATTATTTCAGTTTTTTTGAACTTACCAAGGCTATATTTATGGCCCAGGATGTGGTCTATCCTGGAGAAGATTCCATGTGCAGTTGAGAAAAAGGGGAAATTCATTGTCTTGGGGTGAAGTGTCTTATAGATATCAATTAGGTCTAACCAGTTCACTGTATCATTTAAAGTTTGTGTTTCCTTGCTAATTTTCTGTTTGGCTGATCTATCCATAGATCACATAGGTGTGAGTCGGGTATTAAAGTCTCACATAGGTGTGAGTGGGGTATTAAAGTCTCCCACTATTATTGTGTTACTGTTAATTTCCCCTTTCATACTTGTTAGCATTTGCCTTACATATTGTGATGCTCCTATGTTGCTGCTGCTGCTGCTAAGTCGCTTCAGTCGTGTCTGACTCTGTGCAACCCCATAGACGGCAGCCTACCAGGCTCCCCCATCCCTGGGATTCTCCAGGCAAGAACACTGGAGTGGGTTGCCATTTCCTTCTCCAATGCATGAAAGTGGAAAGTGAAAGTGAAGTCGCTCAGTCGTGTCCGACTCTTTGCGACCCCATGGACTGCAGGCTACCAGGCTCCTCCGTCCATGGGATTTTCCAGGCAAGAGTGCTGGAGTGGGGTGCCATCACCTTCTCCGGCTCCTATGTTGGGTGCATATATATTTATAATTGTTATATCTTCTTCTTGGATTGATCCTTTGATCATTAGGTAATGTCTTTCTTTGTCTCATATCACTGACTTTATTTCAAAGTCTATTTTATCTGATATGAGTATTGCTACTCCTTCTTTCTTTTGGTCTCTATTTGCATGAAATATCTTTTTCCAGCCCTTCACTTTCAGTCTCTATGTGTCCCTTGGTTTGGGTGGGTCTCTTGTAAACAGCATAAATAGGGGTCTTGATTTTGTATCCATTCAGCTAGTCTTTGTCTTTTGGTTGGGGCATTCAACCCATTTATATTTAAGGTAATTATTGATAAGTATGATCCTGTTGCCATTTACTTTGTTGTTTTGGGTTTGAGTTTATAAACCTTTTCTGTGCTTCCTGTCTAGAGAAGATCCTTTAGCATTTGTTAAAGATCTGGTTTGGTGGCACGGAATTCTCTCAGTTTTTGCTTGTCTGTAAAGCTTTTGATTTCTCCTTCATATTTGAATGAGATCCGTGCTGGGTATAGTAATCTGAGTTATAAGTTTTTCTCTTTCATTACTTTAAGTATGTCCTGCCATTCCCTTCTGGCCTGAAGAGTTTCTATTGAAAGATCAGCTGTTATCCTTATGGAAATACCCCTGTGTATCTTTTGTTGTTTTTCCCTTGCTGCTTTTAATATTTGTTCTTTGTGTTTGATCTTCACTAGTTTGATTAATATGTGTCTTGGGTGTTTTGCCTTAGGTTTATGCTGTTTGGGACTCTCGGGGTTTCTTGGACTTGGGTGCCTATTTCCTTTCCCATTTTAGGGATGTTTTCAACTATTATCTACTCATGCATTTTCTCAAGCCCTTTCTTTTTGTCTTCTTCTGGGACTCCTATGATTTGAATGTTTGGGTGTTTAACATTGTCCCAGAGGTCTCTGAGGTTATGTTTGGGTGTTTAACATTGTCCAGAGGTCTCTGAGGTTGTCTTCATTTCTTTTAATACTTTTTTTTTCTTTTTCCTGTCTACTTCATTTATTTCCACCATTCTATCTTCCATCTCCATTATCCTAGCTTCTGCCTTAGTTATTTTACTGTTGGTTCCCTCCAGAGTGCTTTTGATCTCAGTTATTGCATTTTTCATTATTGATTCACTCTTTTTTATTTCTTTTAGGTCCTTGTTAAACACTTCTTGCATCTTCTCAATCCTTGTCTCTAGTCTATTTATCTGTAACTCCATTTTGTTTCAAAATTTTGGATCATCTTTGCTCTCATTATTCTGAATTCTTTTTCAGGTAGACTCTCCATCTCTCTCTCTGTCTCTCTCTCTCTCTCTCTTTTTTTTTTTTTTTTTGGTTTGGTGGCCACTTATCATGTTCCTTTACCTGCTGAATGTTTCTGCAACTTTTCATTTTGTTTAGATTGCTGTGTTTGGAGTGCCCTTTCTGTATGCAGGACGTTTGTGGTTCCTTTTTATTGTTCTCCCTGTGGGTGGAGTTAAACTAGTGGTTTGTCAAGGTTTCCTGGTTAGGAGAGCTTGCGTTTGTGTCCTGCTGGGTGGAAATGGTTCTCTTCTCTCTGAAGTGCCATGAAGTGTCCAGTAGTGAGTTTTGTCGTGTCTATGGGTTTGGCATGGCTTTGGGCAGCCTTTTAATGCTCAGGGCTGTGTTCCTGCTTTGCTGGAGAATAAGCGTGGTATGTCTTGTTTTGAAACTTGTTGGCTCTTGGGTGGAGCTTGGTTTCAGTGTAGGAATGGAGGCTTTTGGGTGAGTTCTTGTCGATTAATGTTCCCTGGAATCAAGAGTTCTCTGATATTCTCAAGTTTTGGAGTTAAGCCTGCTGCCTCTGGCTTCCAGTCTTATTCTTACAGTAGCCTCAAGACTTCTCCATCCATACAGCACAGATGATGAAATGGTTAATGGTGAAACAATTCTCCACAGCAAGGAACACCCAGAGAGGTTCAAATAGTTACATGTCGAAGAGAAGAGGGAGGAAGGAGATAGAGGTGACCAGGAGAGAAAAGGGGGAGTCAAAGAGGGAGAGACCACTCTAGCCAGTAATCAGTTCCCTCAGTGTTCTCCACAGCCCAGAACACCCAGAGAGATTCACAGGGTTAAGTAGACAAGATAAAGGGGATGGAGGAGATAGAGGTTACCTGGGGGAGAAAAGGGAGAGTCAAAAAGGGAGAGGGCAATCAAGCCAGTAATAACACCCCTAAAGTGAAAATGGATACTGAAGATTAGATTCTTAAAGGTACAAAATTGATAACAAATACCAAAAAGCAAAGATAAAAAAATCTAGAGTAGTTAGACTCTCAAAAATACAATATTAAAAATAGAAAACAAAATCAATCACAAAAATTATTATATATATATATATATATATATGAAATTTGCTTTAAAAATAGGATCTTTTTTGCAAGGTAGTAGTATGTTATAAATATGAAAATTAAAGGAGTAATAAAGAATTTAAAATAATTAAGTGATAAAAGTAAAAATATATCTAGGAATTTCTCTGGAGCTGTTGTGGGTAGTGTGGGGTCAGTTTATTTTCAGATAGTCCCTTGTTCTAGCTTGTAGTTGTTCTCAAGGTCTATAGACCCCCCTCCAGTGCTTAGCCAATGCTAGCTATAGGGTTTTAATCTTTTGCACCTGTCAATTCCAGAGCGGTTCCCTCTTCTTTGTTTATTTTGGCTTCCTCTGTTTGCAAGTCTCTTCAGTGTCTAATTTCTGCCCTGACACAAGGGGCCAAAGGTGGTCACTTTAGGCTCACATGTTCAGTTGTATTATGGGGAGGGAGGGACACTGCAAACAAATATCAGTGGCATGTGTGGAGAGTGCTTGCAGTGGATGGACCACACCGGGTTTGACCCAGCTCAAGGTGGTGTGTGCTTCCTGGGTCTACGCTGCTTAGGCTCCAGGGTGCTCTGCAGGAGCACTGTCCAAAGTGGGCCCTGCATTTTATGCACTTCCCAGGTCTTAGTTATTCAGGTTCTCAAGTACTCCACAAAGGCACAGACTCAGTTGGGTGTGCATTTTATGCCCTTCCCAGATCCAAGCATCTCAGATGACCAGGTGCTTGGTGTGTGCATTATCCCAGGTGGGCCATGTGTCTTAATCACCTACCCAATCCTGGCCACTTGGTTTGCCAGGTGTGCCACAAAAGCACTGTCTCAGTTGTGCCATGTTTCTCCTCTGGGGAGCTGATCTTAGGCTACAACCCTCCTGGAAGATGTCCACCATCCAGTATCTCAGGAAGACATGGTTAGCAACTTGGAGACTGCTCACAGTTTGGTTGAGGATGCCGGTCTCTGTTGCCAAGATTGCAGCAGCCCCTTGCCTTCTGGCTCTGGCTGTCACACACCTGCCTCTCTGCCTCCAACATAAGGGAGGGGCCTGTATACAGCCAGCCAGCTCTGCTTTGGTATTTGCTCAATCCTTTGTTCTGTCAGCAGGCCAGGCTGTGCATTAGAGCCTTTCACGGGAAAGTTCTCTCTCTCTCTCTCTCTCTCTCTTTTTTCCCTCTCTGCCACAGTTTGGGTTGCTATCTCACGTTGTCTCCCTCAGTTTGTCCTCACGGCATTCAGGCCTGGTCCTTACACTAAGAACCGATTATGCAGCCCACACTTCCCTGTCCAGTCCCCACTTGCTGGTGACTGATGTGAGCGTCTGGACTACTTCTCCACTGGCAGTTGTGGTTAGGAGCATATTTTGTGGGGGGTTTTGTTTTTTTCCTCCCAGTTATGTTGCCCTCTGAGATTCCAAAACTCCCCACAGGCAGATGACATGGTCTGGCATTCCCATCTCTTTAAGAATTTTCCAGTTTGTTATGATCCACACAGTCAAAGGCTTTGATGTAGTCAATCAAGCAGAAGATGTTTTTCTATAATTCTGGTTTGTTTTTTTTTTTTGATGATCCAAGGGATGTTGGAAATTTGATCTCTGGTTCCTCTGCCTTTTCTAAATCCAGCTCGAACATCTGGAAGTTCTCAGTTCATGTACTGTTGAAGCCTGGATTGGAGCATTTTGAGCATTACTTTGATAGCCTGTGCGATGAGTGCAATTTTGTGGTAGTTCGAACATTCTTTGACACTGCCTTTCTTTGGGATTGGAATGAAAACTGACCTTTTCTGGTCCTGTGGCCATGGCTGAGTTTTCCAAATTTGCTGGCATACTGAGTACATCACTTTAACAACATCATCTTTTAGGATTTGAAATATCTCAGCTGGAATTCCATCACCACCTCCACTAGCTTTGTTCTAAGTACACATCTAAATGCACATACAGAATGAAAGTGGAGATGGTAAAAGAGTTTGCATACCAATAGAAATCAGAAGAAAGCCACGCTATCAATGCTGCATCAGACAAAATGGAATTTAAAATAAAGACTATTCTCACTTGATCTCACTCACTCGTTTAGTCACGTCCAACTATTTGCAACACTATGGACTATAGCCGCCAGAGATAGCTTACAGTGAACAATGTCGGATTTGTGATCTCTGAAGAAGAAGATTTAGCTTTGGGACCAGGGACCAGGCTTGATCACTCACAAGCTTTTGTGTAGCAGAGTTTTATTAAAATAGGAAAAGGAACAGAGAAAGCTTCTGACATAGACATCAGAAGGGGAACAGAGAATGCCCTCTAGCTAGTCTTATCAAGGCCTTATATACATTTTTCAGACCCACTCCAACAACATTCATCATAAATTAACAAGATTAGAACGAACAATAGAAAGATCTTACCAGACCCACTAATCATAATATACATTTTAAGATGGCAGGATTAGTCAGAAGGTTCTTGTTAAGGAGAAACCTGTCCTTGAGAAAGATACATTGTTATATTGACTAAGACAAAGCAATGTAGAAAAGAACATTTGTCCTTTTCTCCTTGAGAGCCACAGACCCTTTTCGCCTTCTCGAGTGCTCCAGACTCCTTTCTCCTCATCAGGAACCTTGGACTTCTTATCAACCTACCTAGGAATTGACTCTCTCATTCCCCCCTTTTCTTTTAGAAGAATTATGTTGCCAAGGAAAAGGGGCATCATTTTATTCCATAACTGTTTCCTGCTGTTGAGGGGTGTCATCCCTAAATTGTTGAGGCAACATATTTTCCCAACCCTCATATTGAGGGTCTCTGATCCAGGGGCCTCAAGTAATAGTTGGAGGAGGCTGTGACACTTATGGTAGCCTGGACAACCATTTGTAATGTAAAACCTTTCAGATGGTTAGAAACAAATCCTGTTTTACAGTTACAGATGAAAGGTAAAATAGTCATTAAACCAGGTTAAAACCTAATCAAAGTTAAAAGTCACATTATGTCCATAGTTAAGGTATAATATGTTATACCAGTCCATCTTAGGATTGCTAGATGTCATCAGAGAGTTGAAGAAAGTATTTTCCTTGAAGTGCAGAAACCCACCATGGGAAGTCTACAATTGATGAGGAGGGAGAGTACTCCACAGACCCAGCAATTATGTCGATTGTGGAATGCGGCATAGGGATGAGCCCACGACAGGAAGGCATTGTCTTGAGGGTCAAACAGCAGACTCAGGACTTTTGGAGTTAGCAGAAGCAAGCCCACTTAGCTTCTCAGGCCCATCTCTGTTCCTGGCTCAAACAGCAGCTTGTTTGACTGAAAGTCTGAGTCAGGAGTTAACCTCCCAATAATGTCTGTTGAAAAGCTAAAAGCTGAGTCACATATTTAATTTCAAGGCTTTGGGATCTATGACAATATCTGTGCACAAAAAACAGGCTGTTATAGAGACAGTCCCTTCTTTGGCAGGAGGAGGCAGTTTGAGCCCTCATTAAAGCTATGGGTAGAACTGTAAACCAACTGTCTTTTGTTTCCTGAGTTAGCTTAGATGGATATCTTTTAATAATGTCATTCGCTTATTCAACTTTTTATGAAGATTGGGGTCTCTGGGAACAGTGTGATATTCTATTCCTAGAGCTTTTGACACCCCTTGAGTTACAGCACCTTTAAAGATGGAGCCATTGTCACTCTTAACTTTAGAGTTTAAGATCCCACTTACATCATGAGAAGTCAGTACAGTAAAATTTTGCCCATTAGTAAACTTATGAGCTTTAGGCATTAGCAAAACAATAGTAACAATTACCCTTAAGCAATGTGGCCATAGCTTTTTTTCACTAACAAGCTAAATTTTTATCCTGTGGGCAAGCTCAAGGTTGGAGCCTGTAAGGGAACAGTTTGAAGAGCATTACAAGCCTTTTGAGTCTCTGGGGACGAAACCAGCTTGTAGGTTTGGGCCTTATGAGTCTCAGTTATAAGTTTATATAAAGGCTGGGCAAGTTCCCCATAATCTGAGACCTAAATGTGCAATAGCCTGCAATTCCCAAGAATCCTCTCAATTGTCTTAAAGTCTATTTGACTTGTTTAGGAATTTCAGACAATAAAGTATAAGGATTAGACACTTATTATTCGTATATCTTAAACAAGTTTCCATTTATCATTTGACATTTTTACACCCGAAATAGGAGTTCTGTATGGACTGTTACAGGGAATTAATAGGCCCTGTTCCTTTAAATTCTCAATGATGGGTTTTAACCCTTCCTTAACACCTCATATACCTACTACTGCCTGCAGGAATCCCTTAGAAAAAATGGAGTAGCCCTCATGGTGAACAAGAAAGTCCGAAATGCAGTACTTGGATGCAATCTCAAAAACGACAGAATGATCTCTGTTCGTTTCCAAGGCAAACCATTCAATATTACAGTAATCCAAGTCTATGCCTCAACCAGTAACGCTGAAGAAGCTGAAATTGAACGGTTCTATGAAGACCTACAAGATCTTTTAGAACTAACACCCAAAAAAGATGTCCTTTTCATTATAGGGGATTGGAATGCAAAAGTAGGAAGTCAAGAAACACCTGGAGTAACAGGCAAATTTGGCCTTGGAATACAGAATGAATCAGGGCAAAGGCTAATAGAGTTCTGCCAAGAGAACACACTAGTCATAGCAAACACCCTCCTCCAAAAACACAAGAGAAGACTCTACACATGGATATCACCAGATTGTCAAGACCTAAATCAGACTGATGATATTCTTTGCAGCCGAAGATGGAGAAGCTCTATACAGTCAGCAAAAACAAGACTGGGAGCTGACTGTGGCTCAGATAATGAGCTCCTTATTGCCAAATTCAGACTTAAATTGAAGAAAGTATGGAAAACCACTAGACCATTCAGTTATTATCTAAATCAAATCCCTTATGAATATACAGTGGAAGTGAGAAATAGATTTAAGGGACTAGATCTGATAGATAGAGTGTCTGATGAACTATGGACTGAGGTTTGTGACATTGTACAGGAGACAGAGATTAAGAACATGCCCATGGAAAAGAAATGCAAAAAAGCAAAATGGCTGTCTGGGAGGCCTTACAAATAGCTGTGAAAAGAAGAGAAGCGAAAAGCAAAGGAGAAAAGGAAAGATATAAGCACCTAAATGCAGAGTTCCAAAGAATAGCAAGGAGAGATAAGAAAGCCTTCCTCAGCAATCAATGCAAAGAAATAGAGGAAAACAGCAGAATTGGAAACACTAGAGATCTCTTCAAGAAAATTAGATATACCAAGGGAACATTTAATGCAAAGATGGGCTTGATAAAGGACAGAAATGGTATGGACCTAACAGAAGCAGAAGATATTAAGAAGAGGTGGCAAGAATACACAGAAGAACTGTACAAAAAAGTTCTTCATGATCAAGATAATCACAATGGTGTGATCACTCACCTAGAGCCAGACATTCTGGAATGTGAAGTCAAGACGGCCTTAGGAAGCCTCACTGCGAACAAAGCTAGTGGAGGTGATGGAATTCCAGTGGAGCTATTTCAAATCCTGAAAGATGATGCTGTGAAAATGTTGCACTCAATATGCTAGCAAATTTGGAAAACTCAGCAGTGGCCACAGGACTGGAAAAGGTCAGTTTTCATTCCAATCTCAAAGAAAGGCAATGCCAAAGAATGCTTTAACTACCACAAAACTGCACTCATCGCACAGGCTATCAAAGTAATGCTCAAAATGCTCCAAGCCAGGCTTCAGCAATACATGAACCGTGAATTTCCAGATGTTTAAGCTGGTTTTAGAAAAGGCAGAGGAACCAGAGATCAAATTGCCAACATCCACTGGATCATCAAAAAAGCAAGAGAGTTCCAGGAAAACATCTATTTCTGCTTTATTGACTATGCCAAAGCCTTTGACTGTGTGGATCACAATAAACTGTGGAAAATTCTGAAAGAGATAGGACTACCAGACCACCTGACCTGCCTCTTAAGAAATCTGTATGCAGGTCAGGAAGCAACAGTTAGAATTGGACATGGAACAACAGACTGGTTCCAAATAGGAAAAGGAGTACGTCAAGGCTGTATACTGTCACCCTGCTTATTTAACTTATATGCAGAGGACATCATGAGGAACTCTGGGCTGGAAGAAGCACAAGCTGGAATCCAGATTGCCAGGAGAAATATCAATAACCTCAGATATGCAGATGACACCACTCTTATGGCAGAAAGTGAAGAGGAACTAAAAAGCCTCTTGATGAAAGTGAATGTGGAGAGTGAAAAAGTTGGCTTAAAGCTCAACATTCAGAAAACGAAGATCATGGCACCTGGTCCCATCACTTCATAGGAAATAGATGGGGAAACAGTGGAAACAGTGGCTTACTTTATTTTGGGGGGCTCCAAAATCAGTGAAGATGGTGACTGCAGCCATGAAATTAAAAGACCCTTACTCCTTGGAAGGAAAGTTATGACCAACCTAGATAGCACATTCAAAAGCAGAGACATTACTTTGCCAACAAGGGTCCGTCTAGTCAAGGCTATGGTTTTTCCAGTGGTCATGTATGGATGTGAGAGTTGGACTGTGAAGAAAGCTGAGTGCTGAAGAATTGATGCTTTTGAAGTGTGGTGTTGGAGAAGACTCTTGAGAGTCCCTTGGACTGCAAGGAGATCCAACCAGTCCATTCTGAAGGAGATCAGCCCTGGGATCTCTTTGGAAGGAATGATGCTAAAGCTGAAACTCCAGTACTTTGGCCACCTCATGCAAAGTGTTGACTCATTGGAAAAGACTCTGGAGAAGGGGACAACAGAGGATGAGATGGCTGGATGGCATCATTGACTCAATGGACATGAGTTTGAGTGAACTCCGGGAGTTGGTGATGGACAGAGAGGCCTAGCGTGCTGCGATTCATGGGGTCGCAAAGAGTCGGACATGACTGAGCGACTCAACTGAACTGAACTAACACCTCAGGGTTTAATGGATACTGCTTTTGATGTGAAAATAGGTGAGGGTCTCTGAGCTTGATAAAGACAGGAACAGCATTTTGTGCTCAACCCACAGTCTTCCATTAGCCCACACTCTATGATTTATATTTTGTTCAATTAATGAGAAAGAGTAGGCTCCATATTCATGAAAACAGAGGCCTGGGCCTTGCTCAGTATATCCTTCCCCAGAAGGGATGAGGGAGACTCCAGCACGAACAGAAATTCATGACAAAATAGCACAGAGTCCCAGTTGCAGTCCCAGTTAAAGGATGGCTGAAATAATAGCTTATGTCTTGTCCTGACAGCCCCATTACGGTAGTGGTGATCTGGAGGAAAGCAGATCAGGGGCTTTAGTGAGCAGAAAGTTGCCCCAGTGTCCAAAAGGAAATCAACTGGTTGGCCCACCACAGTTATTAATACCTGGGGTTCCTCAGGTGTTTTTAGGATCAGGGCTTGTGTGGGGATCCCTGGGCACCTTCAGTCCCATTTGCATTGAGAATCCAACCCCTGGGGCCTAAGCCTTGGAAAGCTGTCTCTTCTTCAATGTGGTCCTTTAACAAACATACATGGAGCTGAGGGCAGCTTGGATGCCTGAGGGCAATCCCAGTTGAGATGCCCCTCCTTTCCACAATAATAACAAGCTCATCCTTTTTCACCTAGGTCCCTCTGGGCATTTTTCCTCAAGCTGTTTCAGAGCAGGTCTAACAGCCATTGTTGACCAGTTTGTGTTTTTTTTTTTTTTCTTTTGCCTCATATTTTCCTCCTCATATTCTCTACCATACTATAACGTCTGAGCCAGCTGCAGCAGTTTTTCTAAAGTCTGATTTGGTCCAAACACCTGTTTTCTTAACTCAGGGCAGACATCTGGAGCCAACTGAGTGAGAAATCTATTATTTAAGACCATTTCTCCTTCTGAACTTTCCAAGATCAACATCAGTAAACTTGTGGAGAGTCTCCCGTAGTCTATCTAGGAATTTACCAGGAGTTTCCTTCTCTCCCTGTTCTATGTCATCCAACTTAGCATAGTTTAAAGTCTCAGCATGTGTGCTCACTTGAGTCCTTTAAGAATATATCTGACAAAGTGGCTCTGTTATTGAAACCGCTTGGCTCCCACTAGGGAGCAGGGCTATTTCATGCTCCCTCTTTCCTCTTGTCTCAAGTCCAAGCCAATCGTCTCCAAAAGTAGTAGCTTCCCCCAAAACTCAAGCTCTCGAGTCAGGAGTCAGTGTCTGTCCCAAGACATACATTGTATCTCTTCAAGTAAGCTCATAAAGTTAGTACCGTAAAGGTTTCTAGGTACTTTTTAGAAAAGTACTTCTGTGTACTTTTTAGACAAGTACTTCTATGTACTTTTTAGACTATCTTCTAGATAGTCTAGACTGCAATTTGTATTGTTTAAAATTCTACTGAGACTGAGACAGCCCCTCCTGGAAGGGTGCCCTAACTCTCAGCCTGTTCAGTTGGGAGCCCCAGATAAAGGGACAAAGTAAGAGAACAGGAGGGAGCTGGAGGTTTCACACCCAAATCTGCACCCTTAAGACATAAGTCTGGCATGTTTTGCAGAGAGATAAAAAACAACACATAAGGGACTTATACCCATTTTCCTTATTTTCTACAGAACCATTCTAGTTGTAAAATAGCAGTAATTGAGATCCTTCAACAGGTCAGCATCCCTCATCTTCCAAAGGATACTGTGGCCATTCAGTATCACAGAAGAAGGTCAGGTGTGCCTTTTCAAACTCTGGGGGTCAAACTTGTCCCAGCTTGTTTTTTAAAATATATTTTAAAGGAGTGGTTTTGGATCTGCTAGCTCCCATCTGTAACAGAAGGGGGAAAAAAAAAAAAAAAACACCCAAAACGGCATTCACAGCCATGGCTTTTTTTTTTTTTTTTTTTTCCCCATTGGAATCATCCTTCTGTGCTCTAGATGGGGATGTAGACAGACTTTGCACCAAAACTTTCCTTCCCGGGTTGAACTTAGTCTGTCCCTTACCAATGCAGGCATCTTATCCCTCCTGGTTCTATCATTGAGGCAGGGTGGAGATGCACCAGGAGTAGACCTGATAGCATCCCAGATTGACGTCCAGTTCTTTACCACCAAGACCCTTGCTTTGATTTTCCCTTTTCCTCTGATGCCACTCAGGGTGGAGCAGAGTAGTTTTCCCATAATGTTTTCCAAGTTCCATGTGCCTATGTAAATTCCTGAGTACAGTTCTGACCATAATAGAAGTGGTGAGTCATAAAGAGATGAACAACAGCCAATATGTCCCTTCTGAGTGTCACCACGCCAGTATATGTGATAGCCAAAGAAGTTTTGGAGGGTTGGTCAGCGAGGAAAAAGTGATTTTTATCCTCAAGTTACTAGGGCCAATCCTTCCAGTTCATTTACACAGATTACACAAAAGAAATATCTAGGAAGTTGAGACAAAAGGCACCAGAGACCCTCCTCTGGTCCACTAAGAGCTCAGTTCAGTTCAGTTCAGTTCAGTCACTCAGTCGTGTCCGACTCTGCGACCCCATGAATTGCAGCATGCCAGGCCTTCATGTCCATCACCAACTCTTGGAGTTCACTCAAACTCACGTCCATCGAGTCGGTGATGCCATCCACCCATCTCATTCTCTGTTGTGGCCTTGTCCTCCTGCCCCCAATCCCTCCCAGCATCAGAGTGTTTTCCAATGAGCCAACTCTTCACATGAGGTGACCAAAGTACTGGAGTTTCAGCTTTAGCATAATTCCTTCTAAAGAACACCCAAGGCTGATCTCCTTTAGAATGGACTGGTTGGATCTCCTTGCAGTCCAAGGGACTCTCAAGAGTCCTCTCCAACACCACAATTCAAAAGCATCAATTCTTCGGCACTCAGCTTTCTTCACAGTCCAACTCTCACATCCATACATGACCACTGGAAAAACCATAGCCTTGACTAGACGGACCCTTGTTGGCAAAGTAATGTCTCTGCTTTTCAATATGCTATCTAGGTTGGTCATAACTTTCCTTCCAAGGAGTAAGGGTCTTTTAATTTCATGGCTGCAGTCACCATCTTCACTGATTTTGGAGCCCCCAAAAATAAAGTCCACCACTGTTTCCACATCTATTTCCCATGAAGAGACGGGACCAGATGCCATGATCTTCGTTTTCTGAATGTTGAGTTTAAGCCAACTTTTTCACTCTCCTGTTTCACTTTCACCAAGAGGCTTTTTAGTTCCTCTTCACTTTCTGCCATAAGGGTGATGTCATCTGCATATCTGAGGTTATTGATATTTCTCCTGGCAATCTGGATTCCAGCTTGTGCTTCTTCCAGCCCAGTGTTTCTCATGATGTCCTCTGCATATAAGTTAAATAAGCAGGGTGACAATATACAGCCTTGATGTAATGCTTTTCCTATTTGGAATCAGTCTGTTGTTCCATGTCCAATTCTAACTGTTGCCTCCTGACCTGCATATAGGTTTCTCAAGAGGCAGTTCAGGTGCTCTGGTATTCCCATCTCTTTCAGAATTTTCCACAGTTTATTGTGATCCACACAGTCAAAGGCTTTGGCATAGTCAATAAAGCAGAAATAGATGTTTTCCTAGAACTCTCTTGCTTTTTTGATGATCCAGCAGATGTTGGCAATTTGATCTCTTGTTCCCCTGCCTTTTCTAAAAACCAGCTTGGACATCTGGAAGTTCACGGTTCACATATTGCTGAAGCCTGGCTTGGAGAATTTTTAGCATCACTTTACTAGCGTGTGAGATGAGTGCAATCATGTGGTAGTTTGAGCATTCTTTGGCATTGCCTTTCTTTGGGATTGGAATGAAAACTGACCTTTTCTAGTCCTGTGGCCACTGCTGAGTTTTCCATTTTGCTGGCATATTGAGTGCAGCACTTTCACAGCATCATCTTTCAGGATTTGAAATAGCTCCACTGGAATTCCATCACCTCCACTAGCTTTGTTTGTAGTGATGCTTTCTAAGGCCCACTTGACTTCGCATTCCAGGATGTCTGGCTCTAGGTGAGTGATCACACCATCGTGATTATCTTGATCGTGAAGATATTTTTTGTACAGTTCTTCTGTGTATTCTTGCCACCTCTTCTTAATATCTTCTGCTTCTGTTAAGTCCATATCATTTCTGTCCTTTATTGAGCCCATCTCTGCATTAAATGTTCCCTTGGTATCTCTAATTTTCTGGAAGAGATCTCTAGTCTTTCCCCATTCTGTTGTTTTCCTCTATTTCTTTGCACTGATAGCTGAGGAAGGCTTTCTTCTCTCTCCTTGCTATTCTTTGTAACTCTGCATTTAGATGCTTATATCTTTCCTTTTCTTCTTTGCTTTTCACTTCTCTTCTTTTCACAGCTACTTGTAAGGCCTCCCCAGACAGCCATTTTGCTTTTTTGCATTTCTTTTCTATGGGGATGATCTTGATCCCTGTCTCCTGTACAATGTCACGAACCTCCATCCATAGTTCATCAGGCACTCTATCTATCGGATCTAGTCCTTTAAATCTATTTCTCACTTCCACTGTATAATCATAAGGGATTTGATTTAGGTCATACCTGAATGGTCTAGTGGCTTTCCCTACTTTTTTCAATTTAATTTGGCAATAAGGAGCTAGCTCATGATCTGAGCCAAAGTCAGCTCCCGGTCTTGTTTTTGCTGACTGTATAGAGCTTCTCCATCTTCGGCTGCAAAGAATATAATCAATCTGATTTCAGTGTTGAGCATCTGGTGATGTCCATGTATAGAGTCTTCTCTTGTGTTGTTGGAAAAGGGTGCTTGCTATGATCAGTGCGTTCTCTTGGCAAAACTCTGTTACACTTTGCCCTGCTTCATTCCATCCTCCATGGCCAAATTTGCCTGTTACTCCAGGTGGTTTTTGCCTTCCTATTTTTACATTCCAGTCTCCTATAATGAAAAGGATATCTTTTTTTGGGTGTTAGTTCTAAAAGGTCTTGGAGGTCTTCATAGAACCATTCAACTTCAGCTTCTTCAGCATTACTGGTGGGGGTATAGACTTGGATTACCGTGATATTGAATTGTTTGCCTTGGAAATGAACAGAGATCATTCTGTCGTTTTTGAGATTGCATCCAAATACTGCATTTCGGACTCTTTTGTTGACCATGATGGCCACTCCATTTCTTCTAAGGGATTCCTGCCTGCAGTAGTAGATACAATGGTCATCTGAGTTAAATTCACCCATTCCTGTCCATTTTAGTTCGCTGATTCCTAGAGTGTTGACATTCACTCTTGCCATCTCCTGTTTGACCACTTCCAATTTGCCCTTATTCATGGACCTAACATTCCAAGTTCCTATGCAATATTGCTCTTTACAACATCAGACCTTGCTTCTATCACCAGTCACATCCACAACTGGGTATTGTTTTTGCTTTGGCTCTATCCCTTCATTCTTTCTGGAGTTATTTCTCCACTGGTCTCCAGGAACATATTGGGCACCTACTGACCTGGGGAGTTTCTCTTTCAGTATCCTATCATTTTGCCTTTTCATACTGTTCATGGGGTTCTCAAGGCAAGAATACTGAAGTGGTTTGCCATTCCCTTCTCCAGTGGACCACATAGCATTACCAAAAGAAGAATCCCACTATACTTCCAATCTGGGATTCTCGACCTATGTTCTTAGAAACCTCATGGTCACCAGAAATGCTTCTATCTGTATAGATAGGAGGCACAGTCTTGACAAAGACTCACTTTCAGGTCTCTGGCCCTTGAGGCAGGCAATCAAGAGAGTAATTTCTAGCCTGAGAGACGTTCCTGGAGCTAGAGTTCCTAGTAACTCCTAGTAAATTTCTAGCAAGGCTTGCCTAGTCTAACAAGGCTAAGCACTTCCATAAATGGGGTCTAAATAAAAGTACACAATAACAGCATGGATCACAAGTCCCTTGAAAGTCTATGATCCAACAGATTATGTTAGTAGTTCTAGATCAGATCAGATCAGATCAATCACTCAGTCGTGTCCGACGTTTTGTGACCCCATGAATCGCAGCACGCCAGGCCTCCCTGTCCATCACCAACTCCCAGAGTTCGCTCAGACTCACGTCCATCGAGTCAGTGATGCCATCCAGCCATCTCATCCTCTGTTGTCCCCTTCTCCTCTTGCCCCCAATCCCTCCCAGCATCAGAGTTTTTTCCAATGAGTCAACTCTTTGCATGAGGTGGCCAGAGTACTGGAGTTTCAGCTTTAGCATCATTCCTTACAAAGAAATCCCAGGGCTGATGTCCTTCAGAATGGACTGCTTGGATCTCCTTGCACTCCAAGGGACTTTCAAGAGTCTTATCCAACGCCACAGTTCAAAAGCATCAATTCTTCGGTGCTCAGCCTTCTTCACAGTCCAACTCTCACATCCACACATGACCACAGGAAAAACCATAGCCTTGACTAGACGAACCTTTTTTGGCAAAGTAATGTCTCTGCTTTGGAATATGCTATCTAGGTTGGTCATAACTTTGCTTCCAAGGAGTAAGTGTCTTTTAATTTCATGGCTGCAGTCACCATCTGCAGTGATTTTGGAGCCCAGAAAAATAAAGTCTGACACTATTTCCACTGTTTCCCCATCTATTTCACATGAAGTGATGGGACCAGATGCCATGATATTCGTTTTCTGAATGTTGACCTTTAAGCCAACTTTTTCACTCTCCACATTCACTTTCATCAAGAGGCTTTTGAGTTCCTCTTCACTGTCTGCCATAAGGGTGATGTCATCTGCATATCTGAGGTTATTGATATTTCTCCCGGCAATCTTGATTCCAGCTTGTGTTTCTTCCAGCCCAGAATTTCTCATTATGTACTCTTCATAGAAGTTAAATAAGCAGGGTACAATATACAGCCTTGACGTACTCCTTTTCCTATTTGGAACCAGTCTGTTGTTCCATGTCCAGTTCTAACTGTTGCCTCCTGACCTGCATATAGGTTTCTCAAGAGGCAGTTCAGGTGCTCTGGTATTCCCATCTCTTTCAGAATTTTCCACAGTTTATTGTGATCCACACAGTCAAAGGCTTTGGCATAGTCAATAAAGCAGAAATAGATGCTTTTCTGGAACTCTCTCGCTTTTTTCATGATCCAGCGGATGTTGGCAATTTGATTTCTGGTTCCTCTGCCTTTTCTAAACCCAGCTTGAACATCAGGAAGTTCACGGTTCACATATTGCTGAAGCCTGGCTTGGAGAATTTTGAGCATTACTTTACTAGCGTGTGAGATGAGTGCAATCGTGTGGTAGTTTGAGCTTTCTTTGGCATTGCCTTTCTTTGGGATTGGAATGAAAACTGACTTTTTCCAGTCCTGTGGCCACTGCTGAGTTTTCCAATTTTGCTGGCACATTGTGTGCAGCACTTTCATAGCATCATCTTTCAGGATTTGAAATAGCTCCACTGGAGTTCCATCACCTCCACTAGCTTTTTCGTAGTGATCCTTTCTAAGGCCCACTTGACTTCACATTCCAGGACATTGGCTCTAGATCAGTGATCACACCATCGTGATTATCTGGGTCATGAAGATCTTTTTTGTACAGTTCTTCTGTGTATTCTTGCCATCTTTTCTTAATATCTTCTGCTTCTGTTAGGTCCATACCATTTCTGTCCTTTATCGAGCCCATCTTTGCATGAAATATTCCTTTGGTATCTCTGATTTTCTTGAAGAGATCCCTAGTCTTTCCCATTCTGTTGTTTTCCTCTATTTCTTTGCACTGATTGCTGAAGAAGGCTTTCTTATCTCTTATTGCTATTCTTTGGAACTCTGCATTCAGATGTTTATATCTTTCCTTTTCTCCTTTGCTTTTTGCTTTTCTTCTTTTCACAGCTATTTGTAAGGCCTCCCCAGACAGCCATTTTGCTTTTTTGCATTTCTTTTCCAGACGGCTGCAATGGGCATGCTAAGTGCAGATGAGAGGAGCCACCCTACGTCCGAGGTCAGGGGCAGAAGACGGCAGGACCCCATGCCCGAAGGGCGGCGACCAAGTGGAGTTTCCCCACATCAGACGTCAGGGGCAGCAGCCGAGTGTACCAGACTGGGATGGTGCAGTAACGGCCGAGAGGAGCTACCCCACATCCGAGGTTAGGGGGGCAGCCGAGAGGAGATACCCAGCGTCCGAGGTCAGGGGCAGCGACGAGAGGAGTTACCCTACGTCCGAGGTCAGTGGTGTCGATGAGAGGAGTTATCCTGCGTCCGAGGTCAGGGGCCGCAGGGAGGAGATACCCCACGCCCCAAGCCCGAGGCCAGGCGCAGCAGGTGGGAGGAGCTACCCCATCCCCCAAACACGAGGCCAGGGGCAGCAGGTGGGAGGAGCTACCCCACACCCCTAAGCCCGAGGCCATGGGCAGTGGGCGGGAGGAGCAACCCCACGCCCGAGGAGCCGTGGCTGCGTGGGTGCAGGAGGGCCTAGAGGAGCTATCCCATGTTTAAGGTCAGGAAGGGCGGCAGTGAGGAGATACCTCTCGTCCAAGGTAAGGAGCAATGGCTGCGCTTTGCTGGAGCAGCCGTGAAGAGATACCCCACGCCCAGGGTAAGAGAAACCCAAGTAAGACGGTAGGTGTTGCAAGAGGGCATCAGAGGGCAAACACACTGAAACCATACTCACAGAAAACTAGTCAATCTAATAACACTAGGACCACAGCTTTGTCTAACTCAGTGAAACTAAGCCGTGCCCATTGGGCAACCCAAGATGGGTAGGTCATGGTGGAGAGGTCTGACAGAATGTGGTCCACTGGAGAAGGGAATGGTAAACCACTTCAGTATTCTTGCCTTGAGAACCCCATGAACAGTATGAAAAGGCAAAATGATAGGATACTGAAAGAGAAACTCCCCAGGTCAGTAGGTGCCCAATATGCTACTGGAGAACAGTGGAGAAATAACTCCAGAAAGAATGAAGGGATGGAGCCAAAGCAAAAAGAATACCCAGCTGTGGATGTGACTGATGAGAGAAGCAAGGTCTGATGCTGTAAAGAGCAATATTGCATAGGAACCTGGAATGTCAGGTCCATGAATCAAGGCAAATTGGAAGTGGTCAAACAAGAGATGGCAAGAGAGAATGTCGACATTCTAGGAATCAGCGAACTAAAATGGACTGGAATGGGTGAATTTAACTCAGATGACCATTGTATCTACTACTGCGGGCAGGAATCACTTAGAAGAAATGGAGTGGCCATCATGGTCAACAAAAGAGTCCGAAATGCAGTATTTGGATGCAATCTCAAAAACGACAGAATGATCTCTGTTCATTTCCAAGGCAAACCATTCAATATCACAGTAATCCAAGTCTTTGCCCCAACCAGTAACACTGAAGAAGCTGAAGTTGAACAGTTCTACGAAGACCTACAAGACCTTTTAGAACTAACACCCCCAAAAGATGTCTTTTTCATTATAGGGGACTAGAATGCAAAAGTAGGAAGTCAAGAAACATCTCAAGTAATAGGCAAATTTGGCCTTGGAATACAGAATGAAGCAGGGCAAAGACTAATAGAGTTTTGCCAAGAAAATGCACTGGTGATAACAAACACCCTCTTTCAACAACACAAGAGAAGACTCTACACATGGACATCACCAGATGGTCAACACCGAAATCAGATTGATTATATTCTTTGCAGCCAAAGATGGAGAAGCTCTATACAGTCAGCAAAAACAGGACCAGGAGCTGACTGTGGCTCAGACCATGAATTCCTTATTGCCAAATTCAGACTTAAATTGAAGAAAGTATGGAAAACCACTAGACCATTCAGGTATGACCTAAACCAAATCCCTTATGATTATACAGTGGAAATAAGAAATAGATTTAAGGGCCTAGATCTGATAGATAGAGTGCCTGATGAACTATGGAATGAGATTCGTGACATTGTACAGGAGACAGGGATCAAGACCATCCCCATGGAAAAGAAATAACTATCATAGGACCTAGTAATTCCACTCCTAGGTATGTGTCTACGTAGAATGAAAATAGTTATTCAAAAATATATATTTACCCTCATATCAGTAGTAGCATTATTTACAATTGTCAAGATATAGAAGCAACCTAAGCTTCAATCAACATATGAATAGATAAAGGAGATATGATAATATGTATATATAGATGTATGTGTGTGTGTGTACACACAATGAAATACTGTTCAGCCATAAAAAAAATAATGAAATTTTGCTATTTCCATCAACATGGATGATTGTGGATGGCATTTTGTTAAGTGAAATAAGTCACTCAGAAAAAGACAAATAGTGTATGCTATTGTTTAACTGTGGAATCTAACATATATAACAAACTAATAAATCTAACATAAAATTAGCAGACTCACAAATGTAGAAAAAAAACTAGTGCTTACCAATGGGAAGAGGTGGAGAGGGGCAATATCATGATAAGACAATGTGTGGTACCAACTAATGACTGTAAGCTATGCTACAAGGATGTATTTTTCAACAAGGGGAATTTTGCCAATATTTTTCATAACTGTAAATGTTGTGTAATCTTTAAAATTATATTTAAAATGCTTAAAAACAAAGATTTTCAGAAGACAGAAGGATAATGTGTCTACAGAAGTAAAGGAAGTCTGTGAACAATGATTAATTACAGATATAAATGAAGTGATACAAACTATTTAAAAAAAAAAAACAAATTGAAATTCTAGAGCTCAAAAGTACAATAACTGAAAATTAAAATTCACTTAAGGGGCTCAATAACAGACCTGAACAAGACAATGTAAAAGCCAGCACACTTGGAAATAAATAAGGTTATTGATTCAAAGGAAAATTAAAAAAAAAAAAAAAGAAAAATGAACAGTTTGTCAGAAATCTGTAGAAACAAACATCATTATATGTATAAAGAAAGTTACAGAAAGAAAAGAGGAAGAGGTCAAAAAGTACTTTTAAAAAAATGTCTCAAATCCCAAATCTGGTAAAAAATAATAATAATAACTCACACGTCCAAGAAAATCAAGTAAGTATGATTAATTCAGAATTCTACATTTAGCCAAATAGAAATCAAACTGTTAAAATACAAAACCAAAGAGAAAATTTTGAAAACAGCAAGAGTGAGTTTCCATTAGGTACAAGAGATCTTTAATAAGAATACCACTGATTTACCTTCAGAAAGCATACATGCCAGGAAGCAATTCAATGGCATATACAAAGTTCTGGAAAAAGAACTGTCAAAGACAAATTCTTTCATCAGTATCATCAGTAAAGTTGTTGTTCATGTACCTTATCATATGTAAAATAGATGACCAGTGCAAGTTCAATGCATGAAGCAGCGCATCCAAAACCAGTGCTCTGGGACAACACAGAGGGATATGGTGGGGAGGGAGGTGTGTGTGGGGGGCGGGTTTTGTATACCTGTGTCCAGTTCATGTTGATGTATGGCAAAAACCTTCACAATATTTTAAAGTAATTTTTATCCAATTAAACTTAACTAATTTTTTTTAACTTTTCAAAGTGGTTTTATTATTTTTTTTAATTTAATTTTATTTTTAAACTTTACATAATTGTATTAGTTTTGCCAAATATAAAAATGAATCCATCACAGGTATACATGTGCTCCCCATCCTGAACCCTCCTCCCTCCTCCCTCCCCATACCATCCCTCTGGGTCGTCCCAGTGCACTAGCCCCAAGCATCCAGTATCATGCATTGAACCTGGACTGGCATCTCGTTTCGTACATGATATTTTACATGTTTCAATGCCATTCTCCCAAATCTTCCCACCCTCTCCCTCTCCCACAGAGTCCATAAGACTGTTCCATACATCAGTGTCTCTTTTGCTGTCTCGTACACAGGGTTATTGTTATCATCTTTCTAAATTCCATATATATACGTTAGTATACTGTATTGGTGTTTTTCCTTCTGGCTTACTTCACTCTGTATAATAGTCAGAATGGCTGCGATCCAAAAGTCTACAAATAATAAATGTTGGAGAGGGTGTGGAGAAAAGGGAACCCTCTTACACTGTTGGTGGGAATGCAAACTAGTACAGCCACTATGGAGAACAGTGTGGAGATTCCTTTAAAAACTGGAAATAGAACTGCCTTATGATCCAGCAATCCCACTGCTGGGCATACACACTTAGGAAATCAGAAGGGAAAGAGACACGTGTACCCCAATGTTCATCGAAGCACTGTTTATAATAGCCAGGACATGGAAGCAACCTAGATGTCCATCAGCAGATGAATGGATAAGAAAGCAGTGGTACATATACACAATGGAGTATTACTCAGCCATTAAAAAGAATTCATTTGAATCAGTTCTAAACTTAACTAATTATTTTTTAAAAAAGAAAAATAAAGCAAAAGGACAAGTGGAGCATCAAAAATAAATAAAGGAGAAAAGAGTGAAATAAACAAATGGCAGACCAATAATCTCCAAGCTCTCATTCTCCCATTGAAAACATCAAGAAAGCAATGAGAAGCTATATGTTCCAAGGTTTACAGCATCCAAGCTACAAACCAAACAAGAAAATGCCACCTTTATAATGCTAGGAAAGTTTTGTGGCATTTTTACATGCACTTGCCCCACCTTGACCTAGTAGCAGTGGACAAGATCTTGAGCAGTCAGCATCTTATTTCCCCATACACCCCTTGAACAAGAAGGATCCTATTTGCAAATTATTCTATATGTTTGCTCCAGCCAGTATGAGGAATGTCTGAAGGATTCATGCAAGGTACTTGATCAACATAGCTCAAAGTGGAAGCAAGGGAAATAGTGGACAATGACTGTAAAATCCACAAGACAGACTACACACTTACAGATGCTTGAAGTAAAAGGTTGTAGATGGAGATACATATAGGCTATCAAAAGCCTGAGTAAAAAGTTAGGATGAGGCTCTGGGAAATCAGATAATTTAAAAGTAACAGTGACTATGGTGGAAGTTGGAAATCCACACATACGTCCAGGCAAGATACATGTTTAGGAAAAATTTCATAAACTCTTTAGCTTTTAACTCAGACTGGTCCTTAAGGCATAAAGCAAGACTTCCTAATCAGTGAAGGACTATTCCAGAACAGAGACAGTTAGCAAATACTGGGATAGGTGCATATTGTATCTGGTTGCTAACTTTTTTTCGGGTTGGGGGGAGGTGTCTGATTTTAAGTTTATTTTAAGCTCCTGGCACTTAAGAAATTCATGCTTAGTTGCTCAGTCATGTCCGACTCTTTGCAACTCCATGGACTATAGCCAGCCAGTCTCCTCTGTTCATGGAATTTTTCAGGCAAGAATTTAAGAGTGGGTTGCCATTTCCTCCTCTAGGGAATCCTCCCAGCAGTGATCTATTAGTTCTCCTGCATTGACAGGTGGATTATCACTAGCACCATCTGAGAAGCCTGGCATTTAAGAAAATATTTGCTAATATATTGAGTGCAAACTAAAAGGAAATAAACAGCAGTGATCATATACAGTAACTAATAGCCCTTGCAAATATAGTTTTAGAAAAGTCTCAAAAGTAATGGAAAACCTGAGTATTTAACAATTAAAAAAATAAAACCTTGGTAAGGGAGAGAGTCTCATTTCCATAGGTATCTCATTATAATAAAAAAAAAAAAAACAGTGATACAATTTTCAACAAAGGATTACAATGCATAGAAAGAAATATGAAAATGTGGCCCATACAAGGGAAAAAATAGTGTCAGAAACCATTCCTGAAGAAACTAAAGCATCATATTTAGCAAAAATGCGTTTTAAAAATGTTTAAATGTGTTCAAAAGGAAAGGGAACTCATTAACAAGAACTAAAGATAGGAAACTGATACAGAAATTGGGAAAATGCTATATAATGAGAATGAGAAGATCAACAAAAAGATACAAATTATACAAAGAAAACAAACATAAATTCTAGAGCTCAAAAGTAAAATAACAAACACAGTGAATACTAGAGGGGATCAGCTTCCTGGTGACTCAGTGATAAATTCACAGGAGACTTGAGTTGGATCCCTGGGTCAGGAAGATCCCCTGAAGTAGGAAATAGCAACTCACTCCAGTATTCCTGCTTAGAAAATCCCATGGACATAGAAGCCTGGCAGGCTACAGTCCATAGGGTCACAAAGATTTGGATATTACCAAGTGACTAAACAACAACAAGAGAGGGTATCAACAACAGATTTGAAATTTCAAAAGAAAGAATTAAGAAAAATGAAGACAGGAAATTTGAAAATGTTGTTTCTAAGTAGAAGGAAGAATAATAATGAATTGCACAGGGCTTAATGAAATGTGGGAAACCATAAAGTGGACAAAAAGACACATTACTGGGGGGGGGTGGCAGTCACTTAAAGAGAAGAGAAATAGAAAAGGGTAAAAAAGCTATTTGAATAATTGATAGCTGAAATCTAATCAATTTGATAAATGATACAAATCTGCAAATTCAATATGCTAAATAAACTTTAAGTATGAAAAACCCAAGGAGACTATTAGAAGACATATGATAAGCAAACTTCTGAAAGACAAAGACAGAATCTTAACAGCAACAAAAGTAGCTTGGTACATAAAAAGGAGCCTCTAACAAGAATATAAATGGGTTTGTTCAGCAGAAATTTTGCTGCACAAGGTAGTGAGAAAAATATTGACAACGGAGAATCCAATCTGATCACCTGGACCACAGCCTTGTCTAACTCAGTGAAACTATGAGTAAATCCATGTAGGACCAGCCAAGATGGACAGGTCATGGTGGAGAGTTCTGACAAAATATGGTCAGCTGGAGAAGGGAATGGCAAACCACTTCAGTGTTCTTGCCTTGAGAACCCCATGAACAGTATGAAAAGGCAAAATGATAGGATACTGAAAGAGGAACTCCCCAGGTCAGTAGGTGCCCAATATGCTCCTGGAGACCAGTGGAGAAATAACTCCAGAAAGAATGAAGGGATAGGGCCAAAGCAAAAACAATACCCAGTTGTGGATGTGACTGGTGATAGAAGCAAGGTCTGATGCTGTAAAGAGCAATATTGCATAGGAACTTGGAATGTTAGGTCCATGAATAAGGGCAAATTGGAAGTGTTCAAACGGGAGATGGCAAGAGTGAATGTCAACACTCTAGGAATCAGGGAACTAAAATGGACTGGAATGGGTGAATTTAACTCAGATGACCATTGTATCTACTACTGCGGGCAGGAATCCCTTAGAAGAAATGGAGTGGCCATCATGGTCAACAAAAGAGTCCGAAATGCAGTATTTGGATGCAATCTCAAAAACGACAGAATGATCTCTGTTCATTTCCAAGGCAAACAATTCAATATCACAGTAATCCAAGTCTATGCCCCTACCAGTAATGCTGAAGAAGCTGAAATTGAACGGTTCTATGAAGACCTCCAAGACCTTTTAGAACTAACACCCAAAAAAGATGTCCTTTTCATTATAGGAGACTGGAATGCAAAAGTAGGAAGTCAAGAAACACCCCAAAACATATATCAATCAAATTAACAAAGATCAAACACAAAGAACAAATGTTAAAAGCTGCAAGGGAAAAACAACAAATGACACACAAGGGGATTCCAATAAGGATAACAGCTGATCTTTCAATAGAAACTCTTCAGACCAGAAGGGAATGGCAGGGCATACTTAAAGTGATGAAAGAAGATAGCCTACAGCTCAGATTACTGTACCTAGCAAGGATCGCATTCACATATGAAGGAGAAATCAAAAGCTTTACAGACAAGCAAAAGTTGAGAGAATTCAGCACCACCAAACCAGCTCTCCAACAAATGCTAAAGGATATTCTCTAGACAGGAAACACAGAAAGGGTGTATAAACTCGAATCCAAAACAATAAAGTAAATGGCAACGGGATCATACTTATCAATAATTACCTTAAACATAAATGGGTTGAATGCCCCAACCAAAAGACAGAGACTGGCTGAATGGATACAAATACAAGACCCCTATATATGTTGTCTACAAGAGACCCACCTTGAAACAAGGGACACATACAGACTGAAAGTGAAGGGCTGGAAAAAGATATTCCATGTAAATAAAGACCAAAAGAAAGCAGGAGTAGCAATCTTCATATCAGATAAAATGGACTTTAAAACAAAGGCTGTGAAAAGAGACAAAGAAGGACACTACATAAGGATCACAGTATCAATCTGAGGAGAAGATATAACAATTATAAATATATATACACCCAACATAGGAGCACCACAATATGTAAACAAATGCTAACAAATATGAAAGGGGAAATTAACAACAACACAGTAATAGTGGGAGACTGTAATACCCCACTCACATCTATGGATAGATCAACTAAACCAAAAGTTAACAAGGAAACACAAACTTTAAATGATACAATAGACCAGTTAGACCTAATTGATATCTATAGGACATTTCACCCCAAAACAATGAATTTAACCTTTTTCTCTAGTGCACACGGAAGCTTCTCCAGGATAGATCACATCCTGGGCCATAAATCCAGCCCTGGTAAATTAAAAACAATTTAAATCATTCCAAGCATCTTTTCTGACCACAATGTATTAAGATTAGATGTCAATTACATGAGAAAAATGGTTAAAACTTCCAACATATGGAGGCTGAACAACACGCTGCTGAATAACCAACAAATCACAGAAGAAATCAAAAAAGAAATCAAAATATGCTTAAAAATGAATGAAAATGAAAACACAACAACCCAAAACCTATGGGACACTGTAAAAGCAGTGCTAAGGGTAAGGTTCATAGCAATACAGGCATACCTCACAAAACAAGAAAAAAGTCAAATAAATAACCTAACTCTACACCTAAAACAACTAGAAAAGGAAGAAAGGAAGAACCCCAGGGTTAGTAGAAGGAAAGAAATCTTAAAAATTAGGGCAGAAATAAATGCAAAAGAAACAAAAAAGACCATAGCAAAAATCGATAAGGCCAAAGCAGGTTCTATGAGAAGATAAGTAAAATTGACAAACCATTAGCCAGACTCATCAAGAAACATAGGGATAAAAATCAAATCAACAAAATTGGAAATGAAAATGGAGAGATCACAGCAGACAACACAGAAATGGAAAGGATCATAAGAGACTATTATCAACAACTATATGCAAATAAAATGGACAATGTGGAAGAAATGGACAAATTCTTAGAAAAGTACAACTTTCCACAACTGAACCAGGAAGAAATAGAAAATCCTAACAGACCCATCAGAAGCACAAGGATTGAAATTGTAATCAGAAATCTTCCAACAAGCCAAAGTCCAGCACCAGATGGCTTCACAGCTGAATTCTACCAAATATTTAGAGAAAAGATAACACCTATCCTACTCAAACTCTTCCAGAAAATTGAAGAGGAAGGTACACTGCTAAACTCATTCTATGAGGCCACCATCACCCTGATACCAAAACCCGACAAAGATGCCACAAAAAAGAAAACTACAGGCCAATATCACTGATGAACATAGATGCAAAAATTCTTAACAAAATTCTAGCAAAGAGAATCCAACAACATATTAAAAAGATCATACATCATGACCAAGTGGGCTTTATCCCAGGGATGCAAGGATTCTTCAATATCTGCAAGTCAATCAATGTAATACACCACATTAAAAAACTGAAAGATAAAAAACATATATTATCTCATTAGATGCAAAGAAAGCCTTTGACAAAATTCAACATCCGTTTATGATAAAAACCCTCCAGAAAGCAGGAATAGAAGGAACATACCTCAACATAATAAAGCTATATATGACAAACCCACAGCAAATATCCTCAATGGTGAAAAATTGAAAGCATTTCCCCTAAAGTCAGGAACAAGACAAGGGTGCCAACTCTCACCACTACTATTCAACATAGTTTTGGAAGTTTTGGCCACAGCAATCAGAGCAGAAAAGAAATAAAAGGAATCCAAATTGGAAAAGAAGAAGTAAAACTCTCACTGTTTGCAGATGACATGATCTTCTACATAGAAAACCCTAAAGATTCCACCAGAAAATTACTAGATCTAATTAATGAACAGAGTAAAGTTGAAGGATATAAAATCAACACACAGAAATCCATTGCATTCCTATACACTAACAATGAGAAAACAGAAAGAGAAATAAAGGAAACAATTCCATTCACCATTGCAACGAAAAGAATAAAATAATTAGGAATGTATCTACCTAAAGAAACTAAAGACCTCTATAGAGAAAACTATAAAACACTGGTGAAAGAAATCAAAGAGGACACAAATAGATGGAGAAGTATACCATGTTCATGAATCGGAAGAATCAGTATAGTGAAAATGAGTACACTACCCAAAGCAATCTATATATTCAATGCAATCCCTATTAAGCTACCAATGGTATTTTTCAGAGAACCAGAACAAATAATTTCACAATTTGTATGGAAATACAAAAAAACCTCGAATTGCCAAAGCAATCTTGAGAAAGAAGAATGGAACTGGAGGAATCAACCTACCTGACTTCAGGCTCTACTACAAAGCCACAGTTATCAAGACAGTATGGTACTGGCACAAAGACAGAAACATAGATCAATGGAACAAAATAGAAAGCCCAGAGATAAATCCACGCACTTATGGACACCTTATCTTTGAAAAAGGAGGCAAGAATATACAATGCAGAAAAGACAATCTCTTTAACAATTGGTGCCGGGGAAACTGGTAAAAGAATGAAACTAGATCACTTTCTAACACCATACACAAAAATAAACTCAAATTGGATTAAAGATCCAAACATAAGACCAGAAACTATAAAACTCCTAGAGGAAAACAGGTAAAACACTCTCTGACATAAACCACAGCAGGATCCTCTATGGCCCACCTCCCAGAGTATTGGAAATAAAAGCAAAAATAAACAAATGGAACCTAATTAAAATTAAAAGCTTCTACACAACAAAGGAAACTCTAAGCAAGGTGAAAAGACAGCCTTCACAATGGGAGAAAATAATAGCAAATGAAGCAACAGGCAAAGAATTAATCTCAAAAATATACAAGCAACACCTGCAGCTGAATTTCAGAAAAATAAATGACCCAATCAAAAAGTAGGCCAAAGAACTAAACAGACATTTCTCCATAGAAGACATACAGATGGCTAACAAATATATGAAAAGATGCTCAACATCACTCATTATCAGAGAAATGCAAATTAAAACCAAAATGAGGTACCATTTCACACCAGTCAGAATGGCTGCTATCCAAAAGTCTACAAGCAATAAATGCTGGAGAGGGTTTGGAGAAAAGAGAACCCTCTTATACTGTTGGTGGGAATGCAAACTAGTACGGCCACTATGGAGAACAGTGGGAGAGATTCTTTAAAAAACTGGAAATAGAACTTCCATATGACCCAGCAATCCCACTGCTGGGCATACACACTGAGGAAACCAGAATTGAAAGAGACACGTGTACCCCAATGTTCATCGCAGCACTATTTATAATAGCCAGGACATGGAAGCAACCTAGATGTCCATCAGCAGACGACTGGATAAGAAAGCTGTGGTACATATACACAATAGAATATTACTCAGCCATTAAAAATAATACATTTGAATCAGTTCTAATGAGGTGGATGAAACTGGAGCCTATTATACAGAGTGAAGTAAGCCAGAAAAAAAAAAAAAAAACACAATACAGTATACTAACACATATATATGGATTTTAGAAAGATGGTAATGATAACGCTTTATGCGAGTCAGCAAAAGAGACACAGATGTATAGAACAGTCTTTTGGACTCTGTGGGAGAGGGCAAGGGCGGGATGATATGGGAGAATGGCACTGAAACATGTAAATTATCACATGTGAAATGAATCACCAGTCCAGGTTCAATGCATGATACGGGATGCTCGGTGCTGGTGCACTGGGATGACCCAGAGGGATGTGATGGGGAGGGAGGAAGGAGGGGGGTTCAGGATGGAGAACACATGTACACCCATGGTGGATTCATGTCAATGTATAGCAAAACCAATACCATATTGTAAAGTAAAAAAATAAATTAATTAAAAAAAAAGACTGAATCAGGAAAAAATAAAAACTATAAACATATTAGCAATAGTAACACTGAATCAGTGATTTAAAAAGTAAGTGAAATACAAAGTCCAGGAAAAAATTAATTCACAGGTAAATTCTACCAAACATTTAAAGAAGAGTTGACATATATCTTTCTTTTGTTTTCAATTTATTTTTTACCTGGTGGAAAAATACTTTACAATGTTGTATTGGTCTCTGAAGTACAATACAAATCAGCCATAATTATACATATATCCCCTCCCTCGTGATCCTCCCTTTGCTTCTTGCATCCCACACCTCTAGGGCACCACAGAGTACCAAGCTGGGTTCCCTGTGTTATATACCAACTTATCACCAGCTATGTGTTTTACACATGATAGTGTGTATGTATGTGTGTATATATATATATATATATATATATATATATATATATATATATATATATATATCTCAATGCTACTTTCTCCACTAATCCCAGTCCCTCCTTGCCCCACTGTGTCCATGAGTCCATTCTCCACACCTACGTTTCTATTCCTTCCCTGCAAATAGGTTCATTAATAACATTGTTTTAGATTTCATATTTAAACTTAAAACTCAACAATCAAAAAACTAAGATCATGGCATATGGTCCCATCACTTCATGGCAAATAGATGTGGAAACAATGGAAACAGTGACGGACTTTATTTTCTTGGGCTCCAAAATCGCTGCAGATGGTGACTGCAACCATTAAATTAAAAGATGTTTGCTCCTTGGAAGAAAAGCTATGACAAACCTAGACAGCATATTAAAAAGCAGAGACATTACTTTGCCCACAAAGTTCTGTATAGTCAAGCTATGGTTTTCCCTTAGTTGTGTATGGATGTGAGAGTTGGACCATAAAGAAAGTTGGATGCTGAAGAATTGATGCTTTTGAACTGTGGTGTTGGAGAAAACTCTTCAGATTTCCTTGGACTGCAAGATCAAACCAGTCAGTCCTAAAGGAAATCAGCCGTGAATACTTATTTAAAGGACTGATGCTGAAGCTGAATTTCGCATACTTTGGCCACTTGATGCAAAGAGCCAACTCACTGGAAAAGACGCTGATGCTGGGAAAGATTGAAGGCAGGGGGAGAAGGGGATGACAAGGGATGACATGGTTGGATGCATAGAGTCACTGAATCAATGGACATGAGTTTTAGCAAACTCAAAGATAGTGAAGGGCAGGGGCACCTGGCATGCTGCAGTTCATGGGGTCACAAAGAGTCACAAATTAGTGAGACAACTTAGTGACAGAACAAAACTTTCTCTTAGATGATTCTGGGGAAAGAAGTTTTTAAAATTCACTGCCTTAAGGGCCTCCCTAAGGCTACTCTGAACTTTCCAAAATCATCATTTAAGTAAATGATTAAATACATAGTTAGCTTTCTTATGACACATCAATAGGTTTTGTATAAAACTTTGAAATTTTATGTAATCTTTACTTGCATTATAAGCATTTCCTTGGGTCATGAAAGATTCTGCCTCCTTTAATCTTTCAGTAGATGGGAAGCTCTGATTGGCTGTTAGGTTTACTTCACACTATTCAACAATTCTCTTCTGGAGAAGTGTCTTGTGTGGAGTGCATGATAAAAAGCACATTTTGTTTGAGGGATGAATGATGCTAATACATTGTACCCAGAGGGACTCCATACCTTTTGATGTGCTAAAGGTTTCTACACGTTCGTTTTGGTAATGACATCAGAGTTAGAGACCAGTTGTTGTTCACAGGAAATGCCACATGGGCTATAGGTCTGGAGGATGGATAACCGCACTGAAGAGTCAAAACTTTAAAACTCCCCTCATGTTTCTAAGATACTTGTCTCATTATCATTTCAACTCTTTATCCAATGTGTTATTTCCCTGAATTCAGAGGAACTTGGGGATGGTAGGAACAAGGTGAACTTAAGACTCAGAATTACAGGATTGCAAGCAAGAATACCCAGAAGAACTGTGCAAAAAAGATCTTCACGACCCAGATAATCATGATGGTATGATCACTTACCTAGAGCCAGACATCCTGGAATGTGAAGTCAAGTGGGCCTTAGAAACCATCAAAACAAACAAAGCTAGTGGATGTGATGGAATTCCAGTGGAGCTATTCCAAATCCTGAAAGATGATGCTGTGAAAGTGCTGCACTCAATATGCCAGCAAATTTGGAAAACTCAGCAGTGGCCACAGGACTGGAAAAGGTCAGTTTTCATTCCAATCCCAAAGAAAGGCAATGCAAAAGAATGTTCAAACTACTGCACAATTGCACTCATCTCACACGCTAGTAAAGTAATGCTAAAAATTCTCCAAGGCAGGCTTCAGCAATACGTGAACTGTGAACTTCCAGATGTTCAAGCTGGTTTTAGAAAAGGCAGAGGAGCCAGAGATCAAATTGCCAACATCTGCTGGATCATCGAAAAAGCGAGAGAGTTCCAGAAAAGCATCTATTTCTGCTTTATTGACTATGCCAAAGCCTTTGACTGTGTGGATCACAATAAACTGTGGAAAATTCTGAAAGAGATGGGAATACCAGAGCACCTGAACTGCCTCTTGAGAAACCTATATGCAGGTCAGGAAGTAACAGTTAGAACTGGACATGGAACAACAGACTGGTTCCAAATAGGAAAAGGAGTATGTCAAGGCTATATACTGTCACCCTGCTTATTTAACTTATATGCAGAGTACATCATGAGAAATTCTGGGCTGGAAGAAGCACAAGCTGGAATCAAGATTGCCACGAGAAATATCAATAACCTCAGATATGGAGATGACACCACCCTTATGGCAGAAAGTGAAGAGGAACTAAAAAGCTTCTTGATGAAAGTGAAAGAGGAGCGTGAAAAAGTTGGCTTAAAGTCAACATTCAGAAAACGAAGATCATGGCATCTGGTCCCATCAATTCATGGGAAATAGATGGGGAAACAGTGTCAGACTTTATATTTTGGGGCTCCAAAATCACTGAAGATGGTGACTGCAGCCATGAAATTAAAAGACACTTACTCCTTGGAAGAAAAGTTATGACCAACCTAGATAACATATTGAAAAGAAGAGACGTTACTTTGCCAACAAAGGTCCATCTAGTCAAGGCTATGGTTTTTCCAGTGGTCATGTATGGATGTGAGAGTTGGACTGTGAAGAAAGCTGAGCGCCGAAGAATTGATGCTTTTGAACTGTGGTGTTGGAGAAGACTCTTGAGAGTCCCTTGGACTGCAAGGAGGTCCAACCAGTCCCTTCTAATGGATATCAGCCCTGGGTGTTCTCAGGAAGGAATGATGGTAAAGCTGAAACTCCAGTACTTTGGCCACCTCATGCGAAGAGTTGACTCATTGGAAAAGACTCTGATGCTGGGAGGGATTGGGGGCAGGAGGAGAAGGGGATGACAGAGGATGAGATGGCTGGATGGCATCACCGACTCGAAGGATGTGAGTTTGAGTGAACTCCGGAAGTTGGTGATGGACAGGGAGGCCTAGCGTGCTGCAATTCATGGGGTCACAAAGAGTCGGACACGACTGAGCGACTGAACTGAACTGAACTGAAACCCTTTTAAACTCTTATTAAACCAAGAGAGTGACCAGAATCCCAGAGCTCCAACAAGAAAAGCCAGTTAGAGGCATTCTAGATTATCAGATTTACTCACCTCCTTGATGCTCTGCCTTGCCATTATCAGTGTAACTTCTTCTTTTTTTTTTTTTTTTTTCATTTTAAATATAAAAGGTTTAATAGTTGATAACTTTGCCAAAACACTGTATAACATAATTTTTTTTTTGTTTTTATATTGAACAGCAGAGAAACACATAGAGTGAAAAACAATGTTTCTTCCATCGGCTCTGCCCTCTTCCCTTCTGCTGTGACGCTCACATGCATGTCTCCCTTTCCCTTCCTAAGACCAGCATCCCTGCAGAACTTCTCCCCAGTTATCGTTTTCTTGGTTGAAGTCTCTTGCTTTACTTTTTTAAAGCTTTTTAAAATTTTTCTTTAACAAAGCAATTAATAAAGAAATTGTGACTAACTTTTTACACAGATAATACATATTTAACCACCATCCAGACTAAGAAATGGAAACTGCTTTCATGCAGCTTTTCTCAAAATCTTTGAGAAAATATGGGTTCATATACATTGCATTGTTATCATTGTTTCAACTGAGGTTTTTGGGGTTTTTTTGCAGATGATAATAATCTTTTGTTTCAGTTGGAAAACCCATTTATTAATCCTTAATTGTTAAAGTCACTTTTTCTGCATTTTGAGCTTGTTCTCTTAAATGCTAGTGCTGCATGCTGCTGCTGCTGCTAAGTCGCCTCAGTCGCGTCCAACTCTTAGCGACCCCATGGCCTGCAGCCCACCAAGCTCCTCCGTCCGTGGGATTTTCCAGGCAAGAGTACTGGAGTGGGGTGCCATTGCCTTCTCCATATCAGTGTAACTTCTTATGTCTGCTGTCTTAGTCTCTCTCCACCTAGAATCCAAGGTATTACTGGTTCACTACTTTTATAATGTTGAATCCATTTATGGTTATTGTATCATTTCAACACTGATTGGGTGTAGCTATGCATAGCTGTTTGGGCATGCTCCTACCCAGGGGTTAATGGTTAATGTGGCATATTATAGGGTTTTTTTCACCTCTAATGCCAACAAACTTCAAGTTCAAGCCTTCCTCGCCACTGTGTGAATTTCAAAAAAAATAATCTCATAGTGAATCTTTGTCTGGTTAAGCTCCTAAGGCATTTTCTGCTAGAGAATATCATTACTCTGCACTGAATTTATTTTTCATTATTTAATTTTTTTGCTGAACAATGTGCATATAATATCATTGTTCCCCAGCCAGAGATAGAACCCATGCCCTCTGAAGTGGACACATGGAGTCTTAACCACTGGACCACCAGGGAAGTTCCCTACACAGAATTGAAAATACAGTGTAGTTCAGTTCAGTTCAGTTCAGTTCATGGGGTTCACTCTTTGCGACCCCATGAATCACAGCACGCCAGGCCTCCCTGTCCATCACCAACTCCCGGAGTTCACTCAGACTCATGTCCATCGAGTCACTGATGCCATCCAGCCATCTCATCGTCTGTTGTCCCCTTCTCTTCCTGCCCTCAATCCCTCCCAGCATCAGAGTCTTTGCCAATGAGTCAACTCTTCGCATGAGGTGGCCAAAGTACTGGAGTTTCAGCTTTACCATCATTCCTTCCAAAGAATTCCCAGGGCTGATCTCTTTCAGAATGGACTGCTTGGATCTTCTTGCAGTCCAAGGGACTCTCAAGAGTCTTCTCCAACACCACAGTTCAAAAGCATCAATTCTTCAGTGCTCAGCTCTCTTCACAGTCCAACTCTCACATCCATACATGACCACTGGAAAAACCATAGCCTTGACTAGATGGACCTTTGTTGGCAAAGTAACGTCTCTTCTTTTCAATATGTTGTCTAGGTTGGTCATAACTTTTCTTCCAAGGAGTAAGTGTCTTTTAATTTCATGGCTGCAGTCACCATCTTCAGTGATTTTGAAGCCCCCCAAAATTAAGTCTGACACTGTTTACACTGTTTTCCATTCTATTTCCCATGAAATGATGGAACCAGTTGCCATGATCTTAGGTTTCTGAATGTTGAGTTTTATGCCAACTTTTTCACACTCCTCTTTCACTTTCATCAAGAGACTTTTTAATTCCTCTTCATTTTCTTCCATAAGGGTGGTGTCATCTGCATGTCTGAGGTTACTGATATTTCTCCTGGCAATCTTGATTCCAACTTGTGCTTCTTCTATCCCAGAGTTTCTCATGATGTCCTCTACATATAAGTTAAATAAGCAGGGTGACAGTATATAGCCTTGACATACTCCTTTTCCTATTTGGAACCAGTCTGTTGTTCCATGTCCAGTTCTAACTGTTACTTCCTGACCTGCATATAGGTTTCTCAAGAGGCAGGTCAGGTGGTCTGGTATTCCCATCTCTTTCAGAATTTTCCACAGTTTATTGTGATCCACACAGTCAAAGGCTTTGGCACAGTCAATAAAGCAGAAATAGATGTTTTTCTGGAGCTCTCTCGCTTTTTCAATGCTCCAGCAGATGTTGGCAATTTGATCTCTGGCTCCTCTGCCTTTTCTAAAACCAGCTTGAACATCAGGAAGTTCATGGTTCACGTATTGCTGAAGCCTGCCTTGGAGAATTTTGAGCATTACTTTACTAGCGTGTGAGATGAGTGTAATTGTGTGGTAGTTTGAGCATTCTTTTGCATTGCCTTTCTTTGGGATTGGAATGAAAACTGACCTTTTCCAGTCCTGTGGCCACTGCTGAGTTTTCCATTTTGCTGGCATATTGAGTGCAGCACTTTCACAGCATCATCTTTCAGGATTTGGAATAGCTCCACTGGAATTCCATCACCTCCACTAGCTTTGTTTGCTTTGATGGTTTCTAAGGCCCACTTGACTTCACATTCCAAAATGTCTGGCTCTAGGTGAGTGATCACACCATCATGATTATCTTGATCATGAAGATCTTTTTTGTACATTTCTTTTGTGTATTCTTGCCACCTCTTCTTAACATCTTCTGCTTCTGTTAGGTCCATACCATTTCTGTCCTTTATTGAGCCCATCTTTGCATGAAATATTCCCTTGGTATCTCTAATTTTCTTGAAGAGATCTCTAGTCTCCCATTCTGTTGTTTTCCTCTATTTCTTTGCATTGATTACTGAGGAATGTAGTTAGATACATATTTTCAAGTCTGGAGTTCTCTTGCAAAAATTTAAAAATACTACTTTATTTTCTTCTTGCATCAGTTTTCAAAAATCTTCTGATATTAGTCTTTACATGATGATTTGTAAGTGTAATGCTTTTCCTTTTGGAGGGTGTTTTAATTTTTTAATCAAAATTTTATTTTATAAATGTATCAAATAAGCAATACATTCATATGATTAAGACATCTCAAAGTTAAAAAGTGTAACTTCTTTTTTGCCTTCTCTCACCTTTGCTTTTCTCTCATGTGACTAGTGACCAGCAAATGTTGCTCAGTCGTGTTCAGCTCTTTGCGACCCCATGGACTATACAGTCCATGGAATTCTCTAGGCCAGAAAACTGGAGTGGGTAACATTTCTCTTCTCCAGGGGATCTTCCCAACCCAGGGATCAAACTCAGGTCTCCCACCTAGCAGACAGATTCTTTACCAGCTGATCAAACCTAAAAAAAAAAAAAAAAAAATTATCCCACTTACCCAGGGAGAATAGTTTTCTTTCCTTTGTATGCTCTTAGGCTCCTGATATTTTTCCAAAGTTATTTTATAAAGAATTATTATACAAAAAAACATTCCCTAGAGGAGAGGAATTCCTGTGCCTCCTAGTTATACTTGGGTGCTGGTATTCAGTGATGGCTTTTAGATTACAATTCCCCTACTTTCCTTACTTGAATTCTGAACCAGAATGGAAGTATGTTCTTGCTGTTTCACTGTTGCGTCTCATCTCCTCTGCAGCATATTTCACCTCACTTCTCCCACATTACTTCTCTCTACATATAATCATAAATACACTACAAACATTAATGTTAAGCTTCTCTACACTTGATTCAACAAATACAAGACTAACAACTATGAAATGCTTATGTTCCATCTATTTTAATGTTTACCTGAACCTCTCTCTAAATCTTCTTTTGGAGGTCTCATCATAAATTTACATCTATACTTACTTAGTCCTTTTGATTCTTTTCTACAGGACAAGATTTCC
This sequence comes from Bos indicus, assembly GCF_029378745.1. Classification (NCBI taxonomy): domain Eukaryota; kingdom Metazoa; phylum Chordata; class Mammalia; order Artiodactyla; family Bovidae; genus Bos; species Bos indicus. The sequence continues at coordinate 101,828,192 of NC_091789.1, read as the reverse complement.
TCACATCCAAACAACACACATGCTAGCCATATGTTCCAGACTGCAGATTGGACTCAAGGTAACTCATGTGATCAAAAAGACAAAATGTGTGAAATCAAGCCTATGTCTGAAAATATGGATACATGCTACAGTCACTTCAGTGTTAAGAAATTCAACAGAGATATCTATACCTAGATTGTGCCAAGGTGGGAACTACATTAGTGGTACAGAAATATTCAACAAATCCAAAATTATAAGAAACACCATATCATCTTTTTAAAATCATAAAAAATTTGACTCTGATGCCATCTTGTTTTTGTTGTTTATGCAAATTATTTATTTATTATTGAAGTATAGTCAATTTAAAATATTGTGTTATTTTCAGGTGTACAGAAAGCTAACTCAGATATATATGTATATGTATGTATATATATAGTAACATGCTGCAGATTATTACCCATTATAGAGTATTACAAGATATTGAGTACAGTTCCTTCAGCTATCAGAAAACCTTTTTTATGCTTTTCTCTTTTTCATTTTATAATTTATGAAAGTATAATAACATATTACAAAAGACTTGGAAAATATAGAACAAAGTTACACATGAAAGTGAAAGTGAAGTTGCTCATTCATGTCCGACTTTTTGCGACCCCAGGGACTGTAGCCTACCAAGCTTCTCCGTCCATGGGATTTTCCAGGCAAGACTACTTAAGTGGGTTGCCATTTCCTTCTCCAGGAGATCTTCCTGACACAGGGATTGAACCCGGGTTTCCCGCACTGTAGGTAGATGCTTTACCGTCTGAGCCACCAGGGAAGTTACATATAGTTCCAATATATATTACATTTATTTTTTAAGTACATAAATTAAAATGTTTGGTCAGAGTTTAGATATCAAACTCTCAAAAATTAATAGAATGGATATACATAAAATTAGAAGGATACAGTAGACCTGAAAAGAACTTTGAACCAATTCAACATAATTAAGATTTATATAATTTTCACACAACAGTGGAATACAAATTATATTCATGTTCCCATAGAATGTGCTCTGAACTGCTGCTGCTGCTGCTAAGTCGCTTCAATCCTGTCCAACTTCAGTCGTGTCCTACCAGTCTCCTCTGTCCATGGGATTGTCCAGGCAAGAGTACTGGAGTGGATTGCCATTGCCTTCTCCATGCTGTGAACTAGGAGACACTGAACTATATCCGGGGGCATAAAATAAAATAAAAAAATATCATGGTCTTAAGGTATTGATATCATACAGGGTCTTTTCTCTTATCACTATGGATTTATGTTAGAAATCAATATCAAAAGATATTTGAATATAACTGACATATTTTCAAGTGCAATGTGACATTTACCAAGAGAAATCTTGGACTGAGCAATTGAAAGCCTCAAAGTTAGAAGATTGAAAAAACACACACACACACACAAAAAGAAAAAACACAGAGGGTGATTGCAGAGAAGAAAATATTTAAATGAGAATTTAATATCAAAATGAGAAATTAATATCAAAGATACTTTAAACGCCCCATGTATTTGACTACTAAATATCCACTTTTAATTGATGGGTGTAACTCAGAAGCCATAACAAGGAAAATTATAAAATATTTATAACAAAATAAAAATGAAAAGAAAATTTGCCAGAATTTGTTGCAAGTAGCTAAAGCTGCTCAGTGCAACTAAACACAACATGGAATCTCGAATAAGGCATGAAAACAGACAATATATATTATATAAAATTTTGTGAATTTTAAACAAAATATGGACTTTAATTAATAATACTGTATCACATATTAATTTCCAGGTTTTTTTTTTTTTTACAACAGGGTATTTCTTTATATTCTCAGAATTGGATTAGAAGCTTCAAACTCCATTCAATTTTTTTTTTTAAATCACTAAGAAAATAAACTTCCTAGACTTTTACCAGTAATACTAGATGCCAAAATACATGGGAATACATCGAAGTTTTGAGGGAATATTAATTTGAAATATAGCATTCTATTCATATTATGTTAAACAATTGGAATCAAAATCAAAGTTTTCATCTTGGCAAAAATTCATAAGTTTTCTAAAATATATATATTATACATACTATATATTATATATAATATATTATACTATATATTATATATATATATATAATCAGTTCAGTTCAGTCGCTCAGTCATGTTTGGCTTTTTGCAACCCAATGGATTGCAGCATGCTGGGCTTCCCTGTCCATCACCAACTCTCAGAGCTTGTTCAAATTCATATCCATCACTTAAGTTGGTGATGCCAACCAGCTATCTCATCCTCTGTCATACCCTTCTCCTCCTGCCTTCAATCTTTCCCAGTATCAGGGTCTTTTCCAATGAGTCAGTTCTTTGTATCAGGTGTTCAAAGTATTGGAGCTTCAGCATCAGTCCTTCCAATGAATATCGGGGACTGATTTCCTTTAGGATTGTCTGATTTGCTCTCCTTACAGTCCAAGGGGTGTTCAAGAGTCTTGACCAACACCACAGTTCAAAAGCATCAATTATTTGGCACTCAGTTTTCTTTATGGTCCAACTCTCACATCCATACATGACTATTGGAAAAAAACATAGCTTTGACTAGATGGATCATTGTCAGTAAAGAAATGTCTCTGCTTTTTAATATGCTGTGTAGGTTGGTCATAACTTTTCTTCTAAGGAGCAAGTATCTTTTAATTCCATGGCTGCAGTCACCATCTGCAGTGATTTTGGAGCCAAGAAAATAAAGTCTGTCACTGTTTCCATTGTTTCCCCATCTATTTGCCATGAAGTGATGGGGCCAGATGCCATGATTTTTGTTTTTTTAATTTTGAATTTTAAGCCAGTTTTTTGACTCTCCTCTTTCACTTTTATCAAGAGGCTCTTTAGTTCCTCATCGCTTTCTGCCATAAGGGTTTCATCTGCATATCTGAGGTTATTGATATTTCTCCTGTCAATCTTGATTCCAGTTTGTGCTTCATCCAGTCCAGCATTTCTCATGATGTACTCTTCATATAAGTTAAATAAGCAGGGTGACAGTATACAGCCTTGATGTACTCCTTTCCCAATTTGGAACCAGTCCATTGTTCCATGCCCAGTTCTAACTGTTGCTTCTTGACCTGCATACAGATTTCTCAGGAGGCAGGTAAGGGGATCTGGTGCCCATCTCTTGAAGAATTTTCCGCAGTTTATTGTGATCCACACAAGTCAAAGGCTTTTGTGTAGTCAAGGAAGAAGAAGTAGGTGTTTTTCTGGAATTGTCTTGCTTTTTCTATGATCCAGCAGATATTACCAATTTGATCTCTGATTCCTCTGCCTTTTCTAAATCCAACTTAAACATCTGGAAGTTCTCAGTTCACGTACTGTTGAAGTCTCGTTTGGAGAATTTTGAGCATTATGTTGTTAGCATGCGAGATGAGTGCAATTGTGTGGTAATTTGCACATTCTGTGGTATTGCCTTTCTTTGGGATTTGAATGAAAACTGATATTTTCCAGTCTCGTGGCCACTGCTGAGTTTTCCAAATTTGCTAGCATATTGAGTGCAGCACTTTCACAGCATCATCTTTTAAGATTTGAATAGCTCAACTGGAATTCCATCATCTCCACTAGCTTTGTTCATAGTGATGCTTCCTAAACCCACTTGACTTCACATTTCAGGATGTCTGGCTCTAGGTGAGTGATCATCAGATCAGATCAGATCAGTTGCTCAGTCGTGTCCAACTCTTTGTGACCCAATGAATTGCAGCACGCCAAGCCTCCCTGTCCATCACCAACTCCCGGAGTTCACTCAGACTCACGTCCATCAAGTCAGTGATGCCATCCAGCCATCTCATCCTCTGTCGTCCGCTTCTCCTCTTGCCCCCAATCCCTCCCAGCATCAGAGTCTTTGCCAATGAGTCAACTCTTTACATGAAGTGGCCAAAGTACTGGAGTTTCAGCTTTATCATCATTCCTTCCAAAGAAATCCCAGGGCTGATCTCCTTCAGAATGGACTGGTTGGATCTCCTTGCAGTCCAAGGGACTCTCAAGAGTCTTCTCCAACACCACAGTTCAAAAGCATCAATTCTTCGGTGTTCAGCCTTCTTCACAGTCCAACTCTCACATCCATGATACCATCGTGATTATCTGGGTCATTAAGATCTTTTTGTATAGTCCTTCAATGTCTTCTTGTCACCTCTTCTTAATGTCTTCTGCTTCTGTTAGGTCCGTATCATTTCTGTCCTTTATTCTGCCCATCTTTGCATAAAATGTTCCCTTGATATCTCTAATTTTCTTGAAGAAAGTTCTAGTTTTACCATTCTATTTTCTTTCTTTATTTCTTTGCATTGATCTCTGAGGAAGGCTTTCTCATCTCTCCTTACTATTTTTTGGAACTCTGCATTCAAATGGGTATATCTTTATTTTTCTCCTTTCCCTTCACTTCTCTTCTTTTCTCAGCTATTTGTAAGGCCTCCTCAGATGATCATTTTGCCTTTTTGCATTTTTATTGGGGATGGTTTCGATCACCACCTCCTGTACAATGTTATGAACCTCCATCCATAGTTCTTCAGGCACTCTGTCTATCAAATCTAATCCCTTGAATCTACTTGTCACTACTACGGTATAATCCCAAGGGATTTGATTTAGGTCATACCTGAATGGTCTAGTGGTTTTCCTTACTTTCTTCAATTTCAGTCTGAATTTGGCAATAAGGAGTTCATGATCTGAGCCACAGTCAGCTCCCAGTCTTGATTTTGCTGACTTTATAGAGCTTCTCCACATATGTATACAAAAACTTTTATACTATGCTTTGATAATGGCTTGAGGAAAAAAAGAGACAGAAAAATTGGAAAACATAAAACAAATGAAATGGGAACACTAAATATGTAATAGAAAGAGTAGAACAAAGTAGTTAAAGATAAAAGGTCATCATATATTTCAGTTGTTTTTAAACATGGAAGTCCATTAGAAACACATCAGAAACTTTGGATAAAACACACAATACCCGGTAATTTGTACTTCTCAAAAATTTCCATGATAATTCTGACATGTGTCTGGATTTTAAAAAATGATTACAAGTGTTTCTATTGAAAGGTTGTTGCTGAACCACACAGAGATGCCAGGATTCTTGGCCTCTGGAGGAGAAGAATTCAATCCGTGGCCAGAGACAAGGCTTGATTGCTCAGAGCTTTTGTGTAACAAATTTTATTAAAGTATAAAGGAGATAGAGAAAGCTTCTGACATAGGCATCAGAAGGGGGCAGAAAGAGTACCCCCTTGCTAGTGTTAGCCATGGAGTTATATACTCTCTAATTAGTTTTTACAGTGAATCAAAAGAATGTCTGGAGGTTGAAAGACCTCACTAGACCTACTCCCATAATTTACACCTTAAGATAACAGGATTAGCAAGAAGGTTTTTTCCAGAGACTATCCTCAAGCAGGATACATTATTGTTATATAATCTTAAGAACTGTAAATGGACAAAAAAATTTGTCTTTTCTTCCTGCTTGGGAATTCCAGACCCCTCTTTCCTTGGGGACACCTGGACTTCTTATCAATCTGCCCAGGATTTGACTATCTCACTATTAAATGATAATTTTAGTGATATACAATTCTATTATTTACTGTTGACCAAAGGCTTTCCAGGTGGTGCTAGTGGTAAAGAATCCACCTTCCAATTCAGGAGACAAAAGAGTTGTGGGTTCAACCCCTGGGTAGAGAAGATCCCCTGGAGTAGGAAATGGCACCCCACTCAAGCGTTCTTACCTGGAAAATTGTGTGGACAGAGGAACCTGACGGGTTACAATCCATGAGACCACAAAGACTGACTGAGCACATACAATCATGATTCACTGGTGTTATGTGAATAACAGTTACTTAATTACAAAAGTAAAAAAAAAAAAAAAAATTAGTTTTCACTATCAATAGCCAGTCGAAAATAAAAGATAATTACAATTGCATGCCATAAAGGAAACATGATTAAACTAACAGCATAGGATAGTTACATACAATTTGGGGCATTAAATAGAGTGATATGGTAAGTGGAAGTGAATACATGCACATATATTCATCTGCCAGCAAGTCTATGTCATTTTTTTTTAATTCACTTATTTATTTTAATTGGAAGATAGTTACTTTACAATATTGTGATGGTTTTTGTTATACATCAGTATGAATCAGTCATAGGTATACATGTGTCCCCTCCATCCTGAACCTCCCCTCCCACCTTCCTCTGCAACCTATCCCTCCAGGTTATCACAGAGCACTGGCTTAGGGTGCCCTGTATCATACATGAAACTCTCACTGGTTATCTGTTTTACATATGGTAGCATATATGTTTCAATGCTGTTCTCTCAAGTCATATCACCCTCTCCTCCCACTGAGTCCAAAAGTTTGTTCCTTACATCTGTCTCTCCTTTGCTGCCCTATACTTAGGATCGTTGGTACCACCATTTCTAAATTCCATATTATATATGTTAATATACTGTATTTGTCTTTCTCTTTCTGACTTAAATCACACTGTATAATAGGTTCTAGGTTCATCCACCTAACTAGAACTGACTCAAATGCATTCCTTTTTACAGAGTAATATTCCATTGTGTATATGTACCACAACTTCCTTATCCATTAGTCTGTCAATGGACAGTCTGTAAGTATCCCTAGGTCTGAGGTGGTTCTCTTGTAAACAGTATATATACTGGTCTTGTTTTTGTATCTGCCCAGCCTATGTCTTTTAGTTGGTGCATTTAATCCACTTACATTTAAGGTAATTATTGATATGTATGATCCTATTACCATTTTCTTAATTGTTTTGGATTTATTTTGTGTAGATCTTTTCCTTCTCTTGTGTTTCCTGTCAAGAGAATTTCTTTATCATTTGTTGTAAAACTGGTTTGATGGTGCTGAATTCTCTTAACTTCTGCATTTCTGGAAAGCTTTTGATTCCTCCATCAAATCTGAATGAGAGTCCTGCTGGATACACTATTCTTGATTGTAGGTTCTTCCCTTTCATCACTTTAAATATAACATGACATTCCCTTTTGGCTTGTAGAGTCTCTGTTGAGAAATCAGCTGATAATCTGATGAGAATTTTCGTGTATGCTGTTTGTCATTTTCCCTTGTTGCTTTTAGTATTTTATCTATGTCTAATTTTCTTCAGTTTGATTTCTATGTGTCACATTGTGTTCCTCCTTGTGTTTATCCTGCCTAGGACTCTCTGAGCTTCCTGGACTTGATTGACTATTTCCTTTCCCATATTGTGCTGTGCTTAGTTGCTCAGTTGTGTGTGACTCTTTGCGACCCCATGGACTGTAGCCTGCCAGGTTCCTCTGTCCATGGGAATTCTTTAGGCAAGAATACTGGAGTGGGTTCCCATGCTCTCCTCCATGGGATCATCCCAACCCAGGTATCGAACACAGGTCTCCTGCATTTCAGGCTGATTCTTTACCATATGAGCCACCAGGGAAGCCCAAGAATACTAGAGTGGGTAGCCTATCCATTCTCCAGGGGAACTTCCTGACCCAGGAAATGATCTGGCATCTCCTGCATTGCAGGAGAATTCTTTACCAGCTGAGCTACCCTAAAAGCCCTTCCTATCCCATATTAGAGAAGTCTTCAGCTATTCTCTCTTCAAATATTTTCTCAGGTCTTTTCTCTGTCTCTCTCTTCTGCTTTTGGGACCCCTATAATGGGAATGTTGGTGCATTTAATGTCACAGAGTTCTCTTAGGCTGTATTCTTTTTTTTTTTTTTTTTTTCATTCTCTTTCTATACTATCTTCTGCAGCAATGATTTCCATCATTCTGTCTTCCAGGTCTGGAGAAGGAAATGGCAACCCACTCCAGTATTCTTCCCTGGAAAATCCCATGGATGGAGGAGCCTGGTAGGCTACAGTGCATGGGGTCGCAAAGAGTCAGACACGACTGAGTGACTTCAATTCACTCACTTCATACTTTCTCACTGGAGAAAGAAATGGCAACCCACTCCAGTATTCTTCCCTGGAGAATCCCATGAACAGAGGAGCCTGGTGGGCCATGATCCATGGGGTTGCAGAGAGTTGGACACGACTGGAGTGACTAAGCACGTACACACGTCTTCCAGGTCACTTACCCGTTTTTATTCCTCAGTTATTCTGCTATTGATTCCTTATAGTATATTTTTCGTCTCTGTTCTTTACTTCTTCTAGGTTTTTGATAAACATTTCTTATATCCCATCCATTCTTTTTCTGAGGCCCTGGATCATCTTCACAGTCATTACTCTGAATTCTTTTTCTGGAAGTTTGCCTATCTCTGCTTCATTTAGTTGCTTTTCTGGGGTTTTATTTTGTCCCTTTATCTGGGAGATAACACTCTGCATTTTCATTCTGATTAAATTTCTTTCATGTGATTTTTATTCTAGCCACTGTGGGATTGTGGTTCTTTTTCTTCCATGTGGCCTCTTGTAGATGAGGCTAAGAGGCTTGTATAAGCTTCCTGATGGGAGGGATTGGTGGTGGGAAAAACTGGGCCTTGCTCTGGTGGGCAGGGCCATGCTCACTAAAATTTTAATTAAAATATCTGCTTGTGAGTGGGGTTGTGTTAGTTGATTGGTCTGAGGCAACCCAACTCTGAGGTCTACGAGGTCTACAGTAGAGTTAATGGTGAATTCCAAGAGAGCTTACACCAATGAACACCTCCCAAGACTGTTGCTACCATTGTCCCTGTCCCTGCTTTGAGCCACTGCCAAACCATGTCTCCGCAGGAGACCCTCCAACATTAACAGATCTGGTTCAGTCTCCTGTGGGGTCATTGTTCCTTTTCTCTGGGTCTTGATGGGTGCAAGATTTTGTTTGTGACCTCCAAGAGTGCAGTCTGTTTTCCCCAGTCCTATGGAAGTCTGGTAAGCAAATCCCATTGGCCTTCAAAGTCAGATTCCCTTTGGATTCCCAGCCCCCTTGCCAGATCCCAGGCTAGTAAGCATGACATGGGGCTCAGAATGTTCATAACAATGGGAGAACTTATTTGATATTATTGTACTCCAGTTTGTGGTTTGCCCACCTGGCAAATACAGGATATGTTTTTATTGTGATTGCACCCCTCCTATCATCTCATTGAGGCTTCTTCTTTGTCTTTGGATGTGGGGTATCTTTTTCTGGTGGCTTCCAGTGTCCTCTTTTACATGGTTGTTTGACAGCTTGTTGTGACTTCTGTGCTCTCACAGGAGATGAAGACTTCTACTCTGCCATCTTGAACAAATTTTCACTGCCCAATTTTTGATTGGGTTGCTTGTTTTTCTACTATTACATTCTATGAGTTGTTTATATATTTTAGAGAGTAATCCTTTGTCAGTCATTTCCTTTGCAATTATTTTCTCCATTCCAAGAGTTGTCTTTTAATCTTGTTTATTGTTTGGCTGTGCAAATATTTTAAGGTTAATTAGGTCCTATTTCTTTTGGTTTTATTTCCCTTCCTCTAGGAGGCAGGTCAATGAGGATCTCACTGTGATTTATGTCAAAGAATGTACTCTATTTTATCCTCTAAGAATTTTATAGTTCATGGCCTTAACATTTAAGTTTTTTTAATCACATTTTGAGTTTATTCTTGTATGTGATATTAAAAAGCATTCTACTCTCATTCTTCTACATGTAGGTGCCCCATTTTTCCAGCATCACTTATTGAAGAGGTTGCTTTTTCTCCATTGTACATTCTTGCCTTCTTTGTCAAAGGTACTCATAGGTGTGTGGGCTTATCTCTGGGCTTTCTATCATATTTCACTGATCTGTATTTCTATTTTTGTGCCAGTGCCATACTTGCTTGATGACTGTAGCTTTGTAGTATAATCTGAAGTCAGAAAAGTTGATTCCTCCAGCTCAATTCTTCTATCTCAAGATTGCTTTGATTTTTCAGTGTCTTTTGTGTTTCCATACAAATTTTAAAATGTTTTGTTCCAGTTGTGTAAAAAATACCATTAATAGTTTGCTAGAGATTGCATTGAATTTGTAGATTCCTTTTCGCAATATAGTCATTTGACAATATTGATTTTTCCAATCCAAGAACAACGTATATCTCTCCGTCTGTCTTTGTCATCTTTGATTTCTTTCATCAGTGTCTTATAGTTTCTGCATACTTGTCTTCTGTCTCTTTAGGTAGCTTTATTCCTTTGTATGTTTTTCTTTTCACTCTAATGTTGAAGGGGATTGTTTCTTTAATTTCTCTTTCTGATTTTTCATTGTTAGTATAGGGAAATAAGAGATTCTTATGTATTAATTATGTATCCTAAAACATTATTGTATTCATTGATTAGCCCTAGTAATTTTCTGGTGGCATCTAAAACATCTACATCTGCTTCATTGACTATACTAAAACCTACACTAAAGCCTTTGACTGTGTGGATCACAACAAACTATGGAAAGTTCTTAAAGGGATGGGAATACCAGACCACCTTTCCTGCCTGCTGAGAATCCTGTATGCAGGTCAAGAAGCAACAATAGAACTGGACAAAAACTGGTTCAAAATTAGGAAAGGAGTATATCAAGGCTGTATATTGTCACCCTGCTTATTTAGCTGATATGCAGAGTATATCATGTGAAATGTCGGGCTGGATGACTCAAAAGCAGGAATCAACATTACTGGGAGATAACCTCAGATATGCAGATGACAACACCCTAACGGCAGAAAGTGAAGAGGAACTAAAGAGCCTCTTGAGGAAGCTGAAAGAGAAGAGAGAAAAAACTGGCTTAAAACTCAACATTCAAATTACTAAGATCATGGCACCTAGTACCATAACTTCATGGCAAATAGATGCGGAAAAAATGGAAACAGTGATAGACTTTATTTTCTTGGGCTCCATAATCACAGTGGATAGTGACTACAGCCATGAAATTAAAGAATGCTAGCTCCTGGGAAGAAAAGCTATGACAAACCTAGACAAAATAATAAAAAGTAGAGACATCACTGAGCACCAAAGAATTGATGCTTTTGAACTGTGGTGTTGGAGAAGACTCAAGAGTTCCTTTGACTGCAAGGAGATTAAGCCAGCCAATCCTAAAGGAAATCAACCCTGAATATTCATTGGAAGGACTGATGCTGAAGCTCCAATAATTTGGCCACCTGACATGAAGAGCCAACTCACTGGAAAAGACCCTGATGCTGGGAAAGATTGAGGGCAGGAGGAGATGGGAGTGACAAAGGGTGAGATGGTTGGATGGCTTCATCGACTCAATGGACATGAGTTTGGACAATCTCCGAGGGATAGGGAAGGACAGGGAAACCTGTCATGCTGCAGTCCATGGGGGTCACAAAGAGTTGGACATGACTGAGCAACTGAACAACAGCAATGTATAGTCAACACAATGTATAATATCATGTAATTTGCAAAGAGTGAGATATTTGCTTCTTCTTTTCCAGTATGGATTCCTTTTATTACTTTTTCTCCTCTGATTACCTTAGCTAAGACTTCCATAACTATGCTAAATAATAGTGGCAAGAGTGGCACACTTGTCTTGTTCCTGATCTTAGAGGAAATGCTTTCAGTTTTTCACTGTTAAGAATGTTTTCTGTGGGTTTGTTGTCTATGGCCTTTATTATGTTGAGGTAGGTTCCTTCTATGCCAATTTTCTGGATAGTTTTTTTTATCATAAATGGGTGTTGAATTTCTCTGTTTCTATTGAGACGATCATATGGTCTTTATCTTTCAGTTTGTTAATGATGCTTATCCTTCTTAATATGTTTTTAAAAATTGAAGAGAAAGGAATGCTTCCAAACTCATTCTATGGGCCAGTGTTCCCTTGATAATATAACCAGGAAAAGACACCACCAAAAAAATTACATGGCAATATCTCTGATGAAAATAGATGTAATTATACTCAAGAAAATATGTTTTGTGAAAGAATAGTAGCTCCATTTTTAGCTTTTTAAGAAACCTCCATACTGTTCTCCATAACGGCTGTGCCAATTTACAGTCCACCAATACTGCAGGAGGGTTCCATTTTCTCCACACCCTCTCCAGCATTTATTGTTTGTAAACTTTTTCATAATGGCCCTTCTGATTGACATGAGGTAATATATTATTTCAGTTTGATTTCCATTTGTTGGATAATTAGTGATTTTGAGCATCTTTTCATGTGCCTCTTTTTTATCTGTATATCTTCTTTAGAGAAATGTCCATTTAGGTCTTCTGTAATTTGTGCAATGGAATATTACTCAACCATGAAAAAATAATGAAATTCTACCATTTGCAGCCACTAGGATGGACCTAGAGAATATTATGCTTTTCTCAATATTTCTTAAGTTTTTAATTGAAGGATAATTCTCCTGGCAATCTTGATTCCAGTTTATGCTTCATCCAGCTTGGCACTTCTTATGATGTACTCTGCATATAAGTTAAATAAGCAGGGTGACAATATATAGCCTTGATGTACTCCTCTTCTGATTTGGAAACAGAGTCTGTTGTTCTATGTCTGGTTCTAACTGTTGCTTCTTGACCTGCATACAGGTTTCTCAGAAGGCAGGTAAGATGGTCTGGTATTCTCATCTCTTGAAGAATTTTCCACAGTTTGTTGTGATCCACACAGTCAAAGGCTTTAGCATAGTCAGTGAAGCATATATATTTTCTGGAATTCTTTTGCTTCTTCTATGATCCAATGAATTTTGGCAATTTGATCTCTGGTTTCTCTACATTTTCTAAATCCAGCTTGTACATCTGTAAGTTCTTGGTTCATGTACTGTTGAAGCCTAGCTTGGAGGATTTTGAGTATGACCTTGCTAGTATGTGAAATGAGTGCAATTGTGCAGTCATTTGAACATTAGTCCTTAGCGAAATGCAAATTAAACAACAGTGAAATACTACTTCACACCCACTACCACTGCTGTAATGAAAACAAAAATGGTTGAACATTGCTTAAATAAGTCTTTCTCCATAGGCTTAAGATGTAACAGTGTTGAAATACTACTTGTTATAATTGTAATAATTGTTTTGATTGTAAGTTTGTGTCTTTATTATTCTGTTAAAGAGAATAATCAAGTATAATTTTTTTTCTAATTTTATTTTATTTTTAAACTTTACATAATTGTATTAGTTTTGCCAAATATCAAAATGAATCCACCACAGGTATACATGTATAATTTTATAAGTATAAATTTTATAATTTTATAAGCATGCAAGTATAATTTTATAAGTACTTTTTTAAATTTTTTAAATTTTATTTTATTTTTAAACTTTACATAATTGTAGAGAATGGTTAAACTGTGAAAATGTCCTTATGCTAATTTTAGTGAAGCCAGTACAAAACATTTCAGACAATATCTAGTAAACTCATTAAATACTCATTTTATATGGAAAAGGACACCCCATGAAAAAGCATATGCAAAAGTATCCCAGCTTTGTAAGAGTTTATCTTATAAAGACAATGGAAAGTGTTAATATTTTGCTATAAGCCTTGGTGCATACGAGATGGATTTATAGTTGATTACTTTCTTCCTGTCGATTTGCTAGGTTGTATACCATGCCCACATTTTCCATACAATTTCTCTGTAATCGGTGAAAAAGAAAAAAATATTATCCTCAATAAATCCAGTAATATATCTGGATATATCAAGAAAATATATCCAGAAAATATATCTGCTTCATTGACTACCAGTCAGTAAAAATTACCGAGATACTGAATCAAGATGGCAGACTGAGCACTTGTGCATTTCTCTCCTCCAACCTCAAACTCCCTTAAGTGACAGGAAAAGGCAGGTTTCCTTAATAAAGAGTAACTCCAGAATGGCAGGGGGAAAGGAAAGGGCAAATTCCTGGAGGATGGAAAGCAGATGCGGCAGGAGTACAGAGATGGAGTTACGGATGGGGTTTGGGAATCTGGGAGCCCAGAACTGAAGAAGCGGCGCTAGGCGGTTGGAGAGGGGATTTGCTGGGCAGGCCGGTCCAGATTTTGGAAAGGGGCGGGGCAAGGAACCAAAGAACTACTCCCACGCCCAAGGCAGTGGTGGATGGAGAGTTGCGGGTAGGGGAGGGCGAGGTGCTGGACGGGAAGGAGAGGCCTCTCTCCTGGCAGGAAGCTGAGCTCTACGGAAAAGAGGGAGGAGACTGGCGGCTGCAGTGACTGGTGGGAATCCGATGTGGCAGAGGGGCCGCCGCTGCCACCGAGAGGGAGCGGAAGGCGCCCCCCAAGTAGAGTTACGGAGACATTGCCGCCGTCCTGTCCGCCTATCCAGCAGCCCACTTGATACGCTCCTCGCCTAAAGATCCTCCCTCCCAGCTCTTGCAAGCACCTAACTCGCCGTCTGCTGGTCCTCCTTTGACACAGCCTCCCAGCGGAGGCAGCAGCGAGGTGTCCGATTTGGGCACTCGAGGCCCGCTATCCCCTGCTTGGGGGAGTCTCTGCCCTCTGGCCTGGACAGTGTTGGACGCAGGACGGGAGGAATAAAGGGGTGCCCTCTATTTCTCTGACTACAACCAGAACTCCATAGCACTAGCGTAGCTGGAACTAGCTAGGGAGGAAGGTTACTGCTTGCACGCACGGTGCAGGGGATTTCCAGCTTTTCTGCCTAGCGTTAGAGGAAAACGGGCGTCTGGGCGTGTGTGCATGGAGTGCACTCTTTAGGAGATAAAGTTCACCATGTCATGCATTGAATTTATTTTTTCTTGATTTCCTTTATTGGGCTGCTTTGTTACTCTGCTCCGCGCAGGCATGAAGACCCCGCTCGCAAAAACGGCTTCTGGGCAGCGGTCCAGGACAGGCTCAGGGCATGCCAGTGTGTCTGTTATCATGATGAAGAGAAAAGCTGCACACAAGAAGCATAGGAGCAGACCCATCTCCCACCCTCCAAGGAATATCGTGGGCTGCAGAATTCGGCATGGATGGAAAGACGGAGATGAACCTCAAAGAGAGTGGAAGCGAACCATTCTGGATCAGATACCTGTAAATCCCTCTCTGTATCATAAAATATGATGGATTTGACTGTGTTTATGGATTGGAACTTCACAGAGATGAAAGACTGTCATCACTTGAAGTCCTTCCTAATAGAGTTGCATCATCTAGAATCAGTGATACACACTTAATGGAAATTATGATTGGCAAAGCAGTGGAACATATTTTTGAGACAGAGGAAGGTTCCAAAAATGAATGGAGGGGGATGGTCTTAGCTCAGGCACCTGTCATGAATACGTGGTTTTACATTACCTATGAGAAAGATCCTGTATTATATATGTACCAGCTCTTAGATGATTATAAAGATGGTGACCTACACATCCTTCCAGATTCCAATGATTCTCCTCTCACAGAGAGGGAGCCAGGAGAAGTCATAGACAGCCTATTAGGCAAACAAGTGGAATATGCCAAGGAGGATGGCTCCAAGAGAATTGGCATGGTCATTCATCAGGTGGAAGCAAAACCCTCTTGTACTTCATCAAATTTGATGATGATTTCCATATCTATGTCTATGATTTGGTAAAAACATCTTAGAGGTCATTTTGAAATTTGCCAAATATGTGAGACAGATTGTAGAATCTGAACACACAAAAAGTCTTGATTGCTTTACAATTTGTAAGAACCATCTTCTCCTCTTTTTCACATATTTTCCTGGCAAAAAAATAAAACTTCCACCCTCCCAGACATGTTTTGAAGAATCCTTCTGCCCTTACCTCTAACTTTTTATGTGTTCCTCCCCACATTAGAATGATTGACTTATCTAATTAGAAGGGTAAAGTCTGACATTCATTGGCCCATATTTTTACCTTGGGTGGTGTTAATAGACTAAAGGTAACTGAAGACTTCTTGCCTCATTCTTTTGGGCATTTAGACAATCTTCACTGAAGTGTGAAGCTTCCTGAGACATTCAATATGGCTGGCTAAGTATGTTGGCAACTTCAACCCACCCCTTAGGTGACTTCAAATGTCTAATTTGGGAAAGGAATGAGAGGCTCATGTTGGTCTTCCATCCAAGTTGCATTTTAAATTCCAACTGTACTGAAAGTCTTATTCTTGTACTTATTGTTCAACTTGGTTCAAAATCAAGAGGGCAGTTATTTTGTATTTTAGTGCATAGGCTGAGAAATCTTACAAAATTGTTAAGGGGTAAGCATTTAGGAACCAAATGCAACTGGAGAAATCATGGCATTAGGATTTTTGTTGTCTACAATAGCTCTGGCTTGTACCGACAGACATGGAGTGGGTTTTTACAGACATAGGCTGTGCAGACAGAATTTAACACAATTGGGCTTTGCCAGCCCAAGGGAGCATTATGTCAGGCTCTAGCTAGAGTCCTCAGTCACAGGGTAAAGGCTAGGTTTAGCATGGTTGGCAGATCTGTTCAGGACCTTAAAATGAACAAAAAACTGGAATCAGGCTGAGATACAGATTTCTTTCCCATGCTAGAAGGCATGCTTTGAAAATGTTTAGATTACATTTTCATTAGATTCTTAGAAGACTTCTGAGTCCTAGCATATGAGGTGGGAAAGGCACTTGCTAGAACTAAAAAGACTGAAAATAGACTTTGCTTCCTTGTAGGAATTGGTAAGCTCATTTATTATGGTGTCCTAGCAGGACTATGAAACATATACTAGATGATCAAAAGACAGTCATATTCTAAGTGCTTTAATGTTTTAAACGCTGGCATTAGTAGATAGAAATCTAATAGATATTTGTTAGTGTGTTTTTTCAGCTTTATCCTGTTTTTTGGCTGGGCCTAAGAAACTCATATGCAGATAAGGGTGAACCCTATTTCAGCAAAAAAATGAGTAATGGAATTGGCCTTGTATCTTCCATTATTAAGGCATTAGGGAAAGTCAACTTTGGAAATGTTGAAAAATATGCAAAGTTTTGGAGAGAAGCACCCAGTCAAAACCAATGTGTTCTCATTGGGTTTCTAAGAGAATCTCCATTAGCACTAACAGCCAGGCCATGGACTTCCACAGATGTGGCGTTGGGACTCATGATGGTACAATCAACCACTTGCGTAGTACCTTCCCAATTAAAGTTCACAGGTCATAGAGTCAAGACTACTGGCACAGAGAGACCACATACTGCTGAGGATGAAACCAGGAAGATACTCTCTTTTCCCATGTATTCTCTGTCTATTTTCTTTCCTTTTGCTGTCACTAAGTCTCTCCTTAGATATTTGATGACAACTACAATGTGGGTTGCACATTGTATTACCTCTGTATTACCCTATGTACTAAGTCCCAGAGACATAAATGTGTTTGAGTATCTGTTTTAGAGGCTGAGGGTTAGTGTGCCTTCTAATTTTGGAGATGTGATGCTGATTCTGTGAAGATCTTATGCCCTGTTGACCCCATTGACTCTTAAACATGCAATTGTGGGGTTAGATTAATTCAACTCCTGAAGTTCTAAAGGAACTACACCAAATCAAGAGGAAGACAGTCCAGGCTACAGCTGCTGAAGGAACCGCATTATCTGTCAAGACATCTTTGTGAGATCTGTATGGTTGACATCAGAAAAACAAGAAATTTGGGAAGGCAGGATTTTGGACTTTAATTCTTTTGGATTAAAAAAAAAAAAGAAATTTCATTTGGGGCATTCATTTTTCCCTTGGAGTTTAATAACTGGTATGGCTTTCATACAGTTCAAATTAAGGCATTTTCATTATGTTGTTGACATTGTGTTATTTGGAGTATTTTAATGCTATCTTTGGGGCTTATTGTATAATCTTTATAAGCTGTGTCAGATAATGTGGTTGGACATACTTATAAATTGAGAATAAAGTAGTGAATTTTCAGCCAGGGGTGTATGTAGCTTTAGAATTAGTTTAATTACTGTTCTATTCTGACTTATTTCAGTGCCTTCTGGAGCAAAAGTAAAATTGCTCACCAGTCTTGGGCAAGTGGGAGCAGGACATTCCTAAGATCCTACTGGTCTCCCCCAAAAGGGATAACCAAGCCCTGTTTGTCTTGGATGTTGGCAATATGGACAGAAATGTCCAAAGTTATGATAGGATCTATCCTCTGCCTCTCTCTATGTTCCTGAACAAGAAAAAGGAATTGTGCCTCTCAAAAATATTATGGAAGAAAATTTCTACCTATCTCTATTAGTGACTCATTCAGTCTCCCAAGTGGGAGGAAAAATAATTTGGTGAAACATGAGAAAAGGGTTACTATGGATATGTAACTTAGGGCCGTGTTGGCTCCTGAGCTCATTTCTCACAGAAAGAAATGGGAAAGCAGATAGTCTGTCACTACATGATTGGCTAAACATCTAATCTGCAGACCTCTTTCACCCTCTAGGGTGGGGGATCAATTATCTTCACACTTGGAGTAGAAGTTCATTTCAGGCTTAGGTCCAAAACATGCCCTCCAGTCCAGCTCTATCAGCAATAAAGCCAATATCTATTTTTATTCTTAAAAAATTTTTACTATATGAGTCATTTTGCACAAAAACACACGCCTCTGGTAAAAATCAAACAGTTCAAAAGGATACACGGTATAAGGTAAGTCTCCTTTTTTTCACATCCTTGACCTCAGTTCCACTTTCCAAAGATAAACACTCTTACCAGTTACTATGTATTTTTCCAGAGATAATCCATGTACTTACAAGTATATTATATATGCGTATATCAATTTTTATACAAATTGTGGCATACTATACATGCTGTTATGAATTTTGATTTCTTAATATATTAAAGCTGCTATTTTAATCCCTCTTTGATTCCTGTGTATATTTTTAGTTGATTCAGAACCTGGAAGGGAAGAAGGTATGATTGATTCAGACCTTCAGATCCCAGCCTAATTTAATGAAAACTTACAAATCCACATTTACAATGTGGATTTACAAATGTCACTGCAAATCCACCAATTGTGTCAGGTAAATTTTTCTGAGTAGTAGAATATGAAATGTATGTAAACATGATTGATTTTTATGGAAGGAACTCCTTGAGGCCAGTATATTTTTATTGAAGGAAGTTAAAAGGGGAATAAACTATAAATTGAAACTGTGGAAAAAGTTAATTGTAATCAGTTATTCAAAAATGAACTGAACAATCACTTTTTTATTCCAGCTTACACTGACACCTACTGCCAGATGCAAATTTATTTGCCTTTTATAACAGAATGCTTTTCTGTGTGTAACAAGAAACTCCTTTTAAATATCTTTAAACAGTTACCAAGTATTATTGATTCATATAACTAAACTAATCAAGAAGTTAGATAGGCTTCAGGCTTGCTTTGATGGGGACTCAGGCTCAGTGTCTGTGATTCATTAAGATTTTCCCTCTTCTGTATGTCAATTCCATTCTCAGCCTGTCTTTTTTCATGGTGGCAAAATTAGACCAGCAGTTACAGTCTGCTGGAAATAAAAATAAATAACCTATGTCCTATGGTGAATTCTGAACTGGCTTAGGTTACATACCTAGACCAATCACTGAAGTCCCATGGATGAAATGCACTGATTGGCTTAGCCAGGGCATATGTTCCATTCCTGAACCCTAAAGTATATCTCCCTAGAACTAAATGGATTTCTAGTGAAATGGGCATGAGGAGTGAATGCCATGAACCAATCACAAACGTCTGGTATAGCTTCTTCCTTTGGGTAGTGAGCGTCTGTGGACATCTTTATTCCCACGGGTGTGTGTGTGTGTGTGTGTGCATGTGTTAGTTGCTCAGTTGTGTCTGACTCTTTGTGATCCCATGGGCTGTGGCCCACCAGGTTCCTCTGTCTATGGAATTCTCCAGGCAAGAATACTGGAGTGGGTAGCCATTCTCTTCTCCAGAGGATCTTCCTGACCTGGGGATTGGACCTGGGTTTCCTACATTGCAGGCAGATTCTATACCAACTGAGCCACCAGGGAGGCCCTTATTCCCACATATCCACTTTCAAAAAATGTTCACACCTGCATGTAGTGAATTTATGTTTTCAAAGGGGAAAAACCTAAAGTCTTATCCAGTTATTACATTTAATGTTAAGTTTAGGATCTCTAGTTGATATGCAGACATCTCCAGATCTATCATCTTAGCAGTCTTGTCACCTGTAGTTAAATTATAAACTAACTTTCAGCCCAGTTCAATATATAGTTGTGAAGAAATAGCCACAGAAGTATAATAAAAACTACCATTTGAGAAAAGGGAGGAAATAGGAAGCAATACACAGTACTTTCTGGTTCAAAGTGTTAGTCCCTCAGTTGTGTCCCACTGTTTGCGACCTCCTGGACTGTAGCCAATTGGGTTCCTTTGTCCATGGAATTCTCTAGGCAAGAATCCTGGAGTGGATTGCCAGTCCCTTCTCCAGGGGAATCTTCCTGACCCAGGGATTGAAATCTGCATTGCAGGCAGATTCTTTACTCTCTGAGCTGCCTGGGAAGCCCTTCTGGTTCAAAGCATACATCCTAATCTTTTAAATAAGGACTCTGTCCAGGCAGTAAAATGAGTCTTCTGGTCAGCCAGCTTCTTTTTGTTCTCTAAGAGGGTCTCCCTTGGACACATATCTTGGGTTGGTGCAGTTTCTTAGGGATGGACAATTTTAACTGTCTCAGTTCAGTTGCTCAGTCATGTCTGACTATTTGCAACCCCATGAACTGCAGCACACCAGGCACCCCTGCACATCATCAACTCCTGGAGCTTGTGCAAACTCCTGTCCATCGAGTCGGTGATGCCATCCAACCCTCTCATCCTCTGTCATCCCCTTCTCCTGCTTTCAATCTTTCCCAGCATCAGGGTCTTTTCCAATGAGTCAGTTCTTCACATCAGGTGGCCAAAGTATTGGAGTTTCAGCTTCAGCATCAGTCCTTCCAATGAATATTCAGGACTGATTTCCTTTAGTATTGACTGGTTTGATCTCCTTGTAGTCCGAGGGACTCTCAAGACTCTTTCCAACACCTTAGGAAGCATCACTACAAACAAAGCTAGTGGAGGTGATGGAATTCCAGTTGAGCTATTCAAATCCTAAAAGATGATGCTGTTAAAGTGATGCACTCAATATGACAGTATTTAACTGTCTACTTCATCTTATACCATTTCTTGTGTCCGGAAGTTGATCTGGGTTTAAATTATGAGTTTTTGCCATTGTTGGCCACAATTGGAATCTCTTGAATGTAGTAGTTCTCAAACTGTAGCACATATTAGAACCACCTAAAGAGTGTATTAAACTGCAGATTGCTGGGGCCCAACAGAAATGCTGATTCAGTTAGTGTGGGGTCCAAGGATTTACATATTCTAACACGTTCACACAGGAGACTGAGACTACTGGTCCTGGGATTCCACATGGAGAATTATTGACTTTTAGGTGCCAGTTGAGTGAAGCCAGAATTGTAAAAACCAGAATCAGTGGTACAGAATCCACCTGCTAATGCAGGAGACATGGGCTCAATCCCTGGGTCAAGATCCCTGGAGAAGAAAATGACAACCCACTCCAGCATTCTTGCCTGGAAAATTTCATGGACAGAGAAGCCTTGTGGGCTACAATCCAGAGGGTTGCAACAGAGTTGGACACGGATTAGTGACTAAACAAAAATAACAATTGCAGCTAGTAATCCCTACCGTACTCGATTCTATTGAGAACTAAATGAAAAACTGTATCTTTAGCATATAAAAGTACAGTGAAGATACTTCATAAAAATGAATTCCATTTAGTTTCCAAGAGGGTACAGTTCACATTCTTCTAGTAAACATTTATATTTAGCAATGCCCAGTGACATTTAGTGGAGAAGGCAATGGCACCCTACTCCAGTACTCTTGCCTGGAGAATCCCATGGATGGAGGAGCCTGGTAGGCTGCCATCCATGGGGTCGCTAAGAGTCAGACACGACTGAAGTGACTTAGCATAGCATAGCATAACATAGTGACATTTAGTTAGTGAATATAGTCCAGAAATTCTGTTACTGAAATGTGAATTTAAATAATTCTTTAGATGTGTAGGGCTTCTCTCATAGCTCAGTTGGTAAAGAATCCGCCTGCAATGTAGGAGACTCTGGTTTGATTCCTGGGTTGGGAAAATTTGCTGGAGAAGGGATAGGCTACCCACTCCAGTATTCTTGGGCTTCCCTTGTGGTTCAGCTGGTAAAGAATCTGCCCACAATGCAGGAGACCTGGATTCGATCCCTGGGTTGGGAAGATCCCCCAGAGAAGAGAAAGGCTACCCACCCCAGTATTCTGGCCTGGAGAATTCCATGGACTATACATTCCATGGGGTCACAAAGAGTCAGACACGACTGAGTGACTTTCATCTTCACTTTCACTTAGATGTGTATAGTCCCTTACTTTCCTACTAAGAAGTTTCCCAGAGTGCTGATAAATCATAGCATACCTTGGTGGTTGGTAGGGCAGGATGTTATCCTATTTATCAGATTCAGTCACTTATTTATTCAGCAGCTTTTGTTGGACATGGCTAATAGTAACAAAGGAAACAGATAAGATCTGTACTTATAGGGAGCTTAGAGTCTCATAGGGGAAGAAAAACAACAAAGATGTAGATAATCTCTATAATTTCTGGGAGTGATAAATTGTATGACGATAACAAAAGTAAGCAATAAGATAGAAAGTAAATGAAATAAGGGAGCTACTTCAGCTATGGCTTGTCAGAAAAAAAGCCTGAGTACATATTTGAACAGATAACTGAATGATGAGAAGCCAGCCCATGCAGTAATTTGAAGGAGGAGTGATCTAGAAAGGAAAAACAAGTTGAAAGGCTAGGATAGCTGAAACCATTTATTCATGGTTATTAATTCAGTCATGTGTTTAATACTGAGACCTATAGTTCATGATTTTTCTCTCCTATATAGCTATGTCACTGTTGTTTTCTGATGTTTTTCTCTGTTTATGGAGGTCAAAGAATATTACAGGTAACATGTTTGTGCATTATTTCAATTGTTACCCTAATCCTGAAGATGAAGTGAAGGAACTAAAAAGTCAATGAATAAATAGAAATGGGGCAAATTTCTTCCAAATTGAACCCAAATTCATGGTAGAGGTCTGCAGTACATAGTTAAAGTTGAGGCCCATACATAATGTAGTGAATATGTATGCTTATTTTTGTGGTCACAGTTACAAATACATACTACAAGGCATTTGAGCCATTTAGTTTATATGATTCATCTTTGGAAGGTGGTGGAATGGCAAGAAGCATTTATTTAACATCTAGTATGTGCCAGGCACATCTCAATCTTCCCAGGATTCTTGGAGCTAAGTGTTATTATTTCCATTTTACAGTTTAGGAAACCAGACTTAGAAAAAAGATAAAAGGGTCACACAGCTATTAAGTGTGGAAATGAACCTAAGTCTCCTGATGGCAAGTGCAATTTTGATTATTATTTTTGCTAAAGAAATAGAAATATGCAAGAGCACCAATGGAGATATCAAAGTGATTTACAGCTGTGGTCTTCTAATTTTTTCATCTCTATCACTTTCTCTCAACACACACTTTGTTCCAACTGTTTATAAATCCACTTTATTCATTTATGCATCCAAAAAATTTATTTAGTGCCTATTTTGTTCCAGGCACTGATACTAGAAACTTGGAATATTTCAATAAATAAAACAGTCAGTGATCTCTGTTCTTATGGAAGTTATGTGCAAATAACCCAGGTCTCCCACATTGCAGGCAGATTCTTTAATGTCTGAACCACCAGGGAAGCCCAAGAGGTAGTTAGCAATAAACAATAAAAATAATAAGTACATAAATTATATGGGATGTCAGAAAGTGGCATTGTGAACAATTTGTTCTGTTTGAACAAAAAGAAAATTAGAAAAAGACCAGTCCATTCTGAAGGAGATCAGCCCTGGGATTTCTTTGGAAGGAATGGTGCTAAAGCTGAAACTCCAGTACTTTGGCCACCTCATGCGAAGAGTTGACTCATTGGAAAAGACTCTGATGCTGGAAGGGATTGGGGGCAGGAGGAGAAGGGGATGACAGAGGATGAGATGGCTGGATGGCATCATTGACTCGATGGACGTGAGTCTGAGTGAACTCCGGGAGTTGGTGATGGACAGGGAGGCCTGGCGTGCTGCGATTCATGGGGTCGCAAAGAGTCGGACGCGACTGAGCGACTGAACTGAACTGAACTGAAATGAAGAGCTAAGAGGAGTGGTGGGTTGTAATATTAAATAGAGAGATTAGGATAGTTTTCATGGGAAAGGTGACATTTGAGCAAAGAAATGAAGTAAAGGAGTTAGCCAACCATATAGCTGGAGAAAGAGCATTCATAGTAAAAAAAAAAAAAAAAAAAAATTAAAAAGGGAGCTGTTAGAGGAAAGGCTATTGACATGTTCAAAGACCAAGGAGGCTACTTTGTCTATATAGCTATGTAAGTGAGGGTGAGAGACATAGGAGAAGTCAAGGAGGTAATAAGAGGCTAAATCACATAAGGTCCTGTAATGTAGGAACTCTCTATGAAATGAGGAGAGCCTGTCACAGGTAAAGTTCCCCAGGAAGTAAATATAAAACAAAGTTAACCCTTCAGAAAATTTATTAAGCAATGCTTTGGGGTTAATAACTGGAAGAAATGAGGAAGAAGTAGAAGCAACAAGGGAGAAGTCAATCTCTGATACTCAATGAAAGTGTCAGCCACAAACACATACACTGATCAGTCATTGGATATAGGCCATCCTGGAAAAGGATGTGACCTTGGACATGATTTCTCTCTGCAGCTGCGGCAATCCTTAAACAGGAATGACAGGTGAAGCTGGGGTAATAATTCTCTCAATGAAAAGGAACCTGGGTGTTGCATCTCCATGTCCACAGAGCCATTGCAGATTGTGAAGAGATAGTTGACCTGAATTACTTTCTTAAAGGATCTGATGTTTTGAGCACAGGCTATAAAGTAGAAAGCACAGAATCAGTAAAACTAGTTAGGGTATTGCAGGAACCCAGGCATGAACTGATGATATCTGAAAGGTAACAATGGAGATAGTGAGAAGAATTTGAATTTTGGATATATTTTGAAGGAAAAGCCCCAGGATGTTCTGACCAGTTGGAAGTATAATGTGAAAGAAATAGAGGATGGTTCCAAGATTTTTGGACTAAGCAACTGGAAGAATGGGGTAGCCATTAACTGAGATGAAGAAGGCTATGGTTTGGATGGACATAGAGGGAAGGTTAGAAATTAAGTTTTCTAAAAGTTCAATTTGAGGTGTTTTTAGAACATCTAAGTAGAGATGATGAGCAGTTACTGTATATCTGAATCTGCAGTAAAGAGGAGAGGTCTTATAGAGCTGGATAAATAAATTTAGGAGATTTTGCACATAAATGGTATTTAAAGACATGGGAGTATACTAGATTACCTTAGGGAATAAGTGCATGGAGAAGAGCATATGATCATGGACAGAGCCTTGGGCCACAAAGAGATTTGGGAAACGAGGGGACACAAGCCAAAGAGACTAAGAGATAAGAGTAAAATGAAAAGTGTGGTAACTTGGAAGTCCTTCTTTGTTAGCCTCCACCTAGACCTTAAGGAAAGTTATGACCAACCTAGATAACATATTCAAAAGCAGAGACATTACTTCGCCAACAAAGGTTCGTCTAGTCAAGGCTATGGTTTTTCCTGTGGTCATGTATGGATGTGAGAGTTGGACTGTGAAGAAGGCTGAGCGCCGAAGAATTGATGCTTTTGAACTGTGGTGTTGGAGAAGACTCCTGACAGTCCCTTGGACTGCAAGGAGATCCAACCAGTCCATTCTGAAGGAGATCAGCCCTGGGATTTCTTTGGAAGGAATGATGCTAAAGCTGAAACTCCAGTACTTTGGCCACCTCATGCGAAGAGTTGACTCATTGGAAAAGACTCTGATGCTGGGAGGGATTGGGGGCAAGAGGAGAAGGGGACGACAGAGGATGAGATGGCTGGATGGCGTCACTGACTCGATGGACGTGAGTCTGAGTGAACTCCGGGAGTTGGTGATGGACAGGGAGGCCTGGCGTGCTGTGATTCATGGGGTTGCAAAGAGTCAGACACGACTGAGCAACTGATCTGATCTGAGACCTTAAATCTCTTTCTGACAAATTATTCACATTTCAACTCAAATGTCATCTCCAGATGATTTTTTTGTTGTTGTTGTTTTCAGCTCCTTTGAATAAAACTGCCTACAGCCAAGAACCCATACATAATATCCTTTTCATTGTATCAAAGTAATGTGTCCACCAGTTTGAGCACTCTCAACTCACTCCTTCCTAAAATATCACTAAAGCTATAAAGATTTTGAGGGACATTGTGGTTTCCTGGCACCCACAGCAATATTAGGAATGAGACCAACAGATGTGAAATAAATGCCTAGAAGATGAACGGTTTATTTAGTTATCTTACTTGGAGGATAATTGCTTTACACTGTCATATTAGTTTCTGTTGTAGAACAGTGTGAATCAGGTATGTTGTTTTTGTTCTTCAGTAACAAAGTCATGTCTGACTATTTCAACTGCATGGACTGTAGCATCCCAGGCTCCTTCTTTGTCCTCCACTGTCTCCTAGAGTTTGCCCAAATTCATGTCCATTGAGTTGGTGATGCTATCTAACCATTTCATTCTCTACAGCCCTTTTCTCCTTTTGCCTTCAGTCTTTCCCAGCATTAGGGTCTTTTCCAATGAGTCGGCTCTTTGCATCAGGTGTTCAAAGGATTGGAGCTTCAGCAGCAGTCCTTCCAACGAATAGTCAGAGTTGATATCCTTTAGGATTGACTGGTTTGATGTCCTCACAGTCCAAGTGACTCTCAAGAGTCTTCTCCAGCACCACAATTTGAAAGCATCAAATCAGCTGTAAGTATATATATATCCCATCCCTCTTGAACCCCCCTCCCATATCCCTCATCTCATTCATATAGGTCATCATAGAGCACTGAGCTGAGCCCCCTGTGCTATACAGTGGCTTTCTGCTAGCTATGTATTTTACACATGGTAGTGTATATGGGATTCCCTGGTGGCTCAGAGAGTAGAGTCTTCCTGCAATGAGGGAGACCTGAGTTTAATGCCAGGTCAGGAAGATCCCCAGGGGAAGAAAATGGCAACCCACTCCAGTACTCTTGGCTGGAAAATCCCATGGACAGAGGAGGAACTTGGCGGGCTACAGTCCATAGGGTCTTAAATAGTCAGACATGACTGAGCAGCTTCACTTTCACTTTCACTGTATATATATATAAATGCTACTCTCAATTCATCTCATTTTATCCTTCCCCACTGTGTCCACAAGTCTGTTTTCTGCATCTGCATCTTTGTTCCTGCCCTACAAATGGGTTCATCAGTATCAGTTTTCTAGGTTCCATGTATATATATATATATATATATATATGTATATATATATATATATATATATATGTATATATATATATATATGTATTAATATAGTACATTGGTTTTTCTCTTTTGGACTTACTTCATTCTGTATGACAGCCTCTAGCTTCATCCACACCACTACAAATGAACAAATTTGACCAGTTTTAATCTTTTTTATGGCTGAGTAATATTCCATTATGTATATGTATTATATATATATATACACACCACAACTTATCCACAAATATATATATATACATTATATATATATATATATATATATATATATATATATATATACCACAACTTTATCCATTCATCTGTCAGTAGATATCTAAGTTGCTTCCATGTCCTGGGTATAGTAAATAGTGCTGCAGTGAACACTGAGGTATGTGTCTTTTTGAATTAATGGTTTTTATCACAATATATAACCAATAATGGGATTACTGGGTCAAATGAGGACATACTTCTTAGTTTCTTAAGGAATCTCCATATTGTTTCCCCTAGTGGCAGTGTACATTTACATTCTCACCAACAGTGTAAGAAGGATCCATTTTCTCCACATCTGCTTTAGTGTTTATTTTGTGTAGATTTTTTTGATGATGGCCATTGTGACTAGTGTTGAAGTGATAACTCATTGTAATTTTTATTTGTATTTCTTCAATAATAAGTAAAGTCAAGCATCTTTTCATGTGTTTGTTGGCCATCTGTATGTCTTCTTTGGAGAAATGTATGTTTAGGTCTTCTGCCCAATTATTTATTGGATTGTTCGTTTTTCTGGTATTGAGCTGCATGAGCAACTTGTATATTTTGGAGAGTAATCCTTTGTCAGTTGTTTCCTTTGCTATTATTTTTCCCCATTCTGAGGGTTGTCTTTTCATCTTGTTTATAGTTTCCTTTGCTATGCAAAGCTTTTAAGTTTAATTAGGTCCTATTTCTTTATTTTTGTTTTTATTTTCATTATTCTAGGAGGTGGGTCAAAGAGGATCTTGCTGCAGTTTAGGTCAAAGAGTGTTCTGCCTATGTTTTCCTCTAAGAGTTTTGCAGTGTATTGCTTTACATTTTTTATTCATTTTAAGTTTATTTTTGTGTATGGTGTTAGGAAGTGTTCTACTTTTATTCTTTTACATATAGCTGTCCAGTTTTCTCAACACCATTTCTTGAAGAGGCTGTCTTCTCTCCATTATGTTTTCTTACCTGCTTTGTCAAAACTAAAGTGCCCATGCGTGTGTGGGTTTATCTCTAGGCTTTCTATCTTGTTCTATTGGTCTATGTCTCTGCTTTGTGCCCGTACAATTCTGTCTTGATTACTGCAGCTTTCTAGTGGAGTCCGAAGTCAAGAAGGTTAATTCTTCCAGCTCTGTTTTGCTTTCTAAAGAATATTTTGGTTATTCAGGGTCTTTTGTGTATAATGAAAATTGTAAAATTTTATTCTTCTAATTCTGTGAAAATGCCATTGGTAATTTGATGGGTCTTGAATTAAATCTGCATACAGGTGTGCTTCCTTAGGTAAGTTTATCCATAGATATTTTATTATTTTTGTTGCCATGATGAATGGGGTTGTTTTCTTAATTTCTCTTTCTGATTTTTCATTGTTAGTATACAGGATTTCAGAAGAATTCTCTGTATTAATTTTGTATCCTGAAACTTTATTAAATTCATTGATTAGCTCTAGTAAATTTCTGATGGCATCTTTAAGGTTTTCTATGTATAGTATCATGTCATCTGCAAACAGTAAGGATTTTAGCTCTTTTCCCATCTGGGTTCATTTATTACTTTTTCTTCTCTACTGCTGTGGCTAGGACTTCCTAAACTATGTTGTATAATAGTAGCGAGAGTGGGCACACTTGTCTTATTACTAATCATAGAGGAAATGCTTTCATTTTTTTCACCACTTAGAATAATGTTTGCTGAGAGTTTGTTGTGTATGACCTTCATTATGTTAAGGTAGGCTTCCTCTATGCCCACTTTATAGAGAATTTTTATCATAAATGGATGTTAAAAACTTTTTATACATCTACTGAGATTATGGCATGAGTTTTCATCTCTTTAATTTGTTTATATGAGGTATTACATTGACTGATTTGTGTATAATGAAAATCCTTGCATCTCTAGGATAAATCCTATATGATCGTGATGTATGATCTTTTTAATGTGTTGTTGGATTCTCTTTGTGAGTATTTTGTTGAGAATTTTTGCACCTATGTTCATCAATGATATTTGCCTGTAATTTTTCTTTTCCTTTTTTTTTTTTTTTTTGGCTGATATCTTTCTCTGGATTTGGTTTCACGGTGATGGTGGCCTTGTAGAATGAATTTGGAGGTGCTCATCTCTCTACAATTTTGGGGTTGAGATTGAGGAGGATATGTGTTAGTGCTTCTCTAAACATTTGATAGGATTCACCTGTGAAGCCCTCTGGCCCTGGGTTTTTGTTTGTTGGAAGATTTTTTTTATTGCAGTTTCAATTTCATTGTTGTGATTGATCTGTTCATTATTTTCTATTTTCTTCCTGGTTCAAGCTTGGAAGATTGTTCTTTTCTAAGAGTTTGTCCATTTCTTCCAGGTTGTCCATTTTATTGGCATACAGTTACAGTAGTCTCTTGTGATCTTGGTATTTCTGCTATGTTCCTTATTTCATTTCTAATTTTATTGATTTGACTCTTTCCCATTTCTTTCTTAATGAGTATGGCTAACTGGTTACCAATATTGCTCGTCTTTTCAAAGAATAAGTTTTTCGTTTTATTGACCTTTGCTATTGTGTTATTCATTTCTTTTTCACTTATTTATGTTCTGATCTTTATGATTCATTTCCTCCTACTAACTTTTGGGGGGTTTGCTCTTCCTTTTCTAATTGCTTTAGGTGTAAGCTTAGGTTGTTTATTTGTTGTGTATCTCATTTCTTGAGGTATGTATTGCTATAAAATTCCCTCTTAGAACTGCTTTTGCTGCATCCCATAGGTTTTGGGTCATTGTGTTTTCTTTGTAATATGTTTTGAGGTATTTGTTGCTTTTCTCCTTGTTTTTTTCAGTGAGTACTTGGCTATTTAGGAACATATTGTTTAGCTTTCATGTGTTTGTGTTTTTACAGTTTTTTTTTTTTTTTTTTTTTTTCTGTAACTGACATCTAATCTCATAACATTGTTTTCAAAAAAGGTGCTGGATGTGATTTCAGTTTTCTCAGATTTACCAAGGCTTGATTTGTGACCCAAGATATGATCAATCCTGGAGACCATTCTATTCCCATTTTAGTAAAAAGTATATTCTGCTCCTTTTGGATGGAATGTTCTGTAAATATCAATTAAGTTCATCTGCTCTAATATATTGTTTAAGGTTTGCCTTTCATTATTAATTTTCTGTCTTTTATGACCTGCCCATTGGTTTAAGTGGGATCTTAAAATCCCCCACTATTACTGTGTTACGTTCAATTCCCCTTTTGATAATGCCTGTTATCATTTCCATATGCATTGAGGTGCTCCAATGTTTGGTGCATAAATATTTACAATTGTTATGCCTTCTTCTTGGATTGATACTTTGATCATTATGTAGGGTCCTTCCTTATTTTGTCTCTTGCTACTGACTTTAAGGTCTACTTTTTCTTTTATTAGAATTGCTACTCCAGCATTCTTTGATTTCCATTTGCATGAAATATCTCTTCCCATCCCTTCACTTTCAATCTGTACGTGTCAGTTCAGTTCAGTTCAGTCACTCAGTTGTGTCTGACTCTGCGACCCCATGAATTGCAGCACGCCAGGCCTCCCTGTCCATCACCAATTCCCAGAGCTTACCCAAACTCATGTCCATCGAGTCGGTGATGCCATCCAACCATCTCATCCTCTGTTGTCCCCTTCTCCCCCTGCCCCCAATCCCTCCCAGCATCAGGGTCTTTTCCAATGAGTCAACTCTTCACATGAGGTGGCCAAAGTATTGGAGTTTCAGCTTTAGTGTCAGTCCTTCCAATGTACACCCAGGACTGATCTCCTTTAGGATGGGCTGGATGGAACTCCTTGCAGTCCAAGGGACTCTCGAGAGTCTTCTCCAACACCACAGTTCAAAAGCATCAGTTCTTCGGTGCTCAGCTTTCTTCACAGTCCAACTCTCACATCCATACATGACCACTGGAAAAACCATAGCCTTGACTAGATGGACCTTTGTTGGCAAAGTAATGTTTCTGCTTTTTAATATGCTATCTAGATTGGTCATAACTTTCCTTCCAAGGAGCAAGCATCTTTTAATTTAATGGCTGCAGTCACCATCTGCATTGATTATGGAGCTCCCAAAAATAAAGTCTTTCACTGTTTCCATTGTTTCCCCATCTATTTGCCATGAAGTGATGGGATCAGATGCCATAATCTTTGTTTTTTGACTGATACTGAAACTCCAATACTTCGGCCACCTGATGTGAAGAGCTAATGCATTAGAAAAGGCCCTGATGCTGGTAATATTGAAAGCAGGAGAAGGGGAGGACAGAAGATGGATGGTTGGATGGCATCAGTGACTCAATGAACATGAGTTTGTGCAAGCTCCAGGAGGTGGTGAAGGACAGGGAAGCCTGGCATACTGCAGTCCATGGGGACACAAAGAGTTGGACATAACTGAGCAATTGAACAACAACAACCCATCTAAATTCAGGGTTCCAAAGAATAGCAAGGGGAGATAAGACAGCCTTCCTAAGTGAACAATGCAAAGGTATAGAGAAAAACAATAGAATGGGAAAGACTAGAGATCTGTTCAACAAAATTGGAAATACCAACTTAACATTTCATGCAAAGATGGGCACAATGAAGGACAAAAACATCAAGGACCTAACAGACGCAGAAGATACCAAGAAGATGTGGCAAGAATACACAGAAGAACTGTGCAAAAAAAGGTCTTAATGACCTGAATAACTACTATGGTGTGATCAGTCACCCAGCACCAGACATCCTAGAGTGTGAGCTCAAGCAAGCTTTAGGAAGCATTACTAGGAGCGAAGTTAGTGGAGGTGATGGAATTCCAGGTGAGCTATTTAAGATGCTAAAATGATGCTATTAAACTGCTGCATTCAGTATGGCATCAAATTTGGAAAACTCAGCAGTGGCCACAGGACTGGAAAAGGCCAGTTTTAATTCCAATCCCAAAGAAGGGCAATGCCAAAGAACGTTCAAACTGGTGCACAATTACACTCATTTCACCTGCTAGCAAGGTAAGCTCAAAATCCTTCATGCTAGGCTGCAACATTATGTGCACTGAGAACTTACAGATGGACAAGCTGGATTTAGAAAAGCAGAGCAACCAGAGGTCAAATTGCCAACATTTGTTGAATCATAGAAAAACAAAAGAATTCCAGAAATAAACATCTACTTCTGCTTCATTGACTAAACCAAAGCCTTTGACTCTGTGGATCATGACAAACTGTGGAAAATTCTTAAAGAGATTGGAAAAGCAGACCACCTCACCTGCCTCCTGAGAAACCTGTATGCAGGTAAAGAAGCAACGGTTAGAACTGGACATGGAACAATGGACTGGTTCAAAGTTGGGAAAGGAATGTGTCAAGGCTGTATATTCTCACCTTGCTTACTCAACTTATGTGCAGAGTACACCATGCAAAATGCCAGGCTGGATGAAGCTCAAGCTGGAATCAAGATTTCCAGGAGAAATATCAATAACCTCGGATATACAGATGGCACCACCCTTATGGCAGAAAGTGAAGAGGAACTAAAGAGCCTCTTGATGAAAGTGAAAGAGGAGAGTGAAAAAGCTGGCTTAAAACTCAGTATTCAAAAAACTAAGATCATGGCATCTGGTTCAATCACCCCATGGCAAATAGATGGAGAAACAATGAAAACAGTGGGAGACTATTTTCTTAGGCTCCAATATCACTGTAGACATTGACTGGAATCATGAAATTAAAAGATGCTTGCTCCTTGGAAGAAAAGCTATGACCAACCTAGACAGTGTATTGAAAAGTAGAGACAAGACGTTGCTAACAGAAGTCTGTATAGTCAAAACTATGGTTTTTCCAGTAATCATGTATAGATGTGAGAGAGTTGGACCATAAAGAAGGCTGACTGCTGAATAATTGATGCTTTTGAACTTTGGTGCTGGAGAAGGCTCTTGAGAGTCCCTTGTACAGCAGGAAGATAAAAACCAGTCAATCCTAAAGGAAATCAACCCTGAATATTCAATGGAAGACTGATGCTGAAGCTGAAGCTCCAGTATTTGCATGTGACTCAGCAGTAGCGCCCTGCATCCATAGCAGTCCAGTTTTCTTCCAAAGGCATTCCCTTTTGAGGATTTCCTCCTTGTTCCCTCAGGTCATCTCCTCACAGTCAACATTAGTCCTCACCCTGGGATTTCTCTGCAATCCCCACTCTCCACCTCCCAGACCCTAAGTACTTTAGTGGATATGCACCCCATTCTGGTTGTGTAGGGCCACAGCATGAATTCTCTGTGGTTCTCATTCTATCCAGACTGTCACAGATCAGCTGCTTCACCCTCCTCTGACAACCTCAAATGGTTCCCTTCTGCCTAAATCAATTTCCCCAGATTAGGGAATTTCTTCCCTGCTTCAACTCTGCCTGCCTGGATTGTAGGACCAGTTCTGCTTGGTTTCCTCCTCCTTTTCCCTTCTTTCTTTTCTCCTAAACAGTTATGTATGGATTTGTATGGTCTTCTCTGGTGATTAAGAACTGCTGTTAGTCAATGTTCTGTGAGAACTGTTTCATCTGTAGATGTATTCCTGATGCATCCTTGGAAAGAGATGCACTTCACGTCCACCTTCTCCTCAACCATCCTGGAACCCCCAATGTTTATTTTTAACATCTCTTTTTAGGGACTTACCTGGTGGTCCGGTGGCTAAGACTCTGCTCCCAATACAGCGGGCCTGGGTTCTATCCCTGGTAAAGGACCTAGTAGAGTGGGTGGCCTATATCTTCTCCAGCTGATCTTCCTGACCCAGGAATCAAACCGGGGTCTTCTGCATTGCATGTGGATTCTTTACTAACTGAGCTATCAAGGAAACCCATCTAGAGCCCACATTCTACAGCAAAAAGATATCACATGCTGCAAAAAAAGGTCCCATGTGCAGCAACTAAGACCTGGTGTAGCCAAATAAATATATAAATAAAATAAATATAAAAAGTACTCCTCTTGCTAAAAAAAAAAAAAGTAAAATCTCTTTTTATCCTACAATACAGCAAAAAGCAAATGAAGTATATGGAGTAATTGTCACAGAAGAGAGTGTTTTAGTCAAAGGTAGATAGGGAAAGTAGGCAGTTAAAGCCTAGTTCAAAGTTCAGTTAACTAACCACAAATAAGGAAGTCAGGTCCAGTGAAAAAGAGCCCTTGTTCATCTGAGACCCTGTTAGTCCTTTGTGTTATATATACACAGTGAAACCCTACCCAGATTCTATAATTCAGTGATTTGCCTGTTTCTATCAATGTTTAGTATGGAACACAAAATATTTTTTATGACGATGGCCTCGTCAGGTTTCTCAATAGTTACCCCTCACACTGGCATAGTCCTCACCTTGCAGAGCCCTCACCCATTCCACTCACCCAGGTCTACTTAAACTGTTGATTTTCATACATATTTGCTGATTCTTATGGACATATACCTTG
Source organism: Bos indicus (assembly GCF_029378745.1). Classification (NCBI taxonomy): domain Eukaryota; kingdom Metazoa; phylum Chordata; class Mammalia; order Artiodactyla; family Bovidae; genus Bos; species Bos indicus. The sequence continues at coordinate 101,793,468 of NC_091789.1, read as the reverse complement.
GCTATAGGATCTCCCTTGCCTAAACACTGAAGAAGTTCAATGTGTACTGAACATTGTGCACACACTATCAGACTCAACCTGTTTAAAACCTCATAAAAGTGAAATGCATCAGTTCGTCTGAGTGAGATTGTTACTACTGATGAAATTTCATTCCATGTATGAAGAAAGGGAGGAATTGAGGAATAGCAGGATAGTTGAGGGAAGAAGAGAGAGCCTCACAGTCTTCCAATCCTCATATCTCTTCTCTCTTGCCCTCCTTCTTCCCTTTGTTCACTCAAATATGAATGACCTGCACACATGAGTACCACCAACTGTGGAGTGAGAAAAGAACAGATGTCCCAATGCTTACTGTTTTGAAAATTATTACCTGGACAAGGAAAGACAAGTATTATAATGAATTTTACTGGATCAGTATTCCATCTGAAATTGATAATGCATCAAAGAAAATGGTTTCAAAGAATGAAAGAAAAACAGCTTATAATTTTTCATGACAAATGGGGCCACTGAATTGCATGACAGTACTACATAATTCATCTGGAATGAAGACTCTCAGCTTGGCATCCAAGTCCCTTCATGACCTGACTCCTATATCCCTTTCCAACTTGACTGCTACTTTTGCATTTTTAAATATTACTTCCTGCTTAGAACATTTCTCTCAACATTTCAAGTTGTTCCAAGTCTCTTGAACTGACTTGCTGTTCCTCCTGCCTAGAATGCACCTCCACTGCTGGATGAAAATATGCTCAATTGTTCAAGACTTACTTAAACATCTGAAGTCTTTCCTTTAACGTCCCAGCATAGTACATTGCTCTCTCCTTTGTACTCATATAGCCTCCATCCTTCTGTTAGAGTATTTATCACAACCTGTTCTTGACCTAGACCAATATATTCTCTGTGAACATTTAAGGAGCAACAGCTCTCTGGTCTAATTCCTCTTCTTTTTAAAAAACGTTTGTTGGACTATAATTGCTTGACAATATTGTGTTAGTTAATGCTGTATGGCAAAGTGAATCACATATACTTTTATCTATATCCCCTCTTTTTTGGATTTCCTTCCCATTTAGATCACCATGGAGAATTGAGTCGATTTTACTAATTGCTAAATAGTAGGTTTTCATTAGTTATCTGTTTTATATACAGTAGTGTATATATGTCACTCCCAATCTTACAATTCATCCTACCTCCCCTTCCTCCTTGGAGTGCGTATGTTTGTTCTCTACATGTCTGCCTCTATTTCTACATTGCACATAGGTTCATCTTTAACATTTTCTAGATTCCATATATATACATTAATATATGATATCTGTTTTCCTGACTTACTTCACTCTGTATGTAGTCTCTAGGTCCATTTGTGTATCTGAAAATGGCACAATTTCACTCCTTTTTTTACCTGCATAGTATTCCATTATATATGTGCAGCATCTTCTTTATTCATTCCTCTATTGATAGACATTTAGGTTGCTTCCTTGTCGTGGCTATTGAAAATACTGCTGCAATGAGAATGTGGTGCATATATCTTTTGGAACTTTGGTTTTCTCTGCATGTATGCCCAGTAGTGGGATTGCTGCATCATACTGTAGTGCTATTTTTAGCTCTTTAAGGAACCTCCTTACTATTCTCCAGAGCAGGTGCATCAATTTACATTCCCACTGTCAGTATTAGGGGCTTCCCTTTTGTCCACACTCTGCAACATTTGTTGTTGGTAGACTTTTTTGATGATGGTCATTCTGAACAGTATGAAGTAATACATTATTGTAGTTTTTATTTGCATTTCTCTTATACATAGTGATGTTGAGCATCTTTTTATTTTCTTCTTGGCCATCTGTATGTCTTCTTTGGAGAGATGTCTATTTAGGGCTTCTGCATATTTTTAATTGTGTTGTTTATTTGACATTGAACTGCATGAGCTATTTCTGTTTTGAGATTAATCTTTGACAGTTGCTTCATTTGAAATATTTTCTCCCACTCTGGGGGTTATCTTTTCCTCTTGTTTATGGTTTCACTTGCTCTTCAAAAGTTTCATTTAATTAGGTACCATTTGTTTGTGTTTTCATTACTGTAGGAGGTGGGTCAGAAAAAGATCTTGGAGTGATTTGTGTCAAAGAATGTTCTGCTTATGTTTTGTTCTGAGAGTTTTACAGTTTCTGGCCTTACATTTAGGTCTTTAATGCATTTTGAGTTTATTTTAGTGTATGGTGTTAGGGAGTGTTCTAACTACATTCTTTTACATGAAACTATCCAGATCTCCTAGCAGCATTTCTGGAAGAGACTTTCTTTCCCCCACTTAAAATTTTTGACACCTTTATTATAGGTTAGGTGACCATAGATGTGTGGGTTTGCCTCTGGGCTTTCTATCCTTTCCCGATGGTCTATACTTCTGTTTTTTCCTGTAGTTGATATCTAATCTTACAGCACTGTGATCAGAAAAAGATGCTTGAGAAAAAGGTGAAATACATTGTTTTTGGGTGAAATGCCTAGTAGATAGCAATTAGATCTAACTGGTACACTGTATCATTTAAAGACTGTGTTTCCTTTATAATTTCCTGTCTGGATGATCTGCCCATCGGTATGAATGGGGTATCAAAGTCCCATACTATTATTATGTTACTGTTAATTTCCTCATTAATAGTTGTTAGCATTTGCCTTATATATTGAGGTGCTCCTATGTTGGGTGCATATATTTTATAACTATTATATCTTCTTCTTGACTTGATCATTATGTAGTGTCCTTCTTTGTATCTTATAAAGGTCTTTATTTTAAAGTCTGTTTTATCTTATATGAGTATTGCTACTTCCGCTTGTTTTGGTCTCTATTTGCATGAAATACCTTTTTCCAGGCCCCCACTTTCAGTCTGTATGTGTCCCTAGGTTTGAGGTGAGTCTCTTGTAGACAATATATATAGCAGTCTTTTTTTGTATCCATTCGGCCAGTCTTATTCTTTTGGTTGGAGCATTTAATCCATTTACTTTTAAGGTAATTATTGATAAGTATGATCTTGTTATCATTTATTTTATTGTTTTGGGTTTGTTTTTATAAACCTTTTCTATATTTCCTGTCTAGAGAAGATTCTTTAGCATTTGCTAAAGAGCTGATTTGTTGGTTCTGAATTCTGTTAGCTTTTGCTTGTCTGTACATCTTTTGATTTCTCCTTCGAATCTGAATGAAATCCTTACTGAGTAGAGTAATCTTGGTTGTAGGACTTTCCCTTTCATCACTTCAAGTATATCCTGCCATTCCTTTCTGGCCTGCAGGGTTTCTGTTGAAAGATCAGCTGTTATCCTTATGGGGATCCCCTTGTATGTTATTTGTTACTTTTCCCTTGCTGCTTTTAATATTTACTGTTTGTGTTTAATTTTTTAAATTTCATCAGTACTTGTTTTCACGTGTTTCACCTTGGGTTTATCCTGTATGGGACTCTCTTGGCTTCTTGGACTTGGGTGGCTATTTCCTTCCCCATTTTAGGAAAGTTTTTGACTATTATCTCCTCAAATATGTTCTCATGCCCTTTCCTTTTGTCTTCTTCTGGGACACCTGTAATTCGAATGTTGGG